>NC_143588.1:80069617-81500508 GCF_048544385.1 Mastigoproctus giganteus
GAGAAAGAAACTAACAGAAGAAAGAAAGAAACAAACTGGTAGAAAGAAAGGAATATAGAAATTGATAGAAATAGAGAGAGAGACTGAAAGAAAGAAAACCTAATAGGAGAGAGAGAGAGAGAGAGAGAGAGAGAGAGAGAGAGAGAGAGAGAGAGAGAGAGAGAGAGAGAGAGAGAGAGGAACTGGTGGAAAGAACGACAGATTGACAGATAGAGAAACTCAAAGAAAGGAAGAGAAACTAATAGATTGATAGAAATAAATTTACAAAGAAATTGATAGAAAGAAAGACTCAGAGAGAGAGAGAAAGAGACTGAAAGAAAGAGAAAGTGGTAAGAAATAGAGAGAGGAACTGGTGGAAAGAAAGACAGACAGATAGATAGAGAAACTGAGAGAAAAAAATGAAAAAAACTGATAGATTGATAGAAATAAAAAGAGAAATTGATAAAAAGAAAGAGAAAAAGTCAGTCAGAGAGAGAGAGAGAGACTGAAAGAAAGAGAAGCTAATAGAAGAAAGAGAGAGAGAGAGAGAGAGAGAGAGAGAGAGAAAGAGAAAGAAACTGGTGGAAAGAAAGAGAGAGAAACTGGTAGATTGGTAGAAAGACGCGAATAAAGAAACTGATAGAAAGAAACTCAGAGAGAGAAAGAGAGAGAGGGAGGAACTGGTGGAAAGAACGACAGATTGACAGATAGAGAAATTCAAAGAAAGACAGAAAGCGACTGACAAACAGAAAAATTGACGGAAAGTAAAGAAAAGGAGATAAAGTGATAGAAAGAAGGAAGGAGAGAAGAAGGAGAGAAACTGTTAGAAGGGAAGAATAAAACAGAGAAATTAAAAGATGTATTCAGAGAGACGTTAAATTGCACCATCGAGAAAAAGAAAAGTAACAGAAAGTGAAAAAGTGAATGACAGCGGCTGATAGATAGATAGACTAAATCAATCGATCTATTTTAACGGAGAGAAACGATTTGATAGAAGGTGAAAGAGACATAAAAGCACTGATAATGGAGATAGAAAGAAAGTGGTGGAAAGAAAGCCGAAAAGTGAAATAAAAAGGGGGGCAAGAGAGAGAGGGACTAATAGAAAAAGTAAGAGTTTAATGGATGCATAAATAGAGATATCAAATCAATAAAATCGAGAGAAAGAGAGAGAGAGAATGATTTCTAGAAATGGAAAAAGAGTGAGAGAAAGTGAAAGAGAGGCTGATGGATAGACACGTGCATACACAGCGACATTAAATCGATGTATTGATCGAGAGAGAGGAAAATTAGTTGGTTAGATAGATTGATGGTCCACTTTTAAAGCGAGTCACGTGGCAAATCCCTCCCGGCACGAAAACTTTAATAAGCACCCTTTGGGCAACCGAGTCCGGGCCAAGTCCCCTCCACCACGCCAAACATCGGAAAACCAAAGTGCGCGTGTCACCCGCTCTACGATTCTCGGCTCATTTTATTAAACGCCCGATATTCCGGCCCTTCTCTTCTCGAAACCAAATAAGGATATTCGACGAATCCCGGGAAGGAAACAGCTGCAAATCCCGACCTCCCCCCTCCGCCTGTTCCTCTGCAAACTTCGTACACAACAAAATATCGATTGCCACCAGGGGGCGGAGGCAAAACTTATGCACGTTTAATAACACGTTATAATCGCCGTGATTTATGTAACGTCTACGACACTGGCAAATCCATCTTGATCTGCGGGTTGATCCTTATAAATCCCAAGGATTTATCAAGATTAACGATATCTCGTATTTCTAAATGAATTCTGAAAACGTTGTACACGAATAATCACGCTAATTATCACAGTATCCTCCAGATGGCAGCACCGCGGATAATGATCACTGTACCTTGTCACAAATTTAATACAGTATTTTCAAGCGCTGGTTTGGGTATTTAATAGCCCATCTGTAAACGGGTTTTGCTCATCAGAAACAGAAGGAAGATCTAATGAAAAAAGCGAAAAAAAAATTCCTCGAGTCACTGGTTAATGTCATTTGTTTGAATCGCGCTCAGAAAAGATCATTTGTACTTGTCCGTGGACTCATAAATAAGAAAAAAAGTGACTTAAGCCAAAATTGAAAGGCACAAAAAAAAAAAGGGAAAGGAGTTACCATGGCAACGATCGTTGAAACCGAAATGCCAAAAAAATGGGGAAAACGGTTACCATGGCAACGATCGTTGAAACCGAAATGTCAAAAATTGAAAAGGGTTACCATGGCAACAATTGCTGAAACCGAAATGCCAAAAATGGAAAACGGTTACCATGGCAGCGATCGTTGAAACCGAAATGCCAAATATGAAAAACAGTTACCATGGCAACAATCGTTGAAACTGAACACCAGTTTTCCTCGTGGAACGGGCAAATCATCAAAGTGCATTTTCTACTTTTCTCGCAACACACACACAAAAAAAAAAAAAAACAGCTTAAGCTGCGCCACCCTAAGCAAAAATCTGTATTTTGAATACGATAAAACAAACAGAGGCCAAATTGGTCTCTTCTACGACTCGCATTCATTGCGTCAAGATGTTGTGGCTAGAACGAACGCTTATTCCGGGATCAAGAGGCAGATGCCTTTTACTGCGAATATTTACTTTTCGAAGTATACAGACTTTTAAAAATAGACAGAAAGTAGAATAAAATGGCGCTCAGCTACAAGTGCTACTGTTATTGGACTTGACGCGAAATGGATCCGGACTCAAATTCAACTCGACTTTAATTACATTTTAATTCTTAGATTAGCCCTAAGGAGCGTATACACATATCATCAAATAGGGCAGTTTCTTTCTAATGGCCTGCTCCACTAACACGATTTTTTCTACTCAAAAGATTTCCTGGCATTTTTCCAGAGGATTTCAAGTATGTTGAATATTTTAGTAAGATTCCAGATATAGTGACATATTAGAAATACCGATTTAAACACAAAATTAAGGGTGGAGAAAACTATACTTCGATAGGATTTATTCTTTTAACCCACATGTCCCAAAATTCTTCTCTAATCCATCCATCTCTTGGCATAGTCTCACAAGGAAATGTGATTTGCATAAAAGATATCTATCCAACCTTCATTTGTTCGCAAATGTGACACTAAATTGGCCCCTCACAAAGTTAATTCATAATCGTGTTTCTCTTTTTTCTGCCATCTTCGACGTCAATAATAAACTGTCTCCATGGTGACGATAAATTGATTTATTTTAACGAGACATGTTCTGGGGACATCCCTCCTAGTAGATACTGATCGCGTTTAAAAGTACAAGACATTTGCTTAATGAAATTTTAAATATTTGTGAGTTTAGTGCAGAATCAGGTTACGTTTTGAAGTAAATTGAATAAAGTTAAACTTAAAACTTTTTAATAAAAATTTAAAATTTAAAAATTACAAACATTAACATTTTCTAAAGTCGAAAATTGCAAACTAAAAATTTTAAATTTCAAAATGACAAAAAAAATGGCAAAACTTAAATTAAATTTCAAAACTTTAAAAATTAACTTCAAGTTTGAAAGTCTAACATTTTAAATGTTAAAGTTTAAAATTACAAAATTTTAAAAATCAACCCTTTTAAAGTTGAAAATTGCAGTTTAATCCTTAAATTAGACCTTCTTAGATTAAAAGACTGCAAAACTTAAAATTTTATAAATTAAAAAAAATAAACTCTAAAGTTTGAAAATAGTAACATTTAAAAATTAACTTTAAAATGATAAAATTCCTTTTATCATTTTCAAGCCTTTTTTTTAGGTTTGAAAATCGCAAAATTTTAAAATTAAACTTTAAAATTGCAATAATTAAAATTTCAAATTATTTAAATTGTAAACATCGTTATGTTAAACATTTAAATAGTTATGGTTGGCCATTTTTAAACCACATATGTTTACTTTCACAACTGCGTCACATAATCATTACAAAATAACAGATTTTAATTTACTTTGAACGAGGTAATTATTCTGCCAAATTTCGCCCTTAATTGCTATCATAAACGGAAGTGTTTCCGATCTGTTAAACGCCCTATCTTTCATAATTACCCCTTCCCCCACTTAAGAAGTGTCAATAAAAACAAAATCCGTGCATCTCAGGTGGTTTTTAACTCTTGGATGTTGTTTTTTATATTAACTACACCAGCATATTTTCTCATATCTCAAAATTAATCAGAATCCCTTTTTTAAAGGAAACTCTCGCACGTAGAGATTGAAATTTACTTTAATGGAAAGAAAAAAGAAATTAAAATTAAGGGGACTATTTTTATCCAACTTTCTTACAGCCCAAAGCACATTATTCAACTCACACCAGCCACCGGCTGTTATAATTAAAGTTGTTATTATTAATGTCATCTGTTATGAGCTCTGATCATTGGTCCCAAGTGATGACGTAGCCTCTGACGTAAGTATCATAAAATTTATAATATTTAATTTCGAAAGATAGAAAAACATGGCAGGTGGCGCTATTGATATGATTGTCTATTTTGGCTCCAACTGAACTATATTTAGGATAAACTAACCAATTTTTTTTGTAATTTCAGGGCAAATATATTAAGGGAATAAAGAAATTTCCAGTAATAATAAAAGAGCTGCATCCGGGTTTTAGGATCAGTCTTCAAAGTAATCTCTATTGATGCGAAGAAAATGCAAGGATGCAATTTAAAAAAACAGCAGCGACGCAATTTTTTTTTTTTTAATCAGACACCTTCCTCTTCTTTCCTAATAAATTAATCCTGAAGGCATACTTCAATTTTCGGCTCTGCACGCGGTTATATTTAATTATTCACCGTAGGGAGAAAAATGGAGTATTCTCATCGACATTTTACTGATTGAAAATATATTCTTAATGGCACTTTACTGATTGAAATTATCCATTATATACACTGAGTGGACAGAAATCATGGGATAGCTACCTAGTAATATGTAGGCCAGAAGAAGGCAGTCACACGGCGTTCCACAGTCAATAATTCCATCGCATTCCTGGATGGAGGATCCAAAGCTCGAATGGATCTTTCCACAGCATCCCAAAGATGCTCCACAGGGTTCATGTCCGGTGAATGGGGAGGCCATTTCACGGTGGTAAAATCTGCGGAATGGTCTTAGAACCATGTTCTAGTCACTACGGCTCTATGGGGAGGCGCATTGTCCTGCTGTAACAGTCCATTGCCCTGTGAGTGCACGATGACCATGAAAGGGATGCAGATGGTCTGCAAGGATGGACACAATCTGAACAGTTCAGAGATGCGTATAGACATACCAGAGGTCTAAACGCGTGCCAGTTCAATCACGTGATATCATCAGAAAGTTAGTGTGTCATTTATTTAAAAGACACTGCTCAGGATTAACTGGTCTTTTATGAGATAACAGTTTCTACAGTAACCCTGCTATTTTTTTAGAATTGTAGTACAATATCAAGGCAACTCGTGGTAAAGGTGACATTATTTCTGCTGTGAACATTAAGACTGTCTTCACTAGACACTAAAACATTTTTAAAGGTCTGCTGTCTAATAATAACACATAATTCTACCCTTTTCCTCGTTGGCTGAACTATTGTGAAAACGGGGGTCCTTTGTAACTATAGATTAAGATAAATAGATCAGTTTTTTTCCAAAACGATTTCAATAGCAGATAAATGTTTGTCGGTTGTTGATTTATGTGGCAATTTCTGGGCGATGGCTGTGAAAAAAAGTTCAATTAATTTATTTTCTTTCATGTATGAGACAGTTCTTTGAGTAGAGACTTTCTTTCATGTGGTTGGATAAAGGATGCCCAAGGCAATTATGATTTAGCACTGAGCCTTAAACGTTCTATCACATTTCTTCCCATTTTTTTCTCTTTACGAGACAGAGAGTGGAAAAATAGCATCATATAACCATAAATCACGATTCCCGATGGCAAATGTCGTATCAGACAACATCTATACTCCAGTGACACCTGTATGTAAAAATAACAACTAATGCGTTTCGACGCTGCCAACTGTCCTGATTTCTCAGGATTGATAGAAGTGGACTAGAAGTTTTGGTGGAAAAAAAAAATAATAGAGAAGCACAGGAAAGGTATTTTGCGACATTCCCTAAAGGGATGGTTAAGTCACCAACAAGTCCTCTTCCATTAACACAACGATACCATTACACAGTTGCATAAAAGACCTTGGCAAAGAGGTTAGCAGGATTTTCTTTTTTTCTCTCTTTGTACGATAAGAAAGAAAAAGGACAGAAATGATTGCCTGTGAGGTAGTGGAAAGAGGTAGCAGGAGATCAGATCTAAAGATGTTGCTGAAGACGAATTGGGGTGAAGAGAAAGTTAAAGCATTTCCGCACTACATTATGGCGAATTAACTTAGCACTTTGGAATATAAGTTACACAGAAGAAAACCGGATGTTTGCATCTATTTAAAAAAAAAAAAAAGATCTGTAAACCGGAAGTAAAAAAGTATTTCCACATACGTGTATATCGGAAGTAAAAAGCATTTCCACATAAGACCGGAAGTACAAAAAATTTCCATATACGTATAGACCGGAAGCAGAAAAATACTTCCTGTATATACATAATATGTACAGATAGGAAGTAGAAATATTTCCACATATGTATAGACTAAAAACAAAATATTTCACGTCATAAAGTGTTTTTATTTATATAATATCGTTATTTACGCTTAAATTACAAAGGCAACAGTAATTTTATTTCCTTTATAATTATTGTAACCTTTGCAATAGATAGTATACTGTTCGCTAATATCTTTCCTCACTTTTCTATTGAACTTGTGAAACTCCATGCACAAGTAATCTGTACCTTTGATGTCATTAATTAGTTGGTGCGAACGGTGTGGTTTAATCCTCCCAGCGACTAACCTTTCTGACAATAAAGGAGGGCTTTGCAACTCCGCAGAGATTCGCTTCATTACTGGACAATAATCTCAAATGAACAATGGCCTATTGAACGAAATTAAGGATTATCTCCTTATGGATTCTGAGGTGGAACTTTCTCGAGAGATTATGCTTTATACATTTCCTACGGACAGGATTGATATTTTAATAGGATAAAGTGAGTTTTTGGGACACACACACACGAACGCATCAGATGTTTGATTAAAAGAAATTCGGATTCTCAACTGTTATTTGTTCTTTGTCTTATCGAAATATCAGTGCATGTATCTAATAGGACATAGATCCACCTTTAGTGGCTAACTGATTGAAATCCATGGACTCTTCTGCAGTTAAAGGATAAACGGAAATATATGTTTATTATTTATCGATGCATGGGTGAATACCATTGTCTGCAAGGATGCTTCCACAGCACGAGCACTTGTGATCATATCTCTATTGTAAGTTTCTAAAAGAGCTAAAAATAATATTAAATTTCATGAAAATTTGTTCCTAGGAAGTAAAGTGTTACATGCGGACGGACTGACAGACAGAAGGACGACAGTAGGTGCATACATATGCGGACGCACTTAAAAAGTCTGTTGGCAAATGAAGCTAATATATGATATAAATTTATTTTAGGGAAATACATACTCTTCATTAAAAAGGGTCGTTTAGATATTTTTATACGCAGACAGCAAAATAATAGTTGAACTTTTCCAAAGAGAATCCACAGAATTTTGTATTTATTTACAGGAAAACTGTTTACGATCAAACCTGGGAATGTTCAACACCGATTAAAGATAGGAAAACTTTTTGTTTTCTTCACAGTTCGGAGAAGCGAGTTTTCAGAAGAGAATTTCGGGGGAAGAGTGATGCTTGCAGTTCTGCGAAGCGCTGACAGATTTAGGGAAGTGAGCTGTGCGGCTCCACAGAGGCATATGAAAACACTCAGACAATATCGCTGCCATAAGACCTAGACATATTCTAGGCCTCGATGAACAATGTGTCAGTTGGATATCGAGAGTGCATAAACTCAAAAGGGAACATTTTTTACGGATGGATCAACACGAGGTGATCAATAAATAAATCAAAGTCTCATAAATAAACATTTATGTTGTTTGAAGATAAATCAAACAGCCTATAGTAGATGCACTAGATGCTATATTCTAAACTAAGAATTACTCTCAAACCTAGAGGCAAAATTTAGTGCCCTGTTTTCCTCCAAACTGACTTATTTTAACAGTCTGAGTTCCGACTATAAGGTATACTGATGTACCAAAATATTGGACAATTAGAGACGTAGACAATATCAGCAGGTTCATGAAAAGCACGGTAGTCGGTGATAGAGACAGTGGAATCTCTTAAGGAAACAGGAGAGGTGACACATGTATCGCTGCAGACTGTGTCGTGGTTCTAAAATTAGATATTACTGACACAATCAGGATTGATTTTTTTTTTCGTATTTAAACAGAAATCTAATTAAGGAATACCATCAATGACGCGAGGAGGTTTTATAGGCCTTTGCAAAACGTGGCTGAGTTAATCGATCTCAGCCGAGGGCAGTATGGTTTTTTTCTCCCGGAAACAGCAAAACAAACAAAGAACCAACCACCTTCCGACAATCCAAATCGATATTTGTAGCATTTCGGCAATATATCCCTTATCGAGTATCCTGCAGTCTAAAGAATTGGAAACACTCGCTTGACTCTAGTGAAAGGTCTAATAGGATTGGACGACTAAGCCTGAAGGCATTAAAAGAGACAACATGAGTTTATGCAATACAGAAATAGTTTAAAAATTCAACAATCGCTTATGCAGTGACTGAGGGGGAATGGGGGGAGATTATCTGTCAGATCCAGAGGAGATGCCTGAAAGGGTTTGTATCTCTTTGTTACCTTAAAACTAAACCAGCGCACTGAATTGTAGCATTGGTTTCCAATCCCTTTTAGCCACAGGGTCTAGTTATTAATAATAACTCCTCTCTAGGCAAAGATGTCAAAAGCATTCGTAGAGAAAGGTTGCTCCGATCTTTCACCACACTCCGTTAGTTCATCTTCAAAAAAGTCGATCTTCTTCCGTCTCAATCTGTTCTAAGAAGGAAGGGAATTCCCCCTTCCATTTCCGAATCCCATGATCATCAGCCTTAAAACAAAACCATTTCTTATCATTGTCTAGGAAAACGGTTGGGACTTTCATCTCGTTAAACTTTGAAGGAAACTTTCAGAAAAGCCTTAAGTCTTTTGCTTTAAGCAAAACCACTTCTTCGGCATCTTAAGACTGTAAGAGTTATTCTCTTGAGAACTGCAGTTATTCATCATTTCGTCGCTTTTTCCCAGTCCAAGTTGACTTAGTTGAAACAATGACATTCCAAAATAGAGACAAGCATAGACAGCAGTTTCATAAAAATATTAATTTCCCCATATCTCAAAGGATTCCTGTGTATTGTCGAAATTTCTCTTCACATTCCTTTGTGAGTATTCCACACTCTGGCCAAGTTAGACGGTGTCGGGTGAGGGTTGCAGGAAATCATTAAAGATTGGCTGCAATTTTTACCTGATCATGATTGATTTAATCTCCTTCCAAAAGTCCGGGTTTTTCATCCTGAAAACGACAAAAGCGATCGTGACTATGCTCCATTTGCACACAATACCTGGACACTTCATAGACTCGATTGCTTTGGCACAAAAGCATACAAGGTGTATTCCAAAGCCATAAACCACAGAAAGATTACTGCACTCATCTAGGTTTACTGATGAGAACACTGCTTTCAGTTCTTAGAAAATCACTCATTCACAGATGTGGTTAGGGATTGGTCCTGATTACTCCAATTTCTCTAGGCTGTAATTTTCAGGAAATGCATACGAAAGAAGATCATTCCAAAGAACAGAAGGGGTACGCGAGTGTGAGAAAAAGATGGTTCTATGAGTTTGGAGTTGAATTGTAAATGGATGCTGGACAGTTGATGGACGTGTCCGGACTGGTTTAAAGAGGTGGAGTTCGATACTAATTCAGAAGGTCAATGACCAAGGTAGAAGTTTCTCTTTGTACTCCAAGACACGCAGCTGATAAGGAGAGTATTTTACCCTTTTTTTGAACAGAAGTCAAGGATAAGTAGCCCTCGTGGGTAGCACAGTTGGCAGAATCGGTGTCCTCCCACATCGGCTGGAAAAGACCCGAGTTCGAGTCTTGTCGATGATGTGAAGAATTTTTATGTGCTTTTTCTTCTAAGAAGAGTCCCGTACTGTGAGTTCATTTTTCATCTATCCAACAGAATCTCAAGAAGTTCTGAAAGAAATTTTGTTTGCGCTTTGTTAGCTTAAATATCTGCTTCTGTTAGTGGCACCTTTGGTCCAGCGATGCGCGAAAGGATTAGTAGCCATGGCAACGGATAGAGGAGGAGTCGCTAATGCTTGCCTAGGAACTGGTCAAAGTTCACAAGAAGCCGTATCAAGCAGTAGAAAGGACACTAGCCACCACCACCCACATTCAAGACCAGTACTGTTACTATTTGAAAAGTGATTGTTGGAGTGAGAGCACCATGATGCAAGGACATCATAAATGTATTGTTGGTTGTGGGTTGTGCTCTCTAGACTCCTTTTAACTACTGTTATCAAAGCCATCCAAAGGTTCACACCTAATCCTTAACTTGAAAGATTGACTTGAACCAAATTAACAATCTGTAGTCTACAAAAGAAAAACGTAGCCAGCTCTTCAAACAAACAAAAAAAAGTACCGAGGCTTAATTGGGATTACCTAGATTGTCAGAGTACTTGGTGAACTTCCAGTTTCCTAAATCCTTTAAAATGTGGCATATTTAACCACATTTGTCTTTAAGATTCCATTCAAAAAGGTTGACATTTCTTCCATTGCCTATTCAGTAAACTTCGTACTTAGCCCGAACTGCTCTTTCAAATTACAGCCACGCGGCTGTAATTTTAAATTTTTTGTAATTTTTCCATTCAAAACTACAAAGCCATTTTTCAAATGTTTTCAAGTAGTGCAATACGCTGGCAACTCGTTATGAAGGCCAGATTTGTTCTGCAGTGTGATACTCAAGTCCCCCTAACGCCATACAATTTTAATAAGGTACACGATAACCATTTTAATTAAATCACGTGGTTTATACTTCTAAATGAGATCCTTCCACGCTATCCCTTGTGGTCGGATTGCAAGTTCTGTAACAATATCGAACGAATATTAGCTGAAATCATTCCGAGAATGCCTAGTCATTTTATTAGAAACGCTAAAAGCATGATCATGAAAGAAAAAGAGTGACGAAGCTGCGAGAGCAATTATTCATCTATTCAGCAGCCTCCAGAATTACAGACAGGCCACAATATCAACCAGCCGATCAATTATTTTCGCTTCTCGAGTGTTCATCCATCCATCTGACACGATACCTATCTTCGGAACAATTCCCAGGAAAAAAAGAAAGAGAAAGAGAACAAGAATACTTAGTTTGACCAGCACTGTGGAAGAAAACGACTTTTTATTTTTATGCAGAGGAATACGTATATGATGACTTAAGAGACTCAATAGTAGAGTCGCGGATGGATTTTCAACAAAACGCTGTTTGTGACATAATACTAAGTTGGCTTTGCATTAAAAACACATGCATAATATCTTGTGGGGGCCACCTTTTTGTCCGTAATACAGCCTGTATATGTCTTGGAATGGACTCCACAAGGTGTTGAAGGATATCCTGGAGTACCGCTATCCATGCGTTGCACAATGTGTCCAGCAATGCCCGCACATTGTCAGGTGGATGGTCGGAGCACCGAATGTCCTCATCCGGTAGGTTCCAAAGAGCAGAACTGGATTCAGATTGGACGAGTTGGGCTGCTATGAGAGGTCTGAGAATTCATTGTTATCTTCCTGAAACCCATGAAACCCAGGCCTTGTGCGTTGTCCGGTTAACAGACTCCGAAGCCGTTCGGATACAATGTCATCATGAAGGGATGAGAAGACCAAACCACTAACAGCACCACCAACCTGCCGAACACCACAGTGCATTCAGGTACCATGGCCTCGTGTTGCTTTCTCCAAATGCGGATACGCCTATCAGTATGATAGAGTTGGAAAAGGGATTTCCATAATGTCGGTGGTCCAGTGTTGGTGGTGACGTGCTCGTGCAGTGTCTCACAGTGAGCATGGGTACCTTTGACGACTGTCGACTACCCAATGTGTAATGTATAGTGCGTACTGGATTTTTATCCCTAATGCGGGACAGTAGGTGATAGTTGTGACCCGCCTCCTTGTGGCATAGACGGGTATTGGGTAAGCTTTCCTGGTTATCGCCTTCTTGGTAGAAAAGTGGCCAGAAACACACTTGCACTGCGCAAACATAAGATCACATACTTCTGGCCATTTCACAGAGTTCTGTGTCATCACAGTGCACCCTCGAGTTGACCTAGCGTTCAGAAGCCGTCCTTCATAAGATACACGTGTATAGTTCTGAAATCAGGCAGCCCATTCCTACAGAAGGAGGTGTTGCTAAAGCAATGTCAACTCAGTGTATATTCTCTTAATGATCATACAGTACGATTACGGAATGATTCAAAAAAAATTCGTTCCAAAAGTTCGGGATTTATCGATAGTTATTATCGATGAACTTAGAACTTGTTTAGATTTGAAACCACAATTTTATTGAAGCTATAGATTTGGACAGTCTACGTAGACCAATGCATAAAATAGCTTCAAATTACTGGCTTGGTGCACTGGAACTAAGTAGATGTGGAAAAGGGCGAAATAATATTCGCATGGTTGGTATCAGGTCTCGCAAACAGAAGTGTCTTAGAACTCGCTTAGGCAATTCTTCACGAAAACTCGGAGTGAGTTAATCAGTTTCGGCACTTCAGAAAGGGCCTTGGGAAATACGCCGCAGTTAGGTCAGCTGGACGAAGACATTACTCTATCTTTCGAGCAGGATAGAATAATAACACTGCATCATGTGGCTGCAGGTGTCCAGTGGCAGACTGAAGATTTTCTTTCCTTTTCATCTGATTTTTCCCAATCATTACAAAGAAACAGATGGATAAAGAAGGAAGTAAGCTTCCCCCAACTCACTCGAAACTTTTTTTGTCTTTAGAAATGTACAATAGGATGCTCACACCAGAGAACATCCGGTTTCAGAATTCCTCCAGAACTTGCAGGACATAGCTCCTTTGAACTGCAAGACAGTAACTGAGAAGCATCAAAATAATTTTTGGATTGCAAAGAGATACCTACTGATATTCCTTTGATGTCATATAAACTGTGAAACAAGAAAAGAAGGAAGGATCTTCAATCGACTTCCTTCAGATGAAAAGAAATATGTTGTATTTTGAATGTTTTATTTTAACTTAATGTTTAAATTGTTGATTTGTTTAATCTTATTTAGTATAATTTATGATTTTACTAATTTTGTAATCCTAACCACACCTTCTGTTAAAGGATGTATTGCCCACCTTCCGGAACTTTGGATTTTTCATCCCAAATGGATACCGATCCATATCCATTGGCAAATCTCTAAGAAATTGGAGAGAACTTGAGCAATGTGTATGCGGGGCATTGTCCAGGACACGTTATGTAAAGGAGCTGGGTATATTCTTGCTGTGTGTACCTTTTATACAAAAATCGTTGAGATTAGAACTGAGACCACGTATAAAAATATACATGGTCTCAGCTCTAATCTCAACGACACCCATTTCCACTTGCAGTCCATGTTCGTTCTGATATTTCCTGTCAGAGACTTGATAATTTGGAATCTCCTCTTTGCGATCTTCTCTGGCTTAAAATTTCTCTGTAAAATTCATCTGTTGCCTCTATCGTTCTCCCAACTCCACTAATCACTTGGAACTCTTTGACTTCCTCTCTTTGCAACTTGAGTTTCTCAAATCCAACTTTGCTAACAGTAATTCTTCCTGGCGATTTTAATGTTCACAACTCCAGCTGATCCAGAAGCTGAGGATTTCGTGATTAGTAAGGACCTCGCAGAGATTGTTCATTTACCTACCAGAAAACCAAATCCACGATCGAAGCTCTCAAGACACTGCTGGATAAAGTAGAAGCCTGTACTACCAAATATTTTCTAGTTATCAGTATTGACTTCGCGGGGGCGTTTGACGCCATCTGGTGGCCGAGCGTCCTCGCGAGACTTAGGCGGGCTGGAGTGCCCCTAAACCTGTATAACACAATCAGGAGTTACCTAACACAGAGAATGATACGATCGAAGTACATGCACCGTATAGGAAGCTAACTAGACAAATCCACAGGGGGTGCCCGCAGGGCTCTGTCCTAGGACCCCTGTTATGGAATATGATTTTAGATGAATTCCTGGCCCTTGATATTGGCGAAGTCGGCGCCCAGGCTTTCGCCGATGATTTGATAATAACTGTTGCTGCTAACTCACGAGCGCAGATCGAAGAAAAAGCCAACCACGCGATAGGAATTCTGCAAAACTGGGCTACAATCCATTGCCTGCGGATTTCTCCAAGTAAGACCTGCTCGGTACTCCTGAAGGGCAGACTCGACCTTGCCAGACCACCGCAAGTGAAAATCCAAGGCACCACAATTAAACTTGCTACAGAAATCAAATATCTCGGAATCATCATTGACAAAAATCTGTCTTTTCAGCCCCATCTAAAGTACATTAAACAAAAGATACGGAAATATTCTGCATTGGTTGCAAGAGTGACCAGGAGGGACTGGGGGCTAAACAAGCGGACCCTGTCCCTCTACTACAAATCTACCTTCATCCCGGTCATCACATATGCTTCACCAGTTTGGTACAAAAAGGTAACCACAGTGGTAAATAGAAGAACCTTGGACAGCATCCAGCGGTCAATAATTCTGACAATCACACGAGCTGTCTCCACAGTCAGCACGCACGCACTCCAGATTCTGGCCGGAGTCCTCCCGCTGGACTTGGAAATCATCAGATGCGCCCTGACATATAATATGGCAAAAGAAATACCATGCACTATCCTGAACTTCACGTTGGATCTCGCCAACAACAGGAATCTTGAAAAAACCAGACTTCTCGACCACCTCCGACAGGAATGGCAGGATCGGTGGACAGAATCCACTAAAGGTGAAATCACCAAGAAGTTCCTCCCTAGCGTTAACAGAGTCTTTCCAAAACCCCCGAGTTGGTTTCAACCAGGACTCCACGTCACCTTTCTGCTCACGGGGCACGGGCCATTTAATGCAAAACTATCTAGCTTCCGAATCACTGAGGATCCCCGTTGCCTCTGTGGCCACGAGGAGACATGGCAACATCTCATGTATGACTGCGACCAGTATGAGGACCTGCGATGCAGGCTCACCACTGCTATCACCTACTTCCCGCAGAACATGGAACAGCATCTTCTCGACTCGGAACAAGAATACAAAGCCCTTACCATTTTTGCACAGAAACTCTTTGCTAGAAGGCGAGCACTTATAGCAAACCACCATGCACAGCACCCAGAAGCTGATGATGAATCCCAAAACCAGGACTAGAGAAAACCGGAATACACAAGAAAACTGTACCAAATAACCCACGAACATGACCAACATTTAGCCTTGTTCACGAGGGAACTGACAACCAGGAAGACCTACGTCTGAACCAGAGACAACCTGACACAGGACTTGATTCATGTATGACCCTGCGACTGGGATCTGACTCCCACATTGAAAAAGAACACCAAAGAAGATCCGGTTCAGATCGCTTGGACCCGCACGTGCTCACAACTGTCAATGCCTGTGGCGATCAGTACCGGGCTCCCTTGCCTGGTACCTTTACTCCCTTTCCCCTGGTGGGGAGGAGGAGACAGTCTTGTCTCCTCCCACCTCTGCCAACCCTGATTCTTCTCCTGGTGGGGCTTGGGCCTGCCTCACTGAAAATCCTGGGGTCGTCTTCTCTATCGTCCCCATACTTCTGTCTTTTCCCCCCAGCCTTCAGTCTCCCCCCCCCACTCTGCCTAATACGCCAGCGTATAACCCCACACAAACTGCAAAAACTTAACTTCGTCCAAATTAAATCGCATACACCTCAATTGGCTTTTCTAATTCCAGCGCTCACCCCTACCGAGTTTTTTTTTTTTTTTTTTTTTTTGGCCCTAGCCACTGAAATCTCAGGAAACTAGGTGGCAGGGCCTGCCAGAGTAAAATTTCATTCTGTGTACCTGGTCTGCCTCCACGAGGCCAAGTGTGGACAACGTTGGGCCTCAGTAGGGGTCCAGCGGCTAAACGGCCAGATGAACAACGATACACAACACTACACATATACAAAATCCACACACTTTTAAATCTCTGGCCTTCCCAGTGAACTGGTACACCTACAATGAAAGCAACGCGGAGATGGGAGAAATCCCTGGTGCCGTTAGACATCAATACACTTTACACTTTACACTTACCAGAAAACCAAACAATCCTAACCACACAGCCAACATTCTTGATGTGTTTCTCATTAACAATTGACGCATTATAGCCCTAGTTGCGCATGCGCCTTTAAAATACAAAACTATCACTCGAATACGGTACAATATATAAAAAATGTCTGAATTCGATATTGTAATCTCCAGTTAAAATGAAGATTAATAATTCATATAAAATATGTTTGTATATTAGACTTTCATTTTAAATAAATGAAAATATTTATTTGTTCTTAAAAATTTTCAGAGAATCACCTTATAATCTAAAACACCATTTTTTTAAATTTTAATATATACTATTTATATATATTTTTAAAAGTGTTTTGATTTGTTGAGCAGTGCTCTCCAATTTGTGAACGACATCCGCTCGTTTTTTAAAGAAAATATTAAATTTTTAAATTAAAATTTTAATTAATTTTTTCTTTAAATTTTTAAGAATTAATTTTTCTTTTTTATTTTAAATTTAAAAAATGTTACATTTTTTCAATTTAAATTTAAAGATATTAGTTACATTTTTCTTTTTAAATTAAAAAAATTTAAGCAGTTCATTTTTTTCGTTTTAAGAATGTTAAAATATGTTTTTCAAGTTATTACAGTAGGTTCATACTCTTGATTAAGAAAACCACACTTAGATTCTTAATTTAAATTAAACTTGATTTTTAAAAAATTATATAAAATTTTTTTTTAAAAAATTAACCTAGTTAAATTTTTTCTTTTTAAGAATGTTAACATGTTTTTCAAGTTATTAACAGAAGGTTAATTTTCTTGATTAAGGAAACTTACAAATCGCAAATAGATTCTTAATTTAAATGATACTTGGTTTTTAAAAATTAACCTTTAAATTAAAAAAGGATAACATAGAAAAAATGTTTTCTATTTAAAAATATAGCGTAGTTAATATTTTTGAATTTAAATTTAAAAAAAAATATATACTGAAATTTTTCTTTTTAAATTAAAATTAAAAAAAAATTATGTTCTTAATTTTTTTAAAGAATTTTAACAGTTTTTTACGTTATGTTACAGAACGTTCAAGAAAGCGGTTACAAATCACACAGATTCTTAATTACGAATAATAATGTGAAAATTTAGAAAAAAATTTGAAAATTTTATTACACGTGACTGATTATAATTTCAGTAATAGTGCGAAAAGTAAATTAAAACAGATTCCAGATGTAGGAGCGTCAGCCACTAAGACCGCGTGTTCTTAGGTCGATTTGTTTGCCGGATGAAAAACCGGAGTTTCCGGGAATAAAAACCATTCTACCGTCTCCTGAAACCAACTAACTCAGCCACATTGTGAAAAAGACCCATAAAAATTCCTCACATCATCAAACGGGACTTGAACTCGAGTCTTTTCCACCCCGCTTAGTCAGAGGAGTTCAGAAGATATAGAGAATATAAGAAACAGCACAGTATTTAGCACCGGGCACTCAAAGGAAGGACGTGTACTTAGGCACCCCGCGTCTAAATGTACGTGCGAAATTCAAATAATATATAATAATAACAGATACATTAAACTTTTTTATGAATAATTATTAAATTTATGCAAATAGAATTAATTTTCGAGAGACAATGCTTCCAGTTTGAAAAATATCAAGATTGGAACAGACTCCTATAGTCAATTTTAATCTATCGATTTTTTTTAAAAAGGAGACATCGGGAAATGAAAACGCGTATATTTAAGAGCATTTCTAATTAAGTCTTTGTATCTAATCCTTTGAACTATTAATTAATTTTTTTTTTTTTTTTTTTTGTAAAATATGAAACAGAAGATTTTTAATCAAAGGAGAAAAAACTTGAATGAACAAATATCGGTAAAAAGGAACGCCTTTGGCACAGCACCAAAGGTATCTCGTTATTGATAAATCTTGAATTACTGCTGAGAAATCTGATTAACAGAAACCATTAACCTGAAACCAGTTTAACAATCTCCTTAATAGGAGAAGCATTTTGAATAAAAAGAAATCAATAAAAATATCGAGTGTTTCTCTAATTGGAAACTGATTAAAAATTGTAATGAGAAACTCGGTGAAACTCTGGAATTTTCTACCCACTTTTCTACTTGCATGTTGCATCAGGGCCAGCTCAAGGGTAACGGTGCACCAGGCCACATTGACTGATGGCACCCCTACGATGCGAAGATTTACATTTTTTTAGAATGATTAATTTTACATTTTATTTATTTACAAAAAGTAAATTATACGCAATATAATAATGTAAATTAGTAACATAAATTATAATATTGTTTTTGGTATGTGGGGGCGGCATTGGCATCCCTAGGCCAGTGCCTATGGCCGTTATCCTAAAGCCGGCCCTGTGTTGCATACGTTTACTATTTGCGGGTGGATATTATTACAGTATTATTACATAAAAAGTCAGGAGTCAACTTTTAAAATTTTTTCGCCCCCTCCCCCTAAGTTGCGCTCTAGTGGTGTGTTCTTGAGACAAACAAAATTTGAGAGCAGTACACTGTTCCTCGCATGTCATGTAGGCGAAACTGAACAGCCAAAAACATGACCTACTACCAGAGTCACACCGTGCGCGCGAGTCAACTGCGCAGTTGCTATGTGACGCAGCTTGGTTTGGTCTTAAATTCTGCGGCTCAGCTAGAAATAGCAAGCAGTACGGTTGTTCATGAAAAATTATGACCATCCTTTATTGAACAGCCTTTGTATATTTAGTAACGTTACAAAAAAGGAGCTAATGATCATGCGTGCAGCATACTGCAATATAAATATTATATAATTATGTAAATATTTTAAAATTTGTTCAAAACTCTGGTTTACCTTATTATGATAATTTTAAATTCATTTTAGTCATTCGGAATGGTTTTTGTGAGCTACTGATCATGCGCAGACTTCTGAAAATCACATTGTATATAAACATTTTAAAGAAATCGTTATAATTTTTAATATTATTTAAAAAAAAAACATATAGCAATATTGATAATTATAATATCAATTTATTTATTAAGAAAAACTTAAAAATGGTATAAAGGTTTTATAAAATAAATAAAAATTTTAAAAGTTAGCTGACGATCAACGTATATCCAACAATTAGATATTTGATACAGAGAATATTCTCTGATGAAGGAAATATATAACTGACCTCTACACGTCAGTGGTTACAGTTGAATTTCATTAAGCTGGAAAATTTCAAAAAATGAAATTTTAAAATAATAATGACCATAAAAATTTCTTCTTGATAATTAATTTTATGAGTATCATCTGAACATTTCCTGCAGTAGTCAGTCAGATTATTAGGACACCATCTAACATGGTAGATGTTAGATGGTGTCCTAATAGAGAAAGAATAGCAGTTGAATTACTGAAACCCGTTTATGTCGGTATATTATTTAATAAAAACGTATTGTGTTAAGATGATGTCATCATGGTGTGAGCATCCACTGCAAAGATGATTTACAAGATCGTAATAAAGACCAGCACGTGTCGGTTTTATTTTTTGAACGATTGACTGATGCCCATCAAAAGGATTTCACTAAAGTGGACAGAGATAATCGACGTACATAATTCACTCCTTGTGCTGTTTGTATAAAGAGAGACGAAGAGAGGTTTTTGACCCTTTAAAGAGGGCTAATATTACTGAGGGACGATGTGTTTAGCTCGTAATTGATGGTAGTAGAGCATGAAGAAGAACATGCTAGCAATCACGCCTGGCCAATGCACCTTAAAGATGATTTAGACACATCTGTGTGTGAATTATATCTTCTACCTTCGGATGAAATGAGGTTACCGATTGGTCCAGTGGAGATTAATTGGTTCCAGGGTTGTCTGGTTGGCGTGGATTTTTCTAAAACCAAATGGACATGCACATTCTATTCGTTCGACTCCATAAAAATGGACGGATATCTGGGGATGTAACTTGTTCAACCTGTAGACTAGGTATAGTCTGTAGATGGCGCTAAACTTTTTGAATAAAAAAATTGGCAATGGAGTGCCCTAAACTAGACTAAAATATATTTGCAGTATTGCTCAAGCATGGCTCTAGGCCAAGGGTATCAATTTATATTCCAACTTAGATATCTGTTAACGTATTACATATACACTGAGTTGGCTGTGAATTAGCAACACACCATTCTCTAGGAATGGACTAAACGCAGGTGAAGGCCCAAAGTCGGGAACGGCTTATATAAGATTGTAGTTCGCACACGTGGTAATCACATCAGAAGGATATAACACAGACCTCAATGTCTGTGTTATATCATTCAAATCCCTGTAGATAATTAAATTATTCGCAAATCTTCGGGAACGTATTTCGGTAAGATACATAAGTTTATATGGGAATTTGATGTTCGGTTAGCGTATATTCAATTAACGTACTGATTTCCAAGAATACATTGCGTATATTTATACAAACTAATTTATACAAAATAAGTACAAATTAGCAATAAATACAAAAAGCTGTTTACTTTTATTTTTGTTACTGTGGAGGTTCCATGGATCAGTGACACTTTATAGCCATGAAGGGGCCATCAAGGAAAGACAGAGGAGAACAGTTCCCTTTAACCACGCGTATAGGTCTGTCTAAAAAAACCTGGTCCTCATGGCCCCGCCACAATGATACTTTTGATAGTGTAGCAGGAGTCATAGGTCTTAATGCTCACATTGCCTTCACAACGAGCTGCCTTGGTATTGTACTACCTTCAAACACGTTTGTCTCAAAAGACAGAAAGTGGAAGATTAACTTTTGGTGATGTAATAACATCATGAAATATTTCCAAAAGTAATCTGCCATTTGATCATTGACTTATCTTTTGAATAAATTGATGTCTTTTGCGATGTTATTTGAGGGAAAGTGGTGCTGCATTAGGGCAACTCGTTGTGTACGCAAAGGTCGTTTTGCAATCAGCGTTAAGACCATTGCATTAACTAATCAGTTTAAATTCTGCTGGCTACAAAAAAAAAGAAAGAAAGAAAAAAGGGCAGCATAGTTTTCTTAACTCCATATAATTTAATAATTAAATATTATAACTATAATTTCATTTGTTAGTTATCATTTAAATTTAAACTTTTAGAAGCAATTCAAACTACATTTGTGTTATACTGAAAGATTATCAGACTTATGTGATTAAGAACCAGATTTTTTTTTTTTTTAGTATATTTAAATAGTTTTCGTTCTTATATATAAAATTTAAGTGTAACTATACTTTTATCATTTATATTTCAAGAATTAAACACATTTTAAGAATAATTTGAAAATTGGTTGATAAATCCGAAAACACCGTTTTTGAAAAACAATATATTTAAATTGAGCATAACCGCACTTCTGGCCAAATTATTGGCGTCACAATGAACGCTGTTAAATAGGTTAGTTTTTTGCCCAATAGATGGAAGTATAGGTTGAATCCTACGCGGTACTGGTCACGCTATATTGTCCTATTGAAAGCTACAAACAACTCATCGCTGGACTCCAGTGGATCAGTTAAAACTCTTCAGAAGCTTGCTCACGACTTAAAAACAACTAAAATAAAATCCATCAGGAAAACTAGAAACACTGGTGTCATAATTGAGACTGCAATAAAACAAGAGGCCCAGGCAATAATTTCTAATCCTAGAATTAGCTCCCTCGGTCTAACAGCAGAATACCCCAAGAAGAAAGGCCCATCAATTCTTATTTTTGACTTGGACAGGGAAATTACTCCAGACAGCATCGCTGAAGAAATTTTACACAGGAACATTCGAGACTCGACCCAAGAAAAAACAGACAAGGAGCACATAAAGCCAAAATACTGCACCAAATCAGTCTCCCAACTTTTGCAATTGGGTAGTGGATCTCTCTCCACAAGCGTGGAACCAGCTAAAACTTCAAGACAGGATCTTTATTGGTTGGAGCAGCCACCGCTTCAAGGAACATGTGGCTGTTCCTAAATGCGTCAAATGCTGTCGTTTTGGACACACCACCCACACGTGCACACAGACGAATCCTACCTGTGGGCATTGTTCCCAAAAAGTGCATCATTATAGCAGTTGCCCAAACTGCCATAGTCATCCGGAACCCGAATATAATGGTCACCAAAATCTCTTCTCTCTGCACAGGTTGGGCAGTGTGTGCCCATGTAATTGGCCCCTTTACGTGCCTTCTATTTAATATCACTCTATTATAGACCCAGTCAAGACATCGGCCCAGCTATTGACTACCTAAGAACTGTTACCACTACTCTACCTAACGCTAAAATCATCCTGGGGGCGGATGTTAACTGCCGTTCTCCTGCTTGGCACAGCCTCACAGCTGACCGACCTGGTTGCCATAATGGGCGGCATTTGGAAGACTTTCTAGCCACCTCACCATTTAACATAATAAACAGGCCCAATAATCTCCCAACATTCTCCAGTACTATGTGGAAGTCTACAATAGACATAACAATTGCTACAAGATCAATCTCCAGTAAGGTGTCGGGGTGGCAGGTCAATGAAGCCTGGACTACCTCCGACCATAGAGCAATTACATACAGCCTCACAAGAAATATAGAATCAACTCCTACTCCACACTACGATATCAACCGCTATGCCATCAGCAAAGCCAATTGGGAGCTGTTCACCACCTCTCTCCAGTCAACAATCATGGATCACCCTTCTGATATCCTCTCCCTGAATCCCGAGCAGCATCAAAAGCTTGTCACTGACATCATCACCCTCTCCTGCAATCAATCTATGCCCAAGAAAAAACTCTTCCAAGTGCTGTACCATGGTGGTCTTATGAACTCGAACGCCTACGCTGGACTGTTCATAACAAGAGGAAAGCTTTTCAGACAGCTCGCACCTCGTGGCCAGCTACTGATGTGGAAGCCCTTCGTGAAGACTACAAGAGGACCAGGAACCAATACACTTCCATGATCAGGCAGCGAAAAAGAACTACATGGGAGCTGCTGGTTACCACCACTGGTAACTCGGACCCTTGGGGAGTGGTGTACCGAGTTACTACCAACAAACTGCCAAGAGGAGAAGTAGTCCATTCCACAATAACACCACGAGGAATCATGACAACGTCATGGGAGCAATCCATGATGAATATCTCGGATACTCTCTTTATCAGCGACGCCGATCATCTCACAACACAACAGCAGCAAATTTGTCTAGATTATGACAATTACCACATTGACTCTGTGGAGGAAGAATTTAACACTGAAGAACTGTAGCAAGCCCTTGGCAAAATGAAGGATAAAAAATCCCCAGGACTGGATCGCATTTAACCAGAAATACTAAAAACAGTTCGCCCAGGTAAATCCACAATTTCTGCTTAATCTGTTCAATAAATGCCTAACCCAGGGATCCTTCCCAGAAAGCTGGAAAATAGCTGAACTAAAGTTAATACTCAAAAACCCATCGAAGCCTCCAGAACAGCCTAACTCATACCGACCCATTGCCCTCTTGTCCACATTGAGCAAGCTACTTGAACGCCTCCTCCATACAAGACTCCTAACACACTACACAGAAGCTGGCCTACAATCAAATTCACAGTATGGATTTCACCCAGGACGCTCTCTACCAAATAACCAAAGCTGCAGCCAGCACTAATTACAAGTACTTTCTCCTCATAACCATTGACTTTGCCGGGGCCTTTGACATGCTCTGGTGGTCAAGCATTCTTCTCAGGTTAAGACTGACATGCATACCAGCCAACTTATGTATACAGGTGTATACAGAGTTACCTTTCCAACAGGAAGATCACCATCTTTTCACCATACCAGAAGCTCACCAAATCTACCTACAGAGGCTGCCCACAGGGTTCAGTCCTGGGCCCTTCCTCTGGAACATCGTCCTTGATGAGTTACTTAGCCTGGATCTGGGCCGTGTTACTATCCAAGCATTCGCAGATGATATTACCATCTCCATCACAGCGGACACCAGAGCAGCTCTCGAGGCCTCTGGAAATCAAGCACTACAGATCTTACAGGACTGGGCGACTCTACACAAGCTCCGGATTTCTCCACAGAAGACACAATCCATACTTCTCAAAGGCACCCTACAAATATCAAGGCCACCTCAGATCAAGGTACAAGGAAAAAAACTATCAAGCTGGTAACTTCCCTAAAACACCTGGGTATCATCCTGGATTTGAAGCTCTCCTTCTTCCCGCACCTCTCATACCTTCAAGAAAAAAATCAGAAATTATGCAGCCTTAATCGTCCGAGTAAGCAGGTGTGACTGGGGTCTGAACCGGAGAACACTCAAACTCCTGTATAACGCTATATTCCTCCCTGTTATTACATACGGATCCGGGATTTGGTACCATAGAGCAATAATTGTTCGCAATAAACGCAAAGTGGAAACAATTCAGCGGAGTATAATGCTCGCCATTACCAGGGCCTGTTGCACAGTAAGTTCTCCGGCCCTCCAGGTTCTTGCAGGTGTCCTCCCCCTTGACTTGGAAGTTATCCGTCGAGGATTGCACTACTGCTTGTCGCGGGGAATCCCAGATACCATCTTTGGACATACCATCGACACCCGCACTGACTGTAAGCAAGAAAAGAAGAAACTAGCAGCCATGCTACTACAAATCTGGCAGACAAGATGGGAAGAGACGGATAAGGGCCTAATAACAAAGAAATTCATCCCGGATGTCAAACATGTTTATCCAAAGTCGCTGCCTTGGTTCTCTCCTGGCCTCTACTGTACATATATTATAACTGGACACGGCTCTATAAATCACAAGTTGACTACCTTGGGAATCATCAATAACCCCTACTGTACATGAGGAGGAATTGAAGATTGGGACCATCTTCTTTATAACTGCCCAATTTATGGCGATCTTCGAGGAACACTGTACGTGTTCAGACTGTTTTGAACCTGAGACCGACTAACTCAGCCACGTTGTGAAAAAGGCCTATTAAAATTCCTCTCATCATTGAAGGGACTTGAACTCAGGTCCTTTCCACCTAGTGTGGGGTGGACCACGATTCTGCCAACTGTGTTACCCACGAGGGCATCTTTTACTGGTTATGGGGACTATCATTGTATATATACGAGAGGGTATCAAAAAAGTTCGCAACCTTACCTAGAAATAATAGCCTTAGAAAGGTGAAACTTCACAGGAACTTGAATCCTTTTCTGTGTACTCTCCATGTACAGTAACACATTTCTCCCATCGATAGATCAGTTGTTTAATGCCTTGATCATAAAAGTCCGTACTTTTTGACTGAAACCACGATTCCACTTCATTGATGACTTCCTGAGACGAATTAAAGCGGCGTCCACGCAACTGGTACACCCAGCATTCGTCATTTGTCACCAACCGATCAAAAATGTTCTCAACGTCCGCATTACACAAATGCAACAGTTGGCGAGAGCATTGCATTCGACATTGCTTCTGCAAAGGCATCAGCAATCTTGGAACCCAGTGTGGAGACCTTAAACATGTGCAAATTGCCATGTCATGCTGTGGGCAGACTCATAACTAATTCCCATTCTTTAATTGCCATACGTCTGTCACTCAGCACCAGCTGCTCAATCTTTGCAACCGTCTCATTGTCTGTGGATGTTGATGGCCTTCCTTCTTTTGGCTCGTCAAAGACACTTGTACGGCCGCATTGGGACTCCCGTTTCCACTTTTTTTTACAGTGTCACAGGAAGGACAATTCTGCCATTGTCAGATGGGCATGCACCACAAGACAATTCTGTCTTGTGGTGCATGAATGCTCGTATATCAGAATGCTTGGCTATCGTTTGGACTGATAAATAACTCCTTTGCAATTGTTGCAAGCTTTAGTGTAGACAGAAAATGAACCTGGAGATTTGGATTCAAGCCCACTGCGAATTGCAACATTCTTATCTTAAGCAGCCTTAGAACTTTTATTAGAAAACCGAGGCTTACATCAAGTACGAGATTTTAAGGTGGAGTATGGAATAACGAATTTCATCTCTACAAGTATGATTTCATTGACCCGATCTGAGTAAACATTGATATCAGAAGATTTAAAATAGTAATCCAACCCAGGAAAAGGAGAAAAGAAACCTCTCAGATCATTCCATTTTGCATTCTTGTAACGCCAAACGCCACGAGTTTGAGAATGACCACGAGAGAAAGGCTCCACTGGAAAAGAGACCATCACCAAGTTGTGATCTGGGGTACCTAGATGAAAGGTAAAAGTCCCTCCCATCCTCTGGACCACCTGGGTCTCTTTTGGACAGATCTCTTTTGAGATCTGTCTATGAGGATCTTCTGTTTCGGACACACAGATGGACAAGAAATAATCTGATCCATCTGTGTACAAAATACACAATACAAAAATACTGTTACTGAGTGGACTTCAAAATGGGTCCTCACCTTTTACGCACCATTTCTACACTGTCCTACTATAGAGCGTGGAGCATGCAGCGGAGGCAGCATGCTCCATGTTCTATGGCTGCAGCAGAGTTCACCAGTGTATACACTCAGATGGTGTCCAAGGATTTTCAGTCACTGGCTACTGTGGGACAAATCCAGCAAAAAGAAGCCTGGCCGGATGGAGATGCACTACGACAGCAGATGTTTGGTCCCAATATACACAAAAATAATGGACCGATCTTTGGAACAACGTGGATAACAAAACGGCCTTAAAGTACTATTCGCGGAAACGTTCTTTGAAACCCCTACTTACAGAAGGAACTATCTATGGCAACCACATGGCCAAGTCTCGTGAAATTTCTGCTCCTCCTTCTGACCTTTAGACATACCATTGACAAGCTACAGATAAATGTGGATAGGTCTGGCGCATTGTTGAATAAATTCCTGGTAAGCCCATAGCAGCATATGTTTAACTGCTTTCCGAGTTGAGCTGCTACGAAGAAGAGTTATGGTATTGGGGAGGACGAATTTCCAAACCATACAATTTTAAAATTCGTCGCACAACACCTCACAAAATTGTATCCTAACTCCTAAGCCCTTTTCGACCCCTAGGTCTTTATTGATCCCTTGAGCTGTCTCATCGACCCGATGGGATCGATACAGACCATTTGGGGAATCCAGTCTTAAGTAGGCTAATGCATCAAAGAATTGGAGCACCTGTCCGCAGAGGGAGTTTAATGTGTAAGTGAACTGACATTAAATGCCTTCGAAAATGTGTCGAGTGAACTTTGACATAAGAGCTTCGACAACAGCTAGTACAGACAGTGGCCAAAAAATACGAACCTTTATTCAGTATCGAATCGGGCCACCTTTGTTTAGAATAACAACCAGTGTGCGGCGCAGCATGGATTCTATAAGGCCTTTAGTGCGTTTTGGCCTATTGTAACCATTCTTCCAGAAAATTATTGCGCAGCTGCAACAAAGGTGAAGGAAGAGGACTTCGTTGCCGAATAGCTCTCTTCAGCGTATCCCACACATTCTCAATAGGATTGAGATCAGGTGAATGAGGCCAGGGAAGATGGTGGAAAATCTGTATCATGTTCGTAATTCACTCATGATTTCAATTTCTAATTATATGTATTCAAGAAGTTTGTACAGTTAAGACTTATCATAACATGGGTAATTCCATCTGGACATAGTAACCCATAGCGTTAAAACATCTTTCAGAGAAGCTGTTAGGTTTTGTTTGAAGGCTTCTAGTGGTTTGCAAAGTTTATAGAGGGCCACTTGTCTGTGGAAGATAATCTTTGCACTGGCACATCCTAG
Source organism: Mastigoproctus giganteus (assembly GCF_048544385.1). Classification (NCBI taxonomy): domain Eukaryota; kingdom Metazoa; phylum Arthropoda; class Arachnida; order Uropygi; family Thelyphonidae; genus Mastigoproctus; species Mastigoproctus giganteus. The sequence continues at coordinate 80,097,457 of NC_143588.1, forward strand.
CACAAAGGTTATCTACCGCAGATAAGTGGCCATCGATAGTGAAATTGGTGTTTGTTATGGGAGATGTATTTTTAACGTATGATTTAGGATTGGTACGCTCCAGCCAAATTCCTACCTTGCATCTTAGATGATCACAGAAAGCAACATATGTGAGGAATCGTCAACATGCCCTTGCTGCTGATCCACGTTTTGTTTTTACATCATTACTGGAGAGACAAATAGTAGGTGTATGGACCCAGATTCCCGATTTTCTCAATGGAAGACTATTTTGAATAACTAAATCTCAGTTAGTATGATTCCAAAGAAGCAGGAACAGAAGACGCTTGAGGTCTCTTTGCAAATAAACCTACTGCAGCCCGAAATGAACATGGAAACGGACAGTAAAACGCGTGTCCATCAACTGAGTCTTGCCCAATGTGCACCATCAACTAAAGCCAGATGTACCAATCGTCAAACATGGAGGATGATCACCAATGGTTTGAGCAGCAGTGTCTTGGTATTCTTTAGGTCCTATCATTACCCTGAATGGGCTAATTACTGCCACTGATTGCCTCAATATTGCGAGTGTCCAGGTTCATCCCATGGTGCAAACATTGCTCCCCACGAACGATGCCATGTTTCTAGATGATAATGCTCCAAATACACACAGTCTAAATCTTGGTTTGAGGAGCATCAAACTGAGGCTGAGCAACTCCCATGGTGTGCTCCAAATAAACCACCGTGGGCATACTTGGAAAGGAGAGCGAGAAGCATTCCTCCTCATCATCACTCAAGGAGCTTGAAACGTTTCTGCATGAAGAATGGTCCAATGTTCCTCTTAAGACACTTCAAGATCCATTTTAATCTATTCCACGTAGAATACAAGCTGTTCTGGGAGATATTTTCTAACTTAAAAGAATTTAGAAATTATTCAAAGCGCTTACAGAGTTATTTGCTATGCAAAAATTAAAGTTGCGTATTTGTGTGTTCTGAAGATCGGATTGTCTGTTTTAAACAAAGAAAAATAATGAGTATTTGGAAGTAAAATAGGTCAGAAACTTTCCGTTTGATGGAAGACACTGAAGATGCACTAATTCCGGTTGCAAATATCACATTTCCATCCACGAAGCTAAATTACTGGAATGAAATATGGTCACTGGCTGTTCGGAAGCGTTGGAGGGGTGAGAATAATTGGCACGCAGATATTCTAAATAGCTGATGATGATTACACAAATCAAACGTATCCATCGTTATCAGCGAGATCAGGAGGCAACTTGCATATCGGATAGGGAATTGAGGTCATTTCCTGTCAAAATGACGTACTTCCAGTTTCATTATTGGTGGCAGTTCGTCTACCTAATGAGTTGCCCCTGAGAGACATAAGTTCCCTCCCTCTGGCTTTTTTTTCCTATATTCAGTTAGCGATAAAAATGATGTTTGTTATTAACCTCAATATAACATGATCTACTATCAGTGAAGTTTCTGTTTGTAGGAATAAATTTATCAAAAAGATAATTAATAAAAACTCATAAAGTCAAGATCTGGTATTTTTAATACATAAATTGTCCATATATATTTATATACGCATATATAATCCGCTAATGGGTAATGTCCGTTCGTCTTTCCTTCTGTCACGCTCCATATTAACGGATTACTTATTAGTGATTCTTCATTTGTTTTTATTAACTATTTTGTGAGAACAAACAGGTGATAATCGGTTAAAATAATTCATATATAGTATATTTCTTTAAATAAACGAAGGAATAAACCTGATTTATATAATTCATATCGATTTACGTTGTCATTCATAAACAGACGCGAAAAATCCTATTTGTTTAGAACGTTAGTATTATCTAAAGGAAAACAACCGCCGGAAATACGTCATATTAACTTCCTGTATGACAAACGCACGCCATCTAAAAATTTAAACAAATAGTATCGAAAGAGGCTTAATTTTTCGATGAACTTTTCAACCTTCCATCGTGCAAAGAAATCATTTTTTATGGGTGGTTTCTCTAAGAGCGATTGCAGGTTCTACTAATATTTTATTAGCCTCGCCACCATAACTCAACGCTAACAAATTTCCTTTCTGAAGCATCCCCCATCGCAGAGATTTAAAATTTTACATTTGGCCACGAGTTCCTGTCTGCTCTTGGTAACCTCCCACACTTCCATCTAGCAAAACCCGAATGTCTTTATTTTCTAGGGCACGCCCATTCCATTTCTCCCTCATAACAAACACTCCACCCTGTAAATCTGCTTTCCCCGCATTGCCTAACTGTTGGTCAAAAAGGTAGTCCTCCCTCAGTCGAATTATTAATGATGGGCTCTTTGGAGGGACGCTTAAAATACGAGCGGAGTAGCTCCCTATTAAAATTGTATGACGTAAAGCCAGCAGATGCTTCTCCAAAAATAATGTTTATTCCTCAGAACGCTTTGTTCAGAAGCCATTTAGGGTCCTCTGGAGTTTTCCAAGTTCGAAATACAGCGTCTACTACAGTAGGTAATAAAATAAATTGCCCCAAAGAAGACGTTTTGTTTTATAATACAGCGAAAGGGTATAACAATATTTTGGATGAGGCCCCGGTCAGTATTACTAATTATATTAATTAAAATTTTCGATTTTTGATTAAAATTTTGGTAGTGTGTAATTTTTTACACGATTTTTGCATAATCGTGTACAAACTTACACGCGAAAGTTACACATAAACGATTAAGGGAGGTTATGTGGCATGAAATTTTGAACCGCTTGGAGTAAAATTTTGGTAGTTGTTTAAATGTAATTTTATATGATTTTTACATAATATTAAATGCATAATCGTGTACAAACGTACACGTCAAAAATTACACGTTTATACTCAATTACACTAACAATTATGGGAGTGCTCCGGCACATAAAATAACATGTAATTTTTAACATGATTTTTACATAAAACGTACGTATAATTGTGTACAAACTTACACGTTTGCACTTAAACGTTTATAGGAGGTATATGGCACGTAAACTAACGTGTAATTTTTTACATGATTTTACACGATCAAAACAATGAATGGTCCACTTTCATGGCTCAAATTATATTCATTAAAATTTTCGATTTTTGATTGAAAATTTTGCATAAGATTTTAAACTGCTCGGAGTAAATTTTTGGCCGTTGTTTGAATGCGATTTTAACCTAAAATTTATGTATAATCATGTACAAACTTACACGTTAAAATTACACGTCTACTCTCAATTACACATAAACGTTTATGGGAGATATCTGGCACATAAACTAACGTGTAATTTTTATATGATTTTTACATTAAAATTACACGTTCACACTCAAAATTACACAAACAATTATAGGAAGGATCCGGCCCATAAACTAACATGTAATTTTAACACGATTTTACATAAAATGTACGTAGTGTACAAACTTACACGTGAAAATTACACATAAACGTTTATAGGAGGTATCTTGCTCATAAACTAGCGTAATTTTATGATTTTTACATAAAATTAAATGTATGATCGTGTACAAACTTACACGTGAAAATTACACTCAATTACACAACCGATTATGGGAGGTGGCACATAAACTAACGAATAATTTTTTTATATGATCAAAACCATAAATGATTATCTTCTTCTTTCATGGCTCTCCTATCAGAATATAAATTGGAAATAAAGTTACTTCTATCTGTTCTTCGTGAACCAAACGATCCGCTTATATTGTCGTCTGTCCTTAATAAGATACGAAAACAATATCAAAGAATCTTTCGCTCTATCGCGGGCCACACATTTATGTGTGATTTGTGTGTTATGAGGATGGACAAGTTGTGGTTGGTGGTCATTCCAACAGCACTCGTTTGCCTCCAGGGTAGAATGACATTTCTAGCGAAGATAAATTCCAGACGTTATCTATTATTCTGCCCATCAGCGTTCTGATAGGCAGATGTACAGCGTGTGTGTGTGTGTGGTTGCACGTGCACGTAAGGTCCAGTGATTTATTGTCGTATGACGTAAGTTGGGTAGTCGCACGGAGCTTGATTTATTTCTGTCATAAGAATGTCAGTGACGAACTCCCTCCATTTATTCGAGCTTTATAAAAATGATCTTTCTCTTCTGTCGAGCTCTCTTTCGATATCGGTCAGTCAAACGTAGACAGCAGATGGAGGGAAGATGCAGGAGACTGATGGATCCGTGTGACCTTTCGAGGAAAAAAAAAAAGTTGGTTTTTTTTATTTCTTAGCTGAAGTACGATTCTAAGATGAATTTGACACATTGTGCCAGTTCTTGGAGACTTAAGGCTACAAATGATACCGATAGGTGCTGCAAGGAGGAAGGAAAGAATCTAGGAAGTGTTACCATAGTAACCAACAATGGGAAAAGTACCTCGGGCCGACTGGTGTGAGAGTCGAAGTCTCTCTCACGCTCATTTTCTCTTCTTTAAGATATATGTACGCCTCAGAGTAAATTTCTAACCGCGTGTAAGTTTATACGTGGAATTTAAGTCAAATTAACGTAGAGTGCAGTTTAACCAATTTTACACCCGGTGGTCTGAAATTTTTACAAATATTTTCGTATAAAAAATTACGCTAGGTTTTATAAATAAATTTTACCAAACAAGAAGAAAACTGTATAAAGATTGTACACGCAGAAGAAAACTAAAGATTGTACACGCAGAAGATTGCATAAAGACTGTACACGCAAAAGATTGCATAAAGACTGTACACGCAGAATATTGCATAAAGGTTGCACACGCAGAACATTGCATAAAGGTTGCACACGCAGAACATTGCATAAAGGTTGCACACGCAGAACATTGCATAAAGGTTGCACACGCAGAACATTGCATAAAGGTTGCACAAGCACAAGATTGCATAAAGTTTGTGGAATAACAAAATTGTAAGGTTGTACAACCTGAAGCCTGCATAAAGATTGTGCAATAAAATTGTATAAAAAGATTGTACTACAAGCAAAAGACTGCATAAAGCTTGTGTAATAAAACTATATAGATTGGACAAGAGTGAAAAGATTGAGCAATAAAAAACTGTATAAGTATTGTACAAGCATAAGACTTCATACAACTGTGAAAATAACAAAATTGTATAGATTGTACAAGCAGAAGACTGTATGAAGATTGTACAAGAAGAAGACTGTATGAAGATTGTACAAGAAGAAGACTGTATGAAGATTGTATAAGAAGAAGATTGCATAAAGATTGTACAAGAAGAAGATTGCATAAAGATTGCAATCTTTATTGCAATCTTTGTACAAGAAGAAGACTGTATGAAGATTGTATAAGAAGAAGATTGCATAAAGACTGTACACGCAGAAGATTGCATAAATATTGTACACACAGAAGATTGCATAAATATTGTACACGCAGAAGATCGCATAAAGACTGCACACGCAGAAGACTGCATAAAGACTGTACATGCAGAAGATTGCATAAAGATTGTACAAGCATTGCGTAAGCACAAGCTGAATATAGATCTGATACTGAAATTCAAATAATTGATAACCATGGTGCCTTTTGATGAAAACAAAGCTGAGGACTTCGAGGTGTCCACTTTGGTTCTTATAGACAGATTAACGTGAACAACGCAATTATCCGCAATGTAATTAAGAACAGAGACTTGGGATGGATGGCTCATTTAATTACAAACGGATTAAGTAGTCATCTACAACAATGCGTACGAATCTTTGTTTCCTTAATCCACTCTTTCCCGGTTCGGTTTAGGCAGAGATTTTCTAAGCTGTTTATTCATTCTTATGTTTATGAAATGTTAGATCGTAACGGGCTGCAGATGAAGTTCATTGCGCAATTTTTTCCTTCTACTTTGATTTCAGCAAACAGGATTGTATTTATATCACGTGATTAGCATAGATGTTATGGAAATTGTGGCTGATCTAGTAAATGTTACTCTGAAACGTCACCATGACGCAACGTACCCTTCTTCGTAATAATTGACACTAATACCTCCAGCTTAAGAATGGGAGAAAAGTAAAAATAGAAAGGATCAGAAAGATCTCCAGACAGGCGACAGAATAAGAAGTTTTAAGGAGTAGATGTCAATCAAAAGTGTGGACAAGATGGGAGCAGATAACTATTTAAGACAGTCGAGGAAGTGGAAAAGATAAAGGGGAAACAGGAAGTCGGAAGATGACAAGAGAAGTTTCATTTCCAATATGGCAAGATGGAGTGTTGGTAAAAAAAATGTTTATTCCATGTGTTCTTTGGCGATGTAGGGGAGGACAGCGTGCGTTAAGATTAGTTGTTCTAAAGAGGAAATGGAAGGGCGTAAAGCGAAAGACAAATGGGAAGGCGGCTGGGCCAACGGGCTGATGAACGAAGGATAAAAGGATTGGTGGATGCGGAAGATGTTCAGCAAAATGTGAACAGATTAGAAAAACGTACTCCATTATTCTGTCTATAAGGAGGAGGACAACTTGGAGTGAAAACCAAGGTGGTTGCAAAAGTACTTATTGAAGAATCTGGTGGATAACGAATTGAGACATGGATACTGATGGTAGATTTAGCGTCTTGTGATGAAAGAGGAACTGCTCGTGTGAGTTATGTAATGAGAGAGAGAAAGGAGACTGGATTCAACTCCCGTGTTGTCTTTTCTGACACCACGTGTTGGTGTCGAAAAAGTTTAAAATGTGTAAAACGTGTGTGGTAATTGGATCACGCACGTTTTTCTGTTCCATGTTTTTTGACAATTCGTTTCGAACACAAATTCTAATCCAACGGATCAAAATAAAATTTCCACGATCCATTTAAGGATCATTTTACAAGTTTCTGCTTTCAAATTTTTCACAGCCCACGGCGCTGTTTTTCTTTCGTGGGTTAAAGAGGTTTGACCTTTTTATAAGTGATTCAATTATCAAGGCCGTACTCTCGAAATTTTTGTGCAAGGATTGTGTAAGAACAAGGCTGTATAAAGATTGTACAAACACAAGACTGTACAAGAGAAAGATTGAGTAAATATTGCGCGCAAGCAAAACCCTGTATAAAAACGGTGCAAGAACAAGATTATATAAACATTATACAAGACCAAGATTGTACAAGCAAAGATGGTATAAAGATTGTGTAAGAACAAAACTGCATAAAGATAATATACATACAAGACTGCATAAAAATTCTACAAACAAGACTGTATAAAGATTGTACAAGAACAAGACTGCATATAGATTGTACAAAAACAAGACTGCATATAGATTGTACAAAAACAAGACTGCATATAGATTGTACAAAAACAAGACTGCATTCAGATTGTACAAAAACAAGACTGCATATAGATTGTACAAAAACAAGACTGCATTCAGATTGTACAAGAACAAGACTGTATAAAGATTGTACAAGAACAAGACTGCATATAGATTGTACAAGAACAAGAGTGCATATAGATTGTACAAGAACAAGACTGCATATAGATTGTACAAGAACAAGACTGCATATAGATTGTACAAGAACAAGACTGCATATAGATTGTGCAGGAACAAGACTGCATTCAGATTGTACAAGAACAAGACTGCGTATAGATTGTACAAGAACAAGACTGCATTCAGATTGTACAAAAACAAGACTGCATTCAGATTGTACAAGAGCAAGTCTGCATTCAGATTGTACAAGAACAAGACTGCATATAGATTGTGCAAGAACAAGACTGCATATAGATTGTGCAAGAACAAGACTGCATGTAGATTGTACAAGAATAAGACTTGATACGACTACATAAAGATTGTGTAAGAACAAAACTGCATAAATATAATAGAAGAACAAGACAGCATAAAGATAATAGAAGAACAAGACTGCATAAAGATTGTGCAGGAACAAGACTGCATAAAGATTGTGCAGGAACAAGGCTGCATAAGATTGTGCAAGAACAAGGCTGCATAAGATTGTGCAAGAACAAGGCTGCATAAGATTGTGCAAGAACAAGGCTGCATAAAGATTGTGCAAGAACAAGGCTGCATAAGATTGTGCAAGAACAAGGCTGCATAAGATTGTGCAAGAACAAGGCTGCATAAAGATTGTACAAGAACAAGACTGCATAAGATTGCACAAAGACTGCATAAAGATTGTATAAGAACAAGATTGCACAAGAACAAAATTATATAGAAAAAGAGTACAAGCACAAGAATGCATAAAGATTGTGGAAGTACAAGACTAAAACATTGCGAAAGCCTCTATAAAGATTGTACAAACACAAGAACCATTGTATATACGGTACAAGCACAATAATGACTGTATAAACATTGCATGCATAAGTCTGTACAAAGCTGTGCAAGACTTTATAAAGGTTGGGTAGGCACAAGGCTGTATAAAAATTGTGCAAGCACAAGACTGTATAAAGATTGTGTAAGCAGAAGACTAAAAATACTGAGTAAGTAAAAGATTGTACAAGCACAGGATTGTATATGCACCAGACTGCATTAAAATTTTGCAAACACAATCGTGTGCACAGTGCCCAACAGAAGGGAAATTGAGAACCCATACTACAACTGAGAAGGAAACTCGCTCCTTGCTATCTTCTGCAGTGTAATAAACAGAAAAAATAATGAGTGGAAAGGACAGACGGACATAGATTTAACGAGACAGAGAGGCTAAATTAAACGGCTATCTTTAGAAACATTTAATAAATATGCATCTTTAATAAAATAAATTGGGCTTTCACTCCACTGAAATGCCATACGAGAGAACCTTCTGCTGCAACCAGATGCAAGTTAAATATAGCGTCCCACCTTTTCCTCCGATATTTGTTATTACTTATAAACGCCAGAGAATCAGCGAAACAGTGGCCGTATTCGGTACGTACAACTGAGAACAGAGCGAAGGAAACACAACACCAAATGACCCAACTGGTTACAGTTAATTAGTTCGGGAATTAACCAAATTTGACGTAAAACAGGCCCCGCATTAAAGCGCCTGCTTTCCATCTTGAAATGGATACAGATTGCAGTTTACAATTGCCTAAGTCGGCTCACCTTTCGGGCAAACTAAGCTCCATAACTTTTGTATCGTCACTATAAGAACGCGAGATATCAAAATGAGCAGACGATACCCAACAATAGACTCGAAAAATGAGAAATACTTGGAACAAATTAGTCCGCAGTTAGTCAAATGAATCCTTTTGACGATTACACTCCAATATTTATGTAGGGCCGGTGCCAGTCTATTTTGAGATTAGACGAAACCCCGCTAGTGTTTCTATATTTATTCTTTAAAATGGGCGGCAAAAAAGTACTCGAAACAGACCAAACGACATTCGCGATTTATGTAACCAGGAAATATTTTCATTGTTTCGGATCGCTTGCTAGGTTAAAAGGCTGTTAGGGATTGTTTATAGAAAGAAGTTGGGAGGGGTGCCAGGGAGTACTTTTCAATGGACGATAGTGCTCTTTAAAGTGTCTGCTGATGGGTATTGATGATCTCGGAGTGCTAATTACGAAGCACGCTCGCGCTAATTGAAGTCACGTGACTATTGAAAGTCGAGCCCCCCACCACCGCCGCCATATTCACTACATTTTGCATCCAGCGTCTGTTTTTCATTTCATTTTTCTACGTCCTTTTTTAGGAACGCGACTATTTGTCGCTACCGTCCAAAAGAAGGGCGATGTGTGTACGGTCGTCTGCCATCTAATTTATTCAGTCGATTGGTATTCATGTCACTTCTAAGGCGGGCCATCATCCGGGGCTTTTGTGCGCTCTAAATAAAGTTGTTGATTGAAGCAAATGACGTATGTTAAACAGGGCCGGCTCTGTTTCTTAGCGATATGCTAATTTGCCTTCCTCCTATGTGATCATCTTTCTCGGCGTCCTCGCAAAACCAGTCTGAAGAAGAAGAAAACTTTTCTATTATTTAATTCGGATATTAGTACGGCTCCAAGGCTAAGATGGAGCGCGTGATGGCTGGAGAAGAAGCAGCCCGGCGAATTTTTCACTTTGATGAGTTGGACTTAATACTTAAGTAATGTCGGGTGTTTTTCAGTTGGCCGCCCTAAAGACCGAAGTTCCAGTTGATGGATCGGCGGACCTCACGCAAAAAGCTACCTTCGGTTCGTTCCCGTACACAGCCCCAAGTGGCGTACACCTGCCACAGAATCAGTGCCTCGGATATTTTTAAGTGGATGGGGGCCGGAGAATCGCACGCAGCAAAGTTAGTGTGGTCAGACGTGCAAGGAAGGCCGTAGCCCATAAAAACGGCACGATCTTCTTCAATGACTTCCGCACATTACTGTCGGTAGTGCATGTTCCTTGTCTTCATCTTACTCTTTGTACCCATCTCATTCTCTGTCTTTCTTTTCCATCTGTCTTTACTGTAGACTGTAAGGAAACAGTCGCCTCTGCCTTCGTTTGGCTTACTTACAACCACGTGAACGCAGTATTTCTCGGTCTCTGTAAAATTATAATATCCCCAAAGTTGATAAAAATCCCCCAAATTAATTTCCAAAAAAAAAAAAAACGAGTTTTTTCTGAGAAATATACGCTCGTTTGGTGTAAACAGCAAATAAAAATAAACTTTATTTGCAGACGACAGAAATGTATAAAATATGCTTGCGTTAGTAGTAACCAGAAATAAATTTTATCTGCAGACGACAAAATTTGATTCGAAACTCGAACTCAACAATTAAAATTTGCACATTTCACTCTGAAACAAACAAACAACAAAAAAAAAAAAAAGACTGAAAGCTCGAGAGCAACAATTAAAATTCGTACATTTCACTCTGAAGCAAAAACAAAAATAAGCTTTTTGGCAGACGAGTTTATGAAATCAAATTAATTTCCGAGTGAAAAAGACGATTTTTTTTTTCAAGCTTTCTGAGAAATGTACAAAATACGTTGGCGTTTGGTGTAAAACAGCAAATAAAAATAAACTTTATTTTCAGACGACAGCAATGTATAAAATATGCTTGCGTTAGTAGTAAACAGAAATAAATTTTATCTGCAGACGACAAAATTTGATTCGAAACTCGAGCTGAACAATTAAAATTTGCACATTTCACTCTGAAACAAAATAAAAAAAAAAAAGACTCAAAACCTCGAGCGCAACAATTAAAATTCGTACATTTCACTCTGAAGCAAAAACAAAAATAAGCTTTTTGGCAGACGAGTTGATGAAATTTTCAAATTAATTTTGCAGACGACAGAAATGTATAAAATATGGTTGCGTTAGTAGTAAACAGAAATAAGTTTTATCTGCAGACGACAAAATTTGATTCGAAACTGGAACTCAACAATTAAAATTTTCTCATTTCACTCTGAAACAAAAAAAAAAAAAAAAAAAAGACTCAAAAACTTGAGCGAAACAATTAAAATTCGTACATTTCACTCTGAAGCAAAACTCAAAAATAAGCTTTTTTTGGCAGACGAGTTGATTTTTTTTTTTCACGCTTTCCTAGAAATGTACAAAATACGTTGGCGTTTGAGTAAAACAGCAAATAAAAATAAACTTTATTTTCAGACGACAAAATCTGATTCAAAAACTCGAGCTCAACAATTAAAATTCGTACACTCCGAAACAAAATTAAACTTTATTTGCAGACGACGAACTTTGATTCAAAACTCCAGCTGAACAATTAAAATTGGTGCATTTCGCTCTGAAACATAACAAAAACAAATATGTTTTTTTGCAGACGAGTTGATAAAATCACCAAATTAATTTCCGAGTGAAACAGACGATTTTCTTCTTTTTTTTTCTTTTTGTTTTTTTTCACGCTTTCTGAGAAATGTACAAAATACGTCGGCATTGAGTACAAACAACAAATAGAAATAAATTAAGTGCAGACGATAAAATCTGATTGAAAACTCGAGGTGAACAATTAAAATCCGCACATTTCACTCTGAAACAAAAAATTTAATCAACAATTAAAATTCATAGATTTCACTTTGAAACAAAAATAAGCTTTAGCAGACGAATTGATAAAAATCATGAAATTAATTTCCGAATGAAAAAAGACGATTTTTTTTCATGTTTTGGAGAAATGTACAAAACACGCTGGCGTTTGGTGTAAACAGCAAATAAATTTTACGCGCAGACGACAAAATGTGATTCAAAACTCGAGCTCGACAATTAAAATTCGCACATTTCACTCTAAAAAAAAAGAAAAGAAAGCTTTTTTTTTTTTTCAGACGACAAAATTTCGACCATAACTCACGCTTAACAATTAAAATTCCAAAACAAAACCGAAATATTAATGGTTGTTGCAGAACAGACGAAAAGTAAAGCACCAAACGAATACAAAAGAATGCCAACAGAAACATAATTACGTGTACTTACATTGCCAAATGATAGGAAAAGGCAATCCATCCTCTGGGCCTGTCGAAAACGTTGTTTAGCAAGTTTTGCAACTTCCTGTAGCGGGGATCTCTTTGTCGGGGTCTGTAATTAAGGGGTTTCCCCAATAAACTGAGTCGAGGCTGGGCGAGTCGGTTGGACCCGCTTCGACACCTCGTTATTGTCTTCCGAAGGCCTCCGTCGGAAGAAAACCCGCTTTCCAAGTCACACAACTCAATGAAGGCAACGCGTCCGGGCTTATCCCGTTTGACCCGGGAGGTGCTGTCACTTTTCGGCACGGAGGTGCGAGCGGCGTTGTCGGGTTCCACACACACGGTTTCCATCTCACCTTCGGAGTCCTCTTCCACCACGGGATGCGTCCGACCCATCTCCAATCTCCGCCGATTACCCTGAGTAGCAGCGGCGACGACACCGACGGAATTCCCTACTGACATCCCCCCCCGAACCGTAACACCTTGCACACCAAAGCGACTTCTCCGACGACGCTTATCGTATCTGAGTGCGTGTTTTTCCCTCCTCCTCCTCCTCCTCCCCCCTTTTCAGTGGCTCACGTGGTACGAAAACACCTTCGTCGGGACTGGGCGCCGGGCATCATGGGATATCATCACTCCTGTGGCGGGCTGTGCCGAGGTTATTTTTGGCATCTCATTTCAGCCGCGTTTCTTTCTTTCTTTCTTTTTTTTTTTTTTTCTTTTTTTCCTTCTCGGTCCGTACGACCTCCGCAGCGTCCGCCACCGAATGATCGGGAGTCAATAGCGGACCATAGTGGAAGCCGACGCTAACCTACACTATTGCACGTGCGGAACACATACACCGTTTAGTGATGGGGTGTTTGCGTTTTGTTTCACGTGGTTTTTTGGCGCATGCGCTGTGGCACTACCTTCGCTCTCTGTTGTCGGAGTTTTCTTGTGTTCCGTCTGACCTCAACACAAAGAGTACGAGATCACGCGTGCGGTGTCTTTTCTCTCTCTTATCTTGTATCTGAGTTTTCTGAGAAATTATGGTGATCTTTGAGAATGGGGTTAATGGAAAAAAGTTTGACCTGCGAGGGATTTATGCAGAAGGCAAGTACGTAAATATACGTAGAATAAAAATAAACGCCATTAATAATATATCTTCTGTTTCAGAAAAAGCGATTTTTTTTTTCTACACTCCAACACAAAAAATTGGTTGCGCCCATAAGAGAAAGAAGGAAGACATCGAAGCAAATGGATTACATATATATTTTTTTAGCGTTAAAGAACAAGTTGGGGTGGTCACGTGACGTTGACTGATTTATTTATCGTGTCTGTACGCTACCATCAAAGCATGGACTCAAAAAATTGATCGTTGCGTCATCTACCGCCAAATTACTAACACGGCAACCAACGATACTTTAAAAACGCCATCAGCGCCTTACCGCAACTCGTTCTGGCTGATGATAACACTCTGCGGAATCCGCTCACACGATTTTTAATTTCTTTCATTCTCACAGTAGAAAAGTGTGCGCATGCGCACCTACAGATTATTTTCGAACTTCCTCCATATATAGACACGGATAAATCTTCTTTGTACGTGCGTTGGGCCCTATCTATTGATCCGTTCTTTGGACTCGTGGCAGAAACTTTTATATTTCTTCGAAATTTAATAAGTTTCTTTTGCAGAAGGGAAGTGAAAGATAAAAAGAAGGAAAAATTTACCAAGAGGTGTCAGGCGAACTTGTGTCAAGAAGAATCAGGAATTAACCACCTGACAGTCTGCACCGGTCCTCCGGTTTATTTGTAACCTTCTCTTTATAGGGGTCAGATAGGGGACGTTTCTCTCCACCCCCGTAGTGTGTAGGGATCGTAAAAAATGAAAACCAGTTAATCAGGGGAATAAAAATAACCTTTTTCTGTCTTAAAGAGGGTCAAGAGGAAGTCTCCCCCCCCCGACAGCACCCAGCTGTACTTCATCCTGTTTACACAAGCGTCTGCTAACCAAATACAGGTGGTCCCCTCTGGTGACAAACAAACGAAATGCTGTTTAATGGTGTATGTACAATGACTCCAAAATTATTAGGAACATTAAAAACGGACTAAAAAAATATATTCTAAATTTAGTTCCAATTAAACTGGAAAGATGCTTTGCCGTATGGCAACAAATATTCCAACGATCGTGGATGATACGAGTTCAATTTTCCTTTGATGTTCTGCGAGAGGTGACGTTTTAGTTTATGAGAAATGTTTTGTTTACTACAGTAAACTTTAGCGCTCGTCCAAGGACATCTTAAGACCCGGATGTTGCTTAATACAACTTCGCTAACGTTTTCTTCGGTTGCTGTAACTTCCTCAGCGTTTAATTTCCGTTTACAAAAACAAAAAAAGTTAACCAAAAAAAAAAAGCGCCAGACTGTTATGAAACAATTTGTGGTTAATTTGATTTTGCTTTATGAATATGCAGAAGTACTTAAATGCTCCGCTACGTGGCGCAGATACGTAGTGAAATTATTCATTATAAAACAAAAAGGGGGGGGGGGAGTGTTCAAGAGCCAGAGGGAACATGTCTATTGCCTTTATCCTATATTCGGTCTGTTTGGTGTGTTCCGAAATAGTTCCAAATGTCACCACTGGGGGAGTACAGGCTTAGAACAACTGTCATTCTCTGCCTTGTTTGAGGATAAAGTTTTGCACATACACTTTTTAGGCGGGGAAAAATCTCTTTATAAAGTACGTGACTCTAATTTTCAACCAATCAACAAAGTGTCCCCCTGGCGGCGACTTCAGGAACTAATTATTTAAAGAATCAATCTCGTTTCCATCTTCTCCGCAGTATTCTTACTAGGAAATATCCATCAATTAATTATCCCGGCAGAAGTTTAACAGTTAATAATTAAATTTTAAAGTTTTTCGAATTCCAATCTCCCTGATGAAGGCAATTTGTGTTTTAACCGGAACGTCTTTTCCTCCAATTAATTTCCACGTAATTTTACACTGCCGGTAGCTTAGTAGGGGATGTGAGCTGTTTATTGCCGGGATAAGTAACGCTGAGCTATTTGATCCCGCCGTTAAAGTGTGCGCGCAAGAAGAGCCGCCTGCACCCAGTGTGTTCGTATTTGCTCGAAGGGTGTTCGCATTGTTAATTGGAAGATGCGTCTTCTCACGTGGATGCACCGAGGGTTCTCTCGAGACTTCATTAGAGTTAATCAGCGTAGCGCTACGTTGTCGAACGCTGCCGCGCGTTCTAAAGTACCCCCGTACCGTTAACGACACGGTCAAGTTGTACAAATCGTAACAACACTTCGCTCCCCCTAATAGAGTTTAAGCCTAATAGTACGATAATGGCAAACACACTTTGGGCAAATTCGCTTTATGGTTCTCCCTCGCAGTCTTATTAGCCACTGAGCAGACAGATCGATAAATACTGGACAGATTGACAGACTGAGAGAAATGCAAGAGAGAATTTTTTGCGCATATTCTGGTAAGGATGAAAACATTCTCTTTGGTGGAATAAGAAAACATCGACTGGCGCCATCTATCCAATCTGGGCTTCTCAAATATCGATCTACCGCCTTACAGAACCTCACATTATGCAAATTATTCATGGCTATGAATGAACACGAGTTGGGACCACATCGTGTCATTCCCGTTTCTTGGCTTCTTCAATGGGATGGCCACATCTCCAGCACTTGGGATGGCAAGTTCTGAATGCATCAAGCAAAATGGACACCATAGATCTACTCTGTTATAAGAGATCACTTCTGCAACAGGACAGTTACAGGAAGATCAGCAAGTGGGAGTATTACCGGACAAGTTGAAAGAGGCTGTCCAGGATCAGTCCATGGCCCGTTATTGTGGAATTTAATCCTAAATGATTGGTTAAAACTGGACTATAACAATGTTGTTTTGATCGCGTATACTGATGGCTTAGTTTTGCTGGTGGAGGTGACTCAAGGCTCCAATTAGAGGAATGATCACCTTCATTTTGTTAGAGCTGAGTACCTGGTGTAAATTGCCCACACTTGTGATTTCAACAGAAAAGAGCAAAACTGTATTGCTAAAAGGATACCTGTCTATTACAAGAAACCCGGAATGCCGGATCTGATTCGTTGTGACGATGGCTATAAGAGGAGAGGAAACGATTGTGGACTCTTATTGATCGGTGGCAAAACAGGAACAATTGTACCAAGAGTTTAATGACCAAAACGTTTCTTCAGCATCAAACAGTTTGAGAAGGGAATGCCAAGTTTGTTTCAACCAAATCTACATTCAACGTTTCTGCTTACAGGACATTGGTCCTTCTTTGGAAAATTAAGTGATTTAGGTATTCCAGCACGTTCATCGTGTACTTATGGGGAAAGAGAAGACTGGGTACAATCTTCTCTATAGATTCCCAGAACACCAGGATCTAAGAGAGTAACTGATTGATGGAGCACCCAGTGTGCAAACACTGACTTCTGGATGTAAGGCCCTTCTACTGAAGACGAGGGCAGACTTTGGTGGTTTCCAAACTTTTGCTGTACCAGTTTTCAAGAGACCATGAGTTCTGCTGCAAATGGAGCAAGAACAATGCTGAAAAAATTAGCTGAGTACCTTCATGGCACATCAAATTTTCTTGAGTAAAACAGATATAGCACATTCAAGTTATTCGTGACTCAAACGGATACATTTAGAATGTTTCTATAAGTTGCGAAAATCAAACCGGAAGAGGTGATTTAACCTCAGGTGTAAAACTCACATCTATTGTATCCTTTATGGAGGTGAAAACACAACATCCTCTTCAGTAGTTGGTGACTATTTCTTCTTTTAAACATGAACCATGCAACATCCTATTGAAAATAATTTCAACCATGCCGTGAGAGCTCCTATAACATTTTCTTGAAAATGATCCTTGCTACATGGGTTGATGGTAGAGCTAAATCAAACTGAAATTGTAATTCCAAGGTGTCACCAGTTCCTACAACATGTCCTAAGGTGAGCTGTGTCATTTGTGGATCATTAGATTACAGCAATGCGGTTCCTGGTACTGCAGACACGAGCTTTGGCAGCTGCTAGATAATCACTAATGATTCAAGAGGACTAGTACAAATAGGCAAGACAAACATCCCTAGTTAGCCAACGTTTCATCACTGAGTGCTCTTTCAAGGCAGAGTATTCGACGAGGATGCTTCAGGTTGTGTATTTCATCACTGATTGGTCTTTTAAGTTGGTGTACTGGACGAGTCGATTGGAAACGTCAACCTCTAACTAAACACATTTCAACGCTTATGAAGTTAATGCATTTGCAATAGATCTGTGTTCATCTTCTGACTACAATTTACTGATGAGAACAGTTGCATGTTGTGGAATTCAGCTTTTCGGGTAATATTTCATTTACTAAAAGGGCTTTTCTTTCTCAGATTGGACATTACATTGAAATTGAATGCAATTTCGCACAAGCTACTTTTCATGGCAGGGACTCCAAATTCATTTTATATGAACTGCAGCGCTTCAATGTCTTATAATGGTGCAGAACTTCAATATCTTGTAATTGAGCTGGAATTACTGCTTTAAGTCTGTAATTATCTGTGGCGGGGATACCAGGAAAGCCGGCTGGGACCGCTTAGTACAATAAATAAAACTCTCTTAAGGTTGCTGAGGCCACAGGTAAAAATAAACATTTTCAACCGGACTGTGCTAAGAAGTCTCAATTCAAGTGAACTCTACGCAAGGAAACCAGTGCTTTTTATCCCATTAATCCTAAACCATTGCAGAGCTAGTCGAAACTGGTGCCAAGAACATGTGACTTGGGGCTTTGACAAATGGGGTACAGTTCTGTTCTCTAATGACTCAGGTTTTAGCCTACAAACAGATTCCAGACGTTATTCCATCTGGAGACAACAAGGAATACAGCACCATCCCTCCAACATCAAAGAAAGGGACACTTAGGGTAGACTCTTCTTCATGTTTTTGATGGAGTACCATAACTGCGCAGAGGTACCGACAACAGATCCTCGAACCCTATGTGCGACTTTTTAGGGATGTAGTCGGCCTAGATTTTCTTTTCATCCACGACAACGCCACTGTACACAGAGTGGGAGAGAAATATCTTAAAACTGAAGATATCCAACAACTTCCGTGGCCAGCACGATCACCAGACTTAAATCCGATCAAATATGTGCGGGACGCTCTTGGGCGTCCCGTTGCACGTCGACATCAAACCCTTCAGTCACTTAGCAGCTAAGGTTTGCCCTGGTGGAAGAATGGTATTTGTTGCCACAGAATCTTATAGACCCCCCCTTGTACCGAGCAGGGTTACCGCTGTCAGGCCTGTTTAGCTGTTGGAGGGGATCATGCGCCGTACTGATGTCATGTGATCCTATTTTCGAGCATCTTGCATCGATTTCTGTAATATGACCTTTTTTGGTAATTCTTATATAACCCCTATAAATGTCCCTTATACCTGTCCGAAGTTTCTCGCTGTCTCCTCCTTTCATTTTCACTCTGTGGCACACCAATTAGGAGGGCTATATTTGTCCTTTTATATATTTTTTCAGCCAGCATGATTTGGACTGTTAATGTTCTAATTGAACAAGCTCTGCCTCAACGAGCTGCCGAAGGATTCGAGTAAATGCCATTTATTTCGACTTCTCGAAGGCCTGTAGCCTCTGTTGCACGCACTCCTTCTGCCACATTCTTCCAAATTAGGTTATAAAAATATCAAAGACAATGCTCTAAAATGGCTTTACAACCTTCTAATTGGAAAAAGGGAAAAGGTGATAGATTGGGTGGAGTTTTTTAGAAGCTTTAAGTGGTGAAAATTATGTTTAGTCTCCACAGCAACGCTCCTGCAACTCCCCATCTCTTCCATCATGCACTATGATTGATGTCTTTTGAGGTTATGATGGACATAATGGCGACATCCAATCCTCCTTACATTTCGAGGGTAGAAATCTAAAACGGCGTTCACAGGCTGGACGGTAGATAATCCACCGGACTAAACCTATTGGTTAAGAAAATATACACTAGCTAATCCGGAACTCGCCTACAGGCTTCCTCTAGGAGAGTGATTGGAAGGAGTTCGAAGGAGACCAAGTAAAACAAAAAAATAAGAGCAGAGCACAGAATGTACTGAAGAAAAGGGGTATAGATACCCTGGAGTCAACATGGAACTACCGGGATTAGCAATTCAAGCGACCTGAGTGTAAAGGTCCAATAGGTGGAAGTGGTCACAACCGGTTAAGACAGTCAAATCTGGTGGAGATTTTCAATATCTGATAAGAGGATGTTCATCAGCGCGCATTGATTCCAGGAGGCTATACAAATGATCTTCTGGTGAATAGGCAGAGAAAGCGTGGTACTGGTCTTCCTGTAAGTCAAATCTGGTGGAGATTTTCAATATCTGATAAGAGGATGTCCATCAGCGCGCATTGATTCCAGGAGGCTATACAAATGATCTTCTGGTGAATAGGCAGAGAAAGCGTGGTACTGGTCTTCCTCATTGATCAGAAGACGTGTACGTCCTCGAGGCAACTCATGTATTTTTGTTATGAGCAATGTTCGCAGGTCCTCCTATAGCGGCAAACACAGAATAGGTGATCCCAGTCTTCGTTTTCACCACAAAGGGACAAATCCACTTACAGTTTGCCAAACCCCATGTACTTTTCCTGACAGAATCCTAATTATCGGTTGATTGAACCACTGCTGATCTCAGATGCCTAAATTATTCGCTGTATGATTCCTTTCGCCTCAAAGGTGGTACTTGTACATATGTCCGTTCCGATGTTCCCTGTCAGAGACTTGGTAATTTAGAGTCTCCTCTTTTCGATCTTCTATGGCTTTAAATCTTTCTACCACATTCTGTCAAATTCATTCGTTGCCTCTATTGTTCTCCTAGCTCCACTAATCACTTGGAACTCTTTGACTTCCTCCAGCCCAACATTCCTAATAGTGAGGTAATTTTCCTTGTGATTTTAGTGTTCACAACTCCAACTGGCTTCCATTTTCTAGTCACATGGACCCAACTGGTCGATATGCTCAGGCTTTTGGATTACTAATGACTTCGAACTGATTGGTCATTGACATACCAGACAACCATAACACACTCGATCATTTTCTTACAAACAATCCTTCTAAGTACACCGTCGAGGTGAGCTGTCTTCTAGGAACCGATCCTTGGGGCTCGTCAGATTACAACTTGGCGATGGACTCTTTTCCAATGGAGCCCTTCTCTCGTGGCCATTCTCAACCTCGTGTTGTTTGGCATTACAATAATGCAAATAGGATGATCTGCGAGATTTATATCCTTCTTTTCTTTGGTTGGATTACTGATTTAAGTCTTCTGATGTCTATATTTGCTGAGATCATGTCGGTGAAATTATTCTTGTGGGGATGAAATTCTTTATTCCACACTCGCCTTAAAATCTCGGCCTTATCTAAACCTTGGTTTTCCAATAAATGTACTAAGGCTGTGCAAGAATGTTGCATATCGCAATTGGCTTGTATCGAAATCTCCAGATTCATTTTCTGCCTACTCCAAAGCTCGCAACAATTATGAAGAAGTTATTAATGAGTCCAAACTCATTTTTGAGCAGATTAAGAATATAAAACTTGCTTCTTATCCATATCACAGTAGCATTCTTTTCTCCTGTCAAAGGTGCAGTGGTGTAGTCACATCATGGATTTTTAAGGGACGATCTTAGTCTGACCAATCTGATTGAAAATTGTGATGCAGTAACAAAGGAACTGGATGCAAAAATTCAGGAAACTTTTGATGGTGTTACACGTAAAAGAATGTTGTTAAGGAAAAGTTATGGATAAGGGATGGTCAAGTGGAGAAGGCAGAGAGCGGTTGTCAATGGACGCTGTTCTTCATGGACTAATGTTATTAATGGAGTTCCACAGGGTTCGGTGTTGGGCCTATTGTTCTTTCCTTTATTTATTAATGATATTGATGAAGGTATATCAGGGTTAACGTCTAAGTTTGCAGACGATACGAAGGTTGGCAGGGTTGTCAATGACAGCTTTCATAATCCGCAACTATATTCTTCGTTGTATAATCCCTATTCCCTTATATGCCTCTACTATATGGTCCTGGGCATCCCCATCATACCAAACCAGGTTCTTATCCCTCGAATACTGGATTTTAAAATGGCTCAATAAGATTGCAGGTCTCAATAATATTGCTAATGCACGTCTAAACCCGCACAAGAACAACAACTGTGCTTTGTACCGGTATTATTATTTGGAACTAATCAGTGAATTCAATTATAGATTACCTCACACATCTTTCTGTAATTATGCAATTCCACCTTAGAGAAATTCTGCTTAAATATTGTTTATCCTCATGGACTCAATCATCTTTTATGAGAGGCAATAATCATGAAATCCAGCCCTAGGAATTTCCATTGTTGGATGTATCGACTCTTCCATTGGATGGTGAAAACTTGCAATTGCAAGTTTTCACCATCCACTGATCTCGTCTCTCACTCCACAGGAACTTCTTTTGGATCTAATCTCACTTACTTGCAGTCTACAAGATCATCGGTCAAGATCCTTAAATGGAGGTATTCGTTTACAGCGTTTTTTAATGGAATTAAGTCCTCTAATGACCTACTTTTCATATTATCTGTTTCTCTTTATTTTCCTAATCACTTCTGGGACAGGATTTTTGATGGACCGTCAGATTTATTGAGGGTTGGGATTTTGTTATTTTCAGATTCAATGGCTTATCAAAAAGTAACATAAAACTTGAGTTGAATCCTACCCAAACACAATCCTGTCTTATTTCTTGGAAGAGAAAAAAGAAAACAGTCCACCGCTCCTATACTCATCTTCAGATTTTCATACGAGGTCACATATGACTGCTGGGGATTACTCTGACTTCTAATCTCTCGTTCTGCCATGGAATATTGTTCCCACATCTGGGGTGGTGCCCCCAAAGCCTCTCTCAGGCTTCTAGATTCCATTCAAAAGAGGGCAGTTAGATTAATTAAGGACTCATCCATAACAGTCTCATAGACGTTCTGTTTCTGCCGTATGCCCTTTCCATAGCTACTTCCCTGGGCACCATTCTTCTGAATTGGCTTCTATAATTCCTGCTCGCTGTTTCAAACCAGTCTGAAAACGTTTCGTTACCTCTCAACATCCTTTTACTGTCCAACTTCGACCTCACAGAACCAACTTTTCTTCTTGCTCATTTATTCATTCAACTTCCATTTTCTGGAACAACCACCTTTGCACATATTCCTTGAAAAACCTAACGTCAACAAGTACCATCTGTTTTCTCAGCTTTCAACTCATGTACTAAATACTATAGCGTCTAATACCTTTTGTGTTTTGGGCTTTCATAAAAAAATCGAAAACTAAAATACACCATCGTTAACCTTTCATCTTTTAAGATGATATCGTACTCAAAGAGGCGAAATTTATCAGACCCGAGTGGGTTGAACAAATTTATAATGGAAAACATTGAGGGCACTAGACTATTGTCTTATAAATTTTCTGGTTACCAATACCACTTAGGGAACATAAATTATTGAAGACAAAATTTGCTGGAACCGGTTGTTTCAACTGGAAATGTTTTTGGAAAAGTAAAGGAATTCGCTTAGATAGTGAGCTCGTTAATTCATGCACCACATTTTCAAGTTGAAGAAACAAATCGTGGTTTTAATTAATTAATAAATTGGGTAAGTAATCTGTAATCCTCAATGATGCCTCTTTGAAGGAAATGGTTTTCTTCTGAAATTGCTGATTTGCAAAGCACATTACCCATATAATTATTTAGGCCTTAAAATAACAAAGGATTTAATTCTCCAATCCTGGATTTGTAGTTTCAGATCCGGAATCAATTCATTACACAACTAATCAAACGAGATCCATCTATTCACAACTATACTACCCTCCAAAAAGTATCCTGCCGTTCCTCTTTATACAGCCCATTGGGGCATCCGGAATAAAACGAGTTACTCAGACAGATATATAAGGAAGGCATAGAAGCCACAAAAGTTATTGTCCTCGTGGCACGTAAAACTAATCTGATTTATTGAGAGGGAACTAATCTGGTTATCACGACGTATCTCAATTAAGAGGAGATCAAGATATATAAATCGATATATTGATACGTCAAGTAACCATGGGAAATTTCAAATAATCATCAATTAATTGGTTGCTGGACTGAAAAGAAGGTCCGTGTGGGTTGTCAGAATCGCCGTCCTTCCCACATCCGTTGGAAAAGACCTGAGTTCCAATCCGGCCATGACGTTAGGAATTTTTATGGCCTTTTTAACAACGTGGCCGAGTTAATCGGTCTGACGTTTTTCCAACCAACAAACAGAAAATTAACCACAGATCACATGCAGTTTACAGCAATATGGCCTTGATTGATCCTTCTCCTAAAAACTCTTACAACAACTTGAAATAAATTATTTAAGCTTAGATTTTTTTCCCTTTAAATCTGTGAGACTTGTGTTGAGAACTGAAATAGTTCTCAAAATTGTATTCCATATAAGATTCACCTACTATAAGATTCCCTGACCATGCCACATCCTCCGTATTTGGTGGTCACGGGTTCGAACCTCGGTACTTGAGGAGTTGCCAGCTACAAAGTTCCCACCTGTACTGTATACTTTTAGGTGGGGTTTAAATTGGAAGGCGTTATAAATAACGTACCACTTGGGAAGGACGTCTGTGTTCCACACAACCAACTATCGCCTATCAGGAAAAAGAGTTCTTTCCAGTGAAACTACAGAATAAGCAGATGCAAAATGTCCAATTTTCTTCACTTCCATCTGGCCAACGTTTGACGATCTCAAAGGGAGTAATAACCTTTAGTGTCTCGCCATATCTTGGCTCCCTCTGACACCTTCGCTGTAATCACCGTCGGTAGAAATGGGATGTAATCGTCCGAACAGCGATTACACCCAATTCTGCTGACACCAGAAGTTGACAGCGAGACACTGAAAGACACCTTGGACACTAATCTGACGGAGCTGCTCGTGTCTCGAGCCTTTATCGCCTTCCGTTCTCTTTCTAGTGGCATGATGGGAAGACCCGGGATCCAAGACACGAAATGATAATCTCCATTTCTTTAGATAGCAAGGCTGCATCGGCATAACTCAAGAAGAGCAGACGAGGTGTTTTGATCTTCCAAAGCTATTTTTAATTATTTATTTCGAAATATTTTAAATTATTTTAATCTAAAGGAGAGATTTGAGATTTTAAAAGGAAAAATTAGCGGGATTTACGTTACCATAACAACAGTTACATGTCGATTTCACGTGGTTGAAGTTTCGTTTGCAACGACATTGTTACGTAATTGCTCGTGGAGGATTTTTTGCATCAATTTCACGCGGTTGTTTGCAACAACATTGTTACGTAATTGCTCGTGAATGATTTTTTTTTTTTGCGTCAATTTCATGTGATTGAAGTTTCGTTTGCAACAATATTGTTACGTAATTTCTCGTGAGGGATTTTTCGCGTCATTTTCACGTTGTTTAAAAGTAATTTACGCGCCAGAAATTATGAAAATTAACGAATGTATTAACTATCTTTTTTTTTAAACTTTACAGAAGTTCTTCTTTTAATAAAATTTACTTTTAACAAGTTCTGTATATGGCTTCTTTTTTTTTTTCCTTAATAAAACTTCCGGTCCCTAATCCAGCTGTTGATTGATAAACTTCATTCAAAATGCACTTAGCGATGAGATGAAATGCATTTATTTTCATTTTAAATTGTCCATTACTACAGACACTGCTAATAGAATAATCCCAAGCGTGGTGGAAGTGTTTACGAAGTCACTGCATGCTGAAGCATGTGTTTAATAATTAAAGAGCATGCTGCTAACCCTTATTGCGTATTCGGACTTAAAGAGAATCCTAAAATATGCGCTAATTTGTCAACAGACATATTAATGAACAGCAAACAGCAATTTAGAAGTCATTCACACAGCTATCCACTGCTAGATCATTATAGAAAGTTATTGCCTTCCAGTTAATCCTACTCTAACAGCGACATCTAGTGTTGGTTTCCATTTCAGATCCATAATCAGCAAAAATACTGTACTGTATTCATTCATTCGTCTGAATAATAAATTAGTAAAAGTAATAAATTAATTTATAACTAATACGGTAAGAAAAATAAAAAAAATTAAAAGGGATTCAGGAACAACTTCGTCCCAACTCTCAACCCTCTACCCATCCACAATACGAGTTTTAGTCTCCATATGCGTCTCTAATCAACTCGAGCACTGTTTTAGTTCACGGGATTATAAATTTAAATGATGAAAATAAATTTTAGTTTGAATTAAATATTTTAAAAAAGTTAGGGCCCTCTAGTATTCATTTCACACGATAATTTTAAAATTTTTAAGTTATTATGAATTTTAGTATTATTTATTATTTCAACTAATTCTTATTATTAATTAAAATAAAAATATAAAATTAGTCTATTAAAATTAACAATAAAATAACTTTATTATAAATAATAAGGTAATTAATATTTACTTTTAATTACCTGAAGTATTTACCAATTTTTAGATTTATAAACTTGAGAAAGAAGCGATTGTTTGATCAATAATCCTACAATAACACCATTTCCATATTTTAATTCCCAATATATATATATGTGTAGTTACAGATTTGTAAGATAGGTGGCAGCACTAACCAACTACTCTGATCAAAGTAATGCAACAACAGAGTTGGATTGGAAATATCGTTTTCTTCTCCTTTTTTTTATTATTATTCAATTTTCTAGTCCAGCAATTTTCAAATGTCACCGCTAGGGGTCCTACAGGAATATGTGCGTAAAATTTCTCTTTCACGCATTTTCGAAAAGCAAACATTATTATGGGCTCTCCTCGATATTACGTGCTCCTCATGATAAAGATACCACTCTGGAGTAGTGAAAGGCTCTGATTTTACACGGGGTGACCTAATTTTGCGCTGTTTTTATTGGCAGCCCTGAGCGTGATATCGGAAGTAAGGTATGAAAATTCAGACCAACTCGGGCTGAATTATAATGCCAGAGAGTGTGGTGTTTGGCTACCAGAGGCGGGGGTTGGGGGGGATGTTTATCAAGCAAAGCATCACACAAGTTCGTTCTGTACGTATCTGCTGTTTGCA
The DNA here is from genome assembly GCF_048544385.1 of Mastigoproctus giganteus. Classification (NCBI taxonomy): domain Eukaryota; kingdom Metazoa; phylum Arthropoda; class Arachnida; order Uropygi; family Thelyphonidae; genus Mastigoproctus; species Mastigoproctus giganteus. The sequence continues at coordinate 80,123,780 of NC_143588.1, forward strand.
TAATCACATAAACGGTGAGAAGATTAAATTAAAGCCGATTATACGGTATTGAATAAATCGTGTTTCTATTCCCCCACACCAGATGGCAGCACATACCAGAATTTGTAATATAAGTTTATACCAAGTTGGGATATCCAAAGACAACAAATGGAGAAACCACCATATTGGATCTACATTTTGCACCTCTACTATAACTAAACTTCGACCTCAAATGTGCAATCTGGATCTGAAGCGACATCAAACAATCTATCAAATAATTATGCACTGAGCAGCAGCAAATAGTCGAAATTCGGGTTTTCTGCGAGGAAGCTAAGGTAATGAGGGTTCAGTACTTATTGTATCTATAAATAGCTTAAATTTTACAGTCGCCTCAGTCCTTGGAGCTAAGTTGTTGGCGCGTTTGCAGACTGTTTCACTAGCTAGAAGAAAATGAATCGAAGTTTGTAAGCAAGTCTGAAAATCCAAGTTACGCACCGCACCAATAAATACCTGAAATTGTCAGATGAACAGAAGGCTAGCTAATGGACATGTGTTTATAAAGTAATCTTATTAATGAACAGGTTGTGACATGAAATGAGGCAGGACATTCTACTCTACAAACAAAGTGGACATTGGTGACATCATCGTCCACCAGAAAAATTCTATACTGTTCGATCAGTGGATAAACTGATGGCTACCATTATTATAATCAAGCAATAAATCTGGAACAATTTTTCCTCCCACAGAACAAAAATGTGGCCTGAGCTGTTGTATATATTTTTTTAACAGGGATGGCAGTGGAAATCAAAGCAATATAAACAAAAGTAGGGATCAGGGGTGCGGGCTTCCTCCTTAGTACAAAGAACCTCCAATTTAAACTCCATATTAAATTTTTAGGCCGCAGGCAATTCGAGAACCGGTGTTTGGTTTGAACTTATATACCACAAGTATTGATCTCTCTTGTAACTGAACCTTCTAAATCAAATAACTTGGTCTCCAACCGACAGTAAGTGAGTATTAATACTCTTGTGGCTTTAAGAACCCTTAGCGTTTCTCAGTTGCTTTTAAAGAAATGGGCTTACCAGCAAAGTTGCGAGTGAGAAAAGACAATTTAGAATGCACAATGCTGAACAGTCACCATGGCAACCTATCGAAGAGTAAATGATTGCCTTATCATCATAGTCCTGTGTACTGTTTCAATAAATTAAAAAATAATAATAATTACATTATTACGAATTTCGCAATAATTTATTAAAATAACTGAATAATCCTCGAACTTTTTAATAATTGGAAAAATCCACATTACGCACCGCACTAATAAATAAGTATTGATTCTCAAATACCACTGTCGTCACGATGAAACTGCCATCTCACTATATACCCGATAACACCAAGTATACTCTGTTTCCATAGTTACTTGGATACACACCGTTAATTATTTTAATTTGGAACGTCATAACGTCCACCAGATGGCACCATTTCCATGTGGATTTTACATAATACATAATTTTGTCTATATAAAAAGAGGATATAACTGTTTTCCACTCCAATGAATCCTAATCGCAAATAAACAAAATTGCCTATAGATGGCGCATGTTGCATTCTATCGTACGTAATTTGCGTCATACGGTTACGTCATACGAAGGCTTCGCCATCTAGTGACGAAGTTTGTAATACTGAACTGCAGAATTTTAAAATTTATTGATAGCAGACGTGGCTGGAAATTAAAATTATTTAATTAAAATAGAATAGAAATTTGAATTTTTCACGCACCTGCGCATTTTTAAGTAATCTGCACACGTTAATAGAGGGATGAAATTGCACTCGTTTTACACGCGCGCGTTTCCTGATTTTTCTGTTTTTAACTTTTCGAACTGTTGTCTCCCAATCTCGACGATTAACCGATATGTAAAAGAAAACGTCACCTGGAGGCTGCAAGCGAAACAAAATGAAAAATTACCTGTCAAAAAAGCCACGGCGAAAGGAATGATGACATTATTTCAGAAGTAGAAGTTAGACCAGCGTTGCTAATGGCAGAAAAAGTGAGAACGAAACGCCTGATAGTGACAGCCAAGAAGAACAGATAACTGACAAATTCCGGAGTAATGGAAAGCGGATTCACTGTACGCACACATCAACGCTGACAGTCGGGGGCTGTCGAATATCACTCCCAAATACAAATATCGCATTAAACAGAAACGTTCTTTTTAACGCCTTAATGAGCGTCTATTTTGAAACACGTTCAAATAAGATTTTATTGAAAACGGCCATTTTCTTGTTACGAATAATCGACTTCCATATTTGTTATTAGCGAGTCTTCCCCCCCCCCCCCTCATTACTTGTCTGTCCTGTTACGTGCGCAGTATTGGCATTAAGTCTGAGCAACCAAATGTAATTATTGGAAAAGTGACAGCTCTGGGAACTAACCTTTCACTCATTAACTTCGTGGCCAAAAGTAATTTGCTGATATTAATCAGCGCTCTTTCGAAACGCATTTTAAATAGATTTAGTTTTCGAATCCGTTTTTCTGTATTAGTCCAGGAAAATCCCAGGATTAATGAATTACAATACCGAAGGATTACATCCCATGCTGTATTAAATTTCGTTATTTCAACAATGGTTTTATGCGAGTTTCTTTCAATAATAGTTTATGCGACTATTATCAACAATGGGTTTATGCGGATGTTCTTTCAACAATGGTTTTATGCGAGTGTTCTTTAAACAATTGGTTTATGTGGATGTTCTTTAAACAATATGTTTATGCGAATGTTCGAGTATTTTTTAAACAATGGGTTTATGCTGATGTTCTTTCAACAATTGGTTTATGCTTATGTTCTTTACGTGTTCTTTGAAAAATAGGTTTTGCGAGTGTTCTTTAAAATATGGATGTATGCTGAATTTCTTTCGACAATGGGTGTATGCGGATGATCTGTTAACAATGGGTTTATGCAGATGTCTTTCAACTATGGTTTTATGAGAGTTTGTTTAAATAATGGGTTAATGCGAGTGTTGTTTAAACAATGGGTTTATGTGGATGTTTTGTCAACAATGGGCTTACCCGAATGTTCTTTAAACAATGCTTTTATGCGAATGCTTTGTCAACAATGGTTTTATGGGAGTGTTCTTTAAATAATGGGTTATGCAAGTTGTTCTTTAAATGGGTTTATGCGAGTGTTCTTTAAACAATGGATGTACGTTGAATTTCTCTCGACAATGATTTTATGGGACTGTTCTTTAAACAATGGGCTTACCCGAATGTTCTTTAAACAATGCTTTTATGCGAATGCTTTGTCAACAATGGTTTTATGGGAGTGTTCTTTAAATAATGGGTTATGCAAGTTGTTCTTTAAATGGGTTTATGCGAGTGTTCTTTAAATAATGGGTTATGCAAGTTGTTCTTTAAATGGGTTTATGCGAGTGTTCTTTAAACAATGGATGTATGTTGAATTTCTCTCGACAATGATTTTATGGGACTGTTCTTTGAACAATCATTTTATGGGACTGTTCTTTAAACAATGGGTGTATGCTGAATTTCTTTCAACAGTGAGTTTATGCGGATGTTCTGTCAACAATGGACTTATGCGGATGTTCTGTCAACAATGGGTTTATCCGAATGTTCATTAAAGAATGGTTTTATGCGAATTTTCTTTCAACAATAGTTTATAAAATGTTTATTCATAGTTTAAACATTAGCAAAAAAGACCATGGATGTCAGGAATATGTATAAGTATAACAAAACTTTATTAAAAATATACAATAAGAATTAAGAAATAAAAATTTAATAAAGGAATTTATATTTTTATCGCTTTTAGTATATTTACTTCTGGTATTTATTTGCTTGTACATAAGCTTTCTTAATCGTACAAATTGAACAAATTTCTTTTTAATAATGCCATAAATTTGTTTGCTTCTTTTCACAAAGAAATGTTTATATTCACGTCAAGACATCGACTGAGATACTTCGCTTTAAAATGTCTCACTAGTGCTTTTAAGAATTATTTTGCAGAATATTTCCCAGCATCACGATCTCTGTTTCAATTAATTCTTAATAGTAAAATAATAATAATGTTTCCCAATTAAAAACAATTCAGTAGAGTTATTAAGACAACATGAACCTCCTTATTTCTTTCTAGACAAATTACTACTTGTATACAGAAAGACAGATAGGATCCGCATAAGAGGCACTGAGAAGAGTATCGCAGATAAGTACGAAATAAGGAAGATGTTCGTTGCTCAGCACGTAATCTTAGCTGGAGTTTCCTCACTCAAGAAGAGCTTGCGTGCTTTTCATCACTAACTATAGTCTGGGGTCGTTCATTAGCACGATGATAGTGTAGCTGCTAATTACGAGCCAATTAACGTGCCGATGGCGAGTAAAAATATACAGTCGTTGAAAAAAAATAGTTCCTTCGCAGATGCCAAAATTATGCGATAAAAACATCTTCCATTTCTCAACAACCTCACTATTCATTTATTAAATTAACTCACGCTACCAAACAGGGCACTCAAATCATTAACTGGTCTTGGGGTCGAGTTATTAAATAACACTGTACATAATCAATTTGTTGGTTCTGTAGAACGAATAGTAAGCAGACCTAAAAAGTGTATTTTGAAATATATTAAAACGTATAGATTTATTAATAATGTCCAGAAACAGTCGCTTAATTGCTAGATCATTTTCCACTTGGCAGCCTAATTAAATCACTCAAAAGGCTTCCCCCTTCTGTCACAGCCTCTTACACTACAATTTTAACTCGATCTCCATCGCATGGCACCTGTCACTTCCTTACACTTAAGCTTTCCTCGCTCGCATCTTAGCTCTCTCTCTAATAATCCCCAGATAGGTAATCCATAAAACCTCGTGACACACCCGTCCTTCACTCTGAACGCGCCAGTAAATAAAAGAGTAATCAACCGGACAAAAAATAAAAAAAAAGTCCCATTTTTCTATCAATCAAATTCGGAACAACCCTCGCGCGCATCTTCTACACATCCCTCGTGACGTCACCTAATGAAAATTGCCCTCTCGCTCAAAATATTCATATTTACAATGGGACGCAGACAGAAATTATCCAGAGGGTTCTGACCTCGTCTGAAATTCCTCCGACACAAAGAGAGGACATCCTTACGATCGTGGAACGCAGTCGGGGCGATAGCGGGAACACATTTATCCGCGGCATAACCATTAACATTCCCATTATCCCAGCGTCCGCACTGAGCGAGCAACCCCTACCACTTCCTCCGGTATCAGGCTGTCGCCATTCCCAAGGTACAACAACTGGCGGATGACAAGATGCACTTAACGGTTGCCATAGTACCATAGCTTCTCCCTGTGTGTGTGCGTGTGTAGATATGCGAGTCTTAGAAGCTTAGACACGCTGGATTTTTGAGGTTCATTGCAGCGAGCAAACAGCTGGGAAACCATGGAGACAAGAAGGATACATTTGCATGTGGTAAACAAGCGATGTTCTTTTTTTTTCTTTTCAGAGCAAAATGAGCATCGCATTTGCTGTGTTTGCCTCCAATCAGCTCTGATTGCATCAAAACAAGCCCCTGATTGGTTTATTTGATCAAATTATTAACTGATATGGCGTCTACTGTACAAAAACCCAACTGGGACATTGTAATAGTCTTGTTTGGACTGCGCTATCTGGAAAAATTACCTTAGTTTTGATTCCAGGCTTTAAAAATCCAACGATGGACGATGTTGCCTAACAGTGTCTTATTGAGATCTTTCGATGCTTTCACCAGTCGCTGGGCGCCCGGGGCTGAAATGTTAGAAGTCAATTGTTCTTTGTGTTTAAGTCTCTCTCGGATAGTTTCATGAACGCGCAGGAGAAATTGCAACCGAGATGCTGTTTAATGAGTATGGGTCCTCAGGCGATGTGATGAACTGATAGGCAATGACAAGAAGCTTTGAAAGAGCTTTAAAAGACAAAAATACAGTTCTAAAGGTCTGTTGCTTGGGCTGCCCTCTACCGACGGAATCCTGAAGTTAAACAACGCTGTAAAGTATTGTTTTAATTCCTAGAGGATGTTTGAAGGATGGTAATTACCTCGAAGTTTCATTAATGGGTCTGGGTGTGCCCTGTTTTCTGATATTGCGCGTGGCTGTGCACGATAGACTACTTTCTGCGCATATACATTAATTAGGATTGGATGCTCGCTTTTCGCATCCTTTGGTGTTGGTCTTAACGGTCTTTTGCTATTCACGCTGAGAGCAGAATTGTTTGCAGGTCTTGGCTGGTTGTCCTCCATCTCTTAGAGAGACAGAGAACCTGAAAGGAGTCCCCAACTTGTTTGCAACATCTGTCCACACACGTAAGCGCGATATCAGCAGTTTATGAATTATTCATAACCGGACCCTCTCTTTATAGGGAAGGCAACCAAGTGCGTCATTCTTTTCTGCCACGAGGTAATTTTAGTGTTCACTTTAGATTGCTGGAAGGGCGAAGTGGAGAAGCTTGGAGACTCAAAAATAAAACTTTGTGCCACCAAGATGACTTCAATATTTTGCTTAGATTGTTTTCCTGCGTTGCTTTTCTTCGTTTATGTTTTTTCTTTATTTTCAAGATTTTTTTCAATCTCCTGTTTCTTTTTTTCCGGTTCTAATTTCTGTTTGTCTTTAATTTAAATGCTTTTTTTTTAAACTCCTGGTCATTTTGTTGCTATTTGAATTTTTCAGTTTCTCTTTCATGTTTATCAAGCTGTTTGAATTTTCCAGTTTTTCCTTATTCGTGTGGTTATGCCACTTTGGATTTTCCAGTTTATCAAGCAATTTGGATTTCCACTTTTTCCTCATTCATGTGCTTATGATTAATTTTCCAGTTTATCTAGCTATTTCCATTTTCCAGTTTTTCCTCATGTGCTTATCCTACTATTTAAATCTTCCAGTTTCTTTTTCATGTTTATCCAACTATTTATATTTTCCAGTTTTTCCTCATTCACGTGCCTATCCAGCTATTTGGATTTTCCAGTTTTCCTCTTTCACGTTTATGCAACTATTTAGATTTTCTAGTGTTTCTGTTTCGTGTTTATCCAGCTATTTCAATTTTCCAGTTTCTCCCTTTCATATTTATCCAGCCATGGATAAATAGGAAAATTTTTTCTCATTCATGTGCTTATTCAGCTATTTGAAGTTTCCAGTTTTTCTCATTAGTGTGCTACTTCTAACCATTTGGATTTTCCGGTTTTTTTTTTCTCTTTCGTGTTTATCTAGCTATTTGGATTTCCCGTTTTCTCTCATATTTATCCAGCAATTCCGATTTTCCAGTTTTTCCTCATTCATCTGCTTTTACAGCATCCTTTTCATGTTTATCCAGCTTAATTTCCAGTTTTTTCCTCGTTCACGTGCCTATTGGGATTTTCCAGTTTTCCTCTTTCACGCTTATCCAACTATTTCCATTTTCCAGTGTTTCTGCTTCGCGTTTATCCAGCTATTTCAGTTTTCCAGTTTCCTCCTTTCATATTTATCCAGCTATTTCAATTTTCCAGTTTCTCCCTTTCCTATTTATCCAGCCATGGATAAATAGGAAAGTTTTTTCCCCATTCACGTGCTTATTCAACTATTTAGATTTTCCAGTTTTCCTCATTCATGTGCTTTTCCATCTGTTAGGATTTCCATGTTTATCCAGCTTAGATTTCCAGTTTTTCCTCATTCACGTGCCTATCCAGCTATTTGGATTTTCCAGTTTTCATGTTTATCCAGCTATTTCAATTTTCCAGTTTCCCCCTTTCATATTTTTCCACCATGGATAAATAGGAAAACTTTTTCTCATTCATGTGCTTATTCAGCTATTTGAAGTTTACAGTTTTTCTCATTAGTGTGCTATTTATAACTATTTGGATTTTCCGGTTTTTTTCCTCTTTTGTGTTTATCCAGCTGTTTGGGATTTCCAGTTTTCTCTCATATTTATCCAGCTCTTTCGATTTTCCAGTTTTTCCTCATTCATGTGCTTTTCCAGCATCCTTTTCATGTTTATACAGCTTAGATTTCCAGTTTTTTCCTCATTCACGTACCTATCCAGCTATTTAGATTTTCCAGTTTTCCTCTTTCACATTTATCCAACTATTTCCATTTTCCAGTGTTTCTGTTTCGCGTTTATCCACATATTTCAATTTTCCAGTTTCCCCCTTTCATATTTATCCAGCCATGGATAAATAGGAAAATTTTTACTCCATTCACGTGCTTATCCAACTATTTTGAATTTTCCAGTTTTCCTCATTAGTGTGCTATTTCTATTATATTTGGCTTTCCAGTTTTTTTTTCTCTTTCATATTTATCCAGCTATTTCGATTTTCCAGTTTTCCTCATTCATGTGTTTTTCCAGCTGCTAGGATTGTCCAGCATCTTTTTCATGTTTATCCAGCTTAGATTTCTAGTTTTTCCTCATTCATGTGCCTATCCATCTATTTGGATTTTCCAGTTTCCTCTTTCATGTTTATCCAGCTATTTCAATTTTCCAGTTTCCCCCTTTCATATTTATCCAGCCATGGATAAATATAAAAATTTTTCCTCCTTCATGTGCTTATTCAACTATTTGGATATTCCAGTTTTTGTCTTATGTTTATCCAGTTATTTGGCTTTCCAGTTTTTCCTTTATGTTTATCAAGCCACTGAGATTTTGCAGTTTATGATTATTTACCCAATTATTCTCATATTTCGGTTTTTTTTTCTCACTCCTCTTTATCCAACTATTTTTTATTAGTTTCCATTTTTCTTTCTTGCTTATCCGGTTTTATTCCCGTTTCCATTATACTCACTGATTCCTGTTTATTCAGCTATGTTTTCTGCCATGTTTTTTTTTTTAACATTCACAGATTTTCCAGCTATCCCTGTTTCTTGAATCATTTAGATTTTTCCAGTTTTTCCTCCTTCATGTTTAGTCAGTCACCAGAACTTTCCTCTTCTTTAATATGTCTAAAACTAACCCGGGGATGTTTAAGAATTTCTGTGAGCGAATTTTGAAGGGTGGTTAAAAGCGACCGTTAGAGCGGAGGTCAAAGCAGGGGAAGTGGCGACGCAGAAAACGTATTAGGACCATCAGACGCCAGCTGATTGTTCACATCATCAACTTGGAGATCGATGAATTAAGCAAACAGGAGTACGTCTATTTATATCAAGTATATCTTCGTCAGAGGGCGCTTATGTCTCTTTTACGTGGGGAGGTTATTAAAACGGAAGAATTTCGCCCTTTCCCCCCTTCCAGAACTGAAGAGAGTCATCAACTAAGTTTACGACTAATAATTTAAACTTTGAACTATAAATGGAGTTGTAATATTTTTCAAAATGGCCGACAAAGTTCAAGCCATTAAGGTAGAATAATTTATTTATTTATGGCCCAAATTAAAGTATTATAAATACAAATATATTAAGAGAAAGCAGCCATTGCACGAGGTCTGATAGAAGTAGTATTATTCATTTCGAAACTTAAGCGCCCCCACCGAGATCTTGGAGAACTAAACTCCATTTATCGTCGATTTTAACTTAAACGCGTTTTTAATATTAGGAAAAAAAAGAAAAAAAACAAACAGGCGTGGACTCCATTAATTAATGTTTTTAATATACATTTTAACCCGAAATTACAAAGGATTTAAAGGTATCCACATCTGATTTAATGATAGGAAGTCACAAACTGGATCTACCTCGACCAAACAACGCGTTGTTTTGAAAGAAAAGATTCTCATTAATTATGATGGGAGAGTGTTAATCATTTCTGGACGTAATTAATTACCAAGAGCGTTATCAGTGAGAGATGCTAACACACCAAGCACGCTATATCAATAGATAAAGTGCGTTGAAGTGATTAAACACGAGGAGGGAGAGGTCAAAGTGAAAACAATGAGAGTATTGATGAGGGTAGGAGCTTATTTTAGATCCAGGAAAGAATCAAAATGAATTGAACGAGTTGTTTGGTTAATAACAAACAGAATTAGGGTTAACACAATACGAATTTATTGTTTATTAATTTAAAAATAATTGGTCAAAGTCTTTAATTCGCTAAAAGTCATTAAGCCTAATTTTTTGTTTCTCTTTTCATTGTCTTCTAGGATTTAAATTCGCCTCGCGGATGCTTTTTGTTGGGCAGTAAATTGCCACAGCAACAGCGGACTCTTTATGGAATTTTAATTAATTACGTCTGTACTGCGTTCTTCAAGAATTTTTCTAATATCTTCCTTAAATAAAGATAGCTTTTGTTAAAATGTCTGATATCCCTCTCTCTCTTTGCCAGACGCATTCTTTGTTTAACAAGAAGTTCTGTTTGATGTATAAAATATCTTAATAAGATGGTCTCTGAATGCGATATAACCACAAGTCGTCATACACGCACGCATTACATTATCCCTCTCTCTGTCTCTCAGCAAGAAGAGAGAGAATCGATCCTATTTTGTCTGCAGAAATTAATTTGCCCTTCTGTGCTCACCCAAAGAGATTCCAATGCCCGTTTTCGCCATTCACTTAACCATAACAATGGAGATTCCAACCCGGTTATTGACCAATGATACTATCATTCCGATGCTGATAAATGCTTGGTGACGTAATCTCCTTTCATGAAAGGGGGGGAGGTGTTGTTTACAAAGTTCCAGATGCGTCAATGGTCCTTTTGTACGATGAACAACTCCTTAATGAAGCCACTTAAATTCTCTCCCATTAAGGAGTCTCCTCTCTTTACAATTACCACAATTACTTATAGAATAATATCCAAGATCCTTTTTTTTTTATCGATCTCATAGCACATCCCCTATATGTAAGTGAGCTCTTCCATCTAGATCGTTCTCCGAATCTTTCTACAGTGCACATAAAACTCAATACTACCATCAGAGACAAACACCAATCTTTAAATAAACATTTCTGAACACGATATTAAAAGAACTGCGACTGCAGTCTTAGAAACTGGATCCAGATTCATTGACGATCACCCCTACAGCAGTTCCATGGATCCTTCTGGCCCCAAAGAACCCAAATCTCCTGGAATACATCGGTACAAATTACCAGAGATTAAAAATCCAGAGCAGTCATGGCTCCTTTTTTTTCTTTTAACTGTTTTCATGGCGTGTTTGGTTGCTAGGTAACCGCACGTTCACCTCCTCTTGCCAATAGTCAAAGCAATGCCATCTATCTAACCGAAAAACAAGAGAGCGTCTACATTTAAAAAGAAAATCGTAGAAGAATGCTTTTAATTACTTCGTAAGCAGATTTGAACAGGAAAGAATTATTTGAATTCGCGGACAGAGTACACCTAATCGATATACTTTTCATTAATGCGATTTCTGACAGGAATTACAAAGATAAAGTGAAGATTTCAGATGGTATTTTGAAACAGAACCGGTGCATCCAAAAAACTTGAAGTTATCCTTAATGGACTTAAAGTTGCTGTACTTTTTTTTAAAAAAAGAACATGGTTTTATCTATCCACATCCCTCCCTTTTCTCTCCCTACCCTTATCTCTTTCTATCAATCTGTGCCGAGTGATGGGAGTGTCCTTGCAAGTAGATCTTCCGATAGTTTGCAAACACAACAAGCGAATGTCAGTTTTATATTTCATGCCAGTCATATCAAACTTATCAAATTCCAGCGGTGTCAACACATCATGGCCTTCGGTACCACGTTTGGCGATGCAATTAAAACTTTCCTTCTTTGATGGGGTAGATAAGAAAGAAGGGATGTGCAGCTGACTCAAGAAAAAAAACGGGCAAACACAAAACTCCTCTTAGGCTTTTGTTTTTGTTGCTAACAGTTTGATGGGAGATGTTTTCCACCAAGTGGTTCTACGATATCACCACATCTAATTAATGGCTTCGGTGTGTGTGCGCGCTTTACTAGAGTTACCTCACTCTTGCCGAAGAGTCTAGCTATCCATTACTGTACTCTGGTTAATTCAGAGCCACGAAATATGATTGATAACGCTTTGGACATTCGCTGTCATACTAGCTGTGTTGGTGTCAAAGGTGATGTGGCACGGTTATGACATACAGCCAATCCCATTTGCCAACATGTTCTACTTGAATGCTGTTTCATCCCCGACAAAGAAGAAAAAAATTCCCCGAGAATTGTACAAGGAATATAACGAATCCCATGTTATAAGATCTCTGGTTGAAGGCATTGTTCCCTTTTGTTGGATGAAAATCTCGATAATGGAGATCTTTATTTTGGTAAAAGGATATATTTACTGTTTATTAGAATGCTATAATAACTAAATTGATTTGACTCATACGGAGATTTGTCTAGACAAAGCGCAACATGTCTGAACATGTTATAACTCGTTTTATGGCATAATTACACCCGATCCAATGTTTATTCAAAGATACTGAATTTTCTGGTTTTTTGTTTCTAAATTTTTGCACAGCAATGTATTTAATAACGAAATTTCCATAAAGAAATCATAATGTCGCTAAAAATAGACCAGCGATGTAGTCGTGGTATTGATTTGTACCAAAATACTTTTCCCCCCTTTTAAAAAAAAGTTTTCCCTGGTTACATTTCTTTTTTTTTTTGTTTCAAATGACTTCGTGTTTCGGACACTCATTTCTGTTTGACTTTGGTGTTAGAAAAGGACTTAGGAGCAGCTGAATTTGGCGTTCGCTAATGGTTTTAAACGAGAAACAGATAGAGCGAAGGAAGCAGTACACACCCATATGATTGATATCTCCAATTCGTACATGTGCTTTAGTTAGAAAGTCCAGTAGTGCTAATGGGTTATATTTATATAAATCTGGTCCATAATCTTTTTTTTCTAGTCCCAAGATAGTTAGATCGTGAAAGAAATAAAAATTTCCAGTAACATTAACTGAGGAAAAAAGTAAAAGGTAGTGTTTTCGATTGTACAGGGTGATTCAAATTTCCGGTAACCCAGAGAAGGCAGTTCCCTTGACCAGGAGGACCATGGCGATTAGGAAATTTGCCTTTTTTTCATTACAACACAGAGCTGGATCGTAGTGTGGTATATGGTAACGAAGAAGGGCATGAAGTCATCAACAATCTCTCTTGACTGGATGCTCCACCAGCGAACCAAACAGTCTGATTGGAGAACTACAAATACCACTTAAGATAGCATCAGTCCTAATGACCCGATGATTTATCTTTGTGTTCTTGACCCATGAATCCAACTTGCATTTTTCGAAAATGGCCGGATTCATGCATCAGAGAAAAAAAAAGGTATTTTTAGAACAAAATATACAAGTTCCATACAAAGCAGATTCAATTAGCCTTAGCTGTGATTATCACACCGTTGTATTTTACACAAACATGAAAAAGTCTGCTGCCACTTCAATTCCTTTGTGAACATATCTGATAGGATTACAGCAGCTCTGGAAAGAGAGCGTGATAGACAGAGAGTGAAAGAGAAAAATCAATAAACTTCCCGGTAATCATGTAACCGAGGAAGAACGCTAGGCTACTATAAAATGCATTGAAACCACCGAAGGGTTTTAATCCATAGCGAAAAAAAAACAAATAAACAGTCCAGAAATAACCACAAAGAACAATCCCTGTGGATTGGAAATTAACCTAGAGTTGATTTCCAGTTCTTCCAGTGCTAGAATTTCTCCACTGAAGCTATTAATACCAGATTCTCTGTGTAAGATCTACAAAACAACACACTCTTCATCTCTAAACATTTCAGTGGCGAAGATCCTTGGATTATTGGAACACGAATCCAAAGATTATTAGAACATGAATCCAAAGATTATTGGAACATGAATTTTAATAAGAGTGGTGAATAACTATAACGTAGAAGGCTTGCACGAAGCCTGGATATTACCGATCTGTTCCAGCCTCCATAGAAAATTAAATAAACCGGTGAGGGAAAAAAAGAGAAGATAGTGTTCCATCGCGTGCAGTTGAGCACGTTACCCATCCATTACAGAATAAAAAAAGTTATCCGAACTGTCCAACTATACGAGATAGTGCAAAAGTGAATCGGAGACTGCAAAAAACTTTCTGTATAAGATCTAAGGGTGTGGGCCATGAATTGACGTATCACCAGACCAGAGGACTGAGATTGAAACTTGCGCTCATCCTCAGTTGGTACCGCGCATCACTGCCGCTGATGAAGCAGAATTTTCATCGCCCAGACCTGATAAAGAACTTAAAGGTAGTGTGGAAAACACGTCACGTGGAATCAAGAAAATCCTTCATACACCACCGTCAGTGAAAATCTTCCAAGAAAAGAAAACGCATCAGCGAGAGCGCCTGTCGCCCGAAATGGTCGAAAGAAGTCGACAAAGCGAGTTATCTATTACACGTAGGAAACAAACTTTCTGGTTGTGCGAGTTTCAATGGCTTGCTGAAATAAGAAAGGCGATTTGTTATTTTTTTTCTTTGGTTTTCTTTTTCCCTGTCGACTTTTTTCTGTCCGAACATAATGACGTATTTCGACTCCCAAAAGGATTTTCTTGAAAACAATTATCATAAAGTTTTTGAAGACAGAAACTACATTGATAAACAAAGTCTAATCAAAAGCAATTTATACAAGAGCACTGCACGTAAAACGTAATTTGAGAAAAGGGAAGTATAATTGATTGATACAAAAAAGAATAAAAGGTGGAAAAAAGTAAAATTTTTAGGGCTGAAAGCGTTAATCTTCTAGCGATTTACTTTATATTTTAAAGATTCAATCCTCTGGTGACATAAACTAAAAATCACGAGCGACAGATCTAACTAAAGTGATTGAAATCAGGAAGGTTGTAAAGAATAAACCAGACAGCACTCCACCTTGTGGGATTCTTGTTAACTTGTTATACGTGGACTCACTCACCGACTTTGAGATAGAAGATTCCAAAGGGCAAAAGAGATCTACTTTGCTAAAGACGGCAAAATCAGCATTTTCTTGTAAAGTTTCTCCAAAAAAGCCGAAATAAAATTAATTTCTTGGAAAAATATTTATTTGACAATATAATATTTAAATAATATTGTATAGTACATACTTTATAATCATAAACACACTAGTATTCATGGTTATAAATTCAGTCCTCGTGTTTTATTGCATCCTACTGTTCACTGTCCAATATGAATTACTCGGAGACGCATCTACGACCATAAATAAGAATTTCCTCGTCTGAATGTCTTTATATCTGTCTATTAGATTCTTTATTTGGTCTCTATTAATGCTCCCATAAATGGAATCCATACAGTACACTCCAGAGTTGCAGACAGTGAAGTCTGAAAACTTTCTCTAAGGAAATGGAAGTGATAATTTCTAGTACTTCTTCGAAATATTGAAGGGGGCGAGAGGAAGTATCCCCAAAGGGAAAGACATAACTGATTAGACGTTATTGTCGTAACTTGCAGCTTACGATGTGGGTAGTTGGATAGTGTGAAAACACTACATTTCATAAGGCAGCAGTAATGATTCTCTGGAGATGTAACGCTCCATTGAAGACTCACTCCCACTTCCCTAGCAAAAAGAAATCCCACGATGCCTGTAAAAGATGCTACTTATAGAAGACAGAAAGAAACTGGGCAAACACACAAACGATACACGTTTAAGTCTGAAAGAAAATACCAAGAACCAACACCGTATGTCCCTAAATGTTTCCCACATGGATTCAAAGGCCAAGTGAAAAGGTTGAATACATTCAAAAAGCTCATGCATTTTTTATAATGGAAACCGCAACCCTCCCTTTGAAGTATGACCTTTCTGTGGTTATCGCTAAAGGAAATGTCTGCGTGTTTCGAACATATTTATATCTCGAAGGGCACTGATAACACAATAAATCTACCAGCTAAACCCACTCATTATACCCAGTGGGAGATTTTCGCAGTTGTAAATGTCAAGTTGAGATCGAGAGACAGAAGTTTGCCTTTCGCCGCTGAAACTTCATATCGCTCTGCCGACAAGGTCAAGAGATATCCTAATATACCACTTGAAGACGCTCGCATTGATTCATTTATTTATTTGTCTCCGTACCCATGGCAACAGCATAACAAACCAATTAGATGCATTGTTTAGAGTGGCTGGTTCGTCTAACATCCTCCTAAGTGATGGTACATCTTAGATGAAACTTTAATGCGTAATCTATCCATCTATCTGCAGGCTCTGGTAATCGGTTGTTTCGCTACTACAAGTGGCCGCAGCCATTTTGTGTGGCGTCTATTTTGGCCCTCCACCTTCGTTATAAATAGGCCCTGTTATCTATCGCTACCAAGAGTTCTAAGACGAAGACCTCTGCCTATTTACGCGCACAGAGTCAATACAGATGACGTCATTCACAAGGAAAAATGGGTGTGGAAACACGTGATATTTCACCAAGACTTGTACAAATGGCGTTAGATAATTAAAATTAATGAAATCGCACGATTAAAGATTAGACTGGTTATTGCCATTCATTTATACACCAGGAATAAGTCCCCCTTCGTTAAAATCTCTGCGTAATAAAATTCCCCTTCTCTAAAACCACTTTATTACACAGTATTTACAATTTAACAAAAAAAATAGAATTATTTGGAATTTTTTTAATAAATTTCATAGGTTGAAGAACCACTAGAGGGCGCATGCAGCAATCTAGTAAAGGTAGTTGGTTTTTATCAGAAAGATACGAAATAATGCTGACAGACTTTATTATTATTATTATTATTATATTAACTATTATTAAATAATAATAATAATATCAGTATAAATATATTGATGAATATTTTATTTACTTTAAAAATTCGTTTTATTTTGATAGTTGATCATTTTTATTACCCGAAAATCATAAAATAAAACAAAACATTAAAAAAGGACAGAAAACAGAGAAATTTGTTTGAAAACCGTATTACTTTAAGCTCTATCGCCAGCGCCCTCTACCTGAACTCTCAGCTTCATTTTAAAGTTTTGTAATTAAATATTAATAATTTACAAAATCAGGAACGTCTAGACTTTTTTGGCCGGGGGCTAAAACCGATAAAATATTAAAGATCGTAGGCTGCATGTCTCAAGAAAAATTCCTTACCAATAACTACACATTTTTCGAAATATACTGCTATCAACATTTATATTTTAATTTATTTTAAAATTGCATTATTTTTGCATATAATTTTTAGTATTTTATTGTCGGTTTTAAGTTATAAAACTAAAAACAGAGCACACATTTATGCAGGTCGGATAGAACAGTCTAGAAAAACAGTAAAAAAAAAAAAAAAAGAAGACGGTATGGTCAGAGAGGGCTCAACACAGCCAGCACTGGTTAGTGAAGGATCGGGAGAACGTTCCCTGGTCTGAGGAACATCGATTTCTACTGGATCATGCTGATAGAAAGATAGCATAGCAAAAACATCATGAGTCCATGGGCCAATTCACTCAGGTACCAACAATGGAGACTTCTGGCCCTTGATACTAGTGAATAAACATTCGTAGATAGTTCTTCCAGCAGCTGTACCATGTTACACGGGCAGAATTATACAGAACTGAATCCAGGAACATGAGAATGAATTTAGCCTAATGCAGTGTCCTCTATAGTCACCATCAATCAAACTGAGCACTTGCAGGATGAGGTGGAAAGAGCTCTTTGGAATAGAAATCTGCAACCAATTTACAAGAACTATAGGAAGAAATTGAGTCGACACGGATCAGTTTTTTTAGGTACACCTAAAAAGTGGCCACCAAGTTTACATACTGATTAACAAAAAACAAATATTGTCAAATGGTTTTATTGTGTCCAAAAAGATCGTATTGATAATAACCAGATTTGATGCTCTATTCTAAAAGGACGTACATGTGAAATATTCACTTCAAAAACGCTACATACAAGATGGCGATGATATGTCACTATAGCTACCTCAAATACGTCATTTGTTTTGTTTCATATAAATATACTTTCTTTTAGAAGTTGGGGTGCAGTGCTGAATCCATGATGGTGATCGATAGAGACTTTCATCCCTGTGGAAGAAAATACCACAGACGAAAAATAATAATTTTTCTTTTAATATTAAGATTAAAGGAAAAATAAGTAATAACCATGTTTTTCATACTTAATATTTATCAAAAACTTCTTCAAGTTCTCATATGTTTCTGTCAAACGCACAAAGCGAGCTACTGGAATTAACCCATATTTATTTCCACTGTGTAGTCGTAACATACCCTTGAGACTCCTCTGATGAGTCAGCAAAAGGTTTTGAGTTTGACTAAAAATGTTTACGTTTGGTGAAACTTTACAAAAAATTTCCACTGTGTAGGATTGCAACTAATTCCTAAATAGTTCATTAAGTAATTTATATTACTGCAAAAACCATAGCATCATCTTCAGAAAGGTAGGAGACTAGTTCTCGTTCTCTGTGTCTGTACCATGACAAAAACGTCCCATTGCTAGAAGGTTTTTTTATGTAAGTCTAGAACCAAGAAGTTCTGCAGATTCATTTGGTAAATTTAAATCTCTTGCCAGATCATTGAGTTCATACTGTTAAAAGCAATTGAGGGCTGGACTCAATGTCTCCCGGTGTGTAGACTTCAGTTTCATCTTCAGAAGCTCCCCGTTCAGCATTCTCTGTTGTAATATTCTCTAATATAAGTGGAGGGCATGGAATCAGAAGGTTACTTCCATGCAGGACTGGTCTAATGACAGATGGAATATTAGGATAAGCTTAGAAGGCTCGAATGAATCATCCGAAGATTCTTGGAGAAGGGCATCGATCCATAATGCCATTATTAATGATTTTAATTAAAAATGTGTTAGAAGTTAGTTCCACCAGATGACAGCTGGTTCCTGGCTGAAGAAACGAAATACGATGCTGTATTATCATTCCGGCACCATCAGTGACAGACAAACCTGGGTCCCTCTACCCTGAGTGCAGTGAGGGTATGTCACCCTTAAAGAAGAATGATCCCTTGATCGGAATTCGCTATACACTTTAAAATTCTAAGAAACACCAAGTTCCTCAGAACAAAGGAGACCTTCCGTATTAATTTAACACCAACGAAAGCATCCAATTTAAAATCTACGTTGTTGGGATCCAATAACGTTAAGCACATTTCACTTTCCAAATTGACATTCTGCAAGGGTCCTCTTTACTCCCAGTTCTCTTCAACATCTACGGTAATGACTTCATATTTGTATCCTTCTTCAAAGGAATTAAACTCATTCTTTATGCAGATGACGAAGATTTGTGATACCTGTAGCAACCTTATGCACAATAAACATATGCAAAATACTCTCAGTATTTTCTTTTTAAAAACTGGACTGATATTAATAACTTCACTATGAATATACACTGGTGTGCAAAACTTAAGGACCAACACTATTTCTAAAGGTTACAACCATAAAATCTTTACTTAAGGTACTCTTTACTGATGAGAGTAGATTCAGTCTCAGCAGCGATTCTGGACGTCAGCTAATCTGGCAAGAGGTTGGCACACGGTATCACCCCGCAAACATCACTGACAGGGATCGATATGGCGGTCGAGGTATTCTTGTCTGGCGATGCGTTATCTTCGATGAACGTACACAACTCCAGGTAACTGGAAGGCGGTACTGTAATTGGTGGACGCTACTGTACTGAGGTAATCCTTCCACACGTGCGTCTGTTCCAAGGTGCCATTGGCCCCGAGTTCGTGTTTATGGATGATAAAATCACACCCCATCGCACTGCAGCTGTTCATATGCTTTTGGAAAGAGAAGACATTGCTCTTATGGATTGGCCTGCCCATTCACCGATCTAAGTCCCTTTGAACACTTATGGGGGAGACGCCTAGCGACACGCCCACATCCACCAGCAAATGGGCACCAGCTGAACATGGCGCTGACAGAGTAATGGACGATGTTACAGCAAGAACTTATGAACAACATTGTTCTAAGTATGAATAGGCGGCGCAAAGCCTGCATCGACATTAGGGGTGGCCATATCTCCTACTGAGGACCACCTGTTCCTTTTGTTCCATCTTTCGTAGTGATGTACCTGTATCATGGCAGCCAGTACAATGTTGCCATTTTTGAATAAAGTTTCTCTGTACCGTTTTGTTTCCGTTGTTATTTCCTTCATCATTTCTGTACCTCACGAGGTTCCTTTCGTATGTTTTTCCCATATCTAGGCCACTCCTATGAGAAGTTACAGGTGAAAACCTGATTGGTCCTTAAATTTTGCACACCAGTGTAATACAAAAAGGATTGAGGGTAATTGTGCAGTCAGATATGAAGGTTTCTGAGCAGTGCAGATGGTCTGCAAGAGTAGCTCATTGTGTCTTGTCAATGATATACAGGAATTTTTCTAGCAGGGATAAAGAGGTGATTATCCCAGTGTACAAGACAATGGTCAGACCCCATCTAGAGTACTGCACACGTATCTGGAGGACTCATTTTAGGAAGGATGTAGATCCACTGGAACTGGTGCAGAGAAGGGCAACGAATGGGTAGTCTTACTAAGACAGGCTTCAGTTCTGCAAATTGTAGGGTCTAGAGACTAGTCACCTGAGAGGTTGTTGTTGTTTGGTTTCTAGGAGCATTAGCAACTAAGGCCATATTGCTCCGGGCATATGCGGTGGTCGTTACCTGACCTTTCCGCATCCTCCGTATTTGGTGGTCACGAGCTCGAACCCCGGTCTAATCAAGAAGCGTGCCTGAGAGGTGATCTGATTGAGGTGTTTAAGGCTTTGAATGGATTGAGCAAGCTCAGTGCTGATGGGATTCTTCCTCTTGTTCAGACTACACAAGTGAGGGGATATATATTCAAGCTGAGGGTAGATGATTGCAGCAGGATAGATGTGCAGAGGCTTGCCTTCAGCCAGGGGATGTTTGAATGTCGAAACAAACTTTAATCTGTTGTGGAAGTGAGCATTTTGAATGAATTCAAGGCAGAACTATGCAAAATATTGGAGAGGATGGGCAGGTGAAATGGGATTTTTTTTTTTTTGGCTGATCTAAGCTTGCTTTCTTGCATAATTTGCCACTACTAATACTAAAAACCAAATGGAATATCACGGCTCATCTTTCCTAAGGAAGAAAATTATCCTCTCGCATACACTACAATCAGTTAATTAACAGAGCATCTGTCATCCTACAATTAGGGTCCTTGAGGGTAAGCACGGTGAATATAGTCACCCCACAGCGGATGAAAAAAGGTCTCAGTTCGAAAAAGGCCTAGCGTCATTTACGAGTTAGTCTCGAGAATGACGCGAGGAAATTTTAGGGGACTTTTTAAAAAAGTGGATGAGTTAGTCGGTCTCAGGAGGGATGCATGGTTTTATTTCGCGAACTGGAAATTTTCGTTCAGCAAACCCACCGCAAAATACACGCAATTCACAGACACAGTATACTGACGCCTCATAACTTTAGTTGCTTTCACACACACCTGGATGTAGGATTAACATTTAACGATGATTATTCATTTGCTACCTACATAAATAATATTGTTTCATCAGCCTAAAAATAGTATTTATGAGTAGATTACATCTTCATTACAACTAAATATCATACGTTACACTAATTCTTCCTACTCCACCTGGTTTAATAACACGCTTTTCTAATTTAAAAAAATACGGTTAGAAAATTCAATCTGTATCCTAAATTGCACTGCCCTACCATTAATGTTGGGACATCTGCATTTTGTTTGTAAATGTCCTCCATATTTTCGGCATTCGGCCTTCAAGGCTGCGACCAGATTCAGTGCGTGCCGAGACTGCCCAAAAAATATCGCTGACCAATTTGAGCTCTCTGTTTTTTGGGAGTTTCTCCACACACGCACCCGACGATCCAATTCATCTTAAAGGTTCTTCATGGATTGAGGCAAGGGCTCTGAAATGGCCAGTCTAACTTTTTGACGCTCATGTTCTCAAACCAACCTGTCACAACACTAACAGTACGATATACAGATGGAGTATCATACTGGTGATAAAAGTATGGACCATTCCCAACATGCTACCACAACGTAGTTAATGCATTACTGTGTACAACGTCTAGAGAAACCTCAGCATTCATAATTTTGTCAAAAACAAACAATGGTCCCAGGCTAAACCATGAAAAACAGCCCCAACCATCACGCTGCATTTGCCAAACTTCATTGCCAGGACGATGTAGTTTAGCTTTCTTTGAGCATCCGTCACACTTAAGCACGACCGGTGACTTGCAACTCCAAAACACAGCTATCCATTGTCTACGGTCCAAGAAGGGCAGGCCTTGCACCAAGCTAGACAGCGTCTGACATGACATTACTTGGGATACTTAGTGGCCTGTGGACAGCTGCATGACAGTGGCAACCCACCATATCATGCAGCATCATGTCAGCACTGTACACACAACCTTCCCATTGAGGACCTGCATTCCAAGTGGACGATTATTTGCACGACTTTCCTTTCACGTTCCGTCAGTTTCGCAGGATTTCCATGTCGTTCCGTTACGGTTTCAGCACCAGCCAACTTCCTTTGCAGATTATATAACCAAACGTCAAGTACAGAACGACCATCCGCTGACGCAAGGCAAATTTCTTCACGTTTACCCAACAACAACCATCCTTTCTCAGTTTAAATGTACTCCTCCTCATGTGCGTAGTCTGAGCAAAAAGAATGTCATCAGTATTGAGATTGTTCAATCCATTAAAAGTCTTAAAAACCTCAGACAGATCTCCTCCTAGGTGCCTGGTCTCCAGACCCTGCAATTTGTAGAACTGAAGCCTTTCTTGATAAGACTACCCATTGGTTCCTTTCACCAACCTCGTTACCCTTCTCTGTATCCGTTCCAGCAGATAGAACATTTTTCAAGTTCACTTTGTTCACATCCTTAAGAATCAGCATTTTCTTTTGTTGCTTCTGATGGTTGGGAACCAATGGTAGCGAGATTTTCTACCATTCGTAGGTCTTGTACCAGAAACAAAGTGGCCAAAAAGAGATAAACCAAACACCACAAACCTAACAACACACTTCTGACCATTTCAGAGCCAGCTTTACGCTGATGGAAGACCCACAAAACATGAGTCCATGGATTCATCCATGTCAACAATACACGCTGGTGGTGGAAGTGTAATGGTGTGGGGAGTGTAGTGTCCTTTGATACCAGTGGAACAATCCCCATGCCTTTAAAAACCAGATTACTTTATTTCTACCACCGGCGCCTTCTACTGGAACTCCAAGCTTCGTTTAAATTTTTGTAATTAAACATTAAAAACGTCAGTAAATAATAAAATGGGAACCATTAACACTTCCAAATGTAATTTTGCTTTTGAGACGCTTATAAAATGAAGAAAAATGTAATTATCGCCGGATCTTTCTGCATGCACCAACTTCCATTAAATTCGACGCGAGAGTCAACTGTCATTCTGACTCCTGTTAGCAAGATCTTGCCAAAGTGCCTCCTCTTAGATGACTAAAATGCCAAAACAGCTTTCAGGCAGGGATGTGTACTAACACGAGAACTGCCTATAACGCCGATTACTGCGGTCAGAATTAAAATGAGGCATTAGCGGCAACAATTTCATCAACCATGTGTAATGCAATTATAGTTCCACACCGGAAAATGAGAAAAACGTGTTCGGGATTCAATTAATTCGGCTGTCACTGTGAGGTACTCGCAGATGACGTAGTGATTTGGAAATGTGAAGCAATGCAGTCGTGTCATTTGTCGCGCAGAAAGCGAACGCCGTTATGTGCGTTCGCCCGTTTTCAAATCCTCAATCTTAGACACACAAAAGAGAGAGGGAAGGTATTAAAAAAAAAGGGACGAGGGGCGGTTTTTTAAACGTGAAAGTAAGGAAGTCAGTTGGAGTATGAATACGATATAAAAATGTGTCCCCCATCTGCCGTTCCATAGGGATTTGGGTCTTTTTAAAAACTATTCGAAGTTGGGCCTTTTCAATTTTCTGGGTCAAGACATCTTCGCGAAATGGAAAAGATTCTCTGGTGAACTGGCGCCTTTCGCTGTCGAGAACTAAAGGAGAAAGGTAGTTGGAGGTTAGAAGGTGTAGTGTGAGAAGAGGAAAGTGCAAGAAATAGTCCTGGAAAGTACTTCAGACAGTATTTCTGAGTTGTCTCACCTCCCGAAGAAATCTGCTCTCTCCTGAAACATCTAATTCAATCATAATTGTATTTATTAGTCTATTAATGATACTGTTCTTTTCAAGATTGGTTGGAAAGCATGATTCTTGAAGGTTCTTTTATGGACTGCAGTTTGTGAGCAATTGAGATGAGATGTAGCCTCTGTCAGTATGTGGTAAGCAGTTGACTATCAGCCTTGTTTCTTCGACTAAGGAGCTGAAGATTAAAGTAGTCCAATGGCGAGTTGTAGTACCTGCTCCTGTAAAACTGGATTTTTGTCGGAGAGGTACTTTACAAAATGTTTCTGCACGCACTCAACTGCTGATTGATACCAAATAAGTGATGAAGATTCGAAAATGGGCAGTGACATCATCTTGAACAGCACGATGTTCAATCTTGGATTTACCACCGTGAACACTTTCGCATCTGCATAAATAAGCTTGGTGTCGGTGTTTGTGTTGCCCGAAGGAAGATCATTCGTGAATATCAAAAAGAGCAAGGACCGTAAAGGTGATCCTTGAAGAACTCCTCTCTCTGGACTGTACACATTAGACAGCACTTTATTTTGCGATGCATGGGCTTTCAGTCGTACCTGGATTGGCTGATGCCTGGAGAAAGCTACCTATTGGACTGTATTGTCCCGATAATGAAGTTTGTCAGAGGCAGTGTGATGGTCTGGGGCTGTTTTTCATGGTTTGGCTTGGGACTATTGGTTGCTTTTCAAAAACCATGAATAGTAAGGTCTATCTACACGTCATAGACAATAATACTTAACCTAAGTTGTGGCAGCACTGCTCGTGTTGTGATGGGTTGGTCAAAGGACATGAGCGTCGAAAAGTGGACTGATTAACCCAGATCCCTGACCCCCAGTATTACAATGAATCTCTGGAATGAATTGGATTGTCTCAACTTATTAGTTTTCTTATAAGTGTTATTTGTAGATCTGCAGGTGTCCGGATTTTAATGATAGGGCAGTGTAGGTCTATAATTACTTGCTAGATTTTTAGCACCATTCTTATGGATAGGGAGTATTATTACTTGTTTCAAACCTTTATCTGCTTGCTGAAAATTATTCACCAATTAATTGAGGATGATCCGCCTTATCCAATTGCTGCTGAATTCCTTACATACTATGGATCTATCCTTGGAATCTTGTAAAAGTTGAATCCATGTCAATGTGATTTTGCAGCAGCAAAGCTTGAAATTTTTCATTCTGTAGATCGATTGCACTATGTTTATCTATTTTATTTCACTTTTGAAGCGTTGGTGTCCTGAGAAAGACCTGTTGTGATTTGTATTAGCATATCCAGTTTTTTGGTTATGTCTATAGATAATTATTATACTTGAGCATTAAGTGAGAAAGGAGATTTGACCAACTATCCTGGAAAAGAGGTTTTACTCTTTTTCACAACGTGGCCAAGTTAGTCGGTCTCAGGAGAGGGTAGCGTGGCTTTTTGTTGCCAGAAACTAGGGTTTTTCGTCCAGCAAATAGAAAATCGACCTCAGAACACACAATTTTCAGTTAGTATATACACAGAACAATATGGTCTTGGTCGTTGATGCTCCTAAAACCTTATAACAACAACAAGAATCTCATTTAGGCAACTGTCTTCCAAGACAAGATAAATTTCAGTTTCTGAGCTGTAGGTGTTTCTCTTAAAAGACTTTTATCAATTATATTAGGCACAAAATACTGTTAGATAAAGATCAACAATAGTTCACAGTTTCAAATCGATTATATATCTTTCTTTTGGTGAAAGTATACTGTGCAGAAAAAAGTATCAGGGACAGCTTTTATTTCATTTATCTCCAAGAACGCTATCAGGCGAAATTACCAAAATACTTCGAAGCGTTATTCAAATCACACTGGCGTTGTTAGCGAGCACGTTCTGTGGAATTTCCGCAGAAAATTTAATTCTACACCACAATGTCCCCTTCTGCATTTTCCACTCGTGATCCATGTCTGCGAATGCTAAGCAAACACTGGTGACTTCTGATTGCATTGGCTTCTACTCCTCTGAATTATGGCAGTCGCACGACTCCATTCACCCGGCCAAGGCACTTCGCTTTATACTACAGAGACCCCGAACATCGAGGTATTTCTAACTGAAGTCACCGTCCCCCCCTTTCCAAGTCAGTCAACCGGCGAGAAGCAAGAGGGGTTGCCAGGTAACGAACAAAACGGAGAATGCTTTCCCATTTGAAATTTCAGCAACCTTCGCATCTGCAAACACGCTAACACATTTTCTTTCAGACGTCGATACAGTAAGGGTAAGTAGAAGTTATTACTTAGAACTGGCTCGGAGCAAAGGCCCCCTACCGGAGAATTCCAAGAAGGTGAGAATAAAGTAGCTGCAGATATCATAAAAAGATGTCAACTGTTGGTGGAGATGACTTTTTCTAATTTTAATTCAAATTATAATCTGACGTTCTTAAGGCGTGCTGAAGTCAGAGATGAAGCAACGACGTTGATGCAAAATCTCGCGAGTGGTTTATTAAGATGTTGCGTAGACAAAAGAGTGCCATAGATACACTATCTTACAAAAAGTCATGGGATCCATTGTACCCGAAAGAAATTGGATATGATTACGAGGCAAATGGAACCCTAGGATTTCGAATCTTTCCCCCCCCAAAGGCTTTGTTGTTGTTTTTGTAGGGTTTTTAGTAGCATCAGCAACTTAGACAATATTGGGTCGTGTTAATTGAGTCGATTTGCTGTTTGTTGGACAAAAACCCGAGTTTCCGGGATGAAACCACGCTACTCCACCTGAGACAGACTAACTTGGTCACGTTGTGAAAAAAGCCTTTAAATTTCCTCGCGTTGTCAACGGGATTCGAACTCAGGTTTTTTTCGCCTGATGCATATAAGTTCACCATGAAACCGGAGAGAAGGGGTTGAAAATAAACTCAGTTAAGATTGACTGCATATGACTTTATGGGTCTCCCGAGAAAGATAAGGATTTCATCTACCATACACAGACAGATCTACCTGGAGGGAAAATCCCTTTTCATGCGACACCTAAAGACATATCTTTCTAGGATCAGACTCAGCAGAGAAGAAGTTGGTTCCATGCCATTGGTTCTTCGATCTGTTAGCTCGTTTAACTTTAGTTCTGAATTTGAAAAACTTTTGAATTTGTATTTAAATCGAATAATATTCTATTGCATTCTTTTGGTGTCAGAGGTTTTGTAATGTACTTTCAGGATTAAAAATTCGGAATAAATCCGAATCTAAATCGAGAGGTTCCAGTTTATTCGGACAGATCAAGGTCTGTTCAAAGGTTTCAGTAGTCAAAGCTTCAGGAGTATATGGCTGGACAAAATAATGGAAACACGCAATACAAAAGTTGTAGTTGTTGTAATGGCGTATTTATGAACATGCAATGATGATTTTTTCCCTGTTTCTTGCACTGGTACTGGGAAGGAAAGACAGTGAAAGCGGATGTTTATTATATATTACAATTAACTTATATCTTTCAAGCTTAAAGTAGTATTACTGCTGCGTCATTGGTGAATTGGAGTAGGATTATTATTGGATTTAATTTCTGATTTAGATTTATAAGTGTAGTTATTATTTGTGATTCTCTCATTATGTTGGTGAAATTGTTTGCTACTTAAGGAACAACATTCGACTTCTAGCAAATTGTTTTGTATCGATAAGAACATTCAAATTTTGCGGCCATAGTTACAGCATTGAGTGCGTGGTAGCGGAATCCAGGTGTTTTAATAGTGGCAAATAGATAGCTCGAAAGTTCAAATCACGTAGATTGGCGTTAGGTAAGATTTTTTTTAATCTGTTATGGTTACTCAGAACTTGAATGAATTTGAACAAAATCATTCCTCAGTTCAGAGCAGCAAAGGAAAGCGTTCAAAGTAGTGGAGAGTGCGTTTATCCTCCGAATCACAGCGTTATGAAATGTGCTACTTGTTTGATGTTTGCTCAACTACCTGGAAACAGAGAGATGATATTGCCAAGGGGAATGTCTTTGTTCGATGTAAGGTGTTTGAGGGTTTAGGCGCCAACTGAACGTTGTTATGGACCTTTATGAAACGTAAGGAACAGGGAGGATGCCTTCGAAAGATTTAAATTGGGGACTCAGCTGCCAACGTCAAAGCCAGAGCTTGAACTGGCTTTGATCATCAGCCAACACAGCGACAACCTCAAAGGCCAACAGGAATTAGTTCTTGTGAGTGAATCTATTGTCAGCAAAACGGGAAATATATTGTGCAAAAAGGACAGGTGGAATAGGAGCAGGGCGTCTGCCAGGGGAAAAAAGTTAATAACGTTGTAGAGTAGATATTAAGTCTGCAATTCTGTCCACACACGATAAGATAGAGCATATGATGACAGCCTTATCAATCAATTCGGCCGTGGAAAGATCGTGCAAGGCTTATGGGGTAGAATTTTTCGATTGGTGGTCGGTGCTTGTTCACAGGAGAGACTGCTTCTACAGGGATGGGATACACTTAACTGGAGAAGGTGCAAGAATATTTGCTGATGCTGTCGAGGCAGTGTTAGGTGGGAGGATACGCAGACATTAACAACGTCCACAGGCAAAGAAGAAAGTGGTTCTTGCACTGCTTCTATTGGAACGAGCAACAGCCAGGAAAGCAAGGTGCTGCGGATTTCCAGGACTGGTGGGAGTCATCATGGAATAAATATATAAATGGGCTGTGTTAGGGTAACTAAGAGTAAGAACAAGTGCATGTATACTTGCATGTGCACCAATGCTGGGAGTATAGTAAATGAATTCGATGAATTTGAAGTGCTGGTCAAAACATGAAATGCAGACATTGTGGGGATATCAGAGAGAGTGCCACTTGGATATACGGAATACAGAATTGGAATTTGGAGAGTATAATGCGTACAGAAAGGACAAATTTCAAATTATTTTATTAGAGTCACCTAGAATTTCTTCTCTATACCCATTTATGTAATGTGTCTGTAAATTGCGGGTACTCTCTGGTCGATTTGCCTGTTTCGCTGGACGAAAAAACCTCTGTCTACGCCTGAGACCGACTAACTCAGCCACGGAGCGAAACAAGCCCATTAAAGTTCCTCGAGTCATCGACGGGATTCGAACTCGGGCCTTTTCCACCCAGTGTAGAAAGAACAGACAGGATAAAGGGGAGGAAGGGAAGGGATTGTACTCTTAGTTAAGAAACACAAAATCTAAAGAAGTGCATTCAGTTGACATGGGTGGACAGTGCAGTGTCGAGTCAGTTTGGTGTGACATAAGCATTGGGAGATCAAAATTGAGAGTAGGAGTGTGCTATAGGCCAAATGACTCGAATGAGTAAAATGAGCAATTGTGCAGAGAAATAGAGTGGACCTGTAAATCAGAATGTCTTATAATGGGGATTTTAACTTCCCAGATATTGACTGGAACTTGTGGGTTGGTCACTCGGACACTAGCAAGACTTTTGTAAATTTATTGGATGATTGTTTTCTACATCAGCATGTTAGGGAGGCAACCAGAGGGAGTAATACTCTTGATTTGATTATCAGTAGTGATTCTTCATGCATTAAGAATCTGCAGCCTCATAAGAATCTGCTCCCTCTTATTAAAATCTTACAACATGTATACAGAATCAATTCAGGATGGTCTACTTACTCACAGAGATATTAAACCATTCTGGAATTTCATGAAGCATGCGAATATAACCAATAGAAAGTTACAACTCCATAACGCAGATGGAATTCTCTTATCGGACGAACTCAGTATTGCTCAAGAGTTTGCCAAACATTTTTCCAGAATCCAAACAAACGATACATGAGACCTGCCTCATTTCCTGACTTCACACCTTTTAAAGATGATATCCTCATTAACCTCTTTATCACAGATGAAGATTTAAAGTGAGCATTAAAAGACAAGAGAAATGACTAGAGGTCCAGATAACGTTCCTGGCTTATTTTGGAAAATGACTGTCACTACCTTAAGACCCCTCATACTGCGGATCTTCAACTTGTCGCTCAGGCTGGGGAAGTATCCTAAGCACATTAAGAAGGACAATGTAGTTCCAGTTTTCAAGAAAGGCGATAAAAATGATGTAACTGATTACAGACCCATTTCGTTGCAAAACAGCCTGGCTTAAACTCTTCGACACAGCAGTATACAAACATCTCTTCGAATTCTTCAGGCCTTTCATTCATCAGAACCAACATGGTTTCTGCAGTGGCAAGTCTGTAGTCACAAATTTACTTCCTTTCTGGCAATACACCTCGGAAGCTCTTGATAACCACCTTCAAGTTGATGCAGTCTACATAAATATATCTAAGGCATTTGATAAAGTCCCGCACAAACAATTTCTGGAAAAACTTTAAGCTATATGGTATCCGTGACCCTTTGCTCTCATGGCTACGCAGCTATATTACGCATCGTTCTTTGAGCGTTATCGTCAATCAAGTGAACTCGCACCGTTTAATGCCACTAAATGGAGTACCTCAAGGCTCTCCCCTAGGTCCTCTTCTCTTCATTGTTTTCATAAATAATCTTCCTTCTTTCATCTGCACCTCCAATGTTCAAGTTGCTCTCTATGCAGATGATCTTAAGATCTACTCAGCAGTGAAGGAGACAACGGATTCTCAAAAGCTTCAATGCGCCCTCAATAAATTCTCTCTGTGGCTATCTCTGAATGGATTGTCTGCTAACCCCTCGAAGTGCAAAGTAATCTCTTTCTCATCTTACAGATCTCCACAACTAATGAATACGGAGTACACTGTTAACCCTGTGATCATCGAAAAGTGTGACCAAGTTAACGACTTGGGGATTCTCTTCTCCAGCAGTGCTAAATTTGATGCCCATGTCCTTAAAATCACCAGCAAAGCATTGAAAACACTGGGATTCATCAAACGGAACAACTACAAGTTCAAAAACTACAGATATGCTCTCATCCTTTATAAAACTAAAGTTCTGCCAATCCTTGAATTCACCTCACCCATCTGGAATCCTCACACGAAAACTTTAACAAAATGGAAGCAGTCCAAAAAACTTTTGTTCCCTACCTTACGTACAGTAATCCTCTATTCTATCACTCAGTGTATTATGAATCGCTGTGTGATTACTTTCATCTGAGGCCTCTGTGCACTAGAAGAGTTACTGCTGACATCACCCTTCTAGCCAAAGTAATCACTGGAACTTATGAAGCATCTGAGATCCTTAGTAAAATCAACTTCAATGCTCCTTGCAGACAAGTCAGGAATCTTACGTGGTTTCGCCTCGACTCTGCCACCACGGACTTTCTGAAGTTCACTCCACTAAACAGAATCAGCAAATGACTCTCTCGTTGACTTCTTTGACAACTCCCAATCACTGATAAATTCCATCCACAAGTTTGCATCTCCTCTTAAACTGCAAAGTGACTAACTCTCGTTAATTATTGTAGTTTATTATTTTTCTGTTCTCTGACTAATTAATTTATTATTTGTTTTATTGGTAACTTAAAACTTAATTTTGTACCAGGACCTTAACTTAATGCCAGAAGATTATCAAACTCTAACAGGGAGTTGAGTGATTTTGTAATAACTGAGAGCAAAGTGGAGGAGAAATTGTTGAAGTTAAACATAAGAAAGGCACCTGGGATGGATGGGATCTATCCAGTTATATTAAAGGAGGCGGAAAAGGAATTAAGCAAGCAAATCCTTAGCCATAATTATGAGAGAATCTTTGGATTCATGGGAGTTCCTCGTGGACTGGAGATGTGCGAATGTATTCCCAATTCACAAAGGGATTCAAACGGTGACACGAGTAATTACAAACCTCTTAGTCTAACTTCTGTTAAAGGGAAAATGATGGAGTCACTAGTTAAAGAATTAACGCAAGACCATCTAGACAAGGTTACAAGTATATACGTGACACAGCATGGGTTTCTTAAGAGGAAATCGTGTCTAGCCGATTTGATTGGATACTACAATGTGCTCGTTACAAAGGAACTGGATGGAAAATATAATTTCGATATCATATACTTGGATTTTAGAAAGCTTTTGATACTGTTGCACATGGAAGACTGCTGGACAAATTGCAGAGGTATGGCTTTAAGGGTGGGTTGCTACAATGGATACAAGGATGGTTGAGTGGGAGAAAACAGAGAGTGGTAATCAATGGACACCGCTCTTCGTGGACTGATATTATTAATGGAGCCATCCAGGATTCGGTGTTGGGCCCACTATTGTTTTCTGCGAGGTGATTTGATTGAGGTTTATAAGGCTTTGAATGGTTTGAGCAAGCTCAATGCTGATCAGATTCTTCCTCTGTGTCAGGCTACACGTGGGGGCACAAATTCAAAATGAGAAAGAACGGTTGCAGAATAGATGGGCGGAAGTTTGCTTTTAGCCAGAGAGTAGTTGATTGCTGGAACAAACCTCCATCTGTTGTTGTGGAAGTTATTTAATTTATATTTTGTGGAAATTTATTTAGTAACTTAAATAAATTCAAGCAAGAACTAGACAAACTATTGGAGAGAATAAATGGGAAGTGTTGATGTTGTATAAGCTTGCCTTCTTGCACCATTTGCCACTACTAATGCTAGTGCAAATTAAAAAAGAAAATCTGACAACACGAATTGTTGTTGAAGGTTTTTAGGGGCATCAGTGACAAATGACATACCTCTTCATGTAATATGTCTGTGTTCTGTGGTTGATTTTCTGTTTTCTGGACGAAAAACCCGAGTTTCCGGGAGAAAAAACCAATGCTATCCTCGCTTGAGACCGACTAATTCAGCCATATTGTGAAAAAATGCCAGAAAAATTGCTCACGTCATCGACGGTACTCGAACTCAGGTCTTTTCCACCCGGTTTGGGGAGGAGGGCAATTCTACCGACTGTTCTACTCACGAGGGCAATTTTCACCAAATCAATCCACATGCAAGGCTTAGATGCCTTACTAGCTTACAAAATATGTTCATTTACAATATTACCAGTCTTTTTAATTGCTTGGAAATCAGCAATGAGGTGCTGTCTGCCTCGACCACTGGGCAGACAGCTCATAACGATGATCCACAATATGCTGCCCAAAAACAAACTTCATGAAATCCATGAAAAACCTTGCCATTATCTTTCTCAGTGATCTCTCGTGGTTTGAATACTCATTGAAATGTAAAGGTTGTTGTGTCTGCCACTTTCTATGACTTCTTTTTCGATCAAGTAAGAGGCCCGTCTTTTTTTTGTATTCTCTAAGAAAAGAACTATTTCGTTTCTGTTTTTTGTTTTCTTTCTTAGTGATTTTTCGTACTCAGCGTTCGTCTGTTTTACCCCATCACTTCCCACTGCGAGTGCATATAAACACTGTCCTCCCACATACGGTGGAAAAGGGCCAGGTTCGAATCCGGTCAATGACGCGAGGAATTTTTATGGGCCATAAAAGTTCCTCGAACCCGGGCCTTTTTCACCTGGTGTGGGGAGGACAGTGACGATAACACTGTGCTATTCGCGCAGACTTTTCGCCTCCTTAGTACGTTGTATTAAGGAGTCTACTTCGCTCTTGAAGCATTATTTTTCTGCCACACGAGATGCGGTAGAACCGCTCGCTTTCCAATCATTAGAAACCTCTGAGATGGATGCATTTGAGAAAGAGGTCGACTAACTCGGCCACAGCGTAAAAGAGCTTTAAAAAAATCTCTCTCAATCAAACGACACTCGAACCCACGTAATGTGGAGGATGCACTACAATCGTAGTCCCTGTTCCAGACACAAAAGTGACCCCTGCGTTTAATTCGTTTAGAATATTAAAATTTTAAATGAAAATGAGAACCAAATTATACGAATAAAGCTTACAAGAATACTTGATAGATGGTTGTAAACTAATAGGAGTAGTTTCAAGTTGTTTTTATGGTATTTAAAAGGAGTTTTACAAGCATCATAAGAATTGGTAAATGGGAAGATCAGACGGGCATTACCGTCAAATCAATTGATATTTATGTCATGAAAGATAATTCATAGACACTACTGTTCCACATTAGTCCTTCGGGCAGTAGGAGAACCGTGCGGAGACAACCAATAGAATCAAACGTCCTGGTTGGTTGCTCTTCTAGGGCACATGCAGTAGACATCATCGATGAACGGATGAATTCATCCGAGGAAGAAGTTCAAGGCCACGTACGGACACTCGACAAGATGGGACAATGGCGTGCTTGAGCGTTCAAGTATGGTATATGTTGAACGGTTGATTACCGATCCCAGGACCAGAAGAGACCCAATAAGCTGGTCTCAGCAGTTAAGGCATCACCCTATTGGTTGTTTTACTATCGAGCTAAGTCAAAGACAGTTTATGCAAGTAAAGTTGAAAACCTTGGTTAAAAAAGCCTAAATAGGTGTCCCTTTTGGCCAGATGGGTCCAGAAATAGCCGAAGGACCTTTAAGGCGCACTATTGATTAAAATTTATTTTTGTATCTTTTTTTAGTTCGCAAATGTAATATTAATAATTAACGTCGTTGCCCGCTAGGTGTCTCTACTCTAGCCGTTCTAGCGATGACCACTCAAAGGACATCCAGCGAAAGGAAAATAACGTTTGCGCCGAGAGCGTCACCTATCGCTTTATAACCTCTGACCTTTGACCTTTTTGGAAGCGGCACTAAGAAATGAATGTGCGTCCGCTTCTCCGGCATTGTCCACTTACACCTGTCGCCTCGACATCCCGCAGTCCAATAAAAGTAACACGTGATAATCGTCGTCTGTTTCTCTTCGCTACACCCAGAGACATCTGGCGAAATGAATTACGATGTCCGTCCGTGCGTGCGTGAGGAGGGGAGGGGAGGGGAGGGGAAGGGGGAGTGCGTTTCCGGAAACGGCCACAGTTTCTCGTGCGGATAAAAATACCGCCACTCGATAACTTATTCAGAACACAATTTTCTACTTCGTGCAAAGAAAAATGACCCGCAGGGATGGACAAATCTGCGTCCCGTTACGAGCATATCGGTAGGAATGCGGCGCGAGAGAGACGCGGCTAATCACTGTTCAAGCGCACTGGCAGTTTCATCCGCGACAAACGCCAATTACCGGCTTCGAAACCACTCTAAATATGTCCGCAACTGTCAAGGCCACTCGCTAATCGCCAGCCACTTCTGGCTTTGCTCGTGACACCCTTATCGATTTCACCAGTTTTAAAAAGGATTCAAACCGGGTTTGGGCATCCAGAAAAGCTTTGTCATCAGCGAGTTCATGTTTAGCTGAACTTTACAAACAAATAAAGGGGGCAATGCACTCTCCTAATTACAAACTTTTCAGCTATTCTGTCCTACTGGAGCACACAGTTTCCGTTTCCTTCCTCAGAGGAACACCATCCCATACTCTCTCTCTCTCTCTCTCACAACCTGTTATTTCTATTTAAACGCATTCTATCTCTCATCTGTTCTCCTATACAAAGACACACACAATCTGTTATCTTTTACGCTAACGCAGTCTATCTCCTATTCTCTTCTGCTCAAGACACTTTTCGCCTATTCTATTCTACCCACGAAACTATCTCCTATTCTCACCTGTCTCCTACACTGTCCTCCTCTCTGCTTTTCATACATAATCTTTCGTACTTTCTCTATTTTTCTCCTAACCACTGTTCCTCCTACTCCCCACACACTATACAGACATTTTTATACTCTTCCTTTCTTTCATTTATACTCTTTCTCCTAATCTCTCTCTCTCTCTTCTAACCCTCCTACAAACAGGGCAATGCTGCCGCTTAATCACAAATATACGCTTTATTCTGTCCTGCTCACACACACTGTCTCCTTTTCTCTTCCTCACAGACAGACACACACTTTCCTATTCTCTTTCTGACACGCACGCAATTCTCCCCTATTCAATCTTCTGTTCTCTAAATAGAAGAGAGAATGCGTTTGAATAGGAGAGAAGTGCGTGAGTGAACTCATCTTTTCTCCAACCCACAGACACATACAAACCTATTCCCTCCTACTCTCGCACAATACATCTCCTACTGAAGACACTCATCTCGTGTTGTTTTCTATTCAAGGCGCCACTCCAATTGTCGCCTGTCTCCTACCATCTCTTCTACTCGCCGTCTTCCTGTCTGCTGTCCATGCATACTTTTTGCTACTTTCTCTATTTGTCTCCTGCCCACCGTCCCCTCCCATCTCCAAACACAACGTACTCCTACGAAGACCCGCCTTTTCACTCGTGCTCTTTCTCCCCCCCTTCACTTATATCCTTTCTCCTATTCTCTCTTCCACGTCTCTGACACTAACACATACCATATTTTTCCCACCAACCACCGCCACCTATCTCTCACTCCCTGTCTCTCCACGCAATCTGGTTTCTCCTATTCGAAGGCGTTCTCTCTTCGTTTCTATTCAGAGACACATTGGATCTCATATTTCCTCATACACAGACAAACACACCTATTCTCTCCTACCCTCACACACACTATCCCCCATTCTCTTCTATTTAAGACACTATCTCCTATTTCCGCTAGTCTCCTATCTCTCATACTCTCTCTCTCTCTCTCCCTCACAATATATTTTCTCCTATTCGAAGGCGTTCTCTCTTCGCTTCTATTCAAAGACACACTGGATCTCATATTTTCTCCTACACTCTACCCTCTGTTCTCTTCTATTTAAGACACTTTCTCCTATTTCGCTCGTCTCCTATCTCTCACACACAATCTATTTTCTCCTATTCAAAGACATGCTAGATCTCATTTTCTCCTACACACAGAGAAACACACTTGGTCTCTCCTAGGCTCCCACACACTCATCTCCTATTTCTCTCCTATTTAACACACTATCTCCTATTTCCGCTCGTCTCCTATCTCTTTCACACAATCTATTTTCCACTATTCGAAGACATTCTCTCTTCGCTTCTATTCAGAGACACTGCATCTCATATTTTCTCCTACACAGACAAACACACCTATTTTCTCCTACGCTGACACACACTATCTCCTATCTCTCATACAATCTATTTTCTCCTATTTCTCGTACTCCCTGTCTCTCTCTCGCAATCTATTTTCTCCTATTCGAAGGCGTTCTCTTTCGCTTCTGTTCAGAGACACACTGGATCTCATATTTTCTCCTACATATAGATAAACACCTATTCTTTCCTACCTTCTATTCTCTTCCATTTAAAACACTATCTCCTATTTCGCTCGTCTCCTATCTCTCACACACAATCTATTTTCTCCTATTCAAAGACATGCTAGATCTCATTTTCTCCTACACATAGACAAACACACTTGGTCTCTCCTAGGCTCCCACATACTCATCTCCTATTTCTCTTCTATTTAACACACTATCTCCTATCTCTTATACAATCTATTTTCTCCTATTTCTCGTACTCCCTGTCTCTCTCTCTCACAATCTATTTTCTCCTATTCGAAGGCGTTCTCTTCTATTCCTTCTATTCTCTTCCATTTAAAACACTATCTCCTATTTCGCTCGTCTCCTATCTCTCACACACAATCTATTTTCTATTTTCTCCTATTCAAAGACATGCTAGATCTTATATTTTCTCCTACACAGACAAACACACCTATTCTCTCCTACCCTATTCTCTTCTCTTCTCTTTAAGACACTATCTCCTATTTTACTCGTCTCCTATGTCTCATACTTCCTGTCTCTCACACAATCTACTTTCTCCTATTCGAAGGCATTCTCTCATCCCTTCTGTCCACAGACACACTGGATCACGTTTTCTCCCACACATAGGCAAACACCCCTATTCTCTCCTACGCTCACAATCTGTTATTCTCGTCTATTTGGGCCACTATCTCCTAGTTCCACTCGTCTCCTGCACTCTCTTCTACTCACACACCCTCTTTCATACTTTCTGTATGTGTTCTACGCGCGCGCGCACTCTCCTTTTCAATCGCGCTTGCTTCTACTCCTTCGCTTTCACTTACAGTATAATCTTCCACATCTCCTACGCCCACACTACATTTCTCCCACCACCTCCTATTTCCTCTCTGTCTTTCCTGCAATTCTAATTGCGTTTCATTACTGATCTCCTGTTTGTTGTGTTTATGCAATACCAAATACCAAACGTCCTTAATGATCCTTAACTTTTTTTGAACAGTGTCTGCGCGAGCGAATAGAGCTAATTGGAGTTTCTCGAAATACGTTTGGGTTGCGCATTATTTCTAACGAGGTGCAAACGAACCGGTGAAGGAGCTCACTGTGTTTATTGTCAAAAAAAAAGGGTTAAAATGACAGAGCTATAAATAGAAAACACGGTTTGAGTCCACGTTATGGGGAGCAGCGAGCCATAAAAAGACGCGATGAATCACTCCATCAATCCCAATCGCGTATTCACCCAGTAGTCGGGTGATGTCAAAATCTGGCATGGCGCCGACAAGTTCAAACAAATACCAACATCCGAAAACAGTTTGTAAATGTTCGTAGATAAGCGGGCCCCCACCCCCGCCCCCGCCCCACCAAACCGTACGTTTCCTCGGTGTCTACCGCTCTCGATGCAATCCCCAAAAGACAACATCGCACGGAAGTGACGTGGGCGCAACCGGAAATGTCAAAGGAACGCAGATGCAAGAATTCCCAAGCGATGACGGCCGTCACAGTGACAGATGTTTAAATTTAAGAGCGGTACGCGAGACGTTGGTCACGTGACAATCCGCGTTATTAGCTCGACCCCCGTGGGCTGGAAACGTTGAAGATCTTATCAACGAGGATAAGACGGAGGTGGACACGAACGGGCGACTGTTTTATCCGCAACAGCGCTTTGATTTCGGCGTAGCTACGAATCGCTGATAGCCGCCATCTTGGATTTTTACCATCTGTTCGTAGCCGCCATAATTTATGGCGTTCACTTTGGGGATTCCGGCAAATTGGCTCGCCCGGTGACACCTTCTTTCTATCGGTATCGCGGACACGGACAGGTAAATGGAACAAAAGATAAGCGCGTCGAAACTTACCAAAAGAAATTTCGTCGGCACGTGAGTGAAAAGTGACGTATTCCGACACTTAAATAAATCGACACCATTACTTATTTACGCGTACCGAGAAAGTCCGATGTGACACGTTCGTCAAGTGCATGCGAGGAACGCGACGACGCGTTCAAAGTGGCAAAAGTGGATACGAAAGATAGTGAGAAGGAAGAAAGAAGAGAAACAGTAAGGTTTTCTTTGACTGACGTCTGTTTTCTTGGCATTCAGCGCTAAGGAGGGGAGGCAGACGCCTGTTACAATGATTACCTCTTTCCCGGCGTATTGGAAAGAGAGAAAATTCTGCGGATACTGTCGTAAATAGTGGGGAGAACCGGCACTTTGGTGTTTTGAGTACTCCGTACCGAGTGTGCGCGCTGCTCAATGACGTCACAATGCACACTTATTATTATCATCTGTTTATTCCAGAAAAGGAGACCACCCCGGGACGTCAAAGTGCCAGGAGGACTTTGTGTGCTCAGGTGGGAGGTATATGATGCATAACTGTATTTTCATTTTCACACGTAACGATGACGTAACAATACGCCACGATTACGAGTAGCATTCTGATGCAACAATAGATGAAAAGTTCGCGTAACAATTATGTAACAATACGTGATTCGTGCAATCACGTATTGTTATGTAACAATACGTGATTCGTGCAATCTTCTGCTGCAGTGTGGATCAAAAATTTACATAATGACGCTATAATAGATCAGAAGTTCATGTCACATTTCGAAGAAAGTTCCTATAATTTACTTGGAATTAATGTAACATTTTGATGTAACAATGGATCAAAAGTCCATATAACAATATAAACGAAAAGTTCATATAGCAATAAAATACAGAAGTCATAACAATCATGTGGTAAAAGGTCATTAGTTCATATAACAATGACGTAACGACATAAAAAGTTCATGTCACAATCACGTAGCAAAATATCGAAAGTTCACCTAACAGTGACGTAATAATACGAGAAAGTTGATATAAGCAATACATCAAAATTTCATCTCTCTTATGCAACAGATTAAAAGTTCCATAATGATATTAAATCAGAAATTACGAGTTCATGCAACTTCTTGATGCAACAATAGTAACAAAAATTCATGCACCAATGACGTACGAATAGATCAAAAGTTCATGCACCAATGATATAGCAATTGAGCTAGAGTTCAAATCACAATGATGTAGGAATAAATCAAAAGTTCATAGACCAATGATATATGAGCAGATCAAAAGTTCATGCTCCAATGATGGAGGAATAGTAAAAAAGTTCATATACTAATAATTGAGGAATAGATCAAAAGTTTATGCACCAGTGATGTAACAATAGAACCAAAATTCAAATCACAATGATGTAGGAATAAATCAAAAATTTATACACCAATGATGTAGGAGTAGATCAAAAGTTCATGCACTAATAATAGAGAAACAGATCAAAAGTTCATGCACTGATAATAGAGAAACAGATCAAAAGTTCATGCACCAATGATGTAACAACAAAACGAAAGTTTAAATCACAATGATGTACGAAGAGATAAAAAGATTCGTGCACCAATGATGGAGGAATAGATCAAACATTCATATACTAATAATGGAGGAATAGATCAAAAGTTCATGCACTAATTACGTAGGAATATATCAAAAGTTCATGCACCAATGATGTAACAATAGATCAAGAGCTTATGCATCAGTGATGTAACAATAGAACCAAACTTCAAATCACAATGATGTAGGAATAGATAAAAAGTTCATACCCTAATAATGGAGAAATAGATCAAAGGTTCATGCAACAATGACGTAGTAATAGATCAAAAGTTCATGCACCAATGATGTAACAATAGAACCACAGCTCAAATCACAATGGTACTCCAATAGAATAAAAGTTCATATCACAATGATGTAAATAATAAATCAAAAACTCATAACAATAAAGAAACAATAGATAAAACTTCGCATAATAATGTCATAATACATCAGAAATTAATGCAACTTTCTGAACGAACAATACATCAAAAGTTCCTATAATAAAGATGTAACAATAGACCCAAAGTTCAAATTATATTGATGTAACAATAGATAAAAAGGTCACATAAAATAATGTAACATTTGACCTGTAGTTCAAATAACACCGATGTAACAATAGAGCAGAAGTTCGTGTTATGATGGCTTAACAATAGGACAATTCAGGCAACAATGATGTAACAATAGAGCAAAAGTTCACGCAACACTGAGCTAAAACAAAAAGTTCGTGAAACGTCCATGTAACAATGCATCGAAAATTCATGTAACAATGAGATAACAATTCTTTAGAAGTGTGTGTATATTTCTGTTGCAACAATAGATAAAAACACCTGTAATTCGCTAAAATATCATGCAATCAACTATAACAATACAAGTTGTCCTCGCGGTAGCACAATGTTCACTCTTGTTTCACTCGGTGGTTGAGTTATCTTGTCTCAGGCGATGATAGCATGATTTTTTCCTCCTGGCAACTCGACTTTTACATCCAGCAAACCGACCGAAGGATACACGCAGTTACAGATAGAGTTACTGACGCCTCATAGCCTTAGCTGCCTTGGGGTTTAAGACGCATATTTCTTACGCCAGAAGTTCATATTAACTTTCTGACACGAAAGTCTCTAGTCATAGACGCACGAAATTACTTCGGAGTTTCAATTTCTATTTTTCAATCCTTCATCGCGCAAAAGAATGCATCCATCAACACGCGCATTCCTCTTCGCTTTACCAGTTTGATGCCCCAACAGGTGTAATCATCCATTTAGGACATTCCATTGTAAGTTACAGTAACAAGGTCCATCCTGATGAGAGAAGACAGCCACGGCTCACGACAAACACTGCTATTTCGAACCGTTGTTGACGGATAGATCGCATAAGTAAAGTAAATGTCTGCCATTCTATTAACTACCACGGATCCCCCAGAGGAAAGAAAGACTACAGAGCTCTTACTACCCCTCCCCCATAACACCCACACCTCGCTCAGAATGTCGAAAGTGAAATTCCAAATAACACTGGAAATGCTCCCAGAGGATCGGGTTAATGTCGCGCAATTCGCAGAAGAAGCCAGTGTCCTCTGGTGGGGAAAGCAATGCGATGAGATTAATGAAATTTGCAGCTGTCTCATGGGCTGATCAGGTCTCATTTTAGCTGTAAATTGAGTCGAGAAGAGGAAAGTTAATTAATTCTCCGATCGTTGATCGTCTGCTCAAGCATATCGTTGATCGTCTGCTATGGCATATATTTGATCGTCTGCTCAGGCTTATTTTTGATCGTCTGCTCGAGCATATATTTGATCATCTGCTCAAGCATATCTTTGATCGTCTGCTCAAGCATATTTTTGATCGTCTGCTCAAGCATATTTTTGATCGTCTGCTCGGGCATAGTCAGAAAATAAATTATTTTTCTAACAACAGCGACCCCTATAAAAGGACTGATTTCTTTCGCTGTTTTTCTTTTGGTTTCGAAATAAATAAGACATCTGTAAATTTCTTCTGTCAAAATTCCACGAACAATAAATAATACGATTATACGCATGCGCAGAACGATCGAGAAACTCTTCTATTATTTCTGCAGCCTTTTTGTAGCGATTGAGATATTTCAATACCGCCACCAGAGGGCTCCTGTAGTAAACAACTGATATATGAAACGGAAGTAGAGGAGGGGGGGTTTCGTTGTAGACTAAACGAGCGATGACACAAAACCGACGCATGCGCACATGTCAATATAAGTTTGAGTAGTTCTACATATGAGACAATAGTCCAATAGAAGATCGATGTGCGTCGATAAAGAGGAGATCTGCAAAGTGCAAGGAAAACAGAGACCGGAAAGGGTAGAAGAGGTTCAGTCGGAACATCTACTCAGTGGGACACACCATTCCATTTCCGGTGGACAGTGGCGTTGATGAAGGAAGCTATGCAGTTGGTTTCCTGTTTGAACGAGCGAAAAGTCCAGAAAGCTTCACTGCCACTGCTAACATTCGCAGGGAAATGAGAAAGTGTGGACATCATTGCTGGAACAAGAAGGGTCTTCATCGGGGGGGGGGGAGGGTTCGTAGAGCATTTGAAACGAACGATTTAACCCTCCACACTTAATGGATTAACCCTCAGCGGACAGTCAGACGTCTTCTTTCATCATTCCCACGCTATTAGTTCGATTTTGTGACGTCAATGTCACAAAACAGAAAAATGGAATAAAGAATCGTAAGCCATGATTCTTTCTGTTTTTTCGTTTTTGTTTGTTTGGAGTTTGCGTCTTCCATGATTTATGGAGGACATTACAGCCAAGAGCAGTGGCATAAAAGTTTGTGTATAATAAAATAGGTGGAATTCGCTATCATGTCCCTGGGACTTCTTCTTGTAAACAATGAAGCATACATACACTCCCACCGAAAAGTTTGGAATCATGTTTCTTAATTTCAAGGTTTTTATTAAAAACGTTGTAGAAGATTCCTGAATGTGGTAGAACTTTGTAGATGGCTGGAGAGTATTTTGCAATAATATATATCGAGAAGTATCGTGGACGGCTGAACCCAAATTTGAAATTTTTGGATCCAAGTAGAGTTTATGTGAGACGATCAACTGAAGAAGAGGAAATGGTCGTTTAGTGGATACATTCAAGAACGGTGGTTGTTCCATCATGATCTGGGGTTGCTTCTGTTTTGCTAGAGTGGGTGACATCGATAGAATCGAAGGAATGTTAAGAAAAGAAGGCTATAAAAACATTCTTGAACATAACCCAATATCCTCTGGACTTCGACTTTGTGGAAGAACTTTTATATCACTACAAGACTACAAACAACAGGAGGATTTGGCTGTTCACAGTTTCTTGAAGCGCAATACAGCTTAAGTCGCTGAAGTGTCCAAAAACAAATTTGTGATTAGGAAGAATTAATATCGTTAAGACAGAGTCATGATGTGGGCAACTTGACCTTGACATTTTGGGACCTTGCTAATAGAAAAAACAGCTTTTTCCTCTGGTTCCCAAGCTGGTTCTAATAGAAGTGAAGATTCAGCCTCAATGGCTATTTTGAAATGAAAAGAATATCTTTCGCCTTTAAAGTTGTGCATCTATATTACCAAAAGAGTAAACAACATCCAATTTATCCAAAACCAACTTCAATTTCCAAGGATTATTGTTGAGTTGATCGATGGATAATTTATTTTTTTCTCATATTCGCTCTCCCGCATGGTAATGTCCAATCCCTCTTGTTTACAAAGACTTTCGCAGATGATGGGGATTACCACTCACAGTTGGAATGTTCCTGTTGTCATGAAGAGCAAATAGTCGAGGTCGAACAGCAAATAACCATAATACATAACGATGTTTACTAGAACGCATCACTGCATTTTGTTTCTTACAGTGACAGTGACAGTAACCGGAACTATAATTCCAAATCACAAAAGAGAAAAAAATACCATTATTGTCAAAATACGTTTATTTTTAGTGTTTTATCCATAACAATATATTTTATTTTAATTATTCGTAAATTTTC
Source organism: Mastigoproctus giganteus (assembly GCF_048544385.1). Lineage (NCBI taxonomy): Eukaryota > Metazoa > Arthropoda > Arachnida > Uropygi > Thelyphonidae > Mastigoproctus > Mastigoproctus giganteus. The sequence goes on from NC_143588.1 coordinate 80,168,087, forward strand.
TATTAATTTTATTAATATAAAATCAAACCTGAACAAAGAAAACAATTTTATTAGTGAAAATCCGATCGATATTTTCCCACAGGCGCCACCTGTCTTCGGACAACTGAACTACTTTAAGAGAAATGTTCGCTAAGAATGCATTCATAGCGAGTACAAACAATGATTTAGTAGTGGTTAATTCAACGTTATTATTCAGATATTTTCTTCTAAAGATAAGTACATTTATTCTACGAATTACAAAGAAGAAAAGACCAAAGAATGAATATTTTTACCACTAATAAACAGCGTGGAAGGGACCAAAAATACTGAGATTGTCAAGGCTTTATAAAAAGCCATCTTGATTGCCAAACTTGCCTCGAAAGATAGCTAATATCATTAGCGCTTCTTTCACAACAGATTGCAAATTTATCTGAACTACACTGGCTAATTTCTGAGACGCATTTCGGCAAGGCAAACTAATTATGCAGGGTTGCCACATGTACAGGGATCATACAACAGCGCTTGTGTCGAAGAAGGCGCCCGTGCACGCAGCCAGCTATTAAGATGCGGCCCGTAATCCAGCATCTGGCAAATTGAACAATGTCTTCTTTCATGGAGGGCTTTTTGTATTATTTGAATTTAAAAAAAGGCTATTTTATGTTAGTTGGTTGTTGCAGTTGAAGGATTACTCGCAATACAAGGATAGGAAGTTCTGTCGAATTTGCCTAATTGAAATCAAACAAATAGCTTTTGATGTAAGGAGTTGGAAATTAACTGCGAGGTAGTATGGATTCACACTAAGATGTAGTTAATATAGTTTGGAAAACGTAAGCCATAAAGAGTTAAAATAATCTGGACAGTTAAAACCGATTGTTCAAAATGATTATCGAAAATAGTAATGGAAAAATCAATTCTTTGGTAATGTCCGAATAATAATTTCCCTGCACTAAGAGTGAAGATTTATTTGTCTGGGTTTCAGTATACATCCCGGAATTGAGTCAAAATGAAGCCAGATATCTTCTTCAAGAATATTCCTCCGTGTCTAAGCCTTGGTGAATATTTCCCTTATCGCTATAGTTTGGTATAGTTTGGTATAGCTGTAGGTTGCAGTTCGATCCTCCACAGAGTGCAATATCTATTGGCAGTTGTCTATTGGAAAATTGTGGTCCCCATACTGATGTTTTTCTGAGTGCTCCAAAGCTCGGACGACGTGTGAGTGTGTTGTGTTCTCCAGTGGAGCCAACACTGCCCAATTGCCAGTTTACTAGATGGACCATCCAGCCTCATAGATTCTGAGTAGACGTTAAAATGCATCCAGTTGGGTAGACGCTGTCAGTACGTGTGGTATGGTCATGTTAAAAGCTGTTCCACAAACTGACTCCTCAATATGGCCAAACAACAAACTGTCTATAGACATTTCTGTGGTCAAAGAAAATGTGAGAGATTCAATATCAGAAGAGGGTATTACAGTAGATTGGGGTATCTCTTGGGATTCACCAGCAAAAGTGGCAGACAAGTTGAACAGGCACTTTGAAACGACATTTACGGTTGAAAGTTTCGGCTACACCTAATCCCCCTTCCTATACCCTTTAACTATTTTGCCCTTATACAGCTTTTAAACCCACTTATTGTCCCACCACTTTCAACTGAAATTAGTCCTGGGGTGTCTTATTCTGGAGATCTCTATCCTAGGACCTCTCTATTGATGGACAAATAGTGTTAAATTTGAGCCTAACTTTAACCCTATTCACACTAACCTTATTGATAAATAGCGCGCTGCCACCTGCCACTTATAAACTCCATAGAAAATTATCCCCAACATCTGCCTTCACCACTGGTGACTTGCTCTTCCTGCACCTACTCTCCCCCATCCTCGTTTCCAATACTTTCCACAATTGACCACCTCCTCTTCCCTTCCTATAATCACCTGTAATTCTCTAATCCTTTCTGCATCTTTTAAATGGTTCACCTTGGGAACAACTACCCGGGAACTGTCCCATCTTGTGGACACAACCCACAGAAGCGTGGTGGGCCGGTGTACATTGAGGCCGTTTTACAGGCAAACATACGGCGGATGTTGGGTGGACTGCGCATGGGTCCGGTTGTACCAGTCTGGTAGAAAAAAAGTTCCCAGTCCGCCCCAACTGATTAATTCCTTTTCGTTTTTCTTTCTACAATCTCCGATCCATTCTCCCTCCCTCAAAACCACACTTTATTCTTACTTTCCTATTTACTACCCTGCCTTTACTACCCCTATACTCTCAATCATATGAAAGTTCTCTCCTGTGTTTAGGCTCCACTGCTTTCCCCTCCGCCATGGACACAAATATTGCACTGCTTCTCATCCCGGTCTTGAACCATCTACCTCTTATTCCACCCCAATCTATCGCTTCTTCAACCCTGGTGGATGACTGTTCTCGTTATATCCATCTCTGTCTTCCTCACCTGTGCCCCACACACTAATTCTGCTCCCTGACTATTCTCAACAACTTTTTTTGTGGATACCTCCCGTCTCCAATCCACCATTTAACATTAGCAGAGGCGTATGATGCAAGACTTATACGCCATCAGTCAAAAAATAAAAAAATAACATTTCACACATACATTTGCTCTAAACGTTTGTTCAGTTCTTCCTTGAATTTATTTAAGCTATCAACTTCCACAACGACAGATGGAAGTTTGTTCCAGCAATCAACAACCTGGCTAAAGGCATCTCCGCACATCTATTCTACATCTGTCTTTCCTCAATTTGAATCAATGCTCCTTCGGGTTCTTAATCTGAGCAAGAGGAAGAATCCCATCAGCATTCAGATTGCTCAACCCACTCAAGGCCTTATACACCTCAATCAGGTGACCTCGCAGGTGCCTACTCTCCAGACGCTGCAATTTGCAGAATTTAAACCTATCTTGGTAAGAACATCCCCTTGTTCCCCTTACCAATCTTGTTGCCCTTCTTTGTACTCGTTCCAATAGCTCTACATCCTTCTTAAAATGAGGCCTCCAGACCTGTATGCAGTACTGTAGGTGTGGCCTGACCATTGGCCTTGTACAAGGGAATAATCACTTCCTTATCCCTGCTAGAGAAATTCCTATATATCATTTGACAAGACTCCATGACCTACTCTGGCAGCCCGTCTGCACTGCTCAGCGAACTTCATGTTTGTCTGTACAATTACCACCAGGTCGTTTTCATTTTTTACCACCTTAAGTGTAGTACCACACAGTTGGTACGTTTCTCTGGGGTTACTTCTACCCATATGCAGTACTTTGCATTTGTCAATGTTAAATTTCAGTTGCCACTTCTTAGCCCATCTACCCAAATTATCTAGTTCCAGATGGAGTAGCATATTGTCTTTACTGTCATTTACAACCCTGCCAACCTTTGTATCATCTACAAACTTTGACATTAAGCCTGATATACCTTCATCAATATCATTGATAAATATACAAAACAACGATGGGCCCAACACCGAACCCTGTGGGACTCCACTAATAACATTAGTCCACAAAGAGCAGCACCCATTGATTACCACCCTCTGTCTTCTCCCACTTAACCATCCTTTTATCCATTGTAGCAACTTACCCTTAATACCATTCTGCTCCAATTTGTACAGTAGTCTTCCATGCGCAACAGTGTCAAAAGCTTTCCTGAAATCCAAATATATGATATCAAAATTATTTTTTGCATCCAGTTCCTTTGTAACCACATCATAATATCCTATCAAATTTGTCAGACAAGACTTTCCCTTAACGAACCCATGCTGAAGTCTTGTCTAGATGATCCTGCAATGCATTTTTAACCAGCGACTCCATTATTTTACCCGGAACAGAAGTTAAACTAACTGGTCTGTAGTTACTCGTGTCACCCTTCGATCCCCCTTTGTGAATTGGGGATACATTTGCACATCTCCAGTCCGTGGGAACCTCCTCTGAGTCCAAGGATGCTCTCATAATTATGGCTAAGGGTTTGCTTAGTTGCTCTGCCGCCTCCTTTAATATAACTGGATAGATCCCATCCACCCCAGGTGCCTTTCTTATGTTGATCTTCAACAATAAGTCATTCTTCTTAGACACATTTCAAATATCCTATGGACGTTTGGCCCGTTTGTTAAAAAAAAGGAGATAGAGGGTAAGTAACCTGGTGAAGATTTAAAGGGCAAAGGACCACCTTCTAATAAAATTTCAGAAGCCTTGAAAGAAACAGAGAACACATCCGAAAACTTCCAACTTATGTTAGCCACTACACCAGACACAACAATCCAAATAGAAAATATTGGAGTGGAGACTTAACATAACAAAAATGTACGAACTGTGCTCCTAAGAAGGATACGTCTCAAACGCGTGATGGTATGAAAATAAAGATTGATGCATCTGAAAATGAAGAAAAAAAGGCAACTTCGATCACATCATGAATTGCATTTATGCAAAGCAGACAAAGCACGTGAAATGTTGAAGAAGGCCACCGATGATTGCAAGAATGATTTTACATTTGATCTTGAAAATTCACTGGGCTTTCCTAAGTTATCCACTTCAGTTGCCTGTTACAAAAGAAATAGGTACGCATACAATCTTGGTTGTCACAATTTACATAATGGGGAAGGCCACATGTATAGGATGAGACCGAAGGCAAAAAAGGAAGCCAAAGAAATTGCAGCTTGTCTTGTGATGCACATCAAACAATTTGACAATGGAAAAGATCACTGCATCATATTTAGTGACTCGTACAGGACAAAATCGGAACTGGAAATTGAAACTTAGCCTTCTGAAGCTACTACACAGTACAGATAACTCCATCAAGACTCTAGACCACCATCAGTCGCAGGTCGTGGAGGTTGAGTGGGTTCTGTTGGTTGATAATGAGCTGGAGTCTGTTATTATCACAAAAGAAGCGTTGATATAGAGCCTTAACTCCCTCAAGGCCACTAACACAGCTGGAGTCAATCGGGTTGCTCACTTCATGGCAAAGTGGCTCAGCCCATACCTAATTGAACCACTGCAAGCTATTTATAACTCTATACTTGTTAATAGAATTTCCCCTGAAAACTGGAATAAGTATGCTGTCATCCCTAAGCCAAAAATTTTAAACGTTAACAACAGGGAGCACTAAAAACCACACACACTCGTACATCCAGAACTAAATGGGACACCTGTCCCAGTTGTCGCAACTCATAGAGATCTGGGAATAATATTTGACATCAAACTTACGTTCACAGCTCATGCTGACGTGCTTGTAAAGAGATTTGGAAACAAACTGAACGGTGTATTCGGCCATATTGTATGGTGCTGAACTGTGGGCGTCAGCCACCCCCTACCGACATTAGGAGAATATATGCGACTGAGTTCTGGATGCTGAAGTGGGCCAATAGTAAACACCATCTCCCCCATCAGTTAAGAACCACGCAGCTTGCTGGAACAGCTGAATATACAGCGTTTACCAGACATTATTGCCTTGATACGACTGACAATGACAATCAAGATGATGACTGGAGTGATAACATCACCGTGCTTCTGGCAGCTTTGTGAGTGGCACATCCCGCTATCTGGCTTAAGAGGCACCAAATCCCCAAGGATGAAAGCTAATAGGCTGAAGAGGGCCGATAGGATCATACCAGCCAAGGAGTTGGAATCAATCCTTGACTCAAATTGAAATTGACCTTGAAAGGCTAATAGAAGATCCGAAGTACAGAAAACAAACCGTGATTTGGTTCGCTCAGGCTACTGTCGCCAAACAGTATTGTGCGTTCTGGAATAACTGTGTTTATGTGAACAAGTGCACCACGTATATTTTTTTATGAAAATCCCAAACACAACAGGTATTGGAACCTTTACTGTACTTAGTACCGTGCTTGGGTTGGAGGTTGAGAAGACGAAAGAAGATATTTGTTGATATTGGACTTGAACTTCTGTAGATTGTAATTTTCAGGAAATAGCATTAGCATTAGTAGAGGCATTTGATGCAAGAAAGCAAGCTTATGCAGCATCAGCCAAAAAAAAAAAAATAATAAAATAAAATAAATAAATAAAAAACAACCACTTCCACTTCACCCCTCTGTTCGTTCGAAATACCTATCCAGCTGAGCCTTAAACTTATTTAGGCTATCAACTCCCACCACAAGGGATGGAAGTCTGTTCCACCAACCAACCACCCGCTGGCTAAAGGCAAATTTCCGCACGTCTATCCTACATCTGTCTTTCCTCAATTTGAATTTATGCCCTCTCAGATGATTATTCTATGCAAGAGGAAGAATGCCATCAGAATTCAGCGTGCTCAAACCATTCAACACTTTATACACCTCTATCAGATCACCTCGCCGGTGCCTAGTCTCCAGACACTGTAATTTGCAAAACTTAAGCCTTTTTTCGTAAGAGCACCCCTTTGTTCCATTCACTAATCTTGTTGCCCTTCTCTGTACTCGTTCCAGCAGCTCTACATATTTCTTGAAATGAGGCCTCCAGACCTGTATACAGTACTCAAGGTCCGGTCTGACCATTGCCTTATACAAGGGAATAATCACCTTCTTATTCCTGCTAGAAAAATTCCTGTATGTAATTGACAATACACCATGAGCTACTCTTGCAGCCCGTCTGCACTGCTCAGAAAACTTCATATCTGCCTGCACAACCACCCCCAAGTCCCTTTCATTCTCTACCACTGTCAGTGTAGTACCACAGAGTTGATACGTTGCTCTGGGGTTGCTGTTTCCCATGTGTAGTACTTTACATTTGTCATTGTTAAACTTCATTTGCCACCTCTCAGCCCATCTGCTCAACCTTTCCAGATCCTGTTGCAGCAGCATAGTGTTAGTAGTGTCCTTGATAACCCTGCCAACCTTCGTATCGTCTGCAAGCTTGGACATTAAACTTGATATCCATCATTAATATCATTCATAAACACCGAAAACAACAACGGACCCAACACTGAACCCTGAGGAACTCCACTAATAACATTAGTCCACGTTGAGCAGTGTCCATTGATTACCACTCTCTGTCTTCTCCCCCTCAACCACCCCTTCATCCATAGCAGCAATTTGCCTCCAATGTCATGCTGATCCAATTTGTGCAGCAGTCTTCCATGTGCAACAGTATCAAAAGCCTTTCTAAGATCCAAGTATATAATATCAAAGTTATTCCCTGCATCCAGTTCTTTTGTGACTGCATCATAATATCCAATCAAGTTGGTCAGGCAAGACTTCCCCTTAACAAAACCATGCTGTGTCTGAGCTATAACTGAAGTCTTGTCTAAATGATCCTGCAGTGCTTCTTTAACCAGTGCCTCCATTAATTTTCCTGGAACAGAAGTTAAACTAACAGGTCTATAATTACTTGTGTCGCCCTTTGATCCTCCTTTGTGAATTGGGGATACATTTGCACATCTCCAGTCCATGGGGATGTGCAAATGTGACTTCCTTGGACTTCCCCTGAGTCCCAGGAAGTTCTCATAATTATGGCTAAGGGTTTGCTTACTTCCTTTGCCGCCACCTTTAATATAACTGGATAGATCCCATCCACCCCGGGTGCCTTTCTTGTGTTTATCTTCAACAGTTTCTCCTCCACTTTACTCCCAGTTATTTCAAGATTCTGTAGCTTACTGCTAGAGTTCAATACACCTCTGGCATTCCCCTCGCTGAATAACTCCTCATGTGTGAATGTCGATGCAAAATATTCATTTAGTTTGTTAGCTACCTGAGCAGGATCATCAACAGTTGACTCATCGATATCAAGTGGACCAATCTGATTCATCCCCTTCCTTCTAGAGTTTACATAAGTAAAGAACTCTTTGCTGTTTTTCTTTGCTTCCCTTGCCAAGGATTTCTCGTAATCTGCATTCGCCTGCCTAACCTCCTTTGTAACTTGGTTGCATATCAACTTGTATCTATCATAGGCTTCCATGTCACCCATTAATTTGTAAGTATCCCATGCATTTTTCTTCTCTGCCATATGCCTCATTAGTTCATCTGACATCCATTTTGGCCTAAACCTTGAACAATATTTCTTAGTTGGTATGTAAAGCCTAGTAGCTTCCAAGATAAGTTCTTTGAATGCTTCCCATTTAGATTTTGCTGTTGGTAACATCATCAGTTGGTTCCACTGTATAGAATTTAAATACTGTCTCAGTCCATCGTAGTCGCCTTTACGGAAGCAATAACCCTTCCCTTTACCCCTAATGGTAGTTACCTCTTTGAGTAAATCCCACATCAGCACACTGTGATCACTGCCACCTAGTGGTTCATTTATCTGCAGATTCTTAATGCATGAAGAATCACTGCTGATAATCAAATCAAGAGTATTACTCCCTCTAGTTGCCTCCCGAACATGCTGATGTAGAAAACAATCATCCAATAAATCCACAAAAGCCCTGCTAGTGTGTGAGTGACCAACCCACAAATTCCAGTCAACATCTGGGAAATTAAAATCTCCCATTATAAGACTCTCTGATTTACTGGCCCACTCAATTTCCCTGTACAGTATCTTATTATACTCATCAGAGTAATTAGGCCTATAGCACACTCCTACTCTCAATTTTGATCTCCCAATGCTTATGTCACACCAAACTGATTCGACACTGCCCTGTCCATCGATGTCGACTAGCTTCACTTCCTTGGATTTTATGTGTTTCTTAACTAATAGCATAACCCCTCCCCCCTTCCTATCCTGTCTATCCTTTCTGTAGACGTTGTACTCCCCAAATTCCAGTTCTGCATCCCTTATATCTGTGTGACACCACGTCTCTGATATCCCAACAATATCTGCCTTTGATGTTTTTAGAAATTCATCAAATTTATTTACCAAACTCCTAGCATTGGTGTACACGCAAGTATACATGCACCTATTCTTTTTCTTAGCTACCCTAACACAACCCATGTGTTTACTTGTACCCCAATGACTCCCAGCAGCCCCTGAAATATCCTGTATCTTATTTTCCAAGCTGCTGCTCATTCCAATAGAAGCAGTGCAAGAATCACTTTCACCTCTGCCAGTGGCTGCTGTTAATCTATTAGTCCTTGTATCCCCCCAATCTAGCAGTTTCCCGAACCCACCTAACACTGCCTCGATAGCATCAGCAAATACATATGAAAAACATATGAAAAATACATATGAAGGAAGGTTGTTCCAGAAAACGGCATTGTTGGCATGTGTTCGGACTGTTTTGAAAGAGAGAGCAATAATTATAGAAGCCAATTCAGAAGAACAGTGCCCATGGAAATATCTGTTAGAGATAAATCATTAATTAACCTAACTGCCCTCTTCTCAATGGAATCAAGAACCCTGAGAGGTTTTGGGGGCACCACCCCAGATGTGGGAACAATATTCCATGGCAGGGCGGATTTGCGATTTATACAGAGTGAGCAGCTGTTTGGAAGAAAAGTAACGCCGAGAGCGAAAGAGAAAACCAAGTTTTTTAGATGCAGAGGAAGCAATATTTGTAATGTGCTTGTGCCAAGAGAGATTAGAAGTCAGGGTAATCCCTAAAAGAGAGATATCATTTTGCCTACAAATCGGAGTGTCACTAAAGATAAGCATAGGAGCAGAAGAATCCTTTTTGCAAGATATAAGACAAGACTGAGTTTTAGAAGGGTTGAAATCAACTAAGTTGTCTTTGCCCCACTTGAGAAATACCTGAAGATCGGCATTTAAGGAATTGGTAGCAGATTTTCGAGAAGTTGAAGCTGATTGAGCTGGACAAGGTTTCTCAAAATGGAAAGTTGAATGCAATGTGCTATCGTCGGCAAAACTATGGATAGGATTTCCAGTCAATGGAAGAAGGTCATTGATATTCAAGAGGAAAAGAGTGGGGGAAAGAACTGAACCTTGGGGGGACACCGGCGTTAGTGGAGAAGTTAGAAGACGAAGAGCCATCTACTATCACCCTCAGTGAGCGATCAGAGAGAAAAAACTGGATAACCAATTACTAAAAACAGTTGGCAAACCATAAGATGGAAGCTTGTTTAGAAGACCTTTATGCCAAACACGATCAAAAGCCTTTGAGATGTCAAGAGCAACTACTTGTGTTTCACCGAACCTTTCCATTGAATTAGTCCATAAATGGGTAACATAAGCCAGAATATCTCCAGTGGATCGACACTGACGGAATCCATACTGGCGATCGTTGATCAGACGGAAGGTTTCTAGGTAGTTTAAGAGTTGGCGGTTAATTGATTTCTTCATCACTTTAGAAAGAGTAGAAGTAATTGCAATGGGACGATAATTGGATGGGAGGGATTTGTCACCCTTTTTAGGAATTGGCTGGATATGAGCAAATTTCCAAGCAGAAGAGAAAGCATCTTTGGAATAAGAAAGTGAAAAAAGGCGGCAAAGAACAGGGGTAAGTTCAGGAGATAAGTTCAATACCATCAGGACATGGAGCTTTCTTAGCATCATGATTCGTCAAAATCCTTCTGACATACTTTTGACGGAAGACCACAGGAGGCATTGAATGGAGCGTGTTGGGAATGGTGGGAGGTGTTTTTCCAAGATCATTAATACGTGGATTAGAAGAAAAATGGGATGCTAGCAGGTTGGAAGAAAAATGGGATGCTAGCTTTATCCTTGGCTGAAGTGACAACAGAAGGTTTGGATAGAAGTGAGCGTGAAGTTGTGGTCAATAACTTCGGCAAGAGACCAGAATGTTCAGCTACCATTAGGGCAAGAAGCAAGTTTTCTACTCTTAGACTGTTCAAACTCTAGTTTGGACTGATTAATAACTGCTTTACAATTGTTGCGAGCTTTGGTGTAGGCAGAAAATGAAACTGAAGAATTGGAAACAAGCCAATTACAATATGCAACATTCTTCTCTTGAACAGGCTAAGGCAACATATTTACGAACATTGACATCAGAAGTTTTGAAACAGTAATCCGACCAAGGAAAATTGAAAAGAAGTCTCGCAGGTCATCCCATTTTGCATTCTTGTAATGCTAAACAACACGGGGTTGGGAATAGCCATGAGATAAAGGCTCCATTGGAGAAGAGACAATCACCAAGTTGTGATCTGAAATGCCTAAAGGCCTTCTCACTTCGACCGTGTACTTAGAAGGGTTGTTTGTAAGAAAAAGATCAAGCGTATTGGCTGTATGATTAGGATTGCCCAGTATTCTTGTAGGTAAATGAACAATCTGTGCTAGGTCATTAGTAATTGCAAAAGCCTCAGCATCTCGACCAGCGGGGTCGGTGTGACTAGAAAATGGAAGCCAGCTGGAGTTGTGAACATTAAAATCACCAAGGAAAATTACCTCACTGTTAGGAAAGTTGGACTGGAGAAAGTCAAGTTGCAAAGAGAGGAAGTCAAAGAGCTCCAAGTGATTAGTGGAGTTGGGAGAACTGTAGAGACAACAGATGAATTTTACACAATGAGGTAGAGAGATTTTAAGCCAGAGAAGATCAAAGAGAGGAGATTCCAAATTGCCAAGTCTCTGACAGGGAATGTCAGAACGTACATATGCACAAGTACCACCTTTGAGGCGAAAGGAATCATACAGCAAATAATTCGGACAACTGAGATGAGGAGTAGTTGAATCAACTGATAACTGAGATTCAGTCAGAAAAAGTACATGGGGTTTGGAAGACTGCAAGTGGAAATGGACATCGTTGAGATTGGAATTAAGACCACGTATATTTGTGAAATGAATTAGGAAGTCCTTGGGAGGTTTAGATCTTTTCGCAGATAAGCTTGCTCTATTATTTTGACAATTCATGGTGTATTCAATAGTAAGAAAAAGTGTGGGGGGGGACATGCTGTATGGAGTAATGAAATTTTTGGATATGGCACACGCATGGTAAGAATATGCCCAGATCCTTGACATAACGTGGCCTCGACAATGCCCTCTGCAAATGTGCAAATGAAATGTTGTCGATGTGTCAAGGAAAGCAAGAGGAGATTTTTTAACGGCCAGTCACCATGGATGAAACCTTAACCCATCACTATGATCCAGAAACTATACAAACATCAAAACAATGGAAGCACGCCGAATCACCATCCCCCCCATTGCTATAAAACCCGAGATAAAGTCTTGAAGCAACAGTCCAGGTCCACAAACTCCAGAAGTCAAAAATTAGATCAATGTAACTCGCTTAAGACGTAATTCAATTGTGGACAACCTAGTGGACTTTAAATACAAAGACCATCTCGCTAAACTCTCTTTTCTATCCCAACTCAGACGCACACCATCGCATCCGTAATGGGTGCAGTTTATTCCGATCTAATTAAATCCGACACTACACGAAATTGCAAAATTAAATATTTATACTCCACCACTGACGTCATCCCATCTCTAGGCAACAGCTACTGGAAGTCTGCAGTTAAACCCGAATCCTTGGGTATGTTAATCAAAAATCGACACGAAAAACTAAGTTCCTGAAGTTTGTACTCGAGAATACGGGCATTCTTTACAACGATGATTAGATTTTTCTTAAACTAATTGAGTCCATGACCATCGGATTGTTATTGGACAGAAGAGCCTTCGTTTATTACACGAAACCACAAAATCAATTAAAGTAATGTCGATGATTATACCATTGTGAAGACCCCGAGCGAGTCGTTGCCATGGGTGACAGAGTTTGTAACCGTGGCAACGTAATTCTGTTTTAATGTATTATAGCATACTTCCAGCGGATTAAGAATACAAATTACTCGGTAATTCGCTATAATTGTGTCCCTCATTTGGAGAGGGACATAAGAGGCACTGGCGAAATTGCTTTCTAAGTTTCCCTGCAAGATGTTAACGAAGAAAACGTATGCACACAATTCTCTGAGATGCTCCCAGTTGGATTTTTTTTTACTCCAAGGCACTCTTCTAGTCTTAAAGGTCTTTTTCCGATGTTTATTTTCGCGTTGTAAGTGGAATCCAAGAGCATTGCAGCGACGACAGATATAATGGGTATCTTCCATCTTGGAAATCGCATTCTTTGTGTGTTTGAGAGTTTATTCAAACGTTCGGATTTAACCATCCGAGTCTTCAAACAGCTCTTCTTCGCTATCATTTGGAGAATGGACCCTTTTGATAGATGTTATCATCAGAGATGGGGAATAGTTTTCTGGACTGAAACATGATATTTGCGGGGTTGTAGATCTATTACAAGCGTCCTTGGCTACTACAACTTCTTTGGGATATTTTACTGCGCGATTTTCTTATATTTCGCAAATAAAAACAAAAGGGTGGTTTCCGCTGGGAGATGTGTTTGTTTTTTTATTTTTATCTATCCTTTTTGTAGGAGAGTTTTTCAAATAAGATATTTGTTTCGCACATATTCAATGTTTGTAGGAGATTCTTTCACTTTTTGTATAAAAAGCGCATACTCCTTGTGAGGCAGTGAAAGCTGGAAAGAAATTGGGGTCAATAAATATCTAAGAAAGGTAAGAAAACGGAATAGTCCCTTAGGAAATTGCAAAAATTCCTTTCGGAATCAAACAGAATTATGAAGTCTGTATTTAAGTTATTTTGGGATTACTGTTTCCCAGGTGTAATAATTTACACTTTGCTGGATTAAAGCACAGCTGCCATTTTTCTGACCATTCCTGAAGTCTATCTAGGTCCCTCTGAAGAAGCTCGGCTTGACAGTGATCATTAACCACTCTACCAATTTTAACATCATCTGCAAATTTAGACATCACGCCCTCTATCCCTTCATCGATGTCGTTTATGAAAATTAAAAACAACAGTGGTCCTAATAATGATCCTTGGGGAACCCCACTTCTGACATCAACCCAATCTGAGGAATAGCCATTTATCACAACCCTCTGCCTCCTGCCCTGAAGCCATCCTTCTATCCATCTAAGGATTTTCCCAGTGATTCCAACCTGTTCCAGCTTATAAAGCAACCGCTCATGTGGGACTGAGTCAAAAGCTTTGCTGAAATCTAAATAAACAATGTCGAAATTATTCCCTAAATCCAGTTCGTGAGTGACCCTTTCGAAATAGCGAACCAGATTTGTTAAACATGATTTTCCCTTTACAAAACCATGCTGAGAATCCTTGAGAATTTCAATTCGATCCAAATGATCCTGAATTCCACGCTTGATCATTGCCTCCATGATTTTCCCTACTACTGAAGTCAGACTGACAGGTCGATAATTTCCCACTTCACTCTTAGAGCCACCCTTATGTATGGGAGATATATTGGCACTTTTCCACTCCAAGGGAATCTCCCCAGAGTCTAGTGATGCTCGCATGATTAGCCTCAATGGTTGAATGCACTCGCTTGCCGCCTCCCTTAAGATTATAGGGTATATTCCATCAACTCCAGGAGAGCCTTACTGGCCTGTAGGCTCGAAAGTTTTTTCATTAAATATCATTGACAAGACCCATGACCTGCCCTGGCAGCCTGTCTGCACTGCACAGAAAACTTCATATCTGCCTGCACAATTATTCGCAGGTCTTTTTCATTTTCTACCTCCTTAAGTGTAGTTCCACACAGTTGGTACGTTCCTCTGGGGTTACTTCTACCCATATGCAGTACTTTGCATTTGTCAAGGTTAAATTTCAATTGCCATTAGTTAAATTTCAATTCCCAGCCATGGACTTTAAGTCTGATATGCCTTCATCGATATCGTTGATAAATACAGAAAACAACAATGGGTCCAGCCCTGAACCCTGGGGGACTCCACTAATAACATTAGTCCACGAAGAGCAGTGTCCATTTATTACCACTCCCTGTCTTCGCCCATTCAACCACCCCTTTATCCATAGCAACAATTTGCCTCCAATGCCACACTGCTCCAATTTGTGCATCAGTCTTTCATAAACGATATCGACGAAGGGCGTGATGTGAAAATTTGCGGACGACATAAAGATTCAGAGATTCGTTAATGATCGATACCGAGCAGCGTTTATTCAAGATGACTTGAACAGGCTTCAAGGATGATCAGAAAAGTGGCAGCTATGTTTTAATGCAGCAAAATGCAATGTCTTACACTTGGGAACAGCAACCCCAAAATAACTTATACGCTTCGAGGGGTTGAATTAAAAACAGTAGAGGAAGAAAGGGATCTAAGAGTTACAAGTTCCTGAGCAGTGTGAACAAGCGACCAGGAAAGGCCATGGTGTCCTATCGATGATTTATCAAACAATATCCTGTATAGATGGGAAGATCATATTCCCCATGCGTGAGGCAATTGTAAACCCGCATTTGGAACGCTGTGTCCAAGTAAGGAGACTTCATCTGCAGAAAGACATTGAACTTCTTCATTGAGCCGTTCTCACCATGCGAGTTGCCTGTCTTCCCAGAGGGTAATTATGCAGTCAGATATGAAGTTCTCTGACAGTGCAGACAGGCTGCCAGGAGAACTCATAGGTTTTGTCAATGATATACAGAAACTTTTCTAGCAGGGATAAGCAAACGATTGGCCCATTGTATAAGGCAATGGTCAGGCCACATTAGTTAGATGGAACTTAGTGCCCAATAAAGAAATAAAAAAACCTACCCAATAAAGGGTAGTTGTTCCCCCCCCCCCAAAAAAAAGTCTGGATGTTTTGCAAATTGGATGGTTTCAAATTATATGGTTTTGGTTGTCTACTCAGAAGAGCTCACCCCACCTCACTCATTAAGACTCAATTAGATTTAGACTGGAGAGCTCCTGCTGTTGTCTGAATTCACTCTTAAACTAGTTCTGGCCTTTTGACACGACGCAATATTCTGTTGGAATAACCCATTCTCAGATGGATACACTACAGCATGAAGGGATAATCCTAAATATCCAGATGGCCTATGGCATCGAAATGTTGCTTCACGGGAATCAAGTGACGCAATGGGCACCACGAAAACACTCTCCGTACCATTTCACTACTTCCAACAGCTTGCATTGTTGATATTTGGCAGATTGGGTCCGTGGACCCATATTGTTTTCTTTCTGATCCTCCCAACAGCGTGAAACAGTAGGAGCCGGAATTCTTCAGACCAGACAACATTTTTCCAATCCTCGAACTGTACAGAGTTGGTGTCTTGATCCATTATAACAACAACCATCTTGATTTTACTGACAGTAGTGGAACCTGGCTTGGTCATTGGCTGCATAACTCCATCTAACAAGGCACGGCATGTTCTAAAATGCCTCTTTCGTTATCACCGTGTATTGGATTGTTATTCGACTCTCTGTTACCCTGCACAGGTATTTCCAGCTTCCGTTGGCCTCTAAAATCAACGAATTTCCGAGCGCAGGATTGCCATTGACTGGATGCATGGTTATTGGACCATGCGTTGTATCTTAGGTAGGAAGGTTCTTGAATGTTAGTTTAACTCCTCCATGGTAGACTGTAATGGTACGTAACTCTTTAAAATGTATAGAAACGAGTATAGTGCGTATTGTTTAAGTGCCCGTCAGTGCCACGAGGAGGCGGGCCAAAACCATATTCAGACCTTTCTTTGCGAACTAAATCCGCGCTCATAGGTAATAATTGCAAGTCCTACGGTTGTCAGCAATCTAGTACCATAGGTGGCCAACCAATATTGACCATGACTGAGATACACTTAAATGTAGAGCTGGAAATGGACCACTTAAATGCAACCAACCTATTTTCACATCATGCGGATTAATATAAACAATCTCTTATAAGTTACTTAAAATAGGATTAATTAAACACCGAATAAGTTTAAAGAGGTATAAATTTGGACACTATCAAAGAGTCATATTCTTCAGGGATTTTGGACATAAACAGCACAAAAGAGTTCTTCGAGAGGCATTTCGCATCAACTCTGCTGGACCTCATTTGAAATTCTCAGCAACCACCTATTAAACCAGATACAAAACAGTCTCTAGGCGTTTGTAGTCTGAAGTGGCTAGCAGGTTTAGGGCCATCAATCCACCGATGGTAATAACAATCACTACCAGGGAGGATGTTCCTCCCTAGCAATTATTCAGCGTTTTTTTTTAGTCCGAAAAACATTCAAATCGGCCTATAAACACAGCTACAAGGCCGTTACGTATCGTAAGTCTTTTGCACGCAGTCGTGTTAGAGCTGTTGAGCTAACCATTTCCCTTATTCTTTATGTTTCCCGAAAGGACTTCTTCACATGTAGCCTTAAAAGTTGTACCGCGGTATTGATGGTCTTTTTCTTCAAGTGTTACCCCCGAAGAAGGAAGAAAGCAAAGTCCTCGAAACTTTGAAAAGGTCTGGAGAAACAGAAGAATGGTTTTCAGTCTACCAAACTGAATTAATTATTGTTCGAAGTAAGGTCAATTGAAATTGTGTTTGTACTTTTTTCTACCATCCATCCTCTCTCACTCTATTTCTTTCCGCTCTAGAGGTTCTACACCTTTAATAAGATCAGAGGCTTCCTCCCATTTCAGGTATGAAGCTCCTAACGGAGAAAATCAATTCTCCGCCCACGATCGACCTTTCATTGCTTTTCTACGCCTCGTTAGAATTGTTTGTGATGCCCTCAATGTAAGACTCACCTTGTTAACTCGAGCATCATGCTTCTATGGAGGTCCCGAACAGAGAAGAAGACAACGGAAAAAGAAACACGCTGAAATAAATTGAGAGAAGAAGAGAGGATAAGAGGGAGAACCACTAAGATGGACCGATAGACAGAAAGAGACATATATAGAGAGATAAACGACAGCCGGATGTATAGAAAGAAAAATTAACAATTTCCACTGCCCCTGTAAAAGCACCTTCACCTACACACAACGATTTCTTTTCTTAATTTTCTATATAATAACTCCTAACGTTTGATTTATTTTAATACCTTAAGTGCGTAGTTTGAATGCAACTAAGTAATTAGCTGGGTGGAGAGGTGTAGTCTCTAACAAGTGTCCTTCATCAGCTAGGAGTTTAATCCTACAATAGGCATGCCTTTATGGTTAATTTAAGTAATTTTATTAGCGGCTTTAGTACCACCCAAACCATGTAGGCGTCACGTTCAGAGAGCTTATACATCTCTTAATTTTCGTAGGCGTTATGTACATACCACAGTGGAAATAGGTTAAACACACACTGGAGGGGAGAGGATCCAGCAACCTCCTCCATCTCTGATATCCCCATCCTCATCTTTTTTTTTTGGATATCTGTCCAATTAAATGATTTAAATGAAGGAAATTAATTAATCGCTTGGACAGAGATACAAAACAGGTGCTCAAGAACAGCTTTAATGTTTGGGTCAGGGTTGTTTACCACTTTGGTTCGCTAGAGGTATGCTTGTACGTGAAGCACGTGCGGAGGCATCTTTGAAAGGACTTTTCTCTTCAATAAAATATTACAGGTGATTTGTCATCGTGTGTGATTATGTGTTTGTCATTAATGCTGCTTTTACTATGAAAGAGCGAAAAACATTAAGGAGGTGACATCTGTATCGGTACAGACTGTGTCAAGTTCGAATTACTCACAACGATCGGGACAGATAACTTATTTTCCACGCTGTTAGCAAAGTATAAAGACAATAGTTACGCATTCTCCTCATTTTGCCATTTGTTATTCGTTTGGGGGAGGGAGGAGTCTGGTTCGAGTCCTGTCGATGAATGCAGAAATTTCTAATTTTTTCTAAATTTCTAAAAGTTCCTCCCGTCAGCTGAAATTCTAACCGAGCTCTTTTTTTCACACAGTCCGGAAGCAGAACTATAAATCATTTGTAAGGGCATGGTAAACGGCAACAGTGGTCATTAAAGCAGTGGAAAGTGTAAAACGACTTAAAGAATACTGTTTAATACCGGTAACGAAAGAAAAATCAATGCCAGCCCTGCTATAGAAGGCCACTTCGCCATTAACTACATTCTCTAATACTTTTGCAGGGTAGTGTAACTATTAATTACAGTTATATATATTTAACTGTAATTAATAATTATTATTTATTAATAATAGCTTCTGCACATTAGTGATCAAAGGATTTTGCTCACACAAGCCAATATCCATTCGATTTTCCATTGAAATAAAGCGAGATGAGGGCCGGATACAAAACAAAGATTGAAAGAAAGAAAATTCTGTTTTCTCATGGAGATCAGCTACTGAAGAGTTAAGAGAAACTTGGGCAGAGTTATTAAAAGCAAACTCGGTCTACTCTCTGAGCTATAATGACCATCATGGTCCTGAGATCTGTTATTTAGTACCTGAGGGGGTAGCGCAGTGTTCGCGTCTACCCCAAAACGTCCTGCATCTTAATAGCTCCCTTGTGAGTCTCACTTTGCGTCATCCAGCCAAGGAACAATTAAATGCTTGTTCTGCACCCTACTTTATCTAGAATGTCAAAGGCAAACGAAGGTCTTGAGAATGGATCTGTTACGCTACAGCGCGGTACAGATAAGGTTTCGCAGTTTTTAACATCAATCTTGTAAGCCGAGCAAATTATCAGCTCTACGTTTCGAGAGGATTTGTACTTTTTTTTATTCAGGCGAATTTCAACATAGTTGAAAACTACAGATGCCATACGATCACGATCCAGAGACAAATATATGAAGAAGAAAGTTCTTCAAAAACCACAAGTAGAAGAGATGAATGAAAAGAAAAGAAAATAGCTTGAAATAATAAAAATGCTTGTTTTACTATGAAAAAGCAAGCAATATTAGGGAGGTGACACCTGTATCGGCGCAGACTCTGAAATCGGTGATTCTGGAGCCTGTTTACTAATTCTTTTGACATGATAAGAGAAAAATATGAATAAATAAAATACAAAAATGCCTCCCCCCATCTCAGGATGTTCCCAGAGTACCTTCCCGTTTTGCTGATGGTAATATATATAATTCTTTAAAGGAATAGAAAATATTTAAAAACAAACTGCGCCATCTATCTTTAATAAGTGGACACACTTAACAAGAACAGACATGCTGTATATACCATCAGATCAGGATTTCTCCTTAATTAATTAATTACCTAAATTAAGCTCGCTATTCACATCCGCGTTGTCAGAAAAATAAAAGTTTTTTTTCTTTTGTAGGGATGAAAAATTATACCAGAAGGAACATTAACGAGCTATCGTATGATAATTAGCCTTCTTTACATAATGAACAGTGTTCAGTCTTCTTGTGGGGAGAAACTAAAGTTTGGGCGCTCATTAAGACCACAAAAGTAGTCCACAAAATTCTAAGAAACTGCTTTGTCATTTCTTAAGATGTCAGTCTTGCCCCCAATGTCACCTCTAAATCTAATAGGGGTGTTCTTGTTTAAAAGTTCCGGTAGTAGTTACGAAGGAGGGCATTGCGAGAAAGCTTTTAACTTGTTAACTTGATAGAGAACGAAATCGGTGACGCTTGCCGTACGGCAAAGGCATCTGTCAAGATTTGGAAGAGGAGTAAGGGTACAGCCATTGCGCAGTTTAAAGGTCTTGTCGACCTATTGCTCCTCATCTCACGTTACCGCTTCTGGAAGCTCGCGTCGCTAACGAGAACTTTGGAACGCTGTCTTCTGCTTCTTTATTTTTCTAAGGTTCGGGTTCGCGCTGTCGGCTGTTTCAATCGGGTGTTGGTTTACTGTAATGGTTCACGGTCAAGGTATCGCTGTGTGCAGATGCTGGTTTGTGTCGCGTACACTCTCCGACTAAATATTTTCCTCCCTCCTCCATGTTGTCGTATCTTCTCGCACTTAAAACAAATGCCACTTGATCGCGTTGCTAAGCAACAGTTGTTACAATCCAGTAAGTCGTGTGTGTGTGTGTGTGATCCACCATAGTTTGTTGCAACGGGCAGAGAAACATGTTGATAAAGAGATGGATGACAAACATTGCCCTCATTCTTTCACGTCGGGGTCAATTGGAGTGACGTCATTTCTTAATATATGTTCCCAACAAACACTCTTGGTCGTCTGCTATTTATAGCAGACGTAGATAGCGGAACAGTCTTTTTTTTTTTTTTTTTTTTTAATAGAGGTTTATAAAGTTCATTCCTTTACAGTTCAAACAGTTGGATTTCTACGAATTCTTAAATTCCGTTTTAATTAATCAAAATTAAATGTCCAAACTTTGCAAACTTTTTCTTGTACCAACAGACAACAATCACGCGTAGCTCGCATTAATGCCAATTTCATTTTTTTTTGTACCAAAAGACAACAAATAACTACGCGCAACTCGCCTTAATGTCGATTTCGTTTCTTTGTGCCAACAGACAAGAAACAATTATGCTCAGCTCGCATTAATGTCAATTTCGGTTTTTTTTTTTTTTTTTTTTTTTGTACCAACAGACAACCACGCGTAGCTCGCACTAATGCCAATTTCATTTTTTTGTACCAACAGACAACAAATAACTACGAGTAGCTCGCATTAATGTCAATTTCATTTCTTTGTGCCAACAGACAAGAAATAATTATGCGCAGCTCGCATTAATGTCAATTTCTTCTCTTTTTTTTTGTACCAACAGACAACCACGCGCCACTAGCGTTTATGCCGATTTCATTTTTGTGCTCGCGAGCAACAATGAAAGCACGTAGCTCGCATTTCATGTCGATTTCGTATTGCTGCAGTTGAAACAGAAAACGCAGCTCGTGCAAATTCACGTTCTGGTTAATTCGATTGTCGGTTTTAGCACATCACGTGACTACTGTTTTTTTTTTTTTTTTTATTATTCAGGCTGCGCATTGGAAATTCTAGCATAGAACGTCACGAATCCTGTTGGCTTCCAAACGACTTAGAAAAATGGTATTGTTGTTCGGCGAATGTTGTTGCCCTCAAATAACCAAAAAGACGAATTGCCCACACAATTAAACGTCTGTTATTTCTAAAATAGAAACTTGTATTTTTTTTCTTTTTTTTTACAGTCCATTTAGC
This sequence comes from Mastigoproctus giganteus, assembly GCF_048544385.1. NCBI lineage: Eukaryota > Metazoa > Arthropoda > Arachnida > Uropygi > Thelyphonidae > Mastigoproctus > Mastigoproctus giganteus. The sequence continues at coordinate 80,189,745 of NC_143588.1, forward strand.
CCGGTTTCAAAGGGACTCTTAGGGGATAAAATAGGGATAGACAAGAGTCGCCAGTTTGGTAAACTGTAGAAAGGTTGAAAGATGACTATCGTATGGTTTGTGGCTATTTTTAGTAAAGCGGTATTATCTCACGCTTTAAAAACATCTGTTTCGGAGCGGAACACAGTGGGGGTGGATAACTAACAGACCAGCTGTTTCTTGATGGGCACTGTGCCTATCACGCAGACGAAAGATCCCAAAGGTAAACACAATTGTCTTAAGTCTAAAATCTTGGACGTGTTTTTCCTACGACAGACATCCTTCCCGGTACCCAAAAAAATTGCAAACGTCCGGAGGTTTTATTAGATCGGGGAAAAGTTCCAAAAGATGAAAATTCTGCTGACAGCAGACAATCAAATAAACCGATTTTTAGGCATCAGTGAATGAACGCATCTTTAATATCAAACTCCGAAATGTTGCTAACCTTTCAGATATACCCACCTGCTTCAGCAACTGACGTTACTGGCAATCGGGAAATTATTCCTGGCTCTGTTTGCATCTTATCGATCGTTCGATGAACCTTAAAGATGGATGAACCCTAGAAACTCAACAGTTTCCAGACATTTCGCTTTTTTTTTGGGGGTTGGGGGAGGGGGTTGAGCTATATCTAGGTCACGTTTGCGTGCCATTTGAACCAGTAGTAATTGTACAAAAGATTAAAAGCAAATATCGTAATGTCAAAATTCTGTTGGCCTGTTTATTTTTTGCAATCATAATACCAAAAGACATTAACAACAATCATAATTTTTGTATTTTTGCAGACGTATGAACTGCTTTATAAGATTGTCAACAATTACAAGGCAAACAATAATTTTCCATTATTGTAGTTACTGAAATAGATTTATTGCCCTGAAGAAGATCTTAAAAGAGGTATCTAAACGTTGTTCTGTGATCTCTGAGGATGACTGTGAGCTACAAGCAGTCTGATGAAACCGTGGCAAACAGAGGAACCATCTCTAACATGCTACCAACGGTGTGTTCAACGTGTTTGGGTTTATCGATTGATCACGCCAGGTCATTGAACACTGTGTGTGGTCTGAGGGCAGAGATTTCGATAAATGACAAATAAATCGGGGTGCACAAAGAGAAGAAGGTAAAAGGGGTCGTACTTACAGTAACACGTGGTAACAGGCGGCCCTGTATCCGTGGGGTCGTTCGAGGAAGTTGTACACCACAGCTTGACTTTTCCGATAACGGGGGTCGCGATGTCTTCCTGATTTCAGCGGTTTCCCCAACAGACTGGTGCGAGAATTTTGCGGATGCGGGCCCGAACCTGACCCTAAACTCCCTCCGCCACCGCATCCGAAGCTTGACCGCTTCTCCCCGCCCTCAAGACGGCTTAGCTCGAGCGGTATAGTCGCCGTTGTGCTTTAGTCTGTTGCCAACTCACAGTTGAGGGCGGCAGCGAAGCAGCGCCGGTTTAGTTCGTCGGCTGCCCTGTCGGGTTCATGAGACATCTCGCACGGCCATGGCGGCAGCGGAGCTCGTGCATGGAGAAATCCTTTGCCAAAACGCGTCCGAGATCTTCATCTCACGCACTGCAAGAACTCGTGCACTTTGCGAGCACCATTTTCGTGTAGCGTCGTGCGTAACCCCCCGGCTGCCTGTCGTTGGCGCACGACCGTCGGCGCACGGAGCTCAACGGAGGTGGAGACACACAGGTGGAGACGGAGACTAGAAGGCATTCGCCGCGTTCCACTCGAAAGATGCAAAAACCGGAGAGGAAAACGTCTACGGCAGATCACCCCCCCTGCCGTAGCGGCACTCCGAACTATGGCGGCGATAGATGGACAATGCTTTTGTGTATCCACGTGACCTCAGTTTGGTGTCTGCGTGAAACTCCCTTCCGCACACCACACTGTTGCTCCCGCGTACCCGTTACGTCACCGGGTGACGTCACCGGTGGTGCCGAAACTCTCATTGAGCGGCGTTCCCTTAGACAGCCGGCGGAAATTCACCTGTCGCTGATGGTCGAACTTGAGAAGTCCGCGGAGGATGAGGTTGTGGGTGGGTACTGACCATCCGCAACGCGAGGGGTGGCTCGCACTTCAGCGAGCTACCGGGAAAGCACCGGAGCGCATCGGATCATCGCTAGAAGAAGCGATCTACAAGGTCAACAAGCGGGACTAGGCTGAAGGGTGTGGCTTGCCGACTTAGTGACACACCTGCACCGTCTCTGGGTTACATCCGTGTCATCTGTAACGCACAGGGGGAGGGGGTAACGCTGGTGCACGCAGCTTACTTTCCATGTCCTTTATTTTCCGCAAGGACAAGTTAAGATTCTGGGGGGCAGGTTAAGACCCCAAGGGTAAGTTAAGACCCAACATCTGTTTATTACCCGTCGGTTGGATAAGTGCACGCAGAGACACTAGGTCAGCGAACCGTAAACTCACACACATACATACGGTAGGTGTCGCTGCGATCGAATATCATCCAACTACGCGGGCACGAAATTAAGGGGCTCTAACGAAGAACTGTCTTTATTTGGAAATATTTTTACACCGATGTATTATTAATAGCGCCCTCTGTGTAGGTGGTGGCTTATACAAGTTTAATGGGGGTGGGGGGCGAGTACGCTTTTAATTTGTCGACCTTGGTAAGCTGATATCCTTTCTGTGTGAATATCATGGGTTATCTGTTACTATGACAACAGTTGTTTCGGGTACAAAAGACAAATTATTCTACTCACGCCAGTGTCTTATTTCCAGGTATTCTTTTTCGTCTCAAGATTGAGCTAGGAAATGAATTCTGCCTGACAACAGAAGGAGTTGTCATTAAGAAAGAAAAATTAACCAGTAGCAACCGATATTGGTAAAAAAACAAAATTGCATTCGGAGATGTTCGGATACTTTTCAGAAGGCTCTGTCTGTTTTTTTTTCTTTTCGACTGTACAGTGCGCCAAACGTGGAATTGGAAAGGTAATTTCATTTCGATGGTGGGCATACGATTGAGAGAAGAAAAAACAGAAGACAACTATTTGTCGTCTGCTGTTTATCGTAGCTAAGTCTAATCTATACAAATCATTTAACCAAAGCCGCACGTGGAGTCATCACTGCTCAAGACGGACTCCTTAAAACGCGGGCAAACAAAGAAAGTCTTGTAATGAACAAAATTGGTATTCTGCAATCGTGCAGACGACTGAAGAAAGAAAGAAAGGGATGGATGGACTGGATTAGATTCGATTAACGAGGAAATTACTTGTGTAAATGTAGTGTGGCCCGACCTCTGGCATTTTCGGTTCTTAACGTGATGCCCGAGAAGCGCTAATTCTACTTTTCGCTATGCTGATGACCCCCAAAAAGGACGAAACGGCATACAAGTAGAATTTCGCAAACTGTATTGCGTGTTTGAAAACATTAGACCATCCCCTTTGGAGGGATGGTCTGTTTTCGGTGTCCGCCAATTAACTCGTGATAATGCGGTTTCCCAATTGCCGCTAGAGGTCACCTGGGTCACACTTGTGTGCGTGCTTCATTACGTTATAAATCACGGCTTGCTTTTGCGCATGGGCATCGATCAAGTGGGATGGTGACAAGTGGCTGATCTTCAGGGGGTGCTCTTTGGGGAAGATGTTTACGGATGTTGCGGGCCTTTTGGGGGCCGTATGTTTAACGCAGGATGTCGTTCCCCCTTTATATTAAATGCTAGCGCGGGGTAATTTGACTAGCGCGTGCTAAATATTAAGCAATCCGTCGGTGCGGGCTGACTCCAGCGGCTAATGAGGCAACGGAAAGAGAGCGTTGGTGTTGGCGCCATCTTAACAAGGTCATCCATCTCGCGATTTCGAGACACAGCGGACGACACTATCCATCATGGCTCGTGAGCAGGGTGGTCGCGGGAGGATGGGGGTCTCGAAGAACTTTCTTGTTACGGGAACGAGAGGGGTCCTCCGGATACTTCGCTCGCCGATAGGTGCGAACTTAATGAGTGTGCCGGAACCTCCGTGCACGAAGCAAACTGCACTCGTACGTTGCCATGGTTACCCATTAATTAGTAATTAGTAATGAGACTTTTCACTTCTTTTCTTTTCACTGACTGCCATTCTCTCTCTTTCTCTCTCTCTCTCTGTTTAAATTTCATTTCTCCTTCTTTCTCTTTTCTGTCTTCCACTCTCTTTTTCTTTCTTTCTCTTCACTCTTTTTTCTTCTCCTTTCTCACGTTTCTGTTTTTCCGGCCATTTCGTCTTTCTTTATCTCTCTCTGCATTTCTCTCTTTCTCACTCTTGCTTTCTTTGTCTCTCTCCCTCTCCCTCTTTCCTTTATTTCTTTTTTGTTTTCTTTCTGATTATCCCTTTCTCACTAGCTTTTTCACTTATTCTATGTCGCTCTCTTTCATTCGCCTTCTCTCTTTCTATTTCTCTTCCTCCCCCCCCCCCTTTTTTTGGTTTTTCTTTTTATCTCTCTTACTTTCTCATTCTCTCTTTTACTCCGCTTTATATCTTATTCTCTTTTTCTGTCTTCCCTCTCTCTTCCCCACGTCTTCCTTTGTGTGTCACCTTCTGTTTCTTCTTCACCTCCCTCTTCTTTCTTTCTCACTTTTTTTATTTCCTCCTTATTTATTCCCTCCCTCCCTCTCTTTCTTTCTTTCATTCTTTACACTCTCTCTCTCTAGTCTTCACTTTCATTCTCTCTTTTATTTTCTCCTTATTTATTCTATTTGCTTCCATCCTCTCTGTTTCTTTTCTATTGTTCTCTTTTCGTTTCTTTTTATTTTTCGCTTTCTTACCTTCTCATTCTCCCTTATTTTCTTTCTCCATCTTTCTCTCTCTTTCCTTCTTATTTGCCATTTTTCCTTCCACTGTTTCTCTTTCTATCTTTTTTTCTTTCTCACTTCTTTTCACTTGCCTTTCTCATTTTTGTTTCACTTCCCTTTTCTTTCTTTCACGCTCTGTTTTTCTTTCTATTTCCTTCTTATTTACCTCTTTTGTTCCCTTCCTCTGTTTCTCTCTCTCTCTGTAGTCTCTTTCTTTTCACTTCACTTCTCTTTTCTGTCTTTCTCACTCTTTTTCTTTCTATTTCCTCCTTCTGCTTCTCTGTCTTCCTTTCTTTCTTTCTTATTCTTTTTATTTCTTTCACTTTCTATTTCTTTCTTATTTAGCTCTTTTTTCTTCCTCTGTTTTTTTCTCTCTCCCTCTCTCTCTTTCTTTCTTTTCACTTCCCTTTTCTTTCTTATTCTTTTTCTTTCTTTCACACGTTTTTCTTTATTTCCTTCTTATTTAACTCCTATTTTCTTTCTATTTCTCTCTCTCTGTCTGTCTTCCTTTCTTTTCACTTCTCTATTTTTTCACATTCCTTTGTTTTTCTTTCTATTTACTCCTTTTTAATTCCTGTATCTCTCTCTCTCTCTTTCTTATTTCCCTCTCTGTCTTTCTCTCATAAATTTCCTTCTTGCTTCCTCTCTCCCCCCTATTCCACCTCTCTGTCCCCATCCTCTCTCTCTCTCCATCCACTTATTCTGGTGGTACTTCTCTCTTTGTGGCATGTTAACACAGAACCATTCATCCAATCAGCCAACGATGGCGTATCTAAACTGCAAATGATGCCATAATGTTTTGCCAATTATCGTTCTGCTAATCAAACTGTTATCAGAGTGCGCGCAGTAATTATTCGCTTTCAAGCGAAGTATTTATTGGGGAACAACTTTAGCCCCCCTCCCCCACCAAAAAACCCGCTGGTGATAAAAGAGATCCGCATCTGTTCGCAGTGCATCTAATTAACCTAAAAAGGATGGGAAAAGGAAACACATAATTCTGCCTACTTTAATTCCACACGCGATTACCAAAACCATCACTGAATCCTCGCGCGTACCAAACGATTTGGACAATTTTAAAATCTTCGCTTTTTTTTTTTCACCACTCGCCGCAGTAACGATCAATCGGGAAAAACTTTGCTAAGATTTCCCCGGAGAATTAATCTGTTGGGATCAGATCCCCACGCTAATGAGCGACCCTCTGCAAATGGAAGACGCAAATTATGAAAACTCTACTATGACGTCACCGATAACGACATTTCGGTCTTCTGCGCACCAATTTCGAAGAATACGTTCCAATATTTACGAAAATAACTTCAAATTGCTTTTGTAAATAGATTAAATCAGGACCAGCCGAAAGTAAAATGACGCGCAACTAGTTCACGATCTCGCCGCAAGGGGGCGCTTCAACATCCCACCAACTCGATGTAATAAAATTAAGTACTTTTTATTATGCCGCGGATAGACGCGTCAAATGAAATGTCAAAAAGCTCTTCTTTAAAACTTAACTCCTATCCAGATGAACCAACAATCGTGTTTCTCTTAAAGTTCACTCCCAGAAGATGTAAAAACAACGCGTACTAATTTCGTTTTGATCCTCACCACTCCAAATAGAATCTGTTTTAACCTGGTGAGAACTTGGCCATTCTTTCGTCGATTTTTAGGGGAGGGGACGGGATGGGAGTGAGTCGAGGGGGTGTGCATTTCGATGCGAAGAAAAACCAACTCGGTCCGCATTGAGGAATTAAAGCAAAACGCGTCGGAAGTGCGTCCCAACGCGACAACCACGTTTACTGCGTAATTAAAAGTGGCCGTTGCCATGACAACAGCTCTACAGCTTCTCTTTACGACCCCCGATGTAAACAGGACCATTTAGATGGATGAATTTTCCATGCGAACTCGTCTCGATGAAATGTTTTTAGAGAGACGCCAAACGAAAATCAATATGGCCGTCATGTCTTCTCAGTCAAGACGATAACCCGGGATAATTCTTTCTCAATTAGGGTTTTTAAACCTCCCTCTAACACACTCGCGATGATTCTGTGTCTTATGGCGCGCCTTGTAGCCTCCAGCGGGTACTCCTCGAACGCTCGCTGAATGTACCAATGTTTATTGAATATTAATATCCCATGATGCCTTTGGGATGACAGTTATAAATCGGAACACGAAACAAAAGACAGCGTGCCCTTAATAGACACATGTGACATCTCTAAGTCATTACCGGGTAAAGTAAGCAGGTGAACTTGGATTGGTCGATATCTGTGGTTATCTTGTGACGTATTTTTTGGAAAACAATTGAGAAAAAATGGCTTTTATTGAGTCGAAAAGTTACAAAAGGTTAACTCTGATGGCTGCTTCGAAATTACCAACCGAATATCTAAATTAATTTTGAATCTCCCCTTTTCGATCTTCTGCGGCTTAAAATCTCTGTACCCCCTTCTGTCAAATTCATCTACTGCCTCTATCGTTCTCCCAACTCCACCAATCACTTTGAACTCTTTGAACTTCCTTTGAAATTCGACTTTCTCCAGTCCAACTTTCCTAACAGTGGAGTAATTTTTCTTGGTGATTTTAATGTTCACAACTCTGGACACTTAAAATCCCAGTGTGGTGATGGTCTCTTCTCCAATGGAGCCTTTCTCTCATGGCCATTCCCAGCCTCGTGTTGTTTGGTTTTACAAGAATGCAAAATTAGATGATCTTCAAGATTTCTTTCCTTCTTTTCCTCGATTGGATTGCTGTTTTATATCTTGTCAATGTTTGCTCAGATCGTGTCAGAGAATTATTCTTGTAAGGTTGAAATCCTTTATTCAACACTCCACCTTAAAACCTCGTTCTTTATCTAAACATTGGCAACTGTAATTGAGCATTCTGGTCACTTGCCAAAGCGAATGGTTGCAGCTTTTACCCATCTGTACTCTCACCTCTGTAAAAATGGTTCTATTGACACTTCAGCCAAAGATAAAACCGACTTGCTAGATGCTACTTTTCTTCTGACCACCTTGGTAAACCAATTCCTGCTATTTCCATTACACCCTACTCAATGCCTCCTGTGGTCTTCCATCAAAAGGTTGTCAGAAAATTTTGAACAATCTTGATGTCAAGAAAGCTTCAGGTCCTGATGGTATTCTACACTTGTTCTCAGAACCTGTGCTCCTTTTGATTGTGTTTGGCATGGTCTTCTAAACAAGCTTCAGTCTTATGGATTGCTAACTGTTTTTAGTAATTGGTTATCCAATTTTCTCTTTGACTGCTCTCTGTCGTCTAACTTCTTTACTAATGCTGGTGTATCCCAAGGTTCAGTTCTTTCCCCCACTCTTTTCCTCTTGTATATTAATGACCTTCTTCCATTGACTGGAAATCCTGTCAATGGTTTTGCTGATGATTGCACATTGCATTCCACCTTCCAGTTTGAGAAACTTTGCTCTGCACAAGCAGCTTCAATTTTTATAGTTAATTTGCATAAAATGTCTCAGACCGATGCATACGAAACATACATGTTAGTTGTTGTTGTCATGACACCAAGAACTGAGTTGAGTGATTGCAAGAGGAGTGTTATTGCAGATGTCATTGCTAGCTTACCATGTCTGTAGAAATACACAATGTACGGACCCTATAGCCTCAGTTTTCATGAGAGAGCGGCGGCGCATAAGCCAAACATCACCATTCCCAATCAGCGGTCTTGTCTTTCGTGGTACAAGGAAAGTTGAAATAGCTAAACGTGTATTTGAGTTCAGGATCAGTTTCAATTTATTTGCGTATGTATTTGTTTTTCATTACAAGGAAGTAAATAAAAGAAAAATCATTACCACAACTAACTTCTTCCCTCTGCGAAAACAAAGATCCCTAAATCATTTTGAAAATAGCATTTTAGGATTTCTATAACGAACCAAGAATGTTTGACTCCGTCCTTCTGTTTCCAAAGTTGTTCTAAATTACTTGAGAATTCTATCTTCGTTTTGGCACAACTGAAGAGTTTTCTGCACTGAGAAAGTTACGCTTGAGTAAATAATATATTGGAGACACAAACACCAGAAGAGTGGCCGTAAAACTTTGCTAAGTGAGCGCATTGGATCCATAAATTGTGCACGACTCTGTCTACTACCATCGTGGCAAAAATAAATCTATAGTCGAAGTTGAACGCTAATAAGGAACTCGGCCATCACGCGCTTGAATTATCTGCTCGAAATACTTGGGAAAATGGCCATAAATGCTGTTTTTATGAGAAGAGTAAACACGATTGGAGAGTGGATGCTTCCTTATGATCTCACTGATGGAAATTTCGAACAGGAATTCATTGTTGGTTTTGATTTCGGAAATAATAAGAACGAGATAAAGAATTTGGATTGAAAATTCGCAAAATTTTACAAATGTAGAAATTTATGAAATTTTTCAAAATGCTCGATTTTTTAAAAATAATTTGAGAAAGAGAAATGAATGAAAATTTTTAAAATTTTCAATTTTTTAAAAGGAATTTCAGAGACAAATCAAATATAAGAAAAACTTGATAAAAATTTCCAGAATTTTAGGGAAAGCTATAAAAGTGATGCATATCATAAAATTCGTGAAGCATTTAGTTTCAAAGAAAGTTGGATTTTTTTTCGAATTATTGAAAAATTGGAATTTTATATTAAAACCAAAAGATTTCAGAGTGCAGAGAAAAAAATCAGAGAAAAATTCAGGATTTTAGGAAAAATCTACTATGTTAGAAAAAAAAATCCAGGATCTTATAAAAAATAAGAAAATTATAGGATCTTAGACAGGATGTTAGAAAAATATAAAAAAATCCAGGATGTAAAAAAAATAAAAATACAGGATCTTAGAAAAAGAAGATCTTAGGAAATAAATAAGAAAATCCAGGATCTTAAAAGAAATAAGAAAAATACAGGATATTAGAAAAATTAAGAAAATCCAGGAAGTTAGAAAAAATTAAAAATTTCAGGATCTTATAAAAATAAGAAAAATGCAGGATATTAGAAAAAATAAGAAAAATATAGGATCATAGACAGGATATTAGAAAAAAATAGGAAAATTACAGGATCTTATAAAAAATAAGAAAAATATAGGATCTTAGACAGGATGTTAGAGAAATATAAGAAAATCCAGGATGTAAGAAAAAATAAGAAAATTCAGGATGTAAAATAATAAGAAAAATATAGGATCTTAGACAGGATGTTAGAAAAATATAAAAAATCCAGAATGTAAGAAAAAAATAAGAAAATCCAGGATGTAAAAAAATAAGAAAAATACAGGTTGTTAGGAAAAAAAAGAAAATCCAGGATCTTATAAAAAATAAGAAAAATATAAGAAAATCCAGGATGTAAGAAAATAAGAAAATTCAGGATGTAAAAAAATAAGAAAAATACAGGATCTTAGAAAAATAAGAAAAATGCAGGTTGTTAGGAAAAAAAAAAGAAAATCCAGGATCTTATAAAAAATAAGAAAAATATAGGATCTTAGACAGGATGTTAGAAAAAAAAAGAAGAAACTCCAGGATGTAAGAAAAAATAAGAAAATTCAGGATGTAAAATCATAAGAAAAATATAGGATCTTAGACAGGATGTTAGAAAAATATAAGAAAATCCAGGATGTAAGAAAATAAGAAAAATACAGGATCTTAGAAAAAGAAGAAAAATGCAGGTTGTTAGGAAAAAAAAAAGAAAATCCAGGATCTTAAAAGAAAAATTTCAGAATCTTATAAAAATAAGAAAAATACAGGACCTTAAAAAAATAAGAAAAATCGAAGATCTTAGAAAAAGTGATAAAAAAATCAAGAATTTTAGTTTAAACAATTTTTAGAGGGAGAGAAAAAATCGTTTGGAAACTTCGAAAAAATTCCAGAATTTAGGAAAAATTAAGAAAAATCCAGCATGCTAGAAAAAAATTTATGAAAAACATTGTTATTAAGAAAATCCCTTTAGAAGCAGAAAAATTTGAATTTTAAACTCATGAAAAAGAATTTTAGAGAAAGAGAGGAAATAAAATTTTAAAAAATTGAATAAAAACTTAGAATTGTAGAAAAACCGGGAAAATTCAGGATTTTGGAAAAAATGTGAAAATTTCCAGGATTTTATAAAAAATCGGAAAAAAAATAGTTTATGAGGAACTTAGAACAATTTTTATTGTTTTAATTTCGGCAAAAAAATTAAAATGGAATGAACAGAACGTACCAATGTACATAACGTAGTTTCTAATGACGTCATAACCAGTCTATTTTGGGGACGAAGTAGAAAAGCGGTTAAAACCGAGTCTAATTCCTGAAACAAAGTAACAAAGGTGGCAAAGCACACCAGAAAATCTCTTTTCTTAACACGTACGAAGTAAACAGCCCAAAGACAAGCTCACGGCGCGAGATCAGGAGATAAACCAAGAATAGGCTGTCGTCTAATGCCAAAAATAGAAAAATGATGGTGTTGAGATCGTGGCAATCGAAAATATAATCTGTCCATCTTCCATTTTTTCGCCCTCGTGTTTCTCACTTGTTCGTTTTTCTTTATTTCTTTCTACGCCGCGTTTGCTTTTCCTTTCCTCTCAAAACAAACATTAGATAAGCACTTAAGTTGCGCCCGTGTGCAACAGCAATTGTCATTTAAGGAGAAATATCTTTAAACGGGAATTAATAGCTCCTTAAAGTAGATAACCGCAGACTCATTCGTCTTCCAAATTAACAATTTACTTTCTCAGGCTCTTTGTGGAATATTTAATGAGTGACACGATAAGTTAAAGGGGTAGGGGAACATTATACGAAAACCTTTCCGGCCCACTAAAGTCAATTAAAAGAAAAGTATAAAACAGAAGGGGAAAAAAAATGAAACGAGCATCTGCGCAAATTCCCACGATTATACCCAAGTAAGCAGAAAGAGAGACTGGATATAAAATCTCCATTCGTTTCAGATAGGTGAAAGGTCAAGATGAAGTTCAATAAGTCACGTAATATCGCAAACTCGGCAGTGGGAGTTAGCTGATCACACAAAAATTCAGGTGGCTCGCCGGGAAAATAAAATGTTTATGCAAAGACTTCTGTAGATGGAAGTTGGATTTAAAAAGAATGGGCAAAGAAAAAATATCGAACCCTTCCAGCGTCCTTGTACATATATCGCCTTTCTTTCAGCTGTAATGTTTACTTATCCCAGAAAAGATTTTGCTCGAGGTCTAACAAGTCTTATCCACAAGTAGTTTGCGCCTTTTTCTTTTTTATCGAACACGCGTTTGAAGAAGTGTGCGAGATCAGCGGCTGTTGTCAGTTGGGGTAATAACAGGTATGCTAAAGTAATTCATTCGCTCTCTCGGTGTCTGCTAAAATTACTACCATCAGCGACAATTTCTCAATCATGGAAACTAACAACCCATCGGGACATCTTTGGAAAATGCATTGGTCGATGTTGTCCATATTTATGGTTCCTAAAAATAATACATTCGATCGAAGAGCGTGTTAAAGAGAGCTCTCTTCTCCTACAGGAAAAAGCGGTTGCGTATCCAATCTTAGTCTCCTTATCTGATGGAGTAGTTCGTTTGTTTCATGGATGGCTGGATGGGATCATGTAAACATGATGGGACAGGTGAAACTAATTAGCGCTGACGGTATTGTAATACGTCGATGGATACAAGTTTGTAAGCTAATACTCCACCTCATACTGTGTGTTCAAGACTTGGCGCCTTAGGATGTTTCCCTTTAAGTGCTTATTGGACTTGTTGCCGCTCTAAAAATTGGATCTCTTCCAATAACTCAATCAACAACTCCCTGGAGACTATCACCGATGAAGAGAAGTGATTTTGCCAAATTTTATAAAGTAATGCAAAGCTTCCATCAGTTTTTTTTCTTAAAGGTATATTAAATATATAAAATTGGATAAAGAATGGTTAGATTTGAGGGAATTTATCCACAAAGTCTGTGATCGTTATTTCAGCATAGAAAGACACGAATGGAGCTTTACTAAGATACAAAAAGCGATACAAAAAGTCCAGTACATGCCCTTACAACGATACACAAAGCCATTCATTAAGTCCACAATGCAATAACCATATGAATCCTGTAGGACACCTAATCTCTTGCTGTTAGAAATTCTCCAAAAGAGAATTTCTAATTGTCAATTCGCAATAATCTGTTTTTACTCCCGAAACTTGTTCTTAAATTTGCTGATGATTCTTATATCGTACTCTGAAAGATAGTTAATATTAAATAATGGTTAAAACTTTCCAAAAAGACCCTTAAAACTTTGATGCGTTAGGGTGCCCAGAATAACACCACAGATCACGCGATATTCAACGCGAATAAAATTGGATTTTTCCAGTTAATTTGAGTGATTTAATAAAGTGGAGTGTAGAGCAACTCCACAGTATCCAGCTGGGAGACATTCAAAAGAAACCTCGCCAGAAATTGCACACGGCACGCAATTAATGCCACTGTGGCTTATATTTTATGCAGCGAATAACCACGCGTATATCGAAGAGGAATTTGAACACCGGCCACGGATTCTAATGGGCGAAAAGTTTTAAATATACACTCAGAGTGGTCCTTCGCTTAATATTGCCAGAAATAGCCTGGCAAGAGTCATCCGTTACCATAGCAAACAATGGATTTTTCACAATCAGACCTTTTCCATCCATAATAACGTTTTCTACCTTACAATAAAGAGATTGGTTTTCTCTAAACCCCCAAGAGTCGTGTATTACCAAGGCAACAAAGTAGTAACACACGCGAACGGCTTAGAAATATTCCCAATTATTTCTGGTGGAAACAACTCATGAATAGTAAATGGTTATTATTTAATTTCTTTCAAGTTATTGCGTACCTTTGAGCTTTGCATTTATTTCGATGCAGGAAGCTCATGGTGACAGGACACTTTATGACGTAAGGGCTTCTGTTTTTCCTGTTTATTGATATAACTAAAAAGTCTTTCTTGGGTACTGATGTCTTTTCTACCTCATCTATGTATTCTAGTGGAGTTTTGTGTGTTTTTCGATTTAGAGAATCGAATTATTTGGTGACGCTCGGTCCAAAGACGGTTCTCTTCTACTTGGATCGATTTATCTCCTTGTTAATGTCATTTAAATAATTCTCCATTTCTTCAGAACTCTTTGTTGTTCGATATACGCTGGTTTGGAATTGTATCTAGGTGTTTCAGCAAGTTTTAGATCTATAAAGGTTAGTTAATTCAAAGAAGATTTATAGCAACTCTTTGGCATTAAGATTTTTCAAATCGACATGTTCATTGAGTCTGTAGATTGCTTATTGGTTACCTTAGGTTAAGGAAAATCACAAAAGTTTTCAAACTTGAAAGAAAATCCTTAACAAGAATATGAATCAAAAATGAGGACAACTCAACCAAGGTCGCATTGATGGTGACACAACAGCAATCTTGGCTCCTCGAACTAAGTGTAATTGCGTGCGTGCGCACATGCCCTCTGTAGAAATTACTGAAAATGGTTGAGCAGGGGTGTAGACTCCGATATTTTCGTGGGCTTTTAGGAGCATCAGCGACTAAGGCCATATTGCTCCGTGTATACCCTGTTTTGAGGACGATTTTCTGTTTGCTGGAGGAAAAACCCGAGTTTTTGGGAGGCAAAACCATGCTGTCCTCTCCTGAGACCGACTAACTCAGCCACGTTGTGATAAAGGTCCATTAAAATTCCTCACATCATCGAAGGATCTCGAACTCAGGTCTTTTCCACCCGGTGTGGTGAGGAGGACGATTCTACCAACTGGGCTACCCACAAGGGTCCAACGTATATGCGTCCCCGATACTACAGTTGTGCCATTAATGCAGAAGATCAAAGGTGGTTTAAAAACAGTCCTTTTAACACTTTTCACAACGTAATTTAAATTCAAATGATTCTTTATTTTCTAGGATGATGGCCAATTTTTTTGTAGTAACTGAAATTGAATTGCCAGCGAGCTCAGAGCTGTAGGATTCGTCATCCTAAAAATAAAACAACAAATTCGCGTGCCTTTTTTCTTTACCACAATCAACCTGCAGGCAGGATTTCCATATTTCTCTGTGAATGAAAGAAAAATGAATCTTTTAGGAGCACCAACATGCATGGACAATGCGTTTACGATTCACGATTATGGTGATGCCTGCGGTGTATTGTAAGATCTGTTATGTCTGGTACGTGCCATGGAATGCGAGCTGTTTACTCTTCTGCACCTTAATAGAAATCCAAGTGTGGTCTGCTGGAATAAAACTCGGTTTTCTCGATGGGCGGGCGTTACTACTAAAGGTATTTGCGACTATCATCTTCCTGCGATTTTCTTTTCTTCCTTTCCAAAGCGGCTTACTGCACCATATACACTAATTTCGACATCTTTTTTCCTTCGCAATAAACGTTCCTCTCTCAAAGTGAATCTCTAGAATTACGTGTGACGTTATTGCTTAAGAGATTCGTCCTTTCTCTTCTCATTTTTGGAATGATTTTCAGGCCTTGTTATATCTTAAATTAGACCATAATGGGTAGGGCTTTTGTACGAATACACTGAACTTTCAAAAGTTTCGTATATATGGATATTTTCTCTATAATCTTAATATTCTTCTCTCCGTGTAAGATTTACATCTTGACTTCAACCACCCGCCCTTTACAATTTATTAATAGTAACCATCTCTAGAATAGTTGCATACAGGACAGTGTGGACTCGTTTAACGTCGCCTAGCTTAAAATAAACTTTTAATGACTTTAAAAAGACCAAAAGTAGAGAAAATGCAAACACGTTTATTCTTGTTCACGATGAAATCATTATTTTTGGTCAAGTTTCCACAAAAGTAAAATATCTTGTTCTGGGCATGAATTTCACGCAAGCAGAATTCTAAACATCAACATAACAGCATTTTTTTTTCCATTTCGGAAATATTTAATGAAAGATAGTAAGACATAAACACTGTGCTATTCATTAGTCTAGCCACTCTTCTTTGTACCCCCTTCTCTCTCTCTAGATGCAGCCTGCAAACCGGGCCACAATGTTCCCAGTGAGATAGCAGTCTTCTTATACAAATGGATAATGACCTCCTTTTTTCTGATTGCAAAATTCCGATAAATCACAGGTAGAACACCATGTACCCTTCTTGCCACCTACTCAGACTGCACCTGCTTTGTCTTTCTGTATCGTAGTCCCAAATCTTTCCCTTCTAGTTCATCCTTTAATTCTTCTCCTCTACAAAGTAGTAATGGGTTTCTGTTCTCCGAGTGCAATACTTTTCAGTCGACCCAAATCCTTTTTAAACAGCATAGTCTGGCTTAGATCGTTAACCCCTCTACAAACCTTTGTCATCAGCAAACGTTGACAACTCCTCCTGTATTCCCTCATCAATGTAATTTAGGTAGGTAGGAAACAAGAAAAGTCCGAACACTGATCCCTGAGGGATTCCACTTGTTATTCCAAGTCCATTCTGAAGAATACCCATTTATGACTACCCTTCAACTCCTCTTCTACAACCAACCCTATTTTCCGGACCTGCTAACTTATCATGAGGAAATCTATCAACAGCCTTTTATAAAACCCAGATTATATAATGTCGTACTGCTTTATAACCCATTCATTTAATAGGAGAGGAGACCTGCCCCTTCACGACACCATAGTGAGACCATTTAGGATACCATTCTTGTCGAGATGGTCCTGTATTGCTTCTAACCATAGATTGCATAATCTTACCAACTACAGATTGGTCTATAACTAGCTAGCACTTATTTCACTACTATCTTATGGAGGGGGAGACGTTGGTCCTTCTCCAAACCCAAGCAATAATTAATCCCTGCATTCAATTATGATCTAATTAACATTACTAATGACCGGATGCATTCGCCTGTTGTCTTTTTCATTAAAACAGGAAGTACATCATCCGCCAATGGGACTTTACACTTTTCATCCTCAGTAGCTTTTCAGATAAGCTTCTCTGATATTACGGTGGCTTATTTTACAAGGATTCAACAAGTGGTATTTCAGTTGGACCAATAAGCGCTGCCTTTTCTTTAATGGTACTATTTAAAATAATACAAATCAGGAATCTTCCATTCCACACAATGATCGTAAAGAGTAAAAGATGTTGATAAACGGGTACCAATTTTTACAGACAACAAAAAATCGAACCAGAAGAAGAAAAAACTTCTAACTTCTCCAAAGTTGTGAAATAAGTGAGCTTTTCTTCCAATCCATCTTACTACAGTGACGGATTGTTGTTCTGGCGGAAGGATACCAACAGGAGGCTCGTGTCAAAATTTGCAGAATGTGATCAATGATCCAGGAAGAAATAAATCTGTCTAAAGGAGTATTCGAAAAGAAAAAGTGAGTTAAAAATGAATTGGGTCAGTGGTGTAGTTGAACGATCTATATTTGAAATTATATATTACTCAATCTTTTGTTATAATCCAATGTTTATTATCTGTTGCGTCTTTGTTTATTATAAAGCAAACGGTTATTTTGGAGCTGTACCCAACCGATTTATGTTTCTGGATTAAGAAACCTCACAAGGGAAATCCCTGTAAACTCCCACAAAGGGCTTACCAATTGATAATGTATGAAATGTCTTTGAATATTAGAGACGAAGCATGCTGTTGTGAACTTAGGACTGTACACGCCAACAGAAAATTACCTAAAGCTTAGACAAATTCAGACATTAAGCATTCGTCAATATCATTAATAAATCTATATTTATTGTTTTCTATAAAACAACAATGAGCCTAGCAACTGAACCCTGGGGAACTCCACTAATAACATTAATCCAAGAAGAGCAGTGCCCATTGATAATCAATCTCTGTCTTTTCTCACTCAACTGTCCCTTTATCCATAGCAGTAACTTTCCTAATGCCACGCTGTTCCAATTTATATATCAGTGTTTTATGCCCTCATGTGTAGTACAGTTGGTAGAATAGCTGTCCTTTCCACACCCGTGGAAAAGACCTCAGTTCGAGTCCTGTCGATGACGTGAGGAAGTTTTATGGGTCTTTTTCACCATATGGTTGAGTTAGTCTGTCTCGGGTGAGGATAGCATGGTCTTTATCTCCCGGAAACACGGGTTTTTCGTCCAGCAAACAGAAAATTGACCACAGAATACACGGAGCAATATGGTCCTAGTTGCTGATGGTCCTAAAACCCTATAACAAAAACAAGAAGGTATTCCCTGAGAATCCATCCTGGAGCCTCTCATATAGGAGATTGTTCTGAACAGTTTGCTCATCAGACAGTTTGACGAAACACACAAAATCACCTACGCCGACGAATTGGTACGATAATACATTTGGTCCTGATAATAGATTTGGTCTCAGTCAGCTGGGTCCATAACTGGACTAGGATGACTGGGACCTGTGTACGATGATCATGTGTAGGTCTGATAGTAGTAGCCGTCCCTTTACTCATAGTAATACAGCTAATGTGCTGTTCTAGGAGCTGAAGAGAATTTATAACAACTAGTAGCATAATCAAATGAAAATAAATTGCTGTGCCGTTTTTTTAGTAAAAAAACAGACTAGGCTCAAAACATCAGGCAATATGACTGGAAACCCACAAATTGAAAGACTTTTGCAAGTGAACCAACTCCTACCTCTCTGAGTACAGAGACACGCTGGATGGAACGCAAGTCGAGATGGCAATCGAACTCTGGATCAATAACTGACGAGGATGACCAAAACTGATTATGAAACGTTTAGACGAATTAAGCATGATTAGATTTTGTTTGGACCAGTGATCAGAGAGCTCGAGTAAGTGTCGAAAAACCATACGTCTAAGGCGACATAAGAGAGGCTCAACTTCTTAATTAAAAATGAATAACATCACTGATTACAATGATCATTAATTACACGCCGTGTTGGGTCAAGACCGTAGCAAATCCACCATGGTCTCATCTGTTAGAATTATCGCTTCAATTCTCGCCGTTTTCCATCGCCCTCTGATGGAAATACGAAGAACTACCAACTGCGATGTTTCCTCGAGTGGAGCTCCATTTTCCATCGGATTCAAAGGCGATCGATCTTTTTTGCAAATACATCCGAGATTAAAAAAGACCTCCCGCTCTATCAGTTAGGATTTTCGTTGTGGGTAAAAGATTTCAGCCAGTACTTCAGGGTACGAAAGGCGGGATATTAAGGAATAAGCTGTGCACACCTTTTTTCTGCATTATTCCGATAAAGCCCCGAGGACCCTGGCCATCTTAGCAGCTGTCTGTGACGTATATTTTGGGGCTTCGCATCTGATCTTCATCGCACGCGATGAATTTTAAATTTCCCAAGCGATATGTTTCTCGAGAGAAAAATCGGACATTTTATGAAGAAGGCTGCGTACGTGAATTTTGATGAGTTTTTCATGCTCACCAATGAGGTATTTTCACAGAAAGGCGCTTCTCCTTAGAAATAAATAAAAGTATTCGCTTTTTTTGCCTTCATTTCTTATATAAATGCAAGTGCGTTGCAGAACAGCTTTTTAACCAGAAGGGAATTGTACAATCAACACTTAAATCGCTGTAGATAGTCCCAATACCATCGTAGACTCTAACGATTGTATTGGGACTAATTATAATTTCAGCAACAGAATCCCAATAATGGGATTCTGTTGCTGAAATTGCGCATTCGTATACATTTCTCATCGTTCATAATGCTCTGTTTTTTAACACAACGTACAGAATGTATGAATTATACAAATCACTTCAATTAAGACTTCCTAACAGCAGCCGGAAGTAATTTATGAAACCGGAAGCGCTAATGAGAGAAAGAGAAATAAAACCTGGATCGTCTTCTAGCCAAAGAAACCGATCAATATAGCAACACTACTGCACGATCGGCACATAAGGATGGCCGGAAATTCCTCCCCCCAAAGAGTTCTTCCACTTCACTGCACAGCGCAGTTGCCTTAATAAGTTTCACCAGTTCTTCCGAGGATAGAGGTCATCCGTATGACCTTTTCTCTATTCATACCACAATATTGCAGTCTCCAACCCAAGCAACGTAGACTCGTAATTCAGTCGACAGTATTCCTCTCTGTCTGTCCAAGTGGAGGAGTATAATCTCGGATTAAAGTCGGGAAAATCCTAACAAGGAAATGTAAACGGAAGAGTTCATCCACTCTTGTCGGATGACGTAATATCCAGGCTTGCCTGCAGCTGTATGTTTCTGAGAGGAAAGCCATTTCTTCCCAGACTTAAGTCTTGTTAATTCACCCAAGGATAAAAGGTTTCTTGAAACAAGAAAGTGCAAGAAGAAAGAGATTTCTCGTTTATCCACACGACAGCATCTATTCGATGGAGAATACTTGACTTGTCTCTGTTTAATACAGAAGATCAACCCGTTAGTCTTAGGAAGAAATGTTTCCAGTAGGAATCCTCTATCTGTCGAAAACATTCGGAGTTGGAGTTGGAGTACTCTTCACATATTTATTCTGGAAGGAATATAATAGAAAATCATTAACGGTACATGTATAAAAAATGAGAAAATTTGAACCAGTTATAAAACAATCATGATTGTCTTACATCATGAAACAGCATGCTCAGATGTCAGCATGGTCACTCGTGACGGTTATTCATATTTTACACTGCTATTCCATGCTTAATCCACCCGTAAAAAGAGAACGCGTATGACATTGATTTCATCTACACCTTTGGGTATGGAGGACCACGTGGACTACAACTATTGATGATTATACCATCTAAGACCAACCCCACTACATCTCTCTCTTTCTCTGATATTGCAAGAATGGCTTTGTTGTCCTCAGATCGTACAACACTCGGAATCTGGCTGAAGGTTAAATTGAGATTGATCAAAGGAGGAAACCTTATCATCGCCAATATGTACCCAAGAGTTACGCTGGCCACAAAAACCGAGGGTCTCTCCAATGGATAGCGATAGGCAGGACACAAACCATTGGCCTTCTGGAATAAGTACACTTTCCTGAATACACCAATTTTGAGCATTTGAACTACTGGTCTCTTTGAAATCATCTTATCTCTACTGAGCCCAACGTATCACCTCACTGTTACGATCAACATATATCCTGGAATGTCTTGGACTGGTCCCTTGATGGCTCCTGCCCGTTTTTCGATATTTTGATTAATCATCCCATCTTAGCATGCAACAGACTCGCTTGAAATCTCTCTACCTTCACAATGGACAGCGCCATTACTTTCCCCTGAGCAGTGATACTATCCATTGAACAGTTAACTGTCCTCAGGAGAGCGCTGCAAGAAAATATTCATCCCGTAAAAGAGACAAACCGAACATAGCGCGCGCACAGTTTATAGACACCAAATAGAGACGTCTGGTGGGCTTAGTTTCAATGGCTTAACCAACCCAATGAATATTCCACCCCTGACCCGCATTATTTTAACCCGATTTACTAATATAATTCAAATAACGGCAAAAACCATGCGTGTTACCTTATTTTTTTCCACCGCTGTACTCTCCATCTTCCATGGATGGTCGTTAGGAGGATTTCTATTTCAACTCTCTCTCGGAAGCTATCTGCATAAACTCTACTCCATTTTTGCGTTCATTCTGGGTTGATAATTCGCTTTCTCATCTTACACGCGAGATACACATGGACGAAGAAGAGAAAGACGATGGGAATTTGAAAGGAAAATTACCTCGCGTCTCCAATTTAATGAAGAGGCGTGGAGTCTGGATGGTACAGCATATGCTATCTGTAAGCACACACCATATCGCTGGCAGCGTCTGATTAAGCCAGGACTAGTTTAAAGTGACAAACAGCCATAAACTATTCTGTGGAAGCTTTTAAAAGACCGAATTGACTTCATCTAGTTTCAAAAGTTTTTAATTAAAGAGAAAGGGCCGGAAGACACAATGGCTCCAGTACATCTCATCAGGAATATTAACTCGTGGTGACGTAATCTTCAATCTACCCGCTTTCTAGTGGTTAATAATGCTTCAACTCGAAATTAATGCAACCGTTGAATGTGCTGCCATCTGTTGGATGGAATAACTTCTATTTTGAATTCTGGGTTGGAAGCCTTAGAGATAAACGCCGTTTTTATTTTCTCTCTTTCTCTCTCTTTTGCGTTAAGAAATAGAAGAGACACGGGGCGAGTCAATGAACCGAGCGCGGGTGAAAACGAAATGAAGAAAGCGGGTGAGGTGCACGTAGACAAAGAGACGACAAAGAATCAATAATACTATAAGACAGACAAAAGAAAGTCAATAACGCCTTCTCAGTGAAAAGAAGCAACAGTTTATTTACAACGCCGGTAAGGAATTCCAGATCGAAGTAAATTTATTACCTAAAAAACAGAAAGAGAGAAGGGGAAAACAAAAAAAAAAAAAGTCTCCAGATGCCAAACAAATGCTTCTTTGTCTTCTGCATACAAATACTGATTCACCACCAGGGGTCGCAGAGATCAAAACACGTCCGGAATGTCTGAAAGTAAGAGAGGAAAGATAACACAATCGTCGACTAAAATAAAATAAAATAAAAAAGTGAAAGAAAATTGGAGCTTTGTCTGTAGGGATGTTAAGCGGAGGGGTGCATTTCGAGAGGCAAAGATTCTTTAGATAGACAGAATGTGCAAACATTTAACAGAAATCGTATTGTCCCATTACCTTTTTTGTTTTTCTATCGCGTTCAGCATTGTGTTAAAATGTCGCAATACGAGGAATAAAAAAAAAAAATAATAAAATTAAGTCAATATCACTTAACATACCACGTGTATCGCGTGAATTTCTATCACGTGGTTCTAGTGAAACGAACACCACGAGACTATTCGCGGTATTTTCAGATTATGGCATTCCAAACAACAATGCGAATGCATTTCTTTCAGCGCATGCGTCAAAATTGTTTGCGATACTTGAAAGAAAGATAATAAAAATAGAAGGAAAAAAAATTTTTTTTTTTTTTTTAAAGTCAATATCATTTAACATACCACGTGAAGCGCGCGAATTTCTGTCACGTGGTGCTAGTGAAATGGACACTAGCGCGAAACTATTCGCGGTATTCTCAGCTTATGGCATTCCAAACAACAATGCGGATGCATTTCTTTCAGCGCATGCGTAAAAAATTGTTTGTGGTACACGAAAGAAAGATATTATTATTATAAAAAAAATTGGAAACTGTTTTGCATAATAACCGAAAGGAGATGAGTGCGTATTAAAGCGATTACATTACGATATAAATAGATATTGAAGAGTGCGGAAAACACTTCACGAACAAAAGCCGCTACGACTGCGGGTGTCATATTTCTACTTTTCTATTCCGGGTTTGGCGTCTGAGAAAGTTTAATTTCGCAAATTGCTTCTCGTAGATGCGGTCTTTGTAACTACGGCTGTGCTTTCTCTGCATTGCTTCGTACTGGTGACGGATACTTGGGCCAGCGTTGTTTCCAAAATAATTTGCAAACGAAGATGTTCAAGGAGAAGAAACACTTTCCAATTATTTAAATATACAAATTCCTTTCAAAGCTCCCAGAAAAAAAAAAATCCAAACATTAATATTCTCTCGTTCCCATTTCATCACACAACTCCAAATTTATCTGTCTATCCACTGTACACATAAAGAATATACATAAAGAACGGATAAATTGGGCTCTGCTCGGTTTCTTTTTTTTTTTTTTTTATCCTTTCTAGAACACAATGTATCGTGTGCAGTCTAAACTGGCATTAATTAATTCTTTTATTTTTGTAGGGTTGTGTATATGTGAGGTTTGATGGAAAAGTTCGGTGACTGTTGCAAAAACATTAATTTTATTCAGTGATAAATGTCTATATAGTTAATTTCGATCAATATAAACCCCCTTCTGCAGTCGCACATTGGGTCAAAAATGACCAGACGGTGGGTGACGTGTGAGACTGTTCATTGTCGTGGTGAAGAAGACAACCGTTTCGACATTTTCTTTTACGTGCGATTTTGACAGCCACCCTTTGGTAACGACGTTTTCCAATGGCAGCTTTGAACCTTGATCTCTGGGTCACATCCATGCATACAAATTTCAAATTTACAACCCAGACTGGGGTGTAAAAATAAATTAAAACTTGTTGCGCGCATGCTCAAGAGATGTCGTTGTAAGTTCCACAATCTTTTAATGTTCAAGAATTATAAGGTCGGTCTCCGAACTTTTTCATCAAACCTTCTACTGTACAATAAGCCACTTGCAATCTAATTTCAGTGGATACCTGTGGTGCATCAGTTGGCAACTAACCCCAAGTGCCTCGTTTACAAGTGCTGTAAACTCCATGGCACTTAATTACTGTTAAACTAGCGTCTGTAAGCCTATAGGAACGTGTATTATGAAATAATCATGAAAATAGATTTCAAAATTAATTAAAAATATTATGCTACATTTTGAGATGACCATGATTGCCAGATAAATCACATTTATCTGGCAGACAGAACATTCTTTTGTATCCAAGGTTGTACAGATATTGTTAAAAATTTGGCAATTACATAATTCAATATAATTAAAATGATATTAATTAAATAATCGTGAATTATTTATCAAGTAAATGTTAATGTGCAGCTAAATAATTTCGTGTCTTCTCTCATTTCCAATCGTTTGCTCTTTTTTACTACCAAAAGAATACTGGCATTGACTTTTCTTCCGTCAGAGGACGCTCCTATCGATCTCCTATGATTAATGAGTTTATATTGGACTCGTCGTAGGAAAAACGTTTTTGCTGCTCATTCCACTACTTTATTGCTGTCAGCAGCTGTGTTTTTCACTTGTGGCATCTCTCTGTTACTATGGTAACCACATTCTCTTTTAATCTTGTCTGATAAGCATATAAATATTAATAGGTATATTCGAGCTCTTGGATTAATAAGAAAATCGTTGCTATGTGCGTTAACTCGAGACAAAAAAAAAAAAAAAAAAAAAAAATAGTAATTTAAGTGTTTGTTGCTAATTGTAAAAGTAGGGATAGGATTTAGCCTAAAAGGTTTGATTAGAGGATTAAAAAAAGTGATGTAAACGGCGGAAGGTTAGTGTCGTTATTAATCGTTCATTACTAATGTTTCTGTCATTAAAGTTTGCACAAAGCTTCCTCTGGATGTGATGGTAATGTAAGAGGATAACAAATACCCTCGAGCTAAGTGACTACGGCCAAATAAAATAACCATGGTCTAGTTAATTACGCACACTCTTCCGTATTGTATTATGATGCGGCGAAAGCAGGTAGCGAGTTCGGGGTAATTCGATCTCGGGTAATCTTTGAACAGCGACAGAAATGTCACAGGTTACAGAGCATATGGCGACTGACGAGACCCGGTACGCGTTTTGGGATCATTAATCTCTATACAACAAGGATGGGGCGGTAGATTTTAAAAAGGGTGATTCGTTTGACTGGGGTCGTCATTAACGCGAGAAAAAAAAACAAAAAAAAACAGATTCTTCTTAATCTTTAAAGTCGTACTAGCGATATTAGCAGGCTTCCGTTAGAGGGAGCTGTTGGCAACCGGAAAAAAAAATTCTGGCAATAGCAAGTTCGATATTGAGTAGAAAAAGAAATCCTAATCCATAAAACAAATATGGAAATACATATTTAGGGATGTTTGCCTTTATGGCTGGTAAGAGATTTTGCACGATGTGTGTCCCAAACAGGTGACAGATATAATGTAAGCAGAAAACAGAACCATGGAGGGAGGGGGGGGGAAGCTGTGTTTCTGGTTTGGAACAGTAATGGAGTTGTCAAAAGCATGGCTAGTTCGGAAGTGCATTACGGTTGATTTGAAGTGTACAGGGTTGGTTTCGAGCTTGAATGAAAGTTCAGTATTATTACGATGAAAGATGTACGCGGATTTTTTTATATAAAGGGCAGGCTGTAGTTCGTATAACTGCCACCAGGTAAAATTGGCCTTTGCATCAAGACCAAAGTTGACTTAATGTATGAGTGGTCCTCGTGCTTCAGTTGTTAAACTTATAAATGTAAGGTTTGACAATCATGTCCCGGGAATGAGTCAATTTAAAGAACACCAGGTGTTACAAGGGAGGAAAAAACTTTTCTTCTAACGTATGAAATAGAGGAATTCATAAGATAGAGAGAATACAAAAACGACACCCCTTTTAGAATCACGTAGACGAAAATCACAATCTGCCTTCAATGTTATAGTAGGGTTTTTAGGAACATCGGGGACTAAGGCCATATTGATCCGTGTATATTGTCTGTAAATTTGGTGTGTTCTGAACTCGATTTTCTGTTTGCTAGACAAAAAACACGAGTTTCTGGGAGAAAAAACCATGCTACACGCACCTGATATCGACTAACTCTGCCACTTTGTGAAAAAGGCCCATAAAAATTCCTCCCGTCATAGACCTCAGGTCTTTTTCACCCGGGTTGGGGAGGACGGCGATCCTACCAACTGTGCTAACCACGAGGACTCATCTTCAGTGATACCTTGAATAGCACTACACGACTAAGTGCGAATGGTTTAAGATAAGCAAATGATCTTGTAAAAGAAAGCAGTCATGGGAGCCATCATGGTGCATTGCAGCGTAGTCCTAAGTGCTTGCCATAGTGGGTAGCGCAGTCAGTAAGATCGTCGTCCTCCCACACGGGGGTGGAAGATATCTGAGTTCGAGTCCTATCGATAAAGGGAAGAAATTATATGGGCCTTTTTCACAATGTGGCTGAGTTATTCGGTCTCAGGCGAGGATAGTTTGGTTTTTCATCCCTGAAACTTAGGTTTTTCGTTCAGCAAACAGCAGATCTACCTCAGAATACACGCAATTTACAGAAAAATATACACGGGACAATGCGGCCTTAGTTGCTGATGCTCCTAAAACCCTATAACAACAACCTACGAGCTTTGACATGCGTACAATGGGCTCATCAAGCAGATTTCCAAAATCAATATGCAAATTTTCCTCCCAGTAAACTAGCACCGTGAAACTTTTTAATTAAAAATAAAGTGGCTTATTTGGAACAAGAATTCATAAGTCGCTATCCGGATTTGTTGTTATAATGATCGTCTTGTTACTATAGCAACAACAGTGACCGAGAGAGAGAGAGGCAGAGAGAGAGACAACCGGAAGAAATGGAATCGAAGAAAAATAAAGTGTTCGCAAACTTTATTAGTGGTGAATAAGCTTTTCAAAAAGTGACACTAATGAGGAACTCAGGTACTCCACTTAATATTAGTAATTAATTCTGGGTATTCCATTTTACCCTTGTTGGTTGAACACTCCGAGAATCAATTAGCAATTACATTGAGGCAATTAGTCATAAATGTGTAGAAGGATGTCAAAGTAGGGTAAGGCTCAGTTAGATTTGGGATTCATCAGCGAATCCAGCGACCACTAACGTGCCGATTTTCCAGGCATAATTGCTCCCCTAATGACACACAATAATCATCAGGAGGGAGAAGGGACAGGTAATGTTTGTGTCGACCAACTTCCGAGAGGAAGCAAAAGACGTACAGAACTCAGACGTTTGATCATAAAGTCGGCTATGAAAGAGATGACAAATGGCAAAGCGAGAAAGCAGTCGCAGAAGAAAGGCTCAAGGAGGAAGGGGGTGGGTGGGGACGTGTCGATAGGCACGGCAGCAGCCTCATTTATGACACTATTAACCTCCTGTGCATCCTCAATTGGTCCCGCAGCTTTTCATCCCAGAAAAGATCATCCCCGTTGTTTCAGATGGCCGTATTATAGAACTCATTTGCTGTAGTGTCCGTCTGCATCGTACTTGATCACGTTTTTCCATTACACAATCCATTCAGGGCCGGTGCCTTAACTATTTCGTCTGTGTTCATCCTGAGGATGTTTGTTTTGCCATACTTGACATTTAACAGCTCCGGAAACTTACTGTAGTGATTTATAGCCGTAAAAGAGATGGACAGTGTTGGCTGTTATTGGATGCTTTAAGAACTTTGGATGGATGAGACCCTAGGAGAAGAAAAATAAAAAGAAGAGACGCAGTTTTAAGAGTGTAAAAGTGTTTGGATTGAAACAGAAACTGGCAAAGCGCCAACTTCTACTACTAACTTCTCTCCCGCTTACTTGGGGCAAACAAAAAGCCATTTTTACCACTTGCCCGTGCAAAGTTGCCACATGAGGAGAAAAAGGGTCGTAAAATAGGAAAAACTGTGCAGTTAGAAAGCCATAATTGACACTAGTATGCATCTTTCACCACCAGCCACATTTATAGCCGTTAAGACAAACGTTGAAAGCAGGAAATACTGCTCGAATATACTTACTTCGATGATAGCTGTTTCGCAGTAACTGCGTACCCTCAATATTTATGCAAATCGGTCGCAAAAGAGAACTGCGCATGCGTCCTTGCTTGCCAGAATAAAAACCATTACATTTATTCTTAATAATGGAGAAAGACGTTTGAAAACAAGTTAGAGTCTCGTGGAACGGTCCATAGATCGTTTGGTTATAGTGAAACGTAAAAAGTACAAAGGGTTGCCGGTAGGGGTCGTGGCTGAACTTTATCAGCAGATGCAGACACATTGCGAGAACCTGCATGTTGAATATTTCATGCGTCTGCAAGTGGATATTTAGAAAGTGGACACCAAAACAGAAAATCGACCTCTTAAAACCCAACAGCAGCATAAAAATGTTCATAGTGTTCCAATATCTTTGGTTAGATAGTATGTATTATGAGTGATTAGATTTTTTCTGGTGTTTGCAGAGTTCGTTTAGCTCTAACCGAAAGCGCATGCTCCAATGAATTTAATAATAATGTTCCGGTAAGAATCAATATGGCTGTAGAATTGAAATAGGAGTACAATTTCCTTTTCAGGCATTTTGATACAGTTAGAAACGAAACGTATTCGTAAAATAAAATTCTTGCATTTTATTATCAAACTAGAGCTTATTTGGTATTATTAAATCTAAAACCGCAGACGATTATAATCTCGTTTAGGAAAAAAAAAAAGAGAATATAATCGTCTGCTGAATATTAATTTAAAATAATTCAAATACAATACTTTCCTTTAAAGACGCATGCTTCAGTAAATTTAATAATAAAGAACACTAGCATATCAATAATAATTCTAAGTAATGATGAAATCATTTCGCTTTTGAGTTTTTGGTTTAAATATTTCCTCCGCATGAGGGCGCACAGTCATTCATGGAGAACTTGCAGTCCTTGCAATGAAGAGATTGCTAGATCTCGTAATTTTGACATACGAACAAGTTGGTTGATTTGATTTTTTTGTGAGTTACACTGGAAAAACAGTGATTGATGGTACTTTTATTGATTTTTTGCTCCGATTTGCTCATCGTATCGACACATGATTTTTAAAGTCGCTAAAATAAATGCGATCAATGTTTCGTGTATGAAGTTATGGGGAGGTAATAAATAAACGAATTTCGCATGTGGATAAGAAAAAATTGTATTTTTTATTTTATTTATTATCAGTTCATTCACTAACCTCTTCGCTCTGTTGATTCCTACAGATTATATCGGACAGCTATTGGATTATCATTAGCTACTATGTCGATCACGTGTTACTTCTACTGAAGAACGTTAACATTTTCAAAATGAAATATTCCAAAAAATAAAAATATCTATTAAAATTTTTTTTTAAATTTATGTATATATTTCTATTCTCTCCTTGTCTGATTTTCTTAGAGGAGAATTTATAATTTTTTTAATATGCTTTGGTATTGAATGTTAAAAAAAAGAGTAAAAATAAAAAAAAATATGAACCAAATTACAAAAATAATTTTTATTGTAATTTCAATTATGACCGACAGATGACGCCACCTATTCTTTGCATTGAATGTCTCGTTAAGAAAATTTTGTTTTTACTGAAAAAGAAAGGTTTAGTCTTACACCTTTTCGTACAAATGTATACAGAACCCTATCAAAATTATTAATGTACTGTATAAGTAATAATTTTAAAAGGAGGGCTAGAACAGCCAATTTTTTTTAGCATTTTGATTTCTTATAATTTTATTAATTAATTTTTAAATTATTCAAAATTATTAATTTTAAAATTACAAAATTATAAAATTACGATTAATTAAAATTGCAAAACTATAAAGTTGCACTTAATTAAATTTGGAAAATTATAAATTTACAATTAATTAAAATGACAAAAAAAAACTATTCATTATTATTTATTGATGTGTACATACATTCACTAGATTTCCATTTTTCATTTTTTAAAGTTGTTGTTGTATTAGGGATTAAGGAGCATCGGCAACTAAGGCCATATTGCTCTGTGTATACTGTTGTAAATTTCGGGTGTTCTCAGGTCGATTTTCTGTTTTTGTGGACGAAAAACCCGAGTTTCCGGGAGACGAAACCATACTACTCTTGCCTGAGACCGATTAACTCAACCACGTTGTGAAAAAGGTCTATAAAAATTTCTCCTGTCACCGGGTCTTCAGGTCTTTTTCATCCAGCGTGGGGAGGATGGCGATCCTACCAATTGTTCTACCTACGAGGGCTCCCAATCTGTTTTATTTAGCTCAAGTCTGCTTTTAAAACCAAACTGTACCCATTTACATATCTTTCCTAACATTATTTTTCCCGAATATCGTAAATGCTACTCTCTGGTTTACCTATTTGATTAAAAATGCATCATAAACTTACTTGATATCAGTATAAGCTCTTTGCTTGCTAAAATTGCATTATGTATTTTTCTAGAGGTTTTCATTGTAAAATATCGCCTCCTTTGACAAGATTCTCTCTTCTTTAGATGTTCATGACCTTGACCTTGCGTCCTTAGCAGCTCGGTGTTTCTGGAGCCACAGATTAACATATTTGTCTGGGTTTAAATTGATGTAATGGCAGTCTGTTGGAAGGAATAAACATCAAGCTGAAAGCATTTGAAATGATCACAGACGCCCTCAAGTCTGTCGTAACACCATTCATTAGGTTGAATTCCCCTAATTTGCGCTCAGCAGTACTACAAGCGAAAATGTGGGAACTATTCTCATCAAAAGATTTCGTATTTTCTGGTATGGCCTCATTTTCAAGTTGGCAACGGCTACATATCCTTCAATCTTCTTCCTAACAAAGCCATAGGGACACTATCATTATCAGATCTATTTCTGAAATGTTTTCAAGTAGATCAGTAGTAATTTGTTGTCCGTACGTAATCATGATTTAATCCCACTGCATGCTCTCAGAATGGACGAATCGCCTTCGGTTTATAAAAACATTTCTTGACTTCGGTTTCAAAAAAAAAAATAATCGGTTTTCAAAGTCTGCTTCAAAGGAGTACACAGCAGTTAAAGGAACGTTTGGCAATGCAAAAAAAAAAAACATAAACATAGAAATCAAATAGTAACTTACTTACATTCTTTTTGTTGATAAATTAGTTAAGGAAAACTCCCTTCTCTGTCATTTTTTGTTGTAAAAGTCTTTATGACATTCCTGGTTTGATATCTTCAGACAGTTCGTTTTCATTTGATAAGGCGGTTTTGAAAAATTGCTCTCCCCAGATGCAACAGTGACAGGTAACGTCAATAATAACCCGAGAGCGATTGCCATTCCAGGATAAATTTCCAACCAGCCCTTTCTTTGGCTGTATACACGCCAAGATCTAAAACAACTAAGATCGATATTTGTATACTGTTAGAGAGTGGATTTCTCGAAAAATTCAGTACCATCAGTATCGCTAGTCCCGTATTTGACGGTGCCTGTGGTTTACGATTTCATAAAAGTCGTTATTTCTATAGTTCCTTCAACATTTAAGGCATGATTTTGTCTTTGGCAATGTGGATTTGTTTTTACGATTCTGTTTTGTTTTTGTTTTTTGTTATTTTTGTATTGTTTTGTTTTGCGATTTTTTGTCGTTGGTTACGTGATTTTGTCTTTTTCAGTGTGATTTTGATTAAATAAATTGGGTTTGCAAATTTTTTGTGATTTCGTTTTTGTGAATTTGTTGCTTGTTTTGTGATTTCGATTTCGTAAATTTTTTTTGTTTTGTGATTTCGTTTTTGTAAATTCGTTTTTTTTCTTTTGTTCTGTGATTTAATTTTTTAAATTTGTTTTTTGTGTTTTTTTTTGGTTTTTTCATTTGTTTTTGTGTAGTTTTGGTTTAGCGATTTTTTTGTCGTTGGTTATGTGATTTTGGTTTTTTCAGTGTGCTTTTGATTTTGTCTTTGTAAATTTGGTTTTGCAAATTTTGTCTCGTGAGTTGGTTTTTTAAGTTTGGGGGGTTTTTTGTGTTAGTTTTTTTTTACATTTGTTTTTGCGTAGTTTCCGTTTTTGCGATTTGTTTGTTATTGGTCATGTGATTTTGTTCTTTTTTCAGTCTGATTTTGATTTTGTCTTTGCAAATTTAGTTTGTAATTTTTTGTTTGTGATTTCGTGTTGCAAATTTGGGTTTTTGTTTGTTTTTTGTATTATTTTGTTTTTACATTTGTTTTTGTGCAGTTTTTGGTTTTGCGATTTTTTATCGTTGGTTATGTGATTTTGTTTTTTTCAGTGTGATTTTGATTTTGTGTTTGTAAATTTAGTTCGCAATTTTTGTTTTGTAATTTCGTTTTCATAATTGTTTTTTGTTTCATGATTTATTTTTTCTAAATGTGTTTTTGTGCGCTTTTTACATTGTTTGTTTTTAGTTTATTGTCTTTTTTGTTTGTTTTATCGTTGGCCGTGTAATCTGGTCTTTGGAAATTTGTTTTTACAATTATGTTTTTGTCGTGGATCATGTGATTTCGTTTTGTAAAATTTTTTTTGTTTTTATATAGTTATAATTTCTGCGATTATTTTTTGTCGTTGGTCATGCAGTTTTGTTCTTTTTTCAATGTGATTTTGTCTTTTTAAATTTAGTTTTGCAAGTTTTGTCTCTGAGTTGGTTTTTTTTAAATTAAGTTTTTTTTTTTTGTATTAGTTTGTTTTTACATTTGTTTTTGCGTAGTTTTCGTTTTTGCGAATTTTTTGTCGTTGGTCATGCGATTTTGTTTTTGGAAATTTAGTTTTGCAATTTTTGTTTTCGACTTCGGTTTTATAATTTTTTTTCTGATTTCATTTTTGTATATTTGTTTGTGTGTGTGTGTGTGTGTGTGTGTGTGTGTTTATTTGCCGTTGTTTGGTTTGATTTTGTGTGGTTTTTTTTTTTTGTTTGTTTGTTTTTGATTTTGTGCGGTTTTTTTTCTGTTTGTTTTTGTCGTTGGTCATATGATTTTGTTTTTGATTATGATTTTATTTTTTCGCTGTCCATCTGATTTTGATGTAAATGCGATTTTGTCGTTGGCAATGTCACTTTGTTTCACTACTTGATATAAAAAAGATATATTTTTAAAAATTTCATTCTTATTTCTGGCACCAGTTTTCAAAAATAGGTACTAATAAAACACTCGTAAAACTTATGTATACTTTTCTGTTACCTTCTGTAAGCATCTTGTCAATAATTAATTCTTATTTTGTATTTCTGCATCCAGGCAAACTAATGATTATCGACGTAATGTACGCATGATTCTAAATAAATAAATTTCTAAATTGTTTAGAACAAAATTTTATCATAGACTTAACTGTCCCATATCATATAATTATTCCCATAGTACAGTTAGCTACTCTACACAGTCCTTTATCCACGATTATTCTTTCACACATTGAACCCCATAATAATTTTTCAAAGTTTGAACTTACGGATATTATCATCTGATCTAAACGCATAAACTCCAGTTTTGAATAAAACGTCGACAGAGCTCAATATTAATGTAAATAATAACACAGGAAGCTTTCTGGTAGCACAATGGATATATCCTCTTTGTACCGGGTGGAAAATGGTTGGATTCGAAACTCGTAAATGGCGTAAGGAATTTTTATGAGTTTTTTTAACAACGTGGCTGAGTTAGCCAGTCTCAAGTAAGGGTTGCATGGTTTTTCCTTCCCATAAACTCGGATTTTTCGTCCAGCTAACGGACAAATCGACCACAGACATACAGCGCAATATGGTCTGAGTCACTGATAGAATAGAATAGAATAGAATCTTTAATTGCAGCAATGCACATAAAACCCTACAACAACTATGAAAATCTCTTTAGCCACCTACTGGCCTAGTTGTAATAGATTACCTTCATTATCTGATGATGTCTGCTAGACCTTTATCCTTTCTGTTTGAACTTTATGCTCCTGTTTCTGACACGTTGCAAATAAATTCAATGTCTACATAATCCCCAATAAGAACTTAGTATAAATTTGCAAGTTAGAGAATTATCTAACCGGGAACATCCATTTATCGACAAGAATAACCCACAAAACAATAGATTATGTATTTCTCTAATTTTGCCAGCTACTGACAGTAAAATTATAAACAATGTTCACTCTTCAGAATTGCTTGTGACGTCATGAAGTGAAATTGAAACATCATTACGTGTAATTCTGGCAAATATTACAACACAATCACCATTTGGTATGAGCATCTGTCTCATCTCTACAAACCTTTGTAATGGTCATTTTTATTGTCTGACCTAAATATGAGTACAACGGCGTTCACTCTATACAGCGTTGTATACTTTACAATTTCCTTTATGTACCTCGAATCAACTTTGAAGAACACGACGAAAGCTTATGGTAAGTGCCTACGTGAGATGTACAAAAAATAAACATGATCTTCTGTAGCTTGCTTTAAAATGAGCATTCTTTCTCCCACTTTCAAAGATTAATTATTATTTATTTTTTGCAGAATACGTGCACGAATCTGGAGAATTGTCTTCTAATCCATCTGTTTTTGAAAAATTCCACACTCGGTTTATTGGAAAACAGGAAGAAATTCTACCCGACTGTGATTATACAACGGCATACAGCTGGCCCATTACTAGCATCCTTGCACGGCAAGTTCAATCACCTCGTGAAGATTTAGAGATCGATGCATCTTCTGAGGCCTATGGAATGGTTAAAAGCCATACATGGAGAAATACGTGGGAAAAAATACAGAAATTTATTGACTGGGAGTTCCTTGGAGATCCCGTTGACGTGTTTAGTGTCTACGTATACTTCTTCTCTGAGAATGTTTGTTTGGTTGCTTTGTTCTCAACGGTGATGACCTTTGTTATGGAAAGACTAAATACAGAGTATATCATTACAGGTAAGCTCGTTTCTTCAAGCTTAGGTTTTTACAAGACACAATTATCACTGCTATTAACGAATAGCACTGTACTTATAATCGCCGTCCTTCCTACAACGGGTGGAAATGTCCCGGGATAAATTTCCGTCAGGCGAAAAAGTTCTGCACCTTGAACATGTTACAAGACGAAGCTGAATCTCCTACGTATGGAAGTAAGTTGGCTCAGTACGAGCAATATACTGTACTTGTGCAAGTTCTAGGTCTCATGAAGATCCTAATTCTTCCTTCATGGCTGATGCTTTGGCTACCAACGCTGTTCTTACACACCATGTGTTTCGAATTCCGTCTAGAGAGAAGGAACGTCTTCTGGACTTTTTCACACCTGTGGAAAAGAGTTGTTAATCGTGGAGCAAGGCTTGATTAGTTTCCATCCATTAAAACAGGCCAGCCATCATAGATTACAGGCAATTTACAGACACGCAAACACCCTCTTGATTTTGGCTAACCTTGCAGTTATATATAAAACAAAACATTTTTCACTTACGGATTCGGCCTTCTAAGACTTTTCGAAACGTCATCCCTTTGTATGCGGATTGAAGTCAGTGAGGACCTCAGTACAAAATTATAGGCGATTGTGTAGCTTTTATGTGAAGTTAGCATTAGCATTAGTAGAGGCATATGATGCAAGAAAGCAAGCTTATACAGCATCAGCCAGAAAAAAAAAAAAAAAACTTCCACTTTACCCCTCCGTTCGTTCGAAATACCTGTCCAGCTGAGTCTTAAATTTATTTAGGCTATCAACTTACACAACAGGGGATGGAAGTCTGTTCCACCAACCAACTACCCGCTGGCTAAAGACAAATTTCCGCACGTCTATCCTTCATCTGTCTTTCCTCAATTTGAATCTATGCCCTCTCAGGTGATTATTCTGAGCAAGAGGCAGAATCCCATCAGCATTCAGCATGCTCAAACCATTGAATGCTTTATACACCTCTATCAGATCACCTCGCCGGTGCCTAGTCTCCAGACACTGTAATTTGCAAAACTTAAGCCTTTCTTCGTAAGAGTAACCCTTTGTTCCATTCACTAACCTTGTTGCCCTTCTCTGTACTCGTTCCAGCAGCTCTACATCCTTCTTGAAGTGAGGCCTCCAGATCTGTATACAGTATTCAAGGTGTGGCCTAACCATTTCCTTATACAAGTGAATAATCACCTCCTTATCCCTGCTAGAAAAATTCCTCTATATCATTGATAAGACACCATGAGCTACTCTTGCAGCCCGTCTGCACTGCTCAGAGAACTTCATATCTGCCTGCACAATTACCCCCAGGTCCTTTTCATTCTCTACCACTGTCAGTGTAGTACCACAGAGTTGATACGTTGCTCTGGGATTGCTGTTTCCCATATGTAGTATTTTACATTTGTCAATGTTAAACTTCATTTGCCACCTCTCAGCCCATCTGCTCAATCTTTCCAGATCCTGTTGCAGTAGCATAGCGTCAGTGGTGTCCTTAACAACCCTGCCAACTTTTGTATCGTCTGCAAACTTGGACATTAAGCTTGATATACCATCCTCAATATTATTTATAAATACAGAAAACAATAATGGACCAAACACTGTACCCTGAGGGACTCTACTAATAACATTAGTCCACAATGAGCAGTGTCCATTGATTACCACTCTCTGTCTGATTGGACTTGAGTTTCAGCATTTTGTATATGAGTTGATGGCTGCATGAACATCCTTGATTGTTGGGATGGGAATTGTTAAAATGATCGCAAGGTAACTGAACCTTGAAATTCCTGAACATTTTTTATATTTCATAAAAATGTAAATTCCTTAGAAATTTGTGTATTTATTGTATTGTCTAGACAGTCTTTTACAATTAACGTTCATTTATTCCATTATAGGTTGGCTTCAATTTATACTGGGAAAAATCAGTTTCTTAATAACAGGAACGATTCCTCCAATGTCATGGACTAGAGTCATGGTACTCTCCTTCTGGTACAGTGCAATTCAATTGATAGCGAGTGCTTTTATCCCGGAAGAGATCGACAAACTTTTGGGTGATAATTGTAGTTTAATAATTGCTCTTGTGATATCTGTTTTATTCATGGGGAAAACAAGAGCACTAAAGTTTCTATAAATTTCGGCCAATGAATGTATTTATAGATCAGAAATTGTATTTATGTTTAATAAATTTCAGTTATAAAAGTTCACTTAGTGCATGTCTCCGATAAATTTTGTATTTTCCCAAAGCTTAGAGAAATCTTGCGTTCTTTAATTAAGTCTGGATTTTCAAAATCGTCTCTGTCTATCCCCGTAATTTTTTTTAAACTTTCAATTACATATATTGGACAGGCATTTAATACATGACCTTTCACAGTTAGCGACATCAAAACAAGGCTTTTTTTAATCACAATCTCTACCCAGGAAATATAGTTTAAAAATGTCTTATTAGGGCAAAAATTAATTTATCCCCCTGTGTCCATAAATTAAGTGTTTTCTGGTCGATTTACCCGTTTTTAGGGATGAAAAACCCGGGTTTTTCCGGAGAAAACGCAGGTTTAACTATCTACGGAGTGAAAAAACTTCACAAAAATTCTTCGCGTCATTGATCAGACTTGAACCCGGGTCTTTTCCACAGGATGCAAAGAAGATAATGATTATAACCAGTATCCTATCCAAGCTAGGCATAAAAAAAAATATATTTTCACGATTATTAGGAATATTCCCTTCAAGACCAGTTGGAAAAGGCCTGTGCCCATCAATGATGCGAGTTTTTATAGGCCTTTTCATCGGTCTCAGGCCAGGATAGCATGGTTTTTCTTCCCGGAAACTCGGGTTTTTCAATCAGAAAAACAGAAAATTCACCAAAGAACACACGCAATTTACAGACGTATTATATACGTCTCAATATGGCCTAAGTTACTGATGTACCTAAAACCCTATAACAGCAAACACAATTCAGCATGGGGAGTCCATGACACTCCTGTATTGCTATCTATAGGTTACGCACCTTATCAGATTATGTTTCTGTGGATTTGATCCCTCGTAAACTGATTTCCTAATTTCAGATCTCAATTATATCTCAGTTGGGTTAAGTCTCAATAGTAGAATTTTATTTTTGAAGATTACTTTTTTAACATTTATCCTTTCGCAGCTATCGAAAAATCAAATAGAAATATGCCGATAAACATAAGTAATGTGAAGAATAACCAAATATATTTGTACTGATATTAAAACAATGCTATTTGAAGTGGGAGAGAAAAATTAGTCAGACAGAGAATTGTTTAAAAATACCTTTGAAAGCAGTTCAGATGCATTTACGAAAATGGGCCTGTTGACTTTGGAACTGCAGTCTTGACTGTTGAACTGCATTCAATGGGAATTTATTACTCCCTATCACATCTTCTGGACGTTCACGAAACAATTTTTAAAAGGCATTGCTTTAGCTTGGATATTGGACTGTATTTTTAATAGACTAAACAATCGAGGAGTTTCAGGTGTTTTTTTTTTTTTTATATTTGTAACCACCCTTTGAAGAGTGACAATTTAGGTGGTAATATGAGGGGTGGTCAAAAAGGATATATAAAATATATCAATTATAGAATAAGTTATTTTACAGCTTAATAAACTAGCATGAACAAAGTTGTGTCAATATATTAGACAGTTTCTAAAATTTAATTATTCGTGTTGGTAGGTAGAAGCCGAATGAACACAGCAAATCTAGCATCGTTCAGTAAACAAATTTTTGTCCAGTGAGGGCAGATATGCTAAAGAAACCATAAAAGAGCTATTGGAGTGTCTGAGGAAATATTATCCAGCTTTGCTACTGTTGCAAGATTGTCGGCAGAGTTCTAAAGAATAAAAATTGGTTATTACTGTTATGAACTGGCTGTTATTTTTTTTAAGTGTTAATAACCAAACCACATGGATTTGTTCAAACCATGTTTCATATTTTAAACAGATCTAAAATGTGGTTTGAAATGAGTTGCGTTCTGTAGTTCAGCTGTCTGTTTTGCTGGATGAAAAACTGGTTTTGAATAAAAAAATAAAAATTTCTAAACTTCGAACACAGGATTTTCACACAGTATGAGATGGTTGACTATTACGAGTTTTATGACGCATCAGCATCTAAGGCTATTGTGCGCCCACAGTGTGAGAGAACAGCAACTGTATCTGCTGCTCTATCAGTGAGAGGCCCTCACTGGTAGCACAGTTCATATAAACAGTTATAAACACCAGAAAATGGCTCGGGTTGGAATCCCGTCGATGAAGTGGGGAATTTTTATGTGCCTTTTTCACAATGTGGCTAAGTTAATTAGTCTCAGGTGAGGGCACCATGCTTTTTCTCCCTGAAACTCGGGTTTTATTTCCAGCAAACAGCAAATCGACCACAGAACACTAGCAATTTACAAACATCATATACGTCGCAATACAGCCTAAGTCGCTAATGCGCCTAAAACCCTACAACAAACAAGCACATAAAAGACTGCTAAGCAAATTGTAGAATGTAGCATTATGGGTAAGTTGCTGCTATGGATAAGTTCAGCAACTGGTCACCTCTTCAAAGAGGTGACCAGTTGCTGAACTGGTCACCTCTTTGAAGGCCGAAGGGATTGTTCAGTGAGAGCAAAGAGAAATTAGTTATCAATGGACCATGCTCTTCTTGTAGTAATATTATTGGTGGTCTCTCTCAGGGATCAGCACTGGGCTCTTTATTGTTTTCAATATACCGGGTGGTTATAAAATAAGTTTCCCTGTTCAGGAGACCCTAGTGTCAAAACGGTTTTCTTCTACATATCGCTTCCCCATACCCTAAATGACATACCCACCGAATTTCACAGCGCTACTCTATAACCGCTTTGTCACTAGGGTCTCCCGAATATGGAACCTTATTTTATAACCACTCGGTATATATATAATAACAAAAAACTGCTAAATAAATAAAAAAATAAATAAAAATCAAATAATTAAATAAAAAAATATATACAATAAATAAATAATTAAAAAAAACAGTAATAATAAATAAATTAATTAAATAAAAAAATAAGCCTTGAATCTAACAGATCGCAAGTTTTCTGTAGGCCCTCAGTCCTACAGAAAACTTTTGATGAATTGGATCATCAGGTAGGCGTGAGATGAGACTGCCCAAAAAACAGAGCTGAACTGGTCACCTCTTTGAAGGCCGAATGGCGCAATATATCAGAGGATATTTAAAAAAAAAACTGATGGAGTGTTCAACAGAGTCTAGAAGTTGTCATAAAGGCTAAAGGTTTCTGCATACTTTTCGTTTTCCCGTAAATAAAGGTTATTGTAAATATGCAGGTGTCAGCATATTAATGGTAGGGCAGTGTACTTTACTGCTCTAATAAAGATACAAATAGTGTCTGCTTTTAGTTAATAAAAGTACTAGTTTTCATAGTATTTTCAATCACACTGCCAGTCACGTTAAACTTCTATTGGATTAATGCATAGGACAATAAATAATTATCTGCTCAAAAATATATGATTTTCTCTTTTACGTTTTAAAGATAGTTTATTTTTCTTGTTTTATTCATTTCTAATGTTTTGTGCAAAAATATCTTTAGTAAGCCTACCAAATGATATGTTTATATCATTTGGTATACAGTCTGTATACATATAATGATATATATATATACAGAGAAGGGCAACAAGATTAGTGAATGGAACAAAGGGTTGCTCTTATGAAGAAAGGCGTAAATTTTGCAAATTACAGTATCTGAAGACTAGGCACCGGCAAGGTGATCTGATAGAGGTGAATAAATGATTTGAGCATGCTCAATGCCTATGGGATTCTTTCTCTTGATCAGAATCACCTGAGAGGGCATAAATTCAGATTGAGGAAAGACAGATGTAGGATAGATGTGCAGAAAGTTTGCCTTTAGCCAGCGGGTGGTTGGTTGGTGGAACAGACTTCCATCCCTTGTCGTGGAAGTTGATAGCCTAAATAAATTTAAGGCTCAGCTGGACAGGTATTTTGAACGAACGGAGGGGTGAAATGGAAGTGGTTTTTTTTTTTTTTTTTTTTTTGGCTGATGCTGCATAAGCTTGTTTTCTTGCATCATATGCCTCTACTAATGCTAAGACCTCTACTAATGCTAAACACAGGTAGACAGTCACCACAGGAATGTCTACCTGTTTATCTGAAGGATGCACAAGGGTCTCTATGCATGGCTACTGATGGTGTTGTGTGTCTCCATACTCTTCAAGAGAAAGAGCAGCACTTCAGATAAACACAGGTAGACATTCCTGTGGTGAATGTGAGGTATATTTTAACCTACTGAGATGTTTGTGTGAGGGATTGAAGCTCGAGAGGCACAGGAAATTAGAAAAGGAGTCATCTTGCTGTTGTTGTTGTTGTAATAAGGTTTTAGAAGCTTCAGCAACTAAGGTCAATTATTACAAAGCTGGATTAAATATAAAACTACTGAAATTCCCCAAGCATGGATTTCAAGGTTTGTTTATAACAGTGCTATCTGAGGGTTGAAAGGTTTTCATCCCGATATAGATTATAAAGGTTTCCATAAGACAATATTTCCAATCTATGCTGTAACTCTTGTGTTTATAAAAAGTTTCAGGTAACTATATTTTGTTTATTGCTGGGGTTTTTGGTGCAATGGTACTTAGGCCATATTGCACCTGACTATATTCTTCTCCTTTACAAAGAATGTTGAAGTATGGAAGGTGAATGAAATGGTAACTGTTGAGAGAACCAAGCACTGTGCAGTCATTGAGTACCTTCATTTCAAGGGAATTTCACCGAAAGAAATTCACAAAGACATGCAACAATTAGGGGAATCTTGTCCTTTTTATGCCCCAGTCAAAAACTGGATCGAAGAATTAAAGTGTGAACGAAAGTGTTGAAGATTCACCCCCGCAGTGGGAAGCCTGTTACCATGTCAACACTTGCAAATGGAATTACCATTCATGATCCGATCATGTATATTTGCAGAATAGCACTGAAGCACATTGAGACAATATTCAATGTTTCCCATGAGAGAGCTCGTAATATTTTGGTAAATGTTTTTAGGAATGGTTTCTTTGAGGTGATTTCCTAAAGCACTTAATGTAGATTGAAGCAGGAAAGAGGTGCATCCATGAGATTGTGCAGCATTTTGAAGCTAATAAAGTTGTTTTAGGAACAGATATTCAGGATCACTATGACAAAACATGGGTGCACTACTTAACAGTAAACATAAATACAATCGAAACAGCCCTTTTCTCCCCTCCCCAAAAAGTTTTGAGTGCAAAATTCAGCTGAGAAAGTCATGGCATGTCATCTGGGAGGCAGAAGTCATCATGGTTGATCTCCCAAAATGGGGTGCAACTATCAGCACTTAGTATTATATTCTAACCTACTGAGATGTTTGTGTGAGAGATTGAAGCTCAAGAGGCACAGGAAATTAGAAAAGGAGTCATCTTGCTGTTGTTGTTGTAATAAGGTTTTAGAAGCTTCAGCAACTAAGGTCATATTGCTCTACATGAGTCATCTTGCCTCAAGATAATGCACCAGTGCACACAGGGTTTGACTCAGACAACACTGTGTGACTGTGGTTTCGAGGTGTCACAACATCCTCCCTACTCATTAGATTTGGCTCCATCGGACTATTATCAATTTCCAAATCTCAAAAGGGAATTGAAAGGGTGGAAATTGGACAGTGCATTCAACAATTGATTTGAGTCAAAATCTGAATTTTATCTGAGCAGGTTACGAAAGCTGGTGGATCATACCAGAAAGTGTGTTGACTTGGGGGGATTACATTCAAAAATAAATGGATTTTGACAACTTTCTAGCATTCCTTCCTGAGAGGGCTAGAAACTTTTCAACCACCCTCTCATATCAATTCGTTAACAGCAAGAATATGCATTGGGTTATTGGTAATCAAAAACGTATGAACCACTGAACAGACCTGAGTTCAGTCTGTAACAATATTGTGTTAATCCAATTAACACAATATTATTATCAAAATTCACACAGGAGAAATTCAATCAGGAGAAAATAAAAGGTACCAAAATACTACACCTTAGATAGTGTGAATTTGACTATATTAGATCAGTTTTTTTTAGTTACACAGTAAATTTATCAAATATTTCTGGTGTCAGACTTAAATTTGATATCCCTTCTCTGTGTAATAAGCTAAACAAGCTCAAGAAATACACCCTTTATTACATTCCCTTATCATAGTCTGCTCTGATAAGGCACAGAAAGCAAGCTTATGCTAAATTCCTTATCCTCTACTAATGCTAAATTTCTTATGATTTTGGATGTTATTGAAATCTTTTTCCTGATAACATCATTGAATGGGACACCTTTAGTGATAGTGGGGAAATGTGATGCTTTGGGTAGGCTTTTTTTTTTTTTTTTTTTTTGTGTGTGGGGGACATAGGTTATAACTTGCATGTTCTTCTAGAGAGTACAATGACTGCACAAGGGCATAGAGATGACATACTGGATTATCAGTAGAGGCCTAGCAAGGTTATATGGCACACATATCTGTACCGCCTTTATATAAATTATTTAAATATAAAATAATCATCAATCATGTTTAATTCACAAAAGAACACTTTATAAATGTAAAACAATTTTAAAGAATGAGAAGTTAAAAGGAAAAATCAATGTATTCATATTTGCCAAATAAATATTGTACCAAACATAAATTTTATAAATGAATTAAAAAATTCTACAGATTAATTTATTTTAAGGCCTTTAATGCCACAAATTGGTCAATAATGCACTACACTCAATATTCTCTAGAGTTTCTTTTTTTACATTTAGTAGGGCCAAACCACTATGATGATCTTCCCCATAATACTCTTAGGTAGGAGAATTAATTTTAACTAACATTTAACAGCAACCAGTGGCAATAGCTCCATTGTTATGTCACTGACTATCTGATACCTCATGTACAGATTACAGGTATACATCAAGGTTACCACATTCAGCTGGCAAACTAGTTTGACCACTCCCTGCTTTGTATGAAAATTGTTTATAATTCTATAATCTGA
This sequence comes from Mastigoproctus giganteus, assembly GCF_048544385.1. Classification (NCBI taxonomy): domain Eukaryota; kingdom Metazoa; phylum Arthropoda; class Arachnida; order Uropygi; family Thelyphonidae; genus Mastigoproctus; species Mastigoproctus giganteus. Next base: position 80,233,460 of record NC_143588.1, read on the forward strand.
TCAAGTAATCTGTACCAGTATGCAATCACAGAAATTACGAAAAAAAAATCCATAATGGCTCCATAAAAGTTAGTATGGTTCTGAGTACTTTTTTTTAATGGACTGTTAAAGATTTGGCCATAATAACAACCATGAATACACAATACACGTTTTTATTTACAAACATATTCTACATAACAGCATACCTCCAAAATATACATAGAATGGAAATTTCATTATTTCTTAAAACTGCATAAATATATTCTAAATATTACTAACTAATAATTAATGAGGTGTGATCAAAAAATTCAGACTAGCTGTGAATATCTTGAAATTGCAATCTGCAGCAAGTTCAGCATTGTCTAGTTGTTCAGTAACTGATCCAGACAGAGCAACAGATGAATCACACATTTATCTGCACTAAGTCTGAATTAGTGGACACTGAATATGTGTTTTATGTTTCTTTGCATTTTCAAATTGGCGATTTTACCAACCAGCAAATCTTATCAAATTTTGCTTAAAATTAGAGAAAAGTGCAACAGAAACTTAAAAAGTGTTAAAAACAGTTTTCAGAGATGATGCATATGTCATTTGAAGACTTTTCAGTTTTATTATTTTTTTTTTAAATAAAGCACTGAAATGATGGTTGAGTGGGAGAAGACAGAGTGGTGATCAATGGGTGGACTAATGTTATTAGTAGTGTCCATTTTTGTTTTGTATATTTATCAATGATATTCATGAAAGTATATCAAGCTGAATGTCAAAGCTTGCAGATGATACAAAGGTTGGGAGGGTTTTTAATAACAGTATGCTGCTGTTGCAACAAGATCTGGAAAAGTTGGGTAGATGGGCTGAGAAGTGGCAACTGAAGTTTAACATTGACAAATGCAAAGTACTGCATATGGGTAGCATTAACTCCAGAAAAATGTACCAACTATGTGGTGTTACACCAAGGGTAGTGGAGAATGAAAGAGAACTGGGGGTAATTGGGCAGTCAGATATGAAGTTTTCTGAGCAGTGCAGACAGGCTGTATATTGTTGACAAGACCCCATGTCTTGTCAATGATATACAGGAATGTTGCAAGCAGGGATAAGGAGCTGATTATCCCCTTGTATAAGGCAATGGTCAGGCCACAACTTTGAGTACTGCGTACAGGTATGGAATCCTAATTTTAGGAAGGATGTAGAGTTGCTAGAATGAGTACAGAGAAGGGCAACAAGACTAGTGAAGGGAACAAAGGGGTGCTCTTATGAAGAAAGGCTTAAGTTTTGCAAATTGCAGCTTCTGGAGACTACGCACCTGTGAGGCAATTTGATTGAGGTGTAGAAGGCCTTGAATGGATTGAGCAGGCTCAATGCTGATGGGATTCTTCCTATTCCTCAGATTACAAACCTGAGGGGACACAGATTCAAACTGAGAAAAAAATTCAAACTAGATGTTTGGAAGTTTGCCTTTAGCCAGTGGGTGGCTGTCTGCTGAGACAAATTTCCATCTGTTGTTGTGGAAGTTCATATCTTAAATAAATTCAAGGCTGAACTAGACAAACATTTGGAATGAATGGATCAGTGAAATGGGAAGGTTTTTTTTTTTTTTTTTTTTTTTGGATGCTGTATAAGCTTGCTTTCTTGCATCATGTGCCTCTACTAATGCTAATACTAAAACCTATTAGTTTCTATTATTTTTAAAAAGGGCAGTTTGTCTGTTGAAGATGATCCTCGCTCTGGTCACCTTTCAGCTTAAAAACCCAGTGATTCAATTTCATATGTTCATGATGTAATCAGGAGTGATTAATGTTTATCTGCAACAAAATTAGTGAAACTGGGATTTCTTATGGCACATGTCAATAAATTTTAACACAAGATGTGAGAACAAGTTTCAGCTAGGTTTGTATCTCCCAGCTTCGCTGAAGATCACAGAGAATGGTGAGCTCTCATGTCACAATCTTTATTACTGTGATACAGAAACAAAGACCCAGTCCTCTCAGTGGAAAATTGACTTTACCAAGGACCAAAACAGCAATACAATCTCAATCAAATGTAAAGATCAAGCTTATTGTATTTTTTTTTTATTCACAAGGCATTATTCATTATGAATTTGTCCCCCACATCGTTAAATAGTGAACATGGAATATTACAAAAGAATTCCATGGTGATTACACAATGATTTTGAGAAAATAGCTTGGAAAATGAACTTCAGGGTATTGAAGATTGTATTGTGACGCTGCCACTGCATACTCAACACTTTCCATTCAAGAATTTCTTGCACTAGATCACTGTGGTTTCCCATCCACCATATACTGACCAGATTTAGATTCTTGTAATTTTTCTTCCCAACTTTAAAGCCCCATTGAAAGGTCAAAAATTTTCAATGACTGTGGAAATTACTCAGAATGTGAGACAAACTATTAGAGATTCCAAAATAAGCCTATCAGGAATGATTCCTGAGGTTACAAAAGTTTTGGAATTGGTGTATATGGTGTCAAGGAGACTATTTTGAAGGAGATATATCCAAAAAGGCAGTAAGTTTCATTTTCCATTCGTTAAAGCAGTCCTTGAAATTTTTGATCACACTCCATAAAGTGCATTGTAAATTTTAAATCAACCTATCATGAAAAAAAAATATATTTTTTTTTAAATTACAAAGGATCAAGAAATGACAGCCAATATTCAAGCACTGCAATAAACAGGGCACTCTCATTTGTATATCTTTTCCAATAATCCCTAATTATTTCTATAAAATGTTGGTCTTGACAAATGACCATGTAAAACACCAATAATGCTACATACTCAGAGGTGAATAGTGAAACAACATCCTGCAATGTAATTTCTTAGTCTTTAACCTAACTAGTTCAACTATCTGCATTTATCACTGGTGACTGATTACATCATCTTTTCTTCAACCTTGGAGCTTCAATAATAAAGGAACATTCATCCCCTTGAATAAACATGATAACATAGCTAGTTTTCTAAAAATTAATTATTTACAAGTTTTCAACAAAACCAACAGCATTGTAAATAGCTGAATATCTGAAATCTTTCTCTAGAAACCCCTTTGCACAAGGTGTTTCAAACATACTTATTCATGGGGAAATTGTATAGCATCAACAGCAGACATTTTAAAAAATATAGTGTTTATATATGAGAACTAAATCTTAGCAGGACTGTTACAGATTGTAAAAGGAGTAACCCTGGTGAACAGCACTAGAATCTGAAGTATTATGCTTATTAGTTCCTTCCACCTAAAGGGGTTGTGAGGTGGCTTAATATTGATAGGTGCAGTTATTTAAAATTATTACACTAACTTTAAATAACCCTTCCCCTAAACAAAGAATTATACATAACTCGATTATCTGTGTCAGTAACAAAAAAAAAATTACATATATCAACAACATTCCCACAAATAAGGACCTTTAAAAATACTCTATGTGATCCAAAGTGAATGAACTCAGAGATATTAAAAATTGAGAATAGTCTGTATGGTTTTACATCACACATTAATAAAAACTATTAACAAAAGCAATACACATTTTTTATATAATCATATCATTAACAAGCAAGGAATGCTTTCATAAGTATAACAATGAGATCTGAAAAAAGATAAATTCAGTTAGCATTAGCATTAGTAGAGGCATTTGATGCAAGAAAGCAAGCTTATGCAGCATCAGCCAAAAAAAAATAATAATAATAAATAAATAAATAAAAAATAACCACTCTCTGTTCATTCGAAATACCTGTTCAGCTGAGCCTTAAACTTATTTAGGCTATCAACTTCCACGACAAGGGATGGAAGTCTATTCCACCAACCAACCACCCGCTAGCTAAAGGCAAATTTCCTCACGTCTATCCTACACCTGTCTTTTCTCAATTTGAATTTATGCCCTCTCAGGTAATTATTCTGAGCAAGAGAAAGAATCTCATCAGCATTGAGCATGCTCAAACCATTCAAGGCTTTATACACCTCTATCAGATCACCTCGCTGGTGCCTAGTCCCCCAGACACTGTAATTTGCAAAACTTAAGCCTTTCTTCGTAAGAGCACTCGTTTGTTCCATTCACTAATCTTGTTGCCCTTCTCTGTACTCGTTTCAGCATCTCTACATTCTTCTTGAAATGAGGCCTCCAGACCTGTATACAGTACTCTAGGTGTGGCCTGACCATTGCCTTATACAAGGGAATAATCACCTCCTTATCCCTGCTAGAAAAATTCCTATATATCATTGACAATACACCATGAGCTACTCTTGCAGCCCGTCTGCACTGCTCAGAAACTTCATATCTGCCTGCACAACCACCCTCAGGTCCCTTTCATTCTCTACCACTGTCAGTGTAGTACCACAGAGTTGATACGTTGCTCTGGGGTTGCTGTTTCCCATATGTAGTACTTTACATTTGTCAATGTTAAACTTCATTTGCCACCTCTCAGCCCATCTGCTCAACCTTTCCAGATCCTGTTGCAGTAGCATAGTGTCAGTAGTGTCCTTGACAACCCAACCTTCGTATCGTCTGCAAACTTGGACATTAAGCTTGATATACTATCATCAATATCATTTATAAATACAGAAAACAATAATGGACCCAATACTGAACCCTCAGGGACTCCACTAATAACATTAGTCCACGATGAGCAGTGTCCATTGATTACCACTCTCTGTCTTCTCCCCCTCAACCACCCCTTTATCCATAGCAGCAATTTGCCTCCAATGCCACACTGCTCCAATTTGTGCAGCAGTCTTCCATGTGCAACAGTATCAAAAACCTTTCTTATCAAAGTTTAAGTAATCAACAGTGTGATATCATCTTCCAAAACTGTATTTATAAGGTGATGTCAATGAGAAAGACAAAATCTTCAGTAATTTCCAAGAGACTGGTATCTGTATACATACAATGAAACAAAGTTCTAAGAACAAAGTGACTAAGTATGTTCACCTGCTGCTAAATGTTGTTGTTTGGTTTTTAAGCACATTAAGAACTTAGAAATATTGCAGCATATATAATACAAGTCTGTAAATTGCATGTGTTCTGTGGTTGATTTGTTGTTTGCTGGACAAAAAACCTGAATTTTCAGTAGAAAAAATTTGCTACCCTCACACCTGAGACCGACTAACTCAGCCACATTATGGAAATGATCCACAAAACTTCACTGCATCATTGAGAGGATTCAAACTCAAGTCTTTTCACCTGGTGTGTGTGTGTGTGTGTGTGTGTGTGTGTGTGTGTGTGTGTGTGTGTGTGTGTGTGTGTGTGTGTGTGTGTGTGTGTGTGTGTGTGTGTGTGTCAGGGGGAGATGCAATATCTCCATCAATCATATTGATGACAGTAAGTCAAAAACCATAATGGACCAATTCAAAAAAGTAATCACAAAAAGAGAATAACAGCTATGGTTGGACAAACATTTTGATAGGTAATATTTAATTTGTCCTGCACATCTGGGGATGTATCAGTGTTGTGCCTAGAGTTGCCACCTCACTGGGTTTGACCCAGACTATATGGTGCACATACACAAACATTGTCATATAACAACACTGAGGTTGTGCATTATACAACTTTTTTTTTGTGTGTGTAAAATTTAAATATTTAAGACATTTAAAAAATTTCTAGAATATTCTCAAATATTCTAGAAAGGTATAGAAGGCTCTTGAATGTTGTAGATAATTCTAAAGTGTTTTGCAATAATATAAATTAAGGAGTAAGAGCTGTAACATAAAATCTAACACCTGTCACTAAGAAAGAGTGCTTGGTGTAAGTTTTGTATGTTTCCTGATAAACACGCCAAGAAATAAGGGACTGAATGTTGAAAAAAGAAGTGCTATTAACTCTGTATAAAGAAAGTTATTCCATGAGAAGCATTGGTAAAAAACTAGGTGTTTCATTTAAAGGAGTACAAACTATCACTCAACAATTCAAGAAGACTTGCAGTTAAAGGAATCATGCATAAGATAAGACCATAATATTGATTTATAAATGCAATCAATGAATAACTACACCTGAAATCTGAGCTGAGTTCAATAGGAACAGAGAAACTACAGTACATAGACTGTAAAATTTTGTCTTAAACAAGCAAGCCTTCAAGATGTAGCAGTCCAAAATCCCTTATTAAAACTGGAAAATAAAAAAAAAAAAAATGGCTGGCTTGGGCTAAGAGCCATTAACACTGGATAATTGAAGAGTGTAAAAACATACTGTGCACGAATGAAATCAAATTTGAAATTTTTTGATCCAACTGTAGAGTTAATGTGAGACAATCAAGTGAAGAAAAAATGGTGCCACATTGTTTAGTGCCAACAGTCAAGCATGGTGGTGTTTCTATTGTGATCTGGGGTTGCTTCTGTTTTTCTGGAGTGTGTGACATCATCAGAATTGAAGGAATTTTAAGGAAAGAAGGCTATAAAACATTCTTGAACATAATGCAATATCCACTGGACTTCAACTTTGTGGAAGAAATTTTATATTAAAAGAAAATGTAATAAAAAAATCTAAACAACAAGAGGGGATAATGCAAATGATGGTGTGGCCACTCCAATCACCTGGTTTAAACCCAATAGTTTTTATGGGATCATCTTGACCATCAAGTCTGTAAAGTCGGTGCATATTCAGCAAATTTATGGGAAACCTTACATATCACTTGGACTAGCATTAGTGAGGGCACTATTGTAAAATTATTCACCAAAAAGCCACATCTGGGCAAGGCAGTGATAAAATCTCATGGAGGATATTTTGATGAAAAATCGGTATAGTTGTTAATATTAATTATTTCGATATTTTTTGCTGTAAATTTTTCAATGCTTGATAAAAAATCTTAAAATACTGACTGTGTAGTGTGTTGTTTTTTTATATTAAACCTTACATTGTCATAGCTAATTTCAAAAGAATTATTGAAAACTATTGACATATATGTGATTCCAAACTGTTAGGCAGGAGTGTATATATATAAAGCCAATTTCTGATGAAAGAAAACATAATTAAAAATGAGTGCATAACTGAATATGAAAATGAAGGGGTTGGGGGGGGGGTGCTGAAAAGTTTATGTACACTTGAAAATATCTTTATCTTTTGATGTTTTAAAAATAACACCTAATGGAAACAAGGTATAGATAATACAGATAAATAAAATTTCAAATCATAAATCTGAACACATCACAATATTTACAACCTCTTATGTGAATATTAGACCGATTACTCCTGGATTCCAACATAGTTAAACAACTCAAATTGAGGCAGGATAGATGTGTGGAAGTTTACCTTTTGCCAGTGAGTGGGATTGTTGGAGCAAGCTTCCATATTTTGTTATGGAAGTGGGTAGTTTTAATAAATTCAAGGAAGAACTAGAGAAATTCTTGGAGTTGAAGGGATAGACAAGTGAGGTAGATAGGGTTTTTTTTCTTTTTTGGTTGATGCTCTAAAGCTTGTTTTCTTGCATCATTTTCCACTATTAATACTTCAGCAGTATACTACAGAATCAATACCAAACAAAAATACATCACAGGCTTAAATCACTGTAATTCAGTTGATTTGGCCAGACTGATGTGTTCCGTATCATGCAATTTAAAGGACTAAACTTTTTACATATTAAAAAATTGTCTGAAGTGAATATTATAAGGCAACTTGTTTGGTAACAGATAGTGATCACATAGGGTAACTGAAACATTTGATAATAATCAGTGTTTCAGAAAGGTAATAACAACCAGTAATCACAAATTTCCATTCACTATAATGTGACACATTTCATTTACAGTAACAATGGAAAGCACTTTCTAAGACAACAATGTTTCACCAACATTTGCATAATTACCTAGCCAGGTGGGTAAAGTGCCCGCCTGGCAACCCAAAGGTCGCACGTTCGAATCCCGCCTCGGCTTGGATCACAGTAAAAATGTAAAAAACTTTCGGATGTGCATTATGGCCACAGAAGCCGATGCGCCAACAACTAACAAAAAAAAAAAAACCACCCCAAACTGTTAACACAAGCTACACAGTACTGCCACTAACAACAGCACAACTATTATAAAATTTGAGGGATAAACAAAATTAAAAAAAAAAAAAAATTAAACAACTCCTAATTATAGCATTTAGTATATTCTTTGTGATGTGTAGCAAAATAATTAATAGTTATGTTGTTCTCTTTGCACAGGTTAACATGGAGTTGAGTGACAATGGTAATCAAACAAATATCATAACACTGGACAAAGTAGAACAGTTTCTAGCCATACATTTAAAACTGCTCTCCAGTAGGAATTAGAAGGCAATTTGTCTGTCGTGTTATTAAAAGATATAATGATACCCTGATTAAAGATGACCACTCCAGAGGGGATCAAATAACCTATAAGGAAACTAAACTAAAATCCCTTCTCAGAAGTAAAACTAAACACAAATATAAAAGGAATTTCTATAAATCTTTCAACAAAACTGGAAAGTGGGTATGTGTGCAACTTGTTTCCATAAATGCATTCAGTTAAACTGTACAATGACAAATCCAAATCTTGGCTTCTCATTTTGTAACTTTAGTATGCCATTTATCTTAATTTAAAACTCAATATTAAAGCATTATATGTAACAACTGACAATAAACAACTCAAGGCCTTGTTGTCTGTTTACAAACAGACAACCCATAAATATATGGTCTTCAGGTATGAAAAAGACCTACCACTAAGTACAACACTTCTGCTTAAAAAACAATATTTACAGCAGAAACAACAAATTTACTTTATTCATTCAGGGGAAGCAAATTTTGCATGATAAAGTTACTAAAAGTGACAGCTTAAGTCACTTAAGTCAGTATTTTAAGTTCATAAAAAAAAGCTAACACTTTTCAGTTAAAAACAAATACAGATGCCAGGTACCAACAAAGCATTAATTTAATACATTACAACAAAGTAATATCTCTACAGTCAGCTGTTCCAATTTAAAGATGACCTAGTCAGAATACATTTTTGGAAAAGTAACAAATCTATAAGAAAATGTAATCTTTACAGCTGCACTCAGCTACAATTTAGACTGCTATTTACAGAATCATATATTAACATACTTAAGATACAGAGAATATCTATGCCCATATTCAGATTCTTTGAGAATGCTGTTATTGTTAAAAAGTAAATTCTACTAGAAGGGCATCTGCCACTTACCTTGTACATATCAAAAACGTTTTTGTCATTTTCAAGAAATAAGTACTAAAGTTTAGATCTTCAATACATCAAATTAACATTTTTAAGTCAACTCCTCAAGCATCCAATACTTCATATGGTAAACAAAAAATATTTGTACACCTCCAATGAATATTCCTAGGATTATTTTCAACATTTTAATCATAAGCAATAATGAAACAACTGAACAGAATTTGACATCAACAGCAACTTGCAAAAACAGGTTGTAATGTGCCTTGATCCAAAAGTGTTGAAGTAAGACCCTCCACTGAAAAAAGTAAATTATTATAATAAGCAAAATACAGTATACAGTAAAACATTTATCACTAACAGAGAGTTTAGGGATCGGGAAGGGAAGCATCAAATCAGCAAACACTTAATGCAATATACATTCTAATGTATATAGTGAGAGGAAAAATGTAGGATTTAACAAATAAATAACTAAAAATTGAATGAATAACATAACAACAACTCCATGTTTTTGCAAGGAATAATTCATTTATCCTGTAATGTCAAGAAACCCAACAAACATTTTTCAACTTTTTACAGATATTTCTGAACTCACTTCAGGATTCTTCCATCATGTCAATTCAAAAATGCTAGATATGACTGCCTTCAGATGGGAAGTGTGTGTGGTGGGGGGGGGGGGGGGGGTAAAACGAAGATAACTAAATTCCAAAGTGGATTCAAAAAATCTCCAAAAATAGTAATTTCGTATACTGACGGATGTATACACAGACTAATAGATTAACAGCAGCCAAGGGCAGAGGTGAAAGTGATTCTTGCACTGGAACATGCAGTAGCATGGAAAACACAACCCAAGATGATGGGGATGTCTGCTAGGAGTCCACATGAAACAAGCAGAAACAGATGCATGTATATTTGTATGTAAACTAATGCTGGAAGTACGGGAAACAAATTATGAATTTGAAGTACTGGTTAGGTTATCAAACATGAGCACAGGTCATCAGAGGCATGGTGCCATTCAGACATAAAAGATTCGGAATTTGAATATAGTGAGTACAATGTGTACAGAAAGGACAGGCAGCAGAGAAGGTGGGGAAGAAGTTATGCCCTTATTTAAAAAGCACTTAGAGTCTAAGGCAGTAGTTGATGTGGGTGGAAAGTGCAATGCTGGTGGTTTGGCGTGACATTAAGTGCTAGGAAGGCAAAAATTAGAGGCCAAACAACTGTGATGAGTATAATGAACAACTATACAAACAAACTGAGTGGGCCAGTATATAAGAATGTCTTATAATAATAATTTTCCAGATACTGACTGGAACTTGTAGGAAGGTCACACATAGTAGCAAAACTCTTCTGGGCTTTCTGAATGACTTTTCTACACCAGCATGTCAGAGAGGCAACGAGAAAGAAAGCAATACTCCTGATACAATTATCAGTAGTGGCTCTTCATGCATTAGGAATCTTCAGGTGAAGAAACTACTAAGTGGCCGTGATCACACTGTATTAATGCGGAATCTACATAAAAATATAACTGTCAAAAGTAAAGGGAAGGGATTCTGCTTTCGTAAAGAATACTACAATGGTCTCAAACAGTTTTTAAATTCTATTCAATGGGACTAACTGATGATGTCATGAACTGCACACTGTAAATAGGAAACATTCAGAGAAGCAATAGAAGCTACTAAGCTTTTTATACCAGCTAAGAGAAATTGTTTCATGTTTAAACCTAAATGGATGTAAAATGAACTGACGAGACTAGTGGCAGAGAAGAAAAATGGATGTAATGATTCTAAATTAGCAGAGGACATAAACACACAGCAAGTACAAACTAGCCTGAAATCAAGTTACTAATGTGGTTATGCAAGCTAAGGCAGATTATAAGAAGTCTTTGGCTAATAGTGCAAAAAAAAAAAAGTTGCAAAGAATTCTTAGCCACATCAATGCTAGAAAAAAAGGGATGAAACAAATTGGCACACTAGATATGAGTGGCATAAGTACTGATTGTGCTGTTCAGGTTGATGGCAAATTGAATAAATATTTTTAGGGATGAGAATATCAAAAGTATAACCAATTTATAAGTGGAAGTTAAATGATTTTATGATAATTAAGAAGAAAATTGAAGAGAATTGTCAAGGCTAAAAGTAAATAAGACACTTGGAGCTGATGAGATCTACCCAATTATATTAAAAGCAGCAAAAGAGGTAAACAAACCCTTAGCTACAGTTTTCAGAGCATCCCTGGGTTCAGGGTACCTTTCTAAAGATTAGACAATTTTAATCTGTCGTGCACTGAATTAATTATTAGATTTTTATTAGACGCCAAATATTTCCGGTTTCACAATCAGATATACCAACAGATTAGCATTAGCATTAGCATTAGTAGAGGCATTTGATGCAAGAAAGCAAGCTTATGCAGCATCAGCAAAAAAAAAAAAAAAAAAAACCCACTTCCACTTCACCCCTCTGTTCGTTCAAAATACCTCTCCAGCTGAGCCTTAAATTTATTTAGGCTATCAACCTCCACCACAAGGGATGGAAGTCTGTTCCACCAACCAACCACCCGCTGGCTAAAGGCAAGTTTCCACACGTCTATCCTACATCTGTCTTTCCTCAATTTGAATTTATGCCCTCTCAGGTGATTTTTCTGAGCTAGAGGAAGAATCCCATCAGCATTGAGCATGCTTAAACCATTCAAGGCTTTATACACCTCTATCAGATCACCTCGCTGGTGCCTAGTCTCCAGACACTGTAATTTGCAAAACTTAAGCCTTTCTTCGTAAGAGCACCCCTTTGTTCCATTCACTAATCTTATTGCCCTTCTCTGTACTCGTTCCAGCAGCTCTACATGCTTGTTGAAATGAGGCCTCCAGACCTGTATACAGTACTCTAGGTGTGGCCTGACCATTGCCTTATACAATGGAATAATCACCTCCTTATCCCTGCTGGAAAAATTCCTGTATATCATTGACAATACTCCATGAGCTACTCTTGCAGCCCGTCTGCACTGCTCAGAGAACTTCATATCTGCCTGCACAACCACCCCCAAGTCCTTTTCATTCTCTACCACTGTCAGTGTAGTACCACAGAGTTGATACGTTGCTCTGGGGTTGCTGTTTCCCATGTGTAGTACTTTACATTTGTCAATGTTAAACTTCATTTGCCACCTCTCAGCCCATCTGCTCAACCTTTCCAGATCCTGTTGCAGCAGCATAGTGTCAGTAGTGTCCTTGACAACCCTGCTAACCTTTGTATCGTCTGCAAACTTGGACATTAAGCTTGATATACCATCATCAATATCATTTATAAATACAGAAAACAATAATGGACCCAACACTGAGCCCTGAGGGACTCCACTAATAACATTAGTCCACGAAGAGCAGTGTCCATTGATTACCACGCTCTGTCTTCTCCCCCTCAACCACCCCTTTATCCATAGCAGCAATTTGCCTCCAATGTCACACTGCTCCAATTTGTGTAGCAGTCTTCCATGTGCAACAGTATCAAAAGCCTTTCTAAGATCCAAGTATATAATATCAAAGTTATTCCCTGCATCCAGTTCTTTTGTGACTGCATCATGTCATACTGCTCCAATTTGTGTTGCAGTCTTCCATGTGCAACAGTATCAAAAGCCTTTCTAAGATCCAAGTATATAATATCAAAGTTATTCCCTGCATCCAGTTCTTTTGTGACTGCATCATAGTATTCAATCAAGTTGGTCAGGCAAGACTTGCCCTTAACAAAACCATGCTGTGTCTGAGCTATAACTGAAGTCTTGTCTAAATGATCCTGCAGTGCTTCTTTAACCAGTGCCTCCATTAATTTTCCTGGAACAGAAGTTAAGCTCACAGGTCTATAATTACTTGTGTCAGCCTTTGATCCTCCTTTGTGAATTGGGGTCACATTTGCACATTTCCAGTCTATGGGTACCTCCCCTGAGTCCAAGGAAGATATATGGTTTACCCATGGGATTGGGAATCTCAGCCCCCTATCCGAAATATACTTAGCTTCTATATTTTGCAACCTCAAATATCAAATTTTGCAACCTCTCCCTCCAGAGATTAAATTATATACACAATATGCTGATGATATCCTTATCATAGGAGACAAAACCATAATTGACCACCTTTTCATTAAATTTAATTCAATGCACGACAGATTAAAATTTACCCTAGAATTAGAAGAAAATGGACAGATTAATTTTCTTAACCTCAGCATATATAAAACAGACACTAAACTCGGAACTAGAATTTAGAGAAAAAAATACCCATACTGGAAAATATTTACATTTTGAGTCGCACCATCCTCTTAGTACAAAAAAATCTGTCCTCTATAACCAAATTTACAATGCCATCAAATACAGTTCTACACAAGAAGACCTATCTAACAAACTCAAATATCTTACAGAAAAATTCACATCCAGAAAATACCCTCTTCAGTTAATCCAACAAATTATCACCACCACCCAAAATAATATCAACAAACCATCCATACACACTACATGCAATAACACACATGTTGTTATTCCTTACCACAGTAACCTTGCTAGACAGTTCCGTGGATTATTTACTGGTACAGACATCACTCTAATATTTTCAACATATAATAAATTAGGATCAATGTTTAATTCATATAAAGGCACACACAAATATCAAATCAGCGACATGAACCATATCGTTTATCTAATTAAATGTCAACAAAACTGTAATGCATGCTACATTGGTAGTACTACCTCTAAATATGGCTCCACAAAAACATCAAATACACGTGCATACTACCATTACAACAGTTTTTAGAACTGTACAATCAAATACAGAACTCACGTACATGTACAAACCCACAATCACACCCCTTCAGTTGATTCAGCCATCCCTATTATCAAATTAAAATCTAGTTTTAAAATCTTTCAGTACGAAGCCCTTATCATTGCGTGGTTTCGCCATCATTCTAAATTTAACGTATTAAATGCTAAACTACCCTATAACCTCTCTCGGCTTGGAATCTCATGCACCTGAGATTACCACAAGTATCAAAGAGCATCATGGGAACATAGAGTCCATTAAATATACACGCGTTCACTCCCTTTCACTATTGCCAACTGAAGACGAAAGCCTGTTGTCAATTTATATGACAACCAAGGATGAAGACGTGCACTTCTATTTCCTTGAGCATATTTTAACTCCGTTTCTAAAATTTAAACGTACCCATATTAATTTCAATTTTTAAACTCAACTATCATCTATCCTATCTCAAACATCAATTGCAGATTATATAAAAAGGTGAGTACTGCAAAATTAAGCTATGCTATTAATTTCAGTTGCAATTACTAGGTTGGATTATTTTTCTTCATTTTATCAGAGATCTGACTCCTTTAGTCTTCAGAATTGATTAACCTGTTGCAATCAATGTTGTGATGATTTATGAGGTGAAGGGATGCATTGGGGAACATTCTGTCCATTTGTTTGAGCCTGGAGAGGTTGGATTTGAATTGCTGGTTTCTTGAATTTTCCCTGTTGGGGACAGCTACTATATTGGCTAAGTTTGGTGAATCGCATGCAGAAGTGATTAACTTTGCAAGAAGCATGATTCCGGACTTGTTGATCATCTGTTGCAGAGGCTTTGTTTTTAGGTTTTCATAAAGCTGTTGCCTAGATATTGTATGGGGAAAACGAAGCTTACTATTGAGCCATCTAAGAACCCAATATTCTAGGGCAAGGAATTTTTTGACGGTTACTTGAGGAGCACCAGACCAGATTTCGGGAGCATAGGACTGAATGGGAAAGATACATCTTTGAACATGCTTAATGACTGTTTTTCTGTCTTGAATCGCTGCTGTTCCTTGTTTGATTAACCATTTTGCTTTTTGAATTTTTTGAACAACATATAAATAGTGTAGATGGCAATCTTACTCTAGCTCAGTGGTTCCCAACTGGCAGTTCGCAAATCCCCAGGGGTTCGTGAAAGTGTTTCAGGGGATTCGCACTAAAAATTCTGTAATGGTGTCTACTTAGATTTACATAGGAATATTTTTGTAAACTACAAAATAGTTTAATATTAATTTCTGCGATTCGGTTCAAAATTTATATTTAGTTGTGGTTTGGATTACGTGCCCTTACATGGTGAGCATGCGCGACAGGTGTCCATGTAAGTTAATGGGAGTGGGTACATTAATGCTTTTTAGTGTCAATCCCCAGGTAACTTCAACAAATTAAGCTTGCTCATTTCCATGGGAAATACAGATATCACTCAACTGGGTATGCATTGCTCTCACCTCTGGCCTTTAGGCAATTACTTGGAACTGCTGTTGCTGTAGAAAGCAACAATTCTTGGTGACGTAAAGAAAACTTCTGGAATACTTCAGAAGTTTTAATTATGGATACTGAAAATTTAATTTCAAACATTTATGGATTTATGTAAAATGTGCAATATGGGACAAAAGTGTCAAACTCCATTCAAACAGGAATACCATGAAGAAATGCTGGTAAGAAAAAATATTACATAATATTTAAAATTGCCCTTCACTACCTTCCAATTTGTTACATAAATTATGATACTCAAAATTTTGTCTACTATAATGTACAGGTATTGGGTATACCCATCAGTTCCTTATTGTTTTCAAACCTTGAAAAAAATAAAAGAAAAAAAAAAAAAAAAAACAGAGCAATACCAGTATGACAACGAATAAATAAAGTTTAGGAATATATAAAATTAACTTTTCATTACTTCAGTTTAAAGATTTATACTTAGTCTGTTAATAAAAATATCACATTGCATTTTACTATCACTGATTTTTTGTCAATAAATGCCCTTTTTTAAAACGTTTCGTACTTTTTTTGCTTTCTACAACAAATTGCAGCTTGTACGGTGTGTAAAATTTGCATTATATTTTCAATCATGGCCTAAAAAGACAGTAACTGCTAACACCCATCAATTTTCTATCTCCTAATTAATCTAGGTTTTCCATCTGCAGTTAACATTAAATGAAACTTAATTATTTTGAAAACTACATATTGTATTTAATTTAATAATAAAAATCACACTGCATGATTTCTATTACTAAGCTAAACGTTAAAAAAAAAAAAAATCACTGATTATCATCCATAATTAACCCATTAACAGGAAAAGTGATTCACCTCCCTAACCCCACCCCCCACTGTCACAAGTAGACAATCGTGTCCGTAAACACATATCAGAATTGGTTACTGCTGGTTGTGTTAATCCCCTACTGTTTAATTTAAGCTTGCTGGTTGTCAATGCTAGGTAATGATTTCAACGTGGATATAGAATCTGTAATTTCAAAGGTTTCTATTAGACAGCCAGTGGGTGGGATTGGGTGCGAACATACCAATATGTAAAAAATTTAAATTTTGGGAAGACTTTATTGATAATGGTAAAGAGTGCTTTAGCACTTTACACAATTTTTTAACTGAAAATGAACGGCCTTTGGACAAAGTTAAGAAAAATATTAAAGAGCATCTCAACTTCCTACAGGTCACTTTTAGAGAGTATTTTCCACAAATATCAAAAAATCTGAACTGGATTCGTAATCCATTTGACGAGTCTTTTGTGGCAATAGCTGACCTAAAAGTGACAGAAAAAGAAAACCTTTTTGATATATCAACAACATTTGAACTTCAAAACTTATTCAAGGATGAAAATCTTATAACCTTTTGGCTTGGATTAAAAACAGAATATCCAACACTTAGTGAAAAAGCTGTGAAAATCCTGCTGCCATTTTCAACTACGTATATGTGTGAGGGAGCTTTTGCAATTTATACCTCATTGAAGTCTCAATACCAGAACAAACTTGATGCAGAACCAGATTTGAGGCTCTGTCTGTCTTCTGTCAAACCAAATATTGCTACTCTTTGTTCAGCAAAAAAACAAACCCAACAATCAATCACATTAAATTAATGATTTATTTTGATTTATAACTACATATTAATATTATGTTTAAAGATTTTATTACAAAAAATTAACAAGGTTTCAAATGAAATACAGTTATTTAATACTAAAATTGTCTAATCATCACAAAGTCTTATGGAATATAAGACTTTGTGATGATTAGACAATTTTAATATTAACTGTATTTCATTTGAACCCTTGTTAATTTTTTGAATGAGATGAAATGCTTGTTCATTTGTAAAAATGTGTAAAATTTTGTGTGTTAATAATAGATGATAGTTAATCATTATTGGTGCCCTCATAATTAATCATTAATATACACATTTTCTCAAAAAAAGAAAAGTAATAAATGACATTTATTACTCCTATCTTGAACATTCTGATCGTACAAAGCAGTGAGGTAGCTTGTGGTAAAAGGGTTATAAAAATTATAACTAATAATAAACAAAGATAGAATAAAGTAAAGCATTGCCAACAGAAGAAACCACATCTATAATTTCTGATAATTAATGTACTGTCTTACAGTAAAAAAAGTAAAGTGCAGCCATTATCAACCCACTGCAGGGTGGAAGCCTCCTCAACAATTCATGCTGAGGGAAATGGACCATAATCTGCCACGCTGGTCCAGTGCGAGTTGGCAGATCGACCGTATTCAGCAGTCAGGGGCTTGAACCCCGGTCTACTCAAAGAGCGTGTGCTACTGCACTCCCGCTCCTGCCCACTCGGCTACGGAGTATGTGGTGTTTATGTTTTCCACACAAATTCTTTTTTTTTCATTCCCAAAGACCATTTTGTACAGGTACTTTATAATAACATTATATTAATACGTATTGCTTATAAACACATAGTACTAGAAATATTTTATAATAAAAATTCAGTACTGTACTATTATATGATTTCATAAAATATAGGCTTAGCTTTCATAAAATATAGGGTTCGCTATAAAAATATTATGCTGAAAGTAGGTTCGTGAGTCAAAAAAGGTAGGGAAACCCTACTCTAGCTCAAACAACACACATGAGGGGGCACAAATTTAAACTGAAGATGGATGGTTGCAGGATAGATATACAGAAATCTCTCTTCACGCAGGCAGTGATTGACTGGAACAAACTTCCATCTGGTGTTGTGGAGGTGGATAGAGCTTGAATAAATTTCTGGAAGAATTAGAAAAATTATGAGAAGGGATGGATAAGCAGTGTAGGAAGGTTTTTTTTTTCTGGCTGATGCTGTACAAATTTTGTATATGCTTCATACTACTCCCATTTGTATAGCAGACTATTCATATGGATTTAAAAGCACTCATTTAAAAGTTTCATATTTACATATATTTTGCTTATCACAACAGTAGAATTTTCTTATATTTAACATTATTAAATTGATGATGCAGTAATAATGCCTGTTAAAGCAGATTTCTCATTATAAGCTATACTTGAACTGTAAATTGACCCTGTAAGCTATACAGGGTCAACTGTTAATGATCCTGCTCAGGTAGCTAACAAACTAAATGAATATTTTGCATCAACATTCACACATGAGGAGTTATTCAGCGAGGAGAATGCCAGAGGTGTATTCAACTCTGGCAGTAAGCTAGAGAATCTTGTAATAACTGAGAGTAAAGTGGAGGAGAAATTGTTGAAGATAAACACAAGAAAGGCACCTGGGGTGGATGGGATCTATCCAGTTATATTAAAGGAGGCAGCAAAGGAAGTAAGCAAACCCTTATCCATAATTATGAGAGCTTCCTTGGACTCAGGGGAGGTACCCACAGACTGGAGATGTGCAAATGTGACCCCAATTCACAAAGGAGGATCAAAGGCCGACACAAGTAATTATAGACCTGTGAGTTTAACTTCTGTTCCAGGAAAATCAATGGAGGCACTGGTTAAAGAAGCACTGCAGGATCATCTAGACAAGATTTCAGTTATAGCTCGGACACAGCATGGTTTTGTTAAGAGGAAGTCTTGCCTGACCAATTTGATTGGATACTACGATGCAGTCACAAAAGAACTGGATGCAGGGAATAACTTTGATATTATATACTTGGATCTTAGAAAGGCTTTTGATACTGTTTCACATGGAAGACTGCTGCACAAATTGGAGCAGTGTGGCAGTGGAGGCAAATTGCTGCTATGGATAAAGGAGTGGTTGAGGGGGAGAAGACAGAGAGTGGTAATCAATGGACACTGCTCATCGTGGATTAATGTTATTAGTGGAGTCCCTCAGGGTTCAGTGTTGGGTCCATTATTGTTTTCTGTATTTATAAATAATACTGATAATGGTATATCAAGCTTAATGTCCAAGTTTGAAGATGATACAAAGGTTGGCAGGGTTGTTAAAGACACTACTGACAGTATGCTGCTGAAACATGATCTGGAAAGGTTGAGCAGATGGGCTGAGAGGTGGCAAATGAAGTTTAACATTGACAAATGTAAAGTACTACATATGGGAAACAGCAATCCCAGAGCAACGTATCAACTCTGTGGTACTACACTGACAGTGGTAGAGAATGAATAGGACCTGGGGGTGGTTGTGCAGGCAGATATGAAGTTCTCTGAGCAGTGCAGATGGGTGCAAGAGTAGCTCATGGTGTCTTGTCAATGATATACAGGAATTTTTCTAGCGGGGATAAGGAGATGATTATTCCCTTGTATAAGGCAATGGTCAGGCCACACCTTGAGTACTGTATACAGGTCTGGAGGCTCACTTCAAGAAGGATGTAGAGCTGCTGGAATGAGTACAGAGAAGGGCAACAAGATTAGTGAATGGAACAAAGGGGTACTTTTACGAAGAAAGGCTTAAGTTTTGCAAATTACAGTGTATGGAGACTAGGCACCAGCGAGGTGATCTGATAGAGGTGTATAAAGCCTTGAATGGTTTGAGCATGCTGAATGCTGATGGGATTCTTCCTCTTGCTCAGCATAATCACCTGAGAGGGCATAAATTCAAATTGAGGAAAGACAGATGTAGGATAGACGTGCGGAAATTTGCCTTTAGCCAGCAGGTAGTTGGTTGTTGGTTGGTGGAACAGACTTCCATCCCTTGTCGTGGAAGTTGATAGCGTAAATAAATTTAAGGCTCAACTGGACAGGTATTTCGAACGAACGGAGGGGTGAAGTGGAAGTGGGGTTTTTTTTTTTTTGGCTGATGCTCCATAAGCTTGCTTTCTTGCATCATATGCCTCTACTAATGCTAATGCTAATGGACCATACTTAAAATTTGAGACCTCCCACCATGCTTAAAATCTTAGAAAAATGCAGCTAGTTCTATTGCTAATTGAAAGTTAAAACTAAGAAGCGAAAAAAATCCCATACATATTAATATACTGACGCTGTATAAAGACGAAAAAGAGGCAGAAGTGAGAAGGACGATGTATGTTACAGCACTTCATTTCATTTAAAATTGAAAAATAAATTTTTACACAAGGATTCTTGAGTTGAGATGTATTGGAATGAAAAGATAGAATGATTATGGAACAAGAAATTTATGAGAACTGGAACACCTAAAAAAAATATTACAGCTTCTTTCAGAAGATGCATAAATTCCATATATCTCATATAGCCCCAAGGTAGCATTTAAATTCTGTGCATAAATTAATGCAATATTTTTTCTTTCATTTAAGGTACTCCAAAATACATACACAGATAATTTTAAATATAACTTACAATGAGGAAATGCTCCCCTGCGTACTGGTCTGCTTAAATAAGATGCCAAGAACTGGTGAAACCGATTAAATTCTTCCTCTAAGCATCGCAGATCTTTCTCACTGAAAGAAATATATACTTAATAAGAAAATGGCATTCATAAGTTACACATGTCTATAATAGCTTGGTTAAGGGTGTGTCTATCATTAATTTGTATATGTGAGTTCAAAAAATAATAACCATGATTTCCCATTACATATGGATTTTTTGCAAAATATAATTTTTTTTATGTTTTTTAAATAAGCAAAAAGGATACTGCATTTTTTATTAGGTTAGTGTGACCAATGATTACTTATATTTGTACAACTGCAAACAAGATCCTTCCAGGAGTGTTCAAAATGCACAGTACAAGGTAGTGTTAGTATATAAGTGGATAGCAGATCATTAAGGAGTATCACCGTCTGTAATATTTTAATTTATAAAGAACAGTCCCAATAAAATTGTGCTTATTTCTGTGTTTCTAAAGTTTTATAGTGCATTATGGTAACAAGAAGGTATTTAAAAATATTTTCTTGTCTGAACACAGACTATATCTATTCATTATATGTTTTCATGCACAGGCTTGAAAATGCGCACAGACACTATTCTTTTGATGGCCATTTCAAAAGTTAAGAAACATTGATATTTTGACTTCTATAATTGCATAACTTCTATAAACTAAGTTGCTCAGTTCACCAATTCTAGAATGGAAAATAACAGCTTATTTTTATAAAAAATTTACTATACCAAAACTAGATTAGAGTTAAGATTATATACAAGGTAAATTTTCCCGAAAAGAAATAAGAATTTTCTATTTCAGAAACATGCAACCTGACGAAATACGTACTTAGCTTTGTGTATTCCTGCTTGCCAATGACGTTGAAGGGCTAGAGCAATGTTCAACACCCGATAAACACCTTCTCTTAGGAAAAACAATTTAGGATTTAGAAGGCAATGTTCATGTAATCGGAAGAGGTAATCCTTATGAACCAGAATAACTTGATGGCCATTTCAAAAGTTAATCAGTAGCTTCATCCAATTCCTGTTCAACTTCAAGTCCAGTACTGTGCAAAATCTACAAAAGAGTGAAAAAAATTAACTTATAGCATATTAAATTTAAGATATGGCTAGCTAATTGTATTATTTTAATCATAATGCAATGGGACTGAGAGCAGAAAGGTAACTGCTTTCTCTCTCTCTCTTTTTTTTTTTTTTTTCATTGATACCAGAGAAATTAAGCATGTGTTATTTTTGTATCTTCATTTAAACTTCACTTTCAGTCATGGTTCTATTCAAAGAGAGCACTAAACAGCAGTTTTTCTGATGAGCTGATAATAATGAAATGTCATTTTACTTCTATATACAGAAATTACTAACAACTGCAAAAACAAAAATATAATAAATAACCAAATGAACACATCAAGAATAACTGAAATCTAAACGTTCAATATCAGTTCCGATTTCAATGATGTCTATTTCTGCTAAATGCCACTTACTTTTTTTGACAGAATCTCAATTGTCAATTACCTCAACCACCCAAATTATTTAAGCTATGATTCCTTTCACATTAAAGATAGTATTTGTGAATATGCCTGTCCTGATATTCCTTGTCAAACACTTTCTTATCCTGAATCTCCTTTGGCTTAAAATCTCTTTACCCCATTCTATCATATTCATCTGTCACCTCTATCAAACTTCATCATCATTAGCCAATGGTAATTTTCCTTGGTGATCTTAATGTTCACAACTCCACCTAGCTTTCTATTTACACAGACACAGCTGGTTGAGATGTTGAGTCTTTTGCAGTTACTTTACACAATTTGTGAATTTTCCTATCAGGCAAAACTAACCACACATCCAACACTCTTAATTATTTTTCACTAACACCCCTTCAAAGTACAATCAATATTAGCAGTCCTCTAGGAACCTCAGAGCATAAATTGGTGATGGTCTCTTCTTTGATGGAGTTTCTCTCTCTCTCTCCTAAAGGGTATTCCTGAAAGTTCCTTAAATCACGGCAATAATTATAAAATTATCAAATACTGCTTAGTGAATAAAAAGAACAGAGCTTAAAATTACCATTGGACTTTCCAAGTAATCCATGGGAGAACCTCCTCACTTCTTATATTAACAAAACACGTTTGAAACAGATGGGAATCATTTTTTCGTTAGGCCTAGAGCAAATGTTCTAGTTGATCTAGTAATATCCTGTATTATATTCAGAAGTACTGTACCCTTGCAATTATGTTACTGAAAGCCATGAAGCAGAAACAGAACTTCTTTGTGTTGGATAGAAAGTAGTGGGAGTTTGAAAGGACTTCAAACTCCCACTACTTGAAGTCCTAATTGTTTTTGTGATGTGCATAACAAAAGAAGAGAAGTCGATCTTTCCCAGTTGAATAACGATGAAGCAATTGTGTAATGTATGCAAAAAATGTATGTATACGATGGATATTTAGAGTAGGCTGTTTCTGTGGAGAAACTACAGACCAGTTTACCACAAGCTGTGGCGGATTGAGGTAGTTGGAACCCCTAGGCAAATTATATTTGGGGGACCCCAAAAAATAATAATAAAAAAAAAATTTAAAAATCAAAGTTAGGTGGCAAAAAAATGAAAATTTGTACTTTTGAATTTTTTGAACTTCTGGATTTTTCTGCCTGTTAAAGGGTTAATGCCATCTTAGAAAAAGATCGCTCACCTACACTCCGCACGCCAATGTCAAATATAGGCGAATTGAAACGTTTAAAGCGAAGAAAAAACAGTGCTCGCAGTTGACGCCTTTTTTACCCACATCTTTCAGCTATCTTCCTAAATAATGTTCTTTTTTTTTTTTTTTTTTTGTTCTCCATCAGGAAGCTCATGCGATCCCTGACGGAGAGCAGCCGTGGACAGCCTGGCTCATTTCCCAGAGGGCGTGGCGGGCAAGGTGGTGTTCAACTGGGGCTTCTGAAAATAATAATTAAAAATTAACAATAATTACTTATTTCCTTTATAGTTTTATAGCTGTCTACTTTCATTTTTTCAAATCAAATTATTTTATGTGGTCAGAAAATTGTTTTTTATTCTTTCTGAAAAATGAAAATAAAATACTGCGCGTACGTAGTACATTGCCAGTGTATAGTGAGTGGCGCGCATGCTCCGTGACAATTCTCAGCACGTAGACTGGCACACACTTTCAGCAGCAATCGAGAGATTGAGTGAGTGTTGCGCATGCTCAGTCAAGTCGGAACTGCCCGTCCTAATACGATTCACGACAGTTCCGAGCTGCGGTGACTGGATGGCTGACCGTGACTCACGATACTAAAGTGCAGAATTACCTACCTTTTTTGTCTTTGGTGAAAAAACTAGCCAAGGACGATCAATTTCTTCACCATTCAGCATTTTCCGTTTGAAAAAGGATTTCGAAATGAACCGTTGAACTCCTCCACTTATTTTCAGCGTAGACTTTATCGTTTCTTTGTCATCAAAATCAAATTAATTTTGGGAAAAATGACCTTTTTGAACAAGAATAGCTTATTCAAAATATTGAATAAGCTGTTCATGTTCACAATTATTCCATTCAGCAGGGTCATTATTTGGCGAAATACAAACAGTTACCGTGTGTGATGCACTTTCTTGTCCATTATTATCAATTAAGCACAAATTTTCCTCTCTCCATAAAATTTTCACCATTTGTACAGGAACTAGGCAGAGAAGAAGTTGCAATTACTTGTTCATCATTTTAATTTTTCATAATAGAACTCGAGGATATCACAACAACAAACAAATCGTCTGTTGTTGTGAATCCTTGCATCTCGCGAGAGTCCCTTTACCATCCCAACAATGTTCGTCATGTAGAGTCCTACGTATAACCTTGGGTGGCTCTTTATAGGAAACTATAATTCATGTGTTTCACACCAATGCACAGCAATTCCTTGTATTTGCCTTTACCTGCAGCATGACATTCGCATCTGAAACTCGCCAACACAATATTTTCTAAATAACATAATATATATATATATATATAAAAATATATATATATTTATATGTACTGTATAGTAAAAAAATTCAAATTTATAAAAGATGTGTATTGTAACTTATGTACGGCGACTCCTGTACTCAGTGAAGTCAACTCCGCTATGGTACACTATGATGATACACAACTAATAAACAGGAAAATAATGAGTTGATTCCAAAAAGGAACTGTCGCCAGGGATGCTGATTTCTAGTAATTCATGGCAACAAAAGGCAGGCCACAACGGTGTACGTTCTGGCCTCCAAATGAGTACGATCCCTTTTGGAACAGGAAACCCTAACCGGTGCTCCCAGCAGATATTAACTCAAAGAGGCAAAATTTTCGGTACTGCAGACTAATCTAGCCGTTGAAGTATAATCGAAAGCAGAAATAAACACCTTAATTCCGTATCCAAAAAAACATGTATTTCACATACCATTATTATTTCTCATCCAAAATTCTAATGAATTTTTCATGTAACACCTGAAATTAATTTTAAACAAGTTAATTTCCAGTTCGGGTTTCCGGTTGACATTTGAAAACAAACGTCCTGTTGTCTATCCTCTCCTATGTATGCGACACATCACCTGGGTGACATTAGTTGATTAAATAATGCATTGCAGTGACTGCCATTGAAATCAATGGAGTTTTCCCTAATATCGCAGGACACAAATCTGCCGAGGCACAACAGTTGAGAAATTCTCTAACACCTTTCAATTGAATGGATTCCAAATTGAAATTTATTCAAGCTGACGATAGCGCTCAATCCATTAATTACTGGCTCTTGGAAAATTCCATCTGGTTAATAATCACTAAAGGGATTCGATCACTTGAAGATAGCCTGGCATTTTGTTCATCTGTGGAATAAAATGTGATAATGATTGCAGTCAGAACTGATTGCTATTGTATAATAGCAAAAAAACCAGAACTGATATTGATTTCATTCAATATCAGTTCTGATTCCACGAAACATCTCTATTTCTGAGTGGCCTAAACCTTTACTCTGTTTTGAACCTCAATCCTTAAAAGAACTGAAGCGAAATAGAACAGGTGGTATTATGACATCAGTCACAATACCACCTGTTCAGAGAGACCTATTCAAATTGAAAACTCTGTAAACAAAACAGCACGCTGATTTCCTCCTTGTGAAAGACATGCAGTCAACAAGAAACTGAAACAATTCTGGAAATCCATTGAGAAGATGAAATAGATGCAAACCCTTTTTTTGGCTGCCTGAAACAGATTTCAAAAGCCACGTCACAATCTTGCTCCCTTCCGAAAGAAAAATATAATTTTAATCTTCCAGCGATAGTTTCTTCTGAACAATTACAACTCTTTGCAAACCTCAATCGTGAAATATGGTTCTAGCAATTCGGTTAGTGCTACAAAAGCCGTATTTAAAAACTTCAATCTGTCCACCTTTGCACCTATGAAACCACGAATGTAAAGGAAATTATTATCCATCAGTGAACACCCCAATGGCAACAACCTGAAAGAAAAATAAAAAAAATATATATTATAAAAAACTTACCTGACTGGATCTAATGTACGGAACTACCCTTACGGAGAGATACTCAGAATGACAAACAGTGAACCGTTTCCTCCTCCGTCCTCACGGTCAAATATCTGCCACCCTCATATCCCCGCTCCGCACCAGATACCATGCCACAAAATGTCTGATTCCACTCCATCTCTGCATGGGTGTTGAATGCGAACTTTTCATGCATTCTGCTTTTCACACTTCTTTCGCTGACCAAACACTCCTCCGGGGCTTATCGGATCAAAGGGGTAAAATTGAAGTCATGAACAACATAAGCTAAGAGGTGATATTCGGATTTCAGAGAAATGAGCAATGCGATTTGCGATAAACAATCTTGAACGATTTCGATTACCGGAAACGAGAGAAAAAATTTGTCCTGCCTGAAATATATTTTCAACCTAAGCAGTCGAAGTAGCATTAAAATGAATCATTGAAGTTTGTCTGATGAACCCATAATTCATACACCTGGCTCTGGGCTCCACTCAGAAAAGATTCAAATGGAAACATCGAATCGCATTAAAAAGCTTCCCTTATGAAAGGAAAAATAAAAAGCAAGCAGTTTTCTGAATAATAGAAAGTATGCAGACAAATCAGCTCCCGGAATTTTTGTGCTTCCTTTTTGTGATAATCATACAACTGTATGATCGTCTCTGACAGTTCTTACAGTAAACACATTTGACCTCCATCTCTTTTTATTCGCAATATGGCCCGAGTAGCCCTTGTGCCAGAAATAACAATACCAATGCCAATACAAGCCCAAGTCGATATACATTTGTAGAGGGTTTTCCTAAATTGTTCGTTCTTTGTATACTCCAGGACAACCACATGGATCAGTGGAGTTGACAAATAGACCTATCTCATGATTGAAATCATTAACCGTATTTCAGATCACATATATCAGAACCAAGATGGAACTTAAGCAAATCACTCCTTCCTAGCTGCTGCATGTATTTCTCGGATCATGTAAAATACCCTAATTTTCAAGCACATTCGGACTGAAATATTTTTAAGTACATTTTGTAACTAAAAAATTTTGATAGCCATCAAACGTACATACAAACCATTAGAGATATGCACACATCATCACCCAGCACTTCTCAATCGAGGAAAATAAACACTACCCAGCTGACATCTGACCACACAATCTGAACTGAAGACAGTCTTGATCTAAACTACCTGTCAATATTCCGAGAGACACTCGTAATGACAGATATTGTACCATTTCCTCCACCAGCCGCATGGTCAAATATCCGACACACTCGAGTCCCAGTTCCACAGATGTAATACATAAGCGTTCCTTCCCACCCGCCTTTACCCTAACCACCGCTCCACCGGGGGGTTAATATTAACATGTACACTACTTCCCGCCCTCCTTTACCCTGACCGACCACTCCACCGGAATCTTGTCGAAGGATGAATCTTGTTAGTAATCATCCTTCAACGTAAACAAAATTCAGTAATATCACTAAATAACATATCATATATAAAAAATATACATATATATAGTAAAAACATTCAAATTAATAAAAGCTGTATATTGTAACTTATGTAAAACAGGAAAATAATGAGTTGATTCCAAAAAGGAAGTATCGCCAAATATGCTGATTTCTAATACTTCGTGGCAACAAAAGGCAGGCCACAACGATGTACGTTCTGGTCTGCAAATGAGTACGATACCTTTTAGAACAGGAAACCCTAACCAGTGCTCCCAGCAGATATTAACTCAAAGAGGCAGAATATTCGGTACTCGAGTCCAATCTAGCCGTTGAAGTTTAATTCAAAATGGAAATAAATTCCGTATCCAAAAAAGCATGTACTTCACATACCATTATTATTTCTCATCCAAAATTCTAAAGAATTTTTAATGTAACTCCTGGAATTAATTTTAAACAATTGCAGTCCGTTTGACTCGTAAAGTTTCCGGTTTCACTTGCAGATAACCTGTCATTTTAGTCATTTGGGATCCAATTTCCGGAGAAAATGAACATTGCACCACCTCATGAACCGAAGAATAACAATTGAGAGCTGTTTGATCAACTCTGCCGGAAATTGTTTGATCTGCCGCAGCTGTTTGATCAACTCTGCCACTTTTCCTTCTATTTCAACTGATTAGCCGGTTTCATTTCCCTCCTTTGTCAAGGAGCTTTTGAACAGTTCTGGTATTTAACTACTTCAGCGTTATATTCTTTCCTCTTGAATATCCAGGGATACAGGCGGTTTTTGTAAAAAAACCGTTATACAGGCGGGTTTTGTAAAAAACCGCCTGTATAACTGGATACACAAGATCTGACCACACAACCTAAATTGAAATTAGTCTGGATATGTACAAGACGAAAAAAATGTTTCCTTTTGTATATCCAGATTTACTCTTTTATATCCTTCCTTAAAAAGAGTTTGGTTTCCTCCACCAACGGCACGGTAAAATATACTGACATAGGCGAGTCCCAATTCCAGAAACTTAACCGTTCTACTGGTTGAGGATTCATATTGGTATGTACACTACTTCCCACCATCTTCTTGTCGAAGAATGACTCCTGTTGGTAAATATCCATTAACATCATTTTCGCTATACAAGAAGCAGGCAGAGAGGAAAACGACCTTTTCTGGTTCTTTTTCTATTAGTTCTCCTGGTCACCCTGGGCACTGCAGCTGCCACCCTGTGCCTGGGCGGGAAAACTGGATCCCACCCTCCTTTCCCTAACCGGCCACTCCTCCGAGTGGGCTTATTGAATGACAATAATAAGTTTCACACAATATAATTAAACACAAGTATCACTAGCAGTCTAGTATTTAACACATAAAATATAATTATAAAAGTCAACATTCATAAGTGAAACATCTCTATCGATAATTTTGCCAAGTTTTACATGTTCTATAAAATATTGAACCATATTATCCCATCTCTCTAAATATTTTATTTCTAGCAGCAGGGTTGCTAGAAAAAAAAAATATTTAGGAGCCAAAGATATTTCTGTGCTGTTAAAGTTTGATCACTGCTTCAAGGAGAGTACCCTACATGAAATTATTTCAATTCCAAGTGCTATTCTGATCTCAGAGAAAATGGCAAACGCAGTTTGGGATAAACAATTTCAATTAGCAGAATCAACAGAAAAATTTCGTCTGTCCAGAAATATTCTTTGAACGTAATCAATCGAAACGGCATTAAACTAAGAAAATGAACCAGTGAAGTGTGCCCGATTTAGTGTTCAGTAGACCGGGCTCTGGACTCGAGGCCACGAGCGCCAAGCTTTCGATGTCCAAGCAATTCTGGTGCGTCTTTCAAAGAGAACTGATTCTACTTTTCGTTTCCACAATCATTTTAATGATTTTCGTATTAGAGAACAAGAAGCAGGCAGAGGCGCACAAAAAAAAGGCACTGAAATTCGGCCACTGAATCAGTCCAGGTAATGCAGTATTCCCTAACTAAATGGCACTCGTCACTTTGCGTAATTGCAAATACAATCACCCAGCCTCCAATAAAAACAGTGTATATGAAAAAACAAACATCCAGATGTACAAGGTAGAATGTTGGTCTCATTTTCCAAAGCAACAGAATAATTACAGTGCAGAGGCCATGCGCTCAGTGATTTCATTCAATATCAGTTCTGATTCCACTAAGCATCTCTATTTCTGAATGGCCTAAATCTTTTCTCTCTTCTGTACTTCAATCCTCAAAAGAACTGAAGTGAAATAGAAAAGGTGGTACTGTGACATCAGTCACATCACCACCTGTTCAGTGAGAATTGTTCAAACTGAAAACTGTGACACCGTTAACAAACAGCGCGCTGATTTCCTCCTTGTTGAACAACCCGAGCACGGTACTAAGTACTATAGGTTCTGATACCTCTCGTGTTCACATAAAAAAAAAAAAAACTTGCAGTCAAGAAGAAACTGAAACTATTCTGGAGATCGAAACTATTCTGGAGATCCACTCACAAGACGAAATAGATGCAAAACATTTTTTGACCGTATGAAACACTCGTGTCCCAGTTCCACAGATGTAATTCTTAAGGGTTCCTTCACACCCGCCTTTACCCTAACCCCCTCTCACCGTGGGGTTAATATTGACATGTACACTACTTCCCACCCTCCTTTACCCTAACCAACCACTCCTCCGGAATGTTGTCGAAGGATGATTCTTGTGGGTAAACATCCTTGAACATAACAAAATTCAGTAATATCACTAAATAACATAACATAAATACATATATTTATATGTACTGTATAGTAAAAAATCCAAATTTATAAAAGATGTGTATTGTAACTTATATTGGGCGAATCGTGAACTCCGTTATGTCAACTCCACTGTTGTACACAATGATGATGCACAACTAAAAAACAGGAAAATAATGAGGTGATTCCAAACAGGAACTGTCGCCATGGATGCTGATTTCTAATACTTAATGACAACCAAAAAGGAGGTCACAACGGTGTAGGTTCTGGCCTGCAAATGAGTACGATACCTGTTGGAACAGGAAACCCTAACCGGTACCCCATCAGATTTTCACTCAAAGAGACAACATTTTTCAGTACTGGAGACCAATCTAGCCGTTGTAGTATAATCGAAAGCGGAAATAAACACTTTAATTCAGTATCCAAAAAAAAAAACTATTCCATATACCATCATTATTTCTCTTCCAAAATTCTTATGAATTTTTCATGTAACTCCTAAAATTAATTTTAAACAAGTGGAGTGTTTTACTCCTAAAGTTTCCGGTTCCCAAAAGAAAACAAACGTCCTGTCGTCTATCCTCTCCTATGTATGCGACACATCACCTGGGTGACATTAGACAATTAAATGATGAATTGTAGTGATTGCCATTGAAATCAAAGGAGTTTTCCCTAATATCGCAGGACACTGATCTGCCGAGACAAAACCGTTCAGAACCTCTCTAACATCGTTCGATTGAGTTGATTCGAAATGGAAATTTATTCAAGCTGACGAAAACGGTCAATCCATTAATTACCTGCTCTTGCATTGTCTTGGAAAATTCCATCTGGTTAATAGTCACTAAAAGGATTCGATCAATTTCTATCACTTGAAGATATCCTGGCATTTTGTTCATTTGTGGAACAAAATGTGACTACCTGCCAATATTCGGAGAGACACTCGTGATGACAGATATTGTACCATTTCCTCCACCAGCCGCATGGTCAAATATCCGACACACTCGAGTCCCAATTCCATAGATGTAATTCTAAATTGTTCCTTCCCACCCGCCTTTATCCTAACCTCTCAACCTGACATCTGACCTCTCAACCTGAACTGAAGACAACCTTGATCTAAACTACCTGCCAATATTCGGAGAGACACTCGTGATGACAGATATCGTGATGACAGATACTTTACCCTAACCGCCTCACACCGTGGGATTAATATTGACATGTACACTACTTCCCACCCTCCTTTACCCTGACCAACCACTCCACCGGAATCTTGTCGAAGGATGATTCTTGTGCGTAAACATCCTTCAAAGTAACAAAATTCAGTAATTTCACTAAATAACATAAACATAACATAACATACATAAAAAGTATATATTTATACATAGTGTAAGTAAAAAAATTCATATTTATAAAAGATGTGTATTGTAACTTTTGTAGGGCGAATCCTGAACTCCGTTAAGTCAACTCCGCTGTGGTACACTACGATGATGCACAACAAAAAAACGGAAAATGATGAGGTCATTCCAAACAGGAACCGTCGCCAAGGATGCTGATTTCTAATACATCTTGGCAACACAAAAAAGAAGGCCACAACGGTGTACGTTTTGGCCTGCAAATGAGTACAATCCCTTTTGGAACAGGAAACCCTAATCGATGCTCCCAGCAGATTTTCACTCAAAGAGGCAAAATTTTCGGTACTGGAGACCAGTCTAGGCGTTGAAGTATAATCGAAAGGGAAATAGACACCTTAATTCCGTATCCAAAAATATATGTATTTCACATACCATTATTTTTTATCATCCAAAATTCTAATGAATTTTTCATTAAACACCTGACATTAATTTTAAACAAGTGCAGTCCATTTTACTCCAAATTTTCGGTTTCTCAAAAGAAAACGAAAGTCCCGTGTTCTATCCTCTCCTATGTATGCGACACATCACCTGGGTGACATTAGTTGATTAAATGATGGATTGCAGTGACTCCCAATCTTTAATCACTCAATGTATACTTGAATAAGACACTTAAATAGCCATTGCCCTTGAAATCAAAGGAGTTTTCCGTAATATCGCAGGACACAAATCTGCCGAGACACAACAGTTGAGATCCACTCTAACATCGTTCGATTGAATGGATTCCAAATTGAAATTTATTCAAGCTGACGATAGTGGTCAATCCATTAATTACCTACTCTTGCATTGTCTTGGAAAATTCCATTTGGTTAATAATCACTAAAGGGATTCGATTACTTGAAGATATCCTGGCATTTTGTTCATCTGTGGAATAAAATGTGATAATGATTGCAGTGAGAACTGATTGCTATTGTATAATCCCAAAAAATCAGAACTTATATTGATTTCATTCAGTATCAGTTCTGATTGCACGAAATATCTCTATTTCTGAATGGCCTAAATTTAAACTCTCTTCTGTCCCTCAATCCTCAAAAGAACTGAAGCGAAATAGAACAGGTGGTATTGTGACATCAGTCACATCACCGCCTGTTGAGAGAGACCTATTCAAACTGAAAACTCTGTTACCAAAACAGCACACTGATTTCCTCCTTGTGGAAGACTTGCAGTCAAGAAGAAACTGAAACTATTTTGGAGATCCATTCAGAAGATGAAATAGAGGCAAAACCTTTTTTTGGCCGGTTGAAACAGATTTCAAAAGCCCACGTCACAATCTTGCTCCCTTTCGAAGGAAAAATGTATCTTTAGTCTTCCAGCGATAGTTTCTTCTAAATTATTACAACTCTTTGCAAACCTCAATGTCTAGTCAAATCTTGAAATATGGTTCAAGTAATTCGGTTAGTGCTACAAAATCCGTATTTAAAAACTTTAATCTGTCCACCTTTACACCTATGAACCCAAGAATGTAATGGAAATTATTCTTCATTCCCGATGGCAACAACCTGAAAGGAAAATAACAAAATATATTATAAAAAACTTACCTGACTGGATCTTATGTACGGAACTACCCTTACGGAGAGACACTCGGAATGACAAACAGTGAACCGTTTCCTCCTCCGTCCTCACGGTCAAATATCTGCCACCCTCATATCCCCGCTCCGCACCAGATACCATGCCACAAAATGTGTGATTCCACTCCATCTCTGCATGGGTGTTAAATGCGAACTTTACATGCATTCTGCTTTTCACCCTTCTTTCACTGACCAAATACTCCTCCGTGGCTTATTGGATCAAAGGAGCAAAAATTGAAGTCATAAACAGCATAAGTTACCAAGTGATAGTCGGATTTCAGATAAATAAGCAATGAGATTTGGGATAAACAGTCTTGAACGATTTCGATTACCGGAAACGAGAAAAAAAATTTGTCTTCCTGAAATATATTTTCAAACTAAGCACTCGATGTAACATTAAAATGAAACATTGAAGTTTGTCTGATGTACCCATAATTTATAGATCTGGATCTGGGTTCCACTCAGGATAGATTCAAATGGAAACATGGAATCGCACTAAAAAGCTTCCCTAACGAAAGGAAAAGTAAAAAGAAAGCAGTTTTCTTAATAATAGAAAGTATGCAGACAAGCCAGCTCCAGGAATTTTTGTGCTTCCTAAAACGGATACAACTATATGATCGTCTGTGACAGTTCCTACAGTCAACACATCTGACCTCCATCTCGTTGTATTCGCAATATGGCCCGAGTAGCCCTAGTGCCACATTTAACCATACCAATGCCAATACAAGCCAAGTCGATGTATATTTGTAGAGAGTTTTACCAGATTGTTCGTTCTTTGTATATTCCAAGACAACAACATAGATCAGTGGAGTTGACAAATAGACCTTTCTCTTGATTAAAATTATTAACCGTATTTCAGGTCACATATAAAAGAACCAAGATTGAACTCAAGCAAATCACCCCTTCCTAACTGCTGCATGTATTTCTTGGAGCATCTAAAATACCATAATCTTGAAGCTCATTCGGACTGAAACATTTTTGAGTACATTTTGTAACTAAAAAGGTTTGATAGCCAACAAGTGTACATTCAAACCATTATGGACATGCAAACACATCACCCAACATTCCTCAATCAAGGAAAATAAACACTACTTAGCTGACATCTGACCACAGAACCTGAACTGAAGACAGTCTTGATCTAAACTACCTGCCAATATTCGGAGAGACACTCGTAATGCCAGATATTGTACCATTTCCTCCACCAGCCGCATGGTCAAATATCCGACACACTCGAGTCCCAGTTCCACAGATGTAATACATAAGCGTTCCTTCCCACCCGCCTTTACCCTAACCGCCTCACACCGTGGGGTTAATATTGACATGTACACTACTTCCCGCCCTCCTTTACCCTAACCAACCACTCCACCGGAATCTTGTCGAAGGATGATTCTTGTGCGTAAACATCCATCAACGTTACAAAATTCAGTAATATCACTAAATAACATAACATATATATAAATATATATATATATATATATATTTATATACTCTATAGTAAAAAAATTCAAATTAATAAAAGATGTGTATGGTAGTTTATGTAGGGCGACTCCTGAATTGCATTAAGTCAAATCGACTGTGGTACACTCTGATGATAAACAACCCAAAAAAAAAAAAAAAAATGAGTTAATTCCAGAAAGCGGCTATCTCCTGGGAGGCTGATTCCTATTACTGCAAGGCAATTCCAATGCAATATTCGGTACTGGAGTCCAATCTAGTCTTTGATGTATAATCAAAAGCGAAAATAAACATCTTAATTCCGTATCAAAAAAGGAAAGAATGTATTTCAAATACCATTATTATTTCTCATTCCAAATTCTAATGAATTTTACATGAAACTCCTGATTTAATTTTAAACAAGTGGAGTCCGTTTTACTCTTAAAGTTTCCGGTTCCCATAAGAAAACAAACGTCCTGTTGTCTATGCTCTCTTACGTATGCGACACATCACCTTTTTGACATTAGTTGATTAAATGATGTATTGCAGTGACTCCCAATCTTTAATCACTCAATGTATACTTGACTAAGACACACAACCTGAACTGAACAGAGTCCGGAACTAAACTATCTACAAATATTCGGAGAGACACTCGTAAAGACAGATATTGTACCATTTCCTCCACCAGCTGCATGGTCAAATATCGGACACACTCCAGTCTCAGTTCCAAAGATGTAATAGATAAGCGTTCCTTCGCGCCCTCAATTACCCTAACCAACCACACTCCACCAGAATCTTGTCGAAGGATGATTCCTGTGCGTAAACATTTTTCAACGTAAAAAAATTCAGTAATATCACTAAATAACAAAACATATATATATATACTGCATAGTAAAAAAATTCAAATTAATAAAAGATGTGTATTATAACTTATGTGTAAAACAGGAAAATAATGAGTTAATTCCAAATAGGAACTTTCGCCAGGGATGCTGATTTCTTGTACTTCGTGGCAACAAAAGGCAGGGCACAACAGTGTACGTTTTGGCCTGCACATTAGTTGATCGTACTCATGCCTGCACATGAGTACGATCCCTTTTGAAACAGGAAACCGTAACCAGTGCTCCCAGCAGATTTTCACTCAAAGAGGCAGAATTTTCGGTACTGAAGACCAATCTAGCCGTTGAAGTTTAATCGAAAGCAAACACACTTTAATTCCTAATACAAAAAAAAACATGTATTTCACATACCATTATTATTTTTTGTCCCAAATTCGAATGAAAGTTTCATGTAACTGCTGAATTTAATTTTAAACAATTGGATTCCGTTTTACTCCTAACGTTTCCGGTTCCCAAAAGAAAACAAACGTCCTGTCGTCATCAATCACCTGGGTGACATTAGTTGATTAAATGATACATTGCAGTGATTGCCATTGAAATCAATGGAGATTTTCCCCTAATATCACAGAAAACATATCTGGCGAGACACAACAGTTGAGAACCACTCTAACATCGTTCGATTGAATGGATTCCAAATTGAAATTTATTCAAGATGACGATAGTGGTCAATCCATTAATTACCGGCTCTTCCATTGTCTTGGAAAATTCCATCTGGTTAATAATCACCAAAGGAATTCGATCAACGTCGATCACTTGAAGATAGCCTGGCATTTTGTTCATTGGTGGAACAAAATTTGATATTGATAGCGCTCAGAAATGATTGCTATTGTATAATCCCAAAAATCCAGAACTGATATTGATTTCATTCAGAGCTGATATTGATATCAGTTCCAAATCCACGAAATATGTCTATTTCTGAATGGGCTATACCTTTACTCTGTTTTGCACTTCAATCCGCAGAAGAACTGAAGCGAAATAGAACAGGTGGTGTCACAACACCACCTGTTCAGAAAGACCTATTCAAACTGAAAACTCTGTTAACAAAACAGCATGCTGATTTCCTCCTTGTGAAAGACTTGCAGTCAACAAGAAACTGAAACTATTGTTGATATCATTCAGAAAATGAA
This sequence comes from Mastigoproctus giganteus, assembly GCF_048544385.1. Taxonomy (NCBI): domain Eukaryota; kingdom Metazoa; phylum Arthropoda; class Arachnida; order Uropygi; family Thelyphonidae; genus Mastigoproctus; species Mastigoproctus giganteus. Next base: position 80,270,259 of record NC_143588.1, read on the forward strand.
ATAGATGCAAACCCTTTTCTTGGCCGCCTGAAACAGATTTCAAAAGCAACGTCACAATCTTGCTCCCTTTCGAAAGAAAAATGTAACTTTAGTCTTCCAGCGAGCGATAGTTTCTTACAAATAATTACAACTCTTTGCAAACCTCAATGTCTACTCAATCTTGAAATATAGTTCTAGCAATTCGGTTAGTCCATAATTCATAGATCGTTTTTAAAAACTTCAATCTGTCCACCTTTGCACCTATGAAACCACGAATGTAAAGGAAATTATCATCCATTAGTGAACACCCCGATGGCAACAATCTGAAAGGAAAATAAAAAAATAAATTATAAAAAACTTACCTGATTGGATCTGATGTACGGAACTACCCTTACGGAGAGACACTCGGAATGACAAACAGTGAACCGTTTCCTCCTCCGTCCTCACGGTCAAATATCTGCCACCCTCATATCCCCGCTCCGCACCAGATACCATGCCACAAAATGTCTGATTCCACTCCATCTCTGCATTGCAATTGAATACGAACTTTATATGCATTCTGCTTTTCACCCTTCTTTCGCTGACCAAACACTCCTAAGGGACTTATTGGATCAAAGGGGCAAAATTTGGAGTCATAAACAACCTTGAACGATTTCGGTTACCGGAAACGAGAGAAAAAATTTGTTTTGCCTGAAATATATTTTCAATCTAAGCAGTCGAAGAACCATTAAAATGAAACATTGAAGTTTGTCTGATGTACCCATAATTCATAGATCTGGCTCTGAGCTCCACTCAGGATAGATTCAAATGGAAACATGGAATCGCATTAAAAAACTTCCGTTACGAAATGAAAAATAAAAAGAAAGGAATTTTCTGAATAACGGAATGTATGCAGACAAGCCCAGGAATTTTTCTGCTTCCTAAAACGGATACAACTATATGATCATCTGTGACAGTTCTTGCAATCAACACATCTGATCTCCATCTCGTTGATATGCACAATATGGCCCGAGCAGCACTTGAGCCAGAAGTAACCATACCAATACCAATAGAAGCCCAAGTCGATGTATATTTGTAGAGGGTTTTACCAAATTGTTCGTTCTTTGTATATTCAAGGACGACCCCATGGATCAGTGCAGTTGACAAATAGACCTTTCTCATGATTGAAATCATTAACCGTATTTCAGGTCACATATATAAGAACTAAGATGGAACTCAAGCAAATCACTCCTTCCTAACTTCTGCATGTAATCCTTTGAGCATCTAAAATACCATAATTCAAACTCATTCGGACTGAAATATTTTTAAGTATATTTTGTAAATAAAAAGTTTTGATAACCAACAAATAAAAAGTTTTGATAACCAACAACGTACATACAAATATTATGGACATGCAAACACCATCACCCAATATTCCTCAATCAAGAAAAATAAACACTTTTCATCTGACCACACAACCTGAACTGAAGAGAGTCTTGAACTAAACTACCTGCCAATATTCGGAGAGACACTCGTAATGACAGATATTGTACCATTTCCTCCACCAGCCGCATGGTCAAATATCCGACACACTCGAGTCCCAGTTCCACAGATGTAATACATAAGCGTTCCTTCCCACCCGCCTTTACCATAACCCCCTCTCACCGTGGGGTTAATATTAACATGTACACTACTTCCCACCCTCCTTTACCCTGACCAACCACTCCACCGGAATCTTGTCGAAGGATGAATCCTGTTAGTAATCATCCTTCAACGTAAACAAAATTCAGTAATATCACTAAATAACATATCATATATAAAAAAAATATATATAGTAAAAACATTCAAATTAATAATAGATGTGTATTGTAACTTATGAAGGGCGACTCCTGAACTCCGTTAAGTCAACTCCGCTGTGGTACACTATGATGATGCACAACTAAAAAACAGGAAAATAATGAGTTGATTCCAGAAAGGAGTTGTTGCCAGGGAGGCTGATTCCTAGTATTCCATGGCAACAAAAGGCAGGGCTCCACGGTCTACGTTCTCACCTACAAATGAGTACGATACCTTTTAGAACAGGAAACCGTAACCAGTGCTCCCAGTAGATATTAACTCAAAGAGGCAGAATATTCGGTACTCGAGTCCAATCTAGCCGTTGAAGTATAATTCAAAGCCGAAATTCCGCATTCAAAAAGCATGTATTCCACATACCATTATTATTTCTCATCCGAAATTCTAAAGAATTTTTCATGTAACTCCTGAAATTAATTTTAAACAAGTGGAGTCCGTTTGACTCGTAAAGTTTCCGGTTTCACTTGCAGATATCCTCTCATTTTATTCATCTGTGATCCAATTTCCGGAGAAAATGAACATTGCACCACCTCATAAAAAGAAGAATAACAATTGAGAGCTGTTTGATCAACACTGCCGTAATGACCAGATATGCAGGGTTCCCACTTTTTTTTCTATTTCAACTGATTAGTCGGTTTCATTTCCCTCCTTTTTCAAGCAGTTTTTGGAACAGTTGTCGTATTTAAGTACTTCACCGTCATATTCTTTCCTCTTGAATATCCAGTGATACAGGAGACTTTTTTACAAAATATCCAGTGATACAGGCGTTTTTTGTAAACAATCGCCTGTATCACTGGATACACAAGATCTGACCACACAACCTAAATTGAAAGTAGTCTTGATATGTACAAGACGAAAAAAATGTTTTGTCTTGTATATCCAGATTTACTCTTTTGCATCCTTCCTTAAAAAGGGTTTGGGTTCCTCCACCAACCGCACGGCAAATATACTGACATAGGCGAGTCCCAATTCCAGAAACTTATTTCATAACCATTAACCACTGTACTGGTTGAGGATTCATATTGGTATCTACAGTACTTCCCACCATCTTCTTGTCGAAGAATCACCCCTGTTGGTAAACATCCATTAACATCATTTTCGCTATACAAGAAGCAAGCAGAGAGGAAAACGTCCTTTTCTGGTTCTTTTTCTATTAGTTCTCCTGGTCACCTTGAGCACTGCGGCTGCCACCCTGTGGCTGGGTGGGAAAACTGGATCAAACCCCCCTTTCCCTAACCGGCCACTCCTCCGGGTGGGCTTATTGGATGTCAATAATAAGTTGTTTTAGACAATATAATTAAACACAAGTATCACTTGCAGTCTAGTATTTAACACATAAAATATAATTATAAATTCAACATTCATAAGTGAAACATCTCTATCGATAATTTTGCCAAGTTTTACATGTTCTATAAAATATTGAACCATATTATCCCATCTGTGAAAGTTGCTTCCTTAAACAGGGTTGCTAGAAAATAAAATATTCAGGAGCAAACGATATTTCAGTGCTGTTAAAGTTTGATCACTGCTTCAAGGAGGATACCCTACATGAAATTATTTGAACTCATAATCAACGAACGTTCCAAGTGCTATTCTGATCTCAGAGAAAATAGCAAACACAGTTTGGGATAAACAATTTCAATTAGCAGAGTCAACAGAAAAATTTCGTCTGTCCAGAAATATTCTTTGAACGTAACCAATCGAAACGGCATTAAACTAAGAAAATGAACCATTGAAGTGTGCCCGATTAAGTGTTCAGTAGACCGGGCTCTGGACTGGAGGCCACGAGTGCCAAGCTTTCGGTGTCCAAGCAATTCTGGTGCGTCTTTGAAAGCGAACTGATTCTAATTTTCGTTTCGACAATCATTTGAATGATTTTCGTATAAGAGTACAAGAAGCAGGCAGAGGCGCACAAAAAAAAGGCACTGAAAATCCGCCACTGCCATACCGTCAGTCGAGTTAATGCAGTATTCCCTAACTAAATGGCACTCGTCACTTTGCGTAATTGTAAATACAATCACCCAGCCTCCAGTAAAAACAGTGTATATGAAAAAACAAACTTCCAGATGTACAAGGTAGAAAAGTTGGTCTCATTTTCCGAAGCAACAGAATAATTACAGCGCAGAGGCCCTGCGCGCTCAGTGATTTCATTCAATATCAGTTCTGATTCCACTAAGCATCTTTATTTCTGAATGGCCTAAATCTTTTCTCTCTTCTGTACTTCAATCCTCAAAAGAACTGAAGTGAAATAGAAAAGGTGGTACTGTGACCTCAGTCACATCACCGCTTGTTCAGAGAGACTTATTCAAACTGAAAACTCTGACACCGTTAACAAACAGCACGCTGATTCTCTCATTGTGGAAGACTTGCAGTCAAGAAGAAACTGAAACTATTCTGGAGATCCATTGAGAAGATGAAATAGATGCAAAACCTTTTTTTGACCGCCTGAAACAGGTTTCCAAAAGCCACACCACAATCTTGCTCCCTTTCTAACGAAAAATCTATCTTTATTCTTCCGGCGACAGTTTCTTCTAAATAATTACAACTCTTTGCAAACCTCAATGTCTCCTCAATCACGAAATGAGGTTCAAGCATCTCGGTTAGTGCGACAAAAACCGTATTTAAAAACGTCAATCTCTGTACCTATAAACCCTAGAATGCAATGGAAATTATCATCCTTTAGTGATGGCGCAACCTGAAACGAAAATCAAAAAAATATATTATAACAAACTTACCTGACTGGATCTTATGTACGGAACTACCCTCACGGAGAGACACTCGGAATGACAAACAGTGAACCGTTTCCTCCTCCGTCCTCACGGTCAAATATCTGCCACCCTCATATCCCCGCTCCGCACCAGATACCATGCCACAAAATGTCTGATTCCACTCCATCTCTGCATGGGTGTTGGATGCGAACTTTTCATGCATTATGCTTTACACCCTTCTTCCGCTGACCAACCACTCCTCAGGGGCTTATTGGATCAAAGGGGCAAAAATTGAAGTCATAAACAACATAAGCTAAGAGGTGATATTCGGATTTCAGAGAAATGAGCAATGCGATTTGGGATGGAACGATTACGATTACCAGAAACGAGAGAAAAAATTCGTTTTGCCTGAAATATACTTTCAACCTAAGCAGTCGAAGTAGCATTAAAATGAAACATTGAAGTTTGTCTGATGTACCCATAATTCATACACCTGGCTCTGGGTTCCACTCAGGATAGATTCAAATGGAAACATGGAATCGCATTAAAAAGTTTCCCTTAAGGAATGAAAAATAAAAAGAAATCAGTTTTGTGAATAACAGAAAGTATGCAGACAAGCCATCTCCCGGAATTTTTCTGCTTCCTACAACTGATACAACTATACGATCGTCTCTCACAGTTCTTACAGTCAATACATCTAACCTTCATCTCGTTGATATGCGAAATATGGCCCGAGTAGCCCTGTGCCAGAAATAACAATACCAATGCCAATACAAGCCAAGTCGATGGATATTTGTAGAGGGTTTTACCAAATTGTTCGTTCTTTGTATACTCCAGGACGACCACATAGATCAGTGCAGTTGACAAATAGACGTTTCTCATGAATGAAATCATTAACCGTATTTCAGGTCACATGTATAAGAACCAAGATGGAAATAAAGCAAATCACTCCTTCCTCACTGCTGCATGTAATTCTTGGATCATCTAAAATACCATAATTCAAGCTCTTTCGAACTGAAATATTTTTAATTACATTTTGTAACTAAAAAATTTTGACAGCCAACAAGCGTATATACAAACCATTACGGACAGGCAAACACCATCACCCAACGTTCCTCAATCAAGGAAAATAAACACTACTCATCTGACATCTGACCACACAACCTGAACTGAAGATAGTCTTGAACCTGCCAATATTCGGAGAGACACTCGTAATGCCAGATATTGTACCATTTCCTCCACCAGCCGCATGGTCAAATATCCGACACACTCGAGTCTCAGTTCCACAGATGTAATACATAAACGTTTCGTCCCGCCCTCCTTTACCCTGACCAACCACTCCACCGGAATCTTGTCGAAGGATGATTCTTGTCCGTAAACATCCTTCAACATAACAAAATTCAGTAATATCACTAAATAACATAACATATATATGTAAAAAAAAGTATATATTTATACATAGTGTATAGTAAAAAAATTCAAATTTATAAAAGATATGTATTGTAACTTATGTAGGGCGAATCCTGAACTCCGTCGGTTAAGTCAACTCCGCTGTGGTACTCTATGATGATGCACAACAAAAAATCAGGAAAATAATCAGTTGATTCCAAAAAGGAACTGTCGCCAAGGATGCTGATTTCTAATACTTCATGGCAACAAAACGCAGGCCACAACGGTACGTTCTGGCATGCAAATGAGTACGATCCCTTTTGGAACAGGAAACCCTAACCGGTGCTCCCAGCTGATTTTCACTCAAAGAGGCAAAATTTTCGGTACTGGAGACCAATCTAGGCGTTGAAGTATAATCGAAAGGGAAATAAACACCTTAATTCCGTATCTAAAAAAGCATGTATTTCACATACCATTATTCCTCATCGAAAATTCTAATGACCTTTTCATGTAACACCTGAAATTAATTTTGAACAAGTGGACCCCAAAGTTTTCGGTTCCCAAAAGAAAACAAACGTGCTGTCGTCTATCCTCTCCTATGTATGCGATACATCACCTGGGTGACATTAGTTGATTAAATGATGCATTGCAGTGACTCCCAATCTTTAATCACTCAATGTATACTTGACTAAGACACATAAATAGCCAATGCCCTTGAAATCAATGGAGTTTTCCCTATTATCGCAGGACACAAATGTGCCGAGACACAACAGTTGAGAACCATTCTAACATCGTTCGATTGAAGGGATTCGAAATTGAAATTTATTCAAGCTGACGATAGTGGTCAATCCATTAATTACCGGCTCTTGCATTGTCTTGGAAAATTCCATCTGGTTAATAATCACTAATGGGATTCGATCAACGTCGATCACTTGAAGATAGCCTGGCATTTGGTTCATCTGTGGAACAAAATATGATAATGATTGCAGTCAGAACTGATTGCGATTGTATAGTCCCAAAAAACCAGAACTGATATTGATTTCATTCAATATCAGTTCTGATTCCACGAAACATCTCTTTTTCTGAATGGCCTAAATCTTTACTGTGTTGTGCATTTCAATCCTCAAAAGAACTGAAGCGAAAAAGAACAAGTGGTATTATAACATCACTCACAACACCATCTGTTCAGAGAGCCCTATTCAAACTTAAAACTCTGATACCGTTAAAAACAGCACGCTGATTTCCTCCTTGTTGAAGACTTGCAGTCAAGAAGAAACTGAAACTATTCAGGAGATGCATTCACAAGATGAAATTGATGGAAAACCTTTTTTTGGCCGCTTGAAACAGATTTAAAAAGCCATGTCACAATCTTGCTCCCTTACGAACGAAAAATGTATCTTAATCTTCCAGCGATAGTTTCTTCTAAATAATTACAACTCTTTGCAAACCTCAATGTCTGCTCAATCTTGAAATATTGTTCTAGCAATTCGGTTAGTGCTACAAAAGCCGTATTTAAAAACTTCAATCTGTCCACCTTTACACCTATGAACCTACGAATGTTAAGAAAATCATCATAGTGAACACCCCGATGGCAACAACCTGAAAGGAAAATAAAAAAATACATTATAAAAAACTTACCTGACTGGATCTGATGAACGGAACTACCCTTACGGAAAGACACTCGGAATGACAAACAGTGAACCGTTTCCTCCTCCGTCCTCACGGTCAAATATCTGCCACCCTCATATCCCCGCTCCGCACCAGATACCATGCCACAAAATGTCTGATTCCACTCCATCTCTGCATGGGTGTTGAATGCGAAATGTACGTGCATTCTGCTTTTCACTCTTCTTTCACTGACCAAACACTCCTCCGGGGCTTATCGGATCAAAGGGGTAAAAATTGAAGTCATGAACAACATAAGCTAAGAAGTGATATTCGGATTTCAGATAAATGAGCAATGCGATTTGGGATAAACAATCTTGAACGATTTCGATTACCGGAAACGAGAGAAAAAATTCGTTTTGCCTGAAATATATTTTCAAACTAAGCAGTTGAAGTAGCATTAAAATGAAACATTGAAGTTTGTCTGATGTACCCATAATTCATAGATCTGGATCTCGGTTCCACTCAGGATAGATTCAAATGGAAACATGGAATCGCATTAAAAAGTTTCCCTTAAGAAATAAAAAATAAAAAGAAAGCAGTTTTGTGAATAACACTAAGTATGCAGACAAGCCAGCCCCCGGAATTTTTGTGCTTCCTAAAACAGATATAACTATACGATCGTCTCTGACAGTTCTTACAGTCAACACATCTAACCTTCATCTCGTTGATATGCGAAATATGGCCCGAGTAGCCCTGTGCCAGAAATAACAATACCAATGCCAATACAAGCCAAGTCGATGGATATTTGTAGAGGGTTTAACAAATTGTTCGTTCTTTGTATACTCCAGGACGACCACATGGATCAGTGGATTTGACAAATAGACGTTTCTCATGAATGAAATCATTAACCGTATTTCAGGTCTCCGATATCAGAACCAAGATAGAACTCAAGCAAATCACTTCTTCCTAACTGTTGCATGTTATTCTTTCAGTATCTAAAATACCATAATTCAAACTCATTCGGACTGAAGTATTTTTGAGTACATTTTGTAACTAAAAAATTTTGATAGCCAACAAGCGTACATACAAACCATCATGGACATGCAAACACAATCACCCAGCACTCCTCAATCAACGAAAGTAAACATTACCCAGCTGACGTCCAACCACAGAACCTAAACTGAAGAAAGTCTTGAACTAAACTACCTGCCAATATTCGGAGAGATACTCGTAATGACAGATATTGTACCATTTCCTCCACCAGCCGCATGGTCAAATAGCCGACACACTCGAGTCCCAGTTCCACAGATGTAATACATAAGCGTTCCTTCCCAACCGCCTTTATCCTAACCGCCTCACACCGTGGGGTTAATATTAACATGTACAATACTTCCCATCCTCCTTTACCCTAACCAACCACTCCACCGGAATCTTGTCGAAGGATGATTCTTGTGCTTAAACATCCTTCAACATAACAAAATTCAGTAATATCACTAAATATCATAACATATCATCATCATCAGCCATTTTGAATCCACTGCAGGATGAAGGCCTCTCCAGCAACTTTCCAGTTCCTTCTGTTTTGAGCACTGGACATCCATTTACTACCCACAAATTGATGAATTTCATCTATCCATCTCCGCCTTTGTCTTCCAGGTTTTCTTCTAGCTCCTCTTGGGTACCATTCTGTTATTTTCGTAGTCCATCTGTCATCATGTCTTCGAGCTATGTGTCCTGCCCAAGACCATTTTAGTTCTTTATTTTTGATAAGAATGTCCTTTTCTTGAGTTTGCTGCCTAATCCATGTGTTTCTCTTCTTATCTAACAGTCTGATTCCCAATATAATTCGTTCCATTCTTCGCTGTGTAGTCCTCAGCTTCTCTTCCATTCTTTTGGTGAGTGCCCAAGTTACTCCCCACCATACGTCATGGTGGGGAGTATAGATTGGTTCATTATTTTACGTTTCAGACAAACTGGGATAATGCTCTTCAGTATGTGACTATATTTCCTGAATGCCATCCATCCAAAATTTATTCTTTTCTTGACTTCCAGCCATTTATCATTATTACAGCTAATAACTTGTCCCAGATAAGTATATGACTCCACCTTTTCAATTACTGCTCCTTCAATCATTATATCCCTTTCTATGGCATACTTGTTCATCATTACTTTTGTTTTAGCCATATTCATCTTTAGTCCAAAATCCTTACTAACTGTGCATAACTGATTAAGATTTTCCTCTAATTCTTTGGGATCGTGGCTTATGACCACAATGTCATAAATGCAAGTCGTAAATGGTTTAGGTACTCTCCGTTCACATTGACTCCTTTCTGCGACCAGTCTAATCTTCTGAAAGCTTCCTCAAGGGCAGCAGTAAACAGCTTCGGAGATATTGTGTCTCCTTGTCGAACTCCTTTCTCGATTTTAAATTTGCTACTGTCTTTGTCTAGTCTAATAAAGGAGGTAGCACTCTCATATATTTTCTTCAAAATCATAATATATGGGGTATCTATGCCTTGTCTTTCCAGTGCCCGAAAAATTGCCTTATGCTGTATGGAGTCATAATCCACAAATGCCAGGCATAATGGTGTTTTGTATTCATTTCCTTTCTCTATTAGCTGTGATATTACGTGAAGGTGATCCATAGTTGAGAATCGTGTCCTAAAGCCAGCTTGCTCTTTCGGTTGATTCTCATCAAGTATTCTTTCTAATCTGTTAGTAATGACCCTTGTGAACAACTTGTAGATGTGGGATAACAAGCTAATTGGTCTATAATTTCTAATTTCTGATTTATCTCCTTTCTTTTGCAGCAAAACTATGATTGCATTATTCCACTGCTTAGGCATCACACCTTTTCTAATGCACTTTGTGAAGAGCCTTGCCAGTTTTTGTGTTATGTCTCTTCCTCCCAATTTTAACAACTCTACAGTAACTTCATCTTCCCCCGGGGCTTTCCGATTCTTCATTTTCTTCAATGCATGTTCTACCTCATCAGGAAGAATATCGGGTATGTCGTATGTGTTGCTACTTTGCAATCGATGTTCCCCACTGCTGGTATCATTCCCTCGCTCCTTGTATAATTCTCTATAGTAGTCTTCTGCTATTTGAATTATGCCTTCTCTGCTGTTTATAAGTACACCATCGCTATTCTTCAGTTTCAGTATCATTTGTCTTTCTGTATTACTGCTCATGGCTGCTGATTTAAATCCTTTGTTTTCCCTTAATGCTTGTTCTAACTTTCTTGTGTTAAATCTTCTCATGTCCTCTCTGAGTCTCTTTCTAATGGCTTTGCATAACTCAGTATACTCAATGTTCTCCCTGTCAGTGTTTTTCTTGCTCTTCATTTGTCGTCTTCGGTTGATCATGACAAGTGTTTCTTGACTAATTTTTTCTTCTTTGGATTTCTTTTTTCCCTATAGGTTTCTTGGGCTTTATCACTTTCAGAAAGTTGTAATATTCCTCGTCGATATCTTGGTCCTGAGCAGTCTGCAGAAGCTCAAACTTGTTCTTAAGTTCCAGTACATACTGCTTTTTCTCCTCGTCTGTTATCTCAAAGACCTTTGTATTATTTACTCGAGTCAGTTTTTTCCTTTCCTTTCCTACATCTATATCAAGTGTACATCTTACCATTCTGTGATCACTTCCAACATTTACCTTATTCAGGACGGTAACATCATTCACAATATATCTTCTGTTAGTGAGGATGAAGTCGATTTCATTAGAAGTTAATCCCTTTGGACTCTTCCATGTGCACTTTCTGTTCACCCTTTTCTTGAAAAAAGTGTTCATTACTGACAGTCCTTGAGATTCTGCAAATTCCACAAGTCTTTCACCTCTTTTATTTCTTTCACCAATTCCAAAATTTCCTATAGTTCCTCTTTCTGCGCTGTTTTGCCTTTTTCCAACCTTAGCATTGAAGTCCCCCATAATAATAGTGTAGTGGGTTTTCTGCTCATCTAGAAGACTCTCAATTTCGGTGTACATTTCTTCAACCTCTTCATCATCATGGCTCGATGTTGGTGCATAAATCATTATAATCTTTAGCTTGTACCTCTTATAAATCTTGTACCTTTATATACATAACATATATATAAATAAATATAAATATATATTTATATGTACTGTATAGTAAAAAAATTCAAATTAAAAAAGATGTGTATTGTAACTTATGAAGGGCGACCCCTGAACTCCGTTAAGTCAACTCCACTGTTGTACACAATGATGATGCACAACTAAAAAACAGGAAAATAATGAGGTGATTCCCAACAGGAACTGTCGCCAAGGATGCTGATTTCTAATACTTCATAGCAACCAAAAAGCAGGCCACAACGGTGTACGTTCTGGCCTGCAAATGAGTACGATACCTGTTGGAAGAGGAAACCCTAACCGGTACTCCCATCAGATTTTCACTCAAAGAGACAAAATTTTTCAGTACTCGAGACCAATCTAGCTGTATAATCGAAAGCCGAAATAAACACTTTAATTCCGTATCCAAAAAAACATACCATTATTATTTCTCATCCAAAATTCTTGTGAATTTTTCATGAAACTCCTAAAATTAATTTTAAACAAGTAGAGTCCATTTTACTCCTAACGTTTCCGGTTCCAAAAAAAAAAAAAAAAACGACATCCTGTCGTCTATCCTCTCCTATGTATGCGACATCGCACTTGGGTGACACTAGTTGATTAAATGATGCATTACAGTGATTGCCATTGAATTCAAAGGAGTTTTCCCTAATATCGCAGGACACTGATCTGCCGAGACAAAACCGTTCAGAAATACTCTAACATCGTTCGATTGAATTGATTCAAAATTGAAATTTCATCCACGCTGACGATAGTGGTCAGTCCATTAATTACCGGCTCTTGCATTGTCTTGGAAAATTCCATCTGGTTAATAATCACTAAAGGGATTCTGTCAACGCCGATCACTTGAAGATAGCCTGGCATTTGGTTCATCTGTGGAACAAAATGTGATATTGATAGCACTCAGAACTGATTGCGATTGTATAATCACAAAAAAACCAGAACTGATATTGATTTCATTCAATATCAGTTCTGATTCCAAGAAACAACTCTATTTCTGAATGGCAAAAATCTCTTCTCTGTTCTTTACGTCAATCCTGAAAAGAACTGAAGCGAAATAGAAGAGGTGCTATTATGACATCGGTCACAACCCCACCTGTTCAGAGAGACCTATTCAAACGGAAAATTCTGTTAACAAACAGCCCTCCTTGTGGAAAACTTGCAGTCAAGAAGAAACTGAAACTATTCTGGAGATCCATTCAGAAGATGAAATAGATAAAAAACCTTTTTTGGCTGCCTGAAACAGATTTCAAAAGGCATGTCACAATCCTGCTCCCTTACGAACGAAAAATGTATCTTTAGCCTTCCAGCGATAGTTTCTTCTGAACAATTACAACTCTTTGCAAACCTCAATTTCTTCTCAATCTTGAAATATGGTTCGAGCAATTCGGTTAGTGCTACAAAAACCCGTAATTAAAAACTTCAATCTGTCCACCTTTGCACCTGTGAACCCACGAATTTAATGGAAATTATTCTCCATTAGTGAACCATCGATGGCACAACCTGAAACAAAAATAAAATAATATAAAATAAAAAATACATTACAAGAAACTTACCTGACTGGATCTTATGTACGGAACTACCCTCACGGAGAGACACTCGGAATGACAAACAGTGAACCGTTTCCTCCTCCGTCCTCACGGTCAAATATCTGCCACCCTCATATCCCCGCTCCGCACCAGATACCATGCCACAAATTGTCTGATTCCACTCCATCTCTGCATGGGTGTTGGATGCGAACTTTTCATGCATTCTGCTTTTCACCCTTCTTTCGCTGGACAAACACTCCTCCGGGGCTTATTGGATCAAAGGGGCAAAAATAGAAGTCATGAACAACACAAGTTACCAAGTGATATTCGGCATTCAGATAATTGAGCAATGCCATTTGGGATGAACAATCTGAAACGATTTCGATTATCAGAAACGAGAGAAAAAATTTGTTTTGCCTGAAATATATTTTGAACCTAAGCAGTCGAAGTAGCATTAAAATGAAACATTGAAGTTTGTGTGATGTACCCATAATTCATAGACCTGGCTCTGGTTTCCACTCAGGATAGATTCAAATGGAAACATGGAATCGCGTTGAAAAGCTTCCCTAACGAAAGGAAAAGTAAAAAGAAAGCAGTTTTCTCAATAACAGAAAGCATGCAGCCAAGAGAGCCCACGGAACTTTTGTGCTTCCTAAAACGGATACAACTATATGATCGTCTCTGACAGTTCTTACAGTCAACACATCTGACCTCCATCTCGTTGTATTCGCAATACGGCCCGAGTAGCCGCTTGTGCCACATTAACAATGCCAATGCCAATACAAGCCAAGTCGATGTATATTTGAAGAGGGTTTTACGAAATTGTTCGTTCTTTGTATACTGCAGTACGACGACATGGATCAGTGAATTAGACAAATAGACCTTTCTCATGAATGAAATCATTAACGGTATTTCTGAATAACATAAACCATGCAGCCAAGAGAGCCCACGGAATTTTTGTGCTTCCTGAATTGAACTTAAGTAATTAACTCCTTCCTAACTGCTGCATGTAATTCTTGGAGCATCTCAAATACCATAATTCAGACTCATTCGGACTGAAATATATTTTGTAACTAAAAAGTTTGATAGCCAACAAGCGTATATACAAACCATTATGGACATTCAAACACAATCACCCAGCACTCCTCAATGAAGGAAAATTAACACTACCCAGCTAACATCTGACCACACAACTTGAACAGAAGACAGTCTTGATCTAAACTACCTGCCAATATTCGGAGAGACACTCGTAATGACAGATATTGTACCATTTCCTCCACCAGCCGCATGGTCAAATATCCGACACACTCGAGTCCCAATTCCATAGATGTAATTTTAAAGTGTTCCTTTCCACCCGCCTTTACCCTAACCGCCTCACACCGTGGGGTTAATATTGACATGTACACTTCTTCCCACCCTCCTTTACCCTGACCAACCACTCCACCGGAATCTTGTTGAAGGATGAATCTTGTTAGTAAACATCCATCAACGTAAACAAAGTTTAGTAATATCACTAAATAACATAAAATATATATAAGAAAAACATATGTAAATACTGCATAATAAAAAAATTCAAATTAATAAAAGATGCGTATTGTAACTTATGTTAAACAACAACTTCATGAATTAATTCCAAAAAGGAACTGTCGCCAGGGATTGTGTTTCTAGTAATTCATGGAAACAAAAGGCAGGCCACAACGGTGTACGTTCTGGCCTGCAAATGAGTGCGATACCTATTGGAAAAGGAAACCCTAAACAGAGCTCTCAGGGGATATTCACTCAAAAAGGCAGAATTTTCGATACTGAAGACCAATCTAACCGTTGAAGTTTAATCGAAAGCGGAAATAAACACACTTTAATTTCTAATAATAAAAAAACACACGTATTTCACAGACCATTATTATTTTTCATCAAAAATTCTAATGAAATTTTCATGTAACTGCTCAAATTAATTTTAAACAAGTGGAGTCCGTTTTACTCCTAAAGTTACCGGTTCCCATAAGAAAACAAACGTCCTGTCGTCTATCCTCTCCTATGTATTCGACACCTCACCTGGGTGACATTAGTTGATTAAATGATGCATTGCAGTGATTGCCATTGAAATCAATGGAGATTTTTCCCTAATATCGCAGGACACAAATCTGCCGAGACAAAACCGTTCAGAAATACTCTAACATCGTTCGATTGAATTGATTCCAAATTGAAATTTATTCAAGCTGATGATAGTGGTCAATTCATTAATTACCGGCTGTTGCATTATCTTGGAAAATTCCATCTGATTAATAGTCTCTAAAGGGATTCGATCACTTGAAGATAACCTGGCAATTTGTTCATTTGTGGAACAAAATGTGATATTGATAACAGTCAGAACTGATTCCTATTTTATAATCACAAAAATCCAGAACTGATATTGATTACATTCAATATCAGTTCTGATTCCACGAAACATCTCCATTTCTGAATCTCTAATCTCTTCTTTACGTCAATCTTCAAAAGGACTGAAGTGAAATAGAAAAGGTGGTATTGTAATATCAGTCATAAAACCACGTGTTCAGAGAGACCTATTCAAACTGAAAACTCTGATACCGTTAACAAACAGGACGCTCATTCTCTCTTTGGGGAAGACTTGCAGTCAAGAAGAAACTGAAACTATTCTGGAGATCCATTCAGAAGATGAAATAGATGCAAAAACCTTTTTTGGCTGCCTGAAAGAGATTTCAAAAGGCACGTCACAATCCTGCTCCCTTTCGAACGAAAAATGTATCTTTAGTCTTCCAGCGATAGTTTCTTCTAAACAATTACAACTCTTTTCAAACCTGAATGTCTACTCAATCTTGAAATATGGTTCTAGCAATTCGATTATTGCTACAAAAGCCGTATTTAAAAACTTCAATCTGTCGACCAATGAACCCACGAATGTAATGGAAATTATTCTCCATTAGTGAACCATCAATGGCACATCCTGAACAGAAAATAAAAAAATATAAAATAAAAAACTTAACTGACTGGATCTTATGTACGGAACTACCCTCACGGAGAGACACTCGGAATGACAAACAGTGAACCGTTTCCTCCTCCGTCCTCACGGTCAAATATCTGCCACCCTCATATCCCCGCTCCGCACCAGATACCATGCCACAAAATGTCTGATTCCACTCCATCTCTGCATGGGTGTTGGATGCGAACTTTTCATGCATTCTGCTTTTCACACTTCTTTCTCTGGACAAACACTCCTCCGGGGCTTATTGGATCAAAGGGGTAAAAATTGAAGTCATAAACAATCTTGAACGATTTCGATTACCGGAAACGAGAGAAAAAATTTGTCTTGCCTGAAATATATTTTCAACCTAAGTAGTCTAAGCAGCATTGAAATGACACATTGAAGTTTGTCTGATGTACCCATAATTCATACACTTGGCTCTGGGATCCACTCAGGATAAATTCAAATGGAAACATGGAATCGCGTTAAAAAGGCTTCCCTTACGAAATGAAAAATAAAAAGAAAGCAGTTTTGTGAATGGCAGAAAGTATACAGACAAGCCCAGAAATTTTTCTGTTTTCTAAAACAGATACAACTATATGATCGTCTGTGACAGTTCTTACAGTCAACACATCTGACTTCCATCTCGTTGATATGCGCAATATGGCCCGAGTGCCCTTGCGCCAGAAATAACAATACCAATGCCAATACAAGTCCAAGTCGATGGATATTTGTAGAGGGTTTTCCCAAATTATTCGTTCTTTGTGTATTCCAGGACGACGACATGGATCAGTGGAGTTGACAAATAGACCTTTCTCATGATTGAAATCATTAACCGTATTTCAGGTCACATATATAAGAACCGAGATGGAACCCAAGCAAATCACTCCTTCCTAACTGCTGAATATAATTCTTGAAGCATCTAAAATACCCTAATTTTCAAACTCATTCGGACTGAAATATTTTTGAGTACATTTTGTAACTAAAAATTTTTGATAGCCAACAAGCATAAATACAAACCATTAGGGACATTCAAACACCATCACCCAGTAGTCCGCAATCAAGGAAAATAAACACTACTCATCTGACATCCAACCACAAAACCTGAACTGAAGACAGTCTTGATCTAAACTACCTGCCAATATTCGGAGAGACGCTCGTAATGACAGATATTGTACCATTTCCTCCACCAGCCGCATGGTCAAATATCCGACACACTCGAGTCCCGGTTCCACAAATGTAATACATCTGTGGAACCGGGACTTCATTATAAAAAACTTCGACCAATGAACCCACGAATGTAAGCGCAGTTAATATTGACATGTACACTACTTCCCGCCCTCCTTTACCCTAACCAACCACTCCACCGGAATCTTGTCGAAGGATAATTCTTGTGCGTAAACATCCTTCAACTTAACAAAATTCAGTAATATCACTAAATAACATAACATATATATAAAAAAAGGTATATATTTATACATAGTGTATAGTAAAAAAATTCAAATTTATAAAAGAGGTGTATTTTAACTTTTGTAGGGCGAATCCTGAACTCCGTGAAGTCAACTCCGCTGTGGTACACTACGATTATGCACAACAAAAAAACGGAAAATAATCAGTTGATTCCAAAAAGGAACTGTCGCCAAGGATGCTGATTTCTAATACTTCATGGCAACAAAAGGCAGGCCAAAACGGTACGTTCTGGCCTGCAAATGAGTACGATCCCTTTTGGAACACTAAACACTAACCGGGGCTCCCAGCTGATTTTCACTCAAAGAGGCAAAATATTCGGTACTGGAGACCAATCTAGGCGTTGAAGTATAATCGAAAGGGAAATAAACACCTTAATTCTGTTTCCAAAAAAGCATGTATTTCACATCCCATTATTATTCCTCATTGAAAATTCTAATGAATTTTTCATGTAACACCTGAAATTAATTTTAAACAAGTGGACCCCTAAAGTTTCCGGTTCCCAAAAGAAAACAAACGTCCTGTCGTCTATCCTCTCCTATGTATGCGACACATCACCTGGCTGATATTAGTTGATTAAATGATGCATTGCAGTGACTCCCAATCTTTAATCGCTTAATGTATACTTGACTAAGACACTTAAATAGCCATTGCCCTTGAAATCAATGGAGTTTTCCCTAATATCGCAGGACACAAATCTGTCGAGACACAACAGTTGAGAACCACTCTAACATCGTTCGATTGAATGGATTCCAAATTGAAATTTATTCAAGCTGACGATAGTGGTCAATCCAATAATTACCGGCTCTTGCATTGTCTTGGAAAATTCCATCTGGTTAATAATCACTAAAGGGATTCATTGAACGTCGGTCACTTGAAGATATCCTGGCATTTTGTCCATTTGTAGTATAAAATGTGATAATGATTGCAGTCAGAACTGATTGCGATTGTATAATCCCAAAAGAACCAAAACTGATATTGATTTCATTCAATATCAGTTCTGATTCCACAAAACATCTCCATTTCTGAATGGCCTAAACCTTTGCTCTCTTTGGCACCTCAATCCTCAAAAGAACTAAAGCGAAATAGAACAGGTGGTATAATGACATCAGTCACAACACCATCTGTTCAAAGAGAGAGATTCAAATTGAAAACTGTGATACCGTTAACAAACAGCACGCTGATTTCCTCCTTGTGGAAGACTTGCAGTCAACAAGAAGCTGAAACTATTCTGGAGATCCATTCCGAAGATGAAATAGGGGCAAAACCTTTTTTTGGCTGCCTGAAACAGATTTCAAAAGCCATGTCACAATCTTGCTCCCTTACAAACGAAAAATGTAACTTTAGTCTTCCAGCGATAGTTTCTTCTAAACAATTACAACCTTTTGCAAACCTCAATTTCTACTCAATCTTCAAATATGGTTAGTGCTACAGAAGCCGTATTTAAAAACTTCAATCTGTCCACCTATGAACCCAGAAATGTAATGGATATTATTCTCCATTAGTGAACCATCGATGGCACATCCTGAAAGGAAAATAAAATAATACATTATAAAATACATTATAAAAAACTTACCTGACTGGATCTTATGTACGGAACTTTACGGAGAGACACTCGGAATGACAAACAGTGAACCGTTTCCTCCTCCGTCCTCACGGTCAAATATCTGCCATCCTCATATCCCCGCTCCGCACCAGATACCATGTCACAAAATGTCTGATTCCACTCCATCTCTGCATGGGTGTTGAATGCAAATTTTTCGTGCATTCTGTTTTTCACCCTTCTTTCGCTGGACAAACACTCCTCCGGGGCTTATTGAATCAAACAAGCAAAAATTGAAGTCATAAACAACATAAGGTGCCAAGTGATATTCAGATAAATGAGCAATGAGATTTGGGATAAACACTCTTGAACGATTTCGATTACCGGAAACGAGAAAAAAGAATTGTCTTGCCTGAAATATATTTTAAACCTAAGAACTCGAAGTAGCACTGAAATGACACATTGATGTTTGTCTGATGTACCCATAATTCATAGACCTGTCTCTTGCCTCCCCTCAGGATTGATTCAAATGGAAACATGGAATCGCATTAAAAAGGCTTCCCTTACGAAATGAAAAATAAAAAAAAAGCAGTTTTCTGAATAACAGAAAGTATGTAGACAAGCCAGCTCCCGGAATTTTCTGCTTCCTAAAACGGATACAACTATACGATCGTCTCCGACAGTTCTTACAGTCAACAACACATCTGACCTCCATCTCGTTGATATGCGCAATATGGCCCGAGTAGCCCTTGTGCCAGATTAAACACACTTTAATTCCTAATACAAGAAAAACATGTATTCGACATACCATTATTATTTCTCATCCAAAATTCTTAGGAATTTTTCATGTAACTCCTAAAATTAATTTTAAACAAGTGGAGTCCAATTTACTCCTAAGGTTTGCGGTTCCCAAAAGAAAACAAACATCTTGTCGTCATCAATCACCTGGGTGACATTAGTTGATTAAATGATGTATTGTAGTGATTGCCATTGAAATCAATGGAGTCTTCCCTAATATCGCTGGACACTAATCTGTCTAGACACAACAGTTGAGAATCACTCTAACATCGTTTCATGGAATGGATTCCAAATTGAAATTTATTCAAGCTGACGATATTGGTCAATCCATTAATTACCGGCTCTTGCATTGTCTTGGAAAATTCCATCTGTTTAATAATCACCAAAGGAATTCGATCAACGTCGATCACTTGAAGATATCCCGGCATTTTGTTCATTTGTGGAATAAAACGTGATAAATTGCAGTCAGAACTGATTGCTGTTGTATAATCCCAAAAAACCAGAACTGATATTGATTTCATTCAATATCAGTTCTGAATTAGAACTGATATTGTTGAGAGAGCCTTATTCAAAGTTCAGAGAGACTCTGAACAGGTATTCTCTCTGAACTCTGTTCAGAGTTCTGGAGATCCATTCAGAACATGAAATAGATGCAAAACCTTTTTTTGGCCGCCTGAAAGAGATTTCAAAAGCCACGTCACAATCTTGCTCCCTTTCGAACGAAAAATGTAGCTTTAGTCATCCAGCGATAGTTTCTTTTAAACAATTACAACTCTTTCCAAACCTCAATGCCTGCTCAATCTTGAAATATGGTACTAGCAATTCGGTTAGTGTTACAAAAGCCGGATTTAAAAACTTCAATCTGTCGAGGTATGCACCTGTGAACCCAGGAATGTAATGGAAATTATCATCCATTAGTGAACACCCCGATGGCAACAACCTGAAACAAAAATAAAATAATATAAAATAAAAAATATATTATAAAAAACTTACCTGACTGGATCTAATGTACGAAACTACCCTCACGGAGAGACACTCGGAATGACAAACAGTGAACCGTTTCCTCCTCCGTCCTCACGGTCAAATATCTGCCATCCTCATATCCCCGCTCCGCACCAGATACCATGTCACAAAATGTCTGATTCCACTCCATCTCTGCATGGGTGTTGAATGCGAACTTTACATGCATTCTGCTTTCACCCTTCTTTCGATGACCAAACACTCCTCCGGGTTTATTGGATCAAAGGAGCAAAAATTGAAGTCATAAAGAACATAAGTTACCAAGTGATATTCGGATTTCAGAGAAATGAGCAATGGCCATTTGGGATAAACAATCTTGAACGATTTTGACTACCGGAGACGAGAAAAAAGAATTGTCTTGCCTGAAATATATTTTAAACCTAAGAACTCGAAGTAGCACTGAAATGACACATTGATGTTTGTCTGATGTACCCATAATTCATAGACCTGGCTCTGGGCTCCACTGAGGATAGATTCAAATGGAAACAAGGAATCGCATTAAAAAGGCTTCCCTTACGAAATGAAAAATAAAAAGAAAGCAGTTTTGTGAATGGCAGAAAGTATGCAGACCAGCCTAGATTTTTGTCTGCTTCCTAAAACGGATACAACTATATGATCGTCTGTGACACTTCTTACAGTCAACACATCTGACCTCGTTGATATGCGCAATATGGCCCGAGTAGCCCTTGTGCCAGAAATAACAATACCAATGTCAATACAAGCCAAGTCGATGGATATCTGTAGAGGGTTTTACCAAATTGTTCGTTCTTTGCATACTCCAGGACGACCACATGGATCAGTGGAGTTGACAAATAGACCTTTCTCATGAATGATATCCTTAACTGTATTTCAAGTCACATATATCAGAACCAAGAAGCAAATCATTCCTTCCTAACTGCTGCAAGCAATTTTTGGAGCATCGAGAATACCATAATTTTCAAGCTCATTCGGACAACTAAAACTTTTGATAGCCAACAAGCGTAGATATAAACCATTAAGGACATTCAAACGTAATCATCCAGCACCCCTCAATCAAGGAAAATAAACACTACTCAGCTGACATCCAACCACACAACCTGAATTGAAGGCAGTCTTGATCTAAACTACCTGCCAATATTCGGAGAGACACTCGTAATGACAGATATTGTACCATTTCCTCCACCAGCCGCATGGTCAAATATCCGACACACTCGAGTCCCAGTTCCACAGATGTAATACATAAGCGTTCCTTCCCACCCGCCTTTACCCTAACCACCGCTCCACCGGGGGGTTAATATTGACATGTACACTACTTCCCACCCTCCTTTACCCTGACCAACCACTCCACCGTTATCTTGTCGAAGGATGATTCTTGTGAGTAAACATCCTTCAACATAACAAAATTGAGTGATATCACTAAATAACATAACATAAAAAAAGTATATAGTATGTATAGTAAAAAACATAACATATATATAAATATATATATATATATATATAAGAAAAAAATTCAAATTAATAAAAGATGTGTGTTGTAACTTATGCAGGGCGATTCCTGAACTCCGTAAAATCAAATCCACTGTGGTACACTGTGATGTTACACAACTCAAAAATACAAAAATTAGTTAACTCCACAAAGGAGCTATCGCCTGAGAGGCTGATTTCTAGTACTCCAAGGCAACTGCAAGTCAACTGCAAGGCAGTTTTCGGTACTGGACTCCAATCTAGCCCTTGAAGTATAATCGAAAGCTGAAAACAAAACACCTTAATTCCGTATAAAAAAAATGTATTTCACATACCATTATTATTTCTCATCCAAAATTCTAATGAATTTTTCATGAAACTCGTAATTTAATTTTAAACAAGTGGAGTCCGTTTTACTCCTAAAGTTTCCGGTTCCCATAAGAAAACAAACGTCCTGTCGTCTATGGTCTCTTTTGTATGCGACACATCACTTGGGTGACATCAGTTGATTAATTGATGTATTGCAGTGACTCCCAATCTTTAATCACTCAATGTATACTTGACTAAGACTCTTAAATAGCCATTGCCCTTGAAATCAATGGAATTTTCCCTAATATTGCGGGACAATATCTGCTGAGACACCCCAGTTGAGAACCACTCTAATATCCTTCGATTGAATGGATTCCAAATGAAATTTATGTGGCTCCAGGCTCAGTTCCAAAGATGTAATATATAAGCGTTCCTCACGCCCTCAATTACCCTAACCAACCACTCCACCGAAATCATGTCGAAGGATGATTCTTGTGCATAAACATTCTTCAACGTAACAAAGTTCAGTAATATCACTAAATATCATAACATAAATAAATATATAAAAAAACATATGTATATACTGCATAGTAAAAAAATTCAAATTAATAAAATATGTGTATTGTAACTTATTTAAAACAGGAAATAATTCCAAAAAGGAACTTTCTTCAGGGTTACTGATTTCTAGTACTTCATGGCAACAAAAGGCAGGGAACAACGGTATAACATTTTTGCTCCAAATGAGTACGATCCCTTTTGAAACAGGAAACCTTAACCAGTGCTCCCAGCAGATTTTCACTGAAAGAGGCCGAATGTTTGGTACTGAAGAGCAATCTAGCCATTGAAGTATAATCAAAAGGGAAATAAACACCTTGATTCCGTATCCAAAAAAGCATGTATTTCACATATCATTATTATTTTTCATCCAAAATTCGAATGAAAGTTTCATGTAACTGCTGAAATTAATTTTAAACAAGTGGATTCCATTTTACTCCTAAAGTTTCCAGTTCCGAAAAGAAAACAAACGTCCTGTCGTCATCAATCAACTGGGTGATATTAGTTGATTAAATGTTGCATTGCAGTGATTGCCATTGAAATCAATGGAGATTTTCCTAATATCGCAGGACACAAATCTGCCGAGACACAACAGTTGAGAAGCACACCAACATCGTTTCATGGAATGGATTCCAAATTGAAATTTATTCAATCTGACGATATTGGTCAATCCATTGATTACCGGCTCTTGCATTGTATTGGAAAGTTCCATCTGATTATTAATAATCAATAAAGGGATTCGATCACTGGAAGATAGCCTGGCATTTTGTTCATCCGTGGAACAAAATTTGATATTGATAGCACTCAGAAATGATTGCGATTGTATAATCCCAAAAAACCAGAACTCATGTTGATTTCATTCAATATCAGTTCTGATTCCACGAAACATCTCCATTTCTCAATGGCCTAAATCTCGTAACAATCCTCAAAAGAACTGAAGTGAAATAGAAAAGGTGGGATTGTGAAATCAGTCACAACACCACCTGTTCAGAGAGACCTATTGAATCTGAAAACTCTGATGCCGTTAAAACACAGCACGCTGATTTCCTCCTTGTGGAAGACTTGCAGTTAAGAAGAAACTGAAACTATTCTGGATATCAATTCAGAAGATCAAATAGAGACTAAACCTTTTTTTGATTGCCTGAAACAGATTTGAAAAGCCACGTCACAATCTTGTTCCCTTACGAACGAAAAATGTGTCCTTAGTCTTACAGCAATAGTTTCTTCTAAATAATTACAACTCTTTGAAAATCTCAATGTCTACTCAATCTAGAAAAATGGTTCTAGCCATTCGGTTAGAACTACAGAACCCGTTTTTAAAAACTTCAACCTGTCCACCTTTGCACCTATGAAACGACGAACTTAAAGGAAATTATCATCCACTAGTGAACACCCCGATGGCACAACCTGAAAGGAAAATAAAAAAATACGTTATAAAAAATTTACCTGACTGGATCTTAAGTACGGAACTACCCTCACGGAGGGACACTCGGAATGACAAACAGTGAACCGTTTCCTCCTCCGTCCTCACGGTCAAATATCAGCCACCCTCATATCCCCGCTCCGCACCAGATACCATGCCACAAAATGTCTGATTCCACTCCACCTCTGCATGAATGGTGAATGCGAACTTTTCATGCATTCTGCTTTTCACACTTCTTTCGCTGACCAAACACTCCTCCGGGGTTTATTGAATCAAAGGAGAAAAAAATTGAAGTCATAAGTTAACAAGTGATATTCGGATTTCAGATAAATGAGAAATGCCATTTGGGACAGACAGTCTTGAACGATTTCGATTATCGGAAAAGAGAGAAAAAATTTGTCTTGCCTGAAATATATTTTCAACCTTACCAGTCGAAGTAGCATTAAAATGAAACATTGAAGTTTGTCTGATGTACCCACTCAGGATAGATTCAAATGGAAATATGGAATCGCATTAAAAAGCTTCTCTTGCGAAATGAAAAATAAAAAGAAAGCAGTTTTGTGAATAACAGAAAGTATGCAGAGAAGCGAGCTCCCGGAAATTTTCTGCTTCCGAAAATTGATAAAACTATATGATCGTCTCTGAGAGTTCTGACAGTCAACACATCTGACCTTCATCTCGTTGGTATACGCAATATGGCCCGAGTAGCCCTTGTGCCAGAAATAATACCAATGCCAATACAAGCCAAGTCGATATATATTTGTAGAGGGTTTTACTAAATTGTTCGTTCTTTGTATACTCCAGGAGGAAAACATGGATCAGTGGAGTTGACAAATAGACCTTTCTCAAGAATGAAATCATTAACCGTATTTCAGGTCACATATAAAAGAACCAAGATGCAACTCAAGCAAATCACTCCTTCCTAATTGCTGCATGTAATTCTGGGAGCATCTAAAATACCATAATTTTCAAGCTCATTCTGACTAAAATATTTTTGAATACATTTTCGAACTAAAAAATTTTGATAGCCAACAAGTGTACATACAAATCATTATAGACATGAACACACCATCACCCAGCAATCCTCAAGCGAGGAAAATAAACACTACTCAGCTGACATCTGAACTAAACACAACCTGCACTGGAGGCAGTCTTGATCTAAACTACCTGCCAATATTCGGAGAGACACTCGTAATCACAGATATTGTACCATTTCCTCCACCAGCCGCATGGTCAAATATTCGACACACTCGAGTCCCACTTCCACACATGTAATACATAAGCGTTCCTTCCCACCTTCCTTTATCCTGACCAACCACTCCACCGGAATCTTGTCGATAGATGATTCTTGTGTGTAAACATTCTTCAACTTAACAAAATTCAGTAATATCACCAAATAACATAACATATATATATATATGTACTGTATAGTAAAAAAATTCAAATTTATAAAAGATGTGTAGCTTATGTAGGGCCACTCCTGAACCTCGTTAAGCCAAATCGACTGTGGTACGCTGTGATGATACACAACTCAAAAATAGAAAAATGAGTTAATTCCAGAAAGGAGCTATCGCTTGGGAGGTTGATTCCTAGTACTCCAAGGCAACTCCAATGCAATTTTCGGTACTGGAGATCAATCTGGCTGTTGAAGTATAACCAAAAGCGGAAATAAACATTTTAATTCCGAATTAAAAAAAAAAAAATGTATTTCACATACGATTATTATTTCTCATTCCAAATTGTAATGAATTTTTCATGAAACTCTTGATTTAATTTTAAACAAGTGGAGTCCGTTTTACTCTTAAAGTTTCCGGGTCCCATAAGGACACCAACGACTTGTCGTCTATACGTATGCGACACATCACCTGGGTGACATTAGTTGCTTAATTGATGTATTACAGTGACTCCCAATCTTTAATCACTCAATGTATAGTTGACTAAGATACATAAAAACCATTGCCTTTGAAATCAATGGAGTTTTCCCTAATATTGAGGGACAATAATCTGCTGAGACACAGCAGTTCACAACCACTCTAATATCCTTCAATTGAGTGGATTCCAAATGAAATTTATTCAAGCTGGCGACAGTGATAAATCCATCAATTACCGGCTCTTGCATTGCCTTGAAAAATTCCATCTTGTTTATAATCACTGAAGGGCCATGAATGTCGATCACTTGCAGATATCCTGGCAATCTATTCATCTGTGATCCAATCTCCCGATTAAAAAAAACATTGCCTGATAATCTGGGTTCCCACTTTTTCTTTTATTCCAGTTGAGTAGCCAGTTTCTCGCTCCTTTGTCAAGCAGTTTTTGGAATACTTCAAGTATTTAAGTACTTCAGCGGCATATTCTTTCTTCCTGTATATCCATTGATAGAAGCGATTTTTGTGAAAACTTTATGGAAAATATTCTCTGTCGGTTAGAAAAATGAAACAGAACCAAGTGGAATCTATCGTGAGAATGGTTTACTTTTCGCAAAAATTGCACGGTATAAATATTTAGTGCTCACTGTGCAGAAAAAATGTAATATCTTTAATTATCTTCTTGACAATCTGTTCTGTAATACGCCCTTATATTTCTACCAATTTTTGTCCCCTCAAGCAAATCACTTCTTCCTAACTGCTGCATGTTAGTCTTGGAGCATCCAAAATACCATAATTTTCAAACTCATTCGGACTGAAATACTTTTCCATTTTATAATGAAAAAAATTTGATAGCCAATACAGGCACGCATAAAACTTATAGACATGCACACACAACCATTCAACACTTTTTACTCTTCTTTCGCTGGCCAACCAATCCCCCGGGGCTTATTGGATCAAAGGGGAAAAAATTGAAATCAAAAGCAACATAAGTTACCAAGTGATATTCGGGTTTCAGAGAAATGGGATAAACATTTTAGATATTTGACCGCGATTTGGGATAAACAATCTTCAACGATTTCGATTACCGGAAACGACAGAAAAAAATTGTTTTCCTGAAATATATTTTCAACCCAAGCAGTCGAAGTAGCATTAAAATGAAACATTGAAGTTTGTCTGATGTACCCATAATTCATACACCTGGCTCTGGGCTCCACTGAGGATAGATTCAAATGGAAACATGGAATCGCATTAAAAAGCTTCCCTTAAGAAATGAAAAATTAAAAGAAAGCAGTTTTGTGAATAACAGAAAGTATGCAGACAAGCCCAGGAATTTTTCTGCTACCGAAAACGGATAGAACTATATGATCGTCTCTGACAGTTCTTATAGACAACACATCTGACCTCCATCTCGTTGATATACACAATATGGCCCGAGCAGCACTTGCGGCAGAAATAACAATACCAATGCCAATACAAGCCAAGTCGATGGATATTTGTAGAGGATTTTACCAAATTGTTCGTTCTTTGTATACTCCAGGACGACCACATGTGTCAGTGGAGTTGACAAATAGAACTTTTTCATGAATGATAACCGTATTTCAGGTCATAGATGAACTAAATTGGAACTCCAGCAAATCGCGCCTTCCTAACTTCTGCACGTAATTCTTTGAGCATCTAAAATACCATAATTTTCAAACTCATTCGGACAGAAATATTTTTGAGTACATTTTGTAACTAAAAAATTTTGATAGCCAACAAGCGTAAATACAAACCATTAGGGACATGCACACACCATCACCCAACACTCCCCAATCAAGGAATATAAACAATACCCAGCTGACATCTGACCACACAACCTTAACTGAAGACAGTCTTCATCTAAACTACCTGCCAATATTCGAAGAGACACTCGTAATGAGAGACATTTCCTCCACCAGCCGCATGGTCAAGTATCCGACACACTCGAGTCCCAGTTCCACAGATGTAATACATAAACGTTCCTTCCCACCCGCCTTTACCCTGACCAACCACTCCACCGGAATCTTGTCAAAAGATGAATCTTGTTAGTAATGATCCTTCAACAATTCAGTAATATCAGTAAATACCATATCATATATATACAAAAAGTATATATTTATATGTACTGTATAGTAAAAAACATACAAATTAATAAGAGATGTGTATTGTAACTTATGTAGGACGAGTCCTGTACTCCCTTAAGTCAACTCCTCTGTGGTACACTATGATGATACACAACTAAAAAAAAGGAAAATAATGAGTTGATTCCAGAAAGGAGTTGTTGCCAGGGAGGCTGATTCCTAGTATTCCATGGCAACAAAAGGCAGGACTCCACGGTCTACGTTCTCGGCTACAAATGAGTGAGATACCTTTTAGAACAGGAAACCGTAACCAGTGCTCCCAGCAGATATTAACTCAAAGAGGCAGAATATTCGTTACTCGAGTGCAATCTAGCCGTTGAAGTTTAATGGAAAGCAGAAATAAACACCGTAATTCCGCATCCAAGAAAGCATGTATTTCACATACCATTATTATTTCTCTTCCAAAATTCTAAAGAATTTTTCATGTAACTCCTGAAATTAATTGAGAGTTTGATAAACTCTGCCATAATGACGTGATAAGCAAGGTTCGCACTTTTTCTTCTATTTCAACTGATTAGCCGGTTTCATTTCCCTTCTTTGTCAAGCAGTTTTTGGAACAATTCTCGTATTTAAGTACTTCAGCGTCATATTCTTTCCTCTTGAATATCCAGTGATATAGGAGATTTTTTACAAAAACCGCCTGTATCACTGTATCACACAAGATCTGACCCCAAAACCTAAATTGAAATTAGTCTGGATATGTACAAGACGGAAAAAATATTTCCTCTTGTATATCCAGATTTACTCTTGTATATCCTTCCTTAAAAAGAGTTTGGTTTCCTCCACCAACGGCACGGTCAAATATACTGACATAGGCGACTCCCATTTCCAGAAACTTAACCGTTCTACAGGTTGAGGATTCATATTGGTATCTACAGTACTTCCCACCATCTTCTTGTCAACGAACTAATAGAAAACGACCTTTTCTGGTTCTTTTTCTATTAGTTCTCCTGGTCACCTTGGGCACTGCGGCTACCACTCTATGCCTGGGCGGGAAAATTGGATCCCACCCTCCTTTCCCTAACCGGCCACTCCTCCGGGTGGGCTTATTGGATGTCAATAATAAGTTGTTTTACACAATATAATTAAACACAAGTATCACCAACAGTCTAGTATTAGACATTCATAACATTCATAAGACATTCATAGACATTCATAAGTAAAACATCTCTATCGATAAAATATTATCCCATCTGTGAAAGTAGCTTCCTTAAACAGGGTTGCTAGAAAATAAAATATTCAGGAGCAAAAGATATTTCTGTGCTGTTAAAGTTTGATCACTGCTTCAAGGAGAGTACCCTACATGAAATTCTTTCAATTCCAAGTGCTATTCTGATCTCAGAGAAAATAGCAAACACAGTTTAGGATAAACAATTTCAATTAGCACAATCAACAGAATAATTTCGTCTGTCCAGAAATATTCTTTGAACGTAACCAATCGAAACGGCATTAAACTAAGAAAATGAACCATTGAAGTGTGCCCGATTTAGTGTTCAGTAGACCGGGCTCTGGACTTGAGACTACGAGTGCCAAGCTTTCGGTGTCCAAGCAATTCTGGTGCGCCTTTGAAAGCGAACTGATTCTACTTTTCGTTTCGACAATCATTTGAATGATTTTCGTATCAGAGTACAAGAAGCAGGCAGAGGCTCACAAAAAAAAGACACTGAAATTCCGCCACTGCCATACCGTCAGACGAGTTAATGCAGTATTACCTAACTAAATGGCACTCGTCAATTTGCGTAATTTTAAATACAATCACTCAGCCTCCTCTAAAATAAGTGACCAGTGTATATGAAAAAAAAAACATCCAGATGTACAAGATGGAAAAGTTGGTCTCATTTTCCGAAGCAACAGAATAATTATAGCGACAGATGCCATACGCTCAGTGATTTTATTCAATATCAGTTCTGATTCCACTAAGCATCTCTATTTCTGAATGGCCTAAATATTTTCTCTCTTCTATACCTCGATCCTCAGAAGAACTGAAGTGAAATAGAAAAGGTGGTACTGTGACATCAGTCAGAAAGACCTATTCAAACTGAAAACTCTGACACCGTTAACAAACAGCACGCTGATTCTCTCCTTGTGGAAGACTTGTAGTCAAGAAGAAACTGAAACTATTCTGGAGATCCATTCAGAAGATAAAATAGATACAAAACCTTTTTTTTTGACCGCCTGAAACAGGTTTCCAAAACACACACCACAGTCTTGCTCCCTTTCGAACGAAAAATATATCTTTATTCTTCCGGCGACAGTTTCTTCCAAACAATTACAACTCTTTGCAAGCCTCAATGTCTGCTCAATCACGAAATGCGGTTCAAGCATCTCGGGTAGTGCGACAAAAACAGTATTTAAAAACTTCAGTCTCTGTACCTATGAACCCTCGAATGCCATGGAAATTATCATCCATTAGTGATGGCGCAACCTGAAAGGAAAATAAAAAATACATTATAAAAAACTTACCTGACTGGATCTGATGAACGGAACTGCCCTCACGGAGAGACACTCGGAATGACAAACAGTGAACCGTTTCCTCCTCCGTCCTCACGGTCAAATATCTGCCACCCTCATATCCCCGCTCCGCACCAGATACCATGCCACAAAATGTCTGATTCCACTCCATCTCTGCATCGCGGTTGAATGCGAACTTTACATGCATTCTGCTTTTCACCCTTCTTTCGCTGACCAACCACTCCTCTGGGGCTTATTGGATCAATGGGTTAAAAATTGAAGTCATGAACAACATAAGCTAAGAGGTGATATTCGGATTTGAGATAAATGAGCAATGCGATTTGGGATAAAGAATATTGAACGATTTCGATTACCGGAAACGAGAAAAAAATTTGTCTTCCTGAAATATATTTTCAAACTAAGCACTCGAAGTAGCATTAAAATGAAACATTGAAGGTTGTCTGATGTACCCATAATTCATAGACCTGGCTCTGGGTTGCACTCAGGATAGATTCAAATGGAAACATGGAATCGCATTAAAAAGCTTCCCTTAAGAAATGAAAAATAAAAAGAAACTGTGAAAAGAAAGTAGTTTTCTGAATAACAGAAAGTATTACACTTCCATCTCGTTGATAAGCGCAATATGGCCCGAGTAGCCCTTGTGCCAGAAATAAAAGTACCAATGCCAATACAAGCCAAGTCGATGTGTAGAGGGTTTTACCAAATTGTTCGTTCTTTGTATACTCCAGGACGACCACATGGATCAGTGGAGTTGACAAATAGTTGACCTCTCTCATGAATGATATCATTAACCGTATTTCAAGTCACATATATCAGAACCAAGATGGAACCCAAGCAAATCACTCCTTCCTAACTGCTGAATGTAATTCTTGGATCATCTAAAAAACCATAATTCAAACTCATTCGGACTGAAATATTTTTGAGTACATTTTGTAACTAAAAATTTTGATAGCCAACAAGGGTACATACGGACCATTAGGGACATGCAAAAACACTCACCCAAATAGTCCTCAATCAAGGAAAATAAACATTACCCAGCTGACATCTGACCACACAACCTGAATTGAAGACAGTCTCGATCAAAACTTCCTGCCAATATTCGGAGAGACACTCGTAATGACAGATATTGTACCATTTCCTCCACCAGCCGCATGGTTAAATATCCAACACACTCGAGTCCCAGTTCCACACATGTAATACATAAACGTTCCTTCCCACCCGCCTTTACCCTAACCACCGCTCCACCGGGGGATTAATATTGACATGTACACTACTTCCCGCCCTCCTTTACCCTGACCAACCACTCCACCGGAATCTTGTCGAAGAATGATTCTTGTGAGTAAACATCCTTCAACATAACAAAATTCAGTAATATCACTAAATAACATAACATATATATAAAAAAAGTATTTATACAAAGTGTATAGTAAAAAAATTTAAATTTATAAAACATGTGTATTGTAACTTATGTAGGGCGAATCCTGAACTCCGTCCGTTAAGTCAACTCCGCTGTGGTACACTATGATGATGCACAACAAAAAAAAAAAAAAAAACAGGAAAATAATGCGTTGATTCCAAAACAGAACTGTCGCCACAGATGCTGATTTTAATACTTCATGGCAACAAAAGGCAGGCTACAACGGTGTATGTTGTGAGCTGCAAATGAGTACCATCCCTTTTGGAACAGGAATCCCTAACCTGTGCCCCCAGCTGATTTTCACTCAAAGAGGCAAAATTTAACAGTACTGGAGTCCAATCTGGGCGTTGAAGTATAATCGAAAGAGAAATAAACACCTTAATTCCGTATCCAAAAAAGCACGCATTTCACATCCCATTATTATTCCTCATCGAAAATTCTAATGAATTTTTCATGTAACACCTGAAATTAATTTTAAACAAGTGGACCCCGTAAAGTTTCCGGTTCCCAAAAGAAAACAAACGTCCTGTCGTCTATCTTCTCCTATGTATGCGATACATCACCTGGCTGATATTAGTTGATTAAATAATGTATTTGACTCCCAATCTTTAATCACTCAATGTATACTTGAATAAGATACTTAAATAGCCATAGCCCTTGAAATCAAAGGAGTTTTCCATAATATCGCAGGACACAAATCTGCCGAGACGCAACAGTTGAGAACCACTCTAACATCGTTCGATTGAATGGATTCCAAATTGAAATTTATTCAGGCTGGATGATAGTGGTCAATCCATTAATTACCAGCTCTTGCATTGTCTTGGAAAATTCCATGTGGTTAATATTCACTAAAGGGATTCATTGAACGTCGATCACTTGAAGATATCCTAGCATTTGGTTCATCTGTGGAATAAAACGTGATAAATTGCAGTCAGAACTGATTGCTGTTGTATAATCCCAAAAATATAGAACTGATATTGACTTCATTCAATATCAGTTCTGATTCCACGAAACATCTCCATTTCTGAATGGCCTAAATCGTAACTCTGTTTTGCACCTCAATCCGCAAAAGAACTGAAGCGAAATAGAAAAGGTGGTATTGTGATATCAATAACTACACCATCTGTTCAGAGAGACCTATTCAAACTGAAAACTCTGTTACCAAAACAGCACACTGATTTCCTCCTTGTGTAAGATTTGCAGTCAACAAGAAACTGAAACTATTGTTGATATCCATTCAGAAAATGAAATAGATGAAAACCTTTTTTTGGCCGCTTGACACAGATTTCAAAAGCCACGTCACAATCTTATTCCCTTTCGAACGAAAAATTTAGCTTTAGTCTTCCAGCGATAGTTTCTTCTAAACAATTACAACTCTTTTCAAACCTCAATGTCTGCTCAATCTTGAAATATGGTTCTAGCGATTCGGTTCGTGCTACAAAAGCCGTATTTAAAAACGTCAATCTGTCCACCTTTACACCTATGAACCTACAAATGTAAAGGAAATTATCATACATTACTGAACACCCGATGGCACAACCCGAAAGGAAAATAAAAAAATATATCATAAAAAACTTACCTGACTGGATCTTAAGTACGGAACTACCCTCACGGAGAGACACTCGGAATGACAAACAGTGAACCGTTTCCTCCTCCGTCCTCACGGTCAAATATCTGCCACCCTCATATCCCCGCTCCGCACCAGATACCATGCCACAAAATGTCTGATTCCACTCCATCTCTGCATGGCTGTTGAATGCGAACTTTACATGCATCGCTGGCCAACCAATCCTCAGGGGCTTATTGGATCAAAGGGGCAAAAATTGAAGTCAAAAACAACACAAGTTACCAAGTGATATTCGGATTTCAGAGAAATGAGGAATGCGATTTGGGATAAACCATCTTGAACGATTATGATTACCGGAAACGAGAGAAAAAATTTGTTTTGCCTGAAATATATTTTCAAACTAAGCAGTTGAAGTAGCATTAAAATGAAACATTGAAGTTTGTCTGATGTACCCATAATTCATAGACCTGGCTCTGGTTTCCACTCACGATAGATTCAAAGGGAAACATGGAATCGCATTAAAAAGCTTTCCTTACGAAATGAAAAATAAAGAAAGCAGTTTTGTGAATAACAGAAATATGCAGACAAGCCAGCTTCCGGAATTTTTCTGCTTCCTAAAGCGGATACAACTATACGATCGTCTTTGACAGTTCTTACAGTCAACACATCTGGCCTCCATCTCGTTGTATTCGCAATATGGCCCGAGTAGCCCTTGTTCCAGAAATAACAATACCAATTGCAATACAAGCCAAGTCGACGTATATTTGTAGAGGGTTTTCCCCAAAATTATTCGTTCTTTGTTTACTCCAGGACGACCACATGGATCAGTGGATTTGACAAATAGACGTTTCTCATGAATGAAATCATTAACCGTATTTCAGGTCTCCGATATCAGAACCAAGATGGAACTCAAGCAAATCACTTCTTCCTAACTGCTGCATGTAATTCTGAGAGCATCTAAAATACCATAATTCAAACTAATTCGGAGTGAAATATTTTTAACTAAAAAATTTTGATAGCCAACAAGCGTACATACAGACCATTAGGGACATGCAAACACCATCACCCAGCACTCCTCAATCAGGGAAAATAAACACTACCCAGCTGGCATCTGACCACACAACCTGAACTGAAGACAGTCTTCATGTAAACAACCTACCAATATTCGGAGAGACACTTGTAATGCCAGATATTGTACCATTTCCTCCACCAGCCGCATGGTCAAATATCCGACACACTCGAGTCCCAGTTCCACAGATGTAATACAAAAGCGTTCCTTCCCACCCGCCTTTACCCTTACCACCGCTCCACCGGAATCTTGTCGAAGGATGATTCTTGTGCGTAATCATCCTTCAACGTAACAAAGTTCAGTAATATCACTAAATAACACAACATATATAAAAAAAAAACATATACTGCATAGTAAAAAAATTCAAATTCGTAAAAGATGTGTATTCTAACTTACGTAAAACAGGAAAGTAATGAGTTTATTCCAAAAAGCAACTTTCGCCAGGGATGCTGATTTCTAGTACTTCATGGCAACAATAATCAGGGCACAATGGTGTACCTTCTGGCCTGCAAATGAGAACGACACCTTTTCGAAGAGGAAACCCAAACCAGTGCTCTCAGCAGATTTTCACTCAAAGAGGCAGAATTTTCGGTACTGAAGACCAATCTAGCCGTTGAAGTTTAATCGAAAGCGGAAATAAACACACTTTAATTCCTAATACAAGACAAACATGTATTCGACACACCATTATTATTTCTCATCCAAAATTCTTATGAATTTTTCATGTAACTCCTAAAATTAATTTTAAACAAGTGGAGTCCAATTTACTCCTAAAGTTTCCGGTTCCCAAAATAAAACAAACTTCCTGTCGTCATCAATCAACTAATATCACCTGGGTGACATTAGTTGATTAAATGATGTATTGTAGTGATTGCCATTGAAATCAATGGAGTTTTCCCTAATATCGCAGGACACTAATCTGTCGAGACACAACAGTTGAGAACCACTCTAACATCGTTTCATGGAATCCAAATTGAAATTTATTCAAGTTGAGGATATTGGTCAATCCATTAATTACCGGCTCTTGCATTGTCTTGGAAAATTCCATCTGGTTAATAATCAAGAAAGGGATTCGATCAACGTCGAACACTTGAAGATAGCCTGGCATTTTGTTCATTTGTGGAATAAAATGTTATAAATTGCAGTCAGAACTGAGTGCTGTTGTATAATCCCAAAAAAACCAGAACTGATATTGATTTCATTCAATATCAGTTCTGGATCAGAACTGATATTGTTCAGAAAGACTTTTTCAAAGTTCAGAGAGACTGTGAACATCTGTTCAGAGAGACGTATTCAAACTGAAAACTCTGTTAACAAAACAGCATGCTGATTTCCTACTTGTGGAAGACTTGCAATCAAGAAGAAACTGAAACTATTCTGGAGATCCATTCAGAAGATGAAATAGATAAAAAACCTTTTTTTGGCCGCTTGAAACAGATTTCAAAAGCCTCGTCACAATCTTGCTCCCTTTCGAACGAAAAATGTATCTTTAGTCTTCCAGCGATAGTTTCTTCTAAATAATTACAACACTTTGCAAACATCAATGTCTACTCAATCTTGAAAATATGGTTCTAGCAATTCGGTTAGTGCCACAAAAGCCGTATTTAAAAACTTCAACCTGTCCACCAATGCACCTATGAACACACGAATGTAATGGAAATTATTATCCATTAGTGAACACCCCGATGGTAACAACCTGAAACAAAAATAAAATAATATAAAATAAAAAATACATTAGAAAAAACTTACCTGACTGGATCTTATGTACGGAACTACCCTTACGGAGAGACACTCGGAATGACAAACAGTGAACCGTTTCCTCCTCCGTCCTCACGGTCAAATATCAGCCACCCTCATATCTCCGCTCCGCACCAGATACCATGCCACAAAATGTCTGATTCCACTCCATCTCTGCATGAATGGTGAATGCGAACTTTACATGCATTCTGCTTTTCAGCCTTCTTTCTCTGGACAAATACTCCTCCGGGGCTTACTGAATCAAAGGGGCAAAAATTGAAGTCATAAGTTAACAAGTGATATTCGGATTTCAGGTAAATGAGGAATGCGATTTGGGATAAACAATCTTGAACGATTTTCATTACCGGAGACGAGAAAAAAGAATTGTCTTGACTGAAATACATTTTCAACCTAAGCACTCGAAGTAGCATTGAAATGACACATTGAAGTTTGTCTGATATACCCATAATTCATAGACCTGTCTCTGGGCTCCATTCACGATAGATTCAAATGAAAACATGGAATCGCATTAAAAAGGCTTCCTTTACGAAATGAAAAATAAAAAGAAAGCAGTTTTGTGAATGGCAGAAAGTATGCAGACAAGCCCAGAAATTTTTCTGTTTTCTAAAACGGATACAACTATATGATCGTCTGTGACAGTTCTTATAGCCAACACATCTCACCTCCATCTCGTTGATATGCGCATTATGGCCCGAGTAGCCCTTGTGCCAGAAATAACAATACCAATGCCAATAAAAGCCAAGTCGATGTGTATTTGTACAGGGTTTCACCAAATTGTTCGTTCTTTATATACTCCAGGACGTCCGCATGGATCAGTGGAGTTGAGAAATAGACCTTTCTCATGAAAGATATCATTAACCGTATTTCAAGTCACATATATCAGAACCAAGATGGAACCCAAGCAAATCACTCCTTCCTAACTGCTGCATGTAATTCTTGGAACATCTAAAATACCATAATTCAAACTCATTCGGACTGCAATATTTTTGAATACATTTTCTAACTAAAAAATTTTGATAGCCAACAAGCGTACATACAAATATTATGGATATGCACACACCATCACCCAACACTCCTCAATCAAGGAAAATAAACAGTACTCAACTGACATCTGAAATGAACACAACCTGCACTGAAGACAGTCTTGGACTAAACTACCTGCCAATATTCGGAGAGACACTCGTAATGCCAGATATTGTACCATTTCCTCCACCAGCCGCATGGTCAAATATCCGACACACTCGAGTCCCAGTTCCACAGATGTAATACATAAGCGTTCCTTCCCACCCGCCTTTACCCTAACCACCGCTCCACCGGGGGGTTAATATTAACATGTACACCACTTCCCACCCTCCATTACCCTAACCAACCACTCCACCGGAATCTTGTCGAAGGACGAGTCTTGTGAGTAAACATCCTTCAACATAACAAAATTGAGTGATATCACTAAATAACATAACATATATAAAAAAAAAAGTATATAGTGTATAGTAAAAAACATAACATATATATAAACAAATATATATATATATATTTATATATGTACTGTATAGTAAAAAAATTCAAATTAATAAAAGATGTGTATTGTAACTTATGTAGGGCGACTCCTGAACTCCGTAAAATCAAATCCACTGTGGTACACTGTGATGGTACACAACTCAAAAATAGAAAAATGAGTAATTCCATAAAGGAGCTATCGCCTGGGAGGTTTATTCCTAGTACTGCAAGGCAACTCCAAGGCAATTTTCGGTACTGGACTCCAATCTAGCCCTTGAAGTATAATCGAAAGCTGAAATAAACACCTTAATTCCGTATAAAAAAAAATGTATTTCACATACCATTATTATTTCTCATCCAAAAGTCTAATGAATTTTTCATGAAACTCCTGGTTTAATTTTAAACAAGTGGAGTCCATTTTACTCATAAAGTTTCCGGTTCCTAAAAGAAAACAAATGTCGTGTCGTCTATGGTCTCTTTTGTATGCGACACATCACATGGGTGACATCAGTTGATTAATTGATGTATTGCAGTGACTCCCAATCTTTAATCACTCAATGTATACTTGACTAAGACTCTTAAATAGCCATTGCCCTTGAAATCAATGGAATTTTCCCTAATATTGCGGGACAGAATCTGCTGAGACACCCCAGTTGAGAACCACTCTAATGTCCTTCGATTGAATTGAATCCAAATGAAATTTTTTCAAGCTGCCGACAGGGATCAATCCATCAATTACCGGCATTGCCTTGAAAAATTCTATCTTGGATTCCATTATCACTTGCACATATCCGGGCAATCTATTCATCTGTGATCCAATTTCCGGATTAAAAAAACATTGCCTAATATATCTGGGTTCCCACTTTTTCTTCTATTTCAGTTGAGTAGCCAGTTTCATTTCGCTCCTTTGTCAAGCAGTTTTTGGAATACTTCAAGTATTTAAGTACTTCAGCGGCATATTCTTTCTTCCTGTATATCCAGTGATAGAGGCGATTTTTGTGAAAACTTTAGGAAAAATATTCTCCGTCGGTTTGAAAACTGAAACAGAACCAAACGGAATCTGTTGTGAGAATGGTTTCCTTTTCCCAAAAATAGCACGGTATAAATATTCAGTGCTCACTGTGCAGAAAAAATTGTAATATCTTTGATTATCTTCTTGACAATCTGTTCTGTAATACGCCCTTATATTTCTACCTATTTTTGTCCCCTCAAGCAAATCACTTCTTCCTAATTGCTGCATGTCAGTCTCGGAACATCTAAAATACCTTTCAAACTAATTCGGACTGAAATACTTTAAGCACATTTTATAATGAAAAAAAATTGATAGCCAACACACGCACGCACAAACCCTTATTGACATGCACAAATAACCATTCAACAAGCTTCAATTAAACAAAAACAGTACTCAGCTGTGATCAGACCACACAACCTGAACTCAAGAGAGTCTTGAAACTATCTACCAATATTCGCAGAGACACTCGTAAAGAAAGATATTGTACCATTTCTTCCACCAGCTGCGTGGTCAAATATCGGACACACTCCAGTCTCAGTTCCAAAGATGTAATTCTAAAGTGTTCCTTCCCACCCGCCTTTACCCTAACCCCCTCTCACCGTGGGGTTAATATTGACCTGTACACTACTTCCCACCCTCTTTTACCCTGACCAACCACTCCACCGGAATCTTGTCGAAGGATGATTCTTGGGCGTAAACATTCTTCAATGAAACAAAGTTCAGTATTATCACTAAATAACATAACATATATATGAATAAATATATAAAAAACACATATGTATATACTGCATAGTAAAAAAATTCAAATTAATAAAAGATGTGTAATGTAACTTATTTAAAACAGGAAATAATTCCAAAAAGGAACTTCCTTCAGGTATACTGATTTCTAGTACTTCATGGCAACAAAAGGCAGGGCACAACGGTATAACGTTTTTGATCCAAATGAGTACGATCCCCTTTGGAACAGGAAACCCTAAACAGTGCTCCCAGTAGAATTTCACTCAAAGAGGCAGAATTTTCGTACTGAAGACCAATATAGCCGTTGAAGTGTAATCGAAAGCGGAAATAATTCCTAATACAAAAAAAAAAAAAAAAAAAAAACATGTATGTCACACACCATTACTATTTCTCATCCAAAATTGTAATGAATCTTTCATCTAACTGCTGAAATTAATTTTAAACAAGTGGATTCCGTTTTACTCCTAAAGTTTCCGGTTCCCAAAAGAAAACAAACGTCTGTCGTCATCAATTATCTGGGTGACATTAGTTGATTAAATTCTGTATTGCAGTGATTGCCATTGAAAGCAAAGGAGTTTTCCCTAATATCGCAGGACACAAATCTGCCCAGATACAACAGTTGGAAACCATTCTAACATCGTTCGATTGAATGGATTCCAAATTGAAATTTATTCAACCTAACGACAGCGGTCAATCCATTAATTACCGGCTCTTGCATTGTCTTGGAAAATTCCATCTGGTTAATCACCAAAGGGATTCGATCAACGTCGATAACTTGAAGATATCCTGGCATTTCGTTCATCTGTGGAATAAAATGCGATAAATTGCAGACAGAACTGATTCCTGTTGTATAATCCCAAAAAAAAAAAAACAGAACTGATATTGAGTTCATTCAATATCAGTTCTGATTCCACGAAACATCTCTATTTCTGAATGGCCTAAACCTTTTCTCTGTTTTGCGCCTCAATCCGCAAAAGAACTGAAGCGAAATAGAAAAGGTGATATTGTGACATCAGTCACAACACTATCTGTTCAGAGAGACTTCCTCTTCAAACTGAAAACTCTGTTAACAAAACCGCACTCTGATTTCCTCCTTCTGGAAGACTTGCAGTCAAAAAGAAACCGAAACTATTCTTGATATCCATTCAGAAAATAAAATAGATGCAAAACCTTTTTTTTGGCCTCTTGAAACAGATTTCAAAAGCCACGTCACAATCTTGTTCCCTTTCGAACGAAAAATGTAACTTTAGTCTTCCAGCGATAGTTTCTTCTAAACAATTACAACTCTTTTGAAACCTCAATGTCTACTCAATCTTGAAATATGGTTAGTGCTACAAAAGCCGTAATTAAAAAGTTCAATCTGTCCACCTTTGCACCTATGAACCCACGAATGTAATGGAAATTATCATCCATGAGTGAACACCCCGATGGCAACAACCTGAAAGGAAAATAAAAAAAAAAATTATAAAAAACTTACCTGACTGGATCTTATGTACGGAACTACCCTCACGGAGAGACACTCGGAATGACAAACAGTGAACCGTTTCCTCCTCCGTCCTCACGGTCAAATATCTGCCACCCTCATATCCCCGCTCCGCACCAGATACCATGCCACAAAATCTCTGATTCCACTCCATCTCTGCATGGGTGTTGAATGCGAACTTTACATGCATTCTGCTTTTCACACTTCTTTCGATGACCAACCAATCCTCCGGGGCTTACTGAATCAAAGGGGCAAAAATTGAAGTCAAAAACAACATAAGTTACCAACTGCTATTCGGATTTCAGATAAGTGAGCAATGCGATTTGGGATAAACAGTCTTGAACGATTTCGATTACCGGAGACGAGAAAAAAGAATTGTCTTGACTGAAATATATTTTAAACCTAAGAACTCGAAGTAGCATTGAAATGACAAATTGAAGTTTGTCTGATGTACCCATAATTCATAGATCTGGGATAGATTCAAATGAAAACATGGAATCGCATTAAAAAGGCTTCCCTTACGAAATGAAAAATAAAAAGAAAGCAGTTTTGTGAATAACAGAAAGTATGCAGACAAGCCCAGGAATTTTTCTACTTCCTAAAACGGATACAACTATATGATCGTCTCTGACAGTTCTGACAGCCAACACATCTGATCTCCATCTCGTTGATATGCGCTATATGGCCCGAGTAGCCTTTGTGCCAGAAATAACAATACCAATGCCAATCAAGCCAAATCGGTGGATATTTGTAGAGGGTTTTACCAAATTGTTCGTTCTTTGTATACTGCAGGACGACCACATGGATCAGTGGAGTTGACAAATAGACCTTTCTCATGAATGATATCATTAACCGTATTTCAAGTCACATATATCAGAACCAAGATGGAACCCAAGGAAATCACTCCTTCCCAACTGCTGCATGTAATTCTTGGAGCATCTAAAATACCATAATTTTCAAGCTCATTCGGACTGAAATATTTTTGAATACATTTTGTAACTAAAAAGTTTTGATAGCCAACAAGCGTACATACAGACCATTATGGACATGCAAACACAATCACCCAGCACTCCTCAATCAAGGAAAATAAACACTACCCACCTGACATCTGACCACACAACCTGAACTGAAGACAGTCTTGATCTAAACTACCTGCCAATATTCGGAGAGACACTCGTAATGACAGATATTGTACCATTTCCTCCACCAGCCGCATGGTCAAATATCCGACACACTCGAGTCCCAGTTCCACAGATGTAATACATAAGCGTTCCTTCCCACCCGCCTTTACCCTAACCACCGCTCCACCGGGGGGTTAATATTGACATGTACACTACTTCCCACCCTCCTTTACCCTGACCAACCACTCCACCGGAATCTTGTCGAAGGATGATTCTTGTGAGTAAACATCCTTCAACTTAAGAAAATTGAGTGATATCACTAAATAACATAACATATATATAAAAAAAGTATATAGTGTATAGAAAAAAACATAACATATATATATATATATATATATATATATATATGTGTACTGTATAGTAAAAAAATTCAAATTAATAAAAGATGTGTAACTTATGTAGGGCGACTCCTGAACTCCGTAAAATCAAATCCTCTGTGGTACACTGTGATGTTACACAACTCAAAAATAGAAAAATTAGTTAATTCCAGAAAGGAGCTATCGCCTGGGAGGCCGATTCCTAGTACTCCAAGGCAACTGCAAGGCAATTTTCGGTACTGGAGTCCAATCTAGCCCTTGAAGTATAATCGAAAGCTCAAATAAACACCTTAATTCCGTATAAAAAAAATGTATTTCACATACCATTATTATTTCTCATCCAAAATTCTAATGAATTTTTCATGAAACTCCTGGTTTAATTTTAAACAAGTGGAGTCGGTTTTACTCCTAAAGTTTCCGGTTCCCATAAGAAAACAAACGTCCTGTCGTCTATGGTCTCTTTTGTATGCGACACATCACTTGGGTGACATCAGTTGATTAAATGATGTATTGCAGTGACTCCCAATCTTTAATCACTCAATGTATACTTGACTAAGGCACTTAAATAGCCATTGCCCTTGAAATCAATGGAACTTTCCCTAATTGTACGGGGCAATAATCTGCTGAGACACCCCAGTTGAGAACCACTCTAATATCCTTCGATTGAATGGAATCCAAATGAAATTTATTCAAGCTTGCGACAGTGATCAATCCATCAATTACCGGCTCTTGCATTGCCTTGAAAAATTCCATCTGGTTAATAATCACTAAAGGGCCATGAACGTCGATCACTTGCAGATATCCTGGCAATCTATTCATGTGTGATCTAATTTCCGGTTTAAAAAACATTGCCTGATAATCTGGGTTCCCACTTTTTCTTCTATTTCAGTTGATTAGCCAGTTTCATTTCGCTCCTTTGTCAAGCAGTTTTTGGAATACTTCAAGTATTTAAGTACTTGAGCCACATATTCTTTCCTCTTGTATATCCAGTGGTAGAGGCGATTTTTGTGAAAACTTTAGGGAAAATATTCTCTGTCGGTTAGAAAAATGAAACAGAACCAAGTGGAATCTATCGTGAGAATGGTTTGCTTTTCGCAAAAATTGCACAGTATAAATATTTAGTGCTCACTGTGCAGAAATGATGTAATATCTTTAATTATCTTCTTGACAATTTGGAAACTCCCCAATTGAGA
Source organism: Mastigoproctus giganteus (assembly GCF_048544385.1). Classification (NCBI taxonomy): domain Eukaryota; kingdom Metazoa; phylum Arthropoda; class Arachnida; order Uropygi; family Thelyphonidae; genus Mastigoproctus; species Mastigoproctus giganteus. The sequence goes on from NC_143588.1 coordinate 80,314,660, forward strand.
ACCACTCTGATATGCTTCGATTGAATTGATTCCAAATGAAATTTATTCAAGCTGGCGACAGTGATCAATTCATCAATTACCGGCTCTTGCATTGGGCCCTGTAGTCTACTTCATTTGGATGCCTGATCTTTGGAACGGATGCTTTCAGTATATGTAAATAGTACTCACTTGAGTTCTGTGTATCAATCGTGATTGCTATTTGTACTGTACTATTAAATATTATTTATAAACAACCTAATTAATGTTGGATGGATATCACCAGCAACAAAATGACACTTGCCGCAAACCGGCAAAGAATTTACGATCAAAAAAGGACAATATTTGCATTGTATTCCAGGAAGGACAAAAAATCAATTTGCTAGGTGTAATGCTGGAATCATATAGAGAAAGGGTATCCACCAGCCACTAATTCTTAAGCCACCAGTTAATAGCCTAATGAATCTTGAGTCTTTCCAAAGAAGAGAGTGATGACTATCTGGGCTTGGTATTTCCTATATATATGTTTGTTTTCATTGTTAAGTTTTAAAGACAGTTACAACTCACTGTTGGTAAGAAAATAAAGAACCTCCGTTTTCCTGACAATGAGTAGGAACCTTTGAACTGTTATTAATGTCCATTGTTGTACCAGAACAGTCTTCAATGTCAGGAACGAACATGGAGTTGATATTCTTCTTTTTTAGTTGAACATATTATGAGTCTGCCAAAGTCAAGTTGAAACAAGTAAAATATCAATGTGGAAAACAAAATTGAAGTTAATCAATTCGTGAATACCGGCTAATCACACGGTTGATGGTAAATATGCAATTTTTCCTTTGGAATCGTATGTTGTCCCCTAAAGAAGGATGAACGATACAATATCAATCATTACACTAGTCAGACTGTGGATAGCAAGAAACCATCTCGACTTTTCTCTGTTGTCTGTTAATGGTATTTTCTGATAGGTGAATGTGAGTTGGAATCTGAACCAGCCATTCACATACCCCATCAAAGTGGGCACCTGTACGTGGTGAGGGAACCTCCCAGTGACTATGCTGAATTAGCATCGCTGTGATCTAATGTGTTCAGCCCAGGTTCCAAGCTAGAGAATTTGATTGGTGACACGGCCAACATATCTGAATTTTTCCGTTTTCTGAAGCAAACTAGAATTTTTAATCTTTTCTGATTAAGGACTTTTCAAACAGAACGATTCTTTCTGTTTTCCTTTTTATTATAAACCAATAGGCACATTATAGCCAAAGTAGCTTATGCGCCATGAAACCCCCTCAACAACAACCAGGTTCCAAGCTAACATCTTAGGAATCCGGTGCGTTTGCCGTACGCTGCGACCCATGGGTATTCGGAAAAGGGGATCCTAGTGGTTGAGGGACCCAGCTTCAACACACGATTTTGACCTCTGCTTCGACAAGATGGTCGATCCTGGATGGCTCGGCAGGATCAATCGGTAGTGGATTAACCTGGGAGGATCAACCGTGTCAATGCCTCTACCCTCGTTGTCAGAAAGCCAAGATTCAGGCTGTTTGCGGTGCAGGTATATCGTCTAGGCATCCCTGGCATCCCACTCCCGAGCGCATTTATTGCTTTCAGGGTAGTGGGCGTCCTATTTGTTATTCAATTTTCATACTGTAAACAGTGGTGGGCGTCGCAATTATTAAATAAATTGTGAAATTCTGTTAGCGCCGAATTATAAGAAACCCAGCCTTATCACAGATGGCATTGTCAGGCTTCAATTCCCTTCAAAAGATTTCCAAGATGTGTGGGTATCATTCAGAATTGAAAAGTCACAAATAAACTAAGAACCTGGTTTTTTGGGTTCCATAAGATAATCATTGTTTCGCTGGTTAGTACATAAACGAAGACTTCAAATATAAAAATAACGTGGGTCCTGCCAAAAACAAAGATTTAATGGCTGAAGAACGCTATTGTAGGGAATAGGACTCCATTGATCTTATAATTAATATAATTAAAATTCAAAAACTCACAGAACCGACTTTCTTTTTTTCTTCTTCCACATATTTCTCTTCTACTTCTGTTTTCTGGAACAAAGTATCTTCTTTTGTCTTCTCAACCTTCAACCCATGCTTGGTATTGTTGAAAGTCGAGAAGATTTTTTTTATAAAAACCCCAAACCTTTCACATTCTGGTATTTTGGGCAATGAACTGGCCGATAATGCTGCAAAAAACCCAACCACCTTACATTTAATCAATATCCCTGTTCCAGCATCAGACTATGCGCTAGTGATTAATGCTGCATGCCTCTCAGAATGGGCAGAACCATGGCATTCTCAAACTAGTAACAAACTCCTTCAGGTTAAACAGGATCCGAAAATTTGGCACTCAAGTGTACGTGTGTATTCAAGTGTACTCAAGTGGATACAAGATGAGAAGTAATCCTTTCAAGAGCAGGAATAGGTCATACCCATCTAACCCACCTTCATTTATTCATAGGAGATGATCCACCACAGTGTCCTCATTGTTATATAAATATGACTGTTAAACATATTCTCCTTGACTGCCCCTATTATCAACGAGACAGAATTTCAAGCCTGCAATCGCTGGTTAACATTCATCAACCAATAACTCTAGAGAATTTGATTGGCGACAAAGCCAATATTTCTGAATTTTTCCGCTTCCTCAAGCAAACTGGAAGTTTGAATCTTTTCTGATTAAGGACCTTACTGACTGTATGAGACTTTCATTTCCTTTTTATAATAAACGAATAGGCGCATTATAGCCAAATAGCTTTTGCGCCATGAAACCCACATAACAACAAACAACAGTTCATTACGGTCCTCGCTGCCAACAAAGTGGTTCGTTACCAGTTTTCCAACCCATGTCGAGAAGGCCTGGTTCGAATCCTGTCAGAACGGAAAGAATATTTTCATATTTTGTTTCTCATATCTCTGAGCTTGGCGGTCTCGTGCGAGGGCTGCATGTTCTTTTTCTTTTTCAATCTTGTTGCTTGCATTTCACATCCAGAAAAGAGACCACAGAATGTATATTCAGCTTACAGACAAAATTCATTGAAGATTCCGGCAATGGTCGCTCCGGCGCAAATACTAAAAAAGCACCATTATGGATGGTCTCTTTCGAAAAGAATTTGCAATCATTTCTCGTGTTCCTATTTATCGTTTTCTTGGGTGAATGAATCCTTTAAAATTCCTCTTATTCCTTCACGATATGAGCTTTGAAAACGTTTAGGAGTTCCTCAACTTCAATTGGCGAAGGAATCGAAACCCTTATTTTTCTCACACAGTGAGGAACTGCCGACACGGATGCTGATTTCTGGTACTTCATGGCAACAAAAGGCAGGCCACAACGGTGTACGGTTTCGCCTGCAAATAAGTACGATCCCTTTTGGAAACCCTAACCAGTGCTCCCAGCAGATATTCACTCAAAGAGGCAGAATTTCCGGTACTGGAGACCAATCTAGACGTTGAAGTATAATCCAAAGCGGAAATGAACACCTTAATTCCGTATCCAAAAAAACATGTATTTCACATACCATTATTATTTCTCATTCAAGATTCTAATTAATTTTTCATGTAATAATTCCTGAAATTAATTTTAAACAACTGGAGTCCGTTTTAGCATTAGCATTAGTAGAGGCATTTGATGCAAGAAAGCAAGCTTATGCAGCATCAGCCAAAAAAAAAAAAAAAAAAAAAAAAAACCACTTCCACTTCACCCCTCTGTTCGTTCAAAATACCTGTCCAGCTGAGCCTTAAACTTATTTAGGCTATCAACCTCCACACAAGGGATGGAAGTCTGTTCCACCAACCAACCACCCGCTAAAGGCAAATTTCCACATCTATCCTACATCTGGCTTTTCTCGATTTGAATTTATGCCCTCTCAGGTGATTATTCAACGTATGAACTCTGTGGTACTGCACTGTCAGTGCAGTACCACAGAGTTGATACGTTGCTCTGGGGTTGCTGTTTCCCATATGTAGTACTTTACATTTGTCCATATTAAACTTAAATTGCCACCTCTCAGCCCATCTGCTCAACCTTTCCAGATCCTGTTGCAGCAGCACAGCATCAGTAGTGTCCTTAACAACCCTGCCAACCTTTGTATAGTCTGGAATCTTGGACAGTAAGCTTGATATACCATCATCAATATTATTTATAAATACCGGAAACAACAACGGACCCAACACTGAACCCTGAGGGACTCCACTAATAGCATTAGTCCACGATGAGCAGTGTCCATTGATTACCACTCTCTGTCTTCCCCCTCAACCATCCCTTTATCCATAGCAGCAATTTGCCTCCAATGCTCACTGCTCCAATTTGTGTAGCAGTCTTCCATGTGCAACAGTATCAAAAGCCTTCCTAAAATCCAAATATATAATATCAAAATTATTCCCTGCATCCAGTTCTTTTGTGACTGCATCATAGTATCCAATCAAATTGGTCAGGCAAGACTTCCTCTTAACAAAACCATGCTGTGTCTGAGCTATAACTGAAGTCTTGTCTAGATGATCCTGCAGTGCTTCTTTAACCAGTGCCTCCATTAATTTTCCTGGAACAGAAGTTAAACTCACAGGTCTATAATTACTTGTGTCAGCCTTTGATCCTCCTTTGTGAATTGGGTCACATTTGCACATCTCCAGTCTGTGGATACCTCCCCTGAGCCCAAATAATCTCTCATAATTATGGCTAAGGGTTTGCTTACTTCCTTTCCTGCCTCCTTTAATATAACTGGATAGATCCCATCCACCCCAGGTGCCTTTCTTGTGTTTATCTTCAACAATTTCTCCTCCACTTTACTCTCAATTATTACAAGATCATATAGCTCACTGCCAGTGTTTACGTCATCTATGGCATTCCCCTTCCGTGAATGTAGATGCAAAATATTGCTCCTAAATTTCCCGGTTCCCAAAAGAAAACAAACGTCCTGTCGTCAACCCTCTCCTATGTATGCGACACATCATCTGGGTGACATTAGTCGATTAACTGATGCATTTCAGTGATTGCCATTGAAATCAACGGAGTTTTCCCTAATATCGCAGGATACTAATATACCGAGACAACGCATCGTTCATCGTTCGATTGAGTGGATTCCAAATTGAAATTTATTTAAGTTGACGATAATGATGAATCCATTAATTAATGGCTCTTGCATTGTCTTGGAAAATTCCATCTGGTTAATAATCACTAAAGGGATTCGATCACTTGAAGATATCCTGGCATTTTGTTCATCTATGGACAAAATGTGATATTGATAGCAGTCAGAACTCATTGCTATTGTATAATCACAAAAAAAAAAACAGAACTGATATTTATTTCCGTCAAAATCAGTTCTGATTCCACGAATGACATGCAGAAATTTCTGAATGGCCTAAATCTTTACTCTGGTCTGTAGCTCAGGTGGTATTATGATACCAGTCACAATACCACCTGTTCAGAGAGACCTATTCAAACTGAGAACTCTGTTAACAAAAACAGCACGCTGATTTCCTCTTTGTGGAAGATTTGCAGTCAAGAAGAAACTGAAACAATTCTGGAGATCCATTCAGAAGATGATAAAGATGTAAAACTTTTTTTTGACCGCCTGAAACAGATTTCAAAAGCCACGTCTCAATCTTGCTCGCTTACGAACTAAAATCTATCTTCAGTCTTCCAGCGATAGTTTCTTCTAAACAATTAAAACTCTTTGCAAACTTCAATGTCTGCTCAATTCCAAATATGGATATATTTGGAATTGAGTAGACATACTTCAATCTCCAAATATGGTTCTCGAATTTCGGGTAGTGCTACAAGAGCCGTATTTAAAAACTTCAATCTGTCCACGTATGCACCTATGAAACCACGAATGTAATGGAAATTATCATCGATTATTGAACACAACTTGAAAGGAAAATAAAAAAATATATTATAAAAAACTTACCTGACTGGATCTTATGTACAGAACTACCCTTACGGAGAGACACTCGGAATGACAAACAGTGAACCGTTTCCTCCTCCGTCCTCACGGTCAAATATCTGCCACCCTCATATCCCCGCTCCGCACCAGATACCATGCCACAAAATGTCTGATTCCACTCCATCTCTGCATGGGTGTTGAATGCGAACTTTACATGCATTCTGCTCATCCTTCTTTCGGTGACCAACCACTCCTCCGGGGTTTATTGGATCAAAGGGGCAAAAATTGAAGTCATAAACAACATAAGCTAAGAGGTGATATTCGGATTTCAGATAAATGAGCAATGCGATTTGGGATAAACAATCTTGAATGATTTGGATTACCAGAAACGAGAGAAAAAAATTGTCTTGCCTGAAATATATTTTCAACCTAAACAGTCGAAGTGGCAGTAAAATGAAGCATTGAAGTTTGTCTGATGTCCCCATAATTCATAGACCTGGCTCTGGGCTTCACTTAGGACAGATTCAAATAGAAACATGGAATCGCATTAAAAAAGCTTCCCTTACGAAATGAAATATAAAAAGAAAGCAGTTTTGTGAATAACAGAAAATATGTACACAAGCCAGCTCCCGGAATTTTCCTGCTTCCTAAAACGGATACAACTATACGATCGTGTCTGCGATATGCGCAATATGGCCCGAGTAGCCCTTGCACCAGAAATAACAATACCAATGCCAATACAAGGCACGTCGATGTATATTTGTAGAGGATTTTACCAAATTGTTCGTTCTTTGTATACTCAAGGACGACCACATGGATCAGTGGAATTGACAAATGGACCTTTTTCATGAATGAAATCATTAACCGTATTTCAGGTCACATTTTTAAGAACCAAGATGGAACTCAAACAAATCACTCCTTCGTGTAATCACTCCTCCATGTAATTCTTGGAGCATCTAAAATACCAAAATTTTCAAACTCATTCGGACTGAAATATTTTTAAGTACATTTTGTAACGAAAAAATTTTGATAGCCAACAAGCGAACCTGCAAACCATAAGGACATGCACACACCATCACCCTACACTCCTCAATCAAGGAAAATAAACAGTACCCACCTGACATCTGACCACACAACCTGAACTGAAGACAGTTTTCATCTAAACTACCTGCCAATATTCGGAGAGACACTCGTAATGACAGATATTGTACCATTTCCTCCACCAGCCGCATGGTCAAATATCCGACACACTCGAGTCCCAGTTCCACAGATGTAATACATAAGCGTTCCTTCCCACCCGCCTTTACCCTAACCACCGCTCCACCAGGAGGTTAATATTGACATGTACACTACTACCCGCTCTCCCTAACCCTAACCAACCACTCCACCGGAATCTTGTCGAAGGATGAATCTTGTTAGTAATCATCCTTCAACGTAAACAAAATTCAGTAATATCACTAAATAACATAACATATATAAAAAATATATACATACATAAAAACATTCAAATTATTAAGAGATGTGTATTGTAACTGATGTAGGGCGAGTCCTGAACTGCGTTAAGTCAACTCCGCTGTGGTACACTATGATGATGCACAACTAAAAAACAGGAAAATAATGAGTTGGTTCCAGAAAGGAGCTGTCGCCAGGGAGGCTGATTCCTAGTATTCCATGGCAACAAAAGGCAGGCCTCCACGGTCTACGTTCTCGCCTACAAATGAGTACGATACCTTTTAGAACAGGAAACCGTAACCAGTGCTCCCAGTAGATATTAACTCAAAGAGGCAGAATATTCGGTACTCGAGTCCAATCTAATCGTTCAAATTTAATTCAAAACGGAAATAAATTCCGTATCCGAAAAAGCATGTATTTCACATACCATTATTATTTCTCTTCCAAAATTCTAAAGAATTTTTCATGTACTCCTGGAATTAATTTTAAACATTTTCACTTTCCGGTTTCACTTGCGGAAATTTGACAATTTCCGGTTTCACTTGCAGATATCCTGTCATTTTATTCATCTGTGATCCAATTTCCGCATAAAATGAACATTGCACCACCTCATGAAAAGAAGAATAACAATTGAGAGCTGTTTGATCAACTCTGCCATGACCTGATAAGAAGGGTTCCCCCTTTTTCTTCTATTTCAACTGATTAGCCGGTTTCATTTCCCTCCTTTGTCAAGCGGTTTTTGGAACAGTTCTCGTATTTAAGTATTTCAGCGTCATATTCTTTCCTCTTGAATATCCAGTGATACAGGCGATTTTTTACAAAAATCGCCTGTATCACTGTATCACACAACTTAAATTGAAATTAGTCTGGATATGTACAAGACGAAAAAAATGTTTTCTCTTGTATATCCAGATTTACTCTTTTGCATCCTTCCTTAAAAAGGGTTTGGGTTCCTCCACCAACCGCACGGCAAATATACTGACATAGGCGAGTCCCAATTCCAGAAACTTATTTCATAAGCATTAACCGCTCTACTGGTTGAGGATTCATATTGGTATGTACACTACTTCCCACCATCTTCTTATCGAACAATGACTCCTGTTGGTAAACATCCATTAACATCATTTTCGCTATACAAGAAGCAGGCAGACAGGAAAACGACCTTTTCTGGTTCTTTTTCTATTAGTTCTCCTGGTCACCTTGGGCACTACGGCTACCACCCTGTGGCTGGGTGGGAAAACTGGATCCCACCCTCCTTCCCCTAAACGGTTAGTCCTCCGACTGGGCTTACTGGAAGACAATAATCAGTTGTTTCACACAACTGATTATTGTGTGAAATTCTTTGAAAGCGAACTGATTCTACTTTTCGTTTCCACAATCATTTGAATGATTTTCGGAACAAAGTTCAAGAAACAGGCAGAGGCTCACAAAAAAAGGCACTGAAATTCGGCCACTAACATACTGTCAGTCGAGGTAATGCAGTATTCCCTAACTCAATGGCACTGGTCACTTTGCGTAATTGTAAATACAATCACCCAGCCTCCAGTAAAAACAGTGTATATGAAAAAACAAACATCCAGATGTACAAGGTAGAAAAGTTGGTCTCATTTTCCGAAGCAACAGAATAATTACAGTGCAGATGCCATACGCTTAGTGGTTTCATTCAATATCAGTTTTGATTGGACTAAGCATCTCTATTTCTGAATGGCCTAAATCTTTTCTCTCTTCTGTACCTCAATCCTCAAAAGAACTCAAGTGAAATAGAAAAGGTGGTACTGTGACATCAGTCACATCACCGCTTGTTCAGAGAGACTTATTCAAACTGAAAACTCTGACACCGTTAAACAAACAGTACGCTGATTCTTTCCTTGTGGAAGACTTGCAGTCAACAAGAAACTGAAACTATTCTGGAGATCCATTTAGAAGATGAAATAGATGCAAAACCTTTTTTTGACCCTCTGAAACAGGTTTCCAAAAGCCAAACCACAATCTTGCTCCCTTTCGAACGAAAAAGCTATCTTTATTCTTCCGGCGACAGTTTCTTTTAAACAGTTACAACTCTTTGCAAACCTCAATGTCTGCTCAATCACGAAATGCGGTTCAAGCATCTCGGTTAGTGCGACAAAAACCGTATTTAAAAACTTCAATCTCTGTACCTATGAACCCTCGAATGCAATGGCAATTACCATCCATTAGTGATGGCGCAACCTGAAAGGAAAATCAAAAAATATATTAAAAAAAACTTACCTGACTGAATCTGATGTACGGAACTACCCTGACGGAGAGACACTCGGAATGACAAACAGTGAACCGTTTCCTCCTCCGTCCTCACGGTCAAATATCTGCCACCCTCATATCCCCGCTCCGCACCAGATGCAATGCCACAAAATGTCTGAACTGACTAAACACTCCACCGGGACTTATTGGATCAAAGGGGCAAAAATTGAAGTCATAAACAATCTTGAACGATTTCGATTACCAGATACGAGAGAAAAAATTTGTTTCGCCGGAAATATATTTTCAACCTAAGCACTCGAAGTAGCATTAAAATGAAACATTGAAGTTTGTCTGATGTAGCCATAATTCATAGACCTGGCTCTGGGCTCCACTGAGGATAGATTCAAATGGAAACATGGAATCGCATTAAAAAGCTTCCCTTACGAAAGGAAAAGTAAAAAGAAAGCAGTTTTGTGAATAACAGAAAGCATGCAGCCAAGAGAGCCCACGGAATTTTTGTGCTTCATAAAACGGATACAACTATACCATCGTCTGTGACAGTTCTTACAGTCAACACAGCTGACCTCCATCTCGTTGTATTCGCAATATGGCCCGAGTAGCCGCTTGTGCCAGAATTAACAATACCAATGCCAATACAAGCCAAGTTGATGTATATTTAAAGAGGGTTTTACCAAATTATTCGTTCTTTGTATACTCCAGGACGACCACATGGGTCAGTGGATTTGACAAATAGACCTCTCTCTTTAATAATGAAATCATTAACCGTATTTCAGGTCACATATATCGGAACCGAGATGGAACTCAAGCAATTCAACCCTTCCCAACTGCTGCATGTAATTCTTGAAGCATCTAAAATAACATAATTTCCAAACTCATTCGGACCGAAATATTTTTAAGTACATTTTCTAAGTAAAAAGTTTTGATAGCCAACAAGCGTACATACAAACCATTATGGACATGCAAACAGAATCACGCAGCACTCCTCAATCAAGGAAAATAAACAGTACCCACCTGACATCTGACCACACAACCTGAACTGAAGACAGTCTTCATCTAAACTACCTGCCAATATTCGGAGAGACACTCGCAATGACAGATATTGTACCATTTCCTCCACCAGCCGCATGGTCAAATATCCGACACACTCGAGTCCCAGTTCCACAGATGTAATACATAAGCGTTCCTTCCCACCCGCCTTTACCCTAACCCCCTCTCGCCGTGGGGTTAATATTGACATGTACACTACTTCCCGCCCTCCTTTACCCTGACCAACCACTCCTCCGGAATCTTGTCAAAAGATGAATCTTGTTAGTAATCATCCTTCAACGTAAACAAAATTCAGTAATATCACTAAATAACATAAAAATATATGTATATTTATTTATTTATATATACTGTATAGTAAAAAAATTCAAATTAATAAAAGATGTGTAACTTATGTAGGGCGACTCCAGAACTCTGTTAAATCAACTCCGTTGTGGTACACTATACTGATACACAATTAAAAAAACAGGAAAATAAAGAGTTGATTCCAAAACAGAACTGTCGCCAGGGGTGCTGATTTCTAATACTTCATGGCAACAAAAGGCAGCCCACAACGGTGTATGTTGTGGCCTGCAAATGAGTACGATACCTTTTGGAACAGGAAACACTAACCAGTGCTTTGAACAGATTTTAACTAAAAGAGGCAGAATTTTCGGTACTGAAGACCAATCTAGCCGTTGAAGTTTAGTCGAAAGCGGAAATAAACACACTTTAATTCCTAATACAAAAAACAAACATGTATTTCACATACCTTCATCCAAAACTTTAAGAGTAAAACGGACCCCACTTGTTTAACTCCTGAAATTAATTTTAAACAAGTGGGGTCCGTTTTACTCTTAAAGTTTCCGGTTCCCATTTGAAAACAAACGTCTTGTTGTCTATCCTCTGCTATGCATGCGACACATCACTTGGGTGACATTAGTTGATTAAATGATGCATTGCAGTAATTGCCATTGAAATCAATGGAGTTTTTCCCTAATATCGCAGGACACTAATCTGCAGAGACACAACAGTTGAGAACCACTCTAACATCGTTCGATTGAATGGATTCCAAATTGAAATTTATTCAATCTGACCACAGCTGGGCTCCTGAGTGGAGCACACTAAAAGCCGGCTCTTGCATTTCCTTGGAAAATTCCATCCGGTTAATAATCACTAAAGGAATTCGATCAACGTCGATCACTTGAAGATAGCCTAGCATTTGGTTCATCTTTGGAACAAAATGTGATATTGATATCAGTCATAACTGATTGCTGTTGTATAATAACAAAAAACTAGAACTGATATTGATTTCATTCAATATCAGTTCCGATTCCAAGAAACATCTCTAATTGTGAATGGCCTAAATCTTTACTCTGGTCTGTACCTCAATACTCATAAGAACTGAAGTGAAATAGAACAGGTGGTATTGTGACATCAGTCACATCACAGCCTGTTCAGAGAGACCTATTCAAGCTGAAAACTCTGATACCGTTAACAAACAGCACGCTGATTCTCTCCTTGTGGAAGACTTCCAGTTAAGTAACTGAAACTATTTTGGAGATCCATTCCGAAGATGAAATAGATGCAAAATCTTTTTTGCACCGCTTGAAACAGATTTCAAAAGCTACGTCACAATCTTCTCCCTTACGAACGAAAAATGTAACTGTAGTCTTCCAGCGATAGTTTCTTCTAAATAATTACAACTCTTCGCAAACCTCAATGTCTTACTAAATCTTGAAATATTGTTCTAGCAATTCGGTTAGTGCTAAAAAAGCCGTATTTAAAAACATCAAAATGTTCACCTATGAACCAACGAATATAATTGAAATTATTCTTCATTAGTGAACCCTCGATGGCACAACCTGAAACAAAAAAAAATAGTAAAAAAAAAAAAAAAAGAATAATAAATAAATAAAAAATAACCACTTCCACTTCACCCCTCTGTTCGTTTGAAATACCTGTCCAGCTGAGCCTTAAACTTATTTAGGCTATCAACCTCCACGACAAGGGATGGAAGTCTGTTCCACCAACCAACTACCCGCTGGCTAAAGGCAAATTTCCGCACATCTATCCTACATCTGTCTTTCCTCAATTTGAATTTATCCCCTCTCAGGTGATTATTCTGAGCAAGAGGAAGAATCCCATCAGCATTGAGCATGCTCAAACCATTCAAGGCTTTATACACCTCTATCAGATCACCTCGCTGGTGCCTAGTCTCCAGACACTGTAATTTGCAAAACGTAAGCCTTTCTTCGTAAGAGCACCCCTTTGTTCCATTCACTAATCTTGTTGCCCTTCTCTGTACTCGTTCCAGCAGCTCTACATCCTTCTTGAAATGAGGCCTCCAGACCTGTAGACAGTACTCTAGGTGTGGCCTGACCATTGCCTTATAAAAGGGAATATTCACCTCCTTATCCCTGCTAGAAAAATTCCTTTTTATCATCGACAATACACCATGAGCTACTCTTGCAGCCAGTTTGCACTGCTCAGAAAACTTCATATCTGCCTGCACAACCACCCCCAGGTCCCTTTCATTCTCTACCACTGTCAGTGTAGTACCACAGAGTTGATACGTTGCTCTGGGGTTGCTTTTTCCCATGTGTAGTACTTTACATTTGTTAATGTTAAACTTCATTTGCCACCTCTCAGCCCATCTGCTCAACCTTTCCAGATCCTGCTGCAGTAGCATAGTGTCAGTAGTGTCCTTGACAACCCTGCCAACCTTCGTATCGTCTGCAAACTTGGACATTAAGCCCGATATACCATCATAAATATCATTTATAAGTAAAGAAAACAACAATTAACCCAACACTGAACCGTGAGGGACTCCACTAATAACATCAGTCCACGATGAGCAGTGTTCATTGATTACCACTCTCTGTCTTCTCCCCCTCAACCACCCCTTTATCCATAGCAGCAATTTGCCTCCAATGCCACACTGCTCCAATTTGTGCAGCAGTCTTCCATGTGCAAAAGTATCAAAAGCCTTTCTAAGATCCAAGTATATAATATCAAAGTTATTCCCTGCATCCAGTTCTTTTGTGACTGCATCATAGTATCCAATCAAATTGGTCAGGCAAGACTTCCCCTTAACAAAACCATGCTGTGTCCGAGCTATAACTGAAGTCTTGTCTAGATGATCCTGCAGTGCTTCTGTAACCAGTGCCTCCATTAATTTACCTGGAACAGAAGTTAAACTAACAGGTCTATAATTACTTGTGTCGCCCTTTGATCCTCCTTTGTGAATTGGGGTCACATCTGCACATCTCCAGTCCATGGGTACCTCCCCTGAGTCCAAGGAAGCTCTCATAATTATGGCTAAGGGTTTGCTTACTTCTTTTGCCGCCTCCTTTAATATAATTGGATAGATTCCATCCACCCCAGGTGCCTTTCTTGTGTTTATCTTCAACAATTTTTCCTCCACTTTACTCTCAGTTATTACAAGATTCTCTAGCTTACTGCCAGAGTTGAATACACCTCTGGCATTCCCCTCGCTGAATAACTACTCTGTGTGAATGTCGATGCAAAATATTCATTCAGTTTGTTAGCTACCTGAGCAGGGTCATCAACAGTTTACCCATCGATATCAAGTGGACCAATCTGATTCATCCCCTTCCTTCTAGAGTTTACATAAGTAAAGAACTCTTTGCTGTTTTTCTTTGCATGCCTTGCCAAAGATTTCTCGTAATCTGCCTTCGCCTGCCTAACCTCCTTTGTAACTTGGTTACAGATCAACTTGTATCTATCATAGGCTTCTGTGTCACGTGTGTATGTATCCCATGCGTTTTTCTTCTCTGCCATATGCCTCATTAGTTCATCTGACATCCACTTAGGCCTAAACCTTGAGCAATATTTCTTAGTTGGTATGTAACGCCTAGTAGTTTCCAAGATAAGTTCTTGGAAGCTTTAACATAACATATATATATATAAAAAAGTATATATTTATACATAGAGTATAGTAAAAAACTTCAAATTTATAAAAGATGTGTATTGTAACTTAGGAAGGGCGACTCCTGAACTCCGTTAAGTCAACTCCGCTGTGGTACTCTATGATGATGCACAACAAAAAAACAGGAAAATAATGAGTTGATTCCGAAATGGAACTGTCGCCAAGGATGCTGATTTCTAATACTTCATGGCAACAAAAGGCAGGCCAGAACGGTAGGTTCTGGTCTGCAAATGAGTATGATCCCTTTTGGAACAGGAAACCCTAACCGGTGCTCCCAGCTGATTTTCACTCAAAGAGGCAAAATTTTCGGTACTGGAGAGCAATCTATGCGTTAAGTTTAATTGAAAGGGAAATAAACATCTTAATTCCGAATCCAAAAAAGCATGTAATTCACATCCCATTATTATTCCTCATCGAAAATTCTAATGAATTTTTCATGTAAATGCTGAAATTAATTTTAAACAAGTGGACCCCTAAATTTTCCGGTTCCCAAAAGAAAACAAACGTCCTGTCGTCTATCCTCTCCTATGTATGCGATTCATCACCTGGGTGATATTAGTTGATTAAATGATGCATTGCAGTGACTCCCAATCTTTAATCACTCAATGTATACTTGACTAAGACACTTAAATAGCCATTGCCCTTGAAATCAATGGAGTTTTCCCTATTATCGCAGGACACAAATCTGCCGAGACACAACAGTTGAGAACCACTCTAACATCGTTCGATTGAAGGGATTCGAAATTGAAATTTATTCAAGCTGACGATAGTGGTCAATCCATTAATTACCGGCTCTTTCATTGTCTTGGAAAATTCCATTTGGTTAATAATCACTAAAGGGATTCGATGAACGTCGATCACTTGAAGATATTCTGGCATTTTGTCCATTTGCGGAATAAAATGTGATAATGATTGCAGTCAGAACTGATTGCTATTGTATAATCCAAAAAAAACCAGAACTGATATTGATTTCATTCAATATCAGTTCTGATTCCACGAAACATCTCCATTTCTGAACTGCCTAAACCTTTACCCTCTTTTGCACCTCAATCCTCAAAAGAACTGAAGCGAAAAAGAACAGGTGGGATTGTGACATCAGTCACAACACCATCTGTTCAGAGAGACCTATTCAAACTCAAAACACTGACACCGTTAACAAACAGCACGCTGATTTCCTCCTTGTGGAAGACATGCAGTTAAGAAGAAACTGAAACTATTCTGGAGATCCATTCCGAAGATGAAATAGATACAAAACCTTTTTTTGGCTGCCTGAAACAGATTTCAAAAGCCACGTCACAATCTTGCTCCCTTTCGAACGAAAAATGTAACTTTAGTCTTCCAGCGATAGTTTTTTCTAAACAATTACAACTCTTTGGAAACCTCAATGTCTACTCAATCTTGAAATATGGTTTTGCCATTCGGTTAGTGCTGCAAAAGCCGTATTTAAAAACTTCAATCTGTCCACTTTTACACCTATGAACCTACGAATGTAAAGAAAATTATCATCCATTAGTGAACACCCCGATGGCAACAACCTGAAAGGAAAATAAAAAAAATATATCATAAAATATTATAAAAACTTACCTGACTGGATCTTATGTACGGAACTACCCTCACGGAGAGACACTCGGAATGACAAACAGTGAACCGTTTCCTCCACCCTCCTCACGGTCAAATATCTGCCACCCTCATATCCCCGCTCCGCACCAGATACCATGCCACAAAATGTCTGATTCCACTCCATCCCTGCATTGCGGTTGAATGCATTCTCATTAACAAAGTTAGAAAGTGACATGACGATTTCAGAAAAATGAGCAATTCGATTTGGGATAAACAATCTTGAATAATTTCGATTACCGAAAATAGGAGAAAACGTTTGTCTTGCCTGAAATATATTTTCAACCTAAGCAGTCGAAGTAGCATTAAACTCCCAAAATCTGCCACCCTCATATCCCCGCTCTGCACCAGATACCAGGTATGTAAGTATGTATTTCTCTTGGGCGGCACCTGGAATGTTAGTTCATCTGCACACCAGATACTCTGCCACAAAATGTGTGATTCCACTCCATCACTGCATGGGTGTTGAACGGGAACATTACACGCATTCTGCTTTTCACCCTTCTTTCGCTGACCAACCAATCCTCCGGGACTTATTGGATCAAAGGGGCAAAAATTGAAGTCAATAAACAATATAAGTTACCAAGTGATATATTCGGATTTCAGATAAATGAGCAATGGAATTTGGGATAAACAATCTTGAACGATTTCGATTATCGGAAAGGAGAGAAAAAATTTGTCTTGCCTGAAATATATTTTCAACCTAAGCAGTCGAAGTAGCATTGAAATGGAACATTGAAGTTCGTCTGATGTACCCACAATTCATACACCTGGCTCTGGGCTCCACTCCAGGATAGATTCAAATGGAAACGTGGAATCGTATTAAAAAAGCTTCCCTTGCGAAATCAAAAATAAAAAGAAACTGTGAAAAGAAAGCAGTTTTGTGAATAACAGAATGTATGTAGACAAGCCAGCTCCCGGAATTTTC
Organism: Mastigoproctus giganteus; assembly: GCF_048544385.1. NCBI lineage: Eukaryota > Metazoa > Arthropoda > Arachnida > Uropygi > Thelyphonidae > Mastigoproctus > Mastigoproctus giganteus. The sequence goes on from NC_143588.1 coordinate 80,331,736, forward strand.
CTGCTTCCTAAAAGGGATACAACTATACGATCGTCTCTGCGATATGCGCAATATGGCCCAAGTAGCCCTTGCGCCAGAAATAACAATACCAATGCCAATACAAGCCAAGTCGATGTCTATTTGTAGAGGGTTTTAACAAATTGTTCGTTCTTCGAATACTCCAGGACGACCACATGGGTCAGTCGAGTTGACAAATCTACTTTTGCCATGAATGAAATCTTTAACCATATTTCAGGTCACATTTTTAAGAACCAAGATGGAACTCAAGAAAATCACCCCTTCCCAACTGCTGCATGTAATTCTTGGACCATCTAAAATACCAAAATTTTCAAACTCATTCGGACTGAAATATTTTTAAGTACATTTTGTAACTAAAATATTTTGATAGCCAACAAGCGTAAATACAAACCATTATGGAGATGAACTCAGCATTACCCAATAGTCCTCAATCAAGGAAAATAAACACTACTCAACTAACATCTGAACACAGAACCTGAATTGAACAGTCTTGATCAAAACTATCTGCCAATATTCGGAGAGACACTCGTAATGCCAGATATTGTACCATTTCCTCCACCAGCCGCATGGTCAAATATCCGACACACTCGAGTCCCAGTTCCACAGATGTAATACATAAGCGTTCCTTCCCACCCGCCTTTACCCTGACCAACCACTCCACCGGAATCTTGTCGAAGGATGAATCTCGTGCGTAAGCATCCTTCAACGTAACAAATTTCAACAATATCACTAAATAAAATAAAAAAACATATATATACTGCATAGTAAAAAAATTCAAATTAATAAAAGATGTGTATTATAACTTATGTAAAACAAGAAAGTCATGAATTAATTCCAAAAAGGAACTTTCGCCAGGGATGCTGATTTCTACTACTTCATGGCAACAAAAGGCAGGTCACAACGGTGTACGTTCCGCCCTACAAATGAGAACGATACTTTTTGGAACGGGAAACCCTAACCAGTGCTCCCAGCAGATATTAAATCAAAGAGGCAGAATTTCCGGTACTGGAGGCCAATCTAGACGTTGAAGTATAATCCAAAGCGGAAATGAACACCTTAATTCCGTATCCAAAAAAAACATGTATTTCACATACCATTATTACTTTTTATCCAAGATTCTAATGAATTTTTTATGTAACTCCTAAAATTAATTTTAAACAAGGGGAGTCTCTTTTACTCCTAAAGTTTCCTGTTCCCAAAAGAAAACAAACGTCCTGTCGTCCATCCTCTCGTGTGTATGCGACACATCACCTGGGTTACATTAATCGATTCATTGCAGTGTTTGCCATTGAAATCAATGGAGTTTTCCCTAATATCGCAGGACACTAATCTGCCGAGACAAAACAGTTGAGAACCATTCTATATCGTTGGATTGAATGGATTCCAAATTGAAATTTATTGAAGCTGATGATAGTGGTGAATGCATTAATTACCAGCTCTTGCATTGTCTTGGAAAATTCCATCCGGTTAATAATCACTAAAGGAATTCGATCAACGTGGATCACTTGAAGATAGCCTGGAATTTTGTTCACATCTGGAACAAAATGTGATATTGATAGCAGTCAGAAGTGATTGCTATTGTATAAATACAAAAAACGAGAACTGATATTTATTTCATTCAATATCAGTACTGATTCTACGAAACATCTCTATTTCTGAATGGCCTAAATCTTTACTCTGGTCTGTAGCTCAGGTGGTATTATAACATCAGTCACAACACCATCTGTTCAGAGAGACCTATTCAAACTGAGAACTCTGTTAACAAAACAACACGCTGATTTCCTCCTTGTGGAAGACTTGCAGTTAAGAAGAAACTGAAACTATTCTGGAGATCAATTCAGAAGATGAAATAGATGCAAAACCTTTTTTTTTGGCAGCCTGAAACACATTTCAAAAGCCACGTCACAATCTTGCTCCCTTGCGAACAACAAATGTCTTTAGTCTTCCAGCAATAGTTTCTTCTAAACAATTACAAACTTCAATGTCTACTCAATCTTGAAATATGTTTCTAGGAATTCGTTTAGTGCTACAACAGTCGTATCGTCCACGTATACACCTATGAACCCACGAATGTAATGGAAATTATTCTGCATTCCCGATGGCACAACCTGAAAGGAAAACACAAAAATATATTACAAAAAACTTACCTGACTGGATCTTATGTACGGAACTACCCTCACGGAGAGACACTCGGAATGACAAACAGTGAACCGTTTCCTCCTCCGTCCTCACGGTCAAATATCTGCCACCCTCATATCCCCGCTCCGCACCAAATACCATGCCACAAAATGTCTGATTCCACTCCATCTCTGCATGGGTGTTGAATGCGAACTTTACATACATTCTGCTTTTCACACTTCTTTCGCTGACCAAACACTCCTCCGCGACTTATTGGACCAAAGAAGCAAAAATCGAAGTCAAAAACAACATAAGTTACCAAGTGAAAGCCGGATTTCAGATAAATGAGCAATGAGATTTTTCCAATACGAGCCAGCTGTCTTTAAAAGCAGAAAACAGTGGCCTGGAAATTTTCCAAAGACGATGTATATTTGTAGCGTTGTCAACTCCACTGACCTCTCTCATGAATGAAATCATTAACCATATTTCAGGTCTCATATATAAGAACCAAGATGGAACTCAAGCAAATCACCCCTTCCTAACTGCTGAATATAATTCTTGAAGCATCTAAAATACCAAAATTTTCAAACTCATTCGGACTGAATTATTTTTAAGTACATTTTGTAACTAATAAAATTTGATAGCCAACAAGCGTAGACACAAACCATTATGGACATGAACTCACCATTACCGTACACTCCTCAATCAAGGAAAATAAACACAACTCAACTGATATCTGAACACAGAACCTGAACTGAACACAGTCTTCATCTAAACTACCTGCCAATATTCGGAGAGACACTCGTAATGACAGATATTGTACCATTTCCTCCACCAGCCGCATGGTCAAATATCCGACACACTCGAGTCCCAGTTCCACAGATGTAATACATAAACATTCATTCCCACCCGCCTTTACCCTAACCACCCCTCACCGGGGGGTTAATATTGACATGTACACCACTTCCCGCCCTCCTTTACCCTGACCAACCACTCCACCGGAATCTTGTCGAAGAATGATTCTTGTGCGTAAACATCCTTCAACATAACAAAATTCAGTAATATCACTAAATAAAATAACATCTATAAAAATATATATTAAAAACATTAAATTAATAAAAGATGTGTAACTTATATAGGGCGACTTCTGAAATCCGTTAAGTCAACTCCGCTTTGGTACACTATGATGATACACAACTAAAAAACAGGAAAATAATGATTTGATTCCAAAAAGGAACTGTCGCTAGGGATGCTGATTTCTAGTACTTCATGGCAACAAAAGGTAGGCCACAACGGTGTACGTTCTGTCCAGCAAATGAGTACGATTCCTTTTGGAACAGGAAACCCTAACCAGTGCTCCCAGCAGATATTAACTGCAAGAGCAAGAATTTTCGGTACTGGAGACCAATCTAGACGTTGAAGTATAATCGAAAGCGGAAATAAACACCTTAATTCGGTATCCAAAAAAACAAGTATTTCACATACCATTATTATATCTCATTCAAGATTCTAATGAATTTTTTCATGTAATTCCTGAATTTTAAACAAGTGGAGTCCGTTTTATTCCTAACGTTTTCGGTTCCCAAAAAGAAACAAACATCCTGTCGTGTATCCCCTCCTACGTATTCTTGGAGTTTTCCCTAATATCGCAGAACACTAATCTGCCGAGACACAACAGTTGAGAACCACTCTAACATCGTTCGATTGAATGGATTCCAAATTGAAATTTTTTCGAGCTGACGATACTGGTTATTCAATTAATTACCGGCTCTTGCATTGCCTGGGAAAATTCCATCTGGTTAATAATCATTAAAGGGATTCGATGAACGTCGATCACTTGAAGGTATCCTGGCATTTTGTTCACATCTGGAACAAAATGTGATATTGATAGCAGTCAGAACTGATTGCTATTGTATAATCACAAAAAACCAGAACTGACATTGATTTCATTCAATATCAGTTCTGCTTCCACGAAACATCTCCATTTCTGAATGGCCTAAATCTTTTCTCTGTTCTGTACCTCAATACTCATAAGAACTGAAATGAAATAGAACAGGCGGTATTATGACATCAATGACAACGCCACATCTTCAGAAAGTCCTATTTAAACTGAAAACTCTGATACCGTTAACAAACAGCACGTTGGTTTCCTCCTTGTGGAAGACTTGCAGTTAAGTAACTGAAACTATTCTGGAGATCCATTCAGAAGATGAAATAGATGCAAAACCTTTTTTTGGCTGTCTGAAACAGATTTCAAAAGCCATTCACAATCTTTCTCCCTTTCGAACAAAAAATGTCTTTAGTCTTCCAGCGATAGTTTCTTCTAAGCAATTGCAACTCTTTGCAAACCTCAATGTCTACTCAATCTTCAAATATGGTTCTAGCAATTCGGTTAGTGCTACAAAAGCCGTATTTAAAAACTTCAACCTGTCCACCTATGCACCTATGAACCCACGAATGTAATGGAAATTATTCTGCAATCCCGATGGCACAACCTGAAACGAAAATAAAAAAATAAAAAACTTACATGACTGGATCTTACGTACGGAACTACCCTGACGGAGAGACAGTCGGAATGACAAACAGTGAACCGTTTCCTCCTCCGTCCTCACGGTCAAATATCTGCCACCCTCATATCCCCGCTCCGCACCAGATACCAGGTATGTAAGTATGTATGTCTCTTGGGCGGCACCTGGAATGTTAGTTCATCTGCAGACCAGATGCTTTGCCACAAAATGTGTAATTCCATTCCATCACTGCATGGGTGTTGAAGTGAACATTACACGCATTCTGCTTTTCACCCTTCTTTCGCTGACCAAACACTCCTCCGGGACTTATTGGACCAAAGAAGCAAAAATCGAAGTAAAAAACAACATAAGTTACCAAGTGATATACTCGGATTTCAGATAAATGAGCAATGCAATTTGGGGTAAACAATCTTGAACGATTTCGATTACCGGAAAAGAGAGAAAAAAATTATCTTCCCTGAAATATATTTTCAACCTAATTCATACACCTGGCTCTGGGCTCCACTCCAGGATAGATTCAAATGGAAACTTGGAGTGGAGCCCAGAGCCAGGTGTATGAATTATGGGTACATCAGACGAACTTCAATGTTTCATTTCTATACTACTTGGACTGCTTAGGCTGAAAATATATTTCAGGAAGACGAATTTTTTCAAATGCGAAATCAAATGCGAAACCGTGAAAAGAAAGCAGTCTTGTCTACATACATTCTCCATCTCAGAATGTATGTAGACAAGCCAGCTCCCGGAATTTTCCTGCTTCCTAAAACGGATAGAACTATACGATCGTCTCTGCGATATGCGCAATATGGCCCAAGTAGCCCTTGCGCCAAAAATAACAATACCAATGCTACAAGCCAATTCGATGTCTATTTGTAGAGGGTTTTACCAAATTGTTCGTTCTTCGAATACTCCAGGACGACCACATGGGTCAGTGGAGTTGACAAATAGACCTTTGCCATGAATGAAATCTTTAACCATATTTCAGGTCACATTTTTAAGAACCAAGATGGAACTCAAGCAAATCACCCCTTCCCAATTGCTGCATGTAATTCTTGGACAATCTAAAATACCATAATTTTCAAACTCATTCGGACTGAAATATTTTTAAGTACATTTTGTAACTAATAAAATTTGATAGCCAACAAGCGTACACACAAACCATTATGGACATGAACTCACCATTACCCAACAGTCCTCAATCAAGGAAAATAAACACTACTCAACTGACATCTGAACACAGAACCTGAATTGAAGACAGTCTTGATCGAACTACCTGCCAGTATTCGGAGAGACCCTCGTAATGCCAGATATTGTACCATTTCCTCCACCAGCCGCATGGTCAAATATCCGACACTCTCGAGTCCGAGTTCCACAGATGTAATACATAAGCGTTCCTTCCCGCCCTCCTTTACCCTGACCAACCACTCCACCGGAATCTTGTCGAAGGATGATTCTTGTGCTTAAACATCCTTCAACATAACAAAATTCAGTAATTTCACTAAATAAAATTACATATATATAAAAAATTATACACATATATATATATATATATACTGTATAGTAAAAATATTCAAATTAATAAAAGATGTGTATTGTAACTTATGTAGGGCGATCCTGAACTCCGTTAAGTCAAATCCACTGTGGTACACTGTGATGATACACAACTCAAAAATTCCTAGTACTCCAAGGCAATTTTCGGTACTGGAGTACAATCTAGCCCTTGACTGCAGAACATTTTACATGAAACTCCTGATTTAATTTTAAACAGGTGGAGTCCGTTTTACTCCTAAGGTTTCCGGTTCCCATAAGAAAACAAACGTTCTGTCTTCTATCCTCTTCTATGTATGCGATCCATCAGTTGGGTGACACCAGTTAATTAATGTATTGCAATGACTCCCAATCTTTAATCACTCAATATATACTTCACTTTAAGACACTGAAATAACCACTGTCATTGAAATCAATGGAATTGTCTGTAATATTGCGGGACAATAATTTGCTGAGACACCCTAGTTGAGAACAACTCTAATATTCTTCGATTGAATGGATGCCAAATGAAATTTATTCAAGCTGGCGACAGTGATCAATCCATCAATTACCGGTTCTTGCATTGCCTTGAAAAATTTCATCTGATTATTAATCACTAAAGGGCCATCAATGTCGATCACTTGGAGATATCCTGGCAATTTATTCATCTGTGATCCAATTTCCGGATTAAAACAACATGGCATGATAATCTGGGTTCCCACTTTTTCTTCTATTTCAGTGGGGTAGCCATTTTCATTGCGCTCCTTTGTCAAGCACTTTTTGGAATACTTCAAGTATTTAAGTACTTCAGCCACATATTCTTTCCTCTTGTATATCCAGTGGTAGAGGCGATTTTTGTAAAAACTTTAAGAAAAATAGTCTCCGTTAGAAAAATGAAAGAGAACCAAACGGAATCTGTCTTGAAAGGGTTTACTTTTCGTAAAAATTGCATGGTATAAATATTTAGTTCTCACTCTGCAGAAAAATGTAATATCTTTAATTATCTTCTTGACAATCTATTCTCTAATACGCCCTTATATTTCTACCGATTTTGGCCCCTCAACCAAATCACTTCTTCCAAACTGCTGCATGTTAATCTTGGAGCGTCTAAAATACCATAATTTTCAAACTCATTTGGACTGAAATACTTTAAGTACATTTTATAATGAAAAAATTTTGATAGCCAACACACCCACACACAAACCCTTATGGACATGCACACACAACCATTCAACACTTTTCAATCAAAGAGAAACACTACTCAGCTGACATCTGAACTGAACACAGAACCTGAATTGAACACAGTCTTGATCTAAACTACCTGCCAATATTCGGAGAGACACTCGTAATGACAGATATTGTACCATTTCCTCCACCAGCCGCATGGTCAAATATCCGACACACTCGAGTCCCAGTTCCACAGATGTAATACATAAGAGTTCCTTCCCACCCTCCTTTACCCTAACCACCCCTCACCGGGGGGTTTATATTGACATGTACACTACTTCCCGCCCTCCTTTACCCTAACCAACCACTCCACCGGAATCTTGTCGAAGGATGAATCTCGTGCGTAAACATTTTTCAACGTAACAAAATTCAACAATATCACTAAATAAAATAAAAAAACATAACCGATATAAAAAAACATATATACTTCTTAGTAAAAAAATTCAAATTAATAAAAGATGTGTATTTTAACTTCTGTAAAACAGGAAAGTCATGAATTAATTCAAAAAATGAACTTTCGCCAGGAATGCTGATTTCTAGTACTTCATGGCAACAAAAGGCAGGCCACAACGGTGTACGTTTTGCCCTGCAAATGAGAACGATACCTTTTCAAACGGGGAACCCTAAGCAGTGCTCCCAGCAGATTTTCACTCAAAGAGGCAGAATTTCCGGTACTGCAGACCAATCTAGCCGTTGAAGTATAATCCAAAGCGGAAATGAACACCTTAATTCCGTACCCAAAAAAAACATGTATTTCACATACCATTATTATTTCTCATCCAAGATTCTAATGAATTTTTCATGTAACTGCTGAAATTAATTTTAAACGAGTGGAGTCTCTTTTACCCCTAAAGTTTCCTGTTCCCAAAAGGAAACAAACGTCCTGTCGTCCATCCTCTCGTATGTATGCGACACATCACCTGGGTGACATTAATCGATTCATTGCAGTGTTTGCCATTGGAATCAATGGAGTTTTCCCTAATATCGCAGGACACTAATCTGCCGAGACAAAACAGTTGAGAACCACTCTGTCATCGTTGGATTGAATGGATTCCAAATTGAAATTTATTGAAGCTGATGATAGTGGTGAATGCATTAATTACCGGCTCTTGCATTGTCTTGGAAAATTCCATCCGGTTAATAATCACTAAAGGAATTCAATGAATGTCGATCACTTGAAGATAGCCTGACATTTTGTTCATCTGTTTAACAAAATGTGATATTGATAGCAGTCAGAACTGATTGCTATTGTATAATTACAAAAAACGAGAACTGATATTGATTTCATTCAATATCAGTACTGATTCCACGAAACATCTCTATTTCTGAATGGCCCAAATCTTTACTCTGGTCTGTAGCTCAGGTGGTATTATGACACAAGTGACAACACCTCCTGTTCAGAGAGACCTATTCAAACTGAGAACTCTTTTAACAAAACAGCACGCTGATTTCCTCCTTGTGGAAGACTTGCAGTTAAGAAGAAACTGAAACTATTCTGGAGATCAATTCAGAAGATGAAATAGATGCAAAACCTTTTTTTTTTTTGGCAGCCTGAAACAGATTTCAAAAGCCACGTCACAATCTTGCTCCCTTTCGAACGAAACATCTATCTTGATTCTTCCAGCGATAGTTTCTTCTGAACAATTACAACTCTTTGCAAACCTCAATGTCTACTCAATCTTCAAATATGGTTCTAGGAATTCGTTTAGTGCTACAACAGTCGTATCTGTCCACGTATGCATGTATGAACCCACGAATGTAATGGAAATTATTCTGCATTCTCGATGGCACAACCTAAAACAAAAATAAAATAATATAAAATAAAAAATATATTATAAAAAACTTACCTGACTGGATCTTATGTACGGAACTACCCTCACGGAGAGACACTCGGAATGACAAACAGTGAACCGTTTCCTCCTCCGTCCTCACGGTCAAATATCTGCCACCCTCATATCCCCGCTCCGCACCAGATACCATGCCACAAAATGTCTGATTCCACTCCATCTCTCTTCATGGGTATTGAATGCGAACCTTACACGCATTCTGCTTTTCACCCTTCTTTCGCTGACCAACTAATCCTCCGCGACTTATTGGATCAAAGAAGCAAAAACAACATAAGTTACCAAGTGAAATCCGGATTTCATATAAATGAACAATGACATTTGGGATAAACAATCTTGAACGATTTGAATTACCCGAAATGGGAGAAAACGTTTGCCTGAAATATATTTTCAACATAAACAGTCGAAGTAGTATTAAAATGAAACATTGAAGTTTGTGTGATGTACCCATAATTCATACACCGGGCACTGGGATAGATTCAAAGGGAAAAATGGAATCGCCTTAAAAGGCTTCCGTTGAGAATAGAAAAACATAAATAACCTGTAAAAAGGCAGTTTTCTGAAAAACACAAAAGTACGCAGACAAGGCAGCTTCCTGCATTTTTCTGCTTCCTAAAACGAATACAATTATACGATTGTCTTTGACTGTTCATTCGGTCAACATATCTGATCTCCATCTCGTTGATATGCGCAATATGGCCAAAGTTCACCTTGCACCAGAAATAACAATACCAATACGAGCCAACTGTCTTTAAAAGCAGAAAACAGTGGCCTGGAAATTTTCCAAAAACGATGTATATTTGTAGCGTTGTCAACTCCACTGACCTCTCTCATGAATGAAATCATTAACCGTATTTCAGGTCTCATATATAAGAACCAACATGGAACTCAAGCAAATCACCCCTTCCTAACTGCTGAATATAATTCTTGAAGCATCTAAAATACCAAAATTTTCAAACTCATTCGGACTGAAATATTTTTAAGTGCATTTTGTAACTAATACAATTTGATAGCCAACAAACAAGCGTGCACACAAACCATTATGGACATGAACTCACCATTACCCTACACTCCACAATTAAGGAAAATAAACACTACTCAATTGATACCTGAACACAGAACCTGAATTGAACACAGTCTTGATCTAAACTACCTGACAATATTCGGAGGGACACTCGTAATGCCAGATATTGTACCATTTCCTCCACCAGCCGCATGGTCAAATATCCGACACACTCGAGTCCCAGTTCCACAGATGTAATACATAAACATTCATTCCCACCCGCCTTTACCCTAACCCCCTCTCACCGTGGGGTTAATATTGACATGTACACTACTTCCCACCCTCCTTTACCCTAACCAACCACTCCACCGGAATCTTGTCGAAGGATGATTCTTGTGCGTAAACATCCTTCAATATAACGAAATTCAGTAATATCACTAAATAAAATAATATCTATAAAAATATATATACTTTAGAGTAAAAACATTAAATTAATAAAAGATGTGCAACTTATGTAGGGCGACTCCTGAAATCCGTTAAGTCAACTCCCCTTTGGAAACAGGAAAATAATGGGTTGATTCCAAAAAGGAACTGTCGCTAGGGATGCTGATTTCTAGTACTTCATGGCAACAAAAGGCAGGCCACAACGGTGTACGTTCTGGCCTGCAAATGAGTACGATACCTTTTGGAACAGGAAAGCCTAGCCAGCTCCCAGCAGATATTAACTGCAAGAGCAAGAATTTTCGGTACTGTAGACCAATGTAGACGTTGAAGTATAATCGAAAGCGGAAATAAACACCTTAATTCCGTATCCAAAAAAACATGTATTTCACATACCATTATTATATCTCATTCAAGATTCTAATGAATTCTTTCATGTAATTCCTGAAATTAATTTTAAACAAGTGGAGTCCGTTTTACTCCTAAAGTTTTCGGTTCCCAAAAAAAACAAATATCCTGTCGTGTATCCCCTCCTATGTATTCGTGGAGTTCTGCCTAATATCGCAAAACACAAATCTGCCGAGACACAACAGTTGAGAACCATTCTAACATCGTTCGATTGAAGGGATTCCAAATTGAAATTTTTTCGAGCTGACGATAGTGGTCAATCCAATAATTATCGGCTCTTGCATTGTCTGGGAAAATTCCATCTGGTTAATAATCATTAAAGGGATTCGATGAACGTCGATCACTTGAAGGTATCCTGGCATTTTGTTCACATCTGGAACAAAATGTGATATTGATAGCAGTCAGAACTGATTGCTAATTGTATAATCACAAAAAAACAGAACTGATATTGATTTCATTCAATATCAGTACTGAACCCACGAAACATCTCCATTTCTGAATGGCATAAATCTTTTCTCTGTTCTGTACCTCAATACTCATAAGAACTGAAATGAAATAGAACAGGCGGTATTATGACATCAATGACAACGCCACCTCTTCAGGGAGACCTATTCAAACTGTAAACTCTGATACCGTTAACAAACAGCACGTTGGTTTCCTCCTTGTGGAAGACTTGCAGTCAAGAAGAAACTGAAACTATTCTGGAGATCCATTCAGAAGATGAAATAGATGCAAAACCTTTTTTTGGCTGTCTGAAACAGATTTCAAAAGCCACGAACAAAAAATGTGTTTAGTCTTCCAGCTATAGTTTCTTCTGAACAATTGCAACTCTTTGCAAACCTCAATGTCTACTCAATCTTCAAATTTGATTCTAGCAATTCGGTTAGTGCTACAAAAGCAATTCGGTTAGTGCTACATATTTGAAGATTGAGTAGACATTGAGGTTACCCGAATGTAATGGAAATTATTCTGCATTCCCGATGGCACAATCTGAAAGGAAAATAAAAAAATAAAAAACTTACATGACTGGATCTTACGTAAGGAACTACCCTGACGGAGAGACACTCGGAATGACAAACAGTGAACCGTTTCCTCCTCCGTCCTCACGGTCAAATATCTGCCACCCTCACATCCCCGCTCCGCACCAGATGCCAGGTATGTAGGTATATATTTCTCTTGGGCGGCACCTGGAATGTTAGTTCATCTGCACACCAGATGCTTTGCCACAAAAATGTGTGATTCCACTCCATCACTGCATGGGTGTTGAATGCGAACTTTTCATGCATTCTGCTTTTCACCCTTCTTTCGCTGACCAACCAATCCTCCGGGACTTATTGGATCAAAGGGGCAAAAATTGAAGTCAATAAACAACATAAGTTACCAAGTGATATATTCGGATTTCATATAAATGAGCAATGCAATTTGGGATAAACAATCTTGAACGATTTGAATTACCGGAAATGAGAGAAAAAATTTGTCTTGCCTGAAATATATTTTCAACATAAGCAGTCGAAGTAGTATTGAAATGAAACATTGAAGTTCGTCTGCTGTACCCGTAATTCATACACCTGGCTCTGGGCTCCACTCCAGGAGAGATTCAAATGGAAACGTGAAATCACATTAAAAAAGCTTCCCTTGCGAAATCAAAAATAAAAAGAAACTGTGAAAAGAAAGCAGTTTTGTGAATAACAGAATGTATGTAGACAAGCCAGCTCCCGGAATTTTCCTGCTTCCTAAAACGGATAGAAATATACGATCGTCTCTGCGATATGCGCAATATGGCCCAAGTAGACCTTGCGCCAGAAATAACAATACCAATTCCAATACAAGCCAAGTCGATGTCTATTTGTAGAGGGTTTTACCAAATTGTTCGTTCTTCGAATACTCCAGGACGACCACATGGGTCAGTGGAGTTGACAAATAGACCTTTGCCATGAATGAAATCTTTAACCATATTTCAGGTCACATTTTTAAGAACCAAGATGGAACTCAAGCAAATCACCCCTTCCCAATTGCTGCATGTAATTCTTGGACAATCTAAAATACCATAATTTTCAAACTCATTCGGACTGAAATATTTTTAAGTACATTTTGTAACTAATAAAATTTGATAGCCAACAAGCGTACACACAAACCATTATGGACATGAACTCACCATTACCCAACAGTCCTCAATCAAGGAAAATAAACACTACTCAACTGACATCTGAACACAGAACCTGAATTGAAGACAGTCTTGATCTAAACAACCTGCCAATATTCGGAGAGACACTCGTAATGCCAGATATTGTACCATTTCCTCCACCAGCCGCATGGTCAATTATCCGACACACTCGAGTCCCAGTTCCACAGATGTAATACATAAGCGTTCCTTCCCAACAGCTTTTAACCCTAACCCCCTCTCACCGTGGGGTTTATATTGACATGTACACTACTTCCCGCCCTCCTTTACCCTAACCAACCACTCCACCGGAATCTTGTCGAAGGATGAATCTCGTGCGTAAACATTTTTCAACGTAACAAAATTCAACAATATCACTAAATAAAATATAAAAACATAACCTATATAAAAAAACATATATATTTCATAGTAAAAAAATTCAAATTAATAAAAGAAGTGTATTATAACTTATGTAAAACAGGAAAGTCATGAATTAATTCAAAAAATGAACTGTCGCCAGGGATGCTGATTTCTAGTACTTCATGGCAACAAAAGGCAGGTCACAACGGTGTACGTTCTGCCCTGCAAATGAGAACGATACTTTATCGAACGGGGAACCCAAACAGTGGTCCCAGTAGAATTTCACTCGAAGAGGCAGAATTTCCGGTACTGGAGACAAATCTAGCCGTTGAAGTATAATCCAAAGCGGAAATGAACACCTTAATTCCGTACCCAAAAAAAACATGTATTTCACATACCATTATTATTTCTCATCCAAGATTCTAATGAATTTTTCATGTAACTGCTGAAATTAATTTTAAACGAGTGGAGTCTCTTTTACCCCTAAAGTTTCCTGTTCCCAAAAGAAAACAAACGTCCTGTCGTCCATCCTCTCGTATGTATGCGACACATCACCTGGGTGACATTAATCGATTCATTGCAGCGTTTGCCATTGAAATCAATGGAGTTTTCCCTAATATCGCAGGACACTAATCTGTCAAGATAAAACAGTTGAGAACCACTCTATCATCGTTGGATTGAATGGATTCCAAATTGAAATTTATTGAAGCTGATGATAGTGGTGAATGCATTATTTACCGGCTCTTGCATTGTCTTGGAAAATTCCATCCGGTTAATAATCACTAAAGGAATTCAATGAATGTCGATCACTTGAAGATAGCCTGACATTTTGTTCATCTGTTTAACAAAATGTGATATTGATAGCAGTCAGAACTGATTGCTATTGTATAATTACAAAAAACGAGAACTGATATTGATTTCATTCAATATCAGTACTGATTCCACGAAACATCTCTATTTCTGAATGGCCCAAATCTTTACTCTGGTCTGTAGCTCAGGTGGTATTATGACACAAGTGACAACACCACCTGTTCAAAGAGACCTATTCAAACTGAGAACTCTTTTAACAAAACAGCACGCTGATTTCCTCCTTGTGGAAGACTTGCAGTTAGGAAGAAACTGAAACTATTCTGGAGATCAATTCAGAAGATGAAATAGATGCAAAACCTTTTTTTTTGGCAGCCTGAAACAGATTTCAAAAGCCACGTCACAATCTTGCTCCCTTGAGAACAACAAATGTCTTTAGTCTTCCGGCGATAGTTTCTTCTAAACAATTACTAACTTCAATGTCTACTCAATCTTGAAATATGTTTCTAGGAATTCGTTTAGTGCTACAAGAGTCGTATTTAAAAACTTCAATCTGTCCACGTATGAACCCACGAATGTTATGGATATTATTCTGCATTCCCGATGGCACAACCTGAAAGGAAAATAAAAAATATATTATAAAAAACTTACCTGACTGGATCTTATGTACGGAACTACCCTGACGGAGAGACACTCGGAATGACAAACAGTGAACCGTTTCCTCCTCCGTCCTCACGGTCAAATATCTGCCACCCTCATATCCCCGCTCCGCACCAGATACCATGCCACAAAATGTCTGATTCCACTCCATCTCTGCATGGGTGTCGAATGCGAACTCTACATTGATTCTGCTTTTCACCCTTCTTTCGCTGGCCAACAACTCCTCCGCGAGGACCAAAGAAGCAAAAATCGAAGTCAAAAACAACATAAGTTACCAAGTGAAATCCGGATTTCAGAAAAATGAGATTTGGGATAAACAATCTTGAATAATTTCGATACACGAAAATAGGAGAAAAAGTTTCTCTTGCCTGAAATATATTTTCAACCTAAGCAGTCGAAGTAGCATTAAACTCCCAAAATTGGCTGCACTCAGAATAGATTAAAATGGAAACATGGAATCACATTAAAAGATTTCCCTTGCGAATAGAAAAACAAAATTAAACAGTAAAAAGCAGTTTTCTGAATAACAGAAAGTATGCAGACAAGCTAGCTCCCAGCATTTTTCTGCTTCCTAAAACGGATAGAACTATAGGATCGTCTTTGACTCTTCATTCAGTCAACATATCTGATCTCCATCTCGTTGATATGCGCAATATGGCCCAAGTTCACCTTGCGCCAGAAATAACAATACCAATACGAGCCGGCTGTCTTTAAAAGCAGAAAACAGTGGCCTGGAAATTTTCCAAAGATGATGTATATTTGTAGCATTGTCAACTCCACTGACCTCTCTCATCAATGAAATCATTAACCGTATTTCAGGTCACATATATAAGAACCAACGTGGTACTCAAGCAAATCACCCCTTCCTAACTGCTAAATATAATTCTTGAAGCATCTAAAATACCAAAATTTTCAAACTCATTCAGACTGAAATATTTTTAACTACATTTTGTAACTAATAAAATTTGATGGCCAACAAACAAGCGTGCACACAAACCATTATGGACATGAACTCACCATTACCCTACACTCCACAATCAAGGAAAATAAACACTAAGCAGTCTTAGAACATTCTTAGAACAAGTAGAACATTCTAACATCGTTCAATTGAATAGATTCCAAATTGAAACCTGAATTGAACACAGTCTTGATCTAAACAACCTGCCAATATTCGGAGAGACACTTGTAATGAGAGATATTGTACCATTTCCTCCACCAGCCGCATGGTCAAATATCCGACACACTCGAGTCCCAGTTCCACAGATGTAATACAAAAGCGTTCCTTCCCACCCGCCTTTACCCTAACCCCATCTCACCGTGGGGTTAATATTTACATGTACACTACTTCCCACCCTCCTTTACCCTAACCAACCACTCCACCGGAATCTTGTCGAAGGATGATTCTTGTGCGTAAACATCCTTCAACGTAACAAAATTCAACAATAATAAAATAACATATATAAAAACATATATACTGTAGAGTAAAAACATGAAATTAATAAAAGATGTGTAACTTATATAGGGCGACTTTTGAAATCCGTTAAGTCAACTCCGCTTTGGTACACTATGATGCTACACAACTAAAAAACAGGAAAATAATGAGTTGATTCCAAAACGGAACTGTCGCCAGGGATGCTGATTTCTAGTACTTCATGGCAACAAAAGGCAGGCCACAACGATGTACTTTCTGGCCAGCAAATGAGTATGATACATTTTGGAACAGGAAACCCTAACCAGTGCTCCCAGCAGATATTAACTCAAAGATGAAGAATTTCCGGTACTGGAGACCAATCTAGACGTTGAAGTATAATCGAAAGCGGAAATAAACACCTTAATTCCGTATCCAAAAAAACATGTATTTCACATACCATTATTATTTCTCATTCAAGATTCTAATGAATTTTTTCATGTAATTCCTGAAATTAATTTTAAACAAGTGGAGTCCGTTTTACTCCTAACGTTTTCGGTTCCCAAAAAGAAACAAACATCCTGTCGTGTATCCCCTCCTACGTATTCGTGGAGTTCTTCCTAATATCGCAGAACACTAATCTGCCGAGACACAACAGTTGAGAACCATTCTAACATCGTTCAATTGAATAGATTCCAAATTGAAATTTTTTCGAGCTGACGATAGTGGTTAATCCATTAATTACCGGCTCTTGCATTGTCTGGGAAAATTCCATCTGGTTAATAATCATTAAAGGGATTCGATGAACGTCGATCACTTGAAGGTATCCTGGCATTTTGTTCACATCTGGAACAAAATGTGATATTGATAGCAGTCAGAACTGATTGCTATTGTATAATCACAAAAAACCAGAACTGACATTGATTTCATTCAATATCAGTTCTGCTTCCACGAAACATCTCCATTTCTGAATGGCCTAAATCTTTACTCTGTTCTGTACCTCAATACTGATAAGAACTGAAATGAAATACAACAGGCGGTATTATGACATCAATGACAACGCCACCTCTTCAGAGAGACCTATTCAAACTGAAAACTCTGATACCGTTAACAAACAGCACGTTGGTTTCCTCCTTGTGGAAGACTTGCAGTCAAGAAGAAACTGAAACTATTCTGGAGATCCATTCAGAAGATGAAATAGATGCGAAACCTTTTTTTGGCTGTCGGAAACAGATTTCAAAAGCCATTCACAAACTTTCTCCCTTTTGAACAAAAAATGTCTTTAGTCTTCCAGCGATAGTTTCTTCTAAACAATTGCAACTCTTTGCAAACCTCAATGTCTACTCAATCTTCAAATATGGTTCTAGCAATTCGGTTAGTGCTACAAAAGCCGTATTTAAAAACTTCAACCTGTCCACCTATGCACCTATGAACCCACGAATGTAATGGAAATTATTCTGCAATCCCGATGGCACAACCTGAAACGAAAATAAAAAAATATATTATAAAAAACTTACATGACTGGATCTTACATACGGAACTACCCTGACGGAGAGACACTCGGAATGACAAACAGTGAACCGTTTCCTCCTCCGTCCTCACGGTCAAATATCTGCCACCCTCATATCCCCGCTCCGCACCAGATACCAGGTATGTATGTATGTATTTCTCTTGGGCGGCACCTGGAATGTTAGTTCATCTGCACACCAGATGCTTTACCACAAAATGTGTGATTCCACTCCACCACTGAATGGGTGTTGAAGTGAACATTACTCGCATTCTGCTTTTCACGCTTCTTTCGCTGACAAACCAATCCTCCAGGACTTATTGGATCAAAGGGGCAAAAATTGAAGTCAATAAACAACATAAGTTACCAAGTGATATATTCGGATTTCAGATAAATGAGCAATGCAATTTGGGATAAACAATCTTGAACGATTTCGATTATCGGAAACGAGAGAAAAAATTTGTCTTGCCTGAAATATATTTTCAACCTAAGCAGTCGAAGTAGTATTGAAATGGAACATTGAAGTTTGTCTGATGTACCCATAATTCATAGACCTGGCTCTGGGCTCCACTCAGGATAGATTCAAATGGAAACATGGAATCGCATTAAAAATCTTCCCTTACGAAATGAAAAATAAAAACAAAGCAGTTTTCCGAATAACAGAAAGTATGCAGACAAGCCAGCTCCAGGAATTTTCTGCTTCCTAAAACGAATACAACTATACGATCGTCTCTGACAGTTCTTACAGTCAACACATCTGACTTCCATCTCGTTGATATGCGCAATATTGCCCGAGTAGCCCTAGCGCCAGAAATAACAATACCAATGCCAATACAAGCCAAGTCGATGTCTATTTGTAGAGGGTTTTACAAAATTGTTCGTTGTTCGAATACTCCAGGACGACCACATGGGTCAGGGGAGTTGACAAATAGACCTTTGCCATGAATGAAATCTTTAACTATATTTCAGGTCACATTTTTAAGAACCAAGATGGAACTCAAGCAAATCACCCCTTCCCAACTGCTGCATGTAATTCTTGGACCATCTAAAATACCAAAATTTTCAAAGTCATTTCGACTGAAATATTTTTATGTACATTTTGTAACTAAAACATTTTGATAGCCAACAAGCGTACACACAAACCATTATGGACATGAACTCACCATTACCCTACACTCCTCAATCAAGGAAAATAAACACTACTCAGCTGACATCTGAACACAGAACCTGAATTGAAGACAGTCTTGATCTAAACTACCTACCAATATTCGGAGAGAGACCCTCGTAATGACAGATATTGTACCATTTCCTCCACCAGCCGCATGGTCAAATATCCGACACACTCAGGCGCCTCCGTAGCCAGGTGGGAAGGAGCAGCAGTGCGTAGCACACGCTTCTTGATTAGACCGGGGTTCGAGCCCGTCACCACCAAATACGGAGGATGCGGAAAGGTCATTCAGGAAATGACCACCGCATATCCCGGAGCAATATGGCCTTAGTTGCTAATGCTCCTAAAAACCAAATAACAACAACCGACACACTCGAGTTCCAGTTACACAGATGTAATACATAAACATTCATTCCCACCCGCCTTTACCCTAACCAACTCTCACCGGGGGGTTAATACTGACATGTACACCACTTCCCGTCCTCCTGGCCCCTCCGTAGTCAGGTGGGCAGGAGCAGTAGAGCGTAGCACACCCTTCTTGATTAGGCCGGGGATCGAACCCGTGATCACCAAATACGGAGAATGCGAAAAAGTCAGGGAATGACCACAGCATATCCTGGGAGCAATGCGCCCTTATTTGCTAATGCTCCTAAAATAAATAACAAATAAATAACATCCCGCCCTCCTTTACCCTGACCAACCACGCCACCGGAATCTTGTCAAAAGATGATTCTCGTGCATAAACATCCTTCAACGTAACATAATACAGTAATTTCACTAAATAAAATTATATATATATATATATATATATATATATATGTACTGTATAGTAAAAATATTCGAATTAATAAACGATGTGTATTGTAACTTATGTAGGGCGATTCCTGAACTCCGTTAAGTCAAATCCACTGTGGTACACTGTGATGATACACAACTCAAAAATTCCTATTACTCCAAGGCAATTTTCGGTACTGGAGTCCAATCTAGCCCTTGAAGTATAATCGAAAGCGGATTAACATTTTACATATATTATTTCTCATCCAAAATTCTAATAAATTTTACATGAAACTCCTGATTTAATTTTAAACAGGTGGAGTCCGTTTTACTCCTAAGGTTTCCGGTTCCCATAAGAAAACAAACGTTCTGTCTTCTATCCTCTCGTATGTACGCGATCCATCAGTTGGGTGACACCAGTTAATTAATGTATTGCAATGACTCCCAATCTTTAATCACTCAATATATACTTCACTTTAAGACACTGAAATAGCCACTGCCATTGAAATCAATGGAATTGTCTGTAATATTGCGGGACAATAATCTGCTGAGACACCCTAGTTGAGAAGAACTCTAATATCCTTCGATTGAATGGATGCCAAATGAAATTTATTCAAGCTGGCGACAGTGATCAATCCATCAATTACCGGCTCTTGCATTGCCTTGAAAAATTCCATCTGATTAATAATCACTTAAGGGCCATCAATGTCGATCACTTGGAGATATCCTGGCAATTTATTCATCTGTGATCCAATTTCCGGATTAAAACAACATTGCATGATAATCTGGGTTCACACTTTTTCTTCTATTTCAGTGGAGTAGCCATTTTCATTGCGCTCCTTTGCCAAGCAGTTTTTGGAATACTTCAAGTATTTAAGTACTTCAGCCACATACTCTTTCCTCTTTTATATCCAGTGGTAGAGTCGATTTTTGTAAAAACTTTAAGAAAAATAGTCTCCGTTAGAAAAATGAAAGAGAACCAAACGGAATCTGTCTTGAGAAGGGTTTACTTTTCGTAAAAATTGCATGGTATAAATATTTAGTTCTCACTCTGCAGAAAAATGTAATATCTTTAATTATCTTCTTGACAATCTGTTCTCTAATACGCCCTTATATTTCTACCGATTTTGGCCCCTCAACCAAATCACTTCTTCCAAACTGCTGCATGTTAATCTTGGAGCATCTAAAATACCATAATTTTCAAACTCATTCGGACTGAAATACTTTAAGTACACTTTATAATGAAAAAATTTTGATAGCCAACAGACGCACACACAAACCCTTATGGACATGCACACACAACCATTCAACACTCTTCAATCAAGGAAAATAAACACTACTCACCTGACATCTGAACTGAACACAACCTGAACTGAAGACAGTCTTGATCTAAACTACCTGCCAATATTTGGAGAGATACTTGTAATGACAGATATTGTACCATTTCCTCCAACAGCCGAATGGTCAATTATCCGACACACTCGAGTCCCAGTTCCACAGATGAAATACATAAGCGTTCCTTCCCAACA
Organism: Mastigoproctus giganteus; assembly: GCF_048544385.1. Lineage (NCBI taxonomy): Eukaryota > Metazoa > Arthropoda > Arachnida > Uropygi > Thelyphonidae > Mastigoproctus > Mastigoproctus giganteus. Next base: position 80,353,224 of record NC_143588.1, read on the forward strand.
GCTTTTAACCCTAACCCCCTCTCACCGTGGGGTTTAAATTGACATGTACACTACTTCCCGCCCTCCTTTACTCTAACCAACCACTCCACCGGAATCTTGTCGAAGGATGAATCTCGTGCGTAAACATTTTTCAACGTAACAAAATTCAACAATATCACTAAATAAAATATAAAAACATAACCTATATAAAAAAACATATACTTCATAGTAAAAAAATTCAAATTAATAAAAGAAGTGTATTATAACTTATGTAAAACAGGAAAGTCATGAATTAATTCAAAAAATGAACTGTCGCCAGGGATGCTGATTTCTAGTACTTCATGGCAACAAAAGGCAGGTCACAACGGTGTACGTTCTGCCCTACAAATGAGAACGATACTTTATCGAACGGGGAACCCAAACAGTGGTCCCAGTAGAATTTCACTCGAAGAGGCAGAATTTCCGGTACTGGAGACAAATCTAGCCGTTGAAGTATAATCCAAAGCGGAAATGAACACCTTAATTCCGTACCCAAAAAAAACATGTATTTCACATACCATTATTATTTCTCATCCAAGATTCTAATGAATTTTTCATGTAACTGCTGAAATTAATTTTAAACGAGTGGAGTCTCTTTTACCCCTAAAGTTTCCTGTTCCCAAAAGAAAACAAACGTCCTGTCGTCCATCCTCTCGTATGTATGCGACACATCACCTGGGTGACATTAATCGATTCATTGCAGCGTTTGCCATTGAAATCAATGGAGTTTTCCCTAATATCGCAGGACACTAATCTGTCAAGATAAAACAGTTGAGAACCACTCTATCATCGTTGGATTGAATGGATTCCAAATTTAAATTTATTGAAGCTGATGATAGTGGTGAATGCATTAATTACCGGCTCTTGCATTGTCTTGGAAAATTCCATCCGGTTAATAATCACTAAAGGAATTCAATGAATGTCGATCACTTGAAGATAGACTGACATTTTGTTCATCTGTTTAACAAAATGTGATATTGATAGCAGTCAGAACTGATTGCTATTGTATAATTACAAAAAACGAGAACTGATATTGATTTCATTCAATATCAGTACTGATTCCACGAAACATCTCTATTTCTGAATGGCCCAAATCTTTACTCTGATCTGTAGCTCAGGTGGTATTATGACACAAGTGACAACACCACCTGTTCAGAGAGACCTATTCAAACTGAGAACTCTTTTAACAAAACAGCACGCTGATTTCCTCCTTGTGGAAGACTTGCAGTTAAGAAGAAACTGAAACTATTCTGGAGATCCATTCAGAAGATGAAATAGATGCAAAACCTTTTTTTTTGGCAGCCTGAAACAGATTTCAAAAGCCACGTCACAATCTTGCTCCCTTGAGAACAACAAATGTCTTTAGTCTTCCGGCGATAGTTTCTTCTAAACAATTACTAACTTCAATGTCTACTCAATCTTGAAATATATTTCTAGGAATTCGTTTAGTGCTACAACAGTCGTATCGTCCACGTATACACCTATGAACCCACGAATGTAATGGAAATTATTCTGCATTCCCGATGGCACAACCTGAAAGGAAAATAAAAAATATATTATAAAAAACTTACCTGACTGGATCTTATGTACGGAACTACCCTGACGGAGAGACACTCGGAATGACAAACAGTGAACCGTTTCCTCCTCCGTCCTCACGGTCAAATATCTGCCACCCTCATATCCCCGCTCCGCACCAGATACCATGCCACAAAATGTCTGATTCCACTCCATCTCTGCATGGGTGTTCAATGCGAACATTACACGCATTCTGCTTTTCACCTTTCTTTCGCTGACCAACAACTCCTCCGCGAGGACCAAAGAAGCAAAAATCGAAGTCAAAAACAACATAAGTTACCAAGTGAAATCCGGATTTCAGAAAAATGAGCAATGAGATTTGTGATAAACAATCTTGAATAATTTCGATACACGAAAATAGGAGAAAAAGTTTCTCTTGCCTGAAATATATTTTCAACCTAAGCAGTCGAAGTAGCATTAAACTCCCAAAATTGGCTGGACTCAGAATAGATTAAAATGGAAACATGAAATCACATTAAAAGGCTTCCCTTGCGAATAGAAAAACAAAATTAAACAGTAAAAAGCAGTTTTCTGAATAACAGAAAGTATGCAGACAAGCCAGCTCCCGTCATTTTTCTGCTTCCTAAAACGGATTGAACTATACGATCGTCTTTGACTGTTCATTCAGTCTCTCCATCTCGTTGATATGCGCAATATGGCCCAAGTTCACCTTGCGCCAGAAATAACAATACCAATACGAGCCAGCTGTCGTTAAAAGCAGAAAACAGTGGCCTGAAAATTTTCCAAAGGCAATGTATATTTGTAGCGTTGTCAACTCCACTGACCTCTCTCATGAATGAAATCATTAACCGTATTTCAGGTCACATATATAAGAACCAACGTGGTACTCAAGCAAATCACCCCTTCCCAACTGCTGCATGTAATTTTTGGACCATCTAAAATACCAAAATTTTCAAACTCATTCGGACTGAAATATTTTTAAGTGCATTTTGTAACTAATAAAATTTGATAGCCAACAAGCGTGCACACAAACCATTATGGACATGAACTCACCATTACCCAACAGTCCTCAATCAAGGAAAATAAACACTACTCAACTGACATCCAACCACAGAACTTGAATTGAACACAGTCTTGATCTAAACTACCTACCAATATTCGGAGAGACACTCGTAATGACAGATATTGTACCATTTCCTCCACCAGCCGCATGGTCAAATATTTGACACACTCGAGTCCCAGATCCACAGATGTAATACATAAACATTCATTCCCACCCGCCTTTACCCTAACCACCCCTCACCGGGGGGTTAATATTGACATGTACACCACTTCCCGCCCTCCTTTACCCTGACCAACCACTCCACCGGAATCTTGTCGAAGGATGATTCTTGTGAGTAAACATCCTTCAACATAACAAAATTCAGTAATATCACTAAATAAAATAACATCTATAAAAATATATAGTAAAAACATTAAATTAATAAAAGATGTGTAACTTATGTAGGGCGACTTCTGAAATCCGTTAAGTCAACTCCGCTTTGGTACACTACGATGATACACAACTAAAAAACAGGAAAATAATGATTTGATTCCAAAAAGGAACTGTCGCTAGAGATGCTGATTTCTAGTACTTCATGGCAACAAAAGGTAGGCCACAACGGTGTACGTTCTGGCCAGCAAATGAGTACGATTCCTTTTGGAAGAGGAAACCCTAACCAGCAGTCCCAGCAGATATTAACTCAAAGATGAAGAATTTTCGGTACTGTAGACCAATCTAGACGTTGAAGTATAATCGAAAGCGGAAATAAACACCTTAATTCCGTAACCAAAAAAACAAGTATTTCACATACCATTATTATATCTCATTCAAGATTCTAATGAATTTTTTCATGTAATTCCTGAATTTTAAACAAGTGGATTCCGTTTTACTCCTAACATTTTCGGTTCCCAAAAAGAAACAAACATCCTGTCGTGTATCCCCTCCTACGTATTCTTGGAGTTTTCCCTAATATCGCAGAACACTAATCTGCCGAGACACAACAGTTGAGAACCATTCTAACATCGTTCGATTGAATGGATTCCAAATTGAAATTTTTTCGAGCTGACGATACTGGTTATTCAATTAATTACCGGCTCTTGCATTGTCTGGGAAAATTCCATCTGGTTAATAATCATTAAAGGGATTCGATGAACGTCGATCACTTGAAGGTATCCTGGCATTTTGTTCACATCTGGAACAAAATGTGATATTGATAGCAGTCAGAACTGATTGCTATTGTATAATCACAAAAAACCAGAACTGACATTGATTTCATTCAATATCAGTTCTGCTTCCACGAAACATCTCCATTTCTGAATGGCCTAAATCTTTTCTCTGTTCTGTACCTCAATACTCATAAGAACTGAAATGAAATAGAACAGGCGGTACTATGACATCAATGACAACGCCACCTCTTCAGAGAGACCTATTTAAACTGAAAACTGTGATACCGTTAACAAACAGCACGTTGGTTTCCTCCTTGTGGAAGACTTGCATTCAAGAAGAAACTGAAACTATTCTGGAGATCCATTCAGAAGATGAAATAGATGCAAAACCGTTTTTTGGCTGTCTGAAACAGATTTCAAAAGCCATTCACAATCTTTCTCCCTTTCGAACAAAAAATGCCTTTAGTCTTCCAGCGATAGTTTCTTCTAAACAATTGCAACTCTTTGCAAACCTCAATGTCTACTCAATCTTCAAATATGGTTCTAGCAATTCGGTTAGTGCTACAAAAGCCGTATTTAAAAACTTCAACCTGTCCACCTATGCACCTATGAACCCACGAATGTAATGGAAATTATTCTGAATTCCCGATGGGACAACCTGAAAGGAAAATAAAAAAATAAAAAACTTACATGACTGGATCTTACGTACGGAACTACCCTGACGGAGAGACACTCGGAATGACAAACAGTGAACCGTTTCCTCCTCCGTCCTCACGGTCAAATATCTGCCACCCTCATATCCCCGCTCCGCACCAGATACCAGGTATGTGAGTATGTATGTCTCTTGGGCGGCACCTGGAATGTTAGTTCATCTGCACACCAGATGCTTTGCCACAAAATGTGTGATTCCACTCCATCACTGCATGGATGTTGAACGGGAACATTACACGCATTCTGCTTTTCACCCTTCTTTCGCTGACCAAATAATCCTCCGGGACTTATTGGACCAAAGGGGCAAAAATTGAAGTCAAACAACATAAGTTACCAAGTGATATATTTGGATTTCAGATAAATGAATAATGCCATTTGGGATAAACAATCTTGAACGATTTCGATTATCGGAAACGAGAGAAAAAATTTGTCTTGCCTGAAATATATTTTCAACCTAAGCAGTCGAAGTAGCATTAAAATGAAACATTGAAGTTTGTCTGATGTACCCATAATTCAAAGACCTGACTCTGGGCTCCACTCAGGATAGATTCAAATGGAAACATGGAATCGCATTAAAAAGCTTTCCTTACGAATTGAAAAAAAAAGAAAGCAGTTTTCTGAATAACAGAAAGTATGTAGACAAGCCAGCTCCCGGAATTTTCTGCTTCCTAAAATGGATACAACTATACGATCGTCTCTGACAGTTCTTACAGTCAACACATCTGACTTCCATCTCGTTGATATGCGCAATATGGCCCGAGTAGCCCTAGCGCCAGAAATAACAATACCAATGCCAATACAAGCCAAGTCGATGTCTATTTGTAGAGGGTTTTACAAAATTGTTCGTTCTTCGAATACTCCAGGACGACCACATGGGTCAGAGGAGTTGACAAATAGACCTTTGCCATGAACGAAATCTTTAACCATATTTCAGGTCACATTTTTAAGAACCAAGATGGAACTCAAGCAAATCACCCCTTCCCAACTGCTGCATGTAATTCTTGGTCCATCTAAAATACCAAAATTTTCAAAGTCATTCGGACTGAAATATTTTTATGTACATTTTGTAACTAAAACATTTTGATAGCCAACAAGCGTACACACAAACCATTAAGGACATGAACTCACCATTACCCAACACTCCTCAATCAAGGAAAATAAACACTACTCAGCTGACATCTGACCACACAACCTGAACTGAAGACAATCTTGATCTAAACTACCTGCCAATATTCGGAGAGACACTCGTAATGACAGATATTGTACCATTTCCTCCACCAGCCGCATGGTCAAATATCCGACACACTCGAGTCCCAGTTCCACAGATGTAATACATAAACATTCATTCCCACCCGCCTTTACCCTAACCGCCTCACACCGTGGGCTTAATATTGACATGTACACTACTTCCCGCCCTCCTTTACCCTGACCAACCACTCCACCGGAATCTTGTCGAAGGATGATTCTTGTGCGTAAACATCCTTCAACGTAACAAAATTCAGTAATTTCACTAAATAAAATTACATATATATAAAAAAAAATATATATATACTGTATAGTAAAAATATTCCAATTAATAAAAGATGTGTATTGTAACTTATGTAGGGCGATTCCTGAACTCCGTTAAGTCAAATCCACTGTGGTACACTGTGATGATACACAACTCAAAAATTCCTAGTACTCCAAGGCAATTTTCAAATTAAATCAGGAGTTTCATGAAAAATTCTAATGAATTTTTCATGAAACTCCTGATTTAATTTTAAACAAGTGGAATCAGTTTTACTCCTAAAGTTTCCGGTTCCCATTAGAAAACAAACGTTCTGTCGTCTATGCTCTCTTATGTATGCGATCCATCACTTGGGTGACATCAGTTGATTAAATGATGTATTGCACTGATTCCCAATGTTTAATCACTCAATGTATACTTCACATTAAGACACTGAAATAGCCACTGCCCTTGAAATCAATGGAATTTTCCCTAATATTGCAGGACAATATCTGCTAAAATAGGGAAAATTCCATTGATAATATCCTTCGATTGAATGGATTCCAAATGAAATTTATTCAAGCTGGCGACAGTCATCAATCCATCAATTACCGGCTCTTGCATTGCCTTGAAAAATTCCATCTGATTAATAATCACTTAAGGGCCATCAATGTCGATCACTTGCAGATATCCTGGCAATCTATTCATGTGTGATCCAATTTCCGGAGGAAAAAAACATTGCATGATAATCTGGGTTCCCACTTTTTCTTCTATTTCAGTTGAGTAGCCAGTTTCATTTCCCTCCTTTGTCAAGCAGTTTTTGGAACACTTCAAGTATTTAAGTACTTCAGCCACATTCTTTCTTCTTGTATATCCAGTGATAAAGGCGATTTTTGTAAAAACTTTATGGAAAATATTCTCTGTCGGTTAGAAAAATGAAACAGAACCAAACGGAATCTATCGTGAGAATGGTTTGCTTTTCGCAAAAATTGCAAGGTATAAATATTTAGTGCTCACTGTGCAGAAAAAATGAAATATCTTATTGTCTTCTTGACAATCTGTTCTGTAATTCGCCCTTATATTTCTACCAATATTTGTCCCCTGTAGTCGTCTTCTTCATTTGGATGCCTGATCTTTGGAACGGGTGCTTTCAGTAAATGTAAATGTAAATGTAAATGTAAATAGTGCTCACTTGTGTACTGTGGATTAATCGTGATTGCTATTTGTACTGTACTATTAAATATTATTTGTAAAAACCTAATTAATGTTGGATGGATATCACCAGCAATAAAATGACACTTGCCGGAAACCGGCAAAGGATTTACGATCAAAAAAGGGCAATATTTGCATTGTATTCCAGGATGGACAAAAAATCAATTTGCTAGGTGTAATGCTGGAATCATATAGAGAAAGCGTATCCACCAGGCACTAATTCTCAAGCCACCTGCCACTAATTCTCAAGCCACCAGTTAATAGCCTAATGAATCTTGAATCTTTCCAAAGAAGAAAGTGATGACTATCTGGGCTTGGTATTACCTATATATATGTTTGTTTTCATTGTTAAGTTTTAAAGACAGTTACAACTCACTGTTGGTAAGAAAACAAAGAACCTCCGTTTTCCTGACAATGAGTAGGAACCTTTGAACTGTTATTAATGTCCATTGTTGTACCAGAACAGTCTTCAATGTCAGGAACGAACATGGAGTTGATATTCTTCTTTTTTAGTTGAACATATTATGAGTCTGCCAAAGTCAAGTTGAAACAAGTAAAATATCAATGTGGAAAACAAAACTGAAACCGGGTAAAAATCGTTATTTTTGGAGGCTCTGTATTTTGTGTTTATACTATTGATTTAAAGTAGCCTCCACTGTGATTTATTTATTTTTTTAGCTGTCCCTTAGCTTTTAAGAACCAGTGTACAAAACATTTACAGACACGATAAAGTGATTTCTCATAATCTTAGTTGCCAAGGTGGATATTTCTATCAGCCCTACCAAAGTGAAGAACCAATATTCTGCCCCATAACAAATCTAATTATACTGATGAAATAACAAAGGAACTGGATGCAAAAAATCATTTTGATATCATATACTTGGATTTCAGGAAAGCTTTTGATACTATTGCACATAATAGACTACTCTATAAATTGGAGCAGTGTGGCATTGAGGACAAGTTATTCCTCTGGATGGTTGAGTGGGAGAAGACAGAGAGTGTTCATAATGGACTAATGTTATTACTGGAGTTCCCCGGAGTTCAGTGCTGGTCCCATTCTTGTTTTCTGTACTTATTAATGATATTGATAAAGGTGTATAGGGCTTTATGTCTAAGTTTGCAGATGATACGAAGGTTGGCGGGGTGGTTAATGATAGTAATCGGGGTAAGCTGCTGCAACAATATCTAGAAAAACTAGACAGATGGGCTGAGAAATGATAGTGGCGTATGTAATATTGAAAAACGAAGGTACTGCACATGGGTAGCAGTAATCACAGATTAGATTAACTGCACTCAGGATAGTGGAAAAAGAAAAACACTTGGGATAGTTGTGCAGTCAGCTATGAAGTTCTCTGAGCACAAACAAACCATGCACATGAGAGGACATTGAGCACTTGAGGAGGGATGGTTGCAGAATACAAGCTTCCATCTGTTGTTGTGGACGTGGGTAGTTTGAATAAATTCAAGGAATAACTTGACAAATTATTGGAGATGGACATGTGATGAGGGAAGTTTTTTGTTGTTTTTTTTTCGGCTGATGCTGTATAAGCTTGCCGTCTTGCATCGTTTGCCAATATTAACACTAATTGTTCTTATAAGTAGTTCATTACGGTTCTGTTGGATACCAGCACATTCTGGTATTTTGGGCAATGAACTGGCCGATAATGCTGCAAAAAACCCAACCACCTTACATTTAATCAATATCCCTGTTCCAGCATCAGACTATGCGCTAGTGATTAATGCTGCATGCCTCTCAGAATGGGCAGAACCATGGCATTCTCAAACCAGTAACAAACTCCTTCGGATTAAACAGGATCCGAAAATTTGGCACTCAAGTGTACGTGTGTACTCAAGTGTACTCAAGTGGATACAAGATGAGAAGAAGTAATCCTTTCAAGAGCAGGAATAGGTCATACCCACCTAACCCACCTTCATTTATTCATAGGAGATGATCCACCACAGTGTCCTCATTGTTATATAAATATGACTGTTAAACATATTCTCCTTGACTGCCCCTATTATCAACGAGACAGAATTTCAAGCCTGCAATCGCTGGTTAACATTCATCAACCAATAACTCTAGAGAATTTGATTGGCGACAAAGCCAATATTTCTGAATTTTTTCGCTTCCTCAAGCAAACTGGAAGTTTGAATCTTTTCTGATTAAGGACCTTACTGACCGTATGAGACTTTCTGATTTCCTTTTTATAATAAACGAATAGGCGCATTATAGCCAAATAGCTTTTGCGCCATGAAACCCACATAACAACAAACAACAGTTCATTACGGTCCTCGCTGCCAACAAAGTGGTTCGTTACCAGTTTTCCAAACCATGTCGAGAAGGCCTGGTTCGAATCCTGTCAGAACGGAAAGAATATTTTGATATTTTGTTTCTCATAGCTCTGAGCTTGGCGGTCTCGTGCGAGGGCTGTATGTTCTTTTTCTTTTTCAATCTTGTTGCTTGCATTTCTCATCCAGCAAAGAGACCACAGAATGTATATTCAGCTTACAGACAAAATTCATTGAAGATTCCGGCAATGGTCGCTCCGTCGCAAATACTACAAAAGCACCATTATGGATGGTCTCTTTCGAAAAGAATTTGCAATCATTTCTCGTATCCTATTTATCGTTTTCTTGGGTGTATGAATCCTTTAAAATTCCTTCTATTCCGTCACGATATGAGCTTTGAGAACGTTTAGGAACTATTCCTCAACTTCGATTGGCAAAGGAATCGAAACCCATATTTTTCTCACACAGTGTAGAAAAAAACAAAGATATACACTCACTCCACTAGCCTTGAAGGCGATCTTCATGGAATCAATTTTATTCACACGTTCTGTGATAGCTTATGTCCCGATGGGAAGGTTCCAGTTGGTTAGTTGACTTTAGTAATTATTATGCAATCTATGATCTTAAGAAGATTGAGTATGAAATTTGGAACTTTCGGGATTTTCTTGGGATTTAGGCTTGCGGCAGAAGTAGGTTTTTCAAAATGAACGGATTCAAATATCGGAGAAAAACAAAATCATCATACGCAAGAAAACCATTTTGAAGTTATTTTTCTTCTTCCTCTTTGTGGCTTCTTGTTTTAATTTCCATTTCCCATCTTTATTTGTATTTTCCGAGTACAACGAGCCTGTCCACACACTCCGTCCTCCTGATAGTAAGTTCGACCGCCATCAGGTCATTGATGCTTAAGAGGATCAACATCTAAGTTCGGAGTGGGATGCCCGACTTATTTATGATACCACTCCGAATATAATTACACTATCAGGCAATGATCTTTATTATATGGTGATGTGAGCAGTCCACAGAACAGAACTATAGTTGTGGAATTCTTCTGGATCTGTCATAACTTGATAGCCAGATAAAAGGAAATTCTAATCGTAATACAATATTTGAAGTGGGTTTATTGTTAGCTTTTATCAAGAGAGTAATCTCCAGAGAGTCGTATTTAATGGGCAGTACCTACCGTAGAAATAATCTACTTCGGCGCGTGATAAATATCAAGTGGAGATTAAATTCGATTCTGGGATTGTTCTCAATCGAGTAAAGGGAAATTTGTAGGCTGGAATAATCTTGAACAACTTGTTAGAACGATGTGTTATTGCTTAACGTTGCAAAGAAAAGGAGGCTAGATGACAGGTTCTCCACGTTCCTATAGCGAACGTGGAGAACCTTTTGTGTGCGTTATTTAGTAATAGTTCAATCATTTCTAGGGTACATTATTTCTTCCACCCAAAGGAAGAAATGGTTAATTCCGGAGATCACATGACAAGGAGACGTAGTATCAGTTAGTTTCTTCCTAGTTATCTAGGATGAAAAACGTATACACACTCAATAAGAGGTAGATGGAACAGAATGGGATGAGGAAAAAGACTTCGATCCCTTCTTAACAGGCGTGACAGCAACTTTCTACATAGAAGGCATGTCTATTCCCTCCATTCCCCAACAGCAGAATAAATAATACCCCGAAACTCAATTTCTAGAAGCATTGTATACTAATGGAAAACATTGGATGTCGCGTATGTCCAAAGAACGGTTTTACCATGATTGCATTACACCAACAGTGAAGTTCGGTGGTGAAATATAGGGTGTTACGTGGTTTGGACGCAGTCCACTGGTTGCCATCGATGAAACCATGACTACAACTGGGACATTGTGAACAATTTTACCTTACTTTCATTGTGACAATCCTTTGGAGAGAGGTTGCAATTTTGTCATCATGAGAACGCTCTGGGTCATAACACACAGTCACAGTAACTGTGGTTTAAAGAATATAATATGGCTAACCTGCCATTTTCAAACCCCGAGGCTATATTTGAATCTAACTGAACATATCACGACGTTCTAGAAAAATTGGAGACAAAAAAAGACGTCCCAGTTCAGACAGTAAACCAAGATTCATCTCCGCAGGTAAAAACTTGTAGAAAGCTACCCACACGGGGTTACTGATGTCATAGTAACCCATAGGGGCCATATTCAATATTTAAAATTGTATTTTTCCAAATGTTTTTTTTTCATTCGGTGTCTTAATATATTTTGGGGGTTAGTATATGTAGCGTGCACGTTTTCGATTGCGGACTGAACTTTGCGAAGATTTTTCTCCTTCTTGTACATATCGGTAAGTGGATAGATATTGGTTAGATGTGTGTGTTTTACAATCTACATTCGTAATCGACCAAAAACCCTCTTATTTGAAATTCAAGTTTAAAGGATCTGAGCTGCTAGATGCATTTATTAATCTTACCTCACCTCTTTTACAGCCTGATAATTAATAAACAATTAACAGAATGCTAAGCACTTCTTGACTGATTAATAAACATTTTTTAAGATATTTGCATTCATGTCTGTGGATTTATGTATTGAACGCCTGTATTTTCAGTTAACTGAGTCCGTTTTTGGTAAAATATTATTAGCACAAAGGGATGACAAAATGAATCTGTCAGAGAACAGCTTGTTTATTCCGAATAATAAGGTCTTTTGAGATGGGGGAGATCCTTAGTCTGTATCTGCAAGCAAACCTTCTCTCTTCAAAATAACTTCAGAATTGCACAACAAGCACTTTTGTTAATAGACAAACAGATATATAAGGCGAAATTTGAGCTGTGAGCCTTTAGCCAATTTTTCTCAATGAAGTGAACAGAAATTGGTCAAAAATTGGCCAATTCTAAAGCTGAAAGCAATTGTAAGACACTAAGTCTTAGTGGGTGGATCTTACGCTAATGGAATTAATTTAAGTGGAGGTTAAATTTAATGTAAGGGCAGGTATACCGTGAAATTTAAACAGCAAGGGGAGCTGTTCGAAACGAAGGAAGACAATAGGAGTGCCAGTTTAAAGCAGTTCGTGTTGACGGTAAGTAGGGGCGTGACGAAAGAGGTAAGTGGATCCGGAGGTCCCGAGGAGTTCTAGAAACTTCTGAACATCCGGATATACAAAGAAAGTTCGAGAAATTTCTGGACACAGGAAGGAGCGCAACCTACCTAGCTGTGGGTCGCATTTGGCTTTCAAAATCATTTACATTAGTTTCAGGAAGTCCCTCCATTCTCCAAGGTTACTTTGTGGCGCGATTTTACCACTTCATTCGGCCATTACTGTGGCCATTTCACTTCAGTGGAGTCATTTTTTCCAAGAGATCTACTGGCAGAATGGAAACCGAAAGCTCGACTAGAGGATTAATACCGCTCTGTCCTGTTTCGTGGAATAATATTCAATATAAAGTTTCAGCCTCCTGTACAGACTCGTTGCAGGCGAGTATGAAGTGAAAAATTTTATTCCACGTACTTAAAGTCACGACGTATAATCAGTATAAGTACGTTAGTATTAAAGCTTAACGTAAAACATTTCCCTCTCCATTTCTAATCTTAATTTTTTTATACATTTTTTTTAACTATTGCTGAATTTCAGCAATATTTTAATTTGAAAGATACTTTGAGACTTCATTTCCTCTCACTTAGAGAACGCATATGAAATTAGTGGCCAATTAAGGAAATTTCTAAGCTTTCTATTTAAATTTATCATTCTCTGTTGCGTCCAGACATATGTGTACTATCGGGTACTGGGAACGACTTATGTATACTGCTTTTATACATACTGGATGTATTTGTGCAATGAAGATCTTATATACTCCATGCTATATTGTTTTCTTCCTACAACGCCACTTTAACTAATAGTAAGTTCATCCTTTTACTGGAATCATTAAGCAGCCTGGTCCTGTTCGTTTTGAACATGCAGAAGCTTTAAAAATCGCAAGAAAAACTTGGAACCATAAACACAGAATTTCTCAGGAACCAACCTTTGTAAATATAGACTTTATTTTAAAACTATGTTTGGTCCCGAGTGCCAAGCGATCTTTCTAGTGCGTTTTTCTAGCGTTTTTCCTAGGGCGAGTGCTAGTGCTTTAATAAACCCTCCACCGCCCACAACATTACTGCTTCTCTCGCTGAGCAATGTCACTGCTTCACCACTAGCAACGTTACTGCTAATCCCGCTTGCAACGTTACTGCTATCGCTAGTAACGTACTGCTCTCCTCTTCTGCCGAATGCTTAGTCGCTGTTGGCACCGCTCCTGCCTTCACGTGGCGGGGCTTGTAACCTAGCAGAAGGAATTTCCTCTTCCAGTGCTAAAACGAACAAAGATATCGCCTTTTCTGATTCAGAAGTGTTTAGAATTGTTGGATCCCCTAAAATAGTGAAGCGTCTCCAATCTGGAGACCTTCTAATTGAGACTTCAAAAACATCTAATTCATAAAAATTGTAAAAATTCTGTACAGCTTCCTGTACAGAAGACTGTACAGCTTCCTCGACTACTTGCCCAAACTGTAAAGGACGCCATCCTGCATTTTCTAAAGCCTGTGACCTTTGGAAAACGGGGAAAAAAATCCAGAATTATAAAGTGGAGCATAAAATCACATACCATGAAGCAAGAAAGCAGATATTGTTAACCATGCCTAGCCATCAGTCATCAGAAGTAGCCGCTCAGTTGGTGTCTCCGCAGAACTTCTTTTTCCACCTGGGCTAAAACTGCGCTGACATCCAAAAAGAAACTTACAGTCAATGAGATCAGCAATACACCGATCAGTATCCCAACTGATGCTATCTCAAAATTTCCCGAAACAGCAAAATCAGTAAATGTTGAAGACCAGAAAAAAGTGAAACCATGCATAATGTGTGCATAGTATTAGGGTCAGGCGCTGCCTGTGGTTCCCCACATCTGTGCCATATGAACACTGTGAAGAAATACAGAAATAAATGCCAGAAAAGTGTTCTGTGTTAAATACGTACTATTGTGTTGGGTGTCCTGGAAATTGGCCGCAGAGCCTCTGGTGGGACTCCACGTTGCCCGCACACATGGTTAGGAGGTAGCCAGGTTGCCCATTATTCTCTGGCTGGTCTCTGCCAGGGTCACCTAAGCTTCCTGATAGAGACCAATGTAAAAAAAAAAAAAAAAAAACAAAGGTTAGAGTGTGTGGGCTTTAGAGTCAAGAAAGGGGGTGAAACAGGTAGATGTATGGGGGATGAAGAAGAAGGCATCCCTTGGGTACAATGGAGTACATCCATCAGGCGAAAATAGGGAATGGGAGTGGGAGAAAAGTTGCCGTGCAAGGGAGCACGAGCGTGATCGCCATTTGGCACAATCTTCTCACTCTTCTCAATCCTGTCCGGTCGTGATATCAATTTCAACGGTGAGGTAGTTAAAGTCCTATCCAGTGATCTGTGTCTAAGTCAGTAGGAATATAAAAAGGAATGCAGCTGTGGCATATAGGTAGTTGTCTTCTCTTTGTTTAGATGATGATCCAGATAGTGACTATATCCATGGTAGGGTCTTCCGTCGTGCGAATAAATCCTGTGCATAGCGCATAAAGGCGATATAGTCTTCTTCTCTTTCGAGGATGTGCTGTTCTTGGGTTTTAGAAAGGTAATATATCCTAGTCAGGAGGAGGAATCTCAAGTCTTCATATATTTCGCACTTGTACATCAGGTGATCCCAACTTTCCGGCCCCGGGTGCCAAGCGTTATAGTGATGAAGCGATTCTCAGTGATTTCTAGAGCGTTTTTCTCGAAGCTGCAGTTTTTGTTCATTTATAAAAGTTTTCTTACGTTTTCATTAAATAATTCAGTAAACTTAGTCTTACGATCTGTAACTAAGTTTCGGAAAGGCAAACCACCTTTCTTTTTTCCATTTTTCCTGGGAGAAGAAATCCACTCTCCCAGGGCTGAAAGGAGCAAAGATGGATAACGAAACGTTTCCACCTTTAGAGCCTCCGAGCTCAAAACTAGCGACAAAACACACTGATGATGATTTTTCCCAACCCAAGAGGTTGAAAACAAATCGTCAAGAGGAGATACCAGCATTCCTCATACTGCACTCTACATCAGACCAGCCTTTGAGTAAATTGTCCCCATTCCTTGTGCAAAAATACTTAGAGGCTGTCGCAGGTTCACCAAAATCAGTAAGGCGACTCCAGTCTGGGGATCTTATGGTAGAGACCATGAAATCCCAGCATTCTGCAAAGTTATTAAATCTGACAACTTTCGGCGGACATCCAACAAAAATCACTCCCCATGCCACTCTAAATTCCTCTAAGGGAGTAATTGCAGAATGGGACTTATTAACCGTATCAGAGGAGGAAATAGTCAAAGAGATACGAGAACAAAGAGTCATCCAAGCCAGGAGAATCATGACTTGTAAAAATGGTACTCTCGTTCCAACAAGGAGCATAATCCTCACTTTTAGCTCTCCCATCTTACCAACATCTGTCAAAGCAGGCCTTTGACAGATGGTCCTTTGCCGTGTCCAACCCTACATCCCAAACCCAATCAGGTGCTATAAGTGCCAAAAATATGGACACTTTCAGACTGCATGTAGAGGTGAGGCAATATGTCCTAACTGAGGATCAAAGGAGCACAACCAATCCGATTGCAATGCTACCACTCCTCATTGGCCAAATTGTAAAGGTAATCACCCAGCTTTCTCCAAAATATGCGAACTATGGAAGCAAGGGAAAAAATACAGAATTATAAAGTGGAGAACAAAGTCACTTATTCAGAGGCCAGAAGAGAAATAATCAAAATGGAGACAAAGCGTACGTATGCCACAGCTGCTAAACAGGTCCAATCAGTAAGTATTCAAACAGATGTTACAGTTCCTCCTAATACATCTATCGCGAATTGGGCACGATCCATACTCACTTCTCCCAAACAGTGTAATTCACAACAAACAACTGAACAAGCCAGCAATACTCCAATCTGCATTCCAGCCGATGCGTCTTCAACAATGAAACCAAAAGCTACAGAAACCCCTACAGAAGTCCCCGACTTCAATATTAAACTGGAAAGGAAAGGAGCTGTCCTCTCCGGCAGAAATTGCAAATGCCTTAGCCGAATCATTTTCCAGTATATCAGGCGTATCCACCTACAACCCAATCTTTCGGCAAATTAAAGAATCGTCAGAGCAGCATAAGATCAATTTCTCTACTAGAGTTCCACATCCGTACAACCAGCCATTTACATTAACAGTACTTTAAGGGGCGCTCAATAAAACATCCAGTAGTGCTGCTGGTCCAGATGGGATCTACTACGTCATGATAAGCCATCTAAACAACAGAACAAAAAGGGCATTGTTAAAATATTACAATCGAATATTTCTAGAAAATACTTACCCAAACTCCTGGTGTCACTCAATTATACTAGCCTTTCCAAAGCCAGGAAAGGATCGCAGCTTTTCGCATAATTATAGACCAATTTCACTGACCAGCTGTTTAGGCAAAGTCCTGGAAAAAAATGGTTCACAGGCGGCTAACGTGGTTCCTGGAAACTAACAACTTGCTAAATATCAATCAGTACGGGTTTCGAAAGAACCGTTCCACGTTAGATGTAATGATAAAAGCAGAAGCAAACATCCGAATTGCCTTCATAAGGGGACAACATCTGGTCATGATCAATCTCGATATTGAGAAAGCCTTTGATAACACCTGGCGGTATGGTGTACTTCAAGATCTTCATTCTTTTGGCTTGAGGGGGTCATTTACCCCACTTTATACAGAACTTCCTATGCCACAGAACATTTCAGGTTAGATACATGAACAATTTATCCAAATCATTTGAACAAGAGGAGGGTGTTCCTCAGGGGTCCATTCTTAGTCCGACGTTATTTTCAATAAGAATTACAAACATGACACAGGATGTACCGAATACAGTAGAATCGTATATGTTCGCTGATGACCTCATTGTTTCTTGTAAATCCCAAACCATGAACACCATTGAAAGATTTTCATCTGTTGGGGTTATATTTAGATAATAAACTTAATTTTGCTTCCCATATTGCTTTCCTTCGAACCACATGTCTTAAAAAACTGAACATCCTAAGAGCAGTCTGTGCCAAGTCCTGGAGTGCTGACAGAAGCTCTCTCCTTCGTCTCTATAGAGCTTTAATAAGATCACGCTTAGATAATGGATCACCTGTCTATGACTCCGCTAGTAAAAGTTCACTATTACGTCTGAACACCATACAGCATAGTGTTCTTAGGATAGCTGTGGGAGCCTTCAGAACATCTTCGGGCCATAGCCTGTATATTGAGGTAAATGAATCCCCTTTGCATCTCAGGAGAAAATCCTTATTGTGTAATTAGGCAGCAAAAATTAAAAGGATACCATCCCACCCCAGCTGGCAATACCTGTTTGATCCTCAATATGCTGAATTATATCACAATAAGCCTAATGAAAGCCGCCCTGCAGGGATTCGACTACAAGAACTCATGATCAGTTGGGATATTAAATTTCACAACATATTCCAAGACCTTGTTACTCCTGAAACTCCCTGGACTGAATTCTCACCTCTCTGCGACAATTTCTTTTTAAGATGGGGAATTTTTATGAGTTTTTTTATTAACAACGTGGCTGAGTTAGCCAGTCTCAAGAAAGGGTTGCATGGTTTTCCTTCCCAGAAACTCGGATTTTTTGTCGAACTTACAGACATACAGTGCAATATGGTCTAAGTCACCTACAACAACTATGAAAATCTCTTTAGCCACCTACTGGCCTCGTTGTAATAGATTACCTTCATTATCTGACGATGTCTGCTATACCTTTATCCTTTCTGTTTGAACTTTATGCTCCTGTTTCTGACACGTTGCAAATAAAATCAATGTCTAGATAATCCCCAATAAGAACTTGGTATAAATTTGCAAATTAGAGAATTATCTAACTGGGAACATCCATTTATCGACAAGAATAACCCACAAAACAATATATTACGTATTTCTCTAATTCTGCCAGCTACTGACAGTAAAATTATAAACAATGTTCACTCTTCAGAATTGCTTGTGACGTCATAAAGTGAAATTGAAACATCATTACGTGTAATTCTGGCAAATATTACAACACAATCACCATTTGGTATGAGCATCTGTCTCATCTCTACAAACCTTTGTAATGGTCATTTTTATCGCCTGACCTAAATATGAGTACAACGGCGTTCACTCTATACAGCGTTGTATACTTTACAATTTCCTTTATGTACCTCGAATCAACTTTGAAGAACACGACCAAAGCTTATGGTAAGTGCCTCTGTGAGATGTACAAAAAATAAACATGATCTTCTGTAGCTTGCTTTAAAATGAGCATTCTTTCTCCCACTTTCAAAGATTATTTATTTTTTGCAGAATACGTGCACGAATCTGAAAAACTGTCTAATCCACCTGCTTTTGAAAAATTTCACACTCGGTTTATTGGAAAACAGGAAGAAACTCTACCCGACTGTGATTATACAACGGCATACAGCTGGCCCATTAGTAGCATCCTTGCACGGCAAGTTCAACCACCTCGTGAAGATTTGGAGACCGATGCATCTTCTGAGACCTATGGAATGGTTAAAAGCCATACATGGAGAAATACGTGGGAAAAAATACAGAAATTTATTGACTGGGAGTTCCTTGGAAATCCCTTTGACGTGTTTATTGTGTACGTGTACTTCTTCTCTGAGAATGTTTGTTTGGTTGCTTTGTTCTCAACGGTGATGACCTTTGTTATGGAAAGACTAAATACAGAGTATATAATTACAGGTAAGCTCGTTCCTTCAAGCTTAGGTTTTTACAAGATATACTTATCACTGCTATTAAGGATATTTTTGCCCCTCCATGCAACGTGTACATCTTTGGTAGACTCTACCCTCTATAGTCCTCGCGAATGGCACTGTACTTATAATCGCCGTCCTTCACTACATCACATGGATATTAATACTTCCATTATTTACTCAATACAAACATTCTCTAAGTAAATCACCCTTATATTCTAATAGATCAGACTTACCTTCCAATCTTCCTTTATACAATGCTATTCCTCTGTTAACAATATTGATGATAAATCTCTCTTATTTAGATTTTTATCTTAATACATTCGCATTCATCCTTTAAATCAATATTCATCTCATTCCCTAAGTTTATGCTAACAACTTTACTTCTGACTTATCATCCTATCACATTTTAGTACATCACACATATATATAACATTCTCTATATAATCTCCCTTAATTATCCCCCTCCAAAACTGTTACCTTACTTTCCGTTAATCAAGGTATTTTACTACCTCTATGAATCCCCTTCTCCATATCTTATTCTAGGGAACCCTAATTGCTCATTTTACGTACATGTCTCTTATTGTATATCTGTTACAATTGCTCCTTTTATATTTACTATCCTTTCTCTAGAGTCCTTTAAAATACAAGGGAATATTCATGCTAATTGGACACTTACAAATAATGGACATGATCTCTCTGCTAGGGCTTTCCGTTCTTTATTGGGGGCTGCTGGTCTCGTCTGAATAGGGCATCGTCTACATCTTTTAGGAATTTATCGTATGGTCCTTGATACTGCTACTCGGTTTCGGGGCTGCAAATTTACCTTCACGACTCGCTTATCTGCACACAGGCCATTATCACTTCCTTCCGATGACGGACTAGTCTTTACTTCTCCTTACACTTCACTTATTTGCACACTAGCCACTATCACTGCCCTCCGATGCCGGACCGGGCTTTCTTTCCCTTCATGGCTCACTTATCTTCACACTACTGAACTGTTGCTTCCATCTCCAGGCTTATAAAATAACTACTCAACTGTTCTCTTCTATCTTAAAACTTATCTAACCTTTCACAACTGACTACTCCATCTTAAAACTTTGTTAAATTTTCTCAACTCTGACAGACTCTTTTCTCGTGCGCTCTCCCTTTTTGTTCCCAGAGATTTCGTACCAGACCCTCTTTTCTGACCCGCCTTCGCTTGGGACTTCGACCACTCTTTTTCCACCATTTAATTTTACATCCCTTGTTATTCATTAGTATTAATTTCCCATACTGCCCCTTTTGCACACGACCCGATTTCTCTTTAGGGTATCTGTGTTTTTCTTTCCCAAGCCGTATCTTATTTGAAGTCGACCAGCCACCTTTACCTGCATTCATTTCCGCTATTCCCTTCCGTATCCCTTTTTAATGTTGACCTGCCACTTCCACCTGCACTTATTTCTACAACTCTCTTCTCCTAAAAGCTTATATGAGGGTTCCCATCGCCGACGAGCAGACATTTGTCTTAATTTAAATCCGAACACCTGACGTACCCTTGGTACGTCAGGTGTTCGGAACGGTTGCTACTGAGCAACCGTTCTCACTCTTTCTATTCAACTGACCCCCCACTGCCCCTTACCTGCCTTTACTTGCTCTTTCGTATGTGGGAACTGATACTTTATCTTTGGTTATTGTTTATTCTTTTGATTAATTCTTACAAAAGAACTCAATATCTTTACTAAGATTAATTTGCGCCGCTTTTCCTTTCTACTAGATGCTCCACTATATTTACCGGCTACAATTCATATCTCACTTGGCGTAGAAATTAACCCTGACCATTTTAATTTAATTAATTTGTAAGATCTTATATCTTACAAATTGAATATAATAATCTCCTACATATGGAAGTAAGTTGGCTCAGTAAGAGCAATATACTGTACTTGTGCAAGTTCTAGGTCTCATGAAGATCCTAATTCTTCCTTAATGGCTGATGCTTTGGCTACCAATGCTGTTCTTCCACACCGTGTGTTTCGAATTCCGTCTAGACAGAAGGAACTTCTTATGAACTTTTTCACACCTGTGGAAAGGGGTTGTTAATCATGAAGCAAGGCTCGATTAGTTTCCATCCATTAAAACAGGCCAACCATCATAGATTGCAGGCAATTTACAGACACGCAAACACCCTCTTGATTTTGGCTAACCTTGCAGCTATATATAAAACAAAACATTTTTCACTTACGGATTCGGCCTTCTAAGGCTTTTCAAAACATCATCCACGTTCTATGTGGATTGAAGTCAGTGAGGACCTCAGTATAAAATTATAGGCGATTGTGTAGCTTTTATGTGAAGTTGATTGGACTTGAGTTTCAGCATTTTGTATATTAGTTGATGGCTGCATGAACATCCTTGATTGTTGGGATGGGAATTGTTAAAATGATCGCAAGGTAACTGAACCTTGAAAATCCTGAACATTTTTTATGTTTCATAAAAATGTAAATTCCTTAGAAATTTGTGTATTTATTGTATTGTCTAGACAGTCTTTTACAATTAACGTCATTTATACCATTGTAGGTTGGCTTCAATTTATACTGGGAAAAATCAGTTTCATAATAACAGGAACGATTCCTCCAATGTCATGGACTAGAGTCATGGTACTCTCCTTCTGGTACAGCGCAGTTGAGTTGATAGCGAGTGCTTTTATCCCGGAAGAGGTCGACAAACTTTTGGGTGATAATTTTAGTTTAAAAATTGCTCTTGTGATATCTGTTTTATTCATGGGGAAAACAAGAGCACTAAAGTTTCTATAAATTTCGGCCAATGAATGTATTTATAGATCAGAAAGTGTATCGATGTTTAATAAATTTCAGTTATAAAAGTTCACTTAGTGCATGACTGCAATAAATTTTGTATTTTCCCAAAGCTTAGAGAAATCTTGCTCTCTTTAATTAAGTCTGGATTTTCAAAATCGTCTCTGTCTATCCCCGTAATTTTTTTTAAACTTTCAAATATTGGACAGGCATTTTCTACAATACCTTTCGTAGTTAGCGACATCAAAACAAGGCTTTAATTTTATTACAATCCAGGAAATATAGTTTTAAAATGTCACATTAGGGC
This sequence comes from Mastigoproctus giganteus, assembly GCF_048544385.1. NCBI lineage: Eukaryota > Metazoa > Arthropoda > Arachnida > Uropygi > Thelyphonidae > Mastigoproctus > Mastigoproctus giganteus. The sequence goes on from NC_143588.1 coordinate 80,375,565, forward strand.
GAAATCAATTTATCTCCGTATGTCCATAAATTAAGTGTTTTCTGATCTATTTACCAGTTTTTAGGGATGAAAAACCCGAGTTTCCGGGGAAAACTCAGGTTTTTCTATCCGCGGAGTGAAAAAAACTCACAAAAATTCTTCGCCTTATTGATGGGATTTGAACCGGGGTCTTTTCCACAGGATGCAAGGAAGACAATGATTATAACCAGTGTCCTATCCAAGCTAGGCATAAGAGAAAGATATTTTCAAGATTATTAGGAATATTCCCTCCTTCAAGACCGGTTGGAAAAAGCCTGAGCCCATCCATCTGCGAGGAGTTTTTATTGGCCTTTTCATAACGTGGCTGAGTTGGTCGGTCTCACGCGAGGATAGCATGGTTTTTTCTTCCCGGAAACTCGGGTTTTTCATCCAGAAAAACAGAAAATCCACTAAAGAACTCACGCAATTTACAGACGTATTATAAACGTCTCAATACGGCCTAAGTTACTGATGTACCTAAAACCCTATGACAGCAAACACAACTCATCATGGAGAGTCTATGACACTCCTGCATTGCTATCTACAGAGGTTACACACCTTATCAGATTATGTTTCTGTGGATTTGATCCCTCGTAAACTGATTTCCTAATTTTAGATCTCAATTGTATCTGAGTTGCGTCTCAATTGTAGAATTTTATTTTTCAAGATTACTTTTTTAACATTTATCTTTTCGCAGCTATCGAAAAATCAAATAGAAATATGCCGATAAACATAAGCAATGTGAAGAATAAGCAAATATATTTGTACTGACATTAAAACAATGCTATCTGAAGTGGGAGGGAAAGATTAGTCAGACAGAGAATTGTTTAAAAATACCTTTGGAAGCAGTTCAGATGCATTTACGAAAATGGGCCTGTTGACTTTGGAACTGCAGTCTTTACTGTTAAACTGTATTCAATGGGAACTTATTACTCCCTATCACATCTTCTGGACGTTCACCGAAGCATTTTTAATGGACATTGCTTTAGCTTGGATATTGGACTGTATTTTTGGTAGACTAAGCGATCGAGGAGTTTCAGGTAAGTTATTTTTTTTATATTTGTAACCACCCGCTGAAGAGTGACAATTTAAGTCGTAATATGAGAGGTGGTCAAAAAGGATATATAACTTATTCTAATTATAGAATAAGTTATTTTACAGCTATAAAGCTTTAGGGCTAAAGCCTCAAGCTATGAAAAAGTCTAGACTATGTATAAGTTAAGTGCGATAGCATCAATAATACATAGTCAAATCTGAATTAGCAGAATATTGGTGATGGTATCCACCTAAGAATAAGTAACATTAGTCTTCTCCTCAGGTGAAGGGTTACTTATTCGAAGTAGTGCAATATCATGGCAACTTGTTGTGAAGGTATTCACAATATGAGATATAACTTAAAACGGTGCCGCCTTGCAAATATTCTGTTAATTCAGATTTGGCTATGTAATAATGATGCTATCGCACTTAACTTATACTGTACATAGTTATTTTACAGCTTAATGTCTTATAAACTAGCATGAATAAAGTTGTGTCAATATATTAGGCAGTTTCTAAAATTTAATTATTCGTGTTGGTAGGTAGAAGACGAATGAACACAGCAAATCTAGCATCGTTCAGTAAACAAATTTTTGTCCAGTGAGGGCAGATATGCTAAAGAAACCATAAAAGAACTAATGGAGTGTCTGGGGAAATATTATTCAGCTTTGCTACTGTTGCAAGATTGTCAGCAGAGTTCAAAAGAAGAAAAATTGGTTATTACTGTTATGAGCAAGCTGTTATTTTTTTTTTATATTAATAACCAAACCACATGGATTTCTTTAAACCATGTTTCATATTTTAAACAGATCTAAAATGTGGTTTGAAATTAGTTGTGTTCTGTAGTTCAGCTGACTGTTTTGCTGGATGAAAAACTGGTTTTGAATAAAAAAATAAAAATTTCTAAACTTCGAACACAGGATTTTCACACATTGTGAGATGGTTGGTTATTACGAGTTTTATGGAGCATCAGCATCTAAGGCTATTGTGCGCCCACAGTGTGAGAGAACAGCAACTGTATCTGCTGCTCTATCAGTGAGAGGCCCTCACTGGTAGCACAGTTCATATAAACAGCTATAAACACCAGAAAATGGCTCGGGTTGGAATCCCGTCGATGACATGGGGAATTTTTATGTGCCTTTTTCACAATGTGGCTAAGTTAATTAGTCTCAGGTGAGGGAACCATACTTTTTCTCCCTGAAATTCGGGTTTTTCTTCCAGCAAACAGCAAATCGACCACAGAACACTAGCAATTTACAAACATCATATACGTCGCAATACAGCTTAAGTCGCTGATGCCCCTAAAACCCTACAACAAACAAACACATAAAAGACTGCTATGCAAATTGTAGAATGTAGCATTATGGGTAAGTTGCTGCTATGGATAAAGGGATTGTTCAGTGAGAGCAAAGAGAAATTAGTTATCAATGGACCATGCTCTTCTTGTAGTAATATTATTGGGGGTCTCTCTCAGGGTTCAGCGCTGGGCTCTTTGTTTTCAATACACCGGGTAGTTATAAAATAAGTTTCCCTATTCAGGAGACCCTAGTGTCAAAACGGTTTTCTTCTACAAATCGCTTCCCCATACCCTAAATGACATACCCACCGAATTTCACAGCGCTACTCTAACCGCTGTCACTAGGGTCTCCCGAATATGGAACCTTATTTTATAATCACCCGGTATATATTAAACTGTATGTTTTAATATATACCGGGTATATGTAAACCGTACATAATATATATGTACGGTTTAATATATGGTTTAATTTTTAATATATTAAAAAAATAAATAAAAATCAAATAATTAAATTAAAAAATATATATAATAAATAAATAATTAAAAAAATAGTAATAATAAATAAATTAATTAAATAAAATAAAAAAATAAGCCCTCAATCCTACAGATCGCAAGTTTTCTGTAGGCCCTCAATCCTACAGAAAACTTGCGATGAATTAGATCATCAGGTACATGTGAGATGAGACTGCCGAAAAAACAGAGCTAAACTGGTCACCTTTTTGAAGGCCGAATGGTGGAATAAATCAGAGGATATTTACAAAAAACTGGTGGTGTGTTCGACAGAGTCTAGAAGTTATCATAAAGGCTAAAGGTTTCTGCATACTTTTACTTTTCCCGTAAATAAAGGTTATTGTAAATATGCAGATGTCAGCATATTAATGGTAGGGCAGTGTACTTTACTGCTCTAATAAAGATACAAATAGTGTCTGCTTTTAGTTAATAAAAGTACTAGTTTTCATAGTATTTTCCATCACACTGCCAGTCACGTTAAACTTCTATTGGATTAATGCATAGGACAATAAATAATTATCTGCTCAAAAATATATGATTTTTTTTCTTTTACGTTTTAAACATAGTTTATTTTTCTTGTTTTATTAATTTCTAATGTATTGTCCAAAAATACATTTCGTAAGCCTACCAAATGATATGTTTATTTATTCCTTTACAGGTTTCCTTCGAAAAACAGTGGAATGGTTGTGTTATCTCCTAACATGGTACCAGCCTCCAATGCGAAAGAGAATTGTAATCAGATGCGAAGCTTACCTCAGTATACTCTTAACGATATGTAGTGTTGTGGATATAAAAGAAACTGAAGTACTGTTTGAAGAATACAACTTGATTTTAGGTTGTGTTATAGTAGTACTAATACTTCTATACAAATTAACTATCTGGCTGTCTTGTGATGAACAGAGGGTTAATTCATGCATTCTACCAACAGTGATTAGAGTAGCGACCAACAATTGGATGATCTGATATATGATCAATTCAAATTTTGATAAATATGATAACACGAGTTGGTTATTTTCAAGCTATTCAATATCGATATTTATTTGTATGTATTATTCAATTAAATTATAAGTCGTGGAGAGACTTAAATACTTTGAAATTCACAAACTATTGCATAAACAAAAAATTTGGTTCACACAATGACCACGACGGAAATTTGGCACAGTCGAAAATATTAACTAACTGTACTAGATATTAGCAAAGTGAATTTATTGTTTATTATCGATTTGACGTGGGAATTAGCTATAGGCTCAATATTTTCAGAAGCTGGGGACATTTTGCACAGCTGATACGATCTTGCATACATAACACAGTTCAACCTATTGCATCTTTTAATGTGCAAAGAGTGAAGGGATGATCTCTACAAACTGAAAGCTTGTTTCAAAAGCCCTGGCAACCAAGAAGTGCATCTGATCAGACGTTTGCTCTTAGAATGCAAGACTTTTGGACAGTTCGCAGTGGTAGATGGCGAATCATTCAAAAGTCTAAGTTACGATATAAGAGCAAATGTAGCGGAATGTCGAAAGTAGCTTATCTTAGATTTGTCAAGAATGGAAATTTGAAGATTATAGCAACAGTATCAGAAGACTGGCCAGATGGCCAAAAGGAAAGTTTAAGGTGGGTCGAATTACAACTTTCGAGAATATCCCAAGGCAAACTATGCACAATCAGCAAAGGGAATTCTATGCGAATTCTACCATTTTTTTTTTTTTTTTTTTTTTTTTTGTTCTTGTGCTTCGTGAGATGGAAAATCATGCAGTCCTTGTCCCACCAACTGTCACGGTGAAAATTTTCAGGGCAAGACAGCTATGACAAGGGAAAACTAATTCAATTTTTTTTTTTTTTTTTTTTTTTTTTTGTAGCACTATAATGGATACAACTTTGGTTTTAATTTGTGACTTCCTCTCGACCTTTTCACAAAAAAACTCTCAAAAAATATATATGACATATTTAGTGTAACCAGAAAGCTTCTTCGACCCATCAATTTTATTTTACTCAGCGTCTATCTAATAGGCAGTCAATAATATCAGCTGATGTATCTACAGTGGCAGACAAAAAAAAAACTGCATCACTTGTGAATTTTGCAAATAATGCGTTTTGCGATGCATCGTAAATTGCAGAAATGTTCGAAATGCATTTGTTAGATGGGATATATATCTCTGTGAATGAAATCCAATAAAAAAACCTCTGCCTGATATACCTAATTGCCATAAATACTTCCCAAAGGGTAAAATCCATAATTAATGGAAATATAAGAAATCATGCAAATGGAAATCATAACAACCAAACATACATTTTATTGCATTTATATGCACAAACTGAAATGACAAGTTAACGTAATAGTATTATGTACTGTAAAATCAGCAAAATAGGTCAATATTTTGTTCCTCCTTGAGCTGCAATTACAGCTTTGCTATGATCTGGCATAGAGTTAATCAACTTCTGGATATACGGTTGCCCAAATTCGTGGTATCGCACCCTTACAATGCTCTCCTGCAGCTGAATCTTACCTTTTGGCTTCTTCTGGGAAATTTTAGACGACATTATGTACCAGCAATTTTCAATAGGGTTCAAATCTATACTGTTGCCGGGCCAGTCCAACACTGTAATGCCAGCATTTCTGAGGTATGCACCTCAAGGGAGAAAAACGAGGGAAAACATTGGCGTAAGTATGTTTTAAGCCTTGTGAGGCAACAAGACAAACTCATCATTAAATCTAAATAGCACAAAACTTACCAATTTTGCTGTGTGGCAACGTGCTGAGTCCTGTTGAAAAATGCAGTTTTTCACCCCCAGACCATCTGACCGGCGAGGAAACTTTGTAGTCGGTGTTATGCAGTCATGATGGTACGCCTCTCGATTTTCGTCATGACATATCGTTTCCAATCCGAGCCATGCAGGTTGAATTTCGATTCGTCAGAAAAGATAACGGTGTCCCATTGCTCTTTTGTCCATGAAACATTATTATTATTATTGGCCATATGGTGCAAGGAAGCCTCAGGCTTGTGCTGCACCAGCCAAAAAAAAATTCCCGAATTACCCTGAGAGACAGACAGACAGACAGAGAGAGAAGTAGAAAGGAATCACCAAGAAAGATGATATCCAGCTCGAGGCCCTGGGTGTGCCAAGCCCATACTCACCAGATGTGAGCCCCTGGGATTATGCGTTTCTAGCCCGCGCAAGTCGCTTCTTACTCATTTATTGGGTGAACAAAGGCTTCTTCTTGGGACGGATAGGCATGAAGACCACATTCTGAGAGCCATCTTTGGACAGTTCATGCACTTGTCTCAATGCCAGAAGCCATTTCAAAGTCCAGTTTTAGATCAGGAGCACTAGCATGGCGATTACGAAGGCATAGTCGTTTCAAATATCGACCTTGGGAAGGCGTAATTACTCTTATGGCCTGATCCAGGTCTTCTCTTCACATCACCGGTTTCACGCTTTAATTTCAGTACCCAGGATACTGTTGACTTGTGGCAGCCTATTTTATCAGCAATAGCACGCATAAAAAGCCCTTCCTGGAAAAGGGCAACAGCTACTTTTTTTTTTCTTGGTGTTAATTGAACACATGGAGCCATGCTTACACCTCCGCAAAACAGGATACTAATGAGCGTGTATACCCTTCCAATGCCGGCTGATGCAATAGAAGTTATCTGATGCAATACCTTTGCTTTGTGACAAACAAAATGACTGTAATCAATGCCTTATACGTTTCACTACAAATGTTACTTTTTTTAAGGTGATGCAGTTTTTTTGTCTACCACTGCAGTCATCTAACAGAAGTAGAGTGCTACTTTACTCCTTCGGAACAAATAAGAGTTCCACAGGGTAGCTACTAAGTTCCGTTATCCATATATAATCAGCAAATATCAAATATATGTATTCACCTGAGATTAAATATTTTTATTTTCTTTTGCAATCAGTTAGTAGTGTATTTTTATATTTTCAAATTTAACAATGGCCGACTTGAGTAATTACACTATTGAAGAACGTGTTATTAGTTGTTGGGTGCATGATAGAGGGAGGACTAAAAATACAGTGAAAGTGCTGCAAGGTGATTTCCAGCGACAATTTAAACAAGATCTCCACCAAACAAACACTTTTGTGGCGGAAGACTCTTTAGCAGAGGAAATGTAAAGGATAAACGAACAAGTGGCAGTCTTCAACAAGAGGGGAACAGTAGAAGTCGAGAAGTCTGTTATGCGATCACCAATGAAATCGACGTGTAAAAGACCACTGGAACTTTGAATTCCTCGATCAACAATGCAAAAATTTATCAAAATTGATTTAAATTGAATCCATGTTGTCCTACGTTCATTCAAGAATTATCTGAGTGACGTAATTCGAAGGAGGCATACTCCAAATTACTTCAAACTTCCAACACAATTTCAGAAAATGGTAAATGATTTTTATCATTGAATGTAACAGATATTAGTTGTCGGTTACAAAATGTGTTTTGGTCAAAGGAAAACCCACTTTCATGAGGGATTAGAAGACACCCCCCCCCTTCATGTCATATGGGCCTGCATAGGCAGCAAACGGTTGTTCACATCTTATTTTCTGATGGTGTGGTTAATCATGACCGATACCTGGACATATTATTATCAGCCATATGGTGCAAGGAAGACTGAGGCTTATGCTGCAGCAGCCAAAAAAAATTCCTTTAACCTGAGAGAGAGAGAGGGGTAGAGAGGAATCACCAAGAAAGGGAAGAATGATATCCAACTCAGGACCTTGGGTGTGCCAAGCCCATACTCACCAGATGTGAGTCCCTGGGGCAAATGGTAAGGAACTGGTTTGTGCCCCATTTTGAATAAACTAGGAACCAAAGAGGAATGCTGGTTTCAACATGGAGTGCCAGCACATTATGCCATCGTTGTAAGCGAATATCTCAGAGGGGTTACCAAGATGCTGGATTGGCCATGGATCACCTGTCTTACCAGTTCCCCTTGAATGACCACCTCAAGCCCTGCCCTATCAACATGCGACAATTCATTATGGGGATCGATAAAGGATATTGTTGCACATTATACCACTAATGAGCTCAAAGAAGCTGTAAGGTTCACTTTCAAATGCTGCACTGTCCAAATACAAAGGATGTCACACAGAACTAGCAGCAAATTATCTGTTAATGAAAATGATGGAGAACATACTGATCAATTGGATTATTAAACGTGGTTTTATACTTCGTTTGTATTGCTATAAATCTTATGTATGTCGTAAGAGTGCCAATTGATTTGTAATTAACAATTTCAAATATTGGTAATGGGACTTTGTGGCCAACCTGTAGATTTTAAGTTGTCACACAAACTTGTTTGACATCCAGTAAGGGAAGTTACTGCGATTAGCAGTAGAGAATTTGATGGGAACGAACTCAGAAATTGCAGAATGGAGGATTAAGTACAACTAGTCAATGTAATGATCAATCATTTCAAAGTTTTGAATAGGAATCCAATCAACATTGCAAAGAAACCGATTTAATGAAGTCCAGTCAGTGCCCCTAAAGCTTCTCCACTTCTTGTACAAATATCTTTCAGTATTACTCCACTTCTAGTCCAGTAATTAAACTAATTTCCCACTGCCTGTCCCTCATATTCAACATTTACTTGTAGTCCTCTGTTCATTTCCTTCAGGTATTGAATAATCACAATACTGATTTTATACTTAAACTGTCTATGTACAAGAATTTGCTCTTTATTCTGTTTTGTTCATCAAAATTTTGCTCATATTTTAATACTGGTGAGTGCTTTGTATTGATTCTCTGTAATTTTCAGCTTTCTCACTATTATCTCCAGCCTGTGTGCCCTGTGGGTGAGAAGTTTGTAAAAAAAATAAATAAATATGCAAAATAAATAAATATATTGATACTGCATCCCTTTCCCATTTAAGATAGCAAAACAGAGCTATCTTAAGTGGACAAAAGGAAACAAGCTTTGAAACATGCTAACATTTTCATTAGTCACTAATCAATGAAACTTAAGCAATTTTTTTTAGAATATTAAGAATTACAAATTTCAATATAAAACACAATGCCTATAATTATGCTCAAGCCAGTAGACTTCAGCATAGTTATAGGCATACTGACAAGACAGCAAAGTATTGAAAGATGATACCTTAGGAAGCAGAGTTCATATAGCTTTTCGAAAATAAAGTAAAGACTTCCTCATCGTAGAGGAAGTGTTTACTGCTGAATTGTATCCATTCAGACCTTGTAGTAAGGGGGGGGGGGTAAAAAAGAATTTTTGGTGCCTATATCCAAATGAAATTGCACCATCATTCCAAGGGCAATCTCTTTCATGTTTTTTTTTGGGGGGGGGGGGTAGGTTGATAATGGTATATGAAAATTGTTCTCCTTACAGATAATGCAGAAGTACAACACACTAGAACATGTTTTTCGAATAATTACTCCAACTGTATCCCTCTTCCCCCTCGATTTTGCCCGTACTGTTCACAATTCAGAGTTTATAAGAGCTAGGGAGGTTGGCCCATGACAAGAATGCTTTGTTGATTTACTGCCTATGACACTGCTGGCAACAGGCTGACTTCACCAAGACCTCACAGTCACCACAGGAATGTCTACCTGTGTTTATCTGAAGGATGCACAAGGGTCTCTATGCATGGCTACTGATGGTGTGTGTGTGTGTCCCCATACTCTTCAAGAGAAAGAGCAGCCTTGAATATAAACATGAAAATTTTTAATAATTATTTTATGTTACTTAACTCAGATGACTGCTGAAATTGTGAATTTTTGCAAAGCTGGATTAAAAATAAAACTACTGAAATTCCCCAAGCATGGTTTTGAAGGTTTGTTTATAACTTTTTTTTTTTTTTTTTTTTTTTTGTAGTTGTTGGCGCATAGGCTTCTGTGGCCATAATGCACCTCCCAAGGTTTTTGCAGTACTTTGATCCAAGCCCGAGGCGGGAATCGAACCCGCGACCTTTGGGTTGCCAGGCAGGCACTTTACCCACCCGGCTAGCCCGGTCGGCGTTTGTTTATAACCGTGCTATACGGGGGTTGAAAGGTTTTCGTCCCAATATAGATTGTAAAGGTTTTCGTGAGACAATATTTCCAATCTATGCTGTAACTCTTGTGTTTATAAAAAGTTTCAGGTAACTATATTCTTTAATCATAATCGCAAACTATATTCTTGTTATTGCTGGGGTTTTTGGTGCAATGGTACTTAGGCCATATTGCACCTGACTATATTCTTCTCCTTTACAAAGGATGTTGAAGTATGGAAGGTGAATGAAATGGTAACTGTTGAGAGAACCAAGCACTGTGCAGTCATTGAGTACCTTCATTTCAAGGGAATTTCACCGAAAGAAATTCATGAAGACATGCAACAATCAGGGGAATCTTGTCCTTTTTATGCCCCAGTCAAAAACTGGATCGGAGAATTAAAGTGTGAACGAAAGTGTTGAAGATGCACCCCACAGTGGGAAGCCTGTTACCATATCAACACTTGCAAATGGGATTACCATTCATGATCCGATCATGTATAGTTGCAGAATAGCACTGAAGCACATTGAAACAACATTCAACATTTCCCATGAGAGAGCTCATATGTTTTTAGGAATGGTTTCTTTGAGGTGGTTTCCTAAAGCACTGAATGTAGATTGAAGCAGGAAAGAGGTGCTTTCATGAGATTGTGGAAGCATTTTGAAGCTAATAAAGCTGTTTTAGGGACAGATATTCAGGATCACTATGACAAAACATGGGTGCACTACTTAACCCTAAACATAAATACAATCGAAACAGCCCTTTTCTCCCCTTCCCAAAAGGTTTTGAGTGCAAAATTCAGCTGAGAAAGTCATGGCATGTCATCTGGGAGGCAGAAGTGATCATGGTTGATCTCCCAAAATGAGGTGCAACTATCAGCACTTAGTATTATATTCTAACCTACCGAGATGTTTGTGTGAGGGATTGAAGCTCGAGAGGAACAGTAAATTAGAAAAGGAGTCATCTTGCTGTTGTTGTTGTTGTAATAAGGTTTTAGAAGCTTCAGCAACTAAGGTCATATTGCCCTATATGAGTCATCTTGCATCAAGATAGTGCACACAGGGTTTGACTCAGACAAAACTGTGTGACTGTGGTTTTGAGGTGGTAGTAGTAGTAGTGGCATGTGATGCAAGAAAGCAAGTGTATGAGTTTATGCAGCATCAGCCAAAAAAAAAAAAAAAAAATCACACCATTCCCTCCAAATGCCTATCCAGTTCCTCCTTAAGTTTATTCAACCTATCAACTTCCACAATGACAGATGGAAGTTTGTTCCAGCAATTAACCACCCGCTTGCTAAAGGCAAATTTCCGCACATCTATTCTACATCTGTCCTTTCTTAATTTGAATTTATGCCCCCTTAGATTCGTAATCTGAACAAGTGGAAGGATCCCATTAGAATTCAGCGTGCTCAACCCATTCAAGGCCTTATACACCTCAATCAGATCACCGCGCAGGTGCCTAGTCTCCAGGCACTGCAATTTGCAGAACTTAAGTCTCTCTTGGTAAGAGGATCCCTTCATTCCCCACACCAATCTTGTTGCCCTTCTCTGTACACGCTCAAGTAAATCTACATCCTTCCTGAAATGAAGCCTCCAGACCTGTACGCAGTACTCAAGGCGTGGCCTGACCATTGCCTTATACAGAGGGACAATCAGCTCCTTCTCCCTGCTAACAAAATTCCTATATATCATTGACAAAACCCCATGACCTGTCCTGGCAGCATTGCTCAGAAAACTTCATATCTGACTGCACAATTACTCCCAGGTCTTTTTCATTTTCTACCACCTTAAGTGTAGTATCACACAGTTGGTATGTTTCTCCGGGGTTACTTCTACCCATAGGCAGTACTTTGCATTTGTCAAGGTTAAACTTCAGTTGCCACTTCTTAGCCCATCTGCCCAAATTATCTAGATCCTGTTGCAGTAGCACACTGCCATTACTGTCATTAACAACCCTGGCAAACTTTGTATCATCTGCAAACTTCGACATTAAGCCTGATATACCTTCATCACAACATCCTCCCTACTCATTAGATTTGGCTCCATCGGACTATTATCAATTTCCAAATCTCAAAAGGGAATTGAAAGGGTAGAAATTGGATAGCATTCAACAACTGATTTGAGTCAAAATCTGAATTTTATCTGAGCAGGTTACGAAAGCTGGTGGATCATGCCAGAAAGTGTGTTGACTTGGAGGGAAGATTACATTGAAAAATAAATGGATTTTGACAACTTTCTAGCATTCCTTCCTGAGAGGACTCGAAACTTTTCAACCACCTTCTCGTATCAATTCGTTAAAAGCAAGAATATGCATTGGTAATCAAAAACATAAGAACCACTGAACAGACTTGAGTGTTAATCCATTTAACACAATACTATTATCAAGTCACACAGGAGAAATTCAATCAGGAGAAAATAAAAGGTACCAAAATACTACACCTTAGATAGTGCTAATTTGACTATATTAGATCAGTTTTTTTAGTTACACAGTAAATTTATCAAATATTTCTGGTGTCAGACTTAAATTTGATATCCCTTCTCTGTGTAATAAGCTAAACAAGCTCAAGAAATACACCTCCTTTATTACATTCCCTTATCATAGTCTGCTCTGAGTATATGATTATGTTACTATTGTGAAAATTCTGCCATAAGTTAGTATTTTCTACATATTCTAAAATAAGTTCCTTTCCACTAACCCCAGTAGCAGCCAAAAGTATACTATTTCAGGATCTAAATAATGTGTTTTATTAAATTACATGCCAAGACTGACAAAATATATGTTCTTGTTTATACTCCAGCATGACCACTAGGTCAGTGGAGTTTACAATAAATCAATTAATACATGCGTTAATCGTATTTAGCAGTCGCGGGCTTGAACTCCGGTCCACTCAAAAGAGCAGATGCTAGTGTACTCGCGCTCCTGACCACTCAGCTCACCTCTGGTAAATATGGCAACTCAAAATGTTTTAAGCATTTGTGCTATTACTGATAACAATATCAGCAGCACAGAAATAAGTATACATATAAAAAAATCATAATCTTGAATGCATAAACAATGCAAACATTTTAGTTAAATTGCATAGTGACTACAAACTCTGCATGATGAAAACATCGATCATTAGATATTTTATATTTCAGAATTCTAATATTCTTAATGTACTTAACCTAAACAAACTTTTGGATGCATGGCACTTCTCAAAATTTGATTTCATGCTCCCAATCAGAATTAATCTCTGAGTCACATGATTAAGTTCCTTTAAAAAAAAATGTTTCTTCTACAAAAATGTTGGTGGACAATGCAATGTTGCATCAGTTTGGTGTGACATAAACACTGGGAAAGGAAAAATGAGAGTAGGTGTGTGTTATAAGCCTAATGAATCTGATGAGTATAATGAGCAATTTTGCTGAGAAATAGAGTGGGCCAGGAAATCAGAATGTCTGATAATGTGGGATTTTAACTTTCCATATATTGACTGGAGCTTGTAGATTGGGCACTCGCACACTAGCAAGACTTTTGTGGATGACTGTTTTCTACATAAAAATGTTAGAGAGGCAACCAGAGGGAGTAATACTCTTGATCTGATTATCAGTAGTGATTATTCTAAGATGTAACTACCATTAAGGTTAAAGGGAAGGGCTTTTGTTTTCATAAAGGTTACTACAGGGATCTCAGAGTGTTTAAATTCTGCACAGTGGGATCAACTGATGATGTGACCAATGTTGAATTCTAAATGGAAAGCTTTCAGAGACTTAATTTTGGAGGCTACTAAGCTTTTCATTCTAAGAAATACTGTTCATGGTTTAGGCCTAAATGGATGTCAGATGAATTAATGAGACTTGTGGCAGAGAAGAAAAATGTATGGGATGCATATAAAGTATCAGGTGACACAGAAGCATATGGTAGATATAAACTAGTCTGCAATCGAGTCACAAGGGAGGTTAGGCAGGCGAAGGCAGATTGAGACATCTTTGGCAAAGGATGCAAAGAAAAATGGCAAAGAGTCTTTACTTATGTAAACTCTAGAAGGAAAGAGATGAATCAGATTGGACCACTTAACATAGATGGGTTGACTATTGATAATCATGCTCAGGGAGCTGATAAACTGAATGAGTATTTTGCATCTACATTCACACGAGGAGATATTGAATGAGGGTAGTGCCAGAACTTTATCAAACTCTAACAGGAAGCTAAATGATTTTGTAATAACTGAGAGCAAAGTGGGAGAAATTGTCGAAATTAAACTTAAAAAAGGCACTTGGGGTGGACAGGATCTATCTAGTTATATTAAAGGAGGCAGCAAAGGAAGTAAGCAAACCCTTAGCCATAATTATGAGAGCTTCCTTGGACTAGGGAGAGCCCCATGGACCGGAGGTGTACAAATGTATCACCAATTCAGAAAGGGAGTTCAAAAGGTGACAAGTAACTATAGACCTGTTAGTTTAACTTGTGTTACAGGGAAAATAATGGAATCACTGGTTAAAGAAGCATTGCAGGATCATCTAGACAAGACTGCAGTAATAGTTAAGACACAGCATGAGTCTTGTCTGACCAATTTGATTGGATACTATGAAGTGGTCACAAAGGAACTGAATGCCAATAATAATTTTGATATCATATACTTGGATTTCAGTAAAGCTTTTGATACTGTTGCACATGGAAGACTGCTGTACAAATTGGAGAGGTATGGCATTAAGGGTAAGTTGCTACAATGGATAAAGGGATGGTTGAGAGGAAGACAACAGAGAGTGGTAATCAATGAACACTGTTCTTCGTGGAGTTCCCCAGAGTTCGGTGTTGGGCCCATTGTTGTTTTGTACATTTATCAATGATATTGATGAAGGTATATCGGGTTTAATGTCCAAGTTTGCAGATGATACAAAGGTTGGCAGGGTTGTTAACAACAGTAAAGACAATATGCTACTCCAACTGGATCTAGATAAGTTGGGCAAATGGGCTGAGAAGTGGCAACTGAAGTTTAACATTGAGAAATGCAAAGTACTGCATATGGGTAGCAATCACCAAAGAGAAACATACCAACTGTGTGGTACTACACTCAGGGAAGTGGAAAGTGAAAAAGACCTGGGGATAATTGTGCAGTTGAATATGAAGTCTGCTGAGCAGTGCAGACGGGCTGCCAGGACAGGTCATGGATGCTTGTCAATGATATATAGGAATTTTGCTAGCAGGGACAGGGAGATGATTATACAGTTATACAAGGCAATGGTTAGGCCACACCTAGAGTACTGTGTACAGGTCTGGAGGCCTCATTTTAGGAAGGATGTAGAGTTGCTAGAATGAGTACAAAGAAGGGCAACAAGATTGGTGAGGGGAACAAAGGGTTGCTCTTACCAAGAAAGGCTTAAGTTCTGCAAATTGCAGCGCCTGGAGAGTAGGCACCTGCGAGGTGATCTGATTGAGGCGTATAAGGCCTTGAGTGACTTGAGCAAGCTGAATGCTGATGGGATTCTTCCTCTTGTCAGATTAAGATCCTGAGGGGGCACAGATTCAAACTGAGGAAAGACAGTTGTAGAATAGATGTGTGGAAATTTGCCTTTAGCCAGTGGGTGGTTGATTGGTGGAACAGACTTCCATCTTTTGTTGTGAAAGTTGATAGCCTAAATAAATTTAAGTCTGAGCTGGAGAGGCATTTGGAACAAATGGAGGAGTGAAATGGTTTTTTTTTTTTTTGGCTGATGCCGCATAAGCTTTCTTTCTTGCATCATATGCCTCTACTAATGCTAAATTTCTTATGACTTTGGATGTTATCGAAATCTTTTTCCCAATAACATCATTGAATGGGACACCTTTAGTGATAGTGGGGAAATGTGATGCTTTGGGTAGTTTTTTTTTTTTTTTGTGGGGTAACATGCAAGTTATAACATATGTTATAACTTGCATGTTCTTCTAGAGAGTACAATGACTGCACAAGGTCATAGAGATGACATTGTGGATTATCAGTAGAGGCCTAGCGAGGTTATAGGGCACACATGGAAAACAGAACATATCTGCACTACCTTTATATAAATTATTTAAATATAAAATAATCATCAATCCTGTTTAATTCACAAAAGAACACTTTATAAATTTAAAACATTTTAAAGAATGAGAAGTTAAAAGGAAAAATCAATGTATTCATCTTTGCAAAATAAATATTGTACCAAACAAATTTTATAAATAAATTAAAAAATTCTACAGATTAATTTATTTTAAGGCCTTTAAATGCCACAAATTGGTCAATAATGCACTACACTCAATATTCTCTAGAGTTTCTTTTTTTACATTTAGTAGGGCCAAACCACTATGATGATCTTCCCCTTAATACTCTTAGGTAGGAAAATTAATTTTAACTAACATCTAACAGCAACCAGTGGCAATAGCTCCATTGCTATGTCACTGACTATCTGATACCTCATGTGCAGATTACAGGTACCACATTCAGTTTGCAAACTAGTTTGACCATTCCCTGCTTTGTATGAAAATTGTTTATAATTCTATAATCTGATCAAGTAATCTGTACCAGTATTCAATCACAGAAATTACAAAAAAAAAAAAAAAAAAAAATCCATAATGGTTCCATAAAAGTTAGTATGGTTCTGAGTACTTTTTTTAATGGACTGTTAAAGATTTGGCCATAATAACAACCATGAATACACAATAAACATTTTTATTTACAAACATATTCTACATAACAGCATACCTCCACTAATATATACATAGAATGGAAATTGCATTATTTCTTAAAACTGCATAAATATATTCTAAATATTACTAACTAATAAAGTGTGATCAAAAAGATCAGAGACTAGCTGTGAATATTTTGAAATTGCAATCTGCAGCAAGTTCAGCAATGTCTAGTTGTTCAGTAACTGATCCAAACAGAGAAACAGATGAATCACCCATTTATCTGCACTAAGTCTGAATTAGTGGACACTGAATATGTGTTTTATGTTTCTTTGCATTTTCAAATTGGTGATTTTACCAACCAGCAAATCTTATCAAATTTTGTTTAAAATTAGAGAAAAGTGCAACAGAAACTTAAAAAAAGTGTTAAAAACAGTTTTCAGAGATGATGCCATGTGTCATTTGAAGACTTTTCAGGTTTTATTATTATTTTTTAAATAAAGCACCAATACGATGGTTGAGTGGGACAAGACAGAGTGGTGATCAATGGGTACTGCTCTACGTGGACTAATGTTATTAGTAGTGTCCATTTTTGTTTTGTATATTTATCAATGATACTGATGAAGGTATATCAAGCTTAATGTCAAAGCTTGCAGATGATACAAAGGTTGGCGGGGTTGTTAATAACAGTAATGACAGTATGCTGGTGCAGCACCAAGATCTGGAAAAGTTGGGTAGATGGGCTGAGAAGTGGCAACTGTAGTTTAACATTGACAAATGCAAAGTACTGCATATGGATAGCATTAACCCCAGAGAAATGTACCATGTGGTGTTAGACTAAAGGTAGTGGAGAATGAAAGAGACCTGGGGGTAATTGGACAGTCAGATATGAGGTTTTCTGAGCAGTGCAGACAGGCTGTATATCATTAGTATTAGTAACGGCCGTATGGTGCAAGAAAGCCTATGGCTTATGCTGCACCAACCAAAAAAAAAAAAAAAAAATCCGAACAAAACAATGATATAAACAAAAATTAAATAAATAAATAAATAATAATAATTAATAAATAAATAAAAATAATAAAATGAAATAAAAAATAAATAAAAAGGAAATTAATCCTATCATCCTATGCGCTTCCCTTACCCGAAAGTACTATCCAGATGACCTTTGAATTTCCCCAAACTGTCGGCCTCTACCACCCATGAAGGCAACCTATTCCAATAATTTATAACTCGCTGGCTAAAATAAAACTTCCTGCAGTCCAATCTAAACATTTTCCCCCGTAACCTTGAATTTATGTCCCCTAGTTCTAGCATCATTTATAATCTTGAAAATTTTGTCCTCATTCATTTTACTGATGCCTCTGTATATCATTGACAAGACATGGGGTCTTGTCAATGATATACAGGAATATTGCAAGCAGGGATAAGGAGGTGATTATCCCCTTGTATAAGGCAATGGACAGGCCACAACCTTGAGTACTGCGTACGGGTCTGGAAGACTCATTTTAGGAAGGATGTGGAGTTGCTAGAACGAGTACAGAGAAGGGCAACAAGACTGGTGAAGGGAACAAAGGGGTGCTCTTATGAAGAAAGGCTTAAGTTTTGTAAATTGCAGCTTCTGGAGACTACGCACCTGTGAGGCAATTTGATTGAGGTGTAGAAGGCCTTGAACGGATTGAGCAGGCTCAATGCTGATGGGATTCTTCCTCTTGCTCAGAATACAAACCTGAGGGGGCATACATTCAAACTGAGGAAAGACAGTTGTAGAATAGATGTTTGGAAGTTTGCCTTTAGCCAGCGGGTGGCTGTCTGCTGGAACAAACTTCCATCTGTTGTTGTGTAAGTTCATATCTTAAATAAATTCAAGGCTGAACTAGACAAACATTTGGAATGAATGGACCAGTGAAATGGGAAGGGTTTTTTTTGGTTGATGCTGTATAAGCTTGCTTTCTTGTATCATGTGCCTCTACTAATGCTAATACTAAAGCCTATTAGTTTCTATTATTTTTAAAAAGGGCAGTTTGTCTGTTGATGATCCTCACTCTGGTCACCTTTCAGCTTAAAAACCCAGTGATTCAATTTCATATGTTCATGATGTAATCAGGAGTGATTAATGTTTATCTGCAACGAAATTAGTGAAACTGGGATTTCTTATGAAACATGTCAATAAATTTTAATACAAGATGTGAGAACAAGTTTCAGCCAAGTTTGTATCTCATAGCTTTGCTGAAGATCACAGAGAATGGTGAGCTCTCATGTCACAATCTTTATTACTGTCAAACAGAAGAAAAGACCCAGTCCTCTCAGTGGAAGACTGACTTTACCAAGGACCAAACCAGCAATACAATCTCAATCAAATGTAAAGATCAAGCTTATTGTATTTTTTTTATTTACAAGGCATTATTCATTATGAATTTGTCCCACATGGTTAAATAGTGAACAAGAAATATTACAAGAGTTCCATGGTGATTGCACAATGATTTTGAGAAAATAGCTTGGAAAATGAACTTCAGGGTATTGAAGATTGTATCGTGACACTGCCACTGCATACTCAACACTTTCCATTCAAGAATTTCTTGCACTAGATCACTGTGGTTTCCCATCCACCACTGACCAGATTTAGATTCCTGTAATTTTTTTTCCCAACCTTTTTTTTCCTGTAATTTTTAAAGCCCGATTGAAAGGTCAAAAATTTGCAATGACTGTGGAAATTACTCAGAATGTGAGACTTGATTTGATTTTATTGGCGCAAAAGAATGTGAGACACAAACTATTACAGATTCCAAAATAAGCCTATCAGGAATGATTCCAGAGGTTACAAAAGTGTTGGAATTGGTGTATATGGTGTCAAGGAGACTATTTTGAAGGAGATATATCCAAAAAGGTGGCAAGTTTCATTTTCCATTTGTTAAAGCAGTCCTTGAACTTTTTGATCACACTCCATAAAGTGCATTGTAAATTTTAAATCAACCTTTCATGAGAAAAAAAAAATTATTTTTTTAAATTACAAAGGATCAAGAAATAACACCCAATGGCACTATATTCAAGCACTGCAATAAACAGGGCACTCTCATTTGTATATCTTTTCCAATAATCCCTAATTATTTCTATAAAATGTTGGTCTTGACAAATGACCATGTAAAACACCAATAATGCTACATACTCAGAGGTGAATAATGAAACAACATCCTGCAATGTAATTTCTTAGTCTTTAACCAAACTAGTTCAACTATCTGCATTTATCACTGGTGACTGATTACATAATCTTTTCTTCAACCTTGGAGCTTCACTAATAAAGGAACACTTATCCCCTTGAATAAACATGGTAACAAAGCTAGTATTCTAAAAATTAACTATTTACAAGTTTTCAACAAAACCAATATTGTAAATAGCTGTATATCTGAAATCCTTTCTCTAGAAACCCTTTGTACAGGGTGTTTCAAACATACTTATTTATGGGGAAATTGTATAGCATCAACAACAGACATTTTAAAAAAATATAATGTTTATATATGAGAACTAAATCTTGGCACGACTGTTACAGATTGTAAAAGGAGTAACCCTGGTGAACAGCACCAGAATCTGAAGTATTATGCTTATTAGTTTCTTCCACCTAAAGGGGTTGTGAGGTGACTTAATATTGATAGGTGCAGTTATTTAAAATTATTACATTAACTTTAAATAACCACACCCATCCATATTGAGCCAAGTCACAATCTCTGTAGGTAGAATTCGCACTGCACCCATTCATATAAAATTAGGACACTAATTTAAATAACCCTTCCCCTAAACAAAGAATTATACATAACTCAATTATCTGTGTCAGTAACAAAAAAATTACATATATCAACATTCCCACAAATAAGGACCTTTGAAAATACTCTGTGTGATCCAAAGTGAATGAACTCAGAGATATTAAAAATTGAGAATAAGTTTGTATGGTTTTACATTACACATTAATAAAAACTATTAACAAAAACAATACACATTTTTTACATAATCATATCATTAACAAGCAAGGAATGCTTTCATAAGTATAACAATGAGATCTGAAAAAAGATGAATTCAGTTTAAGTAATCAACAGTGTGATATCACCTTCCAAAACTGTATTTATAGGGTAAGGTCAATGAGAAAGACAAAATCTTCAGTATTTCCAAGAGACTGGTATCTGTATACATAAAATGAAACAATGCTCCAAGAACAAAATGACTAAGTATGTTCAACTGCTGCTAAATGTTGTTGTTGGGTTTTTAAGCACATTAACAACTTAGCCATATCGCAGCATATATAATACATGTCTGTAAATTGCATGTGTTCTGTTGTTGATTTGCTGTTTGCTGGACAAAAAACCTGAGTTTTCAGTAGAAAAAATGTGCTAACCTCACACCCGAGACCGACTAACTCAGCCACATTGTGGAAAAGATCCGCAAAACTTCACTGCATCATTGAGAGGATTCGAACTCAAGTCTTTTCCACCTGGTGTGTGTGTGTGTGTCGGGGGGGGGGTGATGCAATATCTCCATCAATCATATTGATGACAGTAAGTCAAAAACCATAATGGACCAATTCAAAAAAGTAATCACAAAAAGAGAATAACAGCTATGGTTGGGCAAACATTTTGATAGATAATATTTAATTTGTCCTGCACATCTCCAGATGTGCAGGACAAATTAAATCAAGCTTAATGTCCAAGTTTGCAGACGATACAAAGGTTGGCAGGGTTGTTAAGGACACTACTGATGCTATGCTGCTGCTACAGGATCTGGAAATGTTGAGCAGATGGGCTGAGAGGTGGCAAATGAAGTTTAACATTGACAAATGTAAAGTACTACAAATGGGAAACAGCAACCCCAGGGCAATTTTTCAACTCTGTAGTACTACACTGACAGTGGTAGAGAATGAAAAGGAACTGGGGGTAATTGTGCAGGCAGATATGAAGTTCTCTGAGCATGCAGATGGGCTGCAAGAGTAGCCAGTATACAGGAATTTTTCTAGCAGGGATAAGGAGGTGATTATTCCCTTGTATAAGGCAATGGTCAGGCCACACCTTGAGTACTGTATACAGGTCTGGAGGCCTCATTTCAAGAAGGATGTGCAGCTGCTGAACAAGTACAGAGAAGGGCAACAAGATTAGTGAATGGAAAAAAGGGTTGCTCTTACGAAGAAAGGCTTAAGTTTTGCAAATTACAGACTTCCATCCCTTGTTGTGGAAGTTTATAGCCTAAATAAATTTAAGGCTCAGCTGGACAGGTATTTCGAACGAACGGAGAGGTGAAATGGAAGTGGTTTTTTTTTTTTTTTTTGGCTGATGCTGAATAAGCTTGCTTTCTTGCATCATATGCCTCTACTAATGCTAATGTATCAGTGTTGTGCCTAGAGTTGCCACCTCACTGGGTTTGACCCAGATTATATGGTGCACATACATAAACATTGTCATATAACAACACTGAGGTTGTGCATTATACAACTTTTTTTTTTTTTTTGTGTGTGTAAAATTTAAATATTTAAAAAATTTCTAGAATATTTGAGAATATTCTAGAAAGGTATAGAAGACTCTTGGTTGTGGTAGAACATTTAGAAGATCCTGAATGTTGTAGATAATTCTAAAGTGCTTTGCAATAATATCAATTAAGGAGTAACTTGGAGTTTAAAGGAATCATGCATAAGATAAGACTATAATATTGATTTATAAATGCAAGCAATGACTAACTGCACCTGAAATCTGAGCTGAGTTCAATAGGAACAGAGAAACTACTGTACATAGACTGTAAAACTTTGTCTTAAACAAGCAAGCCTTCATGATGTAGCAGTCCAAAATCCCTTATTAAAACTGGAAAATCAAAAAACAAATGGTTGGCTTGGGCTAAGAGCCATTAACATTGGATAATTGAAGAGTGTAAAAACATACAGTGCACGAATGAAATCAAATTTGAAATTTTTTGATCCAACTGTAGAGTTAATGTGAGACAATCAAGTGAAGAAAAAATGGTGCCACATTGTTTAGTGCCAATAGTCAAGCATGGTGGTGTTTCTATCGTGATCTGGGGTTGCTTCTGTAGAAAATGTAATAAAAAAATCTAAACAACAAGAGGGGATAATGCAATTTATGGTGTGGCCACTCCAATCACCTGATTTAAAACCAATAGTTTTTATGGAATCATCTTGACCATCAAGTCTGTAATGTCGGTGCATATTCAGCAAATTTATGGGGAATCTTACATATCACTTGGAATAGCATTAGTGAGGGCAATATCGTAAAATTATTCACAAAAAAGCCACATCTGTGCAAGGCAGTGATAAAATCTCATGGAGAATATTTTGATGAAAAATCGGTATAGTTGTTAATATTAATTATTTCGATATTTTTTGCTGTAAATTTTTCAATGCTTGATAAAAAATCTTAAAATACTGACTGTGTAGTGTGTTGTTTTTTTATATTAAACCTTACATTGTCATAGCTAATTTCAAAAGAATTAATGAAAACTATTGACATATATGTGATTCCAAACTTTTAGGCAGGAGTGTATATATAAAGCCAATTTCTGATGAAAGAAAACATATAATTAAAAATGAGTGCATAACTGAATATGAAAATGAAGGAGTTGGGGGGGGGGGTGCTGAAACGTTTATATATACTTAAAAATATCTTTATCTTTTGATGTTTTAAAAATAACACCTAATGGCAAGGTATAGATAATACAGCTGAATAAAATTTCAAATCATAAATCTGAACACATCACAATATTTACAACCTCTTATGTGAATATTAGACCAATTACTCCTGGATTCCAACATAGTTAAACAACTGAAATTGAGGCAGGATAGAAGTGTGGAAGTTTTTGCCAGTGAGTGGGATTGTTGGAGCAAGCTGCCATCTTTTGTTATTGTAGTGGGTAGTTTTAATAAATTCAAGGAAGAACTAGAAAAATTCTTGGAGTTGGAGGGGATAGACAGTGAGGTAGGTAGGGTTTTTTTTCTTTTTTGGTTGATGCTCTATAAAGCTTGCTTTCTTGTATCATTTGCCACTATTAATACTTCTGCAGTATACTATAGAATCAATACCAAACAAAAATACATCACAGGCGTAAACCACTGTAATTCAGCTGATTCGGCCAGACTGATGAGTTCCATATCATGCAATTTAAAGGACTAAACATTTTACATATTAAAAAATTGTGTTTAAAGAGAATATTATAAGGCAACTTGTTAGGTAACACATAGTGATCACATAGGGTAACTGAAACATTTGATAATAATCAGTGTTTCAGAAAGGTAATAATAACCAGTAATCACAAATTTCCATTCACTATAATATGACACATTTCATTTACAGTAACAATGGAAAGCACTTTCTAAGACAACAATGTTTCACCAACATATTTTACGCATAACTAACTTAGCACCAGACATAACCACAATTTTTAAGTGAAATATAAATTTTCCTGATATGTCATAATTCATAATTTGTAAGTATTAAAAGACACTAGCCTTTTGTGAAGTTTTTTTTTTTTAATTATTATTTATTTATTTTTTGTGAGTTCCTTGGTGCAGAGTGCACCAAGGAACTTGGTCATAGTGTGTTGTGTCTATACAAGTGTGTGTTCATATGAAAACCAATCTGCATGTTCTGTGGACTGAAAAGCTTAATAATCATGGGAAGAACAGGTTTTGCTCCCTCTGCCTGAGATTGACTAACTGCAGTCACAACTGAAGAAGCCTTTAGTAATTTCTACAGTCTCTAATGGAGTTAAGACTCAGATCTCAGCAACTTAGTGAAAGAGACAAATCCATTGCACTGTCATAAGGACCCAGAAAGGTCTTTGTGACAGTATAGTTTATCAACAAGTAATGTACCACCTAGAAATGAGTGACATCTCAGTAGATGTCACTAAAGATGAGACTTAAGATACATTTTTACTTCCTCTTTTCAAAAAATATCATTATTAATTGAAACAAAATTTGGTTAACTGTAAAAATTATGTATTTTCTATAAATATTAGCCTACTATTAAGTATTATTACACTTAGAAATTTAGGGACTATTTGTCCATATACCTAAGTAAAATTGAATATTTTTAGAGTTCTGATGTTTGTGATGCAGACTTTGGAACCTTACATTGTCATAGCTTAATAATCTTTTTAGATCTTAATAAACTTATTTGAGAATAATGATTTTCACTCTGAATATGATTGATTCTTCCATTGACAAAAGACTAAAAAATTGACAGTAGCGGTTCAATGTTAAAATCACAGTGGAATACATACAATGCAAAACTACAAACTCTTACTGTCGGACAGGTTTCTTTAATCAATTAAAATCAATTTAATTGATAAATTAATCAATTAAAAAACAAACTGTTGGATAATTTGCATCAAACAGATAATAAAAATTTCAGGATAGCAAAGGGACCACATCAGTGTAATAACCAATGCTTAAACACCAAAGCAGCTAAGGCCATTAGGCATCAGTATAGTTCATCTAACTGCATATATTCTTTGGTCAGTTTGCTGGACAAAATAACTGATTTCCATGAGACAAACTGATAAAACTTCACTCAAGACTAAACCTGTAGTCTTGGGTGTAGTCTTGGCTACAATTTAGAAACACTCCATAAAAATTCCTCCCATTTAATATGAGACTTGAATCAATGTCTTTTCCACATAGTTTGAAAGGAGGTAAGCATAACCATTGTGCTAGCCATCAGGGCTGCATCTGATGTCATTGAGTTCTTGGAACAAAATATCTAAAACATTACTCATGATTGAACAGCATGGAATTTTATGGACACATATCAAAGCTGGGAAAAAGGCTCCAAAATGATAAAAAAACACAGGAGGCTTTTTTTTTTAAATGACATTAAGCAAAAAATAATACAAGCACAATCATTATTTTTTACTTGCTCCAGATGCATTTCTGCTAGGGGGAAGTGTGAATTAGCTAGGCACAGACCTGATCAAAAGTTAATTCAAAAATGGTTGCTCTAGCTGTTCTAGGGGCATTCTAGGGGCAACTATTATTCTTATAATTTGTGTAAAACTCAGGGAACAATTTTAATGATGATGAATTATAATAACCAAAGAAAATCAGTAATAATCACAATGAAAATATAGATCACAAATCATCAATGCTACTCAAGAAGATTTATAAAATAACACTGGGATACTGGTTTTATTCACTGTAACAATCTAACATCACAAATCTCTCAAATTCAACAAATAATACAAACTCCTAAGCACAAGAACTAAAAAAGTTAAATAATAAAATTTTATTATTTGCTGTTTCAGTAACAGGATATTTTAATAAACAAAAATAACATGAAAATAAGGCAGTATAACAGCACCATTAAAAACCTTTTGCAAAAATGGCCTGTCTTTTAAGAAATAAAGTTATGATAAACACATCACAGATAGCAATACAAAATATATTACCTATCAACTCTGATACAGTAGTTTTAAAAGTTAAAATTCTCTAAATATTTAAATTCATTTTTAAAAATAGTGAAATCATGTTAACAATGATTTTTCCATATCAACTTAGTGAAGTGAGATCAATCCAAGCAAGGAAATAAATGCAATATAAGGTTAGTAGTACACCCCAAACTGGCTGACCGGGCTAGCCAGGTGGGTAAAGTGCCCTCCTGGCAACCCAAAGGTCGCAGGTTCGAATTCCGCCTCGGCTTGGATCACAGTAAAAATGTAAAAAACTTTGGGAGATGTATTATGGCCACAGAAGCCGATGCGCCAACAACTAACAAAAAAAAAAAAAAAAAAACACCCCAAACTGTTAGCACAAGCTACACAGTATTGCCACAACAACAGCACAACTATTATAAAATTTGAGGGATAAACAAAGTTAAAAAAAAAAAAAAAAATTAAACAACCCCTAATTATAGCATTTAGTATATTCTTTGTGATGTGTAGCAAAATAATTAATAGTTATGTTGTTCTCTTTGCACAGGTTAACATGGAGTTGGGTGACAATGGTAATCAAACAAATCTCATAACACTGGACAAAGCAGAATAGTTTCTAGCCATACATTTAAAACTGCTCTCCAGTAGGAATTAGAAGGCAATTTGTCTGTCATGTTATTAAAAGATATAATGATACCCTGATAAAAGATGACCACTCCAGAGGGGATCGAATAACCTATAAGGAAACTAAATTAAAATCCCTTCTCAGAAGTAAAACTAAAAAAAATAAAAGGAATTTCTATAAATCTTTCAACAAAATTGGAAAGTGGGTATGTGTGCAACTTGTTTCCATAAATGCATTCAGTTAAACTGTACAATGACAAATCCAAATACTGGCTTCTCATTTTGTAACTTTGGTATGCCATTTATCTTAATTTAAAACTCAATATTAAAGCATTATATGTAACAACTGACAATAAACAACTCAAGGCCTTGTTGTCTGTTTATAAAGTAACAGACAACCCATAAATATATGATCTTCAGGTATGAAACAGACCTACCACTAAGTACAACATTTCTGCTTAAGAAACAATATTTACAGCAGAAACAACAAACTTACTTTACTCATTCAGGGGAGGCAAATTTTGCATGATAAAGTCATAAAAGTGACAGCTTAAGTCACTTAAGTCAGCATTTTAAGTTCATAAAAATAAGCTAACATTTTTCAGTTAAAAGTCAGTCAATTTTTCAGTTAAAAACAAATACAGATGCCAGGTAACAACAAAGCATTAATTTAATACATTACAACAAAGTAATATCTCTATAGTCAGCTGTTCCAATAAATGCCCTAGTCAGAATACATTTTGGGAAAAGGAACAAATCAATAAGAAAATGTAATATTTAAGCTGCACTCAGCTACAATTTAGACTGCATTATATATTAACATACTTAAGATACAGAGAATATCTATGCCCATATTTAGATTCTTTGAGAATGCTGTTATTGTTAAAAAGTAAATTCTACTAGAAGGGCATTCGCCACTTACCCTTGTACATATCAAAAAAGGTTTTGTCATTTTCAAGAAATAAGTACTAAAGTTTAGATCTTCAATACATCAAATTAACATTTTTAAGAGTCAACTCCTCAAGCATCCAATACTTAATATGGTAAACAAAAAATATTTGTGTACCTTCAATGAATATTCCTAGGAACTAGCAAGGATTATTTTCAACATTTTAATCATAAGCAATAACAAAACAACTGAACAGATTTTGACGTCAACAGCAACTTGCAAAAACAGGTTGTAATGTGCCTTGATCCAAAAGTGCTGAAGCAAGACCCTCCACTGAAAAAAGTAAATTATTATAATAAGCAAAATACAGTATACAGTAAAGCATTTATCACTGACAGAGAGTTTAGGGATGGGGAAGGGAAGCATCAAATCAGCAAACACTTAATACAATATACATTCTAATGTATATAGTGAGAGGGAAAATGTAGGAATTAACAAATAAATAACTAAAAATTGGATGAATAACAACAACTCCATGTTTTTGCAAGGAATAATTTATTTATCCTGTAATGTCAAGAAACCCTACATAAATATTTTTCATCTTTTTACAGATGTTTCTGAACTCACTTTAGGATTCTTCCATCACGTCAATTCAAAAATGCTAGATATGACTGCCCTCAGATGGGAAGTGTGTGTGTGTGTGTTGGGGGGGGGGTTAAAATTAAGATAACTAAATTCCAAAGTGGATTCAAAAAATCTCCAAAAATTGTAATTTAGTACAGGTGACCCCCGCTTAACGCTGATAATGCGTTCCAGAAAAACAGAGCGCTAAGTGAATCCACGCTAAGCAAGCGCCGCATTCCCATAAGATAACATATGTATTTGTGAATTGCAGGTTGGTGCCATAGGATATTTCCTAATCAATAATAAACGGCAGTGAAAAGATGCACAAATGTCGGTCAAAACATTTAATATTCAAATATTTGTACATATAAAATATTCTGCATTACATACGTATATAATTATGCAGTAACTACTTACGTATCAAAATTAAACTTAAAATTCCAATTAAAATCATGAATTTAATTGATCTAAATTGATTTAATTTAATTGATGAATTTAATTATGAAAAATGTGTCGATTTTGGGTTGAGCTTTACTAGTACTTAAATGGTTACAATAGCTTACTAGTGTTAAATGGTTCCAATTTTTTTTTTTTTAGGTGAGTTTTCTTCTGATCATCATATAGGCTAATCTCTCTCTCCCTTTTTATTATTTATAATATTTAACTTAACTGAATTCTGCATTGGATAATAAAATTGCATAATAAAATTAATTAGTCTTTCCATTTCAATCCTAATAGCCGGCCTAGTCCTAGTTGCTTGCAGTGGAACAGCTATCTTTCCCGCTGCTAAAATTAATTCTTTATTTTTTCATAATTGTTCTTACAGTTAAACTTGCAAGTCCTAAATTATGGCACACATCCGCTTATCTTTGACCGGATTGATTAGCTTCAAAACGTCTAATTTAATTTTCAAATTCAGTAGTATTTTTCTTACATTTTAGCCTTCGTACTGCGTCCAGACGTTGTTGCTTTTTCATTCTTATCGGCCATTATTAACTCTTCGAAAATGTAACTGCATTGGTTGCATTAATTATGATACAATGTTCAAGTAAACTGTCCGTTACGCACAATGTCTAATACTGTACTGAGTGATGACTATATAACGCATATATATATAACTATATATATAAATGCATATAATGCAAATATTACAAGCAATATACTTGATCATTTTTTAAAATGTTGATCTCTGAACTACGTAACAAGTCACTGTACTGCGATTAAATTAGCGCGCGAGAGAATTTCACTGAGCGTGGGAATATTTCTCAAGTCGGCGTGGGAAACGTTTTAACCATATTTTTATATTCATTTTCGAGCTATCGGCTCCATCAAATGAAACGATTTCGTTAAATATGGCAAAAATGCAATCTGTAAAAGAGCGTTATAGTGATCTGTGCCAGCGTTATAGTCAGATACGGGTTATCATATAAGAACAGCGTTATAGCGAACCGCGTTATAACGGGGGCCTGCTGTATACTGAATGTATACACAGACTAATAGATTAACAGCAGCCAAAGCAGAGGTGAAAGTGATTCTTGCACTGGAACATGCAGCAGCATGGAAAACACACCCCCAGATAATGGGGATGTCTGCTGGGAGTCCTCAGAGACAAGCAGAAACAGATGCATGTATATTTGTGTGTAAACTAATGCTGGGAGTATGGGAAACAAATTATGAATTTGAAGTACTGGTTAGGTCATCAAACATGAGCACATGTTATCAGAGGCATGGTGCCATTCAGACATAAAAGATTTGGAATTTAAATATAGTGAGTACAATGTGTACAGAAAGGACAGGCAGCAGAGAGGGTGGGGAAGAAGTTATGCCCTTAGTTAAAAAGCACTTAGAGTCTAAGGCAGTGTCCCAGTTGATGTGGGTGGAAAGTGCAATGCTGATGGTTTGCCGTGACATAAGTACTAGGAAGGCAAAAATTAGAGGCCAAACAACTGTGATGAGTATAATGAACAACTATACAAACAAACTGAGTGGGCCAGTATATAAGAATGTCTTATAATAATAACTTTCCAGATACTGACTGGAACTTGTAGGATGGTCACACATAGTAGCAAAACTCTTCTGGGCTTTCTGAATGACTTTTCTACACCAGCATGTCAGAGAGGCAACGAGAAAGAAAGCAATACTCCTGATACAATTATCAGCAGTGGCTCTTCATGCATTAGGAATCTTCAGATGAAGAAACTACTAAGTGGCAGTGATCACACTGTATTAATGTGGAATCTACATAAAAATATAACTGTAAAGTAAAGGGAAGGGATTCTGCTTTCGTAAGGAATACTACAATTGTCTCAAACAGTTTTTAAATTCTATTCAATGGGACCAACTGATGATGTTATGAACTGCACACTGTAAATAGGAAACATTCAGAGAAGCAATAGAAGCTACTAAGCTTTTTATACCAGCTAAGAGAAATTGTTTCATGTTTAGACCTAAATGGATGTAAAATGAACTGACGAGACTAGTGGCAGAGAAGAAAAATGCATGTAATGATTCTAAATTAGCAAAGGACATAAACACACAGCAAGTACAAACTATCTCTGTAACGATTAATGCTAATTACAAACTAGTACAAACTAGCCTGCAATCAAGTCACTAATGTGGTTATGCAAGCTAAGGCAGATTACGAGAAGTCTTTGGCTAATAGTGCAAAAAAAAAGTAGCAAAGAATTCTTAGCCACATCAATGCTAGAAGGAAAGGGATGAAACAAATTGGCGCACTAGATATGAGTGGCATAAGTACTGATTGTACTGTTCAGGCTGATGGCAAATTGAATAAACATTTTTAGGGATGAGAATATCAAAAGTATAACCAATTTATAACTGGAAGTTAAATGATTTTATGATAATTAAGAAGAAAATTGAAGAGAATTGTCAAGGCTAAAAGTAAATAAGACACATGAAGCTGATGAGGTCTACCCAATTATATTAAAAGAAGCAGCAAAAGAGGTAAACAAACCCTTAGCTACAGTTTTGAGGGCATCCCTGGATTCAGGGTACCTTTCTAAAGATTAGAGATGTGCAAATGTCTCCCAATTTAACAAAATGGAAGCAAAGGACGAAGTAAGTAATTTCAGATCTGTAAGGTTAACTTCTGTTCCCGGGAAAATAATGAAGTCATTGGTTAAAGAAGTAATGCAGAATCATTCAGATAAGAATGCAGTTATGCAGTAATCACAAATGGATTTGTTGAGGGACTTGTCTGACCAATCTGATTAGATACTGATGCAGAACAAAGGAACTGATTGCAAAAATCAATTCTGACATATACAGGCATCCCTCGACTTAATGCTTTTTAACTGGGTACATAAAACAGTGTGGTGAATGAATCCACATTAAGCACAAGAGGTTTATCCATAGAAAATAATGTAAATGATTTTAACTGGTTGGTATAGAATTTAAATTTAAATTCTATACAGTGGGACCAACTGATGATGTTACCAACAGCAAATGCAAAATGGGAGGCATTCAAAGAACTTATCTTGGAAGCTACTAGACTTTACATACCAACTAAGAAATATTGTTCAAGGTTTAGGCCTAAATGGATGTCAGATGAACTGATGAGGCATATGGCAGAGAAGAAACATGCATGGGATACATACAAATTAACACATGACACAGAAGCCTATGATAGATACAAGTTGATCTGTAACCAAGTTACAAAGGAGGTTAGGCAGGCGAAGGCAGAGTACGAGAAATCTTTGGCAAGGGATGCAAAGAAAAACAGCAAAGAGTTCTTTACTTATGTAAACTCTAGAAGGAAGGGGATGAATCAGATTGGTCCACTTGATATCGATGGGTCAACTGTTGATGATCCTGCTCAGGTAGCTAACAAACTAAATGAATATTTTGCATTGACATTCACACATGAGGAGTTATTTAGCGAGGGGAAAGCCAGGGTGTATTCAACTCTAGCAGGAAGCTAGAGAATCTTGTAATAACTGAGAGTAAAGTGGAGGAGAAACTGTTGAAGATAAACACAAGAAAGGCACCTGGGGTGGATGGGATCTATCCAGTTATATTAAAGGAGGCAGCAGAGGAAGTAAGCAAACCCTTAGCCATAATTATGAGAGCTTCCTTGGACTCAGGGGAAGTACCCGCAGACTGGAGATGTGCAAATGTGACCCCAATTCACAAAGGAGGATCAAAGGCTGACACAAGCAATTATAGACCTGTGAGTTTAACTTCTGTTTCAGGAAAATTAATGGAGGCACTAGTTAAAGAAGCACTGCAGGATCATTTAGACAAGACTTCAGTTATAGCTCGGATACAGCATGGTTTTGTTAAGGGGAAGTCTTGCCTGACCAATTTGATTGGATACTATGATAAAGTCACAAAGGAACTGGATGCAGGGAATAACTTTGATATTATATACTTGGATCTTAGAAAGGCTTTTGATACTGTTGCACATGGAAGACTGCTGCACAAATTGGAGCAGTGTGACATTGGAGGCAAATTGCTGCTGTGGATAAAGGGATGGCTGAGGGGGAGAAGACAGAGAGTGTAATCAATGGACACTGCTCATCGTGGACTAATGTTATTAGTGGAGTCCCTCAGGGCTCAGTGTTGGGTCCATTATTGTTTTCTGTATTCATAAATGATATTGATGATGGTATATCAAGCTTAATGTCGAAGTTTGCAGACGATACAAAGGTAAGCAGGGTTGTCAAGGACACTACTGACACTATGCTGCTGCAACAGGATCTGGAAAGGTTGAGCAGATGGGCTGAGAGGTGGCAAATGAAGTTTAACATTGACAAATGTAAAGTACTACATATGGGAAACAGCAACCCCAGAGCAACGTATCAACTCTGTGGTACTACACTGACAGTGGTAGAGAATGAAAGGGACCTGGGGGTGGTTGTGCAGGCAGATATGAAGTTCTCTGAGCAGTGCAGACGGGCTGCAAGAGTAGCTCATGGTGTATTGTCAATGATATATAGGAATTTTTGTAGCAGGGATAAGGAGGTGATTATTCCCTTGTATAAGGCAATGGTCAGGCCACACCTAGAGTACTGTATACAGGTCTGGAGGCCTCATTTCAAGAAGGATGTAGAGCTGCTGGAACGAGTACAGAGAAGGGCAGAGAAGTACAGAGAAGATTAGTGACTGGAACAAAGGGGTGATCTTACAAAGAAAGGCTTAAGTTTTGCAAATTACAGTGTCTGGAGACTAGGCACCAGCGAGGTGATCTGAGAGAGGTGTATAAAGCATTGAATGGTTTGAGCATGCTCAATGCTGATGGGATTCTTCCTCTCGCTCAGAATAATCACCTGAGAGGGCATAAATTCAAATTGAGGAAAGACAGATGTAGGATAGACGTGCGGAAATTTGTCTTTAGCCAGCGAGTGGTTGGTTGGTGGAACAGACTTCCATCCCTTGTCGTGGAAGTTGATAGCCTAAATAAGTTTAAGGCTCAGCTGGACAGGTATTTTGAACGAACAGAGGGGTGAAGTGGAAGTGGTTTTTTTTTTTTTTTTTTTGGCTGATGCTGCATAAGCTTGCTTTCTTGCATCAAATGCCTCTGCTAATGCTAATACTAATGCTAATGACTACCAGTTTTTCTAGCTAATTTTAAGGCCCCATTTCTCCATATAACAATATTAAATGTGGAAGAAACATTCAAACTTTTAAATATAAATGATGCATTAAAATTTAAATACAGTATATGTTCAATAAAATGTAAAGCAATATACTTTAAAATTAAGGAATCTTATAAGTATACTGTATTTACATTATTTACAATAACAGCTTGCTATACTGTTAATTTTCAGATTGCTCAAAACCACCACTGTAGTATAAATCTAGCAGTCTTCCAAATCCAGTCTTTTTATAATGTCCAATTTAGTTCCAATGAAAAGTTTTTCCAATAGCATTCACCTTCGAGTTATTAGCACTAGCTAACTTATTTGATCTCTTTGAGGTGAATTTAAAAAAAAAAGAGAAGTTGAAACTACCTACATGGTAAACTAAAATCAATCACTGACACAAAATGCACATAAACGATATGTAAACCAGAACTGACTGCAAACAGCATCTGAGCAAGGGTACTTTTTCAAGGTCTTTTTGCAATAAACATACATTGATTACTGTCATTAACCACCCTACTAACTGTTGTAACATCTGCAAACTTAGACATTAAGCCTGACATGCCTTCATCAATGTAATTAATGAATACTGAATGACCAGTGTGCAGCTAAAAGCAACTTCCTGTCAGGAAAGGATAATTCCTAAATTCCTAAACATTTGTAAACCCTTTGATAACCCTTCAGTTAATTAGAATACCAGAGTAGGAATCCCCTTTTCCATAACTATTAAATGGGAGGATGTAGCTATTACAGGGGAACAAAGCAAAATTATGGAGGAGGCCATCAAAATACACAGGGCACCATATAATGAATAAGCACTGAGGGAATGCTATAGCAGAGGACAGCTGTATTTAGATTTCAAAAAAGCTTTTAATACTATTCCACATGAAAGACTGCTGTTAAGTGAGAGAAGACAGAGTTGTTATTAATTGGCACTGCTCTTCTTGGACTAATGTTATTAATGAAGTTCCCCAAGGTTCAGTGCTAGGCCCACTTTTGTTTTCAGTATTCATTAATTACATTGATGAAGGCATGTCAGGCTTAATGTCTAAGTTTGCAGATGTTACAACAGTTAGTAGGGTGGTTAATGACAGTAATCAATGTATGTTTATTGCAAAAAGACCTTGAAAAATTAGGCAGATGGGCTGAGAAGTGGCAACTGAACTTTAACATTGACAAATGCAAGGTACTGCA
This sequence comes from Mastigoproctus giganteus, assembly GCF_048544385.1. NCBI lineage: Eukaryota > Metazoa > Arthropoda > Arachnida > Uropygi > Thelyphonidae > Mastigoproctus > Mastigoproctus giganteus. Next base: position 80,410,388 of record NC_143588.1, read on the forward strand.
CATGGTTAGGAATAATCTCAGATTAACATATTAACTGTGTGGAACCACACCAAAAAGGCAGTAGAAAACAAAAACAAATAAGAAAAAACCTGGGAGTAATTGTAACACTTTGAATAACGCAAACAGGCTGCAAGGAGAGTTTATGGGGTTTTGTCAATGATATACAGGAATTTTGTCAGAAGAAATTAGGAGGCAATTATTCTGCTGTATAAGGCAATGGTAAGGCCACTTCTTGAGTACTGCATACAGGTCTAGAAGCCTGTTTTTAGGAATGATGTGGATCTATTGGAATGGGTGAAGAGAAGAGCAATGTGAGGGGAACAAAGGGGTACTTTTACTAAAAAAGACTTCAGTTCTGCAAATTGCAATGTCTGGAAACTAGGCACCTGCAAGATGAGATTGAGGCATTTAAAGATCTGAAAGGATTTAGTAAACTAAATAATAAATAAATATTCATTTAATGCAAATACAGCAGCAAGCCCATCACAGCACATGGCTAGTGGCAGATAATAATACAAAAGAAATGACATAAAATAATCGAATATACCGTATTTCCCCATGTATAAGACGCACCTTAATTTTGGGGCCCGAAATTTGAAAAAAAATGTATTACATAAAGTTATTGAACTCAAGTTTTATTCATCATAAAATTCATACAACTCCTCATCACTGTCAAAACTCACATCCATTAGCTTGTCCTCATCTATGTCTAATGACGAATCACTGCCTTCATATATTGCCTCGTCCTCAGTTCCATCTATGGCATTTGAAATGCCACACTTCTTAAATGACTTGACAACGATCTCAATCTTGATATTATCCCAGGATCTTTTCACCCAGGTACAAACTTCTCCTATAGTTGGTTTCTTCACTCTTCCTGCTGGTGTCAAATTGTCCCCAGAAACTTCATCCATTGGTTCCATTCGTCTCTCATGGCAGCTTTGAAGGGTTTGTTAATGCTGACATCAAGTTCTGTTTTTCGCTCTGCAGCAATCTTCTTTGTTTTTTGTTATGTGTGCCCTGAACGGATCAAGCACCAATAGGGAAGATTTGCGTAAGAGCCCACCTGGTCTCCTGCTCCAAACTTTCTCAAACCAGATCTTCATCCCATCCTGATCCATCCAACCCTTGTCATGAACGTGGACAATCACTCCTCGACGAATGTTTTCTTTTGGCATTTTGCGTTTGAAAATCAGCATAGGAGGCAGCTTGGTTCCGTCGGCACAACAAGCTAGAACAACTGTATAATGGCTCTTTTCATGTCCACTTGTCTTCACAATTACAGTTTTCACCCCCTTCTTATCAACAGTTCTGTTACTTGGGACAACAAATTGAAGGAGGACTTCGTCCATATTTGCAATCTGTCCCAACTCAAACTGATGTCTTCCGACATTCAATGACAAAACGATGAAATTCAAGGACCTTCTGCTCATAGCCTTCAGGCATATTTTTGGGCAAGTCTGGTGCGTGTGCGCATGCTTAGTCCATTCTGTTTCATGAACCTGAAGCACCAATTGTGTCCTCCTTTGAAATCAGTAACTTCTTTTTCATCAGCAATTCTTCTTGCCTCATGCTGAACCATCTTTGTGGACACAGGAATTCCAATTGCCCTTGCTCTTCAATCCATATCTTCAATTCCCTCTCTAAATCAGGCCATTTTGCTGACTTACCTCTCATGGCCTTCTGCCGTGGCGTTTTCAGTAGGGTTTCTTCTTCCCGTAGCCAGTCTCGGATTGTTTTCTCAGTTGGAGGAGGACCAAACTTACGTTCAGCAGCACGATTTCCATTCACTTTTGCAAACTGGATCACTTTTCACTTGAATTCAGCACTGTACGAAAATCTTTTTTGAGCCATTTCTGGGCAGAACGTGGCAAAACGTAACCTAATATACTGGTAACAAGTGCGAAACAATGAGCGCAAAGACAACAAGCGTGAAAAAGCAAGAAATGCAATTAAAAAAATCTACAACCACTACATAAGACGCACCCAGTTTTTAGACCCCAAATTTTTTGAAAAAGGGTGTGTCTTATACATGGGGAAATATGGTATGTACATAGCAGATTTCATACAGACATTAACAATGACTAGGAATTATAGTTATGAATTAAAAAAGCATTTGGCTTTCAGTTGTAATTACTAGGTTGGATTATTTTTCTTCATTTTATCAGAGATCTGACTCCTTTAGGCTTCAGAATTGATTAACCTGTTGCAATCAATGTTGTGATGATTTATGAGGTGAAGGGATGCATTGGGGAACATTCTATCCATTTGTTTGAGCCTGGAGAGGTTGGATTTGAATTGCTGGTTTCTTGAATTTTCCCTGTTGGGGACAGCTATTATATTGGCTAAGTTTAGTGAATCGCATGCAGAAGTGATTAACTTTACAAGAAGCATGATTCCAGACTTGCTGATCATCTGTTGCAGAGGCTTTGTTTTTAGGTTTTCATAAAGCTGTTGCCTGGATATTGTATGGGGAAAACAAAGCTTACTATTGACCCATCTAAGAACCCAATATTCTAGGCCAAGGAATTTTTTGACGGTTACTTGAGGAGCACCAGACCAGATTTCGGAAGCATAGGACAGAATGGGAAAGATACATCTTTGAACATGCTTAATGACTGTTTTTCTGTCTTGAATTGCTGCTGTTTCTTGTTTGATTAACCATTTTGCTTTTTGAACAACATATAAATAGTGTAGATGGCAATCTTACTCTAGCTCAGTGGTTCCCAACCGGTGGTTTGCAAACTACAGTGTCTGGAAACTAGGCACCAGCGGGGTGATCTGATAGAGGTGTACAAAGCCTTGAATGGTTTGAGCATGCTCAATGCTGATGGGATTCTTCCTCTAGCTCAGAAAAATCACCTGAGAGGGCATAAATTCAAATTGAGGAAAGACAGATGTAGGATAGATGTGCGGAAATTTGCCTTTAGCCAGCGGGTGGTTGGTGGGTGGAATAGACTTCCATCCCTTGTCGTGGAAGTTGATAGCCTAAATAAGTTTAAGGCTCAGCTGGACAGGTATTTCGAACGAACAGAGGGGTGAAGTGGAAGTGGTTATTTTTATTTATTTATGTTACTTTTTTTTTTTTTTTTTTTTTTGGCTGATGCTGCATAAGCTTGCTTTCTTGCATCAAATGCCTCTACTAATGCTAATGCTAAAACCCCTGGGGGTTCGCAAAAGTGTTTCAGGGGATTCGTACTAAAAATTCTGTAATGGTGTCCGCTTAGATTTACATAGGTATATTTTTGTAAACTACAAAATAGTTTAATATTAATTTATGCGATTTGGTTCAAAATTTATATTTAGTTGTGGTTTGGGTTACGTGCCCTTACATGGTGAGCATGTGCGACAGGTGTCCGTGTAAATTAATGGGAGTGCATACATTAATGCTTTTTAGTGTTAATCCCCAGCTTATTTCAACAAATTAAGCTTGCTGATTCCCATGGGAAATACAAATATCACTCGACTGGGTATGCATTGCTCTCACCTCTGGCCTTTATGCAATTATTGGAACTGCTGTTGTTGTAGAAAGCAACAATTCTTGGTGACGTAAATAAAACTTCTGGAATACAGAAGTTTTAATTACGGATACTGAAAATTTAATTTCAAACATTTATGGATTTATGTAAAATGTGCAATATGGGGCAAAAGTGTCAAACTCCATTCAAACAGGAATACCATGGAGAAATGCTGACAAGAAAAAATATTACATAATATTTAAAATTGCCCTTCACTACCTTCCAATTTGTTACATAAATTATGATATTCAAAATTTCGTCTACTATAATGTACAGATATTGGTGTACAGGTATACCCACCAGTTCCTTATTGTTTTCAAACCTTGAAAAAAAGAAAAGAAAAAAAAAAACAGAGCAATACCAGTATGACAACAAAGAAATAAAGTTTAGAAATATATAAAATTAACTTTTCATTACTTCAGTTTAAAGATATATACTTACTCTGTTAATAAAAATATCACATTGCGTTTTACTATCACCGATTTTTTGTCAATAAATACCCTTTTTTAAAAAGTTTCTTACTGTTTTGCTTTCTACAACAAATTGCAGCTTGCACGGTGTGTAAAATATGCATTATATTTTCAATCATGGCCTAAAAAGACTAACTGCTAACACCCATCAATTTCCTATCTCCAAATTAATCAGGTTTTCCATCTGCAGTTAACATTAAATGAAACTTAATTATTTTGAAAACTGCATACTGAATTTAATTTAATAATAAAAATCACACTGCATGATTTCTATTACTAAGCTAAATGTTAAAAAAAAAATTAAAAAAAAAAAAAAAAAAACTCGCTGATTATCATCCATAATTAACCTATTAACGGGAAAAGTGATTCACCACCCTAACCCCACTGTCACTGTCACTGTCACAAGTAGACAATCGTGTCCATAAAAACATATCCGAATTGGTTAGTGCTGGTTGTGTTAATCCCCTACTGTTTAATTTAAGCTCGCTGGTTGTCGATGCTAGGCAATGATTTCAACATGGATATAGAATCTTTAATTTCAAAGGTTTCTATTAGACAGCCTGTGGGTGGGATTGGGTGTGAACACACCAATATGAAAAAAATTAAAATTTTGGGAATACTTTATTGATAATGGTACAGAGTGCTTTAGCACTTCACACAATTTTTTAACTGAAAATGAACAGACAAAGTTGTTAAGAAAAATATTAAAGAGCATCTCAACTTCCTACAGGTCACTTTTAGAGAGTATTTTCCACAAATATCAAAAAATCTGAACTGGATTCGTAATCCATTTGACGAGTCTTTTGTGGCAGAAAAAGAAAACCTTTTTGGCACATGGCAGGCAAATGTTAGACATTCAGTCACATGTCAGATAAACTCCAGTAAACGTTGCTAGTCGCTGCACCGCACCATACTGTGTTGGATTTGAATGTTGTGCAGTATTACATTGCTTATTCATAGTCATAGTATTTTTAAACTTAAAAAACCATTATGGGCCATTGGTTGACGACTGGAAGCATGAAGAACAATGTTGAAATACAAATTAATGAGAAGCATGAAAATCAAAATCATCCCTCAAATTCATCCCTAGATGATCTTCAAAAAACTTGTATGAAAAGGAACAATAAAAAGAGGAAATATAGTGAAGATTATATTAAATTTGGTTTTTTGTTTCTTGGAGATGAGGACTATCCAAGCCCACAATGTGTCATTTGTGGAGAAGTGCTCGACAATTGTAGTTTGAAACCTTCCTTCTTGTCTTGTCATTTAGAAACAAAACATGAAAATTATGCAGAAAAGCCAGTTGATTTTTTTAAGCTTGTTATGTTATGTTATTTTGGTTTTTAGGAGCATTAGCAGCTAAGGCCATATTGCTCCGGGAAATGCGGTGATCATTCCCTGACCTTTCCGCATCCTCCGTATTTGGTGGTGACGGGCTCAAACCCCGGTCTAATCAAGAAGCGTGTGCTACGCACTGCTGCTCCTTCCCACCTGGCTACGGAGGCGCCTATTTACAAGAAATTACAAGAAAGCTAATTACAAGAAATAAAAACATCTAATATTGATTTGCATATATCACTTGGAAATCAAAACAGTGAAAAAGCACTTGAGGCATCGTAATTAGTAAGATATGAAATAGCAAAAGCTGGACAAGCCCATACTCTTGCGGAAAATTTGATTTAATGATGTGCAAAAGCTATTGTCAGGTGTATGTTTGGCGATAATTTGGGGAAGAAATTGGATACGATATCCTGTTCCAATAACACAGTGTCTTGCACAATACATGATATGTCTGAAGATGTTGAATCCATTATTATAGAAAGGGTAAAAAAAAGCACATTTTATGCTTTGCAATTAGATGAGACCACAGATGTTTCCAATCTGGCCATTTTAATTGTATTTGCACACTACTTGAATGAAGGTAAAGTGGAAGAAAATATGCTGTTTTGTCATCCTTTAACAGAGCGTACAACAGGTGAGGACATTTTTAATTTAATTAACTCATATTTTGAAGAAAAACATATTGATTGGACTTTGTGTTGTGGAATTTGTACAGATGAAGCAAAATCAATGCCAGGAAAATTTGTGGGCCTTATTACTTGCATCAAAAATATGTGCTGATATCTCGTGGACACATTGCAGCATTCATAGACAAGTTCTAGCAGTAGTAGTAGTAATAAATAAAAATAAATAAATTTTCTGTTTATACTCTGGGACGACCAAACTGTCAGAGAAGTTTGCATGATAAATTGAATACAAGAAACAGCACCGTATTCAGTAGTCACGGGCTTGAACCCCGGTCACTCAAGGCACGTGCACTTAGGCACCTGCACGCCTGACCACTAGGCTATGGCGGCCTCATAGTAGTAGTAGTGGCATGTGATGCAAGAAAGCAAATGTATGAGCTTATGCAGCTTCAGCCAAAAAAAAAAAAAAAAAAAAAATCACACCATTCCCTCCAAATGCGTGTCCAGTTCCTCCTTAAATTTATTTAACCTATCAACTTCCACAACGACAGATGAAGTTTGTTCCAGCAATTAACCACCCACTGGCTAAAGGCAAATTTCCGCACATCTATTCTACATCTGTCTTTTCTTAATTTGAATTTATGCCCCCTTAGGTTCGTAATCTCAACAAGTGGAAGGAACCCATCAGAATTCAGCCCATTCAAGGCCTTATACACCTCAATCTGAATACCGTGCAAGGGCCTAGTCTCCAGCCACTGCAATTTACAGAACTTAAGCCTCTCGAGATGAATATCTCAACAACTTAAAAGTGTACTTGATGAGGCTGTCAAAATGGTTAACTGTATAAAATCAAGGCCAACAAATTCCAGACTATTCACTTCTTTATGTAAAGAAATCGGCAGTGAGCATGTAACCCTTTTGACACACATGGATATCAGACGGCTGTCACGTGGCAAAGTAATTACACATTTATTTGAATTAAGACCAGAATTAATTCTTTTCTTCGTGGATCATACTTTTCATTTCAGTGGGTGTACAACAGACCAAATATGGCTTCAAAATTTAGCTTATTTGTCAAGATATTTTTTCTCAATTTCTCATTAAAAGGCACAAATACAATGGTTTTCACCGATCAAGACCGAGTGGAAAGCATGATAAAAAAATTAAAATTTTGAGAAGACTTTATTGATAATGGAAAAGGTATTGATAAATTGATAAAGGGTGCTTTAGCACTTTACACAATTTTTTAACTGAAAATGAACCGACTTTGGACAAAGTTGTTAAGAAAAATATTAAAGAGCATCTCAACTTCCTACAGGTTCCACAAATATCAAAAAATCTGAATTGGATTCGTAATCCATTTGACGAGTCTTTTGTGGCAATAGCTGACCTAAAAGTGACAGGAAAAGAAAACCTTTTTGATATATCAACAGCATTTGAACTTCAAAACTTATTCAAGAATGAAAATCTTATAACCTTTTGGCTTGGATTAAAAACAGAATATCCATCACTTAGCCAAAAAGCTGTGAAAATCCTGCTACCATTTTCAACTATGTATATGTGTGATAGAGCTTTTGCAATTTATACCTCATTGAAGTCTTAATACCAGAACAAACTTGATGCAGAACCAGATTTGAGGCTCTGTCTGTCTTCTGTCAAACCAAATATTGCTACTCTTTGTTCGGCAAAAAAACAAACCCAACAATCACATTAAATTTATGATTTATAACTACATATTAATATTTTGTTTAAGGATTTTATTACAAAAAATTAATAAGGTTTCAAATGAAATACAGTTATTTAATACTAAAATTGTTTAATCATCACAAAGTCTTATGGAATATAAGACTTTGTAATGATTAGACAATTTTGGTATTAAATAACTGCATTTCATTTGAAACCTTGTTAATTTTTCGAATGAGATGAAATGCTTGTTCATTTGTAAAAATGTGTAAAATTTGGTGTGTTAATAATAGATGTTTTGTTGATCATTATTGGTGTCCTCATAATTACTCATAAGCTATTGATATATGCATTTTCTCAAAAAAAGAAAAGTAGTAAATGACATTTATTACTCATATCTTGGACGTTCTGATCATACAAAGCAGTGAGATAGCTTGTGGTAAAAGGGTTATAAAAATTATAACTAATAATAAACAAAGATAGAATAAAGTAAAATAAAATTAAATATAAAGTAAAGCATTGCCAACGAACGAAACCACATCTATAATTTCTTATAATTAGTGTACCGTCTTACAGTATATGGTGTTTATGTTTTCCACACTAATTTTTTTTTTCATTCCCAGAGACCATTTTGTACAGGTACTTTATAATAATATTATATTAATACTTAATATCACTTATAAACACAGAGTACTAGAAATATTTTATAATAAAAATTCAGTACTGTACTATTATACGATTTCATAAAATATAGGCTTTGCGATAAAAATATTATACTGAAAGGGGGTTCGCGAGTCAAAAAAGGTTGGGAACCCTACTCTAGCTCAAACAACACACGAGGGGGCACAAATTTAAACTGAAGATGGATGGTTGCAGGATAGATATACAGAAATTTCTCTTCACGCAGGCAGTGATTGGCTGGAACAAACTTCCATCTGGTGTTGTGGAGGTAGATAGAGTTTGAATAAATTTCTGGAAGAATTAGAAAAATTATGAGAAGGGATGGATAAGCAGTGTAGGAAGTTTTTTTTTTTCTGGCTGATGTTGTATATGCTTCATACTACTCCCATTTGTATAGCAGGCTATTCATATGGATTTAAAAGCACTCATTTAAAAGTTTTATATTTACATATATTTTGCTTATCACAACAGCAGAATTTTCTTATATTTAACATTATTAAATTGATGATACAGTAATAATGCCTGTTAAAGCAGATTTCTCATTATAAGCTATACTTGAAATAATGGACCATACTTAAAATCTGAGACTTCCACCATACTTAAAAACTGAGACTTCCAACCTACTTAAAATTGGGAAAAATGCAGCTAGTTCTATTGCTAATTGAAAGTTAAAACTAAGAAGCAAAAAAAAAAAATCCCATACATATAAATATACTGAGGTTGGATAAAGAAGACAAAGAGGCAGAAGTGAGAAGGACGATCTATGTTACAGCACTTCATTTCATTTAAAATTGAAAAATAAATTTTTACACAAGGATTCCTGAGTTGAGATGTATTATGGTTTGGGAAAAAAAATATTATGGTTTGGGAAAAGAAGAAAAAAAAAAAAAAAAAATTTTTTTTTTTTTTTTCCCCAAACCATAATATTTTTGAACATTGTACAGCTTCTTTCAGAAGATGCATAAATTCCAGATATCTCATATAGCCCCAAGGTAGCATTTAAATTCTGCAAAAATTAATGCAATATTTTTTCTTTCATTTAAAGTACTCCAAAATACATACACAGATAATTTTAAATATAACTTACAGTGAGGAAATGCTCCCCTGCGTACTGGTCTGCTTAAATAAGATGCCAAGAACTGGTGACACCGATTAAATTCTTCCTCTAAGCATCGCAGATCTTTCTCACTGGAAGAAATATATAGCTAATCAGAAAATGGCATTCATAAGTTACATATGTCTATAATAGCTTGGTTAAGGGTGTGTCTATCGTTAATTTGTATATGTGAGTTCAAAAAATGATAACCATGATTTCCCATTACAGAGTTTTTGCAAAATATAATATTTTTTTTATGTTTTTAAAATAAGCAAAAATGATAATGCATTTTTTTATTAGGTTAGTGACCAATCATTACTTATACTTTCAATGATTACTTATATTGGTACAACTGCAAAGAAGATCCTTCCAGGAGTTTTCAAAATACACAGCACAAGGTAGTGTTAGTATATAAGTGGATAGCAGATCATTAGGAAGTATCACCATCTGTAATATTTTAATTTATAAAGAACAGTCCCAATAAAATTGTGTTTATTTCTGTGTTTCTAAAGTTTTATAGTGCATTATGGTATTTTCTTGTCTGAACACAGACTATATATATATTCATTATAAGTTTTCATGCACAGGCTTGAAAATGCGCACAGACACTACTCTTTTGATGGCCATTTCAAAAGTTAAGAAACATTGATATTTTGACTTCTATAATTGCATAACTTCTATAAACTAAGTTGCTCAGTTCACCAATTCTAGAATGGAAAATAACAGCTTATTTATATAAAAAATTTACTATACCAAAACTAGATTAGAGTTAAGATTATATACAAGGTAAATTTTCCTGAAAAGAAATAAGAATTTTCTATTTCAGAAACATGCAACCTGACAAAATACGTACTTAGCTTTGTGTATTCCTGCTTGCCAATGACGTTGAAAGGCTAGAGCAATGTTCAAAACCCGATAAACACCTTCTCTTAAGAAAAACAATTTAGGATTTAGAAGGCAACGTTCATGTAATCGGAAGAGGTAATTCTTATGAACCAGAATAACTTGATCTAAATCAGTAGCTTTATCCAATTCCTGTTCAACTTCAAGTCCAGTACTGTGCAAAATCTACAAAAGAGTGAAAAAAATTAACTTATGGCATATTAAATTTAACATATGGCTAGCTAATTGTATTCTTTTAATCATAATGCAATGGGACTGAGAGCAGAAAGGTAACTGCTTTCTCTCTCTCTCTCTCTCTCTTTTTTTTTTTTTTTTTTCGTTGATGTTTATTACCAGAGAAATTAAGCATGTTATTTTCATTTAAACTTCACTTTCAGTCATGGTTCTATTCAAAGAGAGCACTAAACAGCAGTTTTTCTGATGAGCTGATAATAATGAAATGTCATTTTACTTCTATATACAGAAATTACTAACAACTGCAAAAACAAAAATATAATAAATAACCAAATGAACACATCAAGAATAACTGAAATCTAAACATTCAATATCAGTTCCTATTTCAATGATGTCTATTTCTGCTAAATGCCACTTACTTTTCTGACAGAACCTCAATTGTCAATTACCTCAACCACCCAAATTATTTAAGCTATGATTCCTTTCACATTAAAGATAGTATTTGTGAATATGCCTGCGCTGATATTCCTTGTCAAACACTTTCTTATCCTGAATCTCCTTTGGCTTAAAATCTCTTTACCCCATTCTGTCAAATTCATCTGTCACCTCTATCAAACTTCATCATCATTAGCCAATGGTAATTTTCCTTGGTGATCTTAATGTTTCACAACTCCACCTAGCTTTCTATTTACACAGACACAGCTGGTTGAGATGTTGAGTCTTTTGCAGTTACTTTACACAATTTGTGAATTTACCTATCAGGCAAACCTAAACACACACCCAACACTCTTAATTATTTCTTCACTAACAACCCTTCAAAGTATAGTCAATATTAGCAGTCCTCTAAGGAACCTCAGAGCATAAATTGGTGATGGTCTCTTCTTCGATGGAGTTTCTCTCTCTCTCTCTCTCTCTCTCTCTCTCTCTCTCTCTCTCTCTCTCGTGGACACTCTCAGCCTCGTGTTGTCTGACACTATAAGAATGCAAAATGGGATCATCTGAGTGATTTCTATTCCTCTTTTCCATGATTAGATTACTGTTTTAAATCTTCCAATTCTAATTTTTACATGATATCATGTCAGTGAAATTATTCTTGTAGGAATGAAATTCTTTATTCTGCATTCCACACTAAAGTCTCATACTTTATCTAAACCTTGGTTTTACAATAAATGTGTCATGGCTGTTCAAGATAAGATAAGAAAAGAACTTTTTTTCGTATCTAAACTAAAGCTTGTTAAAGTTGTAAAACAATTCAAACTAAATTTTGAAGAGGCTAAGAGTAGAAACCTGTTTCTTGTCCAAATGGTATTTGAGCTTTCTGGCCTCTTATCAAACATACTGGCTGCAGCTTCTGTCCATCTATACTTCACATCTATTATAATCCTCTATTCTATTTCATACTCAGCCAAGGATAAATCTGACTTATCAGCATCCTAATGTTATTCTAAATCTTTTATCAACAACCTTGGTAAATCACCTCCTACTATACCAAATGCACTCCAGTCAATGCTTCTCATAATCTGACAAGAAGGATGTAAGAATTCTGAACAATCTTGATGCCAAGAAAGTTCTAGGTGGTCCGAATGGCATCTCTCTCTCTCTCTCTCTCTCTACTTGATCTCAAAAACTGTGCTCTGAACTTGCTCCTCTTTTGTGCTGCCTTTTTAGACTTCTTATTTCACTAGTGTTTTTCCTTCTGCAGTAATATGCTTGTGTTCTTAAATGTAACTTAACAGCTTCTAAATTTTTCTATATATTCCTAGCATATAGACAAACATATATATATAGAGTTTTAACCTGATAGTGGTAGCATGGAAGCCTACCTCTGAGAGGCCTATCTGCAAAATATTTACAGTGTATTAATTTCAGTTTGATATTAATAATACATGTGCATCTGTTATTTTATATTTGTGTACTGACAGTTTTACAAACTTGAAAATAGAAGTGTAATAGTCTTGCATTTATATTTTATGTTTATAGTTTTTTTATTTTATTCCAACTGAATTTATCAATTCAGTTGGTAAAAAATAAAAGTTCTAGAGCCATCTTCTAGATTATAATGTTCAAGGTAAGCATAAACAATATGACATTTTTAAATTTAAATTTTTCATAAAAATAAATAATTACATTTTAATGAGTATTGCAATTCATTAGGAAATAGGCAAGCAGCATAAAAAAAAAAAACCTGGTGGGCTTGTTAGATCTTATCACCATCTTTTTTTTACAATCAAAACCACCATCACTGTCCAGTTATTCTACATATTCAGTAAGTTTTAAATTTGGATTATATATATTGAACTCATTAGGTTATTAACTGTGCATTTGTTTTTTATACTTAATTAGTTTAGGCTTGTTACAAGGCAGAGTAGCGACTCAGAAGCCTATGGCAGATATAAGTTAATCTGTAATCAGGTCACAAAGGAGGTTCGGCAGGCGAAGGCAGATTACGAGAAATCCTTGGCAAAAGATGCTAAGAAAAACAGCAAGGATTTCTTTACTTATATAAACTCTAAAAGGAAGGGGATGAATCAGATTGGTCCACTTGACATCGATGGTTCGACTGTTGATGATCCTGCTCAGATAGCAAACAAACTGAATGAGTATTTTGCATCTACATTCACACGTGAGGAATTATTAAGGTTTGAAAATGACAGAAGGTTATCAAATTGTAGCAGGATACTTAATGATTTTGTAATAACTGAGAGCAAAGTGGAAGAGAAATTGTTGAAGTTAAACGTAAGAAAAGCACCTGGGGTGGATGGGATCTATCCAGTTATATTAAAGGAGGTGGCAAAGCAACTAAGCAAACCCTTAGCCATAATTATGAGAGCGTCCTTGGACTCAGGGGAGGTTCCCACGGACTGGAGATGTGCAAATGTATCCCCAATTCACAAAGGGGGATCCGAAGGGTGACACAAGTAATTACAGACCAGTTAGTTTAACTTCTGTTCCTGGTAAAATAATGGAGTCACTGGTTAAAGATACATTGCAGGATCATCTAGACAAGACTGCAGCAATAATTCAGACACAGCATGGGTTTGTTAAGGAAAAGTCTTGTCTGACAAATTTGATAGGATATTATGATGTGGTTACAAAGGAACTGGATGCAAAAAATAATTTTGATATCATATATTTGGATTTCAGGAAAGCTTTTGACACTGTTGTGCATGGAAGACTATTGTACAAATTGGAGCAGAATGGTATTAAGGGTAAGTTGCTACAATGGATAAAAGGATGGTTAAGTGGGAGAAGACAGAGGGTGGTAATCAATGGGTGTTGCTCTTCTTGGACTAATGTTATTAGTGGGGTCCCACAGGGTTCGGTGTTAGGTCCACTGTTGTTTTGTATATTTATCAATGATATTGATGAAGGTATATCAGGCTTAATGTCGAAGTTTGCAGATGATACAAAGGTTGGCAGGGTTGTTAATGACAGTAATGGCAGTGTGCTACTGCAACAGGATCTGGATAATTTGGGCAGATGGGTTAAGAAGTAGCAACTGAAGTTTAACCTTGACAAATGCAAAGTACTGCATATGGGTAGAAGTAACCCCAGAGAAACGTACCAACTGTGTGGTACTACACTTAAGGTGGTAGAAAATGAAAAAGACCTGGGAGTAATTGTGCAGGCAGATATGAAGTTTTCTGGGCAATGCAGACAGGCTGCCAGGGCAGGTCATGGGGTTTTGTCAATGATATATAGGAATTTTGCTAGCAGGGAAAAGGAGGTGATTATCCCTCTGTATAAGGCAATGGTCAGGCCATGGCTTGAGTACTGCGTACAAGTCTGGAGGCCTCATTTTAGGAAGGATGTAGATTTACTTGAGCGTGTACAGAGAAGGGCAACAAGATTGGTGAGGGGAATGAAGGGATCCTCTTATCAAGAGAGGCTTAAGTTCTGCAAATTGCAGTGGCTGGAGACAAGGCACCTGCGCGGTGATCTGATTGAGGTGTATAAGGCCTTGAATGGGTTCAGCACGCTGAATTCTGATGGGATCCTTCCACTTGTTCAGATTATGAACCTAAGGGGGCATAAATTCAAATTAAGAAAGGACAGATGTAGAATAGATGTGCGGAAATTAGCCTTTAGCCAGTGGGTGGTTAATTGCTGGAACAAACTTCCATCTGTCGTTGTGGAAGTTGATATGTTGAATAAATTTAAGGAGGAACTGGACAGGCATTTGGAGGGAATGGTGTGATTTTTTTTTGGCTGATGCTGCATAAGCTCATACACTTGCTTTCTTGCATCACATGCCACTACTACTACTACAAAGACAACTTAGTTGATTTCAATCCTTCTAAAACTCAGTCATGCTTTATATCTCACAAAAAGGATTCTTCTGCTCCTATGCTTACCTTTGGTGACATTCCTATTTCTAGGCAAGATGATATATCTCTTTTGGGATTACCCTGTCTTCTGATGGAATTTATATTTGGGTGACACTCAAGTCAAGTGGACCTAATTTTGGCAAAGTCCGGACAGTCTGTGACAGCCAAATCCTCTGCTTGCACCTTCACAATGGTGGGACTGTTAGTAATCCTGGGTATAACCCTCATGTGCAAGCACACTGTGGGGGCCACCCAGGTGTGAACCAACATAAGCAGGGGTCCAGGTGTGGCACTCACACCACAGAGGAATGCCACCCCTCTGTGTTACCAGGTAATACTAGGTGGTAGATGTCTTTCTCATTAACTGGTGCAATACCACCACTTTGCTTATTGGAGGCTTGAAGTGGTGGAACCCATGTTTAGTCTCCAGAACAAAGTTCCAGTCAACTCTCCCCCATCTCTTCCATCATGCAGTATGATTGATGTCTTTTGAGGTTATGATGAACGCCATGGTGAGATCCAAACTTCCTTACATTTTAAGGGTATGGAAGGAAAGACTGGGGCAAGCAGAAGATTTAAAGTTTTTGATATTTCCATTTCTGTTATATTTATGATAATTTCGTACAATTTTTTCAGCTGTTTTCAGGTGTTAACATATATTAATAGATTCTCTCTCTCTCACCTTTGTGTATGCATTGTTAACTAGTACACAGCCTTGTCTATAGTACAGTTTTATATTCATGTTGAGCTTAATCATCACTAATACTGTAATATCAACATAGCGCTATAACAGCAACTATAAAAATTATATTATCTAAAATTTACTTTATAACCAAATTTATGAACTGCATTCTAGATTGTAATACTTGTACAATTCTATAAAATTAGATATAGCTGTTCAAATTAAATGCTATTTCATGACTGATTTAATATATACAAGAAGGTTATATAACAGTTATGCATGTAAAAGAATAATTTTACTGCTCATTTACAATGCAGTTTTATAACATTTTAAGAATGATACTGTTAAGGACAAAAAATTTCATACCCTAGTCATAATATATGCATGAAAACTGTTGATAAAATGTAGCAATCTCATCCTTAGGATATACATTGCATGGATTTTCTGCTGTAATGGTAACTGGTCATCAACATGTGGCTGTTTTTTTATGGAAAAAGTCTTATTGATATTCCTTGTTAATTCTGGAAGGAAAAAATGAGGTTAAAATAGATCATGAAAATAGATCTGGAAAGTTAAAATAGATAATGAAAATTATTTTTAAAATGAAAAACATTTCCCTTAAAAGCGTTTAAAACAAAATATCTACTAAACTCTCCACTTGGGAGTTATAATACAGTTAATGCCATATGACCTCAGAGAAATAAGATGTTTGTGGGGACTATCTTGTTTTTTCATGTGTTTTTACAAATGTCTTAATTTCTTTTCAACTCTGAATTTTGTGGAGAAACTATACAATTCATAACACACAGGGGAATTAAGGGCAATCAAATGAGCAATAAGAGTCAAATACATATTGCTATTTAAGAAAAGTTCATTCTTATATTTATATACTATTTGGATAATTCAGACATCTAATCCAAAACTCTGGTGTGGGCTGGAAGATCACTAACAAAGTCCATATAAGCATGAACTCAAAAAACTATCTTGCTGAGTAACCTTAAGCTGCTTGAGATTTTTTGGGCTATCAACGCCAATTACTATTTTCTTTGATTATTTAAATATGATAATTTAGACTCAGGAAAAATTCTATCTCCATTTATCCAACTATATTACACCAATTCAACATTTATTCCATATAGTAGAAACCACTCTTTTATCTTCAAATGTCATGCGGATCAACTCACTGCTGTTAGAATCTGCAGAATATGGAAGGTGGCCAAAGTCTTTTTAGGGGTAGTTGAAATGGCACTTACACAGCTGGAAGTGATTTAACAAAATGAAATAATTTTGGAGTCCTGCAAAAAACTAGAACAGAGGTCCTAACTGCAAGTAGGAGAACAGAGAAATGAACTTTGGTTTATATTTTTTATAATGACCACATGAACATTAAGATAGTTTATTCAGTTAATAACTAAATTCTTATGCATTAAGTTGATGTTTCAGGAACCTTGCCGGTACCTATCACACCATATATTGACAACAGCCAATATATGGTCTGATGATGGGTACCGACAAGGTTCCCAAAACATCACTTTAATGTATGTCTACTGTGCACTCTCGGAATGCACAGTAGGGATTCACACACTTGGCAAGCAGGGACCCGACGGCAGCCAATACATGGTCTGATGTTGGGTACTAGCAAGGTTCCCGAAACCTCACTTTAATGTATATGAATCTAGTTATTAACTGAATAAACTATCTTAATATTCACATGATATAAGAGTGGTCATTACTAAAAGTATAATTCTATGCAATATCACCATGTAATGTCCGCCCCAGCTATATTAGAATCTTTGTTTGCTTTGGGTCTTACTTCAGATTCTAATTGGACTTGGAGAATCATAGCCTTAGTCGCCCTTGCACCATAAAACCAAAATCAAATCAAAATCAGGTTCTAGGCATTTTCTGGCGATTGGTAGAATTTTAGCTTGTTATTAGTTTCTCTGATGTTCGGCCACTAAGCAAGTTGATCTTCTCAAGATGACATCACATTGGTCACCAGTCTGGCTGAAAGACTATATGGACTGCTGGATTATTTGCAGTTGTAGGCTGGTCTGTCAGCTCGGCTGTAGAAGTAGTAGGCCTATATGGGTGAGGAAGGGGTTGGAAACAAAATGCCTACTGGGATAGACAGTTTGGGACTAGTGCTAGCATGTCTCCTCCCTCTCTATTGATGTGAAGCTAAAATTTTAGGTCATTTCAAATTGAAGGTGTGATTTCCATGGTTAAACCAAGGCAACAGAAACTAGAGGAAGCCATCCCTATCCCTTGCCACTGATTAGCACTAGTGCCAAAAGAGGACTAACTGTTCTAATAACATCCCACTACTTCCACAGACAAGCTAACAGACTGACAACAGACAGTCCAGCAGTTTACACAATTTCCCCCAAACATACTGCTAACCAACACACTGCCTCACATCAAAACCTGAGTCAAATAGTTCATTTTTCCATATTCCTGCTTATGGTAAGGAGTTCTACTCTAGGTTTTCAGGACTCTAGAATAATTTAACTGTGTTTATAGTCACCAATACCTAGAAAGTTCTAGTTAATGATTCATTTATTAAATATCTCTAAAGATCTTAAACAGATAGATTGTAACTGTAAGGTTCTTGATTTCCATATCACAGTGTTTAAATTTGTTGTTGTCTGCATGGGTAGCACAGTGGTATCGTCACCTTCCTTCCCTACACTGGGTGAAAAAAGCCCGGGGTTCGAATACCGTCGATGACGCAAGGAACTTTAATGGGCTTTTTTCACTCCGTGGCTGAGTTAGTCGGTCTCTGGCACAGATAGCAAGGTCCCCCCCCCAAAAAAAAAAACTGGGGTTTTTTTCATCCAGCAAAACAGGTAAATCGACCACAGAACACACACAATTTACAGACATAATACATATATGGGTATTATGTCTGTTGGGTATTTGCAGTTGTAGGCTGGTCTGTCAGCTCGGCTGTAGAAGTAGTAGGCCTATATGGGTGAGGAAGGGGTTGGAAACAAAATGCCTACTGGGATAGACAGTTTGGGACTAGTATAAGGGATATAAGAAATTACGGGAGTCCCTAACATAATAATTTGAATTGGTTTAAATTTGTTTTAAAGTTAAAAATTTTATGGTTAATATTGTACAGCATTTGTCACATAAATACATTCCCTAACTTATAGATACGAGGTAAAGTGTTTGATTTTAACAGTTTCTAAGATACTTTAAGCCCCAAGGTAGACAAAACTCAGCCTGTGTTCTTTTCCTATAAAATAGAGAAATTCAGCTCTCTGAATAACTTGAGGTTAGGTTACCACCTCTCTCTCTCTCAGTAGATCCATAAACATAGCAAACTTTTATTTAGTAACTACACGAAGCAGGTTTTTTTCAACCTATTCTCGAGTTATTCCATAAACTTTATTTTACTTTATTACTTTATTTTACCATAAACCCTATTTTACTCACAAAAAAAAGAAAAAGAAAAAGATTTTCAATCATTTAATCAAAAATTAATTTTTTTTGCTTTGCTTCTGTTTATGATCTGAAGCTCAGATTTCATTGTTTTGTATTTGTACAGTAGACAGGATGAAAACATAAAAATCGAATATTAGAATATTAATAACAAACACTCACCTGAGAAGCGCAACTCATCAAGTGCATATTTTGCACACTTTATCTGAAGTAGAAAACTAAATACTTTATGGTAGAGTTCTTGGGAAGACGAATTTAGAACAACGTCCACAGGCCAAGGAACCTAAACACAATTTCTGATATTAATGTAGGGATGATCAAATAATATGATTTCTGTAAATAATTCCAAACTGTTGCACTTAATAATAGTTCACATATAAAACAAAGACAAATTTAAGTGTTACTATATAGTGTTATTGAAGAATGGAAGATGATAATTCACCAGGATGTTCCCCACATAAAAATATATGTAAAAGCCTGGAGGAAGTTTTTGATTTAAGCACTATTTGGTAAAATTTATACTACATATATTAATATATATATATAATAATAAAATAACACTATTATACCACATAAATATTGTTAACAAATTTATTAAACTCATATACTCAAGTTTATTAAACTCATATATAATGCAAGCTTCTTACTTCCCGCACTGTAATACAAAGAACAAAAGACTTGCCTCATGCAGGGCTATATAAAGAGTAGTAGTAGCTATAGTAATGGCAAACGATGCAAGAAAGCAAGCTTATATAGCATCAGCCAAAAAAAAAAAAGAAGACACCTACACAGTTCACCCATCCATACCCTCCAAGAATTTGCCTAGTTCTTCCTTGAATTTATTTGAACAATCCACTTCCACAACAACAGATGAGAGCCTGTTCCAACAATCAACCATCAACTTGCTGAAGGCAATTTCATATCTGACTGCACAATTACCCCCAGGTCTTTTTCCTTTTCCGCTACCCTGAGTGTAGTTTCTTACACAGTTGATAAGTTACTCTGGGGTTACTGCTACCCATATGTAGTACCTTGCATTTGTCCATGTTAAAATTCAACTGCCATTTCTCAGCTTATCAACCCAATTTTTCTAGATCTTGTTGCAGTAGCTCACCCTAATGACTGTCATTAACCACCCTGTCAAGTTTTGTGTCACTTGCAAACTTAGACATTAAGCCTGATATACCTTCATCAATATAACAGATAAATATTGAAAACAACAATGGGTCCCAGGGAACAACACTGAACCCCAGGGAACTCCACTAATAACATCAGTCCACAAAGAGCAGTGTCCATAGAGAACTAGGTAAGATACGGTTTGAGGTTATTAAAGCCAGATGGACAAATGTTGAATATGTCCTTATGGCAAAAGTCGAATGCAGCGAGCTGGTTCCAAGCTAAAGACTTGAGCCAGGTATTCTGTATTAGAAAATGGCTAAAGAGTTGAGCCAGGTATTCTGTATTAGAAAATGGCTAAAGAGTTGAGCCAGGTATTCTGTATTAGAAAATGGCTAAAGAGTTGAGCTGGGTATTTTGTATTGAAGAAGGACTAAAGACTCGAGCTGGGTATTATATTATAAGCGCTGTTATCAAGTTACGCATCTTCAACAACCTAGTTTCTATTAGTGAAGGTGTTTGCATGAATTGCTGTCATTTTTTTTTACAAAGATAATGTAATGAATTTACATTATCTTTGTAAAATGCCTAAAAACAATAAAAACATTGCTAAATTCCCTGTTTGGCACCTACCAACATTTAGAAATCTCAACAAATGCTGGAATGTTTCTTTCAAATTAGTAATAATAAATAAATTTTCTCTTTATATTCACAGATAACCACATAGATCAGAAGAGCTCACAAGACAGAGAGAACACAAGGATGTAACTGTATTTAGAAGTCATGCAGGCTTGAACTATGGTCACTCTAGTGCATGCAAATCAGTACCTTCATGCTCAACAATCACTTGGCTATGGCAGCCATAAAAAAAAAAAAAATCTTGTTTACACTCTGGCTTGACCACTAAGTCAGATGGTTTTTTGGTCTTTGGTTTTTTTTTATTGCACAAAAATGACTACAGTTATAATGTGCCACACTAGGTCAGAGATGTTTACAATTAATTATTCTGATAATGAATACAACTATTAACTGCATTTAGCTTGAACCACAGTCCACTCAAATGCATGTGCATTACTGACACTCACACTTGTGCAGGTAGTTAATGTATATCTTATAACATGCAGGAAAATTATGTACATTATTATAGAATGCAATAAATCAGTGGTACACAAACTATGGCCAATGTTCACCATCACTTAACTCAAAGAACCTTAAAATGATTTACAATTTTCAGTCTGTTTTACTAAGTTAAACCTCATCATTCATTCAAACCTATAATTTGAATTGCATTCTTTTTATGTATATACTGTAATTTTATTTATTCTCTTTTTAAATGAGAATTTAATGATACAATACTAAACTTTTTTCAGAATGATTTTACAATCAAAAAAGAAGTAAAATTGTTCAAAAGGAAAAATTAAATGCAAATAAAAACATTAGACATTTTTATTGTTAGAGAATACCCTGCATATCCATCCAATGAATTTTATCAAGTGAAGAGAAATATCCAGTGCATTTTCTTATTGATCAATGAGCCACTTAGCTGTAAATTAATTCTTTTTTTTTTTTTTTTGACATATCCGACAAGAAAGAAAGTGGCCAATATTAAAAATTATAACATATAAAGGGCCTGTTTATAACTTCACTGCAAGTTGGATTTAAATAACAAGTACATGGAAAAAAATGTTTTGCCCAAGGGTGGCAAAAAAAAAAAAAAAAATTGGATATTAATTTGAGAGATATAAGAATGTGGCTGTAAGATGAAATAGCAACAATTCAAGGGAAAAATTTGCAGAAGTCAAAAGGGGATAAATAAATTCTTATTAAATTTGCTAATTCTGATGAGGAATTCAAAAAATATTTCTGTGCTGTAACAGAAATGAACAGCATTAAGAAATGGCAATACAATAGGACACTGAATGAACAGAACATTTCCATTTCTTCAAAATATGCAGTATGACTGGAAAGGGAGAAGTCTATAACCGATTGAATTTAGTCATCAACATATTTATTAAAGTTTACTGTTTCAAAATTCAATCATATTCATATTCTGTTTGATTATATGTATTCTCTTTGTATTCCATTTTTATAAAATAAATGTCGATGCAAATGAAAAAGATCAAATAAAAATGAGAATTCCTAATACTATCCAAATTAGCAGATGTTGCTGGATTGTGAATAAATTTGCTTGTTTTCATGAATTACGACTTGAAAATATTTACATAATTATAACCCCCCCCTTTAATTCAAATCAGTGAGGTTTCACTATATTTAAAAATAAAAAAATTTTCAACTAATGTACTCTTTTTGATCTCATTTTTCTCTTTGTAGCTGAAGTGAAGGTCATATTTTAAAAGGTGTGTCAGAAGGTGAGGGCCTTTAAAGTATGAGCTACTTGGACTAAAAACAATTTGAAAAAAGGAATCGAAAACAAAGGAGGAATCAACAATTGTGTCACTGTGTCAACTGCAGTTAGCAGCTTCTTCCACTTGCACCCTAAAACTCTAAATTAGAAAGCCAGAATGGTTGCCATGCTGGGTCAGGATAAATGCATGTGTGGAGAAGGTTATACTACTCCTCAGATGGTTATATACAGTGCTTTTTTTGGGACAGTATGCAACGGTACAGTGTACCGGCACCTTTATGAACAGTGACGTGTGACATTTGGATGCAGTGCACTCGAAATTTGTAATATATCCGTAAATTTTTTTTTCACATGTTTACCTACTATTCAAATAAACTTAAAATTTTTTAACTAAATTTGCATTTTTCACTGTCTATTGTTAAGATATTTTCTATATAAAACTATATAACCATTTTTATAATTCTAAATTACTCAGTCAGGCCTCTGTTTAATGAAGTCCTTTTATAGCAAATTATTCTGACTTCCCCTTTGAAGTTACATTTAAAATAGTTTCTGTTGAGCGAAGAAAATTTTCACATAGCGAACGGATTAGAAGGGAATTAACTCGGTACACACTGTTCGCATTTCTGGCCTTCAGGCAATGCACGAATTAAGAGAGCTAAAGGGATTACCATTCTACAACTTAGCGGTACCTGGTAAAACCTATCCGACCAACTGTCCCACATGTGGAGAAGTCGCGCTGGTCAACAGTGAGCAGATCAAGGGGTATTCCCAATGGGATCTGGTCCACCTACTGCAGTAGCATCCAAACTTTTCCTGTACAGGGGCCTTATTCAAAAGAAATTCAAAGCTAGATTTCTTTACTGTGTTACATTTTCCATATCTTGTTGCATGTAAAAGTAAAATTGAAAATATTTGAAAATTTTATTAAGTGCAATACACAATTACATTTACTGAACAAAACATTTAATGAGAAAAATTTTTTGATAATTAACAAAATTTAAAATGCTGTTTTAGTTCACTTTCCGGGCAGGTTGGACACCGCTGTGAATCAACTGTAAGCACCCCATTCGAGAATTAGGAGAGCCTGATTTTCTTTTACCCCCACAAATAATCATCTGTAGTTTTGCAGAAGCGCGTTATCGACATTTTTCTATAAATTTTCCCTATCTCTGTTTACATGGTCACAGTCCCTGAATATCCGAATGACACTGACATTTCGGACAGTTTCAAAAAAAAATTCAAATTTAAGAACTAGTGACAATACCGATGACGAGAGAAGGAAAACAAGAACAATGAAGGTATTAATCCTTCTAAACAAGAATTGTTGGCATTTGGTGAAAATGAAGTTAGAAAACTGTCAATTACAGTTAAATGAAAGGGATATAATTTGTGGATTTCGGGAATACTTAATTGAAAAGATGGTTTCGGAAGAATTGAAGCATTTGATGAACGCTCTGAGTACGATACCAATTTCATCGAGTGAATGTGAACAAGAATTTTCACAAATGAATCTGATCGCCAGCCCAACCACAGCTTCGTTGATGACAAAACTGTTTCTTAAAATTGTAGGTCCACCACTGACACATTTCAATCCAGCAAAATATGTTGATTTGTGGCTGCTTCGGAAACGTCATAAGCAAGAGACACACAGAGGAAGAAAAAAAGTCAGCAAGGGGAAGAGAACTTAATAAAAATTTGGAATATTCTACAAAAACTTTTATGAAATTATTTTTACTTATGTTATTTAGTTGTACTTATTATTTTTAGGGTCCGTAGTCTAACGAAGGACTCTTATAATGTCCCTCAGTTGTCCGTCTGTCACAGCATTGTATCTCTGGAACCACTCAACCTATTGACTTGAAATTTTGCATGGGTTTGTACATCATGTGAGCCATGATGTCCCCCATCCCCATTTCTCAAAATTTGTTTGAGAAATGGGGGGGGATGTTTTCGACAATCTATAGCTTATTATACACTGTTGGAAAGAACTCAACGAGTAGGTTTAAAATATAATTTTGAAATTAAAAATGGCGGCGCCAGACAGTAAAATGTAATTTTCGTGTCCCCCCCTCTTTTTCCGTCGCTAATGGAGCTAAAAATTTAAAAATCACATTAGCTATGTGTTATTCGATGCTTATCATGGGAAAACTATTCCGATTCAAATCTGTTTTCGTAGTTTTTTTGGCGCATCAGCTTCTGTGGCCATAATGCACCTCCCAAGGTTTTCGCAGTACTTTGATCCAAGCCCGAGGCGGGATTTGAACCCGCGACCTTTGGGTTGCCAGGTAGGCACTTTACCCACCCGGCTAGCCCGGTCGGCATTCAAATCTGTCATTTACTTTTTTTGTTAAAATTAAAAAAAACAATTTTTTATTGCACTTTGATAGCGCGCTTGTTTGTACTAAGTAACTCTCCTTTTTGGTGACAAAAAGTTTGCTAAATAGTTAGTTAATAATTCTATAAAGGTCATTTATAAATTTTGCGACGAAAAGTATTTTTTAACAATTTTCAAAGCTGGAGTTGTCCCGACAATGAAGTACTCAGAGAGTGTGTTGAGGCAGTGGTGGTGGGAAAGTGCCTGCGTGGAGTCTTGCACAGCCCTCACCTGCCAGTCTCCATTCCCCCCAAGACTTTAATCGCTTCTCCAGGAAGAAGTTGGAGTCGCTTCTCCCAACCTTGCCATTCACAATAACCGGAAAGCCTCAAATAGACAACGCATTTATTAGTTCCTCAGTTTTGGGCAAAGCTGGGGTACTAGAAACTTTTTTTTCAGTTACAATAAAGCTTCTATTTGAGATACTACACTAACGACTATTCGTGATTAAGGACCCTTCATCCAGAGTGCACAGCACTCACCAGTTGACCGATTTATTTACTTATTTTACTCACATTTTACTTATTTTTGTATAAACGTGAATAAATTTAAGCTTAATAAACTGTGTTAATATACTAAATTTGTTGTTCTTATTCCAAAAACTTTACTACTAAAGTAACAATATCAATAAAAAAAAAAAATTTTAGAGTACTTTTCATATCCTTTTAATTTTCAATTTTTCCTGATAGCAAAGAATAAGTACTGGCACCTATTTTTTTACAAAAAAAGCAATGGTTATATACATATTAGGATCAACATAATCCTATATGTTGATCCTAATTGTAGAAGTGGCAGCTCAGATGAAGAGTCTTCAGGAATTGAGGTTATTATCTGATTATTTTAATCAGTTTTCTTGGGAATATTATGGTGTTTGACAGTGAATACCAAGTGCTATATTATTGTGCATTTTCTGTTTTTGTAAACTACTGCATTATTGATTGGCGCAATATTTGTTCCTCAAAAATCAGGGATATATTCAAATTAAATTTAGTTTATTGAACCCTTAAAATGAGCAAACAACAAGGGAAGAGAAAGCTAATAGCACTCCAAATCATGAATTTAATAACTGGGAAGATGAAATTTCTCTTTACTATATTGGTAGAGGGATGATCAGTACATCTTGTTTATATACATGTGCCAATAATCACAAGTAATGCGCTCTTTTTGAGCACATTAGTTGTGATTATTGGCACATATATATAAACATATAGTTGTGATAATCAATGTCAGGTAAATAATCTTACAAAATTATGCAGTGAATATGCATAAAAAAATTTTTGAATATTAATAAATAGAAGATTTTTTCAAAAAACAAAAAAAAAAAAACTACGTATGCTTGTCTGTGCTAGAAACATCTATACACATATAAGCAGACAAAGTGTTTATAGTGAAAAACAAGCAATTTTCAAAAAGAAGCAAAGAATTAATCAAACCTAATAATTCGAGTCAGTTGGGTTATTCTGTATAAGTACCAGAAAGAAGCTAGATATCTCACTCTTAAGAGAAAGCATTATGCAGCAGGTTTAAAACAGTGTAAATCTGCAATAAAATCAAAAGTTATGCACTGGAGTGTCTTTTTCAACCATAATGAATGAATCCATGAACAGTTTTGACACTGCATAACTATGCATTTTTAGTAGTGCAGTCAACTGTAATGCCCAAATAACTGAATAACTTAATGTGTGAATCACTTTGTGAAACAACAAAGGTATTAATTTGTTTGAAATATTAAAATTTTGTTTGGAAAGAAACCAAACCTTTCCTTTCTGCACTAAAAGATTACAACAAGCTTTGATTTTAAGTCTATGAATAAACCATACTAAAATACTGTTGTATCATTCACCAATAATTTTTGTGTGAAAAGAAAGTTTAGAAATTAATTTTATCATGGAAATCCATTTACTGGTGCTCTTTGACTGTGAAGTCTAGAGTAAAATATGTCATGCTTGCATGAGCAAGGCTGGTTGGTTAAGGGTCCTTTGGTGTGCACTAATTAATGCTCTAAGCCTGTCAATAAATTTCAATATATCTATAATTCAAAGTATTTTTGTTTACTGCAGCCTCCAGGGTTTCCCCTATTGCCGCAATGATTCTTGTAGGTTTTTTAAGCCGGCGAGTGTGTGTATGGGGAGGTTTTTGTTTGAGTGTTTGTTTTGTTGAGTGTTGTATGCCGGCACCTGGAGACTTTGCAGCCAGGAGGCAAGAACAGATATATCTTGCGTCCTGACTCCCGTCCCTAGCCACGTGGAGGCGCTCCAGGGAGTCTGGTTATCACAAAAGGAGGTTCTTGAACCTCTATATGTTTATACAATAATATTAAAATAGAGATAAATATAGCAATAAAAGAGTAAATCATCAAGTGTGGATAGTTGGTTTAGTTGAGTGGGGATCAATTAATGGAGTGAATGTTTCTAGTGTGTTTTACATACAATATGGTAATAATTTAAAATAAGTTAAGTTTCGTCAGGAGATTAAAGCATAGCGTGTGGATGAATTTAGATTTAGTTAAGGGGAGCAGTAAAGTAGTGGGTGTTTCTAGTGAGTTTAGCATGTTCAATGTTTAGGTTGTCCAATGATCTATACCAAATATTGGCCCTTGTAGGGGCCCATCCTGCCAGAAGAGGGCACGGCGTAACAATCAATTCCATGCACCTGCGGCAGCCACGACGGAGCCGCGGCGACAGACACAAACCAGTGCACCACAACCGCGGCACCCCCGGAGCCACAGCAAACCTGAACAAAAGTGAACACTTCTAAGTTAGTAATTACTACAATTTTACAGTTGACAATATAAATACTTGGCAAAACAGCCACTGTCGCAACAACACTACGGCCAAAGACACAACCAGTGTCCTTAACCACAGCGCTACCGCAACAGCAACTTAACAGTTCTAAGGTAGTTAAGAATATCTTATAATTATCATAGCTATACAGTTCACAGTTATCTTTGCTCGTCCTACAGGGTTTAATTTCATCTTGAGGGGAAGCACCGCATTCAAGACACACATTCTTGCAGGGCTCAATCCTGTCCTAGAGTGTGTGGAGATGAGTTCATTGTGTGTTTTGCGAGTAGAAGGACGGACAAGCCAGTGTGGCAGGGTAGTTAACGGGAAACATGATTATTGCCAGTGGCTTCGACCCAGTCCTGTAGGGCTATAACCAAGTGAAATTCTCGATTGCTCAGCTTCTCGTAGATCTCGGTCCTGTCCTATGAAGGTAGGGTCCTCACTAATAAATAAAAAAAAAAAAAAAAAAAAAAAAAACGCACATACTGAAGACACTATGTGGCCTATGACATCGACCCAGTTCTTTAGGGCATGTTCAGTGTTAGTCACTAATTTCAAGGAAGCTACATCACAGTTATGTGTGCTCCGCTGCTCCTAAGCTGTGGGATGTCTTGTTCTTGAGTCCTTACTTTTGCTTCTTATTCAGTTCAGTATAATTGTGCTTCCGTTCTGCGTTACTTCCTATTTTCTTGTTCTGTTGAGTCCCTTCCACTTCATTCCTTCTTTTCATTTTCCCATTTACCTACTGTCTCTCTGTGCTTCCTGCTGGAGGGCCGCCCTTCGCCTGAATAATTTTCCTTCAAAAGCTGAAAGAAGTTTGAGCGATTCTGCCCCAGCTATCAGTTGTGGGAATTCTCCAGCGTTAGTTACGTTAGTCCCCAATAGCAGGGGATGTCTCAGATCTGTGTAGAGGTAACAGTCAAGTATGAGGTGTTTCACTGTTTCTTCTTCGCCGCATTGACAAAGGGGGGAGAGAGTTAGGCCTAATTTGTGGAGTTTGGAGTTGAGACTACCATGTCCTGTGATTAGAAAAGTAGTATGCATGCTTGGTGTCCACCAGTTCCTGGATTTGTCTCGCAGATATATTTGTGGGAAGAAGGTGAAGGTGTCTCTTCCCTTAGTTGTTGTTTGCCAGATATCCTGCCATTTTGTGCCTATGTCCCTATAAATTCTTGCTTTGTTTTCTTTTATACTTTGGTTGGTGTCGTTGGCAATTCCTCCCAGCGTAGCCTGTATGCCTAGCCGTTGGTTGTGTGCCAGGTAGTGGTAGATTACATCAAAGTATACGGGTGGTCTCCCGCACAGTACCTGGAGGGCCTCAGTAGAAATTGTCCTGCATGCTCTGCAGGTTGCCAGGAGAAAGACTCTTTGTGACTGCAATAAGTATTTTTTGCAAGCCGAGTTCAGTGCTCTGTAACCCCAGGCCCCGGCTCCATAGCAGACAATGGGAATGTACAAGCAGGAGTAGTATAGGCTTAGTGTGGAGGATTTAATTCCCCATATGGCTTTTGTGATGTTAATGAGCCATCCTGCTATTTTCCTGATTGATTTGACGATATGCCTGATGTGTGGCAGAAAGGATAGCTTGTCATCTATCCAGATGCCCAGGTATTTATGCTGACGCACTAGTTCAATTCTTTGACCTTCTAATTTAATATTTGGTGGTCTATTGAGGTCGAGGTGGCCTTTGAGAAGGATTTGCTTGGTCTTTGGTATTGATATTATCAACTTATGAGTGTTGCTCCATGTGTAAAGTTCCTGCAGGATTGTGTTTGTTTTATCCTCGAGTTCCTTGCGTGAGTTTCCTGGGATTACCAGGGCGAGATCGTCCGCGTATGCGATGGGTATAATCTCTCCATGTGGTAGATTTAGCCACCCGTCCAGCACCATATTCCAGCACAGGGGTCCCAGGACTGAACCCTGCGGGCATCCTCTTGTTATCTTTCGCATAACTGAGCAACAGCCCGAGGAGACTACTGCGCGCCGGTCTTGAAAGTAACTGTCCATAAGCTTGTAGATTGGAGCTGATACCCCAGCCTCTCGGAACCTCGCAAGGGCACTCGGCCACCATAGTGTATCGAATGCCCCTTTGAAGTCCACGAAGAGGCCGAGGACATATTTGTGGTTATAATTTTTAATTGTTGTTAGCATAAGGTTAATTGCATCTGTGGTGCACTTGTGTGGAGTGAAGCCTAGTTGCCCGTTTGAATTTAGTGCCTTTGAGTTATAGTAGTTTCTGAGTCTTTGGGCCAGGAGTTTTTCCAGCACTTTCCCAAGGAAGGGTAACAGTGCTATTGGTCGATATGACGTGGCCTGGTTTGTCGGTTTTTCTGGGGACTTTAATATAATTTTCAGGTTGGCTGTTTTCCAAGCTGTAGGGAAGGTGCCAGCTACAAGACAGGAGTTATAAAGGTTTCTCAGCATATCTGGGCAGGTTTTCCATACCCTTTTTATTATGGAGACCTCAATCAGGTCTATTCCAGGGCTTTTACCATCCTTTAAGGATGTGATCGCAGCTTCTATTTCCTGTTCTGTAAACGGTGCCTCTTCTGCCACTGCAGTATATGTCAGGTGCTGAATCCTAATGTTTGTCTGTTCCAGGTTTTCTGGTACAGTTATATCTTGGTATATAATTTCATCTAATATGGTGTCCATAGTTGCACTCCAGGAGAGTGTTTCCGTTGTGTCAGGCTTTACTATTGATGCTAATGGGGTTGTTGGATGTAGCTTATTGATAAGTAGTTTGTACGGTAAGCCCCAAGGATCTTTTCCCAGTGTTCTTTGAATTAGTCTGTCCCATGCTAGTTTTTTCTCCTTTTGAATGTTATTGAAATAATTGTTCCTAGCTGTTTTGTACGTTTCATATAGAGTGGCCAGTTCCGCTTGATTGTGGTTGTTTCTTTTTGCCTTTTGGAATTCCTTCCTAGCCTTTCTTAGTTCCCTCCTTAGTGTTGCAAGTGCTGGGGTCCACCAGGGGACTGTTCTGGGCTTCCTTTGTTTGAGTGGGAAGGTTTTGTTAGCCGCCTCTTTAATAGTATCTGTGATATTCTGCTGGAGCTTGTTCACATCCCCATTTTGTTGTTCCAGTTGCTCCCTGGTAAGATCTATTAGATTCCTGTCAAAGTGTTCCCAGTTTGCGTTTTTAGTTTTGTACCTTGGGGTGTCGTAGTTCCTGCGGAAGGTTGGTGTTGTAGGCAATGTGGCTATCGTGAAGGTAATGGGGTTGTGATCACTGGTTGTCCATGATGGATGTACTGTCCAGTTTGTTAGATTATATGTAAAGAACCTGTTTGTCATGGTGACATCAATATAAGATAGTGCACATGGACAAACAAATGTTGGTGGATGACCTTTTGTATTGTGTACCTTTATGCTGTTTGCATGGATAAATTCCTCTAGGAGTTCTCCTTTGAGGTTTGTTGTGGGGCTGTTCCACAGGGTAGATGCTGCATTGGAGTCTGTCATTATTAGTATTGCTGATTGTGAGAGTGTGAGTAGGAGGTGTTCTAAATAGTTGAGGAAGGGGTCAATTGACTGCGTGTTTTGGCTACATCTCATGTATACTGAAGCCACATAAATGCGGCCAAATGAGCCTTCGAGACATGCACATGCTGCGTATTCTGTGCATAGTTTGTTTATCTTGGTGACTGTTATTTGTGGGTCTAGGATAGTAATGGCCGCCCAGACCCAGGTTCTTGCATTTCCTCCTGTACCAGTAGTTTCTGGGTTTGATGTCACCATTTGGGATCCAAAGGGCAATCCTTTTACCTTTCCTTTGTATGTATAGGGTTCTTGTAACCCTAGTATTGTTAGTTTCTCTTCTGTAGCAATTTTAGAGAGTCCGTTCATTACTGATATTGATCTTTGGCAATTGAGTTGCAGGGCTTTGATGTGTTCCATAACTTTAGATGCGTATTCAGCTTTGTCAGTCATAGTCCGTTCTGGCTTTTGTTTGGTCAATGGCTCTTAAATATTCAGGACAACTCTGGTCTCTGTATGTGTGTTGATCACTCTTCTTCCTGTTCCTGCAATTAGGACAGATGGGTGGGGAGTCCTTCTTTGGGCATTCTGTGGTTCGGTGTCCCAGCACTCCACAATGATCGCAAGTATTTTCTGTTTGCTTGCAATATTTGGAGGTGTGACCATATCCCAGACATCTGTAGCATCTGGTGACAGTGGTGAAGTCTCTGACTCCATGGGCCGTCCAACCAATATAGACTTTCTCTACTTTTAGGAAGATTTTCCTGATATGGCCGGGTACTTCAAGTACCCAGTGTTGTAAGTTCTGGGTGCGAGCCTTCATTTTAAATCGCACCTTTATTTCTTGTAAAAAGGTGTCGTAATCCAATTCTGTGTTGCTGAGGTTCTTGTGGAACAGGTCCATAAGAAGTTCTTCTTCATTCATGTCTGTACTTATGTTATATAATACTATTGTTGGTTTCTGCTTTCTTAGAGGATCTACTTTTAAGTTACGATCTCTGATCTTTTTGGTCTGTCTGAGTATGTCTAAGTCAGAGGAGGTGGCCGTTTCAATAATTACACCTCTTTCTCTGATTTTTCTGATTGACTTTATCTTCACACTTCGTAGCTCTTCTTTAAGTTTGGTTGTAATTTCTTTCTTAACTTCTTCGCTTGTTGCCAGACTCGACTGTTCATCTGCTCTGACAATAATTACATGTTGGGCCTGTGGCTGAGGAGGAGTTGGCACTCCAGCCAGTTTTGGGGCCACTGCTATTGCGGCGAAGGTGGTCTGTGATGAGGTTATTGGCTTTGTGATGGACATAAGGCATCTTTTTTCCAGTGCTGTGAAAATTTTTGTGATTTCAACTACTGTTGTAGCCAGAATATTTGGGTCTGCTTCCAGCGTATGGATCAATTGTTCCCTCAAGGTAAAAACACCCTCCACTGTGTCCTTTGCAGTGGCCTGTGGGGGAGTTGAGGTGTGAACTCTACCCGTTTTGGTGATTGCTGGAAAGTCTTCTTCAGCAGTGTTCAGGTTGCTGGTGACTGGTTCCTGTTCGCAGTCGTTAGGGGTTTTATTTTCAGTACCTTTTCTAATTGTGTGTGTTTGGGCAGTGTTAGAGTTAGTATTTGACCTCAGCTGGTTGTTAGTAGTTGTATTGTCTCCAGTGTCATTCTCTATTTTGGGTGGTAGGTGGGAAATGCCAGCAACAGATGTGCTTGGCTCCACTTGTTTGTCATATTTGGTTTTGTTGTCAGTGGTTTTTTCCTTCTTTCCTTCCTTCTCTCTCTGTTTTGGTTTTACTCTTGTCTGACTTTGTTGGGGAGTTGTGGCTCCTTTGCACCCTCCAGCAGATTTAGTTTTTTTGCTGGTAGGGGCAGCCAGTTGCTTGCCAGTCTCCCTAGCAGGGGTTTTTAAGGGTTTTTTCCGACTTGGGGTCCTAGATGTTTTCTCATACATTTCTATTGAGGTTGCATCAGAGTCGCTTGTTGTATTTGTCGACTCTTCAGAGGATTCACTAGAAGTATCACTTGTTGTGTCTTGTTTTTTCATTTCCTTCCCCAGTTAGGGAGGGTTTAGCCGCCAGAGGGCGCAGCAATGCTATTGTATAGAGTACCTTGTGTTGTGTACACCTGCAGTCTCCAGGTGTGTTTAAGAGGCAGGCACACCTGAAGTTGGAGCCCCCTAGCTCAATTAGGGAGGGAGTTATGTAGCTTTGAAGTTAGCTGGATGAAAGGCCAGTGGCACTTTCCATCCCGCAGAACATAGAGTTCTCGTTGTATGAAGTTGAAACTTGGTACCCTGACAGGTGAGGGCACAAGGAACCACCACACTAATTTTTGTGGGGATCGGACCACCCGTTCAAAGGTTATAAGTGATCTCCTCTCCTGTCCACCAGGGGGCGTTGAAACTCCGGGGGGGATGAAGTAATTTTATTCTCTCCTCATATACTAAATATCAAACCCCTAGGACCATTAGGAGCTGAGGAATATGTATGTAAGGTTAGTGCACGTAGGGTTCCTAATGTTTTGGACACTGTTATACACTTTCACCAATTTCACTCTGGTCACCATGGAAACCAATGTACATATTTGATAACTCATAATTTCACGTGGAACGAATATTAAAACATGGGTATCACTGTTACTCTTAATTTTAATGAAGATGCACCTTTGAGTGACACAAAATGTCTGCCTATGGTGTGTGTATATACTTACATATAATGGCGGCCGCCAATGGGGGCATCCATATTGTATGCACGTAGCTATGGCAACAAGCAGGGAACCCTGTGATAACTGTTGTGTCCCCACAGCAACGTCACGATGGCTATGTCCAAGCTTCCCGCCAGTTTCTTTGTCTGGACTATGGGGAAGAAGGCAGTATGGCTACCATTGCTATATGTATTTTTCCTATGGAGATGGGCAGTGCCAAAGTTTCAATTTTTTAAGGCTGGCTATGTGTGCTATTTCAATCTGAAGGTGTCCCCAGCATCACCAACAACCTCCCTGAGTTCCAAAAGCTGAAGGCACTTATTCACCACTTGCATGTGGGAGTAAGGCCACTACAAAAATTTAATACTGCCAGCCAAAAACCATAACGTTAAGTGAAATTCCGTTTCCATGTTAAACTAATGGCCAAAGTGATATTATAAACGGAATTTTAAAAAGCTCGCCGTTGCGCTAATTTTTGTCTGGCAGCCTCAAATAAAGTTTCAGTAGACTCACCACATTGAGATCTATCCAAAGATGTAATCCTTTTGATGGTATGAGCACTTAAACATTATTTTTTAAAGACACTTTTTAGGAGCACAAAAAGACACTACATTGCTGTATACAACTCAGACCAATATATCTATAATATGATATGTCCATTTTCTTGTAGAACAGGCAAAAAAACTAGGTCTAATGTAAGGCATTAGATCTTGTGACCTCCCAAATTTTGAGGCCACCATAAGTTCCCCCATGTTGCACTACTAAGTAATACTTCTCTAAAGAGGGAAGAATAATGTTATTTATTAGTGATGTGATGCCATCCACTAGATGACCAGTGCAGTGTTTACTGGCACCTCATTGCTACTAATGATGATATAACTAGCTATATGAGAAACAGCGAGGTGTAAAAACAAGTTTCAAAATGTGAGCTAATTGATGCTCTCAGCCTGTCAATAAGTTTACAGTATATTCATATAAATTATGCATTATTATGAAATGCAATAAACTAGTGGTACACAAACTGGTTAGTAGATTATCATTTGACTCAAGGAACCAATAGTGAAATTATAGTAACCTTATAATACCATGATAAATCTGACTAAAAAATGAATAGCAAATGCTTAGAAAACGGTACTCACCTTGTATAAATCTGCAATAAATTTTTTTTTGATAGATGCTGGTTAAATTTAGGTTGGAAGAAGCATTAAAAAGAACTAAGACGGGGAATGGGGTGAAAATATTTTAAACAGATTTTAAAATGAGCGCAAGGAAGTAGAAATGCAGATCTCTAATCCTTGGTTGTCATAAAGAGGTTGAAAGACGTAAATGAAAAAAGAGAGAAGACCGGTGGTGCCAATTGTCATTACAAAGGACTTTCATGAGTAAACCGTCATCAGTTGGCAAATGGAAGAGAAGTGAGTGCGTGTTGTATTTAAAGTTTATCTAAACTCCCATGATGCTCTTTTTGACACGTGGGAACTTTAGCCGCGAGAGGTTCCAAGCCGGTGAAAGGTTGAAGGGAAGTTTAGCGTTAATAATGTTGAGGGCTTCATACTGAAGAATTCTGTAGCTCAATCTATGTTTAATAATAGTGATGGCAGAGTCAACAAGGGGGGTGTGGTTGTGGGTTTGAACATGGGTTGTTAACTCGGTGCAGGATTGACTTGTCTTGAAACTGTTGAAGTGGTAGTATGCGCGGGTATTGGAAGTTTGTGGAGGAACCGAATTTGGTGGTAGTGCTGCCGATGTAACAGGTGTCGCAGTTCGGTTGGCATTTTATGAGATATATTAAGTTATTGAGATTATTGATGGGATATTTGTGTGTATCTTTATAAGAATTAAATAGGGAACCTAGTTTATTGTAAGTGGAGAAGGTGAGGGAGATTGGAGATCTGCATTTCTACTTCCTTGCGCTCATTTTAAAATCTGTTTAAAATATTTTCACCCCATTCCCCGCCTTAGTTCTTTTTAATGCTTCTTCCAACCTAAATTTAACCACCATCTATCAAAAAAAATTTATTGCAGATTTATACAAGGTGAGTACCATTTTCTAAGCATTTGCTATTCATTTTTTACTCAGGGAACCTTAAAATAATTTATAATTTTCAGATTATTTTGCTACAGTAAAACCTCACTAATTTAGACTGCCTTCTTTTATATATTTTATTTATGCAGAATGGAGATTTTTTCTAAATGAGAATTTAACGATATAGTTCTAAACTTTCTTTGTCCATTCTTTACAGAACAGGCAAAAAAAAAATCTAATGTAAGGCAAGAATCATCTTTCAAACTTTGAAATTTGTTTTTTAATCTCTTAACATCTTTCATCTTGTGAGTTAAACCATCACTGAGTTGTCAGATGCTGTACTGATGAAGGGCCTTGCCTCCCACTAGTGAGGATCAAATAAGAACCGAAATAGCATTCTGGAGGATGACACTACATTACTAATAAGCAACAAACTTACCTTTTTAGAGAAGTGTTATTTATTAGTAGTGCAACATGAAACAACTCATGGACAACTTTATACCATTCATATCTGATGCATTTTTTAAAAAAAAAACGAACAGAAAATTTAATTTACATAAACTAGTGTACTATACTTACTGAGTAGACAAGGCAAAGAGAGTCCAACAATGCAAGCCGTTTGTTATCATGAGGAACTTTGGATGTGTTAATAGTCACAGATAATCTAAAGAGAGGTGGGAAAAATTAATATATATATATTAATTTCCTTCAGAAATTCTCATTCCAAACTAAAATAAAAGTAACTAAATTAAAAAGTTCTATGACAGCATTCAAATATTTATACATCTTAAGTTCATTAAAAGAATGTTTTCTTTTGCAATGGAAATATTAAAATATTTCCTGTAATGGATGAGAATAATTCATATGGTTATTCATTTAGACCAGAAGATCCCAAAATGCAGGGTGTCCCCTTGGGGAGTGCACTTGGGGGGGGGGGAAGGATTACATGTTTATTTATTTGGAATAGCACATATTAGTGATGCTTAAACACTAGTTCACCTGTATGCAGAAATACAAATTAAGAATTAACATGAACTTACAATAACAACATAACTATTTTACAGCTTTGAACAAAATATAATAATATATGGATAATAACATAAAGACAGAGGTAAATACCCTTGGTTAATCTTATTTGAACATAATAGTTTAATAATAAAATTTTAAAAAAAAGTTACTTAGCATGCCAGGAGTCAGCTTCCTGAACAAATATTTGGGAACAAAATATCCACCCGTGAAGATTAATTAGTTTAGTTTCATACTATGAAATACCAGACTCATAGATGAATAATCTGTTCTAAGAAGAGGCAAGGAGAATGTGTACTGATAACAGGAATTTCCTTGAGGAACATGCCAAAGAATAAGAGTTAGGTGAGCATGAAAGTCAACAAAACTTTGAACTAAATTATAAATGAAACAACAAGACTGAATATTACATCATATAGGAGCAATTAAACAAAACCTGTTATATAGAGCATTGTACTCTCTGTGATGAAACTCAATGTGTCTCTTGAAACAAAGAAACAAATAAATTTGATCTGAATGTTTGAGTACGTCAGAAAAATTTCTGGGATGGAGATCAAATAATGGCACAACAGTCAGTGACAGAAAAGATTAGTTGCTTGAAAAGGGTCACTATAGCAACCTTGCTATTGAAAGCCAAGAGAGTGCATTTAATGAGGTCAAGAAGCCAAAAATGCTTTCAGAACAATGAAATTTATACAAGCCAATGGATGAAGATCATGATGTATGGTAGCACCAAAATTTCTGAAGTGATCAACAACTCCAAACTCTTCATAATCAACATGATAATTCAATAGTATTAAAGGTTTAAGCTGATATGTGAAAAAACCAATACAGCTTGCACTTACTTGTATTTAAAGACATTGTCTTCACTGAGTCAATATGAAATGAATTCAAGACAAGACTGTAAAATATGAGCATAAGAGATTGAATTGATAACTATGTAGACTCTGTCATCAACAAACATTTGCCACTTTACATCAAAAAGGTTGTTGTGAGGTCATTGAAATATACAAGGTGTGGCAATAAAGTTCCCGGGTTGGTGCTGTTACAGTCATGTTCAATGAGTTTGAAAATAAATGGAAGTGGTATGCTGTAGTTCAAACTTTCTCCAACAGGTGGTGGCACAGAAATTGTCCAGTGAGCTGACAGCTTGCAAATAACAACCAGTTTCATTAGTAGCATTAATGTTCAGTGTCATGATTTTGAAATGGAGCAAAAACGAATATCAAATTTTGCTTTCAACTGAGAAAATCTGCAACAGAAACACATGAAACATTAAAAAATGTTAAGTTGTACCAATGTATTTGAATGGTATAAACAGTTAAAAGACAGATATGAGGATGTTTTCAAGGACCCAAGAAGTGGGCATTCATCAACCTCTTGAAGTGCGGACAGAGTTGCAAAAGTTTGGGAAATTGTGGCAAGAAATCTTTGTTTGACCGTCAGAATAATGGCTGATGAGTTAGATATGAATAAGGAGATGATTCATCAAATTCTGCATGAAGATTTAGGGGAAAGGAAGGTGTGTGCAAAATTTGTGCACACAGTGCCTCACAGATGAGCAGAAGCAACTCAGAGTATCATCATGCAAAGACTTCATCCAGACTTGTCAAGACAATTCTAATTTCTTCAACTGTATTGTCACCAAGATGAGTGTTGGATATTTCAGTACAACACAGAGGCAAAGCAACAGCATGCAGTGGACTTCAAAATCATCACTAAGGTCCAAAACATTTAGAGAAGTCCAGATCAGAGGATACTGATCGTGTTTTTTGACAAACAGGGTGTGATTCACAAGGAATATGTACCTGAAGGAGAGTTATTTATGCTGTGTTCAACTACTTTAAAAAGCACTGAAGCACATTTCCCAGTTATGGCTGCAATTTTGAGAGAAAAGCAGCTGGATCTTGTTGCATGACAATGCCACACTCCCACACATTCCACACTTCTTGTGAAGACATCTCTGACGAAATATGGTATTATAGAGATCACCATCCTACTCTCCTGATCTAGCACCAGTTACTTCCTCTTTTCCAAGATGAAAACTACCCTCATAGAAAAGAGATTTTGTGATGACCAAGTAAAACATAACTGCCGAACTGAACATCATCTCTTTGGATGCCTTCGCTGACTCTTCAGAAACTTTTAGAATGGCGTCATAAATGCAATCAGGTGATGATTACGCTGAATAAAAATAAACACATTTTTGAGGCTCATTCACTTGATGTTCTTTTTACTGCACCAGTCCGAGAACTTTATTACCCCACCTCATATGATGAATGGTAGAGGGGCCAGAGGAGAGCCCAGGCACTCTGCAAGAGGAAAAAACAGTAAAGGATGAAACTCCTTTGAGAATGACCTTTGCCGACCTGTTATACAACAAATGAATTATACAATGAAGTAAAGGTAGTAATGTTCCATAAGACAGTAGCTTCAAGTATTTATGAAGCACTTTTTTAATGAAATATGGATACATGATCGTACTATTTCATGTATAAAGCACATTTTACTTCAGTCTTTGAGAGTTTTTATAAATTAAAAAACATTTTTATAAATTAATATATATTGAAATATATATTAATTTATAAAAATGTGTATACACGTAACTAAGTTATGTTAAATCTGTTTATTTGCCTTTGATTTGGAAGATAGGGGCATGAAATTTATGATTATTTTAAGGGGCAACATGAGATTTATGAAATGTTTGGGGGGGAAGCACAAGGTATAAAAGTTTGGAAACCTCTGACCAATGTTTTTCACCCTTTTACTTCCAGATATCCCCTTTTCAGCAAACCAAAAGCTGTAACCTCCCCCCCCACTCCATATTATAACAAACTTTATTTCCTTCTCTGTTTGAGACTAATTTATTTTCAGACATCATGATCCCTAAGTTATTCTTTGAGATTCACTGCCCTCCCAACTCCAGGAGCAATGCACTGGCTGAGCATCACTGATTTAGAGTAGCTTGTAAATGTCCCTCATTTCCCCAAACACATTTGATACCACTGTATAATATGCATAATTTATGGATCTTAATACTTAAGCCCATTAGAGTCTTGGGGGAAAAGTAGAATAGGATATATAGGAAATTCTTGCAGGTACCAATAATGCACAGGACTGAAAACTTATAAAGCCAGCAAAGACAGATGTTCCGATGTGAAAGCTCAGGGCTTGTCAAAAAATTTTTTGCATTGCCGTTTCTGATTAACTCTGAACTCGCAGACAGAGGTATACCATCTCAGCTGGCTTTCTAAGTTTATTTCTATCAGTGCTGCAAGAATTTTCCATGGAAAATAATATTCCCATATTTTTTTCTATTATAATATACACAAATCAATACACCTTGATCTCCCCCCCCCCCTCAATAATGCAATAATGCATTATAAGAATGTCACTATTTTTTTAAAGTTTTGTTTTCCATTAGTATCAAAATATTAATTTTCTGGCCAACAGAGTGTCCAGCATTGAAATTCTGAAATTAATGATATGAAATTGTTAATTTTTGTTTAAGCAAAACTTCTTTAAATTTAGCCAAAATTAAGAATTATTTGAGGTTAATTACTAAAATAATTAAAACATAAAAAAGATTACATCCCATCTCATTAAAATTGCATCGTATTCCCTATATTCTACAGTTAAATAAATTTATTTCAGTAAAAGCAGCTATACATTCAAAACAAGACAGTTAATATATTAAAGAAGTAATACAGGGTGTCTCAAAAATATTGGTACAAACGTTTAGGGGAGGTGGGTAACATCTAAAGGAATGTGAATTGCATAGGAACCCATAACCGGAAACATCACGGGAAAGTAGTAGCAGAGGCACAAGAAGCAGAAATGACAGTAATTAGTGGCAAACATTTATTTGACATAATATTAACAATGGAGTACGAGATGGATGCATTTCGTGATGTTACAACAGATGCTCGAAGGTTCCACCATGAGATGCGATGCATGCGTGACACCGACGCACACGGTCGAACACACCTGGAGTTTCTTTGACAGTAGCAGCAGCGCAGACGAGTCTCGCCACAAGATCCATTTCCATCTCCACAGGCGATTCATACATGATAGATTTGAGGGCCCCCCACAGAAAGAAATCAAGGCTCGATGAATCAGGTGTGCATGGGGGCCAGGCAATGGGTCCACCATGGCCAATCCATCGACGCCCAAAACGCCTGTTCAAATGGTCACGAACACACCTTCCATAATGGGCAGGCGCTCCGTCATGTTGAAACCAAATGTTACATCTCACATTTGCTGGAATATCGTCAAGTAACCCTGGTAGAACTTGTTCAAGAAAGATCCGATATTTAGCGGAGTTCATGCGGGATGGTAACAGGTATGGGCCGACTAAACAGTCACCGACCATACCTACCCACACATTTATTGCGAAGCGATGTTGTGCCGCATGGGGGCGCACAATGTATGGGCTAATCCATACACTAGGTGCATGTCTGCCAGCTCACAGTTCATATATTGATGCATGCTCTTCGTGCGGCGACTACTGCTTGAATGAGTAAACCAGAAATTTTCCCTCTCGCGGATGAACAGCGCTGTGTACCGACTTACGGTGACATTTCCGGTTATGGGTTCCTATAGATGTTACCTACCTCCCCTAAACGTTTGTACCAATATTTTTGAGACACCCTGTATATATCCAACCATCCTTTTAAAATATTTTTTAATTCTATTTTTTTAAACAGAATCAATCACCTTTGAGCTTCCTCTTGATCTTTCCAGTAGAGAGCATCATGTAATGCTGTATTCAAAAATGAAAGATTTTGCCAGCAATCACAACTACATACCTGAAATACAGAATGATAAATGGTTGGCATTTTATATCACTCTTAATTTTAATAACACTTCACATTTTATCAATCATTACTGATAATATATTAAATAAACAGTTCAATTAAATTAATCACTCTTGAAATATGTGAAATTAATAATGCTACAACTACAGCATTATAAATTTAGGTAATTACTACCGTTACCATATGAGAGGGGGAAGAAAATTAACAACCCAAATTGGCGATTACTTCCTTCCGTACATCTCCTCGAGGCACCTCCGAGCCAGGTGGGTAGGAGCAGCAGTACGTAACACACGCTTCTTGATTAGACCGGGGTCCGAGCCTGTGACCACCAAATACAGAGGATGAGGAAAGGTCAGGGAATGACCACCGCATATCCCCAGAGCAATATGGCCTTAGTTGCTAATGCTCCTAAAAACCAAATAACAACAACATCTGCCCGACAGCTGCTCGGCCCCACAGTAAGTTGTCTTCCTTTGTCTTGGTCCTTCATTCTAAATTCCTCTTGTTTAGATTGCAATATTTTATTTTTCTATTCTTTTTATTTAGCACTATTCTTTTTATTTAGCAAAAAAATTGCCAAAAGATAAGTTTATGAATGGGTATAAATGTTTAAAGTGAACAACGAAAAAGATCACAATAGCAATTTCAGGGATTGCTGTGACGTTTTAACAACTGATTTTTTTTTTTTTTTATATTCTCGAAAATGATCTAAATCCCAATATCACAACAAAAAATATAAAAAGTCATATAATTACTGTATGCCACATGTGTCCTGTAAAATTACTGACATCGTTGTAAAACTTGGATTTGAAATCCTAGAAATCTCTCTTATTGTCCTATTCCAGGTCCTTCAGATTTTTGAACAATTAAATAAGGATTTGAAAGAACACTGATTTTGTGAAAAGTAACTGATAGAAGTACTCCAGACCTGGATAGATATGTAGAATAAAGAGTCCTTGTAGGAAATAAAAATACAGGAACAAATGATGGAACTATGCTAGTTAAAAGAATTGGAGATTACACTGAAAATTAATTTTAAAAAAAAAATACTTTCTATCTGATGTACCACTTTTTTATAGTAAAATAATGGTAGTCATTAGTAAATTAATGCAGGTTACACATAATTTCCTAGTCAAAAAAATCACAAAAAAAAAAAAAAAAAACTCTTACCTTTCTAAAGATTTCAGAGTAGAATGAAAAAAGGACATCGCCTGCTTCCATAAGGAAAAATTTCTAAAAGCATATAAAAGTATTTTAAAAACTGACCATAGAAAGAATTTTTTTGTACATTATCTTAAAAACCTCTAACCTTAAAATTTAACCTTTATAATATGGCAAAGCCAAGATTATGTTATGTTGTAATACTTACTATAGTTATTCTGTTTAATGTGAAGTATTCATGAGTTTAACATCAGTATTCATCAGTATGATAATTATTTATATTATATTTTTTGATGTTCACTTCATATGGGTACTGATCCAGATAACTTCTGACCTTTTCCTAGCCACAAGCCTCAATTAACCACT
This sequence comes from Mastigoproctus giganteus, assembly GCF_048544385.1. NCBI lineage: Eukaryota > Metazoa > Arthropoda > Arachnida > Uropygi > Thelyphonidae > Mastigoproctus > Mastigoproctus giganteus. The sequence continues at coordinate 80,453,554 of NC_143588.1, forward strand.
GCAATAACTTATTCCAGAAAGTAACAATTGCTGGCTAAAATAAAACTTCATATAAATCTTTTCATATAATTTGAATTTATGATCCCTAGTTCTACTAGTATCATTTAATTGTGAGCATTTCACCTTCGTTCATTTTACTAACCCCTCTCAGAGCCTTATAGATCTCAATCATATGCCCTCTAAGGTATTTTGTTCTCAAGCTGTGTAGTCCACATATTCAGTCTTTCCTCGTATGGGACTAATTTCCCAATCTCACCAGCAGCATCACCCATCTTTTGATCTTCTCAAGAAGCTTAATTTTTTTTTTTTTTTTTTTCAGCTGCAAAAATTTCCTTATATGGGAGATTATGACTTCCCTATCTCTAGAAGAAACCATTTCAAAAAATCATTGACAGGACACCATGGGCTCTTCTTGCCACATGTCTACACAGCACAGAAAACTTTGTGTTTGCCAGGATTGTAACCCCCAAAACCTCTTTTTCCTACTGTATTTTTTTAAATTAAATTCCTCCTGTATAAATTATTTAGGCGTTGCAAATTCCCCGAGTGGGGAGGAAAGGGATGTTTACTGACCTAACATTTCGATAGCAACCTTGCTCTCTTCTTCTGAGGATGTAATACATTAAAAGGAACATTTTTAGGTAAATCATGATATACAGTAAAATATAAGATTAAAATAAGTTTTAATATATATATACACGTACAGCAGACTCCTGATTAACTTGCCCCTATAGGACCGGACCTTAGACGGGATAAATGAATGGCTGGTTAATCCGAAAACACATGAAAAATACCATTTATAGGTTGTAAATTAAATAAAAAATATATACTGTATACAGCATATTCTATATAAATGTTTATTAAACATTTACTTAGATAAAAAAAATCAGTAATATTAATTTGTCTTTTTGATTTAAATTCGTTTTTTGAAGCAAAGTTATGCCACTTTTTCATAAGAATTATATCAATGGCAGATGAATTATCTTGCTGTTCAATATATTTTATCGCAGTTTCAAGCACTTTCTTTCCTTCTGAATGACTTATTCTTTTGTTGTTTTTATCTCCGCTCACAGTTTCTGGGTTCTCTGGTTCTTCATCTTCCATCATTTTTCCTTGACTAACTGCTTCAAAAATTTCATCTCGTTTAACACATTTCATTCTCTAGAATGTTATCGCCTACAAGCCATTTATTGATTCTGAATTTATCGATTTCTGTTTCTTCACTGGTCTCTTTCTTCCAGGTCTTTGAACTCTGATAATTGTTTCAAATCATTAAGCAGAGCAATGTTTCGTGGTCTGTCAGATTCTCAGCACATGGCCCTTTGTCCAGTTTGCAGTTCATTTTTTGACATCAGGCCATAGTTTTCTCCATGACCTCACAAACGTTGATGACGGCATTTCCTCAAAAGCAGATGCCAACATGTAAATCACATCCCTGATGTTAATTTTCTTAAAGGCTTCAGCGAGTTCTGTTTCTTCACTGGTGGTCTTCTCAAGAATTTCTGAAAGAAGTTCTTCTGTAATGCCTTTTCAGACTAACTATCACACCTTAATCCAAAGTTTTTGCATGAAAGATATAATGCCAAGTGGTAAAAACACCACCTTGATGTCATCAGATAGGTCGATGGGATGTGTCGAAGCATTGTCAAGGACAAGAACAGCCTTGAGCAGTAATTTCAAACGCATTCAATGTGCCTTAACTTTTAGAATGAATTCAGTTGAAAACCATACTTCAAATAGAAATGAATCCATCCAAGCTGACCTCTGGGCTTTGTAGTAAACCGGTAGAGCATTGAAATTTACATTTTTAAATGCTCTCGTCAGCCATTTCTCGTCAACCATTTCATTGTAGGAAAGTCAGCCAAAAATTTACATTTTTGGCTGACTTTCCTACAATGAAAAGGGGAAGTTTGTGACTCCTAGCAGCATTTGTACAAAGAGCCACAGTGATTCTCTGTTTATTCATTTTGAAACCAATAGTAAATGTTTCTTGTGGTGCTGCTAGTGTTTTCATCAGAAGCTTAAAATTTATGCCTATTTCATCCAAATTGAAGACTTGTTCAGGACCGTTCATATGGAGGACCGTTCATATAACCAATGGTGACTGAGGAATGTGACAGCAAATTTTTTTTAGACTATAACAAGTAATGAGAACCTAAGATGGAAAGGAAATAAATGACCTAAGGCAGCGTTTACCAAACTGGGGTCAGTAGCCCAGTTCCAGTGGGTCTGCGAAACAGTGGTCAACCATATTTATATATATATTGGAATTATGTCTGATGACAATTAGATTTAAATATAAAATTTTTAAATAGCGTAAAGGAGAGTATTAGATGCTACGTTACTGCTATTGTACAGTGACAATTAGACATTATACTTGCATAGATTATATATGTACAGTCAGTCCTCATATAACACGTGTTTACACTACACGAATTCGATCATACACGATTTATAAATAGGGGAACGATATATTATATAACACGAACCGAATTCGCTTATGCACGATTCGCCTTTGTGTTTACAAGAAATGGCAGTCGAACGCAACACGATAGGAATGAAGAGAAGATTCTGAAAATGTATTTATGTTTTTTATATCAGTGAAGGAGAAACACATTTCACCATAATAACGTAAAAACCAACAAAATTCCAGCTATCAGTATAATCGCAAATGCAATTAGATCGAGTTTACTACCAGTTTATAACAGATTCCACTAGCAGAAAGGCAACTGGAAATTGTTTTTATTGTTTTATGGTAGTAACCCCTAGAAATGTGCTTTAGTAAAATGTGAGGTGTTAATAGTGTATCTCGGCCTTTACGGTGTTGTTTATTCAGTTGCTAAACGCGCGCAGCTTTGTTTGTGTGTATCAAGCATGCCTCCTCGTTTTGTAATTGTGCTTTATTCCCTAAAAATGAGTAAAATACATAAAAGGTGTGAAAAGGAAGCTTCCTGGTGAAGACACTGCAGATTCAGAGAGAAAAAGAAAAGCAATATCGATAAACAGAGGCGGACTGGATCAAAAATTTTTACACGGGAAAATTTATAGTGGTCTCATACTATGGTTTATGGCCAAAATCACACCACCCTCCGGCCCACCAGGGTTTCCCCGGTAAGGCTTATGGCCAGTCCGCCTCTGTCGATAGAGAAAAAATATGAAATTGTGAAACGCTTTGAGCGAAATGAAAGACCATGTGATATTGCACGTGCTACAGGCCTAAATGAGGCAACACCGAGAATTACAAAGAATGCAGAGAAAATAAAAACAACTTTCATAGCAGGAACAACTCAAAGTGTAATTAAAATCCATTAGATTAAGACACAAGGCATTGGAAGAGATGGAACGGCTGTCATCTGTTTGGATAGAAAATCAAACAAAAAACAAGTTTGCTTACGATAGAAGCAAAAGCATTAGCAATATTTTATTACGATTATTTATTGTTTTTGGTAATGTTTTGGTTACAAATGTGTGTTCAATCTTGGGTGGTCGGCACATAACCCTATTTTTCCCATAGGGCCTGTTGTTTATATTGCACGATTTTGCATTGCACAAGGGTTTCTAGGAACACAACTATCGTGCTATACGAGGACTGACTGTACTTAACTTATTTATATATTATTACTTTTTATAATTAATTTTCGTACTAGTCAGGAGCATCAGGTTTGTAATGACCCCAACCAACCCACTAGTAATATATAAATCTAGCCCTAGTATGGATAGCCTAATATACCATACATACATACATATATATAAAACATAGATACATAAAAATATAAAAACAACAAAATTAATGTAAAATTTAAAGAAGGTTAGAGACATTTAGAGAAAACTGGAGAAAATTTGCAAAAGTTAGCGAAAATTAACATTCTCCCTCATGGCCATACATCTGCTACTTCCTCGGGGGGTTTGAGCAGACATATAGCCATACTAGAAGAATTTATTATACATACTCATTTCTGTAATCTCTATACCAGTTTTGCTAGGTTAAATTTAAGTAATTACTTGGTGAATAATTTGGAATAAAGAGTAATTTTTTGAATATATGTACTTAATTTTTAAATAAACAGGGTGGTTTATATATATGACAGCAAACTGTGACAGGAGATTCAAAGCCCTACGGGTATGTATCAGATTATATCATTGTACCTCACCTCCATATCCTGTGGTGGTCAGACTGAAAATGTTAAATTTTCCTGCCTTCTTTAGGTTTTGTGTGTGCAGTACTATTTATTGTGCAGACGTACCAGGTTTTATCCATGGCATATAGTTTACCTTGCCCTAGGCAAAATCTAATGCTTTGCATTCCTGAGAGTGGACTGGATGTTAAATTATAATTTAAAGCTTGGGACAATTGTATATTTTTGCTTGTTTTATTGTAGGAAGCAGATACAATATGATTTTAATTTTTATATTTATGTTTAATGCATTAAATTAAACTAAAAATGAGAAATAATAGAAATAAATGGAAATAAATTGAAATGATAGATATTAAAATTAATCATGTTATCCATAGGGTGTGGACTGGCAACACTTTTCTAAGGCATGACAGCCCTGTATGTGCCCTTGGGGATAACTATTTACAAATATATACACCTCCTTCATTGGTTAAGAATCTTAACCCTATGGTTTCTCGTTATATTCTGTGTTTATAAATAAATCTCGTTTTTGCATTGATGCTGTAATAATTAATTCTATATGTTATATGGAATTATACACATATGCAATAACCTAGAAAACATAATGGAAGCTTTAAAAAAACTGAAAAATACCCTCATCAATAACAAAATACCTGACAATTACATCAGACACCATATAAATGCAGCCATACAAGCAAAAATCTTATTGGTGCAAATGCAATAAGATCAAATTTACTACCCATTTATAATAGAATGCACTAACAGAAAAGCCCAATAAACAGGAAAGTGAAAATTGTTTTTATTGTTTTATGGTTGTGACCTCTAGAAATGTGCTTTAGAAAAATATCACAAAGTCGTTCAAAATTGATTCTTATAACCGAACATATGATATTAATGAAAGTGCAGTGCATTCTCTGGCCAGACCACATAGCCCTTCTTCTCAGTCAATAGTAGTGTTTGTAAATGCGTTGGCCGCGTGTTTTCTTTATGCAGCTTTAGTTAAAAATGTTTTTTTGTTTTGTGCTTATTTGATATAAATTTGTATAAAACTAATACAATTTCCATTATAAAAATGACCTTTTAGAGATTTAAATAGCTTAGTTATATAGTGAAAATTTCAACTTCTGAGGTCTTGGAATCAATGTGTTGTTGGGTTCAATTACAATATTTTCACAATACCTCTTACGCGGTGCAAAATACGTTTCCATATTTTTTTCCGGTTTCACCAGCTGGCAAAAATTACATAAAGTCGAATTTACATAAGTCAGTGAGTGCCTTATACATTCACACTACGTGAATATTCATAGTGTAAATTCTAAGGAAACATTCTGAAAAACTTGTTGAATCCTATTTGCAATTCATTTCTAATGTTTTGTGCTGTTGTGTTAACCAGTATTCACTGATGTTCAACAAATCCTTACAATATATAGCATTTTCTGCATGTTTGCAACAGTTTCTTGATGTGGACAGCATTCTATTTTGTTGTGTTTTTATCATACATATAATGTAAATACATAAATAAAAGCAAGCTCCGATGAGCGGTCAAAGTACTGATAAAAATGAAATGTTAGAAACAGTGTTCCACACAATATTATTATTATGCGAAAATGTCATTTAAAGATTCACTGTCACAATTTAAGAACTATATCTAAATATACAATACTACTTACTCGTATAGAAGCCATATGTTCCATCAATTTATATTTAATTTTTAGAACGCTTATTAGTTTCTCACAGCTAAGGTGGCATCTATAGTTCACACATGGATAGAGAGCTCTCTGTAAGGCCAGGCTTATGGGTTGAAGAAAGAAAGCCCTGGTATTCTCTAAAATTCTAATGAAACTGATAAATTAACAATTCTAGAAAATTTTATAAGCGGCAATGAAATTTACTGTAAATTTTTTTTAAATTAATTATATAATTTAATTATATTTTAATTTTTTAATTAAGACTGATTACAAAAAAAAATTAAATTAACAGTATAAGAAAGAAATTTTCTATAAGCAACATTTGTTATTATCACTGAGGAGTAATGGTAACCACCTGATGACAAGTGTTCTACAATTTGCGGTAAGCAATTAAGAATAATTAATTATGTGAATTAATTATCATTTACCATTAGGTTTCAAAATTTCATTTTGCAAAATGTGAAATTCAGTTCAGAGGTTAAATAACAAATTTAGTTTCTCTTACAAATGCACTTCCAAAATGCAATAAACATTTCCATATAAATCTTCAGTTAGGAATGTCATATAACTATCTGTACAGGTCTATGATGCTTTCCTCCCAAAAACATGTGCTTCAAAACAGTTTAGTATTTAGACTGTTCGAAAAAAAAAACAATCAAATAACGTTGGAATTTTCTTAAGGTTATACTAAGGAAGTCTTTCTATTTTCTTGCATAAGAAATCAAAAGATTTAATCTATCTGTTACACATATCATTCAATAATTATCTTTCTCTCTCTCCATATGATGCATATTATCAATACAGTCAGTCCTCGTATAACATGAGTTTACACTACATGAATTCGATCATACACAATTTATAAATAGGGGAACGATATCGTATATAACACGAACCGAATTCGCTTATGCACAATTTGCCTTTGTGTTTACAAGAAATGGCAGTCGAACGCGGAATCACCCCAACTGAACGCAACATGATAGGAATGAAGAGAAGATTCTGAAAATGTATTTATATTTTTTATATCAGTGAAGGGGAAACACATTTCACCATAACGTAAAATCCCACACAATTCCAGCTATCGGTATTATCGCAAATGCAATTAGATAGAGTTTACTACCAGTTTATAACAGATTCCACTAGCAGAAACGCCACTGGAAATTGTTTTATTGTTTTATGGTAGTAACCCCCGGAAATGTGTTTTAGTAAAATGTGAGCTAGTGAGGTGTTCATAGTGTATCTCTGCCTTTACAGTGTTGTTTATTCAGTTGCTACATGCGCGCAGCTTTGTTTATGTGTATCAAACCTGCTTCCTCACTTTGTAATTGTGCTTTATTCCCTAAAAATTAGTAAAATACTTAAAAGGTGTGAAAAGGAAGTGTCCTGGTGAAGACACTACAGATTCAGAGAGAAAAAGAAAAGCAATATCAATAAACAGAGGCGGACTGGGTCAAAATTTCTTACCCGGAAAAATTTGTAGTGGCCTCATACTAGCATTTATGGCCAAAATCACACTGGCCTCTGGCCCACCGGTAAGGCTTATGGCCTGTCCGCATCTGTCGACAGAGAAAAAATATGAAATTGTGAAACGCTTTGAGCGAAATGAAAGACCATGTGATATTACACGTGCTACAGACCTAAATGAGGCAACGCCGAGAATTAAAAAGAATGCAGAGAAAATAAAAACAACTTTCATAGCAGGAACAACTCAAAGTGTGATTAAAAATCCATTAGATTAAGACACAAAGAATTGGAAGAGATGGAACGACTGTCATCTGTTTGGATAGAAAAATCACACAAAAAACAAGTTTGCTTACGTTAGAAGCAAAAACATTAGCAATTTTTTTTTACGTAATAGTCGTAATAAAATACTTACGTATTTTATTACGATAATTTATTGTGTTTGGTAATGTTTTGGTTACAAATGTGTGTTCAATCTTGGGTGGTCGGCACCTAACCCTATTTTTCCCATAGGGCCTGTTGTTTATATTGCACGATTTTGCATCGCACGAGGGTTTCTAGGAACACAACTATCGATGCTATACAAGGACTGACTGTATTAATAAAAATCTGTATCTACATACATTACAAAAAATATGCACACACAAGAAAGTTCATGCTACTCAACAGAATTCTGGTATGTAGGGAATACTTCATAAATAATCATAATCATCCATATCTGTTATAATCATTGAGTATATACTGATAGGTCACTATGAGAGTACACAACAAGGTAAGCTACTGCAACAAGATCTAGAAAAATTAGGCAGATGGGCTGAGGAATGGCAATTGAAGTTTAACATTGATAAATACAAAGTACTGCATATGGGCAGCAGTAATCTTAGATTAAAATACCTAATGTGTCGTAGTACACTCAGCAAAGGAGAAATTGAAAAAAAAAAAAACTGTGGTAATTGTGCAGTCAGATATGAAGTGCTCTCAGCAGTGCAGACAGGCTGCCAGGATATATCATGGAGTTTTGTCAATGATATACAAGAATTTATGTACAAAGCAATGGCTAGGCCACATCTTCAGTACTGCATATAGGTTTGCAGGCCTCATTTTAGGAAGGATGCAAATCTGCTGGAATGGGTGCAGAGAAGGACAATGAGATTGGTGAAGGGATCTAAAGGCTTACCAAGAAAGGATTCAGTTCTGCAAATTGCAGCATCTGGAGACCAGGCATCTGTGAGGAGATCTGAAATGAGGTGTTTAAGGCCTTGAATGGATTGAATAAGCTCAAATGCTGACATCATTCTTCCTCTTGCTCAGACTACACATATGAGGAGGCATGAATTCAAGTTGAGGAGGAAGGATGCTTGCAGGATAGATGTCCAGAAGCTTGCCCTCAACCAGCAGATGACGATTGTTGGAACAAACTTCCATCTGTTGTTGTGGAAGTGGGTAGTTTGAATAAACTCAAGGAAGACCTACACAAATTATTGGAGGGGACAGACAGACGGTTTATTTTTTGTTTTTTTTGGCTGTTGCTTTATAAGCTTGCTTTCTTACATCATTTGCAACTAATAATAATAATAATAAATAATATCAGTTCTACTGGACTATCAACCCTCTAGTCACAATTTTTTCAATGTTACCCTACTTCTGTAGTAGGGTAGCAGTGAATTAGATCTGTAACCCTAGTCAAATTAAGCCCTTTCTCCTCTACTACATGGTTGGCAATAGGTCTGCATCTAGTCCTATTACTATTCATTTTTGCTTCAATATCTCATAGGTAGGAATTTCTAAGTAAGAAATCCCTACCTATAAGACTTAAATGAATTGAATGAAAGTTCAGTCTTTTACTGAAGGGTATAAAAGATTTCATATTACTGGTCATCCATTTTTGAGCAGGTTGTTATTTGGTTTTTAGGAGCATTAGCAACTAAGGCCATATTGCTCCGGGGATATGTGGTGGTTATTCCCTGACCTTTCCGCATCCTCCGTATTTGGTGGTCACGGGCTCGAACCCTGGTCTAATCAAGAAGCGTGTGCTACGCACTGGTGCTCCTGCCCACCTGGCTACGGAGGCGCCTTTTTGAGCAGGAAATTGTTTTCTAACCTCTCTAATCTCTCTTCTCCCATCCATTCCATATGACCATTTATTTTCCTTAAAACTCTCAATTCTAAAGAATTATAATTTTTGATCAATTCCTCTTTTTCTTCCCCAACTATCAACTTCATAGGTTTAGTGCCCATTTCTGGTTAAGTGGTAGGAGTTAAAGAACAGTTATAAATGGTTGCTGATCTCTGAAGAGTAATACCCTGAGTACAGTACCACAGGTTTTGGTGGTGGGCTCTTGCTGTTTTTAATATTTATTACTAATACTGATGTAGCTATTTTAAGTTTAATGTCTAAGTTTGCAGATGATACAAAAGTGAGAAGGATGGTTAATTACATTAATCAGTGTATACTATGTCAACATCTAGAGAAACTAGGCAGATGGACTGAAAATAGCAATTGAGGGTTAACATTGATAAATGCAACTACTGCATTTGAGTAGCAATCCCAGAATAATATACCATTTTGTTGGCATCAAATTCAAGGAAGTAAATAATCAAAAGGACCTAGAAGTAAGCGCACAGTACAAAGTTCTCCAAGTAGAGCAAACAGTCTGCTAGAAGAGCCCTTGGAGTTCTCAATGATATACAAGAACTCTGCCAGCAAGAAAAAATTAGGTGATTATTCCAAGATCTAAAGCAATAGTAAGTTAGGACACATCTGGAATACAGGTTTGGGAATTCCATTTTATAAAGGATGTAGATCTGCTAGAAAAAAATGTGTGGTTCCAGCCCACACAACTGGCTAAATACTGTGCTGTTCTTGTATTTATTCTCTTTTTCTTTGTAAGCCGCTCTGATCTTATGCACTCTTTCTGTACCTAGAAAAGGTACAGAAAAGAGAAAAGAGATCAGCTGGGGGGGGGAGAATTGACAAAAGGGTATTCACACCAAGAAAGGATTGCCATTCTCTAAATTACAGCATTTGAAAACTAGGTATCTGCATGGGAACCTAACTGAAATCCTTAGGACTTTAAAAGTTCTTACTAGTAAGCTAAATGCTGAAGGCATTTTTACTCTTTTTTGGTTGATAATGCAAAGGAATATACAATTAAATTTAAAAAGGGTGGTTACAGAATAAATCTGTAAAAATTTGCCTTCAGCCAGAAAGTAACTGACTACTAGAATAAAGAGGACGAGAGTTTCCTGTGCGGACTGTGCCTTTCTGCCGCTCTTGGAACAGAGAAGTTTTTTCTGATTTATTTTCTGCTTTATTAGTTTAAATTGACATATTAACTTATTTCTAGAGTAGCTTTATATTCCTATTTACGGTACTTAAAGTTAAAGTAACTTAGATAGAGATTTGTAGGTATTACTTAGTATCGGAAAGGGTATCAAATCCACGTGTTTACCGTTCATAAACAGCCGCCATCGTTACGTGAAAATTAATCAGTAAAATCTATTAATCTTGTCGAACTTCATTGGCAATTAAATTGTACTTTTAACTATACATATAACCACTTAGGTTACGGAACATAAATAATTAGTAAAAATAAATAATTAATACATAACTTGATACGGAAGTTATATAAAGGGATTTCGTAGATAACACTTGTTACTGAAACGCGATACAGCATATCCGGAATTCGATAGCATTAGCTTTGTATAGTATAGTGCATAATATAATACTGTCAATTAATCAGTAGATCTATTAATCTTGTTAAACGTCATTGTCAATTAAATTGTACTTTTAACTATATATATATAACGACTTAGAGTACAAACGTAACAAATAATTAATACATACTTGATACGGAAGTTATATAAAGGGAGCTCATAGATAACACTCGATACTGAAAAATAAATATAGCGTTATAACTGTGTTAAGATACAAGTTTAAGGTTTTAATTTTGTTCTGAAATTGTAATTTTATTGACATTTAAATCGAAATCATGACTCTGACCAGAGCAGCAAAACAAAAGGCTCAAGCTAATGGGAGTGCTGTGACTCAGGGGAGAACTGAGGGGGGCAGTTGCCCTCTGAATCACAGCCTTTTAAGATGCACTGTTTGCTTGATGTTTGCGGAGCAATCGGGTACGGGACATGATACTGCCATGGGGGATGTCTTTGTGTGTGCACAATGCAAGGAGTGCAAGGAAATTAGGCGACAACTCGGCGTTGTTATGGGCCTATATGAGACTTTGAAGGACAGGGTGGATGCCCTCGAAGGAAATAAATTGTGGGGCCCATCAAGCTCTCAGCTGCCCACATCAACGCCAGAGCTTGCACTTGGTCATCTTGCAACACAGAGGCACCCCCAAGGAAGAATGCGCTGGTCCCACAGGAACTAGTAGTTGTTGGTGACTCTATTGTCAGGGAAACGGGGAACATGCTTTGTAAAAAGGATAGGTGGAACAGGACCAGGGTATGTCTGCCAGGGGCAAAGGTTGATGACGTTGTAGAGCAGATATCATCTTTTAAGGGCACAAAAGGTGATATAGTTGTACACGTTGGCACTAATGATATTAAGAGTAGGAGACCAGCGGAATTACTTAACAAGTACAGGTCACTGTTGAAAAAAAGCCGTGAAGTAGGGTTGAATTTGAAAGTGTCTGCAATTCTGCCCAGACACGATAGCAGGGAGTATATGATGAGAGCCTTGTCGATCAATTCGGCCCTGGAAAGATTGTGCAAGGCTCAAGGGGTAGAATTTTTTTCAGCCTGGAATGTACTTGTTAACAGGAGAGATTGCTTCTACAGGGATGGGATACACTTAAATAGAAAGGGTGCAAGAATATTTGCTGATGCTATCGAGGCAGTGTTAGGTGGGTCGGAAAACTGCTAGCTTGGGGGGAGACAAAGACTAATGGATTAACAGTAGCCACTGGCAGAGGTGAAAGAGATTCTTGCACTGCTTCTATTGGAATGAGCAGAAGCCTGAAAAACAAGATGCAGGATATTTCAGAGACTGCTGGAAGTCATTGCAGTACAAGTAAACACATGGGTTGTGTTAGGGTAGCTAAGAATAGAAACAGGTGCATGTATACTTGCATGTACACCAATGCTAGGAGTTTAGTAAATAAATTTGATGAATTTGAGGTACTGCTCAAAACATCAAAGGCAGATATTGTTGGGATATCAGAGACGTTGTGTCACACAGATATAAGGAATTCAGAACTGGAATTTGGGGAGTACAATGTGTATAGAAAGGTTAGACAGGACAGGAGGGGTTATGCTATTAGTTAAAAAACACATAAAATCCAAGGAAGTGAAGCCAGTCGACATTGGTGGACAGGGCAGTGTCGAGTCAGTTTGGTGTGACATAAGCATAGGTAAATCAAAATTGAGAGTAGGAGTGTGCTATAGGCCTAATGACTCTGATGAGTATAATAAGATACTGTACAGAGAAATAGAATGGGCCAGTAAATCAGAGAGTCTTATAATGGGGGATTTTAATTTCCCAGATATTGATTGGAATTTGTGGGTTGGTCACTCACACACTAGCAAGGCTTTTGTGGATTTATTGGATGATTGTTTTCTACACCAGCATGTTCGGGAGGCAACTAGAGGGAGTAATATTCTTGATCTGATTATCAGTAGTGATTCTTCATGCATTAGGAATCTGCAGATAAAGGAACCACTGGGTGGCAGTGATCACAGTGTGCTGAAGTGGGATTTACTCAAGGAGGAAACTACCATCAGAGGTAAAGGGAAGGGTTTTTGCTTTCATAAAGGCGACTATGATGGTCTGAGACAGTATTTAAATTCTATACAGTGGGACCAACTGATGATGTTACCAACAGCAAATTCAAAATGGGAAGCATTCAAGGAACTAATCTTGGAAGCTACCAGGCTTTACATACCAACCAAGAAATATTGTTCAAGGTTCAGGCCTAAATGGTTGTCAGATGAACTAATGAGACATATGGCAGAGAAGAAAAATGCATGGGATACATACAAATTAATGGGTGACATGGAAGCCTATGATAGATATAAGTTGGTCTGTAACCAAGTCACAAAGGAGATTAGGCAGGCAAAGGCAGATTATGAGAAATCCTTGGCAAAGGATGCAAAGAAAAACAGAAAAGAGTTTTTTACCTATTTAAACTCAAGAAGGAAAGGGATGAATCAGATTGGTCCACTGGATGTTGATGGTTCAACAGTTGAGGATCCAGCTCAGGTGGCTAACAATCTAAACGAGTATTTTGCATCTACATTCACACATGAGGAGTTATTCAGGAAGGGGAATGTCGTAGGTGAAGTAAACATTGGCAGTGAGCTAGATTATTTTCTAATAACTGAGAGGAAAGTGGAGGAGAAATTGTTGAGGATAAACATAAAAAAGGCACCCAGGGTGGATGGGATCTATCCAGTTATATTAAAGGAGGCAGCAAAGGAAGTAAGCAAACCCCTAGCCATAATTATGAGAGCTTCTTTGGACTCAGGGGAGGTACCCATGGACTGGAGATGTGCAAATGTAACCCAAATTCACAAAGGAGGATCAAAGGCTGACACAAGTAATTATAGACCTGTTAGTTTAACTTCGGTTCCAGGAAAATTAATGGAGGCACTGGTTAAAGAAGCACTGCAGGATCATCTGGACAAGAATTCAGTTATAGCTCAGACACAGCATGGTTTTGTTAAGGGCAGGTCTTGTCTGACCAATTTGATTGGATACTATAATGTAGTCACAAAAGAACTGGATGCAGGGAATAACTTTGATATTATATATTTGGATCTTAGAAAGGCTTTTGATACTGTTGCGCATGGAAGACTGCTGCACAAATTGGAGAAGTGTGGCATTGGAGGCAAATTACTGCTATGGATAAAGGGATGGTTGAGTGGCAGAAGACAGAGAGTGGTAATCAATGGACACTGCTCAACGTGGACTAATGTTATTAGTGGAGTTCCTCAGGGTTCAGTGTTGGGTCCATTGTTGTTTTCTGTATTTATAAATGATATTGATGATGGTGTATCAGGCTTAATGTCCAAGTTTGCAGATGATACAAAAGTTGGCAGGGTTGTTAAGGACACTACTGATACTATGCTGCTGCAACAGGATCTGGAAAGGTTGAGTAGATGGGCTGAGAGGTGGCAAATGAAGTTTAACATTGACAAATGTAAAGTACTACATATGGGAAACAGTAACCCCAGATCAACATATCAACTCTGTGGTACTACGCTGACAGTGGTAGAGAATGAAAAGGACCTGGGGGTAATTGTGCAGGCAGATATGAAGTTCTCTGAGCAGTGCAGACGAGCTGCAAGAGTAGCTCATGGTGTCTTGTCAATGATATACAGGAATTTTTCTAGCAGGGACAGGGATGTGATTATTCCCTTGTATAAGGCATTGGTCAGGCCACACCTTGAGTACTGTATACAGGTCTGGAGGCCTCATTTCAAGAAGGATGTAGAGCTGCTGGAACGAGTACAGAGAAGGGCAACAAGATTAGTGAATGGAACAAAGGGTTGCTCTTACAAAGAAAGGCTTAAGTTTTGCAAATTACAGAGCCTGGAGACTAGACATCGGCGAGGTGATCTGATAGAGGTGTATAAGGCTTTGAATGGCTTGAGCATGCTCAATGCCAATGGGATTCTTCCTCTTGCTCAGAATAATCACCTGAGAGGGCATAAATTCAAATTGAGGAAGGACGGATGTCGGATAGATGTGCGGAAATTTGCCTTTAGCCAGCGGGCAGTTGGTTTGTGGAATAGACTCCCATCGCTTGTTGTTGAAGTTGATAGCCTAAACAAATTTAAGGCTCAGCTGGACAGGTATTTCAAACGAACGGAGGGGTGAAATGGGAGTAGTGGTTGTTTTTTTTTTTTTTTTTTTTTGGCTGATGCTGAATAAGCTTGCTTTCTTGCATCATATGCCTCTACTAATGCTAATGCTAATGCTAATAAACTTCCACCTGGTATTGCAGAAAAATAGCTAGTTTGAATAAATTTAAAGGACTAGAATTATTAGACAGGATAAGCAATTTAAATAGATAAAAAATGTTTGTCCAAATAGTGGAGTATCAGGATGAAGTGAAACACATCAAGAACATTTGTCTCTGGGTAATGCTACTTTCAGGATAAAATGAAAGATCAATCTTTCTGTGAAATGTAGAAAGTCACTGCATATCTCTAAAGAGTTGCTCCTTTTCTTGAGCAAAAACCAGTTTCAGGTAAATGGAACCAATCTTGTGCCATGCCAAGCACTGTAACAGAATTTTTAAGTAAGAAATCCCTACCTATAAGACTTAAATGAATTGAATGAAAGTTCAGTCTTTTACTGAAGGGTATCAAAGATTTCATATTATTGGTCATCCATTTTTGAGCAAAAAATTGTTTTTTAACCATGATGTTCCCCACCAACATTCCATACAATTATAAGTTAAGCATCTATAAAATACTCTAAATAAGACAATTCTATTCATCAAAAATCTCACTTTGTTTCTATATTCTTTACACAATGCAATGTGCAAGCTTAAAGCATAATATTCTGTTATGCAGCACATAACTAAAATGTAGTCCTCCTCTCCGAAGAAGACACTTTCTTGATGTGATTAGCGTTGCTCTGACTTGTTTGATTTTTGGTTTTTTATGGCACAAAAAAGACTATAATGTGCCATGCCAAATGCATTTCTCTGGCAATGGACTACTTCATTACACTAGTAGGTAGTTAAGTTTTGAAGGCATGTTACTTTCCCACAGACATCTGTGATAAATGGTAAATTTTAGATAAACAAGCTTTTTACAAAAGTGAGGAAGAAATAATGCTGATGTAAAACAAAAGCAAATGAGAAGTGAAAAAAACAAAAAACGTTTGAACAGATGTCCACAGGAAACTAACAACTTCAAAAAGTTAACTACTTACCAGTATAATTACATTGAGTTTCTTTTTCTGAGGGAAGGACTATAACCTCAATTTTTTTCCTGATATTTTAAATACCTTAAATGAATATTAATTACTAACTTTTCTGAAACTGTTGAACTTTTGTACGAAATACCATGGATAACATTATGATTCATTATATCTTCAAAATTCTTCTTCAATAAGGGTTCTGAAATAGTTGTCAACCAGTCTCTATTCATGTTAGGAAGAGGAGAGTCATCATCCTTACTTTTAAGTGGTAAGTTTCCTGAAATATCATGTCCCTCACAAAAGCCTTGGTCTTCAGTAACAGGTGCAGAAATATCACTGGTTTGCATCTTTTTGCTATTTTCTCGTAGAATTTGATACAAATTATGAAGAAACTGATTATATAAGGTTTCTAATAAAATAGAAAAGAATAAAACAACATACATTTAAAAGCTTATCAGGCTACTTTACCTTTTTGATTAATATATATTTCGATAAAGTAGGAAAAAACAGTATTGATATATATTTTGATTTATTGAGATATATATATTGATATATAGATTGATATATTGATATATATTTTGTATAGCTACAATTCATATTTCTTATTACAGTTACAAATTCATATTCCTGTAATATTAGCAATTTTTTCATATTTTTTATTAAATATATCCATACATACTTTTTAATGAATTTTTATTAATTTAATAAAGTATATATTACATACTATAATTACAATATAATTATAACAAGATACATTAGATATATTACACTGAGTGATCACTGAATTATGATCACCCTTATGAAAAGTGGATGCGACCTGTTGACCAAGTGAGGTACGAGATTGCGCAGTTAGTCAACCTACATAGCACAGATAAGGTGTCAGTGGTTCAGTAGGTAATAAAATTCTGAGAGTGATGGGTAAAAGGAAAGATTTATCGGATTTTGATAAAGGATAGATTGTGGGAGCTCAACGAGCTGGTGCCTCAATATCCCAAACGGTTGAATTGGTGGGCTGTTCGAGAGCCGCCATTGTTAAAGTGTACCAGGACCGGAGTCAAAATTGTCAAACAATGACCTGATGGCAAAACTGCAAAGGTCAGCGAAAGGTTGAAGTTAGAGGTGAGTGCCAGGCTGGCAACTCTCACAGGTGAACAGGTGCAGCACTCTTCAAGAGTTGACTACCCAATACAACATGGGCCAACCTGGAACAATATCTGCCACGACCATGCGTTGCATGTTTGCGCAAATGGGCTATACCAGCAGACGACCACTACGGCATCCTCTCCTAACCAAGGTTCATCGGTGTAAAAGACTCGTCTGGTGCAAAGAGCATGCAAGTTGGATGTTAAAATCGTTAAAATACTGGAAGAAGACGTTAGAAGACTGGTCGGATGAGTCACGTTATTTACTCCACACCGTGGATGGTTGTATACGGATTTGGCATCAACAACATGAGGCTCTTCATCATTCATGCATGGTATCAAGCGTGCAGGCCGGTGGAGGTGGTTGTATGGTGTGGAGCATGTTTCCCTGGCAGGAACTTCGATCCCTGGTGCATTTGGAACAACATATGACTGATCTCCGCTATCGTAAACTGCTTGCTGACTGTGTACACCCTGCTATGTTACACCTTTTCCCAAGTGGCGATGGTATCTTCCA
Source organism: Mastigoproctus giganteus (assembly GCF_048544385.1). Classification (NCBI taxonomy): domain Eukaryota; kingdom Metazoa; phylum Arthropoda; class Arachnida; order Uropygi; family Thelyphonidae; genus Mastigoproctus; species Mastigoproctus giganteus. The sequence goes on from NC_143588.1 coordinate 80,471,388, forward strand.
AAATGACAATGCGCAGGAATGGTTTGAGGAACACAGTCCTGACTTCCAGCATATCGATTGGGCTCCGAACTTCCCCAATATCAATCCCATAGAGCACTTGTGGGACACTATGGAAAAGCACATCAGGTGTCTGGATACACTAATCACCTCCATACCTGCATTGTTGGCTGCATTACACACAGCTTGGTTGGCCATACCTCCCGAACGCTTCCAACATCTTGTTGAATCAATGCCACGTCAGATAGCTGCTGTACTGAGGGAAAAAGGAGGACCTACGAAGTATTAGATAGGTGATCATAATTCAGTGTTCACTCAGTGTATATCATATGCTGATGTATTTATTAAAATTTTTTCAATAAATATATATCCCCCGAGTTAAAGTACTGCTGAATTTAAAATTAATGATACAACTATCAGAAGAGTTACAGAAGCTAAGTGAAAGTAAGGTCTTAAGATAATATATCTTAAGGCCTTAATAACAATAATAATATAAGTGGGATAGATGGATGCACAGTATAATCCAGGAACACTAAATAGTGTATATGTTATAGCATAGCAAACTGTTAGTAATATTAATAGGATCATCATTAGATATGCCAGGATGATTCCTTTGATTAGAGAAGTACTAATGTTGTCGCAAGTGAGTCTGGTTTCTGTGGTGGGCAAGATCATGAAGTCTACAGTTAACACAGGGCCATCTTGATAAGAATGGAATCTTAAAGCGATCACAGCATGGGTTCATGAAAGGAATGTCTTGCCCAATCAATCTGGTTAACTGCTATGATGAAGTAATAAGATGTTTGAATACAAAAAGAAGCTTTAACATTATACGAGGGTGGTTCAATAAAGAGTCGCCCTCACCTACTTCCACATATCGCAGAGTCGTGATATTTTATGTGTAGCATCATACATATCTCTGTACTAAAAGTGTAAAATTTCAGCCATGTGTCTTAATTTGTTTTTCTCTTACAGAGTTGAATGCATGATGAAGCAGCATCATGGACAAAGTTGAAGCCAGAGCTGTAATCCAGTCTGTTCTTGAAGGAGAAATCTCTTAAAGAAATCCATGATAAGATGACTGCTGTATATAAGGACAAAGCCCCATCCTATGGCATTGTGAAGAACTGCATAGACAGTTTAGGTATGGTCGGACATTGGTAGAATCTGAGCTCATTCCAGGTCGTCCCTATTCAGCCAGTGATGACAGCACAATCAGAACAATGGAGTCATTAATCATGGAAGATCACCAGATATCTGAGCAAGAATTGTCCCAGGAGGTGAAGATTAGTGTGGGCTCTGTTGAAGCAGTCCTTCATGACCAACTCCATTTATGGAAATTGAGTGCAAGATGGATCCCCCAATTATTGACTGGTTTCCAGAAAGCTGATTGACAACAGAAATCACAAGAGTTAGCCCTGTGCCAAAAAAATGATGAAGACTTTTTCTCTCTGCTAATCACTCATGATGAAAGTTGGATACACCATTTCAATCCTGAAAGTAAAAAGCAGTCCATGAAATGGCAATATCACAGTTCCCCCCCCCCCCAAGAAGGCAAGGGTCCAAGCATCAGCAGGAAAGGTCTTGCTGACAGTGTTTTGGGATGAGAAAGGCATAATAATGACTGATTACCTGCCGAAAGGTAGAACAATTACAGGTGTCTATTATGCCAACTTACTTACAAAATGACAGAAGAAAATCAAAACATGTAGGCGTGGCATACTGTCCAAAGGTGTGAGAATGTTTCAAGACAATGCCCCAGTTCACACTTCTGAAATTGTAACAACACAAGTGGCTACTTGTGGATATGAAATACTGCCCCATCCAGCCAATTCACCCGATCTTGCACCATCGGATTTCTTCTTGTTTACTTCCCTCAAATCATTTCTTTGGGGGACCCACTTCCCTGATGACGAGACACTCATTTCTGCAACAGAGTCATGGTTGAAAGACCAAGCTCACCACTTCAACAAAAATGATATTCGTAGCCTCATCCGTCAATGGGAAAAATGTGTAAATCTGCACGATGGCTATGTAGAGAAGGACTAAAACCTGTTCCAAGAATCAACAGGCTAGCACCTCTGCAGCTAGGTCAGGGAGATTCTTTATTGAACCACCCTCATATACCTAAACTTTAGTAATGCTCTTGATAAGGTTCCTGCAGGAAATTATTACATAAACCAGAGAAAATTGGATTACAATTCAATGATCAGAAGATCAGGGATGGATTTAGGACAGGAGGGTGGTCACAAATGGACATGCTCTAGAATGGACTTGCACAGGAAATGGAGTCTATCAGGGACTAGTGCTGGAGGGGGCTCCCATCTTGTTTGAACAATGATATGTACAGAGGAAGAAGTCAAAAGTTATGATGGTTAGAAGGGTGGTTGATAACCAGTGCCGGGTTGTTTCTTCAAAAGAATTTGGGACATTTACAAATATGGTTAATGCTTTTAAATTTAAGTAAAGTCTTGCATCATGGAAACAGAAACCCAGAAGTAACTTACAGATGGAGGGGAGGGAAAGTAAAGGTGGTTCAAGGTGAAAAAGACTTTTTGAAATTTACCATGCAGTATAAACAGGTGGTCAGGACAGTACATGGTATCCTATTAATTTTTTATTAGACCTTTACAAATAGAGAGAAGATTGTCATTATTCCTCTACATAACAATGGTGACACTGCACTTGTATATTAGGCTGATCACAGTGTACTGATGTGGGATTTACTTAAAGATATAATTACCATAAGGGGTAAAGGAAAGGGTTTTTGCTTCCGTAAAGGTGACTACAGTGGTCTCAGACAGTTTTTAAATTCTGTACAGTGGGACCAACTGATGATGTTACCAACAACAAATTCTGAGTAGGAAGCATTCAAGGAATTAATCATGGAAGCTATTAAACGTTTCATACCTATTAAGAAAGCCTAATTCTGCAAAAAAAAATAATGATAATTTTATTATCATCATTTTTTTTTTGCAGAACTAATTCTGCAAAATGGCTTGACCAAATGGCTTCAATAGAAGAGAAGATAAATTGTGTGCTGTGGTTGGCCGAGTTAAAGTCTGTAATCGCAGTACAAAAAAAGATTTAGAACCTAATTACAACAAAGGTGCACCACACAGCAATTTCATAACTAACTGGATGAAAAAAGTTTAAAGAAATAGGTTCTGTCAATGATAAACCACAATCTGGAAGGCAAGTGTAAGTGAAGAAAGTGTAGCATCTGTAGAACAATCCTTTACTGCAAGTCATGTTGAGAATTAACAATCCCAAGAACAAATGTATGTAAATCTGTAATAAATTCTTTCGCTTACTCTTTTTACAGATTGATTTTATCATGTATAGAATGGAAGTTATGAAAATTTAAAACTGCACAAGGACTTTATAATGACCCTGTATTATAAACAAAGAAAAGAAATAAAAAAAATTGAAAGTGAAAATAAAATATTAAAGTTAAAAAAAACTGGAAAAGTACCATAGAGCAAAGGTAAGTTCCAAACTCTCAACTTTTGGATAAACAGGCAGCTTTCATCTTAACCACTAAACCACAGGGGCTGGTAATAATAACAGAACTTTTAAGTAGTGATAAGAAAAAATAAACCTTGTCCCTCAATTTTCTCAGGGTTTTCTGAATAGGGGTTCCACTGCTTGATCATTTAACTTCATTATGGGATACTTTATCCTAACAAAGTTTAAAATAAAGTGATATAAAATGCAAATATTTTTATATCAATTTATTATGGCATTAAAAGATAAAGAGATAATGACATCTTATGGACATCTGGAAATTACAGATCTGAAGGGACATATTTTCCTAAGAGTCAGTACATTTAGGAACACCAAATACAGACTGCCTTTACTGCAGCATAGTTTGATTTGCAGAACCTTATAAAAATGTTTCCAGCATCTTCAGACTTGTGACTCCGATGCCAATGTAACATCACTACTCACAATCATACTCAATGCTGTAACTAGATTTTTCAAATCATTTAGCTCTTTAAAAAGGATTATACCCATTACATAAGTGTTAACAAAATAAACAATTTTCTTAAATGTAATACCTAATTTATTATGTTACTGCTCCTGTCTGCTCCAATATGATGCCTTTTTGGATAAATTTAATCATTCAAAACTTTAATAGTTGCATCCACCAATTATACTGATTATTAAAGGTAATACTTGATTAATGTATCAATTTATATATTAATATAACTTCATCTGTCAATAAATATACTGTTTTTACCTAATGTATCATCTTTATTAGTGCGAGAAACTTCCGAGAGATGTCCCAAGTGCCTTAACAATTCCATAGATTTGCCTGCCAGAATAACCTGAGGTATCAATGGCTGAAAAAAGAAATCTTCCAACAACTGATCAGGAACAGGACAAATAATTAATGCACTGTCCCAAAAGTTTTCATCCACCACTTTCACAGATTCTTTTCTACAGAACAAAAAGGACCATTACACAATTTATATTTCCTAAAAACTTCAAGTAATGTTGATTATATTACTACTCAATAACCATTTACTTATACTATTTACTTTACTGTTGGTAAAGATCAAAATACAAAACTGTTTTAGTAATTTACTTTAACAGTTACATATAAAATTTATAGAATTTGAAACATGTATTTATAAACTACCCTCCAATAAGTATTAAAACAAATGGTCTCTTGCAGCGGTCACAAGAAAAGTAGATGGTAGTGCAACTTTGAAAGTTATACAAAAGGATAACAGATTCAGAGCAAGCACTTAAAAGCAGGAGGAAATGAAAAGACCTGGACCACTGCAAAGAGGCATTTATATTAGGATATTACATTGCATTTATGCATATTCTTCTGATGGCAGGACAAGTGAATCATCGAAGTCAGCTGCTGGAAACACTGTAACAGCACTGGAAGATGTGGAAATGACCAGATGCTCTGAGATGCAAGATACTTAAATTTATTTATTTATTAATATAAACTATGCAATTCTACAGGGTAAACCAAAAGAAATGCAATTTCATAGATTTTATTATATAAACACATTATCAACATGAGGACGCTCTAATATATGCATTCTCGCTTCTTAAATGAATAGAAAGCTTTTTACTATTGCAGACATAAACACCAGACAAAAAAAGTCACCAGTGTAAAGTTTCAATTAATAATGTGCAATCCCTTCTTTAGCATGGATCACTTCACAAATTCTTGTTGGTAGGAATTCAACTTACCCCTTAAATAGTTAATATCAATATTAAACCATTCTGAAAACAATTGAGCCCATATATTCATTCAAGTTTTGTGGATGCTAATGTGTTTTCACTTTCTGTTGAAGATAGTCCCATATGTTCTCTATAGGATTTAAATCTGATAACTTGGCTAGCCAATTTAAATTCCCTAGCAGTCTTTGGTGGTCTTATGCCCAATTAAAATAGTACAACCCCATATGAACTGACAGCTGTCATCCTGGAATACAAGAGTATCAAAATCATGAGTGTCCCTCAAATGTTGAGCAAAAGGCACAACTTGATCATTCAGAATAATGGTATAACAGCCTTATTCATCCTGGTTGGTATTTTAAATATCAAATGTAATAGTAAAAACATCTCTAAAGCATTACTACCCCACCACTAGCTTGTACAGGCACCTCACACATAGTCTAGATGAAATGACTCATTGTTTCTCCTGTAAGCTTAGTGGCAATATTAAAATATAAGCAAAATTTGAATTTGTCAGACCACATCACAGCTTTCCAATCATCAACAGTGAAGTTTTTATGCCTTTTAGACCATGTTCATTAGGCTTTTTCATACAAAATTATTAACACTGGTATTTTTCAGGGCCTTACCCAAGATATCCATGTTATAATTCTCTTCACAGTGTTCTCTCAGAAATTGGCTAATGAGGTCCTCAGTTAAGTGTTTTCAGCAGTTCTTGTCTTGTTCAAAATTGTTTTTCATTTATTAAACACGATATTTGTCTGCTGCTGACTTCTGGTTGATTTCAACTCACACTATTCCTTAAAAACTCTTATTATTGTTCTTTCTGAAACAGTAGTAAACTTAGCTACTTCTTTAATAGGATGCCGTTTAGATCTGCCACATACTATCACTCCTTGTCACTCACTAACATCTTTTCTATGCCCCATCTTTAATGGTGAAAATCTTTGCTTGTTCCACAAAAGTTGGTATATTTGTAAACAGAGAAAAATTGGCGCTATAAGCAAATAAGCATAGAAGATACACACGTTCAATCTGTTATATACCCTAAATACCACAAGTGACTAATTTTTTGTCCATGGGGTTAAAACATTAATTGTTTACCAAAGTAAACAATCTTTCAGAAATTATCACAAAAGTAAGTGAAAACATTATATGGCAAATATGGTAACCACGATTAACCTGATAAAACATTTCTGGAAGGCAATTTGACAATATACAATTACCAAAACTTTTATGAAGGAAATCACATTTGATGTGTGAGGGTACAGATAACATCAACAAGATGGTGCAGATTCCCACACATCAAATGATAACTCATTTATCTGTGACACACATTCAATCAATAATGACACTATTCTATTTCATGAACTCTAAAACTCAGAAGTTAACTATTTTTTGTTCAGTGCTATCACTGAGAATAGCAAACATGTAATACAATATTTAGATATTGTAAGGATACTAATAAACACATTACATTGCATAGGTTAGTTCCAAGCTGGATAATTGTGAAAGTTAGGCAATAAATTTTCTTAAACTTTGGCAAAGCTACTCTTGCACATATTCAACATTACTCCTATTATGCACTGATTTTATTCTTCCAACTACTTCTTGTTCTTTTATACATTACTTATTACTTAAAATTTCTTTGTGAATCTTTTATTATTGATCTGTAAGGAGCTTTAAGTGTAAAATTTTTATTGAAAATTGCATTACACTTGCACAAAACTAATTTTGAAAAAGTGCTTTAACAACAGACGAGTTATTGTAGCACGTATATATTATTACAGCACAACACATGCACTCTACAGTAACTTGTACCACTGTTAGCAGTCAATTTCTGCACATAGTGATGTCAAACCTATAATTCTAATTAGTTTACACAGGGAGATATGTACATTTTAACTTGTTGCAACAGTTTTAAATATGTATAATAATTTTAATTTTCCTATTAAGTTTCCTTTTAATGTGTATAATATTGCCTGAAGAGAAGATAACATTCCATGTATTACATCGCTATCACTGCAATTTTGTAATGATATTTCTGACAAGTCGAAACTTGCTGATCACATTTTAGTGCTACTGTTTATTCATCATAAAAATGTTAGAATGTTGACAGTGGTTTCAGGGCAGTCACACCTCTAAGGTTACAAGATACTCAAATTTCAGTACCAAAATTATAAAGAGGGCGGCATAGATTTAATGACTTCCACTGCAACTTACCTTTGTATAACAAATTCTTGAAAAGGATCTTCTAACCATCCACGGATAACTAAATCTTCTAATAAGTTTAAGTATGGTCTGCATGTTTTTAAAAAAAGCACAAGCAACCAACTAACCTAAAAAAATGAATGAAATATTAAACATTATGCTAGTTATTTGGAGTTTTCTTTACATTATAGCATAAAAAAAAAGCACCCCTATTTGAATAAGTGTGTAGAAGATCTTTATATTAAAACGCTGTTTATGGTAGAGTTGGATGACAAAAAGTTTATTTCTAAATAAACTTTTTACCATCCAGCTCAACCTAATCAAACATTAAGTTCTGAAAATGCAAATAAACGTATGTAAATAAAAATAAAGCCACTCACATTTTTATTATCAAATCACCGAATTTGTTTTTTTTAAATTCACTTACATCAACATGGACTATGCCACAATTTTAAGTATTATTCTTCTTTGTCACAACTTTACACATAAACATATTTATGTGTAAACAACTTTACACATAAACTTTATACTTAAACAGATGTTCATTAGAGAAATTATAAAAATCATTTAATTTTGTTAGAATTTCTGATTTACTTGAACTATGAAATCAAGTTGTGTATTTGATAGTCATTTCACAAACGACTAATTTTCAAATTGCAAGTAAAAATGAAAAAAACTAATGTCCGAGTTTCTGATGTCACAAATGGCAAGTGCATAATACTTCTTACTCTTTTCAGTAGTAAGAAGTAGTTCTCAATAATGAAATTCTGAACCAGTAAACAGAAAAACAGGAGTATGTCTTACTTTCAATAGAAAGAAGTTAATAGAAAACAGAAGTGTTGTTATGCATTGAGACAGCAAAGAAGGAAAAAACAAATCACATTTGCTAAGTTTATTCATAAAATGTTTTAAAATTCAAGTAATCAACTACTGGCATATAACTGAATTTTTTTAAATATTTCCAGTTACTAGGATAGACATAAGAAGAGCAAGACCTTTCTAGTTTTAGTGATTTTCTTTATTTTGTCCCAGCACAAATAACATTCTATTGTAATGAACTATTAATAGGACACCACTGTACCCAAAATAAAGCAATTTAATTACCAGGAAGGAGTATTCTTTTTACCAATAACATATGTAGTACACAACCAGAATTGTTTTTATTTAGGTGAACTTTCACTTTCTATCCTTCATGAAAGTAAAATTATTGATTAATTTTTATTATGATTTATGATGTATTCGCATACCTTTTCTGGATAAGACTTATTTGTAAGGGAAACTATAATATTAAAAATCAATTTTATTTAAGTGTAGTAGAGTATGTGCCTGCATTACATCTTAAAAATAAATCCATACTACACATCCACATGTCTCAAGATGCTGAAAATTCAAATGCTGTTCCAAAATTTCTACAACAGTAATAGTATTTGCCATATAGTGCAAGAAAGAGGCCACAGGCCTTTGCTGCAGTGGCAAAAAAAAAAATGCAAAAAAAAAAAAAAAAGTAGCTAAGAAAACACAAATTATATGCTTCTCTCCTCACAGAGGTAAGTATCTGGTTGACCACTGAATTTATTCAAACTGTCAGCCTCAACTACCTGCGAGGGCAACTTGTTCCAGCAATCAGCGACTCACTGACTTAAATAAAATTCCCTACAATCTGATCTAAACCTCAACTCATGTAATTTGAATTTATGGCCCCTAGTTCTGGAATTCTTTATAACAGTAAAAATTCCACCTCCATTCATTTTACCAATCCCTCTCAGAGCCTTATAAACCTCAATCAGGTCACCTCTGAGGTGCCTGGTTGCCAAGCTCTGTAGCTTACATAATTGAAGTCTCTTTCCTCGTACGGTCATCCTTTTGCCAATCTCACCATTCAAGTTGCCCATCTTTGGACCTTTTCAAGAAGACCAATTTCTTTTTTCAGACGAGGTCTCCATACTAGAACACGGTATTCCAAATGTGGTCTTACAATTGCCTTATATGGTGGGATTATCTCTACAGGATAACATTCGATAAATCATTGCTAAGCCACCGTGGACATTCCTGACTGCCTGTTCAGAAAACTCCATACTTGCCCATATTATAAGTCCCACATCCCTTTCTTCCTCTACTGTTTTTAATTCAACCCCACTAAGTGTATAATTATTTTAGGGTTGCTCTACCCCCAAGTGTAAAACCTTGCAGTTTGCTGCATTAAAACATAGCTGCCACTTCTCTGACAATTTTTGAAGTCTGTTCAAGTCATCCTGAAGGAGTGCTGCTTTACTCTGTCAAGCTTTACGTCATCTGCGAATTTTGACATCACACTTTATATCCCCTCGTCGATGTCATTTATGAAAATGAGAAACAACGGTGGTCCAAGAACTGATCCTTGAAGGACCCTAATCCCAGCATTACACCAATCTGAATAATATCCATTAATCACAACCCTGTGCACCTTCTGCCCTGCAGTCACACAGCAATCAGTCTTTGAATCTTACAATAATCCCAATCTGTTCAAGCTTATACCTCTCATGAGAGACTGAGTAAAATGCTTTGCTAAAATACAAATAAACTATGTCAAAATTGTTCCCTACATCCACCTCATGAGTAACTGTGTCAAAATGGCCTACTAAGTTAGTTAAGCGTGATTTACCTTTAACAAAGCCATGTTGTGTGTCCTTCAGAATGCCATATCTATCTAAATGTCTCTAGATTGCACTCCTAATCACTGCCTCTAAGATTTTTGCTACCACTGAAGTCAGACTAACCAGTCTATAGTTACCAATTTCACTTTTAGAACCACCTTTATGTATTGGTGATATGCTGGCACTTCTCCAATCCAAAGAAATCTCTCCTGATTCCAAAGATACCGTCATAATTAACCGCAATGGTAGTCTTCCTCAAAAATAGATATATGCCATCAACTCTGGATGCCTTACTTGCCTTTATGTTCAAAAGTTTTTCTAATAAACAATCATCTATAATCACGAAATTACTAATCTCATATGGCTCAGCCTCACTTACAAGCTCTTTCTCAACATAAAGGAGATTTCATTAGTAAAGCCCGATGCAAAGTACATATTCAATTCATCTGCAACACCAGCTGCTTTACATAACAATTTCCCACAACCAGTACACAAGAGTCTGATTTCATTAGCTTTCTTCTTCATTGTATTCACATACATGAAAATTTACTCATCTGTCCCCATTCTTTGTTCTCTTAGCCAATGCTTTCTCATATGCACCGTAGGCCTCCCTAACCTTATTTTTGGTACAATTGCAGATCAACTTGTTCCTGTTGGAGTTTCAGTACTTTTCATCAACTCACTGTTTCATCACTGTAACTATCTCAATGCTAACTTTTTCTACTCTATTGACTGGCACGCTCTGTAGTCATCCATTTCGGCATCCTCCTCCTGCAATACTTTCTTAATAGTATGTATACGTTCATAGCGTCTGTGATATTTGCTTTAAAGGTATTCCATAATTCACGTGTATTTGCCCTACCTCAGCAATCCGCGCAATTTATAGATGCCATATAGCACCTTAAACTGTCAAAGTCCCCTCTCTTCTGAAGTTAAAACCCATGCCTTTACCTTTAACTACTGCAACACCTTTCTTCATCTTCCAACTGAAAATTGCATGATCACTTCGTGACAATGGTTACTGTACTTTAAGCACTGTGATGTCATCTGGAACTTGTGGGTTGGTCACTCACACACTAGTAAGACTTTTGTGGATTTATTGGATGATTGTTTTCTGCAGCAGCATGTTCGAGAGGCAACCAGAGAGGGTAATACACTTGATCTGGTTATCAGCAGTGATCATTCGTGTATTAAGAATTTGCAGATAAAGGAACCACTAGGTGGCAGTGATCACAGTGTACTGATGTGGGATTTACTTAAAGATATAATTACCATCAGGGGTAAAGGAAAGGGTTTTTGCTTCTGTAAAGGTGAGTACAGTGCTCTCAGACAGTTATAGCAAACAAACTGAATGAGTATTTTGCATCTACATTCACACATGAGGAGTTATTAAGGTTTGAAAATGGCAGAAGGTTATCAAATTGTAGCAGGGTGCTTAATGATTTTGTAATAACTGAGAGCAAAGTTGAGGAGAAATTGTTGAAGTTACATTAAGAAAGGCACCTGGGGTGGATGGGATCTATCCAGTTATATTAAAGGGGGTGGCAAAGCAACTAAGCAAACTCTTAGCCATAATTATGAGAGCATCCTTGGACTCAGGGGAGGTCCCCACGGACTGGAGATGTGCAAATGTATCCCCAATTCACAAAGGAGGATCGAAGGGTCACACGAGTAATTACAGACCAGTTAGTTGAACTTCTGTTCTGGGTAAAATAATGGAGTCACTGGTTAAAGATGCATTGCAGGATCATCTAGACAAGACTGCAGCAATAATTCAGACACAGCATGGGTTTGTTAAGGGAAAGTCTTGTCTGACAAATTTGATAGGATATTATGATGTGGTTACAAAGGAACTGGATGCAAAAAATAATTTGATATCATATATTTGGATTTCAGCAAATCCAAATATATGATATCAAATATCATATATTTGATATCATATATTTTGACACTGTTGCGCATGGAAGACTATTGTACAAACTGGAGCAGAATGGTATTAAGGGTAAGTTGCTACAATGGATAAAAGGATGGTTGAGTGGGAGAAGACAGAGGGTGGTAATTAATGGGTGCTGCTCTTCGTGGACTAATGTTATTAGTGGAGTCCCACAGGGTTCGGTGTTGGGTCCTCTGTTGTTTTCTATATTTATCAATGATACTGATGAAGGTAAATCAAGCTTAGTGTCAAAGTTTGCAGATGATACAAAGGTTGGCAGGGTTGTTAATGACAGTAATGGTAGTGTGCCACTGCAACAGGATCTAGATAATTTGGGCAGATGGGCTAAGAAGTGGCAACTGAAGTTTAACCTTGACAAATGCAAAGTACTGCATATGGGTAGAAGTAACCCCAGAGAAACGTACCAACTGTGTGGTACTACACTTAAGGTGGTAGAAAATGGAAAAGACCTGGGAGTAATTATGCAGTCAGATATGAAGTTTTCTGAGCAATGCAGACAGGCTGACAGGGCAGGTCATGGGGTTTTGTCAATGATATATAGGAATTTTGCTAGCAGGGAAAAGGAGGTGATTGTCCCTCCTTATAAGGCAATGGTCAGGCCACGCCTTGAGTACTGCATACAGGTCCGGAGGCCTCATTTCAGGAAGGATGTAGATTTGCTTGAGCGTATACAGAGAAGGGCAACAAGATTGGTGAGGGGAATGAAGGGATCCTCTTACCAAGAGAGGATTAAGTTCTGCAAATTGTACTGGCTGGAGACTAGGCACCTGCGCGGTGATCTGATTGAGGTGTATAAGGCCTTGAATGGGTTGAGCACGCTGAATTCTGATGGGATCCTTCCACTTGTTCAGATTACGAATCTAAGAGGACACAAATTCAAATTAAGAATAGACAGATGTAGAATAGATGTGTGGGAATTTGCCTTTAGCCAGTGGGTGGTTAACTGCTGGAACAAACTTGCATTTGTTCTTGCGGAAGTTGATAGGTTAAATAAATTTAAGGAGGAACTGGACAGGCATTTGGAGGGAATGATGTGATTTCTTTTTTTTTTTTTTTTGGCTGATGCTGCATAAGCTCATACACTTTCTTTCTTGCATCACATGCCACTACTACTACTACTATTAGTAATGATAAGGTCAAGAACGTTCTCACACTTAGTACTCTCTCTAACATGCTGGTACAAATAATCCTTCCCCATCTTTTTAATCATGCAGTATGACTGATGACTTTTGAGGTTATGATGGACATCATGGCGAGATCCAATATTCCTTACATTTCGAGGGTACAGCTCTAAAACGGTGTTCATAGGCCAACGGCTAGTTAGTACACAAGACCGAACCTATTGGTAACTCTTTAGGAGGCTTCCAGATCAGCTAGTGTATAATCTTGCTACTTCTACTCTGCCAGATAGTGACTGGAGGGAGTCCGAGTAGTGTGTATGCGGGGAGCATTGTCGAGGCCACATTATGTCAAGGATCTGAGTATAATCTTACCATGCATATGCCATATCCAAAAATTTCATTACTTCCAACAGCATGTCCCCCCCACTTTTCTCACTATTAAATACACACAAATTGTCAAACTAATAGAGTAAGCTTATCTGCGAAAAGATCTAAATCTCCCAAACACTTTCTAGTTCATTTTACAAATACATGTGGTCTCAATTCTAATCCCAACAATGTCCATTTCCATTTGCAGTCTGCCAAACCCCATGTACTTTTTCTGACAGAATCTCATTTATCAGTTGATTCAACTACTGCTCATGTCACTTGCCAAAAGTATTCGCTTTATGATTCCTTTCGCCTCAAAGGTGGTACTTGTGCATATGTCCTTTCCAATATTCCTTGTCAGAGACTTGGTAATCCGGAATCTCCTCTTTTCAATCTTCTCTGGCTTAAAATCTCTCTACCTCATTCTGTCCAATTCATTTGTTGTCTCTACCATTCTCCCAACACCACTAATCACTTGGAGTTCTTTGACTTCCTCTCTTTGCAACTTGACTTTCTCCCCTCCAACTTTCCTAACAGTGAGGTAATTGTCCTTGGTGATTTTAATGTTGACAACTCCACCTGACTTCCATTTTCTAGTCACAACGACCCAGCTGGTCGAGATTCTGAGGCTTTTGCAATTACTAATGACCTTGGACAGATTGTTCATTTACCTACAAGAATACCAGACAATCCTAACCATACAGCCAACATGCTTGATCTTTTTCTCAGAAACAACCCTTCTAAGTATACGGTCGAAGTGAGAGGTCCTTTAGGCACTTCAGATCACAACTTGGTGATTGTCTCTTCTCCAATGGAGCCTTTATTTCATGGCTATTCCCAACCTCGTGTTGTTTGGCATTACAAGAATGCAAAATGAGATGACCTGTGAGATTTCATTTTTTCTTTTCCTTGTTCGGTTACTGTTTCAAAACTTCTGATGTCAGCATTTGCTCAGATTAGATCGTATCCATGAAATTATTCTTGTTGGAATGGAATCCTTTATCCCACACTCCGTTTTAAAATCTCAACCTTTATCTAAACCTTGGTTTTCCTATAAATGTGCTAAGGCTGTTCAAGAGAAGAATGTTGCATATCGTAATTGGCTTGTTTCTAATTCTCCAGTTTCATTTTCTGCCTACACCAAACCTTGCAACAATTGTAAAGCAGTTATTAATCAGTCCAAACTAGAGTTTGAACAGGCTAAGAGTAGAAAACTTGCTTCTTGCCCTAATGGTAGCCAAGCATTCTGGTCTCTTGCCAAAGCTATTGGCTGCAACTTTTGCCCACCTCTGTCAAAACAAGATGGTTCTGTTGTCACTTCAGCCAAGGATAAAGCTGACCTGCTAGCATGCCATTTTTCTTCCAACTCATGTATTAATGATCTTTGTAAAACACCTCCCCCATTCCCAACATGCTCCATTCAATGCCTCCTGTGGTCTTCTGTGAAAAGGATGGATGTTGACAAATCTTGATGCTAAGAAAGCTCCAGGTCCTGATTGTATTTCTCCACTAGTGCCCAAAACCTGTGCTCCTGAACTTACTCCTGTTCTTTGACACCTTTTTTCATTTTCTTATTCGAAAGGTGTTTTTCCTTCTGCTTGGAAATTTGCTCATATCCAGCCCGTTCTTAAAGAGGGCGACAAATACCCTCCATCCAATTATCGTCCCATTGCAATTACTTCTACTCTTTCTAAAGTAATAAGAAGTCAATTAACCGCCAACCCTTAAACTACCTAGAAATCTTCCGTCTGATCAACGATCGCCAGCATGGATTTTGTCAGTATCAATCCACTGGTGATATTCTGGCTTATGTTACCCATTTATGGACAAATTCAATAGAAAAGTTTGGTGAAACACAAGCAATTGCTCTTAACATCTCACAGTCTTTCGATCGTGTTCAGCATAAAGGTCTTCTAAATAAGCTTCCATCTTATGGTTTCCCAACTGTTTTTTGTAATTGGTTATCCAGTTTTCTCTCTGATCGCTCACTTGAGGGTGATGGTAGATGGCTCTCGGTCTTCTAACTTCTCCACTAATGCTGGTGTCCCCCAAGGCTCAATTCTTTCCCTCACTCTTTTCCTCTTGTATATTAATGACCTTATTCCACTTACTGGAAATCCCATCCAAAGTTTTACTAATGATAGCACATTGTATTCTACTTTCCATTTTGAGAAACGTTGCCCAGCTCCATCAGCTTCAACTTCTCGAATATCTGCTACCAATTCCTTAAATGCCGATTTTCAGGTAATTCTCCGGTGGGGCAGAGACAATTTAGTTGATTTAAATCCTTCTAAAACTGTCTTGTCTTATATCTCGCAAAAAGGATTCTTCTGCTCCTATGCTTATCTTTAGTGACATTCCGATTTCTAGGCAAAATGATATATCTCTTTTGGGGATTACCCTGACTTCTAATCTCTCTTGGCACAAGCACATTACAAATATTGCTTCCTCTGCATCTAAAAAACTTGGTTTTTCTTTCGCTCTTGGTGTTACTTTTCTTCCAAACAGCAGTTCACTCTGTACAAATCGCAAATCCACCCTACCATGGAATATGGTAGGGTGGATTTGCGATTAATGTTAATTAATGACATCTCTAACAGATCTCCACTCACTGTCTCATAGACGTACTGTTTCTGCTGTATGTCTTTTCTACAGATACTTCCATGAGTTCTGTTCTTCTGAATTGGCTTCTATAATTCCCGCTATCTCTTTCAAAACAGTCCGAACATGTGCCGCCACCAACCAACATCCATTTACTGTCCGACTTGAAACTCACAGAACCAACTTTTCATCTTCCTCGTTTATTCATTCAACTGCCGTTTTCTGGAACATCCTTCCTTCATATGTATTTCCTGAAAATTACAATCTACAGAAGTTCAAGTCTAATGTCAACAAATATCTTCTCTCGTCTTCTGAACCTCCAACCCTGACGAACTCCCAGTTACATTTGTTTTTAGGGCAAGCACTCATTTCTTCAATGAATTCATAGTATGTAGCTGCCTGCAGAATTCAAAGACTACATCTAAGGCTTAATGTACCAAGTCAAAAAGATGTAAGATATAAAACTATAATATTATAATTGTTTATATATTATTGTGAAAGAGTTTCTGATATAAAAAGTTAATAAAACATAAAACGATAAAAACATTCTAGATAGAGTTATTTAGATTAATAAGTTGTAAAAACTTAAATATGGCTGACATGTTGTCATTGTCCGATAAAATCTGTCTGACTGTATAAGGCTCAGACAGATGGCTAAAACATAAACAACGATCATTAAGAAAGATGGACATTCAATTAAAATATGACGGACTGTTAAAATAGTGAAAAGACTACATATGATAAACCACCAGCCTTCATATGTTTTTACCAAACCAATTTAATTCAAGAAAAGAATAAGTTTTCCTTTTATATAGCTTATATAATTTAGGTGCTGTTTACACTGCAATCACAAACTATAAATCTCTGATATAGTAAACAGGCATGGTTTCCTTCCGTTTTCTGTTTCAGAAAGTGGAATGGAAAAAACTGCAATTTCTGCTTATCTCACATTCATATAAACTTTCAAAAACTTACTCTTACACCAACTGTTTTAAGATTAAGTTTTTGAATCAATCACTTTCAGTTGATGCAGAAATATCAGGATTTGTATTGTAATGAGGTAACTGGAGAACCTTCTTGATCAACAGTCTGACCACAAAGAAAAAAAAAATTGCCAAAAAAAAAAAAAAAAAACACGATACAATTTACTTGAAGTCCAAGTAAAATCCCCTTCAATAAAACAGCTTAAGTGTTATCACTAACACTGTCACAAATTTCTTGAAACTTAATTGTATTAAAGAAAGATGGTTCTCCATGAATGCTTATTTTTATATGCCAGCCAAAATTATGGATTTTCCTAAATGGTTATTTAATTATTTTCTTAATTTCAAACATAAACAATGCTATGCTATGCTAATAAAATAGGCCTATCTACTTAATACAGATCAACAACTGAAAAGAGACTATTTTACAGCAATTTAAAGGAAGCTGTTCAAAAATTTTGAATGAATACCTACTTTTGGTCAGTCACTACTTTTATCATCACAAATCTCAGCTTTATTCTTTAATTTTTGGAAAATTAAATCAGAAATCATCATAGTAATCAATTCCAGTGCATCAGAATGAAATAAATTTTGGTATTTATATTTCAGCTTGGCAAGCTGATAAATATATCAAAAACTTGTAGAATACAGAAGTGCCACAAAGACAATTTTATATATAAACAGGATACATAGACAAAGGAATGCAAGTGATAAACTAAACTGCTGCTAAGACACTATGTGGCCAAACAATATTTTTACAATAAAAATCATGCCACATCACACCACCACCTCTTCTTTAGTATGGAATATATCAATGAAAAAATTAGAAATAGAATTCATCATACTTACATCTTAACAAGATTATAATTGTCCTTATGCTGATTCTTATAATAATTTAAGTAGTGTATCCAAAAATCCACACTCAAAGGAATAGCAAAAATTCCCTCTTGAAAGAGTGTTCTGCCAAAAGTGAAGTAAAAAGGCACAAACAGAGGCCTTCTTATTTCATTTTTTGGTAAAACATTCTTTTCCCAAAAAATGAAGTTAGCAAACTACATAAAACATCAAAATCAGTAATATTTTTTCTTCTTGATATTTAATGTTACAAACTTTAAATGGTCAGTAACATTACTTTTGGCCATGTTATATATGAGGTGTAGCAATAAAGTTTCCAAACTGATGCTGTTGTGGCCATATTCAATGAGTTTGAAAATAAACAAAGTGTTATAGTTCAAGCTTCCTCCAACAGATGGTGGTACAGAGACTGTCCAGTAGGCTGATAGGTTACAAGTAGCAATCAGTTTCATTAGTAATGCTAACATTCTGTGTCATGATTTTGCAATTGAGCAATGAATGAATATCAAATTTTGCTTTAAACTGGGAAAATCTTCAACAGAAATGTATGAAATGTTAAAAACATTTATGGTGATGAAACATCAAGGTGTACCAGTGTGTTTGAATGGTATAAGCAGTTCAAAGATGGATGTGAGGATGTTTGCAACCCAAGAAGTGAGCATCTGTCAACCTCTTGAAATGAGGACAGAATTGCAGAAGTTCAGGAAATTTTGGCAAGACACTGTAGTTTGAACCCTGAAATAACAGAGTGGGATATGAATAGAGAGATGATTCACAGGGAAAAGGATGGTTTGTGCAAAATCTGTGCAGCACGCTTCACAGATCAACAAAGGCAATGAAGACTGTCATCATGCAAAGACAATCATAATTTCCTTGAATGTATTATCACTGGAGATGAGTGCTTGCTGGGTGTTTCAGTATGACTCAGAGATGAAGCATCAGAGAATGCAGTAGACTTCAAAATGGTCACCAGGCCCCAAAAGGTTTAATTTACAGAAGTTCAGGATAAACTGTACCTGAATGCCACATTCTATGTAGATGCTTCAAAGACTATTGAAGTGCACTTCCTGGGTAATTTCAAGAGAAAGGCAGCTGTTTCTTGTTGCATGACAATGCTCCCACACATTCCACACTTGTTGCAAAGACAGTTAACATGGCATTGTACAGATTAACCATCCAATCCTTCTCTCTCGATCTAGTACCAGCAGACTTCTTCCTCTTTCCCAAGATGAAAACTGCCTTCAAAGTATTTCAGCATGTTTAGGACATAAAGAAAAATGCAACCACTGAACTGAAAAGAAGGCATCTTTCTGGATGCCTTCTCTGACTATTTTCATAAACTTTTAGAATGATGTAATCAGGTGATTACATTGAATAAAAATAAAACCATTTTTTGAGCTCCTTCACTTTTTGTTATTTTTATTTCAACAGTCTGAGAACTTTATTGCCACACCTCATAATAATATCAAATTGGCACAAACTACAAAACGCTAACCTACTTCCTTTTTTTTTTCACTTGGAAATACTGCAGAAAACATGAGTATATGAATTCCAAAACTCCTGGATGTCAGATGATTGGTTTGGTTCTTTAATACTTAATGGCATGTTGGCAGCTGAAGATGTAATGCATTAAGAGTCTGCTGACGAGGCTAGTGGGAGCCAGACGAGTTCAAAGCCGCTAAGTGGATTTTCTTATTTATTGATTTGAAATTATTGTTTTTCTAAAACTTTTGATTTAAATTTAGTAGTATAGCATTATTTTGTGATTTTCTGATTAATCTGGTGTATTTATTCTTTACTCAGCCTTGTAATTGCATAAAAGTATCGGTAAGGGTATCATATCCACGTGTTACAAGTTGCAGCTCCACTGAACGAGAAGTTTTCTAGCCATATTTAGCAGCTTTATTGACCAATTGATACATCAAATTATTTTCTATAAACAGCGAGATTTGGAAGTTAATTAATACTTAGGTGTCCGTAGATTTACTGTTCATAACTTGCGCCATTGTTATACGATATGTTATATCCCAAACTAGATAGCGTTAGTACATTATAGTATAGTATATATAGTAGAGTATATAATATAATATTGTAAATTAATCAGCAAAATCTATTAATTTTGTTAAACTTTGTTGTCAATTAAATTGTACTTTAACTAAATACATATAACGACTTAGATTACAAATGTAACATAATTAATTAATAAATAACTTGATACGGAAGTTAATATAAACAGAACTCGTAGATAATATTTGATACTGAAAAATATATATAGCATTATAACTGTGTTGGGATACAAGTTTAGGGTTATAATTTTGTACTGAAATTGAAATTTTATTGAAATTAAATCGAAATCATGACTCAGACCAGAGCAGCTAAGCAAAAGGCTCAAACTAATGGGAGTGCTGTGGCTCAGAGGAGAACTGAGGGGGACAGTTGCCCTCTGAATCACAGCCTTTTAAAATGTACAGCTTGCATGTTGTTTGTGGAGCAATCGGGTACGGGACATGATATTGCCATGGGGGATGTCTTTGTGTGTGCACGATGCAAGGAGTGTAACGAAATCAGGCGACAACTCAGCGTTGTTATGGGCCTACATGAGAGCTTGAAGGACAGGGTGGATGCCCTCGAAGGATCTAAAGTGAGGGCCCATCAAGCTCTCAGCTTCCCACATCAATGCCAGAGCTTGCACTTAGTCATCACGCAACACAGCGGCAACCCCCAAGGCAGAATGCGCTGGTCCCGCAAGAACTAGTAGCTGGTGACTCTATTGTCAGGGAAACGGGGAACATGCTTTGTAAAAAGGATAGGTGGAACAGGACCAGGGTACGTCTGCCAGGGACAAAGGTTGATGATGTTATAGAGCAGATATCATCTTTTAAGGGCACAAAAGGTGATATAGTTGTACATGTTGGCACTAATGATATTAAGAGTAGGAGACTGGCAGAATTACTTAACAAGTACAGGTCACTGTTGAAAAAAAGCCGTGAATTAGGGTTGAATTTGAAAGTGTCTGCAATTCTGCCCAGACACGATAGGAGGGAGTATATGATGAGAGCCTTATTGATCAATTCGGCCCTGGAAAGATTGTGCAAGGCTCAAGGGGTAGAATTTTTTTCAGCCTGGTCTGAACTTGTTAACAGAAGGGACTGCTTCTACAGGGATGGGATACACTTAAATAGAAAGATGCTATCGAGGCAGTGTTAGGTGGGTCGGAAAACTGCTAGCTTGGGGGATACAAGGACTAAAGATTAACAGTAGCCACTGGCAGAGGTGAAAGTGATTCTTGCACTGCTTCTATTGGGATGAGCAGAAGCCTGGAAAACAAGATGCAGAATATTTCAGAGACTGCTGGGAGTCATTGGTGTACAAGTAAACACATGGGTTGTGTTAGGGGAGCTAAGAAAAAGAACAGGTGCATGTATACTTGCGTGTACACCAACGCTAGGAGTTTGGTAAATAAATTTGATGAATTTGAGGTATTGCTCAAAGCATCAAAGGTGGATATTGTTGGGATATCAGAGACGTGGTGTCACACAGATATAAGGAATGCAGAACTGGAATTTGGGGAGTACAACGTCTACAGAAAGGATAGACAGGATAGGAAGGGAGGAGGGGTTATGCTATTAGTTAAGAAACACATAAAATCCATGGAAGTGAAGCCAGTCGACATCGCTGGACAGTGCAGTGTTGAGTCAGTTTGGTGTGACATAAGCATTGGGAGATCAAAATTGAGAGTAGGAGTGTGCTATAGGCCTAATGACTCTGATGAGTATAATAAGAAACTGTACATGGAAATAGAGTGGGCCAGTAAATCAGAGTCTTATAAATGGGGGATTTTAATTTCCCAGATATTGACTGGAATTTGTGGGTTGGTCACTAACACACTAGCAAGGCTTTTGTGGATTTATTGGATGATTGTTTTCTACATCAGCATGTTCGGGAGGCAACTAGAGGGAGTAATACTCTTGATTTGATTATCGGCAGTGATTCTTCATGCATTAAGAATCTGCAGATAGAGGAACCACTAGGTGGCAGTAATCACAGTGTGCTGAAGTGGGATTTACTCAAAGAGGTAACTACCATCAGGGGTAAAGGGAAGGGTTATTGCTTTCGTAAAGTGACTACGATGGTCTGAGACAGTATTAAATTCTATACAGTGGGACCAACTGATGATGTTACCAACAGCAAATTCAAAATGGGAAGCATTCAAAAACTTTTTTTTTTTTTTTAGCTGATGCTATGTAAGCTTGCTTTCTTGCATCATATACCTCTACTAATGCTAATGCTAACTCAACAAACTATTGGAAATAATATTACTTTCATCATCTGACACTGTTTCTTATAATTGAAGCAATGCAACTGTCCATGAGAATGTATTTCAATGAACAGTAATATAAAATATATTGTATTTCAGGCTCATTTAATTCTAAATACCTGAAGGGTTAAAAATTCCAACTGTGTTGGAAGAAGTGTTTACCAAAACTTGATCATTATGATGTTCATGTAATGGGTAGATGAGATGGGATTTTTGTAGCAACACTTCTTAGATTATTTGTAATAAAATCCCTAAAAGATAAATGATATTAAATTAAATTTTTGTAAATTCAGGATTCAATATCCTTTATCTTAACCTAGAAAGTAAATTTTTGTTGATGAACAACAAAAATAAAATAAAACAAAAACATACACCTAATTCTACACTTTAATGAGAACAATTAACTTACTTTTATATTTAAATTATGGGCTCAGCAAGTATGAAATATTGCTCTGACAAAAGTACTTACTGTGATATTACTAGATGTCCAGGTACTATGCTGAGTAAAGTGCCTATAAAGTGCAGTTAATAACCTGACTGCACGCTCCCATGAAGAACATTCTTTTGGCACATCATCTATTCCTTCTTTATGAATAAGAGATAGCAAATCCAGTTTCTCTAAATGTGGACTCAGATAGTTTAAGAGCTGGGACAGGGTAACTGATGATTCTAAAAATCAATAAACCATAATTAAACTGCAACCTAGTAATATAACCACACATTTTTTCTGTGTCTAAATGTATTCTGGTTAAGTTTTGTTTTGTTGTTTTTTTTTAATACAAAATTTGAACAGTAAGATGCTAATCTGCTATGTTTGGAATCAATTTAGAATAAGCAATTTCATTATTATAATTCTGTTGGAAGCTAGAAAGATGTAACCCCTAGTAACTAATCTTTTACATTTTTGTTGACTGCTTCAACACAATCTAACAGAACTTAATTTTTTCTGCTGTAAAAGGAAGGCTGCAGAAGACTGCAAAAGAATACAGTGTATGCCAGAGGTGGCCAACTTAATTTGTGATGCGATCTACTTTTTTTCTTCAAAATGTGCCACAATCTACCATCTCAAGAATTTTGTTGCACATGGGTAAAAAGTTAATCAACACATATTATTGAAAAATGTTGTTTATAAATTTTAAAATTAAATACAATTCAGAATTCTTATTTTAAATTCGTACATATTTAAATTTTTAATTTATGTGAAGTTTGTGTCTTAACGTCATCTGCCAAGCTTTCAAAATTGGGGATATACTGTGATAAGGCTAACCATAAAGAATCTTCTGTATGCAAGTCTGTAAGAGTAGAGCGATTCTTGGTCTTTGTTTGTTTCTAATACGAAAAGGCCAATTCACATAGATATGTGGAACCAAAATAGGAATTAAAAGTTCACTGCATTTTTTTAGTTGGGTACTTTTCTCGGCAAACATATTTTCAAAAGTCATTTTCTGATGACCTGGCTTTTAGGAAGATATCATTTTGTAATGTAATAATTTCATTTTCAAGTAATATTTTCTCCATGTGAAAAATCTCAGTGATTTTTTCTGCAATTTGTTTCATATTTGTCAACATTAAATGGATAAGAAATATACTGAACAATGTCTTCAATTGTTTTAAAAATCACTGAATCTGGTTTTAAAATCATCCACAACTTTCTCAATTTCAGAAACATATTTCTCACTATTAAATTCAAAAACAGGATATTTTTG
Organism: Mastigoproctus giganteus; assembly: GCF_048544385.1. Taxonomy (NCBI): domain Eukaryota; kingdom Metazoa; phylum Arthropoda; class Arachnida; order Uropygi; family Thelyphonidae; genus Mastigoproctus; species Mastigoproctus giganteus. The sequence goes on from NC_143588.1 coordinate 80,495,341, forward strand.
CGAATGATCTTACATATTTGCAAAATGATCGATTTTTTTTTCTTTTAGATCCTTAGCCATTGCCAAAAATTGATATTTATATGCAGAAATACTACTAATCATGTCACCCACATTTTTATTTTTTCTTTCTAATTCCAAATTCAGATCACTTAATTTACTGGTAAAATCTGCCAAAAAAGCCAGATCACATAACCACTCCGTATCTTGTAGCTACTGATAATCATCTCCCCTTTGATCAAAAAATTTCTTAATTTCATTCAGCAAATTTCGAAATCTCTGTAGAAACTTACTCTGGTTCAGCCACCTCACATCTGTGTGTAATATCATATCTGGTTCATTTTTGTTGAAGTGCATTTTGAAGAGTCTCCTTTGAAGAGATTGTCCTCTGATGGAATTCAAGATTTTGAAATCTATGTCCATAACACTTTTAGTATTTAATCTTTTTCTGGCTAACACTAGAAAATGGTGGATGACAGCGGTAATTCAAAAAATCTGGAAAGTCATCCTTTTGGCACAATGCAATGAATCCGTTAAGATGCCCTATCATTTGCTTTAGCTCCATTTGTTGTTATCGATATGAGCTTAAATAGTGGCAATTTAATTTTTTCAATAAAATTTTTGAATGCGTATTTTGAAATTTTCGAAATTTTTGAAATACAGGTGACCCCCGCTTAATGCTGATAATTAATTCCAGAAAAACGGAGCGCTAAGCAAGTGCCGCATTCCCATAAGGTAACATATGTATTTGTAAGTTGCGGTCAGTGCCATAGGATATTTCCTAATCAATAATAAACGGTAGTGAAAAGATGCACAAATGTCGGTCTTAAAGTCTTTCCATTTCAATCCTGATAGTCGGCCTAGCCCTAGTTGCTTGCAGTGGAACAGCTATCTTTCCCGCTACTAAAATTAATTCTTTATTTTTTTATAATTGTTCTTACAGTTAAACTTGCAAGTCCTAAATTATGGCACATATCTGCTTGTCATTGACCGGAATCGATTCGCTTCAAAACGTCTAATTTAATTTTCAAATTCAGTCTTTTTCTTACATTTATAGTCTTCGTACTGCGTCCAGACGTTGTTGCTTTTTCATTCTCATCAGCCATTATTAACTCTTTGAAAATGTAATTGCATTGGTTGCATTAATTATGATACAATGTTCGAGTAAACTGTCCGTTACACACAATGTCTAATACTGTACTGAGTGATGATTAGTCTGGATAAATGCATATAACGCAAATATTACAAGCAATATACTTGATAATTTTTTAAAATGTTGATCTCGGAACTACGTAACAAGTCACTGTACTGCATTAAATTAGCATGCGAGAAAATTTCACTGAGTGTGGGAAAATTTCTCAAGTCGGCGTGGGAAACGTTTTAATGCTGTTTTGCTATTCATTTTCAAGCTATCGACTCCATCAAATGAAACGATTTCGTTAAATATGCCAAAATTGCAATCTGTAAAAGAGCGTTATAGTCAGATACGGGTTATAATATAAGAACAGCGTTATAGTGAATCAACGTAAAGCGAACCGCGTTATAACGGGGGCTTGCTGTATATCAAGAATTTAGTTCTTTTTTTTTTAATGAAACCATACTCAGCAGTTCTTCTCTAGTAACAGAATAATCAAAAACCATACAAACAAAAACGAGCAATTGAGCTGTATCACTGATGTCTGTAGATTCGTCCAGTCGTAAAGAAAAGGACACACAATTAGCAATATGAGCAAGCAATTGTTCACTCACATTTTTACTCATATTTTTCCGATGCATCACATCACAGTATTTCAAGATAATTGCAGATCTTGAAGCGAACTTTTAATTTCATTTTTGTTCTTAAAATTTTCAAAAAGAGAATCTGTTATTTCTAAAAATACATCTCTGATGAATTGACCATAAGAAAATGATTTGCATTTTTTTGCAAGAAGATGACTCACTTTAAATGATGCTACAATTACTGCTGTAGATTGTAAGTTAGGTGTCACAAAGAAATTTTGTTGTGCGAATAATCTGAATTTAAGTTATTTTAATTTATTTATTGTAAGGTCACTATTAGGCAGAAAATCCAATTGGTACAAAGGGTACTAGGAAAGTTTTGCAATACAGCTTTGTTTATTTAATTTTTTCAAAGTAATTTCCTCTACATTCAATACACCTCTCCATCCTCCGAAACCAATCTTTAAACCAGTTCTGCCAAGTTTCACTAGGGAGTAAAGCACACTCGCTGTCCCAAGCCCGTAGAAGGTCCTCATCACTGGAAAACCGCCTCCCTTTTAGCTTCATTTTCACATGCGGGAACAGTGCAAAGTCGCAGGGAGCAAGGTCTGGACTGTAGGGAGGGTGCTCGAGAAGTTTCAGTCCTGTCGTGGTCAAATATTCGGTGCAGGCTTTGACGCGGTGAGCTCTAGCATTATCGTGATGGAGGTACCAGGTGTCCATTCTTGACTTTGGTCGCAGGTTCTTCATAGATCCAATGACTTTAGGCAGGCATTGTTCAGTATACCACTTAGCTGTGACTGTCTTCTGCGTGTCCAAAACGACACGTTCCACAATTCCACTCGATTTGAAAAATACAGCTATCATTTTCTTCTTTACAGATCGGGATTTTCTGACAATTACGGGTGTGTCGTCATCATCAAAGAACCAAACTTTGTTTTGAGCCTTGGTCGGCAGATCGTAATAGTACAGCCAAGTCTCGTCACCTGTCACGATGTTGTTCACATACCGAGATTGTCCCTTATCAAACTTTTTTAACATCTCCCGGCACCAAGTCACACGTCGTGTCATCTGCTCTTCAGTCAGTTGATGCGGCACCCAGAGAGAACAAAGTTTCTTCACGTGCAAATGATCTTGCAGAATCGAACGAATTGCCGGTGCATTTAGGCCCAAAGTATCCTCTATCTGTTGGTAGGTCACTCGCCTGTTTTCGTCAAGCATTTTCCTCACAGCAGTAACGTTTTCCTCCATAACTGACGTTCATGGCCTTCCCGGCCTCTCAGAATCGTCCAGAGTGAAATTTCCCCTTTGGAATTCTCTATACCACCTGAATATCATTGTACGATGTGGACAATCATCATCTAGTGCAAGAGTCATTTCTTCTAAGCACTGGTCTATGGTTAAACCACGCACGAAATTATACCGCAAAACTGTCCTTATCTCATTTCATGACCACGATGTCATCGCAAGCACTTTACACTCTCACTACTAATGAATAACTGAGCCCATTGACTTGGTGCGGCGGCTACTATGCACGTATGAACATGTCTCAACATGCAGCAACAAGCAGCTTCCTGTGATTCATTGTTGCGTCATATTGCAAAACTTTCCTAGTACCCTTTGTATTTACCATGGAGTGCACCAAAGTGCCTTTCTAAATTTCCTTTTTTGGGTATAGCCATGGAAGCATTGCAAATTAAACAACATGTTTCTTTTATCATTACAAAAAAGTATTCTAGTTCCCACTCTTGATGAAAATGATACATTTTACTCTTTTTTGTAGTATTCGTTTTAAATCAAAGAGTATTAAATTAACGTATAAGTACTGTCTAGTTATTAATATTAAGTAAGCTAACTGGAAATCCTATCCATAGTTTTGCAAATGATAGCACATTGCATTCCACCTTCCATTTTGACAAACCTTGCCCTGCTCAATCAGCTTCAACTTCTCAAAAATCTGCTACCAATTCCCTAAATGCCGATCTTCAGGTAATTCTCCAGTGGGGCAAAGACAACTTAGTTGATCTTTGCTAAATCTTTGATCTTTGCCTTCTAAAACTCAGTCTTGTCTTATATCTCACAAAAAGGATTCTTCTGCTCCTATGCTTATCTTTGGTGACACTCCGATTTCTAGGCAAGTTGATATATCTCTTTTGGGGATTACCCTGATTTCTAATCTCTCTTGGCACAAGCACATTACAAATATTGCTTCCTCTGCATCTAAAAAACTTGGTTTTCTCTTTTGCTCTCGGCGTTACTTTTTTCCAAACAGATGTTCACTCTGTACAAATCGCAAATCTGCCCTACCATGGAATATTGTTTCCACATCTGGGGTGGCGCCCCCAAAACCTCTCTCAGGCTTCTAGATTCCATTCAGAAGAGGGCAGTTAGGCTAATTAATGACTCACCTCTAACTGAGTCTCTCCACTTGCTGTCTCATAGATGTACTGTTTCTTCTGCATGCCTTTTCTACAGATACTTCCGCAGGCACTGTTCTTCTGAATTTGCTTCTATAATTCCCGCTTTCTCTTTCAAAACAGTCCGAACACGTGTTGCCACCAGCCAACATCCATTTACTGTCCAACTTCAAACTCACAGAACCAACTTTTCATCTTCCTCGTTTATTCATTCAACTGCTGTTTTCTGGAACATCCTTCCTTCATATGTATTTCCTGAAAATTACAGTCTACAGAAGTTCAAGTCTAATGTCAACAAATATCTTCTCTCGTCTTCTCAACCTCCAACCCAAGCATGGTACTAAGTACTATAGGTTCTAATACCGCTCATGTTTGGGGTTTGCATAAAAAAAAAAAAAAAAAAAAAATACCATCACGATAAAGGGTTAGAAATGTGAATTCCTAAGTGATGCACTTTCTTTGAACACCAGTGTATATAGGCTTATGTTAAAGATAATATTTATAATAACATCTGTCTTCTCCATTTGTATTTGATCAGGGAAAAAAAAATTCAAAGAAAATATTCATTCGTGGCCAAACTTAGCTTCTAAATAATATTGGGTGCAAAAACTAACCCATGTAACCAATTAGATCAAAAATCATGTTTTAAAAAAAAGTGACTGAACTGTCATTATAAATGTAATATGTTCATTTTTTTTTTTTTTCGTTTAATAGCACTTATAGTATTAATAACTATTAAAGGAAAGCCTATAATTTTGGATGAGACTGGGAATCCAAAATTAGCTTATTCTACCTCTAGTTGACATTAATATAACACAGAATTGGATAGACAAAAGTGACTAATGTAACAAAAAATTGTGCAGGTGTTACCAGTAAATGTATTAACCTGTCAGCACTCAAGAAATTTTGAAGTCAATTTCATAATCTTCTTTTCTGTTGGCTCTTTGCATATGACCTGAAATGGCCATACTATGTTTTGTGTAGCCAATTCAGAATTGGTTTCATTAATAAACTAGTGTTTTGCCAATACTCTCTCCAACCATAATATCATATCCTTTTCATTCATACATCCCCTGGCAAAAATACAAACAAAAATTTCATATGGAATTTCCTCCATAGCAAACTGTTCTCTTAAATATTAACAATAATGGCAATTTTGTTTCATAATCAAAAATAATGACAGGAAATTGGGGGGTTTTTAATGGCCAGTAGTTGCAATCATTTTAGGACTTTTAAAGTATGTTAAGTTCTAAACTGAGGAAATAGGAAGACTTCGTCCATGTTCAAATGTCTGTCCAAATTCAAGGCAAGTTTTCCATAAACAGTCATGAATTTTAACAGCAAAAGTTTTGTTTAATATCTGGCCACAATCTTCCTTGTTAGTTAGTTTGTTTGTTATTTGGCTTTTAGGAGCATTAGCAACTAAGGCCATATTGCTCCGGCGATATGCAGTGGCCATTCCCTGACCTTTCCGTATTTGGTGGGCACAGGCTCGAACCCTGATCTAATCAAGAAGCATGTGCTACGCACTGCTGCTCCTGCCCACTGGCTACGGAGGTGCCTGCATTCTTCCTTCTGATCAACATGATCTTCCTTCCTTCCTTCTTTCCCACAATCTTCCTTCCAACCAACCGACCTAGTTCTGCAGGGTGATTCAAAATTTTGTAATCCAAATTGTTAGTGTTATTTTATTGTTAGCAGCCTGATGGAATTTGATTCTAAATGTTACAGCTCCAGCGCCGGTCACTCACAGATGTCTAACAGTTGGTATATATTAGTTTTCAGACAGTAACCGGTAGTGTTTTGTTTACAACAAAGGCAGCACACTAATTTCATACCTACAGCACATATTCATAATTGAACATCTGCAATCTCCAGATTTTTATCTTTCGGGATACTTAAAAGGAGTGGCATACACCAACACCTTTAATATATTGGAAAAATTAAAAACCAATTCTGAATCAAGTCTCAATGATGACTGTTCAAGCACCACGTTACGAGGAGGTATCACAAAGCTTTTCCCCTGACTTATTTCTGTGTATTCTATGAATATTATGTTTTATTGACTATACTGCTTATTTATCTAGTAATATATGCCAGAAGTTTCATTGCTCTAACTGTTATGTTTCGTTTTTTACAGACTGAATATGTGACAGGGTTATCATGGATAAAGTTGAATATTGATCCATTATAAAATTCATGTTTTTTAAGCAAAAAAACTAGGACTATCTATGAAGAGATGTCTACGGTGTATGGGATATCTGTCCATTGTATGACATTGTAGAATATTGGTGGAGACGGTTCAAGTGTAGCCGGGAGAGCATCCACGATGAGGAAAGAAGTGGGTGGCTATCTCACACTGCTGAATTTATGGAGAAAATTAAACAGCTGATCCTCGATGACTGCTGGATAACAATTAAAAAGATAGTTGCTGAGACTGGGATAAGTTATGGATCAGTAGAGAGCATAATTCACAATGATTTGAATATGAATAAGATTTCAGTATGATGGAGTCTTTGCTGGCTCACGTCTTGAGAAAGAAAAAGGCAGGCCTGCTCTGCTGAATTAATTTCCATGCATGACAGCAATCCCGACTCATTTTTTTTTTCCAATTGATGACTATGGATGAATCATGGATACATCATTTTGTCCCAGAAACAAAACAGATTTCAAAACAATGGAAACATCCATCATCACCAATTCCCAAAAAGGCCAAAGAATAACCATTTGCAGAGAAGGTGTTGCTGTCAGTTTTCTGGGATAAGATGAACATTATTCTCAAAGATTACATGGAGAAGGGTACTACCATCAATGCACATTACTATAACTTACTTAAGCAATTACATGAAGCAATTAAGGAAACGTGATGTGCAATGCACAGCAAAGATGAGCTGTTGCTTCACAACAATACATTAGCCCACACACTGCTGTTGCAACCACTGATCTTGCCCAGAAGTTAGGACTTCATATCTTGTTACACCTGCATCATTCCACTGACTTGGCACCTTCTGACTTCTTCTTCTTTCTGCAGCTGAATTTTTTTTTTTTTTTTTTTTTTTTGCAATGCAGAGGTAATTTTTGCAACAAAAAGCATGGGTTCAAGAGCAAAGTGAGACCTACAAAAATGGTATAAAGAAGTGACACAAAAGATGGAAAAAAAGTGTCACTTTGGGTGGCGACTACATAGACAAGGAATAATTATATTCCAAATCTCAACCTTGGTCAAGGGAAAAAACTTTTTGATTCCTCTAGTAAGTCTCATTAAACAGTGAAAGAAGTTTGTGCTTACATTTAGGAAGAAGGATTCTTAACATTTATTGCAAATTCTCTACTATAATTATTAAATAAAATTGAAAATATACTATGAGTTTCATGTCTTTTGAATCACCCTATGGTGTGTCTATGCTTCAGTCATTCTTTTTCATGACTTTCTTGGTATCAATATGTAGCTTCGCCAAAATCACTGCTATTCCTTTTGTCAAAACATGATTATTTTGATAAACATAAATTCTATTCTTACAGTGATTGGTCTGGCAAAATTTATTTTCTATCTATGTTCGTTTTGATGTTGTTCAAAATGTCTTTCAGCTGCTCTATACCCATGTTGTTTTGTATACATTACTTCTTGTTTAATTCTCAGAGCATAAGAAAACCACATTTCATAATCATTGCATTTGTACCTCAATTTAACTAAAAGATCACAGTGAATTATCCATGCATTTCTCAATGCCAAGAAGCTGTCAATAATTAAAGCCAGTGCAAAAATCTAATAATAACATCCTATATAATCATGTTGTTTTTGTTTATACTCCAGCACAACCATCAGATCACAAGAGTTTACAATAAATCGTGAATAAAATCATTAATCATATTTAACAGCCTGAATTGACTCAAAGAGTGCACTGCACTCTCACTCCTGACCACTTGGCTATGTCATGCTTAATCTTAGTAGATATATTTATACATAACAATTTTCAAAGGAAAAGTTAAAAAAAATTAAACTCATACCTTGTTGAATCACTTGTTTCTCCACCTTTGAAACTACTTGTGAAAATGTATCTAAGGTGCAAAGGAGACTAGATGCATATGCCTGATAAGTCTGACTAGATACTGCACCACTTGTTTGAACACTAGCTGTTGTAGAATGTATAAATTCACGAAAACGAGCTACAATGGTTCCATAAGCAGCAAATTTTCTCAACAAGGAAGCTAAAGTATTCTGTAATACATTACAAGGAAACAAAACTTATCTCTCCCATTAAAAATATAATTAATGAACAAACATTAAGCACTTTAAATGTTTAGTTTTTAAATATGAAATACAGACTCCACTAATGATTAAAGCATAAAATTTTTTTATGATAATCTAATTTCACAAAAATAACATCTATAATCCAATTTTTTAAATATATTTTAAATCTGTCTCCTTCAAAATATATTATGGACTAGAATTCATAGTAGCTAATAATCATATAATGGGACAAATAAAAAGGCAGAGCTAAAAAAAAAAAAAAAACACAAAACCATATAAATAACCATAAGTGAATTTTATTTGGGGATTAAAAAATTTACACGAGGTAACTCAGTGGGGGAGTATTAGCCTGAAGTTTTGAGAGTAGCCTTGCTCCCTGTTTCTGAAGTTTAAAAAGATAATGGAAGTCCTTGCAGCCATATAAAGGCTAATCTGAGGAAGAGCTTGCCATGTGGAAGTACACATACAAGTGTATTTCCAAAGTTACATGTAACATATCTTCCAGTTCATTCTGTAAAAACTACAGCTAAGAATCACGGGCAAGATAACCCTAGATAAATGGTCCAATCAGCTGATCGTGACCACACCACATATTTATACAAATTCAGTGCTCAATATTACTTTCCATAGGTAACCCATGGGGAATCACTTCTGACCACAACTGTGAGTTGTGAGTGTTATTTACTATATCATAAGTAAACTACAAAATTCCAGCTGTTGGACATAGTCCTGTGTTTCACGTGCCAAATGCACTCTACATGATATGGATTCATGCTTTCCTGTGTAAAGTTCTCCATACCCTTATTTGAGAAATGGAAATGGAAAAGAAAAGACATGGAAATCCTTCAGTACTAATACCAGGACCGGGCTGTCCATTTCAATAATGCACTTTTCTTCAACTGCATTTCTTCATCGTGGACACTCAACTGAAGTATATATGCAAGAAAATGCACTGGTCACTTTCAACAATTATATACTTGTTCACTTATTTTCAAAATTCACGCAATGATTAACTTCACAATCACATGATATTTTTCACCAGAAATGACTTTGGGCATAAGCACTTAAAGACAAAGTTATGAAATAATCCTCTATAAACAGAATTGAAAGAGCAGAACCCAAAAAAAGAATTTTAAAAGAAACTCCTTAAAATTAATGATTACACCTAGGTTCCTGAGCTGGATATCATCATTCTTCTCTTTCTTGGTGATTCCCTTCTACTTTTACTCTTGTTCCTCTCTGTCTCTCAGGGTAATGCAGAATTTTTTTTTTTTTTTTTTTTGGCTGGTGCAGCAAAAGCCTCAGGCTTCCTTGCACCAATATGGCTAGATATAATAATAACAACATCAAAATAATTAGTTTATCTAACAGAGAATTTAACATTTGTTCTAAAAAGTTAAGAAAGTTCTATGTTTTTGCCATTTGTGAACTCGCTCACTCTTTTATTATAAATATTACAGTTTGTAAACCAGTATTAATTACAAAAAGCTGCACATGTACAGCAGAAAATGCATGAGAACATCAGACTGGATTATGATAGAACATATTTTGGTTTTAGAATGCAAATATCAAATAAAAAAAGGTTAATTTTTTTTAAATGATAAACTGAAATTCAAGTCTTGAACTAATACTCTTCTATTTATATGGTATAAATGTATTGTATCTATAAACTGCATATGGATCAAAACCTCAAGAAAAGCCTGACATCTGCATCAGAGACTAGAACAACTCAATTGACAATAAAGAGCATCACACTCCAGAACCTATACTGGTCCCTCAACCACATGCACAACTCCTGTCAGTGGTCAGGATGTCCAGGCAAGTAAGAGAAAGGAGATAACATCATAAGAGGGCAACTGACCCTTTAACCCCCCCCCCCCTCACCCAAGTTAAAAAAGAAAAAAGGATGAAATAAATTTTTTATTTTTATATTATGTTCTCAAATAGATAAATCCATAATGCATCAATATCACTACACATATTTATATTTTTTAATTTCATTTTTAAATCTTATTTTTAATTTTCTACATTAAAAGAGCAGGAGCATATAAAAAAATTTGTAAAAAACATTTTGAAATTATTTAGAGGGAGGGGAGATTACTAAAACAAAAATTAAAGAAGCCACATATATAAGAAAAATTAAAGAAAAGACAATAAACAGAAATATGGGTAGAGATATAGATGCATTAGGGCTATGCTACTTTTTTTTTTTAATGAAACCCCCAGAAACAAAAGACATTAGAATCATATAGTACTTAGTACCATGCGTGGGTTGAAGATTGAGAAGATGAAAGGAGATACTTGTTGACATTAGACTTGAATTTCTGTAGACTGTAATTTTCAATAAATATGTGTGAAAGTAGATTTTCCAGAAAATGGAAGTTGAAGGAATAAATAAGGAAAAGGAAAAGTCGGTTCTTTGAGTTTGAAAGTTGGACAGTGTAAGGATGCTGACTGGGTGTGGCATGTGTTTGTACTGGTTTGTGAGTTGAGGAATTATAGAAACAAATTCATAAGAACAGTGCCCCTGGAAGTATCTATAGAAAAGGCAGGCAGTAGAAACAGAACAGTGAGAACTATGAGACAGTGAGTAGAGAGACTTGTAAGAGATCAGTCATTAATTAACCTAACTGCCCACTTTTGGAATCTAGAAGCCTGAGAGCGGTAATGGGACACCACCACAGATGTGGAACAATATTCCAAAGTTTCAAAGAAAGAAAGAAAGTCAGAATTCCAAGTGATTAGTGGAGTTGGGAGAATGATAGAGATGATAGAATGGGGAAGAGAAATTTTAAGCCAGAGAAGATCAAAAAGAGGAGATTCCAAATTACTAAGTATCAACAAACAATATCAGATGGCAGACTAAGTGGAAATGGACATCAGTGAGATTGGAACTGAAATCACATATATTTGTAAAATGAAAGAAGTGTTTGGGAGAATTTTAGATCTTTTCACAGATAAGTTTTGTTCTATTAATTTGACTATTCATGATGTATTCAGTAGTAAGAAAATGTGGGGAGGACATACATGAAATAATGAAATTTTTGGATATGGCGTACACACAGCAAGAATATACTCAGCTCCTTGATATAATGCAGCCTTGACAATGCCCCCACATACACACTACTTGGACTCCCTACAATCACTATCTGGAAGTGTAGAGTCAGTGAGATTATACACTAGCTGATCCAGATGCCTCCTAGTCTGGTGGACTATTTAATGGGTGGCCTGTAAATACCATTTTAGAACTGTACCAGCTGGCAACCTGCTGTACCATTTGGCAACAGAATATAAATTTAAAATAAAAAAAACATTTCCTCCTTGTTTTATTATTATTTTTTTTTACTCAGGGTTTATAATTATAAACCAATCAATCACCCTCAAATAATACCATCTCCTTCTCTTACATGGCTGGACAACCTGACAACCAATAAGAAGGTTGTGCCTGTGATCAAAGGACTCAGTTTCCGGAACTTGATGCTCTTTATAATGGTAATTATCGTGGTGTAACAGTGGTTTAAATTGTAGTTATCTCTTAATGGAAATAACCTGCAAAGGTAATGACTTGGAGCTCCATAAGTTCCGAGTGCTGTTGATGGTATTCAAACCAGGGCCTTTCTATGTGGTTGACAAATCCACTCATATATGGAAGTCCTGCTAGAGGTGAGAAACCAGAAGAAACTTGTTAACATGAGACTTAAATTTCCAGGTTGTAATTTTCAGAAAATACATATAAGGGAAGGTAGTTTCAAAGAATGGAAGTAGATAGGGTGAATGAAGAAAGAAAGGGATGGTTGGTAAGTTTGGAGTTGAACTATGAATGGTTCAGAATGGTTAGAACAGAGGTGACTGACACAACTGTATTATAATGTTTGGTAACAAGTAGTAGAACTACAGATACCAATTCATATGAAAAGTGCTTGCAGAAGTGTCTAGAATATCTATACAACAATGAGTGAAGTGGAGTTTAATAAATTAGTGAGAGCAAGGTCACTAATAACTTAATTACAATCTTTTGTACAAAGATGTGAATTTGTAAGGAGGCTGCAGGGCACATTTCAGATATGGGAAGAGAAGTTTATATGGTTGTATAGATCAACAATTTGTACAGGGCTTAATTCAGAAATTTTAATAGTGGAAGCCAAAAAACATGAGCTAACTTCCAACAAACCTACTACAGTTTTAAATATGTTGGATCCTAGGCACATAAAAAAACTAGGACATTTGTCATATGTACTGTGCTGCATTATAATATACTGCCCCCTACAACTGTAAATCATTGAATTCATTTATTATCTGTCTTTTCAACTAAATATAACAAATTGAGAGCTGCCTTCTGCTGTAAATAAATTCTTACATCAGTTGAAAGTTCCACAAACAACACTTGTAGATAACTTTATATGCAAAGTATCATTTGTTTAAAAGCAGCACTTCTTTTTTTTGAGTGATTGTTGGATACCAAAGTCTGTTCTCTCATGAGTTTTCAAAAACATATGTTTACTTGCAGCAGTGAAAGTTTGCTCATCACCAAACATAGAAGAAAAAGAAAATCTTTAATTTACTGAAAATTATTGATTAATATGCCAAAACAGCAAAATTCCTAAGTGAATAAAAACTGTTTTGTGCCATTTTTTATACAAATTTAATAACACACGTTAAGAACTTACAGTTGTATAATTTTATAGCTAAGGCTCAAAGTACTGTCTGTTAACTCATTAAAATTTTTCAGCAAAAGCTTATTTCCCAGAACTCATCTCTTAAAATCCATAGGAAATAAAAGTAAAATTGAAAAAATTAACTAAATGAGTATGAATAAGATCATGCCCTGGGGAAGAAGTGCACTGCTTTTTTACTGGTTGTCATTCATAAAACTGTGCAGAAAGAAAATTGGTTATTTCCTTTTCATTGTATTTCCTTTTTATGGAATTTTATAAACAACCAGGGAAAAAGCAGTGCACTTCTTCTTCCCCAGGGCACGATCTTATTCTTACTCATTTAGTTAATTTTTTCACTTTCACTTTTATTTTCTATGGAATTTAAACAATAATAATGATTTTAAGAGGTGAGTACTGGGAAATAAGCTTTTGCTAAAAAAAAATTTTAATTAATGACTTACTTGAGTAACATGGGACATCTGCACATCATCCCTCACAGTGAAACAGTTTCCTTGCCACTGAAATAAGAACAGGTTCTTTACTCCCCTTACCATCCTGTTGAAAGGGAGGAAAAATGCTATTAAGAATTACCTCAAATTAAAAATAATGATTATAACAAATGATCAAAACAACCTATAGTAAAAATTTAAAAATGCATCTTAAAAGATTTCACAAATATTATAATTGGAATTCACTAGTAATATATTTCTTTTTTCTAATTTTTACACTTCTCTAAGAATACATACCAGAGTACTTCTCTAATAACTTGTCTTTCAGTAAGTGTTATACCTTTTCCTCGAACAAATATTTTTCCAGAATTTTCTAAGTAGAGTTCCCTATTTAAAAAATGAAATTAAAAAAAATATAAGAATACTATTCAGTACATGGAAACTAACACTAAATGTGATGCCTTTCAAATGTATATAGGTTAAAAATTAGGAAATATACATGGTCCCAATGGCTAATTTCTCTTTAAAATTGCCCTTGCAATTAGCAGTGGCTACACTGCTGCTGCTGTTCTGCACTGTGTAGAAAAGGTTTCACATAGCTGCTAATCTTTGACTTTCAGAAAAAAAGACAGTAATTTTTATCCCAAAAAAAAGCAGAGTTTTTAAAATCCAGGCTTTAAACTTCACTGACAACATATGCATTTCATATTAAAAATATAATTGTAGGACTGCTATATTAAGAGTAGGGTTTATGTTAAGGTACAGCTAAAGGATCGATACAGCAAATACAGTATGCCTTTGCTTAAACAGTATGCTTTCGATCATTAGTAAAACTAGTATTTTATTGTCTGTGAATTTCTATTTGGACTATCTGTTAGACATAATTGATTGCAACTGCTTCAAGGAAGATACTGCTGCAGACTTTGCCCTCTTCAGAAATGTTGAGTTAAAGATTTGTTTATAACAATATAACTGCTGTCTAGACTTGGCTGTTAAGTCTAGACAGCAGTTTCATTAGAAAGATATCTGAACTGGGTTTCTGTTTTTTTTACCTAGATGAATATCCTCTAACACTCAACACTGCTATGAGAATTGTTAAAATAACAAGCATGACTTCAGATAATTTTAAGTTTTCTTCTGCACTTGTCAATTTCCCAACCAAAGACTACTATACATCAATTCTTTCTTTCTTCTAGCTTCTGGTAAGTTTTCACACTGAAATTGACAGAGTTGATACTGCAGAATTGCTTTGACATGTCTGATTCTGATTTAAACTGAAAGATGTAATAAATGGTCATCATTCTTGTATGCTTTGTTCAAGGAATTTAATGGTATGAGTGGAAGGAGGACACAACCCCTGAATGGATTTTTGAAGATAGATACAACAGAAAATGGTTCAAGTTAATCAACTTTAAGGGAAAATTATGAGGATAAAGGCTATGTAGATAAAACATACAACTGTAATTCAGGTTAAAATCACAAAAGCTCTATAAAAGTGTTGTATTTCACAAACAACAAGGAAACTACACATGTCAATCTTCAACGTAGTCACCATTATGTTTGATACACTTCTTCCGATGCTGCATAATACCTGGATTCCGCAGAGAGAAAGTTTAGTGATCGATGCTGAAACCATTCATGCAACATCATCTTGACCTCTTCAACTGATGAGAAGTGATGTCCTCTTAGTGGCCAAAAAAAGGTGATAACCACAAGGAGCTAAGTCCAGTGAATATGCAAGTTGGAGTACAATATCTTAAACTTCATCTCCTGTATTTGATTAATGATAGAATGGGTGTTATCAATGCTGCGTGTACACACACACACACACACACACACTTGAGGACCACAATCCATGATGTTTCTTTCAAACTGCTGGATTTAATTAGTTCAGAAATGCAGAGTATTTGTCACTCATCATTGTTTCTTTTCTCTCTCTCTCTCTCCAGATAATTTTCCAGAATCACTTCTTTGTAATCTCAGAATATTGTGAGTAACACTTTCCCAGTTGATGCTTGGAAACAGACTTTCTTCAACTGAGGTGAGCCTGCATGGAGCTACTCTTAATTGTGCATTTTGCTTTCTCACATGTCAGAGTTCACCCAATTCGTCTCCCATCACTGTGCATTCTAAGATGTCTCTCCTTCACACAAGTACCATCAAAGAAGCATATGGAACACACATGATGTAGACTTACTTTCAGTTATAGTGTTAAATACTGAGGAAACCATCAAGCACATGCTTTTTAAAAGTGTAACTCCTTGCTAATGACAGTATGCACTAAACCAACATTAATCTTGTACACTATGGCAATTCCTCCAAGAGCAATGTGGCAGTTTCCTTGTATGAGTTCTTCCACTGCCATTATGACTTCTGGTGTCATGATATGATATGCTTGTCTTGGTCAAAGAAGATCCTCAACACTTTCAATACTGAGAATTTCAAGCTGAGAATATTTTTACTCACCTCACTGCAAACATGAAATTTTTCTTTATAGAAAAATCAATTTTTGATTTTTCATATAATACCAATATCAATTTAATTTTCACACAATATCAATTTTTCTTTATAGAAAAATTGATATTGTGTGTTGTTGCTACTGGTACACAAACAAAAGAAGGGCAGGTCTTATATTGAAAGCCTGAGTATACGGAATTTAAAAGTTTATTACCTAAACCAGCTCTTCTAACAAAATATTTCTTAAAGTGGTCACTTTAGATAAAAAGACACTTCTGAGAAGTGTCCTACCTAACAGTTGCACTGAATGAATGAATTAAATGAGAGAGAGGCAAGAAGATATGAAATATACTTGCCATTCTTTTACAAGATTAGCAGATAAAGTTTTACTAGGAGGTTCATATGGCTTTTTTCCGAATTGTATGTTCCAGTATGGTTCAATGATATTCTGCTCCAGCCATGACTGGCCAGTGGATTGATGAATTGAATCAACTTTACTTTGCCCAATTTGCTGAGAAAGAGCTAAACCAGTGCTGCTATCTGGACTAATAACTATTCCTGAATCATCCCTGTTAGAAGGTAGCCGGTTTTCTTTATGAGATGACTTCCTATCTTCTGTTTTTGCCTCTTCTTCTACTTCAATTTCATTAACTATTTCTTCAGAACTGTCATCAGAAGAGTCCTTCAAAAAAAAAAAATTAAAAAAATAAAACATTTAAAAATATATAAATAATAAAAAAATACTTTGAAAAAAGATTTTTCTGTTGTTATCTTAGGCTTATGGCTTCACCTCTCACATTCCTTTCAAAATCAAAATGATAATAAATATTTGTCCATTAGTCATAATAACCTTTTAATGATATCAATTAATATAGCAAGATTAACATCACAAATTTTCCAAGCAAACAAATTTAAAGCTTTCTTTTTAATTTATAAAGATAACATATTAGACATAAAATATTTATACACTTCATGCTATTAAATGTAAAATATAATCTGTTTCATTTATGAAGAAAATGCATTTGTCTTTCTTACAATACATGGTCAATAATGTACAACACAGGTACAAAATAATGTACCTGTGTATTATTTGAATAAATTTCAAAAAATAATACATTAGCACACACCCCTAGGTTTCCTTTAGTACATAAAGTTTCAGGCCTAAGTTTCATAGCCTTGGAACTAAGATGTATGTGCACACACTTATAGATTTGGCTCAACAATACCCAGTTCGTAGTTTCATACTTTCTCAAGAGAGCTAGATCTGATATATGGCTTCTAGACTTTCCCAGTCAATTCACTACAAAATTAATTGCTATAATTTTCTTATAAAAGTTGCCCTAAGTTTCTCAGCAAAATAAAATGGGATCAGAGTCTGTAAAGTATTATGAGGAAAATAACAAGAAACTTATGATAGGGTTAACAAAGGATATTTTTGTTACCATGCATACATAACTAGGATGATTAAATGACTAGGATAATTTACTCTAGGATGAAGAGAGCTACTTTACTGAATTCTAATATGGCATCTGATATATGTGCTAAGGGCAGGGTAGGTAACATGCAGATATAAATTACTGGTAAAAAGATACTTCACTACATAGGTAATAACAAGGCAGAAAAAATATTTAATATAATAAAAAGGATAAATAACTGATCAGTTGAGCTCACAATAAAATTTATTACACAAAAGATTTAGAATTTTGGTGCAACTACAGATATGTTAACAATTTAGGTTAAAATTTTGAGAAAAACAAGAAATATAGATATACATTTTGATCTGTTTTTACAGATTACGACACTGATTTCTGTAGCATCAATGGAGGACAGCTGTTCAATCTAAAATAAACTAAGCATGGTAATAAACTAAGCATTCTATATTCATTCTGAATACAGAATGACATGGCAGAAGGAGGAATATCAAGGAGGCCTAGGCCAAACAATGCAACCAAGGCTCCAACGTTAACAGCAGGAGCTCACTATTTCCCAACCCCAAAATAACTGGTATAGGGTACCCACAAGCTATTTGGTTAGAAATGGCAGATTCAGACTTATGACATTGGATATCCACTTCAAACAGCAGTTAATTGTTCCAACAGTCTCTCCCTTGCCACCCCACCTGTTAAATAAATCCACAGATGACCCTGGAAGAGCTATACTGTGTGGCTCTAGAGCAGATGGTGTATCTCCTATAAGCAGAGCTCCACAACAATCCTTTGTGGCCACTGTTTCTTCAGCTGTAGAGAGGAATAGACCAGAGCTCTCCCACCAGGAAAAGAAGAAAATGTTAGTCAAAGAATTTTTCACTTTATTAATTTTTCATAAGAAGGTGATCTGGAAAAACAAATCAAATCATTGTTGACTGTTACCTAATCTCAACCACCCTCTCCTCCCCACCATCTCCAGAACTAGCCAGCACAAACCCACAGAGGATCTGAGGATGAGTTATAGATTCATCCACCTCAAGGCAACAATTCATCAAAAAATCACTGGATCCAGGATATCCTATCTGGCATCCTGCTGTTGGACAATTGATCAGAAACCTCATGTATAAATAAGCTGTTGATGGCACCTCTTGACAGAATACACAGTCAGAATTGAGACATTCGGCAACCAGGAGGCTGGAAACACGTAAGAAATTTTGGTTACTTTAATTTAATCTCTTTTATTTTCCCTTGTACTTATATTACTTAAATTGTAAACAGGTGAAACTAATAATATGAAATGTATTAAACATAATATATAAATTGTAATTATCATTTAGAAGATACATTATATTAATACAGTGGATTCCGGGTATTTGGGCCACCGGTTAATCGGGGCAGCCGTTTATTTGGGGCAAATCTTAAAAAAAACAGAAACCATTGAGAAAATAGCCAGGGTTTACTTCGCTTAATTGGGACAGCATGCCGTTTAATCGGGCCAGGAGACCGCAGCACTGGAGATTACCCTACGATTGTCTCTGACAGTACCACGTGGTTCGGTCGAAATTCTGGGGGTCACAACCATAAAACAAAAACAATTAGCAGTCACCAGTTTATTGGGCTTTTCTGTTAGTGAAATCTGTCATAAACGGACAGTAAACTCGATCTTACTGAATTTGCGATAACACCGATAGCTGGAATTCTGTGGGTTATTATGGTGAAATGTTTTTACACTTCCACGAAATCTCCAATCATATAAAAAAATTAATTTTCAGATCTTCTCTTCATTCCTATTTTTAAAGCTTTGTAACTCGTTACTCTGTTTTCACTTGCACATATTGTGTTACTTGCAATTTGTGTGTGCTGTATTCTTTGTTATTGATTGCTTATCTTTTTAATGTTTTAAATTTTAACCCCCACCCATAAATGTCAGTGAACAGAAATGTCAACTAGTTCATATGTACATATTACAGTACATATTAATTATTCCGATTATCACGTATATTCTTCCGATTTTCACATATCATTTAATTTTTTAATTGGTAAGGTAATAAAGGGTAAATTTGTGCTTAATATATCTTTGCTTTTATAGCCTGTGGATAATATTCTTCCTATTTTCGCTAATTAGAATCTCTGTTTAATAGAATTAAAATTCAATTCACAAACGTGATCACAATGACCGGCGCTTACTGCACATTGTATAGTGAACGGTACTTTACCATGGTGACTCTATCGTAATGTGATTTGATTGTACAGTGAACCAATTGTAAAGGAAGGGTACATTGTATTTTTAACTATTTACGTGAAACTTCGGATAATTGGGGCAAAATGCACTAGTCACGATGTGTCCCAAATAACTGGAATGGACTGTATTAACATAATAGTAATTTGGTTTATTCTTTCTTTCTTTCTGTTATTGAAAACAACCTATGTGTGGCCTGTGGATGGGTTGCAGCAAGGTTCCTGAAATGCTACATTAGTGTATAGGGATTTAGTTAGTAGCTAAATAAACTATCTTAATATTCATGTGGTATAAGAGTGGTCATTACAGAAACTTGATGTAATGGAAAACCACTATGTAACATCCTTCTCCAACTATATTGCTTGACTGATCTTATAATAAAATTGAAACCTGAAGATTTTTAAAATTTATTGTAATTTTGGTGAAGCTATACATGTATTAATAATTTAGGATAAAATTTTAAGTAAAACCAACAGTCAATGATTTGATTTCTTTATCCAGATCATTTTCCTGTGAAAAATGAATAAAATTAAAAGTTCCTGTAGACTTAACATTTTCACCTTTTCCTGGTGGGAGAACTCTGGTCTATTCCTCTTTACAGCTGAAGAGACAGTGACCACAAAGAGGCTGTTGTGGAGTTGTGCTTATAGGAGTATACCATCTGGTGTAGAGCCACTTGGTATAGCTCTTCCAGGGTCAACTATGGATTTATTTAACAGGTGGGGTGATACGGGAGAGGCTATTGTACCAGCTATCCTGGGGGAGGAGAGGATAGTCAGTTCCTTCAGTTAACGTTGGTGCCTTGGTTGCATTGTCTGACCCAGGCCCTTCTTAATATTCCTTCTCCTGCCATGTCATTCTGTATTCAGAATGAATATAGAATGCTTAGTTTATTTTAAATTGAACAGCTGTTCTCCATTGATGCTACAGAAATTAGTGTCATAATCTGTAAAAACAGATCAAAATGTATATCCGCATTCTTGTTTATCCTAAAATAGATACTATTTTAAATTCTAAATCTTCATGTAATAATTTTTATTGTATACTCAACTGAGCAATTATTTATCCTTTTTATTATATTAATTTTTTTTTTCTGTCTTGTTATTACCTATGAAGTGAAGAATCTTGTATCTTACAAGGGTTTCCAAATAAATGTGCTCTGTAGTTTTTTCCTGGACAATTTACTGAGGGAAAAAATCTTAGCCCAAAAATTAGCAGAGGCATTCAATATATGTATGTTATTTTTCATCTCTTTCCATTTGAATAGGTTTACTGAAACATGAGCATGTTTCCACATGTTTACTGGCAGAGCACATGTCTCTGCCAGTAAAAGATTAGTCCTGCCACTTTTTTGTCTTTTAAGCCTCTTTTTCAATTCACCACCAATAACCTCCTTATCAACAATCCTCAGGTGTTACCTTTCAGGACTAAAATGAGTCTGAAGTAGCAAGACAATATTATTCTGATGACCGACTGCAGTTTCACTATATTCCAGAATGATTTGAAATCTTATAACTAGAAGCTGAAAAGCTTAAGCATAGAAACTTCCTTCTTTCATCTGTAAAAATTTATTTTTTAAAAAATGCCTAGCATTATTTTTTAGTGAAACCCAAAGTACAATTTTATTTTTCATCCTCATGTTCCTCAAACCACTCTTTCACACATTCAGCACAGCAGATCACTATACTGTCATCTTGAAGGTAACCCCCTTTCCATATGGGTACCTTCAAGATGACAGTACCTATTTTATCCCTATGAAATGCCAAATGCACAAAACAAAAATCATACCCCTTTTGAAAGCCTGATAGTTCCTGTCCAGTTCCCCATTGCTGGTGAACTGATTTTGGCACTAACTGGGTGCTTTCTTGCACAGATCACAGTGGCCAGTATATCACAGATCTTTTTCAATCATGCTTCAAAACTATAGACATTTCTGCTTTAAGCTCCAGCTCACAATATATCTCATCAGGCAAAATCTAGAAGCAGAAACTGATTATTTTAATTTTGTTAAAAATAAATATAGTTTATAAAGTACTGATAAAAAATTTTTCAATTCCATATTATTCAAAAAAATCTAACCTCTTCATCACTAAGTAGAGAATATTTCTGCTCTCCTTCTAAAAGATATCCTGCCCAGTCAAACTGCTCCTCTGCTTCTGAGGTTGCTAGAATTAAAATTGCAACTCAATTTTTATTTGGTTTTAGCAATGAAAAATGATGTAAGAAATCAAAACTAAAGTAGGATCAGAAAGAAGAGATTGAAATGGAGGAAATCATGGATACCATCTCTATTGTTGAGGTTCAAAAGACAATGAAAAATATCAAGTATGAAAAAGTAGCAATAGTAAGTGAAATTAGACTTGAAATGCTGAAAGCTGGAGCAAAAACTGTTTTCCAAAGGACAAGTTTACAAAGATTGGAGCAAAGCATTAACTGCACCAAATATACAAAAAAGGAAATAAAACTGAATGTAGCAATTAAAGAGGAATTTCATTGCTAGAGAGGAGGATTAAAAGTATTATTGAATATATCCTTGGGGCTGTTGTTTTGCTCTTATAACAAAGCAATAGAACAATGAGGCATTAGAAAATTATATGTAAATTGCCCATACTCTATGGTTCAGTTTGCCTATTTTGCAGAATGACAAAAGTTTTCATGAAAAACTGTCACTTTAGACTGAATAACTTGACCACTATGTGAAAAGAGCCCACCCAAAGAAATCCCTTCTATATGACTCTTCTGTCTTAATGGAACTGAAACACAAGCCTTTTCCATAATAGCATGGTATGCTAGTAGTGTCACTAAGCAAATATATTGTTTATATAAATTGTATGCACCAGATCTGTAAAAATAAAAAAAATAAATAAAAAAAAAGAATATATATGAGCTATTAGAATAAGAAAAAAAAAATCATTCAAAAGGAATTAGAAAAAAAAATAATTTAAAAGGAATTAGAAAAAAAAAAAACTTAGAACTATTACTAAAAAGGACTTAGTTAAAATAACTACATTCTATATCTTTTGTATATCAGTTTTACTTTATAATTTAGGTGAATAACAATTACATTATGTTTCGTATTGTGTTTTAAGATATGGTAAATATAGTCAATCTCAAAACAGAAAACCTATTTTAATATGTGACTGTGATAGGTACTGTGTTGAAAAAGAAAACAATGAAAATGAATGAATGAACATAAGTGTGTGAGTGTAGCTGTTTATTTTTATATGAAGGAGGAAAACTAAAGCATTTGCTGTACAGTGCCAAATTTTAGGTGCCTTTTTAAATGCATAAAGTGCCTGATATCTTCAATATGTCTGACCTGTTCATGAAACAGCTAGCTCCCAAAGAATAGATTCTCATGAAATTTTATATTTGACTATTTTAGAAAGTTGTCAAGCCACCCTAATTTCATTAAAATCTGACAAAGAGAAATCAGGCAATTACGATTTCTTTCTTTCTTTTCTTTCATACATATCATATTATCCAAACAATTTACTAAACATAAATAACACTATATTGTATTAATCACAGACAATCTGTGGTATATGTGTTGAATTTCAATTTTTATTACAAATCAGGAGGAACATTATAAAAAAAGTAATGGAGACCACTCTGGTCAGAAATCCAGATGTACTTCAACAAAGCCCCAGAGGAAGACCACAAGGAAGCAGTTTCCAGGGAAATTGCCAAACCTGATCAATTCATGAAATTGGAGGTGAATGCTCGGGAGCTTGTTTAGTCTCATTCTAAGGAGCTGAGAACTGAAGGTCTCATCAAATATGGAGAGGAGGAAGATGATATTCAAAGGGGATACACAAAAGACAACTTCACAAATCACTCAATTTTTAAGGCTAGTGGGAAGCTGTGAAGAAGTTTATTAGAAGTTATCCTTCACTATGCAAACTTCACTGAGCTTCAAGTACATAATTTTATTGACAAGGCCGTGTCCTACAACAGGAAGATGCTGATGAAAGAGAGGAAGGCAGGCCAATAGAAAACTTTGGACCCTTACCAACAACCAAGGCTCTTATGGAAGGAGGTTCTCCTTTCAAAAATTTAATTTCTAAAACTAAAAATTCCACGATCAAACCCAATTAAGCAAGAGATCTTCTGAAGGAAGATAAGCCAATCCACATAATGACAATCATTAAAGAACAGATTACAGTTATTGTGCAAGGGTTTAGCGTAATTAGGTTTTTTAGAAAGATTTGTTGTCATCCAAAATTTCATTAAAATCAGACAGTCAGTTTATCCAAATGTAAAAATGATTCTCAGTAAAGGGATTTTCATGATATTTTATATTTATCTCTTTTAGACAGATCTGGCAAGCCATCCCAAATGTAATTAAAATTCGACAAATAGAAATTCAATTTATTTATTTATTATTATTTTTTTTTTCATACATATATCACATAGGCTATCCACATACTGCACATTACAGCTGAAGTACAGCAGGGCCCTGCTTTTCAGTGTTCTGCTAATATGGCAGTTTTCAATTATATCCACTGCTTGTTCCGCTTTTTCAGCATGATGCACTCATCAAACCAGGTCCAAGAAGGGCATCAGGGACCATTTTATCGTCTGTTTACAGCATGTCATAGTGTAAACATTAACGTTATTAGGCTTTTATATGCATTTGCAAGTGAAAAAAAAAAAGGCTGTGCTTCACATTTCAGCAATTTTCGGTTTTTGCCAAGGGTCTGGAAGGACTTAACCCACCATATGAGTGGGGCCCTACTGTACTGAATATTACATCTGTTGCTGTGTGACAAGAAAAATGCATGGGCAATATGGCACATGCACAGAAAAGAAATGTTCTTGGTTTGCACACATGAAACTCATTGCTCTTTTCTATCAGTTTATTAAATATATAAATCACAAATTATTACAATTTGCTTAATTAGATTAATCACAAAAGAAATGAAAAGTACATGTTATATATCAACTGTTATTAAAATCGAGGAAAAGTAAATAAAGTGCATTACATACTATGATGGAAGGTGCATGTAACTCTTTTTTTATTTTATTAAATCAAAGAAGATTCATGAAATGTATGTTGCATTTCAATTTTTATTATCCAATTCTTATTTTAATTATTAATATTTCAATTTTTATTTTATTATTTCATCATCATCATCAGCCATTTTCAATCCACTGCAGGATGAAGGCCTCTCCAGCAACTTTCCAGTTCCTTCTGTTTTGAGCACTGGCCATCCATTTACTACTCAAAAACTCATGAATTTCATCTATCCATCTCCGCCTTTGTCTTCCAGGTTTTCTTATAGCTCCTCTTGGGTACCATTCTATTATTTTCTTAGTCCATCTGTCATCATGTCTTCGAGCTATGTGTCCTGCCCAAGACCATTTTAGTTCTTTAGTTTTGATAAGAATGTCCTTTACTTGAGTTTGCTGCCTAATCCATGTGTTTCTCTTTTTATCTAACAGTCTGATTCCCAATATAATTCGTTCCATTCTTCGCTGTGTAGTTCTTAGCTTCTCTTCGATTCTTTTGGTGAGTGCCCAAGTTTCACTTCCATAAGTCATGGTGGGGAGTATACATTGATTCATTATTTTACGTTTCAGACAAACTGGGATATTGCTCTTCAGTATGTGACTATATTTCCTGAATGCTATCCATCCAAAATTTATTCTTCTCTTGACTTCCAGCCATTTATCATTATTACAGCTAATAACTTGTCCCAGATAAGTATATGACTCCACCTTTTCAATTACTGCTCCTTCAATCATTATTTCCCTTTCCGTGGCATACTTGTTCATCATTACTTTTGTTTTAGCCATATTCATCTTTAGTCCAAAATCCTTACTAACTGTGCATAACTGATTAAGATTTTCCTCTAATTCTTTGGGATCGTGGCTTATGACCACAATGTCATCTGCAAATCGTAAATGGTTTAGGTACTCTCCGTTCACATTGACTCCTTTCTGCGACCAGTCTAATCTTCTGAAAGCTTCCTCAAGGGCAGCAGTAAACAGCTTCGGAGATATTGTGTCTCCTTGTTGAACTCCTTTCTCGATTTTAAATTTGCTACTGTCTTTGTCTAGTCTAATAAAGGATGTAGCACTCTCATATATTTTCTTCAAAATCATAATATATGTAGTATCTATGCCTTGTCTTTCCAGTGCCCGAAACATTGCCTTATGCTGTATGGAGTCAAATGCCTTTTCATAATCCACAAATGCCAGGCATAATGGTGTTTTATATTCATTTGCTTTCTCCATTAGCTGTGATATTACATGAAGGTGATCCATAGTTGAGAATCCTGTCCTAAAGCCAGCTTGCTCTTTCGGTTGATTCTCATCAAATATTCTTTCTAATCTGTTAGTAATGACCCTTGTGAACAACTTGTAGATGTGGGATAACAAGCTAATTGGTCTATAATTTCCATTTTCTGATTTATCTCCTTTCTTATGCAGCAAAACTATGATTGCATTATTCCACTGCTTAGGCGTCACACCTTTTCTAATGCACTTTGTGAAGAGCCTTGCCAGTTTTTGTGTTATGTCTCTTCCTCCCAATTTTAACAACTCTACAGTAACTTCATCTTCCCCCGGGGCTTTCTGATTCTTCATTTTCTTCAATGCATGTTCTACTTCATCAGGAAGAATATAGAGTATGTCGTATGTGTTGCTACTTTGCAATCCATCTTCCCCACTGCTGGCATCATTCCCCTGCTCCTTGTATAATTCTCTATAGTAGTCTTCTGCTATTTGAATTATGCCTTCTCTGCTGTTTATAAGTACACCATTGCGATTCTTCAGTTTCAGTATCATTTGTCTTTCTGTATTACTGCTCATGGTTGCTGATTTAAATCCTTTGTTTTCCCTTAATGCTTGTTCTACTTTTGTGTTAAATCTTCTTATGTCCTCTCTGAGTCTCTTTCTAATGGCTTTGCATAACTCAGTATACTCAATTTTTTCCCTGTCAGTGTTTTTCTTGCTCTTCGTTTGTCGTCTTCAGTTCATCACGACAAGTGTTTCTTGACTAATTTTTTTCTTCTTTGGATTTCTTTTTCCCTATAGGTTTCTTGGGCTTTATCACTTTCAGAAAGTTGTAATATTCCTCGTCGATATCTTGGTCCTGAGCAGTCTGCAGAAGCTCAAACTTGTTCTTAAGTTCCAGTACATACTGCTTTTTCTCCTCTTCTGTTATCTCAAAGACCTTTGTATTATTTACTGGAGTCAGCTTTTTCCTTTCTTTTCCTACATCTATATCAAGTGTACATCTTACCATTCTGTGATCACTTCCAACATTTACCTTAGTCAGGACAGTAACATCATTCACAATATATCTTCTGTTAGTGAGGATGAAGTCGATTTCATTAGTAGTTAATCCATTTGGACTCTTCCATGTCCACTTTCTGTTCACCCTTTTCTTGAAAAAAGTGTTCGTTACTGACAGTCCTTGAGATTCTGCAAATTCCACAAGTCTTTCATCTCTTTCATTTCTTTCACCAATTCCAAAATTTCCTATAGTTCCCCTTTCTGTGCTGTTTTGTCTTTTTCCAACCTTAGCATTGAAGTCCCCCATAATAATAGTGTAGTGGGTTCTCTGCTCATCTAGAAGACTCTGAATTTTGTTGTACATTTCTTCAACCTCTTCATCATCATGGCTCGATGTTGGTGCATATATCATTATAATCTTTAGCTTGTACCTCTTAGAAATCTTGAGTATTAGTCTTGACACCCTTGGTGATGTACTTTTGAATTCCAAAATGTTGTTTTTAAAATCTTTATGGACCAGAAACCCAACTTCACCTTCACTCCTTTCACTGTTTCCATTGGTGTACAGCAGATTTCCACTTGATAAACTTATAAGTGATTCATTTCTTCTTGTTTCAGCCAAACCGATGATATTCCAATTCACATTTTCTAATTCCTTTTCCAGCTCTAATATCCTGTCTTCACCGATGAGTGATCTTACGTTATAACCATTAAAATTAGCAAGCACAAATCAAATGAAAGGAAACAACAAATGTACAGGGTTGTTAAAATTAAAGTATCCTTATGTAGTGGGCTCTGGAGCGAGTTCTAAGGCTCATACTGAAGAGAAATTTGGACAACAGGTACAATAAAGAATGCACTCTGCATTTATTGGAAAAAAAAAAATTATTTACAAAATTTGTCACTATATGGTGCTGTGGCAATACAAATCACTTGAACAGCGCTACAATTGTTCAATGTGTCCTTCATTTTGGTCAACAGCAGTTTCCATTCAAAGAACAGCATTTTCTACAGTAGAATGTAACATGTCAACTGGAATAGCCAGCACATGATGTCTAATGCTGTCCTTCAGATCCACAGAGTTTGACATCCTTCCCGATATGCCTGGTTCTTCACAACCAGAAGTTGCATGGGGGTGAGGTCCAGTGACCGAGCTGGTCAAGATGTCTGGAAACAACGGCTGATGACCCGTTTGTCTGTAAAGTGTTGCCTTAGCAATCTTTGGACACAACGATGGATGTGGGGTGGCACACCATCTTGCTTGAATATGGTATCCTGAAGGCACCTACGTTGTTGCAGCTCCAGTATTGCGAAATTTGCCAACATTTCATAATATCACTGTCCAGTGACGGAACAGGTGTGGGGTCCAGTTGGTATTACCTGTCCAAGAAAATATGGCCCAATCACGAATGTGGCCATAAATCCTCACCACACTGTCGCTTTTGAAGAATGCGATGGGATCTCTTGGATAACTCGAGGGTTTTCTGTTGCCCAGATGCGACAGTTGTGCATATTCGCTTGTCCATTTAAGCAGAAGTGGGCTTCATCACTCCAAAGGATGTTCCATGGCCAAGTGATATCCACTGTCATTCGTGCCAGAAACTGAAGTGCGTACGAGAAACAAATAACCGCATCACCATGCTTTAGCTGCTGTTGCATGTGCACCTTATAAGGATAGTACCACAACACCTGACGCAATACTAGTCTTAGATTGGAATACAGCATGTCCACTTCACGAGAAACAGCTGGCACACTTGCGCTACCACATGGAGATTGACTGGATAAATCCATGACAGCCATAGCCACATCTTCAACACGAGAGGAGTCCACTCATTTTCGACCTCTACCTGGTTGAACACCAAGATGTCCTGTCGCTTCAAATAACTTGCAGACAGCAAACAGTCATAAGTCTACGTAGGCCTTATGCACTTCTGACGCTGGAATTCTCTGACAGCCACAGCTGCATTGTTGCTGTTCTGATAGTACAGCTTCACTAATAGTGCCTTTTCCTGCAATGTTGTTGGCATTGCTGCTGTAGTGCAGGCAAACATCTACTGTATGATTTTGAAGAGACTGCTTTGCTTTTATACAGTACAGTAGAGCTGAGTAGTGGAACTGTGGAAATAACTTACGATTATGCAAATAACTTACGATTATGCAAATAACTTACGTTATTTGCATAATCATAACCCACCATATAATGACAAATTTTGTAACTAATTTTTTTTTCAATAAATGGCAAGTGCATTCTTTATTGTACCTGTTATCCAAATTTCTCTTCAGTGCGAGCCTTAGAACTTGCTTCAGAGCCCTCTACATAGGGATACTTTAATTTTAACAACCCTGTACTTCTTATGGGGTACTTAAAGATACTGTTTCTTCTTAAGAAGAAACAGTTTACATAAATAATCCATGCACAATTCTAACAGCATCTAACTGTAGCTGTAGTAATTGGAAATCTACAAACACAACTGCAGAACAGTCTGGATGAAGATAGTGTACATGTTTAAAGCATTTTCACATTATGTTCACTCTCTTAAAACCTGTGAGTTCAGAGACACGTTGATATATGTCATATATTTTAGTAAATATATTCAATTAAAACTGGAGTGTTGTTTTGAAATGCCGTTGGAAAATATATTCATTAACTACACAAGTTTCATTTAATTACACAAAATTAATGCACTTTCACTAATCCTTAATCATGCTGGTTGAATAAACTGGTACTTAGTTGTCAGTGGGGTCCACTAAGAAAAACAGTTTTATTTTATAAACTCTTACATAACATAAAGGTGAGGTATAGTATGCATACATTATGCAAAGTTTATGTAAATCATCTTAAGAACATTTTTATAATATTTTGATATATCAAGTGCAAAGCTAGCATCAGAGAAATATTTGAAAACTTCTATATTAATGTTAGTTGATGAGAACAAAAAAGACTTGATTACTCATAATGTGTTGAATAATGCAAAATCTTTTTAAAAATTGAAAAAAAAAGGAAAGGAACAAAATGACCAAATGAGTTGAACCAACTACTTGATTGTGATGAGGCTTGCATTTCTGTGGAATCTGTGTAAAAAGGGCTAAAAGTTAGTAAAAATGATAGAAGTAGCACAAATCAAATTAAAGCCTCAAAAGAATGAACAAAAATCTCATAACACTCATATTGACATGAAAAATATCTTTTCCTGTGCCACCTGTAGCAAACAGACTAGACATCCTCCGTACCAAAATCAATGATTCCTGAGAAGTACAGCAAACTTATAACTACTTTTTCTTCTATTGAAAAATTTTTACAAGGACGTTCAATACTTCAGGTCAATGTCTGGTCAGGATGTCTGGTTGAAACTGCAAGCAATGTAGCCATGGTCCTAGTAAAATTAATGACCCAAAGCCAAAGATGGGCAAAGATTGATTATTTTTAACAGATGATGTGGGATGTTCCAATGGTAAGCCTATTGCATAATCACCTCAAATTTGGAAAAGTGTCTGCTTGATAGATTCTCAGGGAAGGAAGTGAGAACATAAACAAGTCCCATGCATTAGAATGCCTCCCTCAAGATGTTCCATGTATATGAGGTGGAGACCGATGACAAGCTGAACAGGATTGTCACTGGATATGAATCGTGGGTCCACCACTTTCAATCCAAATCTAAATGTCGACAATGCAATGTAATGCAACCATCCTGGTTCAGCCAGCAAGAAAGAAGTTTAAGGTTGTGCTGTCAGACAAGAACATAATAGTGAGTGACTGTGATATCATTCTTATGCATTTTAAAAAGACTTGAAGATACTGTAAACGCAACATCATATCACACACTTCAAAAGAATATAAAGACTCAATTCAAAGAAAACACTGAGACGTACTACTACTAATATCGCATGACTGCAGGGGTGTATACAGCACATACAGTCCAAGAGATCATTAATGATTTAGGGTGAGTACTTCTTGATCTTCTGACCTACAGCAATGACTTCATCCTTAGCAAACAAGAGTATAGGAGAGAAATACTACTCTATGAATTAATATGAAATAAACTTTCTTTCATCACTCTATTCTGTTATTTAAGTGAATCACAGTTTCTGGCTTTTATACAAGGGTATAGAGAGAAATAATAATCCCATTCATACCTTACTGTAAATGAATCAGACAGGATATGAATCAACAACCTAAGTGAATCAGTATGAAATAAATTTTTTTTCATCACCTTCTGATATTGTTATGCAAGTGAAGCACAGTTCTCTTCACTAATAAAGATTAGTAGTATTTTTTCCCTTATGCAAAGGTGCAAGGGGAAAAATACTACTACTCGCTATATCTTTCTGTAAAAACATACTACTCCCCCATGTCTTGCTGCTGACATGAATGTACACTGAGTGATCATTGAATTATTATTGAAACACACCTACCCAATACTTTGTAGGTCCTCCTTTTGCCCTCAGTACAGCAGCTATCCGACATAGCACTGATTCAACAAGATGTTGGAAGCGTTCAGGAGGTATGGCTAACCAAGCTGTGTGTAATGCAGTCAGCAATGCAGGTATGGAGGTTATTGATGTATCCAAATGCCTGATATGCCTTTCCATAGTGTCCCACAAGTACTCTATGGGATTGATATTGGGGGAGTTCAGAGGCCAATCGATATGCTGGAAGCCAGGACTGTGTTCCTCAAACCATTCCTGCACATCAAGTGCCCGATGGCGTGGCGCATTTTCATCTTGGAAGATACTATCGCCATTCGGGAAAAAGTGTAACATAGCAGGGTGTACACAGTCAGCAAGCAGTTGACGATAGCAGAGACCACTGATACGTTGTTCCACATGCACCAGTGGTCCAAGTTCCTGACAGTGAAACATTTCCCACACCATACAACCACCTCCACCAGCCTGCACTTTTGATACCATGCATGATGGATCAAGAGCCTCATGTTGTTGACACTAAATCTGTACACAACCATCCACAGTGTGGAGTAAATAACGTGACTCATCCGACCAGCACACCTTCCAGTCTTCTAAAGTCCAACTTGCATGCTCTTTGCACTAGGCGAGTCTTTTACACTGATGAACCCTGGTTAGGAGAGGATGCCGTAGGAGTCATCTGCTGGTATAGCCCATACGTGCGAGCGTGCGGCACATGGTCATGCCAGATATTGTGCTGGGTTGGCGCATGTTGCATTGGGTAGTCAACTCTTCAACAGTGCTGCACCTGTTCACCTGTATGAGTCTTCGGACCCAGCGCTCACCTCTAACATCAACTTTTTGCTGACCTTTTCAGTTTTGCCATCGGGTCATTGTTTGACCATTTTGATGCGTCCTGGTACACTTTAACTACGGCAGCTCTCGAACACCCCACCAGTTCAGCCATTTGGGAAATTGAGGCATCAGCTCGTCGAGCACCACAATCCATCCTTTATCAAAGTCCGATAAATCCTTCCTTTTACCCATCACGCTCAGAATTTTACTACCTACTGACACCTTATCTATGCTATGTAGGTCGACTAACTCCACACTCTCGTAACTCACGTGGTCAATGGATCGCATTCAGTTTTTATAGGGGTGGTCATAATTCAGTGATCACTCAGCGTATATGCTTTATGGCTGATACACTTCAGGCTCATTTCACATCCCTTCCAATTCATTTACAACAAGGTATGGTGGGGTAGTAGTATTTCTCCCCTAGGTCCTTGTATAAAAGTCAAGAAACTGTGATTCACTTACATAACAGTATTATAGGACAATTGTAGCCTTTCAAGATACACAAGTTTAATTCATACTTTTCCAGGCATCCTATGCAATGCTAAGATTCTTCATCACTTTGCTGCTAGTAACACATCAAACAAATGCATTCTTTACAAGTGAACAGATAAGATTAAAACTAGATAAGATTATCTTATCAAAATAACAAAGCTCACATTCATCTTCTTGGTCTTCTTCTGTGCTATAATCAGTGTTTGTTGGCGAGTTGCATAAGAGTATCAGAAGAGACAAAACTGAGTAAGCTGTTTCCTTCTGTGAAGAAAGGGAAAACCGCATAAAAAAAATCTAAAACACCCTTCAAGATATATTTTGTTTTTTAGTTATAATCAGATAACTAAAGAAGATTACTTAGAATAATCTAGTGCTATTCATGAAAAACACACATATATTACATTCTCTAAAGTATTTGGATAGTGGTTGTGTGGCCTTAGGCAGTGGTGAACCTTTTTTTGCTGGTAGGCCACACGGAAATCTTTGTGAGCACTCATGAGCCACACACAACAAATTATCTGCTACAAGTTGTAATATAAAAGTTGTACTTCATTTTTTTGCGTTATATACTCTGAAGATATAACAAAATTAATTTTTTATTAAATTGTAATTTAAATTTTAAAGTTTAAAATTAATTTTTTTAATTTAAAAAAGTTTTTAAAGTTTACACCTTCAATTTTAAAGTTTAAAATTATTTTTTTAATTTAAAAAAGTTTTTAAAGTTTACACGTTTAATTTTAAAGTTTAAAATTAAACATGTTCTTTTAAAAACTACACTTTTTACATAATAGGCCATCAGTTTGATCAATATTTCTTATATATTTTTTTTTAATTTAATGTTCTCTAATATTTACAATTTTATTTCTTTGAAAAATGTTCCTACATATGAGGTTGTTAACTGGTTTAAACTCTTTCTTTTATTGTTTATCTTAAAAATAAAATTCTTCAGAAAAAGTTCTGTTTCTTTTTAAATTTTTTGAAAATGTAATTTTTGAAAGTGAATTCCAATAATTTTTAATTACTGATATTCACTTGCAAGCTGGAATAAACAGTCCACTGGACTGCAAGAGGCTCTGCAGGCTGCTCATCACTGACCTTAGGACTTAATGTTCATTATAATCCTTCAAAAATACCTTCAACCAAT
The DNA here is from genome assembly GCF_048544385.1 of Mastigoproctus giganteus. NCBI lineage: Eukaryota > Metazoa > Arthropoda > Arachnida > Uropygi > Thelyphonidae > Mastigoproctus > Mastigoproctus giganteus. The sequence goes on from NC_143588.1 coordinate 80,529,090, forward strand.
TTACATAGGAGGCAGCTGATATATATTGTGTTGAAAAATTCTTCAAAGCATTCAGCTAATAGTATGTTCCACACCTTTTCAAAGCAATCAGCTATTAGTCAAAGAGAGGAAATGTTAATTGTGTCCTGCTCCAGCTCATTCAAGAGGTACATCTGAAATTATATGGGTCAGAAATCTGTACTGGCCAGGCCAGGCCAGTACTACAATTCTACACTCCCATTGCACTTATAAACCAGTTATTAAGTGTGAATACGTAGTTTGTAGTATCAAATTATCCAAAATATCAATGTTAGGACATGGCTGCAATGGTTACAAGCACTATAACTAATGATCACAGTCCAAATCATAAGAAATTGTTCCCAACACCATGCTACCTTCTCTTATACAGTGCATTGTTAGGATGTAAAATTCAGTAAAAAGAATTCTCAGGGCATTCTCTAAACAAAGAACATGAAACTGGTGGCTCAATTGTGTTAGTTAAGTAGTCTGCAGATAGCCACATACATGTACTACAGCTGATATCACCCAAATCCAGTAATTCTGGAAGAAAAGACAATATATGACCCTGAGTATACCAGGCATGCCAAATGGCAGGTCATGTGAGCTCCTCAACTGCTATCATCTTTTACTTGTTAACAGTTGCTAAACCCATATGAAAATAAGAATATCTTCTTTAAGTAACTACTACAGAAGATACAATAAATATAAAATGTAAATGAAATTCATTTATACAAACCTTCATAAATGTTGCAAATCACAAGATCACACATTTTTGTCCAAGGAAAAAATAAAAAGTGAAAACAAAAAGTTCATGAACTGACTGTATCTCGAAACTGCAGCATCATAGCAGCTGCAACTCTGTCCTTACTCTTAGTTACCATAACACTGCCTAGGTATTTACTTGTTCCACCATGACCCTAGCAGTGCTTGAAATCTCCAACACCTTACTTTTCAGGCTGCTGCATGTTCCAAAAGAAGCAGCACAAGAATCACTTTCACCTCTGCCTGTGGCTCTAGTTAATCTATTAGTCTGTGTATTTCCTCAAGCTAGCAGTTTTCTGACCCAACTAACATTGCCTCAATAGCATCATCAAATATCCCTGCACCCCTTCTATTTAAGTGTATCCTATCCTTGTAAAAACAATCTGTCCTGTTAAGAAGCCCAGACGATACTGAAAAAAATTCTACCTTACAAGCCTTGCACAATCTCTGCAGGACCAAATTGACTGACAAGCCTGTCAATAAGTACTCCCTCCTACAATTAAATCAGACAGTTTCAAATTTAATCCTAACTCATGACTCTTTCCCAATGTTGTCCTATACTTATTAAGTAAGTCCTAATATTAAGATCCTATTCTTAATATCTATCACCTTATGTGCCCTTAAAAGATGATATCTACTCACATCCACTTTTGCCCCACAGGCAGATATACTCTGGTCCTATTCCATTTATCCTTTTTGCACAATATATTTCCCATTTCCTTGACAATAAGTCACCAACAATAACTATCTCCTGTGGGACCAGCACATTCTGCCTTGGGGATTGTGGATTTGTTGCCTGATGCATGGTATTGAGTTGGGCCACTGAGAGCTTGATAGGTCCCATTTTAATTCCTTCGAGGGCATCCACCCCTTCATTATATTCAATTCATTCACCTAAATTGTTGTGCAAGACCTGACAAGTGCTGCTCCAAAATAACAGTCTGCATTACCCTTTAATTAACAATTAAAAATATTAAATTTTTTCTAACTTCTTCCTAAATATAGTCAAACTTTTACTGCAATAGTCCCTGAATTTTTTTTTTCCTCAGAGCATTTAAAAAAAAGCATCTACCAAGTGCTACATGACCATCACTGTAATTATTTTGCTAAGACTGATGTGGGAGCTGACAAGCACCAACACTGCTATTGTTTATTGTTTTTGCATAAATAAAGACAAGGAAAATGAGAGATGACATTCACAAGATGAAACAATATTCAGTCAAGATGGACTCTACTGTGCAGGAAGTGAGAAACGTGTGTTTTAAAATTCATGTGCTATAAAATGCATCAAGTTTGAAATAAATTTTGAAAAAATTTAAAAATGGAAGTGAATAAATAGTATCTAATATATACATACTGTTGCTATTGTTTATTGTTTTTGCATAAATAAAGACAAGGAAAATGAGAGATGACATTCACAAGATGAAACAATATTCAGTCAAGATGGACTCTACTGTGCAGGAAGTGAGAAACGTGTGTTTTAAAATTCATGTGCTATAAAATGCATCAAGTTTGAAATAAATTTTGAAAAAATTTAAAAATGGAAGTGAATAAATAGTATCTAATAAATACATACTGTTAAAAAAATTTTTTTGAAGTATTTGTATATGTAATATGCAGAAATATATGCACATACACACAAAATTTTGTGCACTTAACAGTTCTCTGAATGGGAAAACGTTCTTTTATGTATATTTATATTTTTATATTGGAAGTTCTTTTGTATACACTGAGCTGGCTTTGCATTAGCAACACCTAACTAATACTCCATGGGGCTACCTTTTGCCCGTAATACACAAGGTGTTGCAGGGTGTCCTGTGATAGCACTATCCAAGCATTGCACAGTGTGTCCAATAATGTTCACACAAAAAGAACATTCAATGCTATAACAATAGATGGTCATAGCATCGAATGTCCCTTTCCAGTAAGTCCCAAATGTTCAATTCAGATTGGGCAAGTTGGGTGGCCATGGGAGTATGGAGAATTCATTATCACATTCCTGAGGCCAGTAGCAACCTGCTGGGCCTTGTGACATGGTGCATTTTCTGTTGACAGATGGCAGAGTTGTCTGGATCAGACCAGAGTTGCCAGAGTTAACAGCAATCGACAGACCCAGTGCATGACATGAAAACATTCCCCAAACCATAACACCACAATCTCCAAATGCCAATAGTGCATCCAGGTGCCATGGCCTCATGTTGCTTTCTCCAAATGCAGATATGCTCAACAACATGACAGATTTGGAAACAGGATTCATCAGACGAGAAGAGACATTTCCACACGTCAATGGTCCAGTGTTGGCACTGACATGCCTATGAAACGTGTAGTTTCTTGTGTCTCACAGCGAGCATGGGTACCCGTAATGGCTATTGACTGCCATAGTCTACATGAGGGCTATGCATAGTCCATTTGGAGGTAATATCCAATGCATAGCCCACGTGGATATTTCACTGGGTGGTAAGCTGGGCCACTGTGCTGTGTTACAAAATGAGACACACGATGCTCACCACAGGCATCAAACACAAGTGGCTATTCCACGTGTGACTTTTGACTGGCTGTTTGACTGCTGTTGAACCAGTCACAGTAGACTCATCACACCACAGAATGGGAGCACTTAACCATGTGGGCTGTTGTCAAGATACTGACACCTACACATCTTGCTCCCATAATCATTCTATGTTCGAAGTTGGAAAGATCTCAAAGTTGACCCATTCTTCCTTGCACACATACTCAAACACTGATCAGCAAGTATGAAAACTACAATTTTATATCGGCCATTCCCAACTTTGAGCATTCACCAGAATCACAAAAGAGTACATCCCTATACAAGATGTGGGGGGTTGCCAATGCAAAGCCAACTTAGTGTATATATACATTACCTAACCTGTGTAAAGTCTTTCTCAGATTAAATTCTGATATTTATAACTTACAGGGGAAAAAAAGTACAAAGTAAAAGTTCTGATTGATAAAATTAACTAATAAAAAGTACTATGAAAAATAAATGGCCTGACCACATATTGCTCTTCTTTAGTGAAATACTGTAAGAATGACTCAGAAAGGGAGTTCAATGCTTGTGCTTTTTCATCTTGGGCATGAATAAAAAACTTTTCTTGGAGACTGAAAGAAATATACTTTTTTTTTAAAATATAATTTTATTTAGAAAAATAAATGTAATTTTAAGCATGATTCAAATTCCATTTCTATGACTGTTACTTAACAATAATCTTGAAAGCATTATAATGGTAATGTTTAGTTCAAAAAATTCCCGAAGATCAATTACACTACACTCAACTATCTGCAGGCTGAAGGCAAACTTCTGCACATCTATCCTGCAACCATTCTACCTCAATTTGAATTTATGCCTTCTCATGTGTCCTTCTCATGGAATCCTTCCTCTTGCTTCCTCAGCAAGAGGAAGGATTCCATCAGCATTCAGCTTAATCCATTCAAAGCCTTAATCAGTCAGATCTCCACACTGGTGCCTTGGTCTCCAGATGCTGCAATTTTCAGAACTGAAGTCTTTCCTGTTGAAAGCACTCTTTTGTTCCTCTCACTAATCTGTTGCTCTTCTCTGTATGCACCCATTCCACCAAATCCACATTCTTCATAAAATGAGAGATGTGAATTTGGGAAGTAACTAAGTCTTCTGTAGCTCCAAAGTAATAATAACCCTAGAACAGATGCACAATTGCTGTTACACTAACTTCAGTAACTTTCTTATTCCACCAGTGTTTTCCCTTCTGCTTGGAAATTTGCTAATATCCAGTCAGTTCCCAAACAGGGTGACAAATCCCTTCCATCTAATTATAGTCCCATTGCACTTACTTCTACTCTTTCTAAAGTAATGGAGCAATCTATTAACCACCAACTCCTAAACTATCAAGAAACCTTTCATCTGATCAATGATTGCCAGTATGGATTCCGTCAGTGTCAATCCACTGGTGATATAATGGCTTACAGTGTCCATCTATGGACAAATTCAGTGAAAAGGTTTGGTGAAACTTAAGCAGTTGCTCTTGGCATTTCAAAGGCCTTTGATCATGTTTGGCAGAAAGGTCTCCTAAATAAGTGTCCATATTATGGTTTGCCAACTGTTTTTTATAATTGGGTATGAAGTTTTCTCTCTGGCTAATCATTGTGGGTGATAGTAGAATGCTGTCTTCTAATGTCTCCTCTAATGCAGGTGTTCCTCAAGTTTCAGTTCTTTCTCCCACACTTTTCCTCTTATATATTAATGACCAATGACAGAAAATCCTATCTATAGTTTTGCTGATGACAGCAAACTGAATTCAACCTTGCAGTTTGAGAAACCTTGCCAAGCACAAACAGCTTCAACTTCTCAAATATCCACTATTAATTTCTTAATGCTGGTTGCCAGGTAATTCTCCACTGCAGCAAAGATAATTTAGTTGATTTCAATCCTTCTAAAACTCAGTCCTGTCTTATATCTCACAAAAAGGTTTCTTCTGTTCCTATGCTTATCTTTGATGACACTTAGGTTTCTAAATAAGATCACATATCTCTATTACGAATTACCCTGACTTCTAATCTCTCTTTGCATAAGAACATCACAAATATTGCTTCCTCTGCATCTAAAAAACTGGGTGTTCTCTTTTGCTCTCGGCATTAATTTTCTTCCAAACAGCTGCTCACTTTGTACAAATCACAATCCACTCTACCATGGAATATTGTTCCAGATCTGTGGCAGTACCCCCAAAACCTCTCTCAAGCTTTTAGATTCCATCCATAAGAGGGCAGTTAGGTTAATTAATGGCCATTTCTAACAGTCTCTCTGCACTCTGTGTCATAGATGTTCTTTTTTTGTTACATGCCTTTTCTATAGATACTTTCATGAACACTGAATTATTCTGAATTGGCTTCCATAATTCCCGCTCTCCCTTCCAAACCAGTCAAAATCCATGCCACAACCAGTCAGCATCCTTTTACTGTCCAACTTCAAACTCACAGAACCAACTTTTCTTCTTGCTCATTTATTCCTTTAAGTTCTGTTTTCTGGAACAATCTCCCTTCATACATATTTCTTGAAAAGTACATCTACAGAAATTCAAGTCTAATGTCAACAAGTATCTTTCTTCATCTTTTCAACCTTCAACTCATACACAGTATTAAGTACAGGCAAACTCGTGTAACACGGTACTTCTACAACACGGTTTCGCTCTAACATGATTAATAAAGTGCGGAAATCCTCGAACAACACGGTACTTATATAACACGGTTTCGTCCTAACATGGTTAGAGAATTTTGGCAATCTCACATAAGATGGTATTTTTGAGCTTTTGTGCGGAGAAAAACTCTGCTACTATGTTGGATGTAATTTTTCAACATTTCCATTCTTTTTTGTGAATCCCCACTTTTGCCTCACTGGGAAATCCCCATGTTAGGTTCTGTGCTATTGAACTTGTGTTTGTTGAACTTGTGGTAAAATCTAGATTTCAAAGTGTTATTACTATTAGATAACGTGCCAGGCCATCCAAAAGATTTAATTCATCCAAACGTTGAAATAATGTCCCTACTACCTAGTACAACTTCTTTAATTAGATCAAGGAATTATATCTACCTTTGAAACTCATTACATCAGAAAATCATTACAATAGATTCAGGAAAACATTGATTCCAAACTGAATTGATGGAGGCATTCAAACATTTTTCAATTGTGCACTGTATTGGAATCATAGTTTATTGCTCAAAGAAGTAAAACTGTCAACATTAAATGCGTGTCGGAAAAATGTAGGGCCAGACTCAGTTTATTCAGGAAATACGGTCGAACCGACAGAAAACATTTTCCATGCGGTAACAGAACTTGCTAAGTCAGAAAGAGGGGAAGGTTTTGATGATATGACTACTGAAACCCTTGTGGGTAGCACAGTTGGTAGAATCACCGTCACCCCACCCAGGTGGAAAAGACCAAAGTTCGAATCCCGTGGATGATGGGAGGAATTCTTATGGGTATTTTTTATAACATGGCTGAGTTAGTCAGTCTCAGGCGAGGGTAGCATGGTTTTTTTTCTCCCGAAAACTAGGGTTTTTCGTCTGGAAAAATAGAAAATTGACCTCAGAACACGCAATTTGAACACAGAGCAACATAGCCTTAGTTACCGATGCTCCTTTAAAAAAAATAATAAAATAAAAATATGATTACTGAAGACGTTCAAGAATTACCAGTAGAAAAAGAGGCTGGCAAGCGGATTTGGTGAAATGGCATTGATATCAAATCAATTCAGAGGATGATAGCTCAGATGAAAATTCTCAACTTCCAAATTTTACAATAAAAAGTATACGGAAAGGCATAAAGTTAGCAGAGCAATTAGAATGTTATTTTTTGAATTCAGATTCTTCAACTGAAAGGAGTCCAAAGTTCAAAAGGAAGCTTCAAAAATGCTTAATCCCATACGATGAAATTACAAAGATCTATCAAGCAAAAGCAAATAGACCTAAATTAATGATCTTTTAAAGAGAGCTGGAGATACATGAAATATAGAATGGTGTATTTTTGTCAGTTCTGTTAACATTTTGTAAATGAAATGGTGTATTTTTGTTAGCTCTTGGAATGTACCCCCCCCCCTTTTTTTGTACTGGTTCTTAGTCCCATATAACATGGTTTCGCACTACACGAGATTTTATAGGAACTTAACTACCATGTTACACGAGGGTTACCTGTACTATAGGTCCTAATACCTCTTGTGCTTGGGGTTTCCATTAAAAATAAAACTTCCGTTCCATAGCTATCATCCCCCCTGTGTTATCTTTTTTAAAAATTTTTATTGGAAAGAAATAATTCAAAACTGTTCACTTTTTGATACCACTCTACATTTTCAATCTATTATGAACACAACCATGAAAAATCCATTTTTTATAATAAAAACATACTTTTAATTTTTTTTTAAATAAAATACTGTCTGTAGTGCTTTAGACATTTTTCATCACCTATTTGGAAGTTGATCAGTTAAGAGCAAAATGTCTATCAAAAAACCCATGTGCTCAACAATTGTACACCAGTCAGAATCATCCTTGGTGCAAAGCCAGAAAATGTTAAAACCTGGATCCACTGCCATAACATCTTTTATGGCAGTGTATCCATAAAATTAAAAGACCACATGCTTTAATAATATGAGTGCACGAAAGAGATTCTGCTAATTTTAAATGCATGTTTTTCAGAAAGTGCCTATAATTATAGAATAGGCTTAATCTGATCCTGCATTTTTCCTGTTTGCACAATAGCTTACACAGATTTCAGAAATTTTCAATACAGATATAAAAGAAAAACTTTTGTTGAAAGTTATTAGGAGTTTCAGCTAGGATGAGTAGAAAAGCATAAAATCACTGAAATCATGTGGGGTCCCAAAGATCCCACATGAATAGGTACAAATTAATTAATAATATTTTCTTTTAATAAAGATAAATTGTTTATTGACAAATAACACCAAACTTTTTAAGTCCATTCTTTGTTTTGCCTTCAGTGTCTAAATTGAAGTGATGTCCATTTAAAGAATTTTTCAACAGGCAAAAAACAAATTACATTTCAACAAATGTGGATTTTTTTTTTTTTTTTTAGGAAAACCCAAAGCCTGAAAGATATGCACAATACTTCAACCCATCCATGATACTATCGTACTTAGTATCGTGCATGGTTAGGTTGAGAAGATGAAAGAAGATACATGCTAACATTAGACTTGAATTTGTTTAGATCGCAATTTTCAGGAAATACGTATGAAGGAGGGTTGTACCAGAAAACGGAAGGTTAAAGGAATAAATCAGGAAGAAGAAATGTTGGTTCTGTGAGTTTGAAGCTGGACAGTAAAAGAATGCTGACTGGTTGTGGTACATTTTCGGAGTGGTTTGGAAGAGAAAGCGTAAATTATAGAAGACAACCAGGAGACCAGTGACGATGGAAATATTTATTGAAAAGGCACATGTAGCAGAAACAGAGCATCTATAAGAAAGAGTGGAGAGCCTTTGTAAGAAATAGGACATTAATTAACCTAACTGCCCTCTTTTGAATGGTGTCTAGAAGCCTGAGAGATGTTTTACGGGCACTACCCAGATGTGGATTATACACAGGAAGCAAGATGCACTGTGAAGTGCATATTTTGAAGCGAGACCTAAATCATGTTGGCAACATGCAAGCATGAAATATCATCAAGCAGAATGATTCTTTCTGTAGGCTGTCCCAGTTGCTTGTAATTTAATGTTGAGGTGGTTCCACGTTTCAGCACACCAATCTGAGTAAATATTGGCATCAGATTCTTTCAATTAACAAAAGAACATAACAACCAAAGAAAATATCAAGGAAATCAGGGATTTATATATATATTTTTTTTCACTTCTGGAAATTGAGAATCTTTCATTATATACTTCAATGCTTAAATTCTGGTTTAAAATGAAGGGCAGCACTAACCTGCAACGATTTTATTCAAAAATTCATAGGCCTACATAGCATAACAAATATTCAAATGAAAAACTGAATCGCTCCATCGTAATTATTCTAGATGCACCTTCCATTCGAAATGCCACATATCAAATTACAAGCACAATTATAATAAACAGCTCATAAAAGGAAAGTCTTGTTACAAACGAACATGTCAACGTGATGGTTTAAACTGAAAAAGTTTATATATCATCTGGCATCTCTCATATTGTGAACTGAAAACTTCATAACTCAGTCGTCACTATTGTAACACCAGGATATCTACCCAACCACCGATGATAAGCCAAACAGCCTCAAAATGGCTGCCTGTGATGGTATCCACCGAGAATAAGTAACAATAGTCTTCTCCATTGGTGAAGTGTTACTTATTCGAGGTAGTGTAATTCATTCACAATATGAAGATATGATAAAAACGATGCCATTTTACCAATTAGGTAATTCACTTATGAAAAAACATGATGCAATGCACTACCTTTTTTCATTATGTGTTGGTTTATTAGCATTAGCAGAGGTATACAATGCTAGAAAGCAAGCTTATGAAGCATCAGCCAAAAAAAAAAAAAAAAACATCCCATTTCACCCATCCATTCACTCCAAATGCTTGTCCAGTTCAGCCTTAAATTTATTTAAGCTATCAAATTCCACAAGAAATGAAAGACTGTTTCAGCAATCAAATACCCAATGGCTAAAGGCAAATTTCCAAACATCTATTCTACAACTGTCTTTCCTCAATTTGAATCTATGCCCTCTCAGGTTCTTAATCTGAGCAAGAGGAAGAATCCCATCAGCACTGAGCTTGCTCAACCTTTTCAATGCCATATACAGCTAAATCAGATCACCTCGTTTGTGCCTAGGGTCCAGGTGTTGCAGAATTTAAGCCTTTCTTGGTAAGAGCACCCCTTTGTTCCCCTCACCAATCTTGTTGCCTTTCTTTGTACTCCTTCTAGCAACTCTACATCTCTCCTAAAATAAGGCCTTCTGAGCTGTACACAGTACTCAAGGTGTGGCCTGAACATTGCCTTGTATAAAGGGGTAATCACCTCCCTGCTAGTAAAATTACTATATATCATTGACAAAACTCCATGCCCTGCTATGGCAGCCCATCTGTACCACTCAGTGAACTTCATATCTGACAACACAATTACCCCCGGGTTATTTCAATCTCCACTTCCCTGAGTGTAGTACCACACAGTTGGTACATTTATCTTTGATTACTGCCACCCATTTGCAGTACTTTGCATTTGTCAATGTTAAACTTCAGCTGCCACTTCTCAGTCCATTTGACCAACTTATCTAGATCCAGTTGCAGTAGTATACTGTCTTTACTGTTGTTAACAATCCTGCCAACCTTTGTATCTGCAAACTTGGAAATTAAGCCTGATATACCTTCATCAATATCAGTGATGAATACACAAAACAACCATTGGGCCCAGCACCGAACCCTGGGGAACTCCACTAATAACATTTGTTCACGAAGAGCAGTGTCTACTGATTACCACTCTCTGTTGTCTCCCACTCAACCATCCCTTTATCCATTCTGGAAACTTGTCCTTAATGCCATACTGCTCCAATTTGTACAGCAGTCTTCCATGTACAACAGTATCAAAAGCTTTCCTGAAATCCAAGTATATGATATCAAAATTATTTTTTTCATTCAGTTCCTTTGTGACCACATCATAGTATCCAATCAAATTTGTCAGACAAGACCTCCCTTTAACAAACCCATGCTGTGTCTCTATTACTGCAGTCTTCCTTAACCAGTGACTCCATTATTTTCCCGGGAACACTAGCTAAACTAACACGTATATAGTTACTTGTGTCACCTTTTGATTCCCTTTGTGAATTGGGAAAACATTTGCATACATTCAGCCCATTGGGACCTCCCTGAATCCAAGGAAGCTCTCATAATAATGGCTAAAGGTTTGCTTACTTTCTTTGCTGCCTCCTTAAATATAACTGGATAGATCCCATCCACCCCAGGTGCCTTTATATTTTTTTAACTTCAACAATTTCTCCTCCACTTTGCTCTCCATTATTACAAAATTATTTAGCTCCCTGTTGGAGTTTAGTAAACTTCTGTCTTCCCTTTCTTACAGAATTCCTCATGTACGAATGTAGGTGCAAAATATTCATTCAATTTGTCAGCTATCTGAGCAGGATCATCAACAGTCGAACCACCAACATCAAGTGGACCAATCTGATTCATCCCCTTCTTTCTAGAGTTTGCATAAGTAAAGAAGTCTTTGTTGTTTTTCTTTGCATCCTTTGCCAAGGATTTCTCGTAATCAGGCTTCGCTTCCCTAACCTCCTTTGTGACTTGATTAAAGACTAGCTTATATCTGCCCTAGGTTTCTGTGTTGCCTGATAATTTATATGCTTCTCACATATTTTTCTTCTCTGCCACGAGCCTCATTAGTTCATTTGAAATCCATTTAGGTCTAAATCTTGAGCAGTATTTCTTAGTTGGTATGAAAACCCTAGTAGCTTCCAAGATTAATTCCTTGAAGGCTTCCCGTTTAGAATTCGCTGTTTTTAACATCATCAGTTGATCCCACTGTATAGAATTTAAAAACTGTCTGAGACCACTGTAATCACCTTTACGAAAACAAAAACCCTTCTCTTTACTTTTGATAGCAGTTACATCTTTAAGTAAATCTCACATCAGTACACTGTGATCACTGTCACCTAGTGGTTCCTTTATTTGCAAATTCTTAATGCATGAATAATCACTGCTGATAATCAGATCAAGAGTATTACTCCCTCTTGTTGCCCCTCAAACATGGTGCTGTAGAAAAAATCCTCCAATAAATCCACAAAAGTCTTGCTGTGTGCGAGTGTTTGTTTGTTTGTTTATTTGGTTTTTAGGAGCATTAGCAACTAAGGCCATATTGCTCCGGGAATATGCGGTGGTCATTCCCTGATCTTTCCGCATCCTCCGTATTTGGTGATCACGGGCTCGAACCCCGGTCTAATCAAGAAGCGTGTGCTACGCACTGCTGTTCCTGCCCACCTGGCTATGGAGGTGCCAGTGTGTGAGTGACCAAACCACAAGTTCTAGGCAATATCTGGAAAGTTAAAATTCCCCATTACAAGACATTCTGATTTACTGGCCCACTCTATTTCTCTGCACAATTGATCGTTGTACTCAGCAGAGTCATTAGGCCTATAACATACTTCTACTCTCATTTTCCCTTTCCCAGTGCTTATGTCACACCAAACTGATTCAACATTGCACTGTCCACCCATATCAACTGGATGCACTTCCCTTAGATTTTGTGTTTCTTAACAGCATAACCCCTCCTGCCTTCCTATCCTTTCTGTACACATTGTAATCCCCAAATTCCAATTCTGCACTGCTTATATCTGTGTGACACCATGTCTCTGATATCCCAACAATATCTGCCTTTGATGTCTTGATCAGCACTACAAATTCATCAAATTTATTTACTATACTTCTAGCATTGGTGTACATGCAAGTATACATGCACCTGTTCTTACTCTTAGTTACCCTAACACAGCCCATGTGTTTACTTGTTCCATGATGACTCCCAGCAGCTCTTGAAATCTTCAGCAACCTGCTCTCTAGGCTGCTGCTCATTACAATAGAAGCAGTACAAGAATCACTTTCGCCTCTGCCTGCGGCTACTGTTAATCTTTTAGCCTGTGAATCTCCCCCAAGCTAGCAGTTTTCCAACCCACCTAACACTACCTGGATAGCATTAGGTCCACTTGACTTGAGTGTCACCAGAATATCAGTTCCATCACCGTTTTAGACTTCAAAGTAGCAAGTTCAGCTTGGCATATCTGCAACGCCCTCAAGGACCATTACTGTTTATACAGTAATGTTAGAAGCGTCATCAATAAAATGAGTGAATTCAAACTGCTGGTTAGGACAAGTAACACTGACATAATAGGGCTTACAGAAACATGGTGCCACCTGGAGACGGGATGATGAGTTTCGGTAAAGTACGTACAATGTATTTAGGAAGGACAGGACAGATAGAAGGAGTGCAGGGGTCATGCTTCTTATCAAAAGCAGCCTGAGCATGACGAGAGCTTTCCCCAATTCAGATGTTTCATATACTAGTATACGAAATACAGAATCTGTAAGGTGTGAGATAGTTGAAAGCAAAGGTATAATAAGAGTGGGAGTAATCTACAGGCCATGTGATTGTGAAGATTATGATGAGAGCCTCTACATGCAAATGGAATGGGCAAGTAAGCGTGAATTTCTTATTATGGGTGATTTTAATTTGCCTCTAACTGACTGGAGCAAATGGGAAGGAAACTCCACATGGGGGACTAAATTTTTAAATCAACTAGATGATTGTTATTTGAAAGTACTAGGGAGAAGAATATACTAGACCTGATTATTACCCATTAACCAGATGACATAATAGGGCTGACAGTACAGGAACCAGTTGCAGGAAGTGATCATGGAGTTCTACAGTGGACAATGAAAAGAGAGGTAGCAGTAGTTAAAGGCAAAGGAATGGGTTATAATTTCAGGATAGAAAATTATAATGGCTTAAGGAGCTACATGGCCTCTATCAACCGGGTAAATATTTCACAGAGAACGAATACAATTGAATTCTGGTATACCGTTAAAACAATCACAGAAGCCTTGAATGCATATCTTTCTATACATTAAAATAATTTTCCTCCTAGTGATATTTATTCAGCCAATGGGAGAAGAGAGAGAAGAAAGACAGCATGGAAAAGTTAGAGCAATAAAAATTACTGAAGCCTATAACAGCTACAAATTGATCTGTAACAGTGCAATAGAAAAGATTAGGCTGGCAAAGGCAAATTGTGAGAAATCATTAGCAAAGAGAGCAAAGAGTGGGAATAAGGATTTCTTCACATATATAAATGCAAAGAGAAGGACAAACCAGATCGGACCTTTATGTAATGGATGTGGAATAGTATTAGATACCCCAGCTGATGTTGCACATGAACTCAACAGTTACTTTGTGTCAATATTTACATAAGAAAAACCCTTTACATCAATGAGAAATTATGGGAGTGAAATTGAAAAATATGTAATGATATTGAAATTTTACATGATTATTTAAGGAAAAAACTTTTGAACCTACAGGCGAGAAAGGCTCCTGGGGTTGTTAGCATATACCCTATAATTTTAAAGGAGGCGGCAAGTGAGTGTATTGAACCATTGAGGCAAATTATGAGAGCATCACTGGATGCAGGAGAGATTCCGTTGGATTGGAAACGTGCCAGTGTATCTCCAATACATAAGGGCGGTTTCTAAGGGTGCAGTGGAATTTACCAACCAGTCAGTCTAACTTCAGCAGTAGGGAAAATTCAGGATAATTCAGACAGAAATGGAATTCTGAAGGATATGCAGCATGGTTTTGTAAAAGGAAAATCATGTTTAACAAATCTGGTTAACTATTTTGACAGGATTACTCACTAGCTAGATTTAGGGAATAATTTCGATATTGTTTATTTATATTTCAGCAAAGCATTTGACTCGGTCCCACATGAGCAGTTACTTATTAAGCTGGAACAGGTTCGAATCACAGGGAAGATCCTTAGATGGATAGCAGCATTGCTTCAGGGAAAGAGGCAGAGGGTTGTGATAAATAGTTATTCCTCAGATTGGGTTAATTATTATTATTGTTGCTCTTATATTATTTCTCCCTGATTGGAGGATTCCACTCCCTGATGGGTACTGCTACCAAGTACACAGGGTGGTTGTAATGTCTGGTGTTACTGTCGGTCGAGGAAATCTCTGACTATCCTACAGGTGTTCAGGATTGCAACTTTATGGAGTTCCTTGTAGGTGTTCTCTGGGAGACCTATTGCTGCTAGGCTACTATGTAGAGTCTTTGGTACCATACCGGTGGTTGACACGATGATTGGGATGGTTGATACTTCTTGCATATACCACATCTCCTTGATCTCAGGTCTCAGGTTCGTGTACTTCCTAATTTTTTCCTCGTGGGTTTTCTGGACATTGCTAGTGTTCGGCACCTCTATGCCAATCAGGTAGGTAGCCTTTTCCATCTTGTCCACAAGGGTTATGTCCGGTCTGTTGTGCGGAATGGTCTTATCCGTTATTATAGCGGGATCCCAGTACAGCTTGTGGGTTCGGGTCTCTAGTACTGCCTGGGGTTCGTACTTCTAGTATGGTACACTTTCTTTGGTCAACTGGTATTTCCTCGCTAGCTTCTGTTCCAGGTAAAATAATGGAGTCACTGGTTAAAGATGCATTGCAGGATCGTCTAGACAGGACTGCAGCAATAATTCAGACACAGCATGGGTTTGTTAAGGGAAAGTCTTGTCTGACAAATTTGATAGGATATTATGATGTGGTTACAAAGGAACTGGATGCAAAAAATAATTTTGATATCATATATTTGGATTTCAGGAAAGCTTTTGACACTGTTGCGCATGGAAAACTATTGTACAAATTGGAGCCGAATGGTATTAGGGGTAAGTTGCTACAATGGATAAAAGGATGGTTGGGTGGGAGAAGACAGAGGGTGGTAATCAATGAGTGCTACTCTTCGTGGACTAATGTTATTAGTGGAGTCCCACAGGGTTCGGTGTTGGGTCCACTGTTGTTTTGTACATTTATCAATGATATTGATGAAGGTATATCAGGCTTAGTATAGAAGTTTGCAGATGATACAAAGGTTGGCAGGGTTGTTAATGACAGTAATGACAGTGTGCTACTACAACAGGATCTAGAAAATTTGGGTAGATGGGCTAGGAAGTGGCAACCGAAGTTTAACTTTGACAAATGCAAAGTACTTCATATGGGTAGAAGTAACCCCAGAGAAATGTACCAACTGTGTGGTACTACACTTAAGGTGGTAGAAAATGAAAAAGACCTGGGAGTAATTGTGCAGTCAGATATGAAATTTTCTTAGCAATGCTGACAGGCTGCCAGGGCAGGTCATGGGGTTTTGTCAATGATATACAGGAATTTTGCTAGAGGGAAAAGGAGGTGATTGTCCTTCTGTATGTATAAGGCAATGGTCAGGCCACGCCTTGAGTACTGCATACAGGTCTGGAGGCCTCATTTTAGGAATGATGTAGATTTGCTTGAGCGTGTACAGAGAAGGGCAACAATATTGGTGAGGAGAATGAAGGGATCCTCTTACCAAGAGAGGCTTAAGTTCTGCAAATTGCAGTGGCTGGAGACTAGGCACCTGTGCAGTGATCTGATTGAGGTGTATAAGGCCTTGAATGGGTTGAGCATGCTGAATTCTGATGGAATCCTTCCACTTGTTCGGATTACGAACCTAAGGGGCATAAATTCAAATTAAGAAAAGACAGATGTGCGGAAATTTGCCTTTAGCCAGTGGGTGCTTAATTGCTGGAACAAACTTCCATCTGTCATTGTGGAGGTTGATAGGTTAAATAAATTTAAGGAGGAACTGGACAGGCATTTGGAGGGAATGTTGTGATTTTTTTTTTTTTTTTTTTTTCTTTTGGCTGATGCTGCATAAGCTCATACACTTGCTTTATTGCATCACATGCCACCACTACTACTACTACTACTACTACTATTATCCTGGATACCTGGTCGTGTCATCTGTACCCGACTGAGTACTCAGTCGGGGTGATCACCTTGCACCCGGCAGTGACGTGTTGAATAGTTTCTGAGGCCAGGTGGCATCGTTGACATGTGTCATCTGACATTCTGGGCTCCTTTGAGATGTATTTTCTATAGTTTCTGGTGTTGATTACCTGATCTTGGATGGCCAGCATGAATCCTTTAGTCTCAGGGAAGAGCGTCCCGCTAGTGAGCCATGCATTGGAAGCAATGGTGTCGATTTGATCTTGATGTAGGACTACAGGTCATTGTAGTGTCTGCCATGGAGTGTCTTCTTTGCCCATCTTTCTAACTTCGTTTCTTGTACTGTCTGGGCGGGAGGGGTTTCCTCGCTTAGGTAGTGGGGTACACCACTTATCTATCTTCCTTATGGCCTGGTGGAATGGTGCTGTGTTGTTCTCGAAGTAATCCTTCAAGTTAACTATTGCTGTTTTCTGTTGTTCTATCTGGTCTATCAGGCCCCTTCCTCCCTCTTTCCGAGGTATTGTTATTCTCTCCACTGCTGACTTCGGGTGGTGTTGGTGGCTCTTAGTCATCATTGTCCTTGTCTTTCGCAAGATATCTTCTAGTTCGGTGTTAGTCCAATCTATGACCCCAAATGTGCAAGTTAGTACTGGATCTGCATAGGTGTTTATGGCTTTAACTGTGTTCGCTAAGTTCAATTTTGCTTTCAGCAGGCTTCTGGGTCTCTGATGATATTTTTCGGGTCAGGGACTTCTTGATTTCCTTGTGCTCTAACTGCTCAGCCTGCATCATCCCTAGGTATTTGTAGGTCTCTCCTTCTGTCATAGCTTTCATCTCTTTACCAGTCAGCAGCTGGTAGTTTTGGCCAACTAATTTTTCCTGGTGCAGTGTGTGGGTCTTGCATTTTTCTAGACCAAATTCCATCCTGATGTCCTTGCTGAATTCTTCGGTGATTCGGAGTAATTGCTGGAGTTGCTTCTCGGTCGCCGCGTAAAGCTTGATGTCATCCATGTACATCAGGTGGGTGAGGGTGTACAAGTTCTTTCTTCCTTCTTTGAGGTTATATCCATACTTGCTGCCGTTGAGCATGGTGGATAATGGGTTGAGTGCTGGACAGAACCATAGTGGGTTCAGAGCATCTCCCTGAAAGATTCCTCTTCTAATAGGGATTGGCTTGGTTGTGATGTTCTCGACCTTAATGGTGGTACTCCATTTTACCATTGTTGCTCCTAGGAAATTTATCA
This sequence comes from Mastigoproctus giganteus, assembly GCF_048544385.1. Lineage (NCBI taxonomy): Eukaryota > Metazoa > Arthropoda > Arachnida > Uropygi > Thelyphonidae > Mastigoproctus > Mastigoproctus giganteus. Next base: position 80,547,091 of record NC_143588.1, read on the forward strand.
CTATTGGATTGACCTTGTAGATCTTCAGGGTCTCTATTAGCCAGCTATGAGGTACAGAGTCGAAGGCCTTGCGGTAATCGATGTAGGCCATGTATAGGTTGCGGTGCTTCTTGTTCCATAACTGTGGCATCTATGGCTAATTGCTCCTTGCATCCTTTTCTCCTCCGCTTGCATCCTTTCTGCTGTTCAGCCATTATGTTCTGACTCTCTAAGTGGTCTGATATCTTCTTAGTTATGCAGCTGGTCAGGATCTTGTACATCGTTGGGAGGCATGTGATTGGCCTGTATTTTGCCGGGTTTCTTGTATCTTCATCTTTAGGCTTCAGATATGTGACTCCCTCAGTGAGAAACTTCGGGATTATCTCCGGGTTGCTTATCATTCGAGTGAACTGCTCTGCTAGGTGCTTGTGTGTGCAGGTGAGCTTCCTATACCAGTAGTTGTGGATGTTATCAATTCCCGGGGTTAGCCAGTTGTGGGTGTTCCTGATCGACTGTTTTACTTCTTCTTCTCGAAGTAAAACAGACTTATTATTATTATTATTATTATTAGCCATATGGTGCAAGGAAGCTTGAGGCTTATGCTGCATTTTATTTGTCTGGTATTTCCTCATTGCCAACAAAATAAAACAAGTGTAGTGAAGTTCAAGGGAGGTACAATGAAAAATAAAAAAAAGATTTTTGCCTCTATTTCACTTCTTTCATAGGTAGGTAGATAATTTATTGAATGCCCCTTGTATATATGTAACTTCAGTTCTGTAGCTAGTTATTAATTATTGTTTCGGAAAAAAAAAACTAATCTGGTTGATTTAATGTTTATGCTAAAACTGCCTACCCAAGATTTCAGTTTCACTAGTACCTTATCAATCTTGCCAGCACTCCCTCTGAAGTCCTCTGTGGCAGTATGGCCCTCTGGATTCAAATCCCATCAGAGACTGGAAGAACTCTGAAATGCCTCCTCAACCAAGGCTAGTTAACCTCTGGTGAAGGTAGTAGTACACCCTACTGAGTTATTCCAGGTTTTTCAGCGAGTTCAACATGCAAACTGGCCATGAAGACACCCTTGTACATATATATAATTTACATAATAAAACACTGCAGAAACTAACATTATGTGAACTGGTGCACTATGACCAAATGTTTTCTAGAAGCAACCGCCAATAAACACGTTCACTGGTTCCTGAAAGAAAATATGCGGCTTCAAATTTTAATCCACTTGAAGGGAAAACCACCCTACTTTTAGAACTTTTTCTTCCAATTTGACAGAAGGAAAACCAGATATTTTTGTCAAGCAACCTTTACCAGAGGTTGATTAATTCAGTCACAGTAAGAAGAAGAAAGCCCAAAGATGTTTCTGCCTTTTCCAATCCAGATTGACTCAATCTCAAGTCAAAAGGTCTTTGGACAACCCAGCAGCAAATGTGTTACTCTAGCTTTCAACCATCTAACACTTCTTTTCACAAAAATAACACTGCTTTCCAGTGTAGCACATTCCCCTCCATGGCTGCCTCAATCACTGTCTCTTGTTCTCTCTTTTCACAAATAAGTCACTATTTTTGCAATTTTTGGTCCCCTTATGATTTTGCATATCTCAATTACTTTTTCAAAGTGACCTAAAATAAAATAATTCCTAAGATCATATGACGTATGAGGGTCACTCAAAAAATTATCTCATAATTGTTTACTCAGTAAAAACTTATTTTAAAGAAAGCTAAAAACTTGGTTATAATAGAACACAATAGTTTTCCCTTTCAGACTAAAAATTTTGCAATTTTTAGTCTGAAAGATAGCACTAGGTAGTCTATTTTTAAAACAGAATCACACAGAAAAGTTTGTCATACATAAAGAGCTATGATAGAGTCTTCAAAATATAAAATAGCTAATGGTATTTCATGTTTTGAAGACTTACCCTTTCATAACAGCAAATGTTACAAATTGCATTTTATTAAAATACAAACCCTTTTATTTTGCGACGAACTTCGTGGCTATTTACATCTAAAAAACGGTGGTAACGAAAATTTGACAGAGTGAATTGCAGACATATTTGAAAATTTTCATTCTTCTCCTGTAAATAAAGCAAAAAAAAATAAATATTTTATAATCTCAGTGTAAAAGTATGACTGTATTTTTAACTACACTAAAATAATTGTAGTATTAAAAGTCATTTCCTTCTCCCCTTAATTTGCACTCGTGTAGGGTGATTTCTATTCCAATTTTTAAAAACTTTGTACTGTAAAACCACTGTGTTTACTCAGTGGTAACTTATACCTTTTCAAAAAAAGGATATTTTTCCAATTTCTCTATTACAAATTTGGCATCTTCACTAAATAAGGTAACAATGACCAGATACCACTAACACCCACATATATACCTATTTAAAGGTTAAATTACTTGAGAAGAATTACTTAACAAATAAAGAAGTATAAAGAATAATGTACATATTTTATGCTACACTGAGTTGAGATTTGAAAGAAATTTTAGAAGCACTTAGGAAAGTACAACAAGGCTTGCTGAGATGGTCTTGTCTCTTCTATAGCTAGAATTTTCAGGTTGCTGGATTTTGTGAAATTTTGTATTTTTAGTTTATTTCACAAATCACCTTTAGACGTGTTAGCTGCAAAAGGAAACAAGACCATTTCAGCAAACTTTATCACGCTTTTGAAATTTCTAAAATTCTTTCATATCTTAATGCAATGCAGCATAAAATGAGACATTCAGAATTCCTGCATATTAAACCCTTTGAAAAACAAGCCCGGAGAGAGAAAGGAAAACTGAATGCAGTTTAAAAGATGGAGCATGTTTTCTTGTTTTTGGAGGTTTTTTTTTTTTTTTTTTTGTGACTACTCTAATCATAGTATTGCTATGTGGAGCTACCCTAATCAATTGGTTTGTAATAGGACTAGAACAAAATTTTTAAATTCTTATAGTCTGGACATAATGAATAACAAGTGAATAGAAAATTCTGAATTAGTTTTCAGGAGCATCAGTAACTAAGAACATACTGTTCCATTGTGCATTATGTCTGTACACAAGTATATTCACAGGCTAATCTACATGTTGTGTGGGCTGAAAAACATGGAATAATTTGCAGAAAAACCTGCAACCTCTGCATAAGATCTGTTAACTGCAGTCCTGACTGAAGAGACCCTTAGAAATTCCTTGTCATCAAAATGATTCAAACCCAGGCCTCTCCAAACAAGTGATGAAACCCCTATATTGCCATGAGAACTAATTTAGGGACTCTCCTATTTTTTTTTTTTTTTTTTTTTATGGATACACACTGGAAAAAGCAAATAAGTAAAAAAAAAAAAAAAAAGCAAATTACTGAAAGTAATTTGTTTTTTAAAATGAAATAGTAGAATCACAATTTTCATGTATAGTATCGTAAAATTCACAAGAAAATGCCATACATGCTATTTCAAAAGTAAAAAGAGAGAGAGAGAACAATATATGATATTGTGCATTAAATTAATTGAAGCCTTTCGCCAGGTGGCCTAGGTGTTAGACGTGTGTGATTCAACTCCTTCTTTATAGTGATTTTAAGTAGTTTTTAAATGGCATCTTTATAAAATCTGTGTATTGACATGTTCCATAGATGACTATCAAGCAACTTAGATGGTTTTTATGAAGTCCTCATCAAGATAAGTACTATTTATTTAAGCTTAAACTTTTAGTGTGCAACGTTGCTATCTGAGCCTTTGTTTAGCATAGCTACAAACAGCAACGTTATTGACTTTTGACCTGAAATTCCTACCTTGGCACAAAGCTGTTGGTGACCTTGGCAGTGTTCCTGCTTAAAGTCCTGCAGCCCTCTAGCAATTTTGCAGTCAGCCACTCCCACGTCCGAACTGTTTTGTTATTTCTTCAGGCTTAATACTCTTCTCTTCGATTCCCTGCTGTGTCATTAACGGCGCACCTGCTTATTTGTTACATTCTTTTTGCTGATATTTAAAGCCATTCTCAACTCTTCAACATGCCACCTAAAGAAGCGGTTTCATGCAATGTCTGTCAAAAAACAGTACGGAATTGGGTTATCTGCAAGGGAATTTGCAGTATGGTTTTTTGTGATGCATGTTCTTTAATAAAGAACTTTTCTAAATCCAGTAATTTAAAAAACAATTTCAGATGTCCTTCATGCAAAAGTACTAACAAGGGGAGTGCAAACTTACAGTCTCCTAATCAGCATAAGCTGAATTCCCAAGATACCCCAACAGATGCTGATCTCCTTAGCAACGTTGACCATCCCTCGTCTTCTCCCGTCAAAATAGTACAATCTCCTAAGCCCTCAGACCATACAAGGAAGTCAACTAAAGATGCCTCCGCCCAAACGGATGACGCTTCCTCTTTGTCCCCCCTGCCTTCAACAGCCCCAAACAATGATCGCTCATCTGCCTCTCTGGAACAAATGCTGAGGAAACAATTTAGAGAAAATGAAGATATTAAACAACATCTTTTTCGTATTGAAGATCAGCAATGTAAATTCTACCACTTGCTTCTCGAACTAAAGGCTATGGTCGAAAGCCATCCGGTGCCTCACCCTTCTTTTCATCAGGCCTCTGCAGTTCCAGCCCTCAGCCCAGAAGCTGAAGAATTCGTTCCAGAAAAAACAACTGCGCGATACCAAAAATCAAGCTGTAGCTCTCTTTCTGTCCGAGAACACAATCGTGCTTCCTCGCAACGTGTTGACACAGGCAGACAACCTATATCCACCTCTATTAGTAATCAACAAAAACCAAGCAATTTGTACGTGCACTGTCAAAATGATCGCACTGAGCATTATCCTGAAGTGCCTTCCCATAATGGCTTGCCTACAAACTCCCCAAGTTTTAAGTTTCCTCGCAAAAACAACAGAAATGCAAGCATAATAGGAACAAGAAATATGAAGTCTTGTGTTAAAATTAGAAACAGAAATAGTTCGACGCTTAGAAATAGTAACATTTTTGTTAGCAGGCTAGACCCGAATACTACTTCCCAGCAGATGGACCAACTACTATTAGAGTTAGAAATTCCAGGTAGAGCGTTCAAAATAAGAACGAAACATCCCACATATTCATCATTTAGAATTGAGCTAAAGGATTGTGACATACAACAATATCTAAATCCTGATATCTGGCCAAATGGTCTACTCGTCATGCCATTTTATGGAGCCATTGGAGGATCGGTCAACAACCCTAGTGAAAAGTTACCAACTAATTCCCAATCTGCGGAATTCTCTGCATAGCTAGAGAATAATATTCCTAATTCTCATCCTAATCCATCATTTAATTTGCCATCTAATACATCTGTTTGCAAACATCCTTCTAACACAAATGTCCATCTCAGCATTTTTCTTCAAAATGTAAGAAGCATAAAAAATAAACTGTCTACGCTTATTTCATTAATGGATGCTGCAACTTACAGAACTTAAGCCTTTCTTAATAAGTGCACCCCTTTGTACCTCTCACGATTCTTGTTGCCCTTCTCTGTACTCATTCTAGCAACTCTACATCCTTCCTCAAGGTGTGGCCTGACCATTGCCTTATACAAAGGGATAATCACCTCCTTGTCTCTGCTAGCAAAATTCCTATATATCATTGACAAAACTCCATAAACTACTCTGGCAGCCCGTCTGCACTGCTCAGAGAACTTCATATCTGACTGTACAATTACCCTCAGGCCTTTTTCATTCTCCACTTCCTCGAGTGTAGTACCACAGAGTTGGTATGTTTCTCTTGGGTTACTGCTACCCATATGTAGTACTTTGCATTTGCCAATGTTAAACTTCAGTTGTCAGTGTTAAACTTCACTTCTCATCCCATCTGCCTAACTTTTCTAGATCCTGATTTTGTTTTTTTTTTGTTTTTTTATGTAAACCCCAAACACAAGAGGTATTAGAACCTATAGTAGTTAGTACCGTGCTTGGGCTGAATGTTGAGGAGACGAAAGAAGATATTTGTTGACATTGCACTTGTACTTCTGTAGACTGTAATTTTCAGGAAATACATATGAAGGAAGGTTGTTCCAGAAAACAGCAGTTGAATGAATAAATAAGGAAGATGAAAAGTTGGTTCTGTGAGTTTGAGGTTGGACAGCAAATGAATGTTGGCTGGTGGCAGCACGTGTTCTGACTGTTTTGAAAGAGAGAGCGGGAATCAAAGAAGCCAATTCAGAAGACCTGTGCCCATGGAAGTATCTGTAGAAAAGGCATGCAGCAGAAACAGTACATCTATGAGACAGAGAGTGGAGAGACTCTGTTAGAGATGAATCATTAATTAACCTAACTGCCCTCTTCTGAATGGAATCAAGAAGCCTGAGAGAGGTTTTGGGAGCACCACCACAGATGTGGAAACAATATTCCATGGTAGGGCGGATTTGTGATTTGTACAGAGTGAACAGCTGTTTGGAAGAAAAGTAATGCCGAGAGCGAAAGAGAAAACCAAGTTTTTTAGATGCAGATGAAGCAATATTTGAAATGTGCTTGTGCCAAGAGAGATTAGCAGACAGGGTAATCCCCAAAAGAGATATATCATTTTGCCTAGAAATCGGAGTGTCACCAAAGATAAGCATAGGAGCAGAAGAATCCTTTTTGCGAGATATAAGACAAGACTGAGTTTTAGAAGGATTGAAATCAACTAAGGTGTCTTTGCCCCACTAGAGAATTATCTCTAGTGGGGCAAAATCTGCTACCAATTCCTTAAATTGGCATTTAAGGAATTGGTAGCAGATTTTCAAGAAGTTGAAGCTGATTGAGCAGGGCAAGGTTTCTCAAAATGGAAAGTGGAATGCAATGTGCTATCATCGGCAAAATTATGGATAGGATTTCCAGTCAATGGAAGAAGGTCATTAATATACAAGAGGAAAAGTGTGGGGGAAAGAACTGAACCTTGCAAGATACCGGCATTAGTGCAGAAGTTAGAAGATAGAGAGCCATCTACCATCACCCTCAATGAGCAATCGGAGAGAAAACTAGATAACTAATTACAAAAAACAGTTGGCAAACCATAAGATGGAAGCTTGTTTAGAAGACCTTTATGCCAAACACAATCGAAAGCCTTTGATATGTCAAGAGCAACTGGTTGTGTTTCAATGAACTTTTCCATTGAATTAGTCCCATAAATGGGTAACATATGCCAGAATGGTACGATAATTGGATGGGAGGGATTTGTCACCCTTTTTAGGAACTGGCTGGATATGAGCAAATTTCCAAGCAGAAGGAAAAACACCTTTGGAATATAAAAGTGAAAAAAGGCTGCAAAGAATAGGAGTAAGTTCAGGAGCACAGGTTTTGAGAACAAGTGAAGAAATACCATCAGGACCTGGAGCTTTCTTAGCATCAAGATTCATCAAAATCCTTCTGATATCCTTTTGACAGAAGACCACAGGAGGCATGGAATGGAGTGTGTTGGGAATGGTGGGAGGTGTTTTACCAAGATCATTAATACACAAGTTGGAAGAAAAATGGGATGCTAGCAGGTCAGCTTTATCCTTGGCTGAAGTGACAACAGAACCATCTGGTTTGGACAGAGGTGGGAGCAGAGATGGGCAAAAGTTGCAGCGAATAGCTTTGGCAAGAGACCAGAATGCTCAGCTACCATTAGGGCAAGAAGCAAGTTTTCTACTCTTAGCCTGTTCAAACTCTAGTTTGGACTGATTAATAACTGCTTTACAATTGTTGCGAGCTTTGGTGTAGGCAGAAAATGAAACTGGAGAATTAGAAACAAGCCAATTACGATATGCAACATTCTTCTCTTGAACAGCCTTAGCACATTTATTGGAAAACCAAGGTTTAGATAAAGGACGAGATTTTAAAGTGGAGTGTGGGATAAAGGATTCCATTCCTGCAAGAATAATTTCACTGACACGATCTGAGCAAATGTTGACATCAGAAGTTTTGAAACAGTAATCTGACCAAGGAAAAGAAGAAAAGAAGTCTCGCAGGCCAGTGTACCAACTAAAATCCTGCCTGCAAACACCGTTTTAGAGCTGTACCCTCGAAATGTAAGGAAGATTGGCTCTCGCCACGATGTTCATCATAACCTCAAAAGTCATCAATCATACTGCATGATGGATGAGATGGGGAAGGGTTGACCAGAACTGTTGCAGTAGCATACTGTCTTTAGTGTCATTAACTAACTACTTCAGTCTTTTCACATTCACATATGATAACATCTCTTCCAATCCATTTTCAGTGACCAACATTTGTCTGGTTTCCAGTACCTGGTGTATGTTTAACAGTTTTAGTACTGTCAAACCTAAAAGAATGTTTACATCTAAGCACTACTGCAAAATGCAGCATACTGAATCACATTGAATAGTTTGTCTGTGGTTATGCTTTACCTGTCAAACTAAACCTAACTCTATCTAATGTAAGGTTGTTATATCCATATAAGTTTTTAACTAATATGAGATGTACTTCTATGAACATTTCATTTCAAATGTTTTTCACACTTAATGTATCTTTAATTTCACAAACAGTTCTGAAAAGATACTGTCTTGTAACTCTTTAATAACCAGAATTCTTCTGGTGTTTTGGCAGAATCCAGTTCATAACAGAATGGAAAATTATAGTTTTATAGTTTACAAACCAAAATATACAATATGCATAACTGTCTAAATGGTCCTGCATTACTTCTTTAACCAGTGACTCCATTATTTTCCCAGGAACAGATGTTAAGCTAACAGGTCTGTAATTACTCATTTCACTTTTTTTTTAAATTGGGAATCCATTTGCTTTGGAGGTAAGGTTTGCTTATCTCCTTTGCTGCCTCCCTTAACTTAACTGGATGGATTCCATCCATCCCACGTGCCTTTTTTATGTTTAGCTTCAACAATTTCTTTTCCACTTTGTTGTCAGTTATCACAAAATCATTTAGCTCCCAGTTATAGTTTGATACACGTCTGGCATTCTCTTCCCTAGTGAATTCCTCATGTGGGAATGTGGTATGGAGATGAAAAATACTATTCAGTGTGTCAGCAACCTGAGCACACTCATCAACAATTAATCCATTGACATCAAGTGGCCCAGCATGATTCAATCCCTTCTACTATTAATATAAGCATAGCGGTCTGCTGCTGTTGTTGGCATTCTTTGCCACTCTTCTCATAATCTGCCTTAAGTTTGCCTAACCTCCTTTGTGACTTGATTACAGACTAATTCACATATACCATAGGTATATTTGAATTAGTATCACCATTATAATCTGATAATTTATATACATCCCATGTATTCTTCTTCTCTGCCACAAATCTTATCAGTTCATCTGACATCCATTCAGATCTAAGCCTTGAATAGTATTTCTTAGTTGGTATGAAAAGCTTAGTAGCTTCTATGATTACTTCCCTGAATACTTCCCATTTAGAATTTGCTGTTGGTGTCTTCTTAAATTTGCACAACATATTACACTGTAGCGTAACTTAAAATCGACTCCCATGGAAAAAAGTAAAAACAGTGATCAAAGTACTGCCAGTGGAAAAAATCAAAGGAAATCTCTAACCTTCGAGAAAATTAGAGGAATGAAAGGTATGAATGTAATGAACAGGCCGTTGAAATAGTCAGATCCACAAGAATCTCCAACTTGACATTAAGATCAAAAAGGAATCAAGCTCTAGGTTTTAAATCTTCCAAGGATCACCTTACATTGCTGTTAGGAAGAATGCACCTAGAGATCATAAAATAAAACTCCTCATGGTTTATCACTCCGAAAACCCCCAAGTACTGCAGGGTTATTTTAAGGAGCATTTTCCAGTGGTATGGCAGTCTAACAAAAAAGGCTGAATTACAGCAGCTGTCTTAAATCCTACTTTTCCAATGAACTCCGTCATGAATTGAAGGCTTACTGTGAGAGGATAAACATGCCCTTCAAAATTTTTCTCCTATAGGATAATGCACCTGAACATCCCCCAAGCATCACTGATGTTGATGAAAACATTAATGTTATGTTCCTGCCACCAAACACAACATCCTTTATCCAACTTAAGGATCACAGTGTCATTGCAACTTTCGAAAGTTATCTCCAGAGGACATTTACTCAGAGATGGTTAAGGATACCGAAGATTTTTTTGAAGAATTATAACATCAAGAAAGCAATTCATCAAGGAAACAATTGACAACATTTGAGATGCGTGGGCAGAAGTTTTACAGTCTTGCATACAGGAATTTGGAAAGAGATTTGGTCTGATGTCACAGAGTCTCATAAATTTTATCCTGAAGTTGAACTTTTTCAATTCAACACATGACATCATTGCCATTACAAACGGAGTTAGGTTTCAAAGCATAGATTAAGCTAACATGGATGAATTGCTTTGATCCCACCAATGAAAACCTTGAATTGGAGAAAAACTTAAATGAGGATGATGATCCCTCTGTTGTTAAACCTGTTAAACACCTTTCAACAAAGAAATGGCTGAATTTTTTAAGCACACTGACAATGCCATTAGTATGGTTTTATTATGATTATCATTAGCAGCACTAAAGTTTCTAGAGAGATTTAGAACCCTTTGGTTTGTTACAAAGAGCTCTACAAGGAGAGAAAAACTGCTGCCCATCAGTTCTCTCTCTTGACCATTTCTTCAACAGAGCTGAAAATCGTCAGTCCACCAACCCAGAGACTGTATCAGTTGATTCACTATCCAATTAAATTAATTACAGTATCAATGTACTAATTAAAGAAAAATAAATAAATGCATTATCTTCCTAAATTTGAGTTAGTTATTTTTCCTTTTGGAATGCATCCCTATTTTACCCATGTAAAAGTCAATTCCCTTTACATGATTTCATTTTATGCAGTGATTTCTCGGAACCAATTAACTGCATAACGCAAGGGATACCTGTATTTAAATTTTGGCGCTACAACAAAATTCCATACAACCACTAACCACATTAGACTCAACTCCCTTCTGGGGTACTAGTGTCAGAAACACCCCATGTGGTATTTAATTCTTGATCATTCAAAGGCTGCTGCTCCAAAAACAATTTTCTTGCTACCTATCCCTAATAATACCTCTGAAATGAAAGAAGAGTCACTGATTTATTAATGCCACATTTTCTCAAATGAAAATTTTGATCACCCCCTGATGGCTTCCAAACATCCTAAAGACTACCCAAGGGTTAAGTCAGCATGAGCCTTTATCTTTTAGTTTATGTGCTGCTAGGTGTGTGAAATCCCCAGGGGCTCACATCTGGTGAGTATGGGCTTAACACACCCAGGGTCCTGAGCTGGATATCATCATTCTTCCCCTTCTTGGTGATTCCTTTCTACTTCTCTCTCTGTCTCTCAGGGTAATAGGGAATTTTTTTTTTTTTTTTTGGCCGGTGCAGCATAAGCCTCAGGCTTCCTTGCACCATATGGCTAATAATAATAATAATAATAATAAAATAGTGAACCTTATTACAATAAACCATTCTCTCTCTCTCAATCAAAAATAGAATGGCCAATCATTTTGGGACTTTTAATACCATTTGACAAAAATGTGAGGGGACGTTTAGCAGCAATAAAACCCTTACAAGTAAAAATTGTGGCCATAGTGAAGGTCAAAGGTATTTAGGGCTTTAGTGCTACTCCACATGCATCACTCACACTGGCCAATCATATTGAAATTTTCAGTTCTGCTAACAAAAAAGCTGCTCATTTATTTCAATAAGTCTATCCATAAGAAACAATAAAAGTGCTTAATACTGTTCTTAAAAGTTATTTCACATTTCCTATAGGAAATCAGCTCCTCTCTAATAATGTTATGCTGCATCTACCTTCAGTTTTGGTCTATCTGATGGTCATTAGGCTTATGCAACATATTACTTATACTGTAAGCAAAAAAACAAAAACTGCTTACTTTCATATAGTTATTTATTCTATTTAACTCATCAGCAAGTGCATAAATTTTTGAAATATGAGTATTTGGGCAATATTTCTTTTCCCAAATTTAAATATTGACATCACAATTATTTATGAATATATCTCATTAAATTGTATTTCTTCATCAGGATACACAAAGAGTGTCTGGAAAGTAAGGTATACAAGAAAATGCTATGTTTTTTTAAAAAATCCATTTGATAAAAATCATTTATTGGCCCCCACAATATAAATTGTGTGCATAGACTAAATGTAGCACAACTTTAATTTTTTAACTTAATCAGCACACAGATTTTACATAGTTTACAGATTTATCCAATTAGATAAGGGCAATATAATATGATGAAATTGCAGCCACAGCATCAAGGTTTAGAGGGAAACTGCTATTCAGATGATTGTATTCAGCTACAACTTGTCATATTTTAAGATGTTTGTTCTTGTTAAGGGTTTCAACACAAATAACATCATTTGCTGCAAGGGATTCAATTAGAAAGTTCAACATAGCTTGTTCTAAATGTACTGTACTGCATCATACGAGTATTGTGGTAGATGATGACTCTCATCATTAACTGGTGCAATACCACCACTTTGCTTATTGGAGGCTTGAAGTAGTGAAACCCATGTTTAGTTACCAGAGCAAAGTTTCCAGCATTGCCTCTCTTCCCCATCAACCTGTGCACAGTACTAAGTACTATAAGTTTTAATACTGTTCATGTTTGGGGTTTACATTAAAAAAAAAAAAAAAATTGTTTTCTGCTTAAGTTCCTTATTGAGTTTCTGTGGGAAGAGGGAGCAACACTGTAAGGGAGTAGTGGTACTCCCTTAGATCATTCTTCTCTTTCTTGGTGATTCCCTTCTACTTCTTTCTTTCTCTCTCTCTCTCTCTCTCTCTCTCTCTCTCTCCAGGGTAATTCAGAAAATTTTTTCCCACTATCCTGAACATAGTAATGCACAGTTGGTACATCAATCTGGTATTACTGCTACCCATATGCAGTAACTTACATCTGCCAACATTAAACTTCAATTGCCATTTCTCAGCCCATATGCCAAATTTTTAGTGGCCTACATCTTGTTGCACTATCAGACCTTGATTACTGTCATTAACCAACTTTTGTATCATCTGAAAACTTAGACATTAAGGCTGATATATCCTCATCAATATAATTAATAAATATGAAAATATAAAAAGAACAGTGAGCCTAGTACTGAACTTATTGGTTAATGACAATAATCATTGCTATTTCAAGATAAGATCAGCAATGATGAACCAATGACATATGTGCCATGCTAGTGGCCACTCATAAATTTGCCCTTAAATAAAAAGTATTTTTTTATTTGAAGACAAATTTTATTTTATAGTGCATTGACCATTGCAGCAGTGAATGCACATCTGCACTGTAAAACAACTTGGCACCAAAGAGTAGCATAAAATACTCTAATCCTGTAATTCCCTCCCTCTGTTGTCCTAATTGCACCTAGTAAGCAGAAGCTGCCACACAGCATGTGAAAGTGATAAAGACAACATGCAATTGGGCTGCTAGCCAATTCCAATCCCCCACCACAGGTTGCCTTCTCTGTCTCAACCCTAATCTAATCAAGTATCCTAGAGTACCAGAGAGCAGCCCAGTACAGATAATGGTGCAATATAGTCCACCTCCATGTAGCAGGGAACAGGAACTAGCAGGCAAATTTCTAGGTGATCTTCTGTTGGCTAGTTGCTAAATAGCTAACCAAAAACACAACACACAATCCTATACAACCTGTATGACTGCTATGAAATGATGCTAGAACACAGACGACATTGACAAATAGTAGTGATCCTGTGGAACTGCTTAAACAGAGACATATACATACACACATTCAGCAGTGAAAACCATGAATATAACTGTTTGCAAAATTATACATCAACAAAATTCTTCTTTTAACTATCATTACCTTTTAATAATAAAGACACTAATTTGAGATTTGTTGTTTTATTTTTTTTTCCTGTGGCACACAAAAATTATCATCTTATTTAGGCATACAGACAGAAAAAGATTGCCATTACTGATCTGGATAAACTAGGCAGATGAGCTGAAATAAAAATGGCATTTAAGGTAATACAAATAAATGTAAAGTCCTGAACAAAGGTGTTTGGTTGTGGGTTTTTTGAAGAAATTAAAAGAAGCTCTTATTTCTTTTCTTTGACTCCCTTGAAAACCTGCAGCTTAGAGTTCAGCTTCAATTTAAGGTTCTCTCATCTCCCAATTTCCCAAATCATTTTGTTTCCAATATTTATGCTTATTTAATCTGTCCATAGGCAACAATTTCATAATATATGGGGAACAGCAGTCATCACTCAATATGCATTTACACAGAGTGGTGTTTCATCATTCATATCCGAAATACAAGGTACTATATTTGGGGAACAGCAGTCATCACTCAATATGCATTTACACAGAGTGGTGTTTCATCATTCATATCCGAAATACAAGGTACTATATTTGGAGAACAGTAATCCCAGAATAAACAACATTTGAGTAGCAACAAACTCAAGGTAGTTGATAAGGAAAAAAGACATTAAAGTAAATGTACAGTCTGACATGAAGTGATCTAAGTGGTGCAGACAGACATCCATTGGGTTCTCTAAATGATATACAAGGAACTCTTTATACAATGGGATAATCCTACTGTTGGTACCATCACCAGGAAAATGGATGCAAGCCAGGTATTTTTTTCAAATTAGGAAATAGGTGAAATGGTGTTAGATCAAGTGAATATTGGGGATGGTGCAAGATTTAAAATCCAACTGCTTTATATTTTGCTTTATATATAAAGAAATATAATTACAGATGTTGTTAAGCCACATCTGGAATATTGCATACAGGTGTGAAAAAACCTCATCTCAGGAAGTAAGATGATCTGTTGGAAAGGATATAGCGAAGATCAAAAAGATTTGTTGGAAGCACTAAAGGATGTTCTTACCAAGAATGACTGAGATTCCAGAAACTAGTCATCTGCATGATGACCTAACTGAGGAGATACATTTAAATTGAAACAGAATGACCACAGAACAGATGTGTGGAAATCTGCCTTCAACCAGAGTACTAATTAACTGGTGGAATAAACTTTCATATAGTGTGGATAGTTTGAATAAATTTAGTATTGGTATTAGTAGGGTCAACAGCCTCCGTAGCTGAGTGGTCAGGAGCGGGAGTGCAGTAGCACACGCTCTTTGAGTAGACCGGGATTCAAGCCCCTGACTGCTGAATATGGTTGATCTGCCAATCCGCACTGGACCAGTGTGGCAGATTATGGTCCATTTCCCTCAGCACAAATTGTTGAGGAGGCTTCCATCCTGCAGTGGGTTGATAATGGCTGAACTTTACCTTTATTAGTAGGGTCAAATGGCAAGAAAGCAAGCTTATACAGCATCAGCCAAAACAAAAAAAAAAAAAAACTATCTCGCTCATCAGTCTATCCCCTGTAATAAGTTGTCTAATTCTTTCTTAAATTTATTCAAACTACCCACTTCCACAACATCAGATGGTAGTCAGAGTAACTGATTGTTCCAACAATCGATTACTCCTTGACTCTAAGCAAATTTTCACACATCTATCCTGCAGCCATCCTTATTCAATTTATGAGAGATGATTGAAAAATTCATGGCCTGAGCAACACTCCACCAGCATCAAAGAAAAAAAAAAAAAAACGATTCCATCACCTTGCCAGCAGAAGGAATCAACTTGGCTTTCTTTGCACTGGGAGAAGAGCTGTGTTTCCACTGTTTGGAGTGTTCCTTTGTCTCTAGCTGAAAGTGATAGACCCACACCTCATCCATGGTCACAAACCTTGCAAGGAAATCTGTATCTGCTTGAAAACAATGCAAATGTTCACTTAACTTAACCACTCTTTTGCATTTTTGATCTGCTATCAACTATGTTCCAAGCACTGCAATTTTAGGATCCATCATGCTGATATCTTTTTCATAGCAAGCACCTCTGTTATTATGTGGTACACACATTCAAATGAGATTCCTGTGATGATGGAAATGTACTGAACTGTCATTCATCGATTATCCATCACCAGATCATGCACACTCTCAACATATGGAGCAATGAATGTTGCAAGTCTTCCAACAGTGTGGGTCATCTTTCAGGCTCTCCCTCTTTCATTTAAATTCTGCTACCTACTTCTTAACCCTGAAATGAGAAGGGGGCCACCTTCCCCAATGTTGTAACTATATTTTCATGAATTGCCTTCGGCATTAGTCGCCTTTTTTACCCAATTATTGGATGATTGCATGGCGACTGATTTTGTCCATCTTTCCTCATTAAACTTTGTTGACTTCAGAAACTGTAATAAAAAAAAGAAGTTATTGAAACTGCATGAAACTTGGAGGATTACTATTATGAAGTGCTATAAACTAAATACAGAAGTTTTTAACAGTGTACCATTAACCTTTCATATTCAGGCTACAAACTTTTCAAACACCCCTCGTATCTCCTCTTATGCATTTTCTGGTAAAGCTTAAGGACATTATCAGCATTTAGTTTACTCAATCCATTTAAATCCTTAAATTCTGTAAGGATTTAAATGGATTTAAACAGGTCTCCTCACAGATGCGTAGTTCCAAGCACTGCAATTTGAACAGAAGTCTTTCATTGTAAGAGTAACCTTCTATGTTCTCGACTAATCTGATTGCCCTTCTCTGCACCCATTTCAAGAGATCCACATTCTTCCTAAAATAAGACTTCACGATGTGGCCTAACCATTGCCTCATACAATGGGATAATCACTGCCTTGTCCCTGCTATCAAAGTTCCTGTATATCACTGACAAAATGCCATAGACTCTCCTAGCAGCCTGTAAGTCAAGCTATACAATTACCCCTACCTAAATCTCTTTTATTCTCTACCACCTAACTCATATGTTATTCTGAAATTACTGCTGCCCATATGCAGCACCTTGCATTTACCATGTTAAATTTTGTGATGCCAAAATTATTTTATGCATTCTGTTATTTTTTCCCTGCATAAAAGTAGCTAATCAGACTGGTCAGACAAGATCTCCCCTTTGTAAACCGATGCTGTAATTTCTATATAACTCCATTCCTGTTAAGATGATCCTGCAATACTTCCTTAACCACTGACTTCATTATTTTCAAACATACAGGTCTTACTTTCCCTTTGTTCTCCCTTTATGAATAGGAGAGACATTTGTGCATCTACAATCTATAGGAACCTCCCCTGAATCCAAGGTTGCTCTCATAATTATGGCCAAAGGCCTGCTTACCTCTTCTGCTGTTTCTTTTAATATAATTGGATAAATCTCATCAGCCCTAAGTGACTTGTTTACTTTTAGCTTCAACATTGTCTTTTCCACTTTCTTCTCAATCAATTAACACAAAATCATTTAGCTCCTAGTTATAATTTGCTCTGGTATTATTCTGTATAATTTCTGGTATTCCCATCCCTAAAAACTTCTTTGCAAGTTAATGTTGATGCAAAATATTTATTAGGTTATCAGTAACCTGAACAGGATCACCAATAATTATACAGTTCATATCTAGTGGGCCAATGTGGCTCATCCCTTTCTTTCTAGTGTTAACAAACTCAAAGAATTCTTTGTATTTATAATTTGCAGTTGGCAACATTAGCTGGTCCCAATTTAAAGGAGGATTAAAGAAATTAGGAAGAATGGGCAAAAAAAAAAAAAAAAGGATATTTTTTTTTTTATATATATAAACTTTGCTTCCTGTTGTAAAAAGGCAATGTCCAAAAAACAAAATGTTCAAACCAGATACAAAATGTGTAATGATTAATCTATTTCATTGAAAGTATTACAAGTTAATTTGCAAGTTAGTGTTTCTGTTAAGGTGGATTGAGTTAATCCACTTCAATGGAAACATTTAAACAGTTTGGCAACATTTCAAGAAGTCTGTTTCTCATAAATTCCAACAGAGTGGGTTAAAATAATAGCCAAACTTAGAAATTATTTATAATGAATATAATTACATTAATTATATATACAATATTACTAATTACAGGTAAGCCTCGTATAACACGGTAGTTAGGTTCCTATAAAATGTCGTGTTTTGTGAAATCGTGTTATACGGGACTAAGAAAAGGTACAAAAGGGGGGGGTTACGTTCCAAAAACTAACAAAAATACACTATTTCATTAACAAAATGTTAACAAAACTACACTATTTTATTAATAAAACTAACAAAATATAAAATTCTAGATTTCGTGTATCTTCTGCTCTCTTTAAAAAAATCAGTAATCTGGTTTTGTTTGCTTTTGCTTGATAAAGCTTTGTGAATTTCATCATAAGGAACTAAGCATTTTTGAAGCTCCTTTTGAACTTTGGGCTCCTTTCATTCAACAATCTGCATTCAAAAAATAAGATTCTAATTGTTAGTCTAACTTTATGCCTTTGCGTATGCTTTTTAGTGTAAAATTTGGACGTTTAGAATTTATCTGTGCTATCATCCTTTGAATCAGGAGCATATTGTTGAGGCATATTTTATTAACTTGTAGCATTTTCAATACAGTACTTAATTGGTGCACATGGTGCATGAGCATCACTTGTATTTCTTATCCATAACTTTTTTTTTTTTTTAACAACAGACTTTTTTGGATTAAAAAACTTCATAAATCATTTGCTTGATTTCCCCACTTCTAGCCTATTTTAAACAATGACTATAATTATATCTTTTTAATAACTTTAACTAATAAAAATTACTAAAGTTAAATGTCTGTATTGTTCCAACACCTTATTTGCTAATATCAAGACCTACTAACAAATAGTTAATAACTGCTTTCACTCCCCTTGGTTATGAGTATGATACCATGTAACTTGTAACTGCTGTGTAAATATAACCAATTATGTTAACCCATGGTAGCACCTAGTAATAAATATATACAGGTTTCTAATCTTTTGTCTCAAAAGTGAATTTCTATCATGAAACGTGTCAACTTTCAACATAATATTATCATCCTAGACTTCATTTGAACCACCCGCAGTGTGTGTGCATGTTTCTCCGGTGTTATTGCTTAATTTTTGATACTGTTAAAACTTTCATTCATCATTAATACATTTCTTTCATTAATACTAACCCTTAACTTAATATGGTGCTGATTCTCAAAGTGCAAGACAAATTGCCCACTTGTACTAGTTTTACTTCACCCATGGTCATGAGTATTTCAATACCTTTCAACATCTGTTCAGCAGTAATCTTACAAATACATAACCTATTATGTTTTGTTTATACAATTAATTTTTAAATTCTGATAGCTGTCTGACAGACAGCTATCAGAATTTTATTATTAATACCTTTGAATAGTATAGTTTGAATTGTATACTCAAAGGTATTATATATACTCATAATGCCTTTGAGTATATAATAATTAATGTATAATCAATTTTTAATATTAGTATTAGTAGTTTAAATGATGCAAGAATGCTAGCTTATACAGAATCAGCAAAAAAAAAAAAAAAAAACTTGCCATCTATCCCCCAACAGTTTGGCTAGTTCTGCCTTGAATTCATTCAAACTATCCACTTCCATAACATATTGAAGCTTCTGCCAATCAAACATCCATTCACTAAAGGCAAACTTCTGCACATCTATTCTGCAACCATCCTTATTGAATTTGAATATATGCCTTCATATGCATAGTCTGAGCCAGAAGAAGAATCCCATCAGCACTGAATTTGCTCAACCATTAAAAGCCTTAAACACCACAATCACATTGCCTCATAGGTGCCTAGTCTCCAGATGCTGCAATTTGCAGAACCCTTTTATTCCCTTCACCAATCTCATTGCCTTCTATTCCAGTAGATCTACATCCATCTGAAAAATGGGGCCTCCAGACCTGTATGCAGCCTGATCATTTCCTTGTACAATGGGATAATCACCTCGTTATCCCTGATAGCAAAATTCCTGTAAATCATTGATGGTCTACTGTCCTGGCAGCTGGTCTGCACTGTCAGAGAACGTAACGTCTGACTGACCAATTACCTCCAGGTCTTTTTTCATTTTCCACTACCCTGAGCGCAGTACTATACAGTTCGTATGTTAATTTGGGACTACTGCTACCCATATGCAGTATTTTGCATTTGTCAATGCTAAAGCTTAATTGCCATTTCTCAGCCCAACTGCCTAATTTTTCTAGATCTTGCTGCATTAGCCCTGATTACTATGATTAACCACTCTGCAAACTTTGTATCATCTGCAAACTTAGACATTAAGATTGATACCTTCATAAGAAACCAACAATGCATCCAGCGCCAAACCCTGGGAGATTCCACTGATAACATCTACAAAGAGCAGTGTCCATTAACAATAACACTTGTCTTCTCCCACTCAACCATCCCTTTTTCCATAGCAGTAACTTGTCCTTGATGCAACACTGCTCCAATATGTAGCGATCTAATAGAGCAAGCTTATCTGCAAAAAGATCTAAACCTCCCAAGCACTTCCTAATTCAGTTCACAAATATACGTGGTATCGATTCTAATCTCAACGATGTCCATTTCCACTTGCAGTCTGCCAAACCCCATGTACTTTTTCTGACAGAATCTCAGTTATCGGTTGATTCAACTACTGCTCATCTCAGATGCCCAAATTATTCGCTGTATGATTCCTTTGGCCTCAAAGGTGGTATTTGTGCAAATGTCCGTTCTGATATTCCCTGTCAGAGACTTGGCAATTTGGAATCTCCTCTGCCTTACAATCTCTCTACATCATTGTGTCAAATTCATCTGTTGTCTCTACCGTTCTCCCAACTCCACTAATCACTTGGAGCTCTTTGACTTCCTCTCTTTGCAACTTGACTTTCCCCAGTCCAACTTTCCTAACAGTGAGGTAATTTTCCTTGGTGATTTTAATGTTCACGACTCCAGCTGGCTTCCGATTTCTATTCAAACCGACCCAACTGGTCGAGATGCTGAGGCTTTTGCAATTACTAATGACCTTGGACAGATTGTTCATTTACCTACAAGAATACCGGACAATCCTAATCATACAGCCAATACGCTTGATCTTTTTCTCACAAACAACCCTTCTAAGTACACGGTCGAAGTGAGAGGTCCTTTAGGCACTTCAGATCACAACTTGGTGATTGTCTCTTCTCCAATGGAAGCTTTATCTCATGGCTATTCCCAACCTCGTGTTGTTTGGCATTACAAAAATGCAAAATGGGATGACCTGCGAGACTTCTTTTCTTCTTTTCCTTGGTCGGATTACTGTTTCAAATCTTCTGATGTCAACGTTTGCTCAGATCGTATAAATGTGCTAAGGCTGTTCAAGAGAAGAATGTTGCATATCGTAATTGGCTTGTTTCTAATTCTTCAGTTTCATTTCTGCGTACACCAAAGCTCGTAACAATTGTAAAGCAGTTATTAATTAGTCCAAACTAGAGTTTGAACAGGCTAAGAGTAGAAAACTTGCTTCTTACCCTAATGGTAGCCGAGCATTCTGGTCTCTTGCCAAAGTTATTGGCTGCAACTTTTGCCCATCTCTGCTCCCACCTCTGTCCAAACAAGATGGTTCTGTTGTCACTTCAGCCAAGGATAAAGCTGACCTGCTAGCATCCCATTTTTCTTCCAACTCATGTATTAATGATCTTGGTAAAACACCTCCCACCATTCCCAACACACTCCATTCAATGCCCCGTGGCCTTCCGTCAAAAGGATGTCAGAAGGATTTTGACGAATCTTGATGCTAAGAAAGCTCCAGGTCCCGATGGTATTTCTCTACTTGTTCTCAAAACCTGTGTTCCTGAACTTACTCCTATTCTTTGCTGCCTTTTTTTCACTTTCTTATTCCAAAAGTGTTTTTCCTTCTGCTTGGAAATTTGCTCATATGCAGCCAGTTCCTAAAAAGGGTGACAAATCCCTCCCATCCAATTATCAACCCATTGCAATTACTTCTACTCTTTCTAAAGTAATGGAGAAATCAATTAACTGCCAACTCTTAAACTACCTAGAAACCTTCCGTCTGATCAACGATCGCCAGTATGGATTCCGTCAGAGTCGATCCACTGGTGATATTCTGGCTTATGTTACCCATTTATGGACTAATTCAATGGAAAGGTTCGGTGAAACACAAGTAGTTGCTCTTGACATCTCAAAGGCTTTCGATCGTGTTTGGCATAAAGGTCTTCTAAACAAGCTTCCATCTTATGGTTTGCCAACTGTTTTTAGTAATTGGTTATCCAGTTTTCTCTCTGATCGCTCACTGAGGGTGATGGTAGATGGCTCTCTGTCTTCTAACTTCTCCACTAATGCCGGTGTCCCCCAAGGTTCAGTTCTTTCCCCCACTCTTTTCCTCTTATATATTAATGACCTTCTTCCATTGACTGGAAATCGTATCCATAGTTTTGCCGATGATAGCACATTGCATTCCACTTTCCAATTTGAGAAACCTTGTTTTGCTCAATCAGCTTCAACTTCTCGAAAATCTGCTACCAATTCCCTAAATGCCGATCTTCAGGTAATTCTTCAGTGGGGCAAAGACAACTTAGTTGATTTCAACCCTTCTAAAACTCAGTCTTGTCTTATATCTCGCAAAAAGGATTCTTCTGCTCCTATGCTTATCTTTAGTGACACTCCGATTTCTAGGCAAAATAATATATCTCTTTTGGGGATTACCCTGACTTCCAATCTCTCTTGGCACAAGCACATTACAAATATTGCTTCCTCTGCATCTAAAAAACTTGGTTTTCTCTTTCACTCTCCGCATTACTTTTCTTCCAAACAGCTGCTCACTCTGTATAAATAACAAATCGCCCTGGCATGGAATATTGTTCCCACATCTGGGGTGGTGACCCCAAAACCTCTCTCAGGCTTCTTGATTCCATTCAGAAGAGGGCAGTTAGGTTAATTAATGATTCATCTCTAACAGAGTTTCTCCACTAACTGTCTCATAGACATACTGTTTCTGCTACATGTCTCTTCTACAGATACTTCCACAGGCACTGTTCTTCTGAATTGGCTTCTATAATTCCCGCTTTCTCTTTCAAAACAGTCCGAACACGTGCCTCCACCAGCCAACATCCATTTACTGTCCAATTCCAAACTCACAGAACCAACTTTTCATCTTCCTCGTTTATTCATTCAACTGCCGTTTTCTGGAACAACCTTCCTTCATACGTATTTCCTGAAAATTACAGTTTACAGAAGTTCAAGTCCAATGTCAACAAATATCTTCTTTCGTCTTCTCAACCTGCAACCCAAGCACGGTACTAAGTACTATAGGTTCTAATATACTTGAATATTTTACTGTTATTTACAAAGGCACAATTATTTTGCAAAGATGAGTCACTAAAAGGTAAAGTGAAGTAGGGGCGTGAAAGAAGGAGAGTAAGAAGACTGGATCATGTAATCAATATTACATCATGAAAAGTGAGTCTGGCTCTGTAGAAAGTGTTAACTACTTTCTTTTTGCTTTCATAAATTTTATTATTTGTCTTTCCTATTGAATTATTGTTAATGCATAATTTTTGTAAATTCACCTTTCATTATGAACAATAAATGAAAAAAAACAAAAAAAAAAAACTACAATTTTTAGTTTTGTAAAGGACCAGAAAGTGTTAAAAACACTGGACAAAAGAGTTCTGTTGTATCATCAAGTAAAAACAAACACCTCAATCAGACCACCTCATAGATGTCTAGTCTCCAGATGCTGCAAAACTGAAAAACATAAGTTCTGCACAGTTTGCAGAACTGAAGCCTTTCTTGGTAAGAGCATCCCTTTATTCCTCACCAATCTCATTGCCCTTCTCTGTATTCTTTCCAAAAGCTCTACATCCTACCTAAAATGAGGCCTCAAGACCTATATGCAATACTCAAGATATGGTCTGACCATTGACTTATACAAATGAGATAATCACCTCCTTATCCCTGCTAGCAAAATTCATGTATATCATCGACAAAACCCCATGAGCTGTCCTGGCAGCCTTTCTGCACTGCTCAGAGAACTTCATATCTGATTGCACAATTACCTCTGGATCCTTTTCATTCTCTACCACCCTGAGTATAGTACCACACAATTGATATGTTACTCTGGGTTACTGCTAGTAAAGTGCTGCCCATATGCAGTACTTTACATTTGTCAATGTTAAACTTAAGTTGCCACCTCTCGGCCCATCTGCTCAACTTTTCTAGATCCTGTTGCAGTAGCATATCATTACTGTCATTAAGCACCCTGCCAACCTTTGTACCATCTACAAACTTGGACATTAAGCCTGATGTGCCATTGATATCACTGATAAATATAGAAAACAACAATGAGCCAAAACCAAACCCTGGGAAACTCCACTAATAACACTGGTAATCAGCGTCCACTGATTACCACTCTGTCTTTTCCCACTCAACCATCCTTTTATCCATTGTAGCAACTTGATGCCTTAATGCTCCAATTTGTGCAGTAGTCTTCCATGTGCAACAGTATCAAAAGCTCTGACACATATTGCTGATATTATACTTTGATACTACTGCAGATGTCATTAATCAAGAATTAGTTAAGGAAATCAAAGATTTTGATTTCCTTAACTTAATTTACTTCTACAGATATTTCAAATGAGGATGAACTTGTCCTTTATATAAGATATATAGATAAAAATCAGAAACTGTAAGAGGCATTTGTATTCATAATTCCTCTCCAAAACTCAACAGCTACAGAGTACTTTGATAAGTTAGTGAGTGATATGAACAAGTTATTCTTGCCATGAAAGGCTGGTAATTGGTTAGTAGGCAGTGGAGCTGTTGTTGTTTTTTGGTGCAAGGGCTACTTAGGCCATATTGCACCTATCAACATTATTGCAACCTATCAACAGTCATGCATAGTGACTTATGACATTAGTCAAAAACAATCATATAATTTTATGTGTTTAATAAAGTGAAAAAACTCCAGCAGATTAGGGTCGTTACCTATGATGTGGCAGATTGTCAAGGGTTCTTTAAGGTTTGGAAGAAAACTAAATGAGACTTGGCAGGCAGTGGTGTATAAAACACACTCAACAAGAATATGCTTCATTGTAAGCAGAGAGTTGCACTGTGTGCATTGTGGAAGATCATTACCTAAAAAATGCTACAAAGAATCCAGAAAACCCTGAGGCCTATCGACCAATCGCACTGCTCCCAGTAGTTAGCAAGCTGTTTGAAAGATGCTCCATAAAAGAATAACAAATCACTATGAAATAGCAGGCCTCCAAGCTGCAAACCAGCATGGCTTCAGACCGGGGACATCAACTGTGGATGCACTGGAGAACCTGCTCAAGATAGTGCAGGACTGCAGACAAAGGTACCTGCTGCTCATCTCTGTTGACTTTGCCGGGGCGTTTGACTCACTTTGGCGGCCAAGCGTCCTGGTGAGGCTGAGGGAGGCCTGAGTGCTGATCAACTTGTATAAAGTCATCGAAAGTTATCTAACCCAAAGAAGAGTGGAGATAAACGTGCAGTACCAGAAACTTACGAGAGAGGTGCACAGAGGATGTCCGCAGGGCTTGGTTCTGGGGCTACTCCTGTGGAACATGGTCCTCGATGAGTTCCTGGAAATGGACCTGGGACCGCACGTGTTCGCAGATGACCTTACCTTGCTCCAGGGCCCAACTGGAGACATTAGCAAACCGAGAACTACAGTGGCTACAACAATGGGCTTCCAAAAACCAATTAAGAATTTCACCAGAAAAGACCTCATCAATCCTCCTCAAAGTGAAACTACAATTGCGGCTGTCCCCACAAATCAAAATTGAAAATGTCACAATAAAATTCGCGAGAAAGCTAAAGTACTTAGGCATAATCCTGGATAATAACTTGTCTTTCCAGCAGCACCTGAAATACATCCAGAGAAAAATCGGGAACTACTCTGGGATGGTAGCCAGGATCACAAAGAAGGACTGGGGTCTCAAAAAAGAGAACCCTGTCAATATACTACAAAACTTCCCTACCAGCAATTACCTATGCAGCAGCGGTGTGGCTTCCCAAAACAGCACTGGCTGTGAACAGAACACGTGAAATGATCCAAAGGACCATATTACTCACAACAATGCAAGCTTGCAGCACAGTAAGCACCCCAGCACTGCAGGTGCTTGCCAGAGTGCTCCCCATGGATCTGGAGGTTATCCAGGCGGGGTTGATGTTCCTGCTGTTCAGGGAGTGGCTGCCACCCACCAAGACTATATGACTGATCCGGTGAACAGCCTAAAGAATGAAAAAGTCAGGTTACAGACCCACCTCCTAAATCTTTGGCAGAGAAGATGGACCGAGACCACCAAGGGTGAAGTGACAAAAAAATTCCTACCGGACATCCGCAAGATATATCCAAAACAACCAGTGTGGTACTTCACAGGGTACCATATGACAACACTGTTAACAGGACATGGCCCATACAATGAAAAGCTTTTCGGGCTGGGCCTCACCAACGATTCCAGCTGTACATGCGGAGAGAGCGAAAGCTGGAGCCACATAGCTTATGAATGTCCACGATATGAGAACTTCAGAGGGATTCTCATAACAAGAATCAGATACCTTCCAAAGGGATTGGAGTCCTACTTCCTGGACTCAGAGGAAGAATACAGGGTGCTCTTCCTCTTCGCACAGGATCTATTTGCCAGGAGGAAAATGCTAATAGCAATCTACAGCAATCAACACAGAGACTGACAAGAAATGCTACCAGATGAAACAGAAAATCAAAATTTGAGGACATCCGACTCGACCAAGTGGAACGCTAACAACTGGAAGAGACGTTAGGATGGGGATTACCCCATGAGTGACACTGAAAACAAAGAAGAGACTAAAAGCAGTACACTGATCACTGGAGGAGAGACCAGGATGGGGATTTCCCCCATGAGTGACACCGAAAACTGAGAAGAGACTAAAAACAGCATAACTGCCAACAGACTAATGGCGACCTGAAGAGGGCACCCTAGCTCCCTTCACCTTTTATTCCCACATCCTTGGGTGAGGAGACAACCTTCATTGCCTCCCCTCATCACCACCCCACATCATCTACTCTGTTGGGGCATGGGCATGCCTCACTGAAAACTGGGGCTACCTATCCTATTGGTCCCATATTTCTGTCTCTCACCCCCCAGTCTTCTGTCTTCCCTCACCTCTATCTTTACGCTAGCAAAACCTGCACACAACAAAAACTTAATGTTTTTGTTGTGTGCAGCTTTTAACATTAGCAACGTAAAACATTTCAGCAAACACTTTAATAATAATGAAGCAGTTTCAATAAATTTGATGAAAGATGATATGAGTTCAAAGTTGTGAGGAAACATTTAAACATATATGATCTTTTTGAAAGAACAATGAGTAATAAGGGCAGGTTTCCATTTCTCTCAAAACTGCATGAAATTGTAGCAATTTTACCAGCAAGTATTGCATCATGTGAACGAAGTTTTAGTCAAATTAATCTAATAAAAGGGAAGTTGAGATCAATCAATGAATCCCTACATTTTAATTAATTATTGATAATACATATGAACAGCCCTTCTCTGCAGGACTTCATTCCAGATAAATCAGTGGATAAGTGATATTTTGCAACCACAAAAAGACACACTGGTGGACATAAGAAGCCCTTATGTAAATGAACTGCAAGTGTTAAAGGTGTACATTTTAAATCCATGTAAAGGAAATGATATTTCTCTATAATTATGTGTAAGGTGTAGTAAGAATTAAAGAATGATATTTTTTTTGTTTTGTTATCATCTTATCTTATCTTCCTTCATGGATTAGGCGATCTGCCTGTTCCAATCTCGAAGAGGTCTGCCCATCTTTTCTTTGGTCTTCCTCTGTCTCTTTTTTCCTTTTGCTCTATATGTATAAGCTAATTTAGGGAATCTGTTATCTTCCATTCTTTCTACATGTTCTTTCCATCTTTGTCTATATTTTGTTATCATAACATTTAATTTTTTAAAACATCACCTATAAAAATGTACATAAAAATTAGACCAATACTATGGACCAGCAATTATTTTTTGTGGATAGTAGACCTAAGTTGTATTTCTAGAGCCCAGATCCAAACAAACTGGTCAGACAAGATCACCCCTTGACAAACCCATGCTATGACTGACATCTAGAACTGCATTCCTGTCTAGATGGTCCTGCATTAATTCTTTAAACAGTGACTTCATGTTTTTTCAATGTAACAGAAGTTCAGCTAACAGGTCCACATCCCCTGTCCATGGGGATGTCCCCTGAATCCAAGGATGCTCTCATAATTAAGGCAAAGGTTTTGCTTACCTCCTTTGCTGCCTCCCTCAATCTGCCTTCGCTTGCCTAACATCCTTTGTGACTTGATTGCAAACTACCATAGGCTTCTGCATCACCCGATAATTGATAAACATCCAATGCATTTTTCTCCTCTACGTGTCTCATACGTTCATCTGACATCCCTTTAGGTCTAAGCATTGAATGGTATTTCTTAGTTGATATGAAAAGCCTAATAGCTTCTATAATTATTTCATTCAATGCTTCCCATTTAGAATTTGCTAATGGTAACATCACCAGTGGATCCAAATGCATAAAATTTAAAACTGTCTGAGACCACTGTAGTCACCTTTATGAAAGCAAAAAACACTTTCCTTTACTATTGGTGGTAGTTACATGATTAAGTAAATCCCACATCAATACACTGTGTTCACTGTCACCTAGTAGTTCTTTTATCTGGGGATTCTTAATACATGAGTAATCAATGCTGATAATCACATCAAGAATATTACTCTCTCTTGTGGTCTCTCTAATATGTTGCTGCAGAAAACAGTCATCTAATAAATCCACAAAAGTTTTGCTAGTGTGTGTGTGTGACCAACCCACAAGTTCCAGTCAATATCTGGAAAGTTAAAATCCCACAAAAGACATTCTGATTTAATAGTCCTCTGTATTATTGATTGTTGTACCCATCAGTCATTAGGCCTATAACACACTCCTATTCATTTTTGCTTTCCCAATGCTTATGTCACACCAAACTGACAACACTGCACTAGACACCCACGTCAACTGAATGCGCTGCCTTAAATTTTATGTGCTTTTTAAGTAACAGCATAACCCCTCCTCTATCCTGTCGGTACACACTGAACAGATGTTAGCTTAATATCTGTTCCAGGGAAAATAATAGTGTCGCTGGTGAAAGAAGTAATGCAGGACCATCTGAACAGGAATGTAATGCAGGACCATCTGGACAGGAATGTAATTATACTGCAATCACAGCAGATTTGTTCAGGAATGGTCTTGTCTAACAGATATGAAAGGTTGCTATGATGTAGTGACCAAGGAACTAGTTGCAAAAATAATTTTGAAATCATGTACTTGGATTTCAGGAGGGCTTTTGTTACTGTTGCTCATAAAAGACTGCTCAATGGCATCAAGGGCAAGTTACTGCTGTGGATAAAGACAGAGAGTGGTTATCAATGGGCACTGCTCTTCATGAACTAATGTTATTAGTGTCCCCTGTGCTCACTAATAACATTAGTGACATTAACTAATAACATTAGTGAGCACAAGGGACAGCAATCTATTTCCATGTTACAAATCCCCCAAGGGTTCAGTGCTGGGCCAATTGTTGTTTTCAATATTTATTAACAATACTGATAAAGGTATAACAGGCATAATGTCTATGTTTGTAGATGATACAAAGGTTGGCAGGGTGGTTAATGACAGTAATCAGGATGAGTTACTGCAACAAGAGCTAAGAAAATTGGGTTGATGGGCTGAGAAATGGCAGTTGAAGTTTAATATCGACAAATTCAAGTTACTGTATATACAGTAGCAGTAATCCCAGAGTAACTTATCAACTGTGTGATACAAACTCGGGGTAGTGGAAAATGAAAAGGACCTGGATATAATTGTGCAATCAGATATGAAATTATCTGAGCAGTGCAGATATGCTGCCAGGGCAGCTCACAGGGTTTTGTTGATGATATACAGAAACTTTGCTAGCATGGATAAGGAGCTGATTATCCCTTTGTACAAGGTTAGGTCCAATCTTGAGTACTGGATACAGGTCTGAAGGCCTCACTTTAGGAAGGATGTAGATCTGCTGGAATGGATGCAGAGAATGGCAGCCAGATTGATGAAGGAAACAAAAGGGTGCTCTTACCTAGAAAGGTTCGAGTAATGCAAATAGCAGCATCTGGAGAGTAGGCACCTGCAGAGAGATCTGATCGATGTGTTTAAAGCCATGAATGGATTGAGTAAGCTGAATGTTAATAGCATTCTTCCTCTTACTGAAACACACACAAGGGAGCACAAATTCAAATTGAGGAAGGATGGTTGAACGACAGATAAGCAGAAGTTTGCCTTCAGCCAATGTGTGGTTGATTGTTGGAATAAACTTCAATCTGTTATTGTGGAAATGGGTGGTTTGAATAAATTCTAAGAACTAGGCAAATTCTTGGAGAGTATGGATGGATGAAGTGTTTTTTCTTTCTTTTTTTTTTTTTTTTTTTTTTTTTGGTTGATGCTATATAAGATTGCTTTCTTGCATCATCTGCCACTACTACTCCTTATATTCAAATTCTGCATCCGAGCAACATCACATCTCTAACCCCACAATGTCTGCATTTGATACTGTTGCATATAGAAGACTACAGTACAAACTGGAGCAGTATGGCATTAATGGCAATTTGCTACAATGCATAAAAGGAAGGTTGAGTGGGAGAAGACACAGAGTACTAATCAATGCACACCGCTCTTCGTGGACTAATTTTAGTGTAGGCCCCAGGGTTCAGTGTTGGGCCCATTGTTTTGTATATTTGTCAATGATATTGATGAAGGTATATCAGGCTTAATGTCCAAGTTTGCAGATGATACAAAGGTTGGCGGGGTTGTTATGGGGACAGTATGCTACTGCAACAGGATCCAGAAAAATTGGGCAGATGGGCTGAGAAGTGGCAACTGAAGTTTAACATTGACAAATGCAAAATACTGCATATCAGTAGCAGTAACCCCAGGGAAATGTACCAATTGTATGGTACTACACTCAGAGTGGTAGAGAATGAAAAAGACCTGGGGGTAATTGTACAGTCAGATATGAAGTTTTCTGAGCAGTGCAGACAGGCAGCCAAAGCAGGTCATGAGGTTTTGTCAATGATGTACAGGATTTTTGCTAGTAGGGAAAAGGAGGTGATTATCCCTTTGTATAAGGCAATGGTCAGGCCACACCTTGAGTACTGCGTACAGGTCTGGAGGCCTCATTTTAAGAAGGATGTAGACTGTTTGTTATTTTGTTTTTAGGAGCATTGGCAACTAAGGCCATATTGCTCCGGGATATGAAGTGGTCATTCCCTGACCTTTCCGCATCCTCTGTATTTGGTGGTCACGGGCTCGAACCCCAGTCTAGAAGGATGTAAAGTTACTAGAATGAGTACAGAGAAGGGCAACAAGACTGGTGCGGGGAACGAAGGGGGCTTGCTGCATCTGAAGACTAGGCACCTGCAAGGTGATCTGATTGAGGTGTATAAGGCCCTGAATGGTTTGAGCAGTCTCAATGCTGATGGTATTCTTAGTCTTGCTCAGATTATGAACCTGAGGGGGCATAAATTCAAATTGAGGAAAGACAGTTGTAGAACAGACGTGTGGAAATTGCCTTTAGCCAGCAGGTGGTTGATTGCTGGAACAAACTTCCATCTGTTGTTGTGGAGGTTAACAGCTTAAATAAACTCGAGGAAGAACTGGACAAACTCTTTGAGCAAATGGATGGGTGAAATGGGATTTTTTTTTTTTTTTTTTTTTTGGCTGATGCTGTATAAGCTTGCTTTCTTGCATGTGTGTACTAATGCTAATTTGATGAGCACTAAGTATTTATGTATTTTTTCTTATTGCATGTATTTCTTTTATTTTTTATAAACTGGTAATATTTAATCTTTTAGTTTTCAATAAAAATTACAAAACTTCAAAATATTTGTTTCATGTTTTAGTGACACTGTAAACAAAATAAAAAAGCAATGTTAAATAAGGTTCTCTAAAAAAAAAAAAAAAAAAAATTATTCACTGTCATTTTATTTAAAATGTCATTACTCTACCAAAATATTTTTTTTAACAAAACCTGCAAACATCAGAGGTAAAAACTATAGCAGTATATGAAACTGCTCCATCATAGCTGAAGTAAACAAAAATAATGTATTGCTTGTTCATAAACATATTTATAAATAGTCATGCTTGATTTCAAATTGTTTAACAAGTCTGCAGTTTCTAACTCACCTGCCCAGTTTTTTTTTTTTTAATTACTTTGATTGTTTTTTTAAGTAGAATGCCAGTTTGACACTTGTACAGGATTCTAAAAACCAATACTATTTCAAATTCGGTTTTTTTTTTGGGGGGGGGGTGAATTCTGGCAACTAATTTCAATAAGAAAAGCACAGCAATCTATTTCCATGTTACAAATCAAAACATTATAATTTTACCTACACATGATCCAAATGTAATTTTACAAATTATAATTGTATCCAAATGTAATTTTACCTTACAGATAATCAAAAAAGTATCTAGCAAACAGATTCTATGATTATGATTATAAAATGCAAGCTGGTTTTCTCAATGAATTACTGTATCGAGTGTAGTTATTCAGTAAGCTCAATGTTCATGAAATCCTTTCTCAGGCTACACACAAGAAGATATAAATTTAAACTGAGTAAGGATGGCTGCAGGGAAAGATGTGCGAAATTTGCCTTCAGCTAGCGGTTGTTGACTGTTGGAACAAATTTAAATTTGATGTTGGAGGGATGGACAGATATATGAGAAGTGTGCTTTTTTTTTGTTTTTTTTTTTGATGATGTTATATCATTCATTATTACTAACAATGTAGTGGAAGGAAGCCTGAGGCTTATGCTGTACCAGCTAAAAAAAAAAATTCCAAGTTACCCTGAGAGAGAGAGAGAGAAAGTCAGAAGTGGAAGGGAATCACCAAAAAAAGAGAAGAATGATGATATCCATCTCAGGACCCTGGGTGTTTTTTTTTTTTTTTTTTGTTATTTGGTTTTAAGAGCATTAGCAACTAAGGCCATATTGCTCCGGGAATATACGGTGGTCATTCCCTGACCTTTCCGCATCCTCCGTATTTGGTGGTGACTGGCTCGAACCCTGGTCTAATCAAGAAGCGTGTGCTAAGCACTGTTGCTCCTTCCCACCTGGCTACGGAAGCGCGACCCTGGGTGTGCCAAGCCCATATCCATCAGATGTGAACCCCTGGGGTAAGTGTGCTTTCTTTCATCGTTTGCCATTATTATTACTATCGTTCAAGTCCAGTCTTTGTTTCAACTCGGAGCTAACAGCTTAATGAGAGGTTATCATACCGAAAATGAGTAACAATAATAATTCTGAAAAAAAGAAAAGAAAAAAAAAAAAAAAACAGGAGAGAGAGAGAGACAAACAGCATATATTTATATGGTTGTTATTTAGAGGCTTTAAATGACACGACCTTCCAAACTGTTAATACGTTTAATTCCATACATATGAAATACTGACAGTTATGTCCAATATTAGCAATTACAATTACCTCAAATCCCGTAATTGCTTTAATAAGTGCACGAGCATCTTGTTCTACGCATTTTTCTATTTTCTGTATTGGCGCCATAATTTCCCTTTAAATTAACCATTTCCCAAAATAACCACGGGGTAGTCACCAATTGAAACAATTTGTAAACCACACTACTGCCCTCTTGCAATCTGAAATAAAAACATCCCATCATTTATCACCACATTTAGCAACCTCTGATAGATGGTGGACAGTATGCTACTCATGATGCTATATCGAAAAGACATGAGTTCAAGTACAGTAAGCCCTCGCTAATCCGGGGAAATTGGGGGTAAGATGTCATCTAGATTACAGGAGATTCCGGATTAGTGAAGCAAGAGATAGCCCTAAAAGACAAAAAAAGAAAAAAATTAGAACACAAATAAATGGGAAATTTAATGATATAGGCAGTGCTGATGAAAATAAATACAACAAAATCACTGTACAGCTTTATTTAAAAACTATAAAAAAAACAATAGTTTTATGTTGTTAATTGTCTTTTGTCTTTTTATACATTTATCAGGGGCGCTGGCGTCGCACACCAACGCAACTTGATCGTTGCTGAGAATGCCACTTATTTATTATTATTATTATTATTATTATTATTATTATTATTATTATTATTAGCCGTAGGGTGCAAGGAAGCCTGAGGCTTATGCTGCACCAGCCAAAAAAAAAATTGATTTACCTTAGGACCCAGAGAGAGAGTGGGAATGAAATCACAAATAAAGAGAAGAATGATGATATCCAGCTCGGAACCCTGGGTGAGCCACGCCCATACTCACCAGATGTGAGCCCCTGGGGTAAATTATATACAGCTACTTCCAGCAACACTTCTTTCGGCTTTTTTAATGTCTTTTTATTTAATACACTGCTTTTATCACTCCCCACATCGAATTTTAAAGGGATGTCTTTATAGATTCTTTTACTTTTTTAATATCTGGCACAGCATGTTGGCCAATACCAAATTATTCAATTCCAGTAACACCATTTTCAAGTTAAAGTGTTTTCTTTTCATGTCACTTTTTAATTCTTTAGAACACATAATCATAGAAAACATGTTAATTTATGTATACGTATAAGGAAGTACGCAAATGAAGCGATATAAGCAATAGCATCCGTCCGACTCAGAGGCAACAACGATATTGAACAACACGAAAGACAATGTAACGTACGTCCCATCTCTCTCTGCACAGTCAATCAGCACGCAATGAGAGATACTCATCTGCCTTCCTAAATCCCGTGTGTCTTTAAAAGTACTCGACTGTGAACAGAATTTTCATAATTCTATTCGGATTATACGACATCCGGATTAACTCTAACCGGATTGGTCATGGTAAACTGAACCAATCGCCGACGCAATTGAGAAATATTTCCCACCAGGACAGCACGACCTTAATGATCTTTATCAATACCATGTCAGAGATAATTGATCTGGGAAGAAGATTGTATGGTTATAACTTCCACATAATTATGGTTTCCATCCCCAAAAACACAGAAACAGTATAGGGATTATGAAAAATACCCTATCCTTTAATATGTGAAACTACATGAAAATTATAATGGCGAGAAGCAAATATTAGATGATATCGAGTATTAGGCTTTAATCGCGTCAACAACAATCTGGGGTAGATTTCTCACCTTTTTTTTTTTTTTTTTGTATGTGGACGCTGGAATTTTATTCTGTTCGTCCCAAAAGTTTTCGATTTTCAAAATTACTGTATATCCTTAATAACACACCAGGGCCTGCCCTGGCAGCCTGTCAGCATTGCTAAGAAAACTTCATGTCTGACTGCACAATTACTCCCAGGTCTTTTTCATTTTCTACCAACTTAAGTGTAGTACCACACAGTTGGTACGTTTGTCTGCGGTTACTTCTACCCATATGCAGTACTTTGCATTTTTCAATGTTAAATTCCAGTTGCACTTTTCAGCCCATCTGCCCAAAATTTTCTAGATCCTGTTGCAGTATCACACTGCCATTACTGTCATAAAGAACCCTGCCACCCTTTGTGTCATCTGCAAACCTCGATACTAAGCCTGATATACCTTCATCAATATCATTGATAAATAAACAAAACAACAGTGGACCCAACACCACACCCTGTGGGACTCCACTAATAACATTAGTCCACGAAGACCAGCACCCATTCATTACCACCGTCTGTCTTCTCCCACTCAACCGTCCTTTCATCCATTGTAGCAACTTACCGTTAATACCATTTTGCTCCAATTTGTACAGTAGTCTCCCATGTGAAAGAGTGTCAAAAGCTTTCCTGAAATGCAAGTATATGATATAAAAATTATTTTTTGCATCCAGTCCCTTTGTAACCACATCGTAATAACCAATCAAATTTGTCAGACAAGATTTTTCCTTAACAAACCCATGCTGTGTCTGAATTATTGTTGCAGTCTTGCCTAGATGATCCTGCAATGCATCTTTAACCAGTGACTCCATTATTTTATCCAGAACAGAAGTTAAACTAACAATCTGTAATTACTCGTGTCACCCTTCGATCCCCTTTGTGGGTTGGGAACACATTTGCACATCTCCAGTACGTGGGGATCTCCCCCGAGTCCAAGGATGCTCTCATAATTATGGCTAAGGGTTACCTTACATCCTTTGCCGCTTCCTTTAATATAACTGGATAGATTCCATCCACCCCAGGTGCCTTTCTTATGTTTAACTTCAACAATTTCTCTTCCACTTTGCTCTCAGTTATTACAAAATCATTAAGTATCCTGCTACAATTTGATAACCTTCTACCATTTTCAAACCATAATAACTCCTCATGTGTGAATGAAGATGCAAAATACTCATTCAGTTTGTTTGCTATCTGAGCAGGATCATCAACGGTCGAAACATCGATATCAAGTGGACCAATCAGATTCATCCCCTTCCTTTTAGAGTTTATATAAGTAAAGAAATCCTTGCTGTTTTTCTTAGCATCCTTTGCCAAAGGTTTCTCGTAATTTGCTTTCGCCTGCCTAACTTCCTTTGTGAATTGATTACAGACTAGCTTATATATATCATAGGCTTCTGTGTCGCTTGATAATTTAAAAGCAACCCATGCATTTTTATTCTCCGCCACGAATCTCATTAGTTCATTTGAAAACCATTTAGCCTAAACCTTGAACAATATTTCTTAATAGGTATGAAACGGTTAGTAGCTTCCACTATTAATTCCTTGAATGCTTCCCACTTAGAATTGCTGTTGGTAACATCAGCAGTTGGTCCCACTGTACAGAATTTAAAAGCTGTCTGAGACCACTGTAGTCACCTTTACGGAAGCAAAAACCCCATACTTTACTCCGGATGGTAATTATATCTTTAGGTAAATCCCACATCAATACACTGTGATCACTGCCACCTAGTGGTTCCATTATCTGCAAATTCTTAATACACGAATGATCACTGCTGTTAACAGATCAAGAGTATTACCCTCTGTAGTTGCCTCTCGAACATGCTGCTGCTGAAAACAATCATCCAATAAATCCACAAGTCTTACTAGTGTGCGAGTGACCAACCCATAAGTTCCAGTCTATATCTGGTAAGTTAAAATTCCCCATTAAAAGACATTCTGATTTACTAGCCCACTCTATTTCTGTCTACAATTGCTCATTGTACTCATTCGAGTCATTAGGCCTATAACACACTCCTACTCTTATTTTTGCTTTTGCAGTGCTTATGTCACACCAAACTAATTCAACAGTGCACTGTTCATCTATACAAACTGGATGCACTTCGTTTGATTTTATATTTTTCTTAATTAGCAACATAACGCCTCCTCCCTTCCTATCCTGTCTGTCCTTTCTGTACACATTGTACTCCTCAAATTCCAATTCTGCATTCCTTATATCTGTGTGACACCACGTCTCCGCTATCGCCACAATATTCGCCTTTGATGTCTTGACCAACACTTCAAATTCATCAAATTTATTTACTATATTTCTAGAATTGTTATACATGCAAGTTTCCAATTGGTATACATGCAAGTTTCCATGTACCTATTCTTATTCTTAGTTACCCTAACACCCACCTGTTTCACGATGACTGCCATCCGTCCCTGAAACTCCCAACACCCCTCGTTCCAGGCCACTGCTTATTCTAATAGAAGTAGTGCAAGAATCACCTTCACCTCAGCCTTTATGCTTAATTAATTATTTATTTATTCACTTTATTATAATTTAAATTATGTTAATATTTAATATAATTCAATGATAGTATATATATATATATATATATATAATTTCAGTACAGACAGACACGAGTGCACATGCCTCAATGTACGTAATTCCTTCTATGCCCACCTGACCTTACGGGGTAAGGTGATCAAAGTTCTAGGAGGGCTTTCTACAATTTTTTACAGGAAACAGAAGTAAGTATGGTTCACACGTCGAAAGAGTATAAAAAGTATAATTATATTATGTATAGTACTAGTAGCCATCTATTCGACCGCACATCTATTCTACACTCAATGGTTTACCGAATTACTAGTGACAGTGGCATGTGACACAAGAAAGCAAGTGTTATAAGCTTACACAGCATCAGCCAAAATAAAAAAAATTTACAAAACAATTCCCTCTAAATGTTTGTCCAGTTCCTCCTTAAATTCCACAATTGTGAATTACAGGCTCCACAAAAACGATGTGTTTGCCTTTTTGTTTACCTAATTGTTATTTTATATTGCACTTTATACGTACTCTCATAGTTATAGTTACGATGGTTATTTTTATTTTTAATTTAGATGAAGAGTTTTTGTAGATTACTACTTAATATACGTAAAACCGTTATTTCGTTCGAACCTTGCAGCCATAGTTTTTGTATAGAGTAGTAGGGAATTCAAATTTTTAATTGTGGTAACTAGGCAGTTTTAACGTATAATTATATAGCGTAATACGCGTCACTACATTTGGGATTCTATTAGATAGCGTAGTATTGACAATTAATTAATTAAATTTATTGATCTTATTAATTTAAAATATCATGCCCCAGACTACAGCAGCAAAGCAACGGGCACAAAGTGGCAGGAGTGCTGTGACTCGGGGGAGAACTGCGCGGGGCGATTCTCCAAAGCATCACAGCCTAAAAAAATGTGCAACTTGTGAAATGTTTGCCGAACAATCTGGAACAGAACCTGATCTAGCCAAGGATGTATTTGTGTGTTCCAGGTGCAGAGAGTGTCTAGAAATTAGGCATCAACTCAGCGTTCTACTGGGCGTCTATGAGAGATTGAGATGTAGGGTATATGCCCTCGAAGAAATTAATATGAGGAGCCCGTCAAGCTCTCAGCTGCCCAACTCAATGCCAGAGCTCACTCCTGGGCATCAGTCACCAAACGGACAATCTCCAAGGCAGATTGCGCTGGTTCCAAAGGAACTAGTTATTGTCGGTGACTCTATTGTCAGGGATGATGGGGAATGTAGTGTGTAAAAAGGATTGATGGAAGAGGACCAGGGTATATCTGCCAGGGACGGAAGTTGATGACGTTGTAAAGCATATATCTTCTTTTAAGGGCACAAAAGGTAATATTGTTTTACACGTTGGCACCAATAACATTAAGAGTAGGAGATCTGCAGATTTACTTAACAAGTACAGGTCAATGTAGCAAAAAAGTCGTGAGTCAGGGTTAAATTTGAAAGTGTCTGCAATTCTGCCCAGACACGATAGGAAGGAATACATGATGAGAGCCTTTTCAATCAATCCGGCCCTGGAGGGAATGTGCAAAGTTGAAGGCGTAGATTTTTTTTTAGCGTGGTCTGTGCTTGTTAACAGGAGAGACTGCTTCTACAAGGATGGGATACACTTAAATGGAAAGGGTGCAAGAATATTTGCTGATGCTATCGAGACAGAGTTAGGTGGGTCAGAAAACTGCCAGTTTGGGAGAATTCACAGACTAAAAGGTTAAAAGTAGCCGCAGACAGAGGTGAAGCTGATTCTTGCACAACTTCTATTAGAATAAGTAGCGACCTGGAGCCAGTGGTGCTGGGGGTTTCAAGGACCGATGGCAATTATCGTTAAAGAGGTGGGTATATGGGATGTGTTAGGGTAACTAATAATAAAGATAGGTACATGTGTACTTGCATGTATGCCAATGCTAGAAGTATATTAAATAAATTTGATGAATTTGAAGTGTTGGTCAAGACATCAAAGGCGGATATTGTTGGGATAGCAGAGACGTGGTGTCACACAGATATAAGGAATGCAGAACTGGAATTTGGGGAGTACAATGTGTACCACTGTCAGTGTAGTACCACAGAGTTGACACGTCACTCTGGAGTTGCTGCTTCCCATATGCAGTACTTTACATTTGTCAAGGTTAAACTTCATTTGCCACCTCTCAGCCCATCTGCTCAACTTTTCTAGATCCTGTTGCAGCAGTGTACTGTCATTAGTGTCCTTACCAACCCTGCCAACCTTCGTATCGTCTGCAAACTTGGACATTAAGCTTGATCAATATCATTTATAAATACAGAAAACAACAATAGATCCAATACTGAACCCTAAGGGACTCCACTAATAATATTAGTCCACAAGGAGCAGTGTCCATTGATTACCACTCTCTGTCTTCTCCCCCACTCAACCATCCCTTTATCCATAGCAGCAATTTGCCTCCAATGCCGCACTACTCCATTTTGTGCAGCAGTCTTACATGTGCAACAGTATCAAAAGCCTTTCTAAGATCCAAATGTATGATATCAAAGTTATTCCCTGCATCCAGTTCCTCTGTGACCAAATCATAGTATCTAATCAAATTCGTCAGGCAAGACTTTCCCTTAATAAAACCATGCTGTGTCCGTGCTATAAATGAAGTCTTGTCTAGATGATCCTGCAGTGCTCCTTTAACCAGTGCCTCCATTAATTTTCCTGGAGCAGAATTTAAACTAACAGGTCTATAATTACTTGTGTTGCCTTTTGATCCTCCTTTGTGAATTGGGGTCACATTTTCAAATCTCCAGTCCACAGGTACTTCCCCTGAGTCCAAAGAAGCTCCCATAATTATAGCTAAGAGTTTGCGAAATTCCTTTTCTGCCTCCTTTAAAATAACTGGATAGATCCCATCCACCGCGGGTACCCTTTTTATGTTTATCTTCACCAATTTCCCCTTCACTTTTCTGTCAGTTATTACAAAATCTTCCAGCTCACTGCCAGTGTTTAACTCACCTCTGGCATTCCTCTCCCTGAATAACTCCTCATGGGTGAATGTAGATACAAAATATTCATTTAGTTTGTTAGCCACCTGAGCACGATCATCAACAATTGAACCATTAGTATCCATTGGACCAATCTGATTCATCCCTTTCCTTCTAGAGTTTACATAGGTAAAGAACTCTTTGTTGATTTTCTTTGCATCCTTTGTCAAGGATTTCTCATAATCTGCCTTTGCCTGCCTAATCTCCTTTGTCACTTGGTTACAGACCAGCTTATATTTATCATAGGCTTCCATGTCAACCATTAATTTATACGGATCCCAAGCATTTTTCTTCTCTGCCACATGTCTCATTAGTTCATATCACATCCATTTAGGCCTAAACCTTGAACAGTATTTCTTAGTTGGTATGTAAAGCCTAGTAGCTTCCAAGATAAATTCTTTGAATGCTTCCCATTTTGAATTTGCTGTTGGTAACATCATCAGTCGGTCCCACCGTATAGAAATGAAATACTTAAACTCAAACCACCGTATTCACCTTTACGAAAGCAAAAACCCTTCCCTTTACCCCTAATGGTAGTTATCTCTTTGAGTAAATTCCACTTCAGCACACTGTGATCACTGCCACCTAGTGCTTCCTTTATCTGCCGATTCTTAATGCATGAAGAATCACTACTGATAATCAGATCAAGTGATCTGATTATCAGATGTACTACTGATCTACATGCTGATGTAGAAAACAATCATTCAACAAATCCACAAAGGCCTTGCTAGTGTGTGAGTGACCAACTCACAAATTCCAGTCAATATCTGGGAAATTAAAATCCCCCATCATAAGACTCTCTGATTTACTGGCCCTCTCTATTTCTCTG
This sequence comes from Mastigoproctus giganteus, assembly GCF_048544385.1. Lineage (NCBI taxonomy): Eukaryota > Metazoa > Arthropoda > Arachnida > Uropygi > Thelyphonidae > Mastigoproctus > Mastigoproctus giganteus. The sequence goes on from NC_143588.1 coordinate 80,588,443, forward strand.
TACTGTTCCTTATTATACTCATCAGAGTCATTAGGCCTATAACACACTCCTACGCTCAATTTTGATCTCCCAATGCTTATGTCACACCGAACTGACTCGACACTGCACTGTCCAGCGATGTCGACTGGCTTCACTTCCTTGGATTTTATTTGTTTCTTAACTAATAGCATAACCCCTCCTCCCTTCCTATCTTGTCTGTCCTTCCTGTACACATTGTACTCCCTAAATTCCAATTCTGCATTCCTTATATCTGTGTGACACCGCGTCTCTGATATCCCAACAATATCTGCCTTTGATGGTTTCAGCAATACCTCAAATTCATCAAATTTATTTACCAAACTCGTAGCATTGGTGTACATGCAAGTTCACATGCACCTGTTCCTATTCTTAGCTACCCACACAACCGAAGCAGTCTCTGAAATACCCTGCATCTTGTTTTCCAGGCTGCTGCTCATTCCAATAGAAGCAGTGCAAGAATCACTTTCACCTCTGCCAGTGGCTATTATTAATCTATTAGTCCTTGTATCCTCCCAAGCTAGCAGTTTTCCGTTCCACCTAACACTGCCTCGATAGCATCAACATTTAATGGCCTACCTCGTGCCCTCGCAGGCCTCACTGCAGACACAGTTCTCTGTCCGTTAAAATAATTTTTAACTCTAAAGTTTCCATTCTCTTTGTTGATACAGAGGCACATTCAGCCTTGATAGCTCCAAAGAGTTAATTTATAATTAAAGATATTTTACTGGATAAATACCTTATCGTTATTTCATATCACTATGGATTCCAGTACAACAGCCCATTTATCATCTTAGGACCGCCTCCTAACACAAAGACACACTTAGTCACATGTCAGGCCCGCTTTACAGATGTCTATATTCCATCACTTAATTATTGGGTGGAGTTGCTTGTTGTCTGGGGGCACCAAAAAAGCATACATACATACATATTAGAAAGGAGTATCTCGGCTGGTAGCACAGTGGTGCTGTCACCCTATTTGCGCCTTTTCCACCCATATTGGGTGGAAAAGGCCAGCGTTCGAATCCCATAGATCTCATGGGCTTGTTTTTTTTTACTCCGTGGCTGAGTCAGTCGGTCTCAAGCGTGGACAGCAAGGTTTTTCCTCCATAAACTCCGGTTTTTCGTTCAGCAAGGCAGGAAAATCGACCAGAAATCAAACGCAATTTACAGACACAATATACATGGGTAGTTGATGTGACTTTCTAAGTGACCCTAATGCAATAGTTTTAGAAAAAATCACAGTACCTATTCGCCTGAGAATAATCGCCTGATAGGGCATAAATTCAAATTGAGGAAAGACGGTTGTAGGATAGATGTGCGGAAGTTTGCGTTTAGCCAGCGGGTGGTTGATTGGCGGAACAAACTTCCATCTCTCGTTGTAGAAGTTGATAGCTTAAACAGATTCAAGGCAGAACTTGACAAACATTTGGAGCGAGGGGATGGGTGAAATAAGGGGTTTTATTTATTTATTTTTTTTTGGCTGATGTTATATAAGCTTGCTTTCTTGCATCATGTGCCTTTGCTAATGCTAAATGCTAATGCTATGCAATGACTGCAACAGATGTCTTTGAAAACGTCTACAGGGATTTCCAGCCATGGTGCCAAAAGTCTCTCAACAGTGTTGGAATAGATGACGATTGCGTGCCTATTCGCTTCACTTCCTTTTCAAAAAACATCCCACAGTGCAATTGGATTGAGGTTATGTGAATTTGGAGGAAACCCAGATGGTGACACTTCATTCTGCTACTAGAACCAATTCTGTATATTGCGAACCCGATGATATGGCGCATTATCGTATTGGAAGATCCTAGTTCTGTTCGGGGAAAAAATGCAATATCGCAGGCTGCACATCGTTTCCTAAGAGTTTAAAAATAAAGTTATATTATGGTTACTATCAAAGTAACTTTCTACTAACCATGTGTATAGTGTCTGTAAATTACGTGTGGTCTCCGGTTGATTTATCCACTTTGACAGAAGAAAAGTTTTGCTATAAAACGCCCAAGACCGACTAACTCGGCCACAGAGTGAAAAATGCCCATAAAAATTCCTCGTATTGTCGACGGAATTCGTACCTTTTTCACCAGGTTTGGAGTGGACGGTGACCATAACACTGTGCTACCGCACAAACTCTGCTGACTTGGGGTGTGAAATTTCTTGTGATTGATTAGGGTCACCCAAAATATTTATTCAACTGCCCATGTGTATTGTGTCTGTAAATTGCATGTGTTCTCTGGTCGATTTGCCTGTTTTTCTAGACGAAAATCCCAGTTTCTGGGGTAAAAAAACTTGTTTACTATACCTTAGACTAACTCAGTCACGGACTGAAAAAAGCTCATTAAAGTTCCTCGAGTCATCGAGGGGATTCGAACCCAGGAATTTTCCACCTGGTGTGCAGAGAACGGTGACCATACCACTGTGTTAACAGTACAGACAAAAAGAGTTGTAGTTAAAAGTGTATAGTGTGTTAGCTGTTTGATGGCACCAGGTGTGTGCCCATCTCCTCGTTGTATACTCTATTTGTGTGTCACTACTCTGTGGAAGCCAGAAATTTAAAAATGAGTGGGGAGTGGAATGTCATGTAGTGTTATGTTCTGTTGTACCTCTGACCATTTAGACGATGGACCCTAGTGGGACCCGCCGTCTCATTGGGTAGCACAATGGTATCGTCACTGTCGTCCCTACACCGAGTAGAAAAATCCCGGGTTCGAATCCCGTCGATGACGCGAGGAACTTTACTGTGCTTTTTTCACTCCGTGGCTGAGTTAGCCGGTCTCAGGCGATGATGGAAAGATTTTTTCCTCCAGAAACCGGGGCTTTTTCGTCCAGCAAACAGGCAAATCGACCAGAGAACACAAGCAATTTACAGACAAAATAAATATATGAGTAAATGTAATCATTTACGGGTACCCTAATATCATAATTTGATTTTTCTTTTTTTTTAGCGGGCCCACCGTTGCCCACACTTTGCCACGAGGGGCAGGTCAGGCAACCATTCGATTTTTTAAGTACTCTGGGAAGCCCTCTCACCTAGTTTCTGAAAATATTAGCGGCAAGGATCTATATATAAACATGTATGGTATCTTATGTAGGATGACACTTGTACGTCAGTTCAATTCGGCCTATATACATTGGTGTTCAAAGAAAGTACATCATATAGGAATTTCACATTTCTAACCCTTTTTCGCGATGGTATGTTACATTAATGACTATCATCACAAATAGAAATATAAAAAAAAAAAGATAGTTATTAATAGTTAAGGCAAAGCTAAGTAATATTTGACAGGTTCTCTCAAAATATTTCAGAATGAGCATTTGCAACCTTTATACAACAGTTTTGGGAAACACGACAATTATGGCTGAAATGTTATCAGAAGCCCTCAAATTGCTTCAGTTTATCATTTTAAATGGAAAACAAAATGCAAAGATCACCTGTTGCAAACTAATATTTAGTTGGACCGCCTCTGGCCCTGATGATAGCAGAACACCGTCGAAGCATTGGCAAGATCAATTTCTGAAGATTATCAACTGATAGTTCGTGGTTCACAAACACGAATTATGGTTTCCTGAAGTTCACGAAGGGTCTTTGGTTTCTTTCTGGAAACTGCAGATTCCACACGATGCCAATAGTTCTCTATAGGTCACACCGGGCTGTTTCCTGGCCAGATAACACTTGTAATGGACCGTTCTTCCAACCATTTCTTCACCTGTAACAAAGTGTAAACACATTACTGCAAGAGTAGCTCATGGTGTCTTGTCAATGATATACAGGAATTTTTCTAGCAGGGATAAGGAGGTGATTATTCCCTTGTATAAGGCAATGGTTAGGCCACATCTTGAGTACTGTATACAGGTCTGGAGGCCTCATTTCAAGAAGGATGTAGAGCTGCTGGAACGGGTACAGAGAAGGGCAACAAGGTTAGTAAATGGAACAAAGGGTTGCTCTTACGAAGAAAGGCTTAAGTTTTGCAAATTACAGAGTCTGGAGACTAGGCACCGGCGAGGTGATCTGATAGAGGTGTATAAGGCCTTGAATGGTTTGAGCATGCTCAATGCCAATGGGATTCTTCATCTTGCTCAGAATAATCACCTCAGAGGGCATAAATTCAAATTGAGGAAGGACGGATGTCGGATAGATGTGAGGAAATTTGCCTTTGGCCAGCGGGTGGTTGGTTGGTGGAACCGACTTCCATCACTTGTTGTTGAAGTTGATAGCCTAAACAAATTTAAAGCTCAACTGGACAGGTATTTCGAACGAACGGAGGGGTGAAATGGGAGAGGGTTTTTTTTTTTTTTTTTTTTGGGCTGATGCTGAATAAGCTTGCTTTCTTGCATCGTATGCCTCTACTAATGCTAATGCTAATAATGCAGAAATGAAGCTAAAGTAACTACAGAAGTACCTACTTACACTTTCTTTTCGCCCGATGACAAGGAGCAAAGTCGTCCTGAAAGATGCTGTTACTTGGCAGGTTGAAATGGTGTAATGGTTGGCAGCAATTTGCCTTCCAATATAGCCAGGTATCCATTGGCATTTATGGTACCTTTTATAAACTGCATGTGACCTACCCCGTGATACAAAATGCACCCCCATTTCATTTGGCTTGTAGGGAAGTTCACAGTAGACACCATACAGTCTGGATGGTATTCTTCATCACATCTACGACGACTCCTTTGTCTCCCATCAGAGCCATGGAGGTTGAAATACTTCTCATCCGAGAAAATAACTGACTTCCACTGCTTGGGGGTCCATTTGACATAATAAATAATAATAAATTTTCTGTTTATACTCCAGGACGACCAAACGGTCAGAGGAGTTCACAAGATAGCTAGAATACAAGAAACAGCATGCTACGTACACCAAATTAATTGGGCCTCTTTCATTTTTTGTGTGAGGAGGGTATTTGCCTGTTTTTCTGGATGAAAAATCCCCAGTTTTGGAGGAAAAAACCTTGTTATCTACGCCTGAGACCGACTAATTTAGCCATGTAATGAAAAAAGTCCATTAAAGTTCCTCGCGTCATCAACGGGATTCGAACCCGGGTCTTTTCTTCCCGGTGTAGGGAGGACGGTGACGATACCACTGTGATATTTCCCCATAACGTGCAACTCTGGTATCGCTTTTCAAGAATGAATCATCAAAATTCCAAGTAAATATGGTAATATCAAACCTCGCGCTGTTTCAGACATAAAATACATGCTATAAAGGTTTAGGTTGAAACTATATGATATCAATAAGTTGAGATTGATTAAGACATCAAGAAAATAAGCCTTCGTGAGTAGCAAAGTTGACAGAATCGCCGTTCTCCCCACACAATGGGTGGAAAAGACCTGAATTAGTCTCGTCGATGAAGTGAGGAATTTTTATGGGCCTTTTTCGCAACTTGGCTGAGTTAGTCAGTCTCAGGCGAGGGTATCACAGTTTTCTACTCGTCCAGCAAACAGAAAATCGACCACAGAACACACCCAATTTACAGACAGTATATACGGAGCAAAATGGCCTTACTCGCAGATGCTCCTTAAACCCAACAACAACAAGAAAAACAAAAGCGTAGCGGAAATTAACGTCTAAACGAAAGTAAAAAAGGAGGGGGGATTTAACATGCAACCCTGCCACATCAGGGTTTCATGTTATGTGAGAAGATCCTGTTTCTTAGTATCATGTCATTTTGTATTATATAAAATTACTCCAACTCTATTACTTTTTTATTTCTCTTCAATTTTTTTTTCTCTTCTTGCTCTCTTTAAACTAATTATGTTCACTCTTTATATTTCTCTCTTCTTACCATTGATCTTATTAGTACACTATATTCATATTACAATTCCCTTGGTGTTGTACACAACCAATAACTTATAGTAAAAGACGTTTCCTTCTGAATTAATCTATGGAATTCTGTCTTCAGTGAGGTGTTTAAAAAAGTTATGATTATTCCATTGGGTAGCAAGTGAAGCTGTTTTATACAGGATTGTAGGACAACTTGAACACCAGCATGTATGTTTATTCAGTTAAATTTTTAATGTGAAACATCCTTGGTGGCACCTACAATTGAGTAAATCTGGTTGTTCACGAAAGATACGTCTCGGAAGTGACGTCATCCGTGGCTTCCGCTGGAGGCCCTTCTGAAGCTTCCACCACTAGTCTGTGCTGAGTCACTAGTAGTGTGATTAGAACAACTGACTCATTTTTCGTGACCAGTATGATATCTCTAGTTCCTGTGAACCGATTTACAAAATTCAAACGAATGGCGTTTGAATTTCGTCGAACTGCATTGGAAAAACACAATAAAACAAACAAAAAACCGCTTGTGTGCCATTTACGCACGAAAGATGTTTTATTTTATGTGAAAACATCCTTGGCTTGGAAGAGTTTAGCAATATCCAAGCCAGTAGCTTAATTACCCATTTGATTGCAACCATTTGTTTAATAGCATCGTTGCGACAATACAAGTACTTGTCATATGATTGCACAATACAAATATTTGTCAACAATTTATTTTTTTCGTCTCGCATTTTCGTTACAATCCATTGTTAGGTCCCCCAAGGATGTTTCACATAAAGCCATCTACCGCGCGTGCTCGGCACACGCGCCACATTTTTTGTGTATTGTTAAGCTCTGAAGATTTCTGAGGAAAATTAGTAAAAATAATTGTTTTTTGTCTAAATTTAGATGTAAATTAATTATCTAAATTAATTTACATCTAAAGTAATTACAGCAGTAATCAAAGTTTATTCTCAGTTTAGAAATACTGTATACTTCTTGGGGTTTTGATAGGGGGTGCTTATGTGCCTTGCGATTGCTGCTGCTACCTGTTTACAAACACGGTCTCGTATGGGGATCGTGTGGTAGGGTTCTGTATTTTGGAATCTGTTAATATTGATTTAGGCGAGTTTGGACAAAAAAAAAAAGAGCATCGGCATATAAAAATTGCGGAGTATATAGTCAAACATGATATTTAAATATGAAAGGTAACAAGAAAAGGTTATTCATTGCATGCATGACTAGTAAGTAGGCTTAGTTAATCTTGTGCGCTCAAATTTATATATTCGATGAAACATTCTTCATTAAAAAGGAAAGTGCACTTAAAGCGAGTTATAAGTGTAAACGTTTTAAATTGGTGAGTCATAAACTGGTATACTTACGACAGATTGAAATTTCACTTTTCTGTTTTTATACGCTATATTTTTCAAATAGTATGCGATTCCTGATTTAGATGCGAAAGTGGAATGTTCCTATAGAGTGCAAGAGAAGCTTATGGAATTTTCTTCTAAGTGAAGAATTTTTGTTCAGTTGTGAAAAGTATAATTGAACCCAAATGTAGTATGCAGTCCTTGTTTGTAAATTCATTGGCGACTTTGTTTCCTGGAATTTGCTTGTTGATAAGAACACTTAAAGATAACGAGACCGTACGAACTGCTTATGGCTATCTCAGGGTTGACACGAATACATCGAGCGGAGCTAATTATCTGTTAATTCGCCCCTTTCAGTTTTTTCCCTTCGGGCATTATCCGTTTCATAATTTACTGAAAGCATAAACGGTATTTATTAACATAAATTGAACTTAACCAGTATAGCTGAATTTTTAAACAGCTTTCAGATGTTCAGAGTATAAATTTATACTGTATTCAAGTACTACTACTACTCATGCTTGCTGACACAGGTTTTAGATTATTTGAGATGGTTCAATTAACAAATAAATTTTGAAAAAGATATTTTATAATTTAAATAATTTTAATTTATAACTATACTTCTGCTTGTGTTTTCACTGATTAATAACAGTATTAAGAGCTATGGATTAAAAACCTTTTTGAGTGATTTCTTTTAACGTAAATGTGTGGGTAGTGAGAGAACTAGATATTACCATTGTGACTACTAAGAAAATGTATGTGAAACTGAGTTCATGTTTTAATGGTAAGAAAACATAATCTGCATGATTCTTCAACTTAGTACATACTTAATCACATAATTTTAGTTAATTGTATGTAGTTCCCCAATTCAAAAGTTGTGCAAAAAAATTTGCACAGTATTTAGTTGTTACTTTGACAGTATATTATCACCACTCATTGTTATCAAGGCAAAAAAGTTATATGAATTCAAATTTTCAATAATTTTTCAGTACTACAAAATTGTTGTATGCTGAACTCTAAAATAATGTATGCAATATTTTAGGAATGAAACTGCAGACAACTAATATAATTCCCTGCTTTTGTGTCATTAATTTTTACTGCTTCATGTTTTCCACTAAATGAACCGAGTTGTTGAAATGATCTGTTAAATAAACTTACAATAGGAACATATGAATCTGTGTGCCCAGTCTGGAGTAAGTGCTCTCATTTTGGCTGCTATGAAAAACAGCCTTCCATGAAAGTATAGTAGATTCCTCATTTGTTTGGAGAGGTATGAGGTTTCTCATCAGACTGGAGAAATTCTACAAAAGGCCTCTGTTTTAGGCAGTAGTTAACTGATCTCTGATGAGTAAGTAGGGAGTTCCCTCCATAAAAGAACTTTGCCTGTGTAAAGTTTAGAATATATTTATTGCTAATCTAAAAATCATATGTTTCATGAATATTTTCATCTCTGCTTCTTCATGACTGCAAAATTAAAATAAAATGGTTTACCCATTAATTATCTTTATTACATTTTTACTTCAGTTATTAAGTTTATTCTTTAATTTTAATCTAAACAGAGTTTTCATTTATATTTTTAATCTTTAATTTTTTAAATTTTTAATCTTTAAACTAATCCTGACAAAGTTTTCAAAAATATTTAATACTGTTAATAATAAGATAAATCACTTATTGTAGTCTTTTTGTTATCCCATTACAAACATAGGAGAAAATATCTGCAAAATGTATCATTTTTAGTCCCTATAAGTAATAAATAGATTCTAAACTTTACTCAAGTAAAATGCTTTTCATTTAAAGTATTTTGATCAAAATAACTTGTGTAATGGTACCATTCAGACTATGTTGTTTTACAGCTGCACAAAGTGCAAATTGGCCTATGGACATGCACACTTGTATAGATATAATTAAAAAAGATAGTGAATTGGTGTATTCACTTCAATTTATTCAAACTACCTACCTCCACAACATTAGGTAGAAGCTTATTCCAATGAGTGATTACCCTTTGACTGAATGCAAATTTCCACATCTATTCTGCAACAAACATTTCCAGTTTAAATTTATGTTCCCTTCTGTGTTTATTCTGAGAAAGACTAAAGATGCTGGCAAAGGTAACGAAAGCCAACACGAGAACGATGAGAAACATCGGATAACTTGCGCGGAAAATTAGTTTCCTGATGCGCCACTCTGGCACTGCTTGCTCGGTAAACAGACGGTAAGTGTTATTGGTCTGGAGCAAAGTCGAGAATGCTATACTGATTGACAGGTACACGTGGCAAACGATGTGCTGATTGGTGCGTGAACACAACACACGATAACATCGGTTTAGTATCACTCAGAAGCACTAATGGTAACTTGCCCTGACGAATGCTTTCCATAATGGTTAAAAAAGGTCAGGTTACCTCCACTTGAACCTCTCCCAAAATGGAGGGGGTAACCTAACATTTTTTCTTTAGAATCATGGGTGGACTAGCGCATAAATTGTTTATTAACAAAATATTAATTTTTTATTACTGTACTTTTATTTTTAAAGATACTCGTGCGGATACACACGTATCATAACATCAATGAACACCTCAATAGCTATTCACTATATATATATATATATATATATAAAAATAAATAGAGAAGCTGTATGGTATGTGTGGGGGAAGAAAATTAAGATTTAGATGGATTAGAATTGCGATAATATGAATTATGGATAAGGGACACTGCAAGCGCAAAGGTACCCTACAACCATAATGTATACATAAAATTATTTTTATGTGTAGAATATAGTAAGTATACATATAAGTATCGAATTTAACTAATGCTACTAATGAAAATACGGTGTACCCTGGGAGCGATATATGTGTTGAACAAAGGGTGAGAAAGGAAAAGAAAATAAGTGTAACGATATAAAATGAAAAGAACCAAAAAGCAAATTTTGAAAAAACAATGACCAAGGTAGAAATAGCATTGCAGTATCTTTCATAATTTTTGTGTCTTCTAAGATATATATATATATATATATATCTCATATATATATATCTATCTTTATCTTTTGCAGATAAAGGAACCACTAGGTGGCAGTGATCACAGTGTGCTGAAGTGGGATTTACTCAAAGAGGTAAATACCGTCAGGGGTAAAGGAAAGGGTTTTTGCTTCCGTAAAGGGGAGTACAGTGGTCTCAGACAGTTTTTAAATTCTGTACAGTGGGATCGACTGACGATGTTACAAACAGTAAATTCTAAGTGGGAAGCATTCAAGGAATTAATCGTGGAAGCTACTAGACTTTTCATACCGATGAAGAAATATTGTTCAAGGTTTAGGCCTAAATGGTTATCAAATGAACTAATGAGACTCGTGACAGAGAAGAAAAATGCATGGGATGCATATAAATTATCAGGCGACGCAGAAGCCTGTAGCAGATATAAGCTAGTCTGTAATCAGGTCACAAAGGAGGTTCGGCAGGCAAAGGCGGATTACGAGAAATCTTTGGCAAAAGATGCTAAGAAAAACAGCAAGGATTTCTTTACTTATATAAACTCTAAAAGGAAGGGGATGAATATGATTGGTCCACTTGACATCGATGGTTCGACTGTTGATGATCCTGCTCAGATAGCAAACAAACTGAATGAGTATTTTGCATCTACATTCACACCTGAGGAATCATTACAGTTTGAAAATGGAAGAAGGTTATCAAATTGTAGCAGTGTGCTTAATGATTTTGTAATAACTGAGAGCAAAGTGGAGGAGAAATTGTTGAAGTTAAACATAAGAAAGGCACCTGGGGCGGATGGGATCTATCCAGTTATATTAAAGGAGGCGGCAAAGCAACTAAGCAAACCCTTAGCCATAATTATGAGAGCATCCTTGGATTCAGGGGAGGTTCCCACGGACTGGAGATGTGCAAATGTATCCCCAATTCACAAAGGAGGTTCGAAGGGTGACACGAATAATTGCAGACCAGTTAGTTTAACTTCTGTTCCGGGTAAAATAATGGAGTCACTGGTTAAAGATGCATTGCAGGATCATCTAGACAAGACTGCAGCAATAATTCAGACACAGCATGGGTTTGTTAAGGGAAAGTCTTGTCTGACAAATTTGATTGGTTATTATGATGTGGTCACAAAGGAACTGGATGCAAAAAATAATTTTGATATCATATACTTGGATTTCAGGAAAGCTTTTGACACTGTTGCGCATGGAAGACTACTGTACAAATTGGAGCAGAATGGTATTAAGGGTAAGTTGCTACAATGGATAAAAGGATGGTTAAGTGGGAGAAGACAGAGGGTGGTAATCAATGGGTGCTGCTCTTCGTGGACTAATGTTATTAGTGGAGTCCCACAGGGTTCGGTGTTGGGTCCACTGTTGTTTTGTATATTTATCAATGATATTGATGAAGGTATATCAGGCTTAATGTCGAAGTTTGCAGATGACACGAAGGTTGGCAGGGTTGTTAATGACAGTAATGGCAGTGTGCTACTGCAACAGGATCTAGATAATTTGGGCAGATGGGCTAAGAAGTGGCAACTGAAGTTTAACCTTGACAAATGCAAAGTACTGCATATGGGTAGAAGTAACCCCAGAGAAACGTACCAACTGTGTGGTACTACACTTAAGGTGGTAGAAAATGAAAAAGACCTGGGAGTAATTGTGCAGTCAGATATGAAGTTTTCTGAGCAATGTAGACAGCCTGCTAGGGCAGGTCATGGGGTTTTGTCAATGATATATAGGAATTTTGCTAGCAGGGAAAAGGAGGTGATTGTCCCTCTGTATAAGGCAATGGTCAGGCCACGCCTTGAGTACTGCGTACAGGTCTGGAGGCCTCATTTTAGGAAGGATGTAGATTTGCTTGAGCGTGTACAGAGAAGAGCAACACGATTGGTGAGGGGAATGAAGGGATCCTCTTACCAAGAGAGGCTTAAGTTCTGCAAATTGCAGTGGCTGGAGACTAGGCACCTGCGCGGTGATCTGATTGAGGTCTATAAGGCCTTGATTGGGTTGAGCACGCTGAATTCTGATGGGATCCTCCCACTTGTTCAGAATACGAACCTACGGGGACATAAGTTCAAATTAAGAAAGGATAGATGTAGAATAGATGTGCGGAAATTTGCCTTTAGCCAGCGGGTGGTTAATTGCTGGAACAAACTTCCATCTGTCATTGTGGAAGTTGATAGGTTAAATAAATTTAAGGAGGAACTGGACAGGCAATTGGAGGGTATGGTGTGATTTTTTTTTTTTTTTGGCTGATGCTGCATAAGCTCCTACACTTGCTTTCTTGCATCAAGTGCCACTACTACTACTACTACTACTACACACAGTGCTTTTTTGTGACGGTACGCAACGGTACGACGTACTGGCACCTTTATTAACAATGACGTGTGACATTTGGATGCAGTGCACTTTGAAATTTGTAATATTCCATAAATTTTTTTCACATGTTTATCTACTATTCAAATGAGCTTAAAATTATTTAACTAAATTTACATTTTTCACTGTCTGTTAAGATATTTTCTATATAAAACAGTATAGCCATTTTTATAATTCTAAATTACTCAGTCGGACCTCTTTAATTATTTTGAATTCCTCTTGGAAGTTACATTTAAAATAGTTTCCGTTGAGCAAGAAAATTTTCATATAGCGAATGGATTAGGAGAGGATGAACTCTGTAAGCCCTATTCGCATTTCTGGCCTTCAGGCAATTAGTGCTACTGCACGAATTGAAGGGATTACCATTCTACAACTTAGTGGTACCTGGTAAAAACTATTCGACCACCCGTCCCACATATGGAGAAGTCGCGCTGGTCTGCAGTGAGCAGATCAAGGTGTATTCCCAATGGGCTCTGGTCCACCTTCTACTGCCATGGTGTCCAAACATTTCCCATACAGGGGCCATATTAAAAAAAATTCAAAGTTAGATTTCTTTAGTGTGTTACATTTTCCACATCTTGTTGCATGTAAAATTGAAAATATTTGAAAATTTTATTAAGTACAGTACACAATTACATTTACTGAACAAAACATTTAATGAGATTTTTTTTGATAATTAACAAAATTTAAAATGCTGTTTTAGTTCACTTTCCAGGCGAGCCATAGGTTGGACACCTTCGTGAATCAACTGTAAGCACCCTGTTTGAGAATTAGGAGAGGGTGATTTTCTTTTACGATGGCAAATAATCATCTGTCGTTTCGCGGAAGTGCGTTATCCACATTTTCCCGTAAATTTTCCCTATCTCTGTTCACATGGTCACAGTACCTGAATATCTGGATGACACTGCGTTTTCGACAGTTTCAAAATAAAATAAAAAAAATTCAAATTTAACAACTAGTGACAATACTAATGATGAGGACAACGAAGGTATTAAACCTTCTAAGCAAGAATTGTTGGCATTTGGTGAAAACAAAGTTAGAAAATTATCAGTTGGGTTACAGTTAAATGCAATTCGTGGATTTCAGGGGTACCTAATTGAAAATATGGTTTCGGAAGAATTGAAGAATTTGATGGATGCTCTGAGTATGATACCAATTTCATCGAGTGAATATGAACGAGGATTTTCACAAATGAATCTGATTATCAGCCCAACCAGAGCTTCGTTGATGACAAAAACAGTTTCTTCATTACTGTTTCTTAAAATTGTATGCCCACCGCTGGCCCGCTTCGATCCAGCAAAATATGTTGATTCGTAGCTGCTTCGGAAACGTCATTCAGCAACTGACACACAAAGAGGAAGAAAAGAAGTCAGCATAGGGTGTCGGATGAAAACTTAATAAAAATTTGGATTATTCTACAAAAACTTTCTGCCAATTTATAATCATCCTACATGTTTTTCCTTCTTCACCACTAGTCTCATCAGTTCATCTGACCTCCATTTAGGTCTAAACCTTAACCTGTATCTCATAGTTGGCATAAAAAGCTCTTTAGCTTCTGTGATTGCTTCCCTGCATGCCTCCCATTTAGAATTTGCAGTTGGTAACATATCACTTGACCCCACTGAAAGGAATTTAAAAGCTAAGACCACCATAGTCATCTTTATGAAAGCAAAAACCCTTTCCTTTGCCCTTGGCAGTAGTTATATCTTTAAGCATATCCCACATCAGTATTGTGATCACTGCTACCTAATGGTTTCTTTATCTGGATATTCTTAATGCATGATGAGTCAGTGCTGATAATCAGATTAAGAGTATTGCTTTCTCTTGTTACCTCTAATATGCTGCCGTAAAAACAGTCATCCAGTAACTCCAGAGAATTTCTTAGCCAAAGACTTCTCATAGTGTAGTGCTTTTGCTATTCCCAAAGCACTAACATACAATATTCTTTGCCATAGTTAAAGTTGTACTCTAATACATGACTCCACACTTAATGGTCAAAACACTTGATTGTCAACAAGAAATCTAGCTTAGCAACTTGTATTTTATTTAGTGGCTGTGAGGTTGAATTGCTAGTTCTTTGTTTTACTATTTCTGTTGTTTTCTATCTTATGAAGATTGGTGCAGCTTTTGACAAAGGTACAGTGTGATGGATTTTTAGTATGGACACTAAAATATCAGCAGCATTATTTTACAGAAAGAATCTTGGTTGAAGGAACACAACAAAGAATAATAGCCCATGGAGTCATATCTGACTTCTGTTAGGGTAGCATGAAAATTAGTTTCCTAATTCCCTTCCTGATTCAAAGTTTCCATATCATTTGAGATCATGTCGGTCAGGAGTCTAAGTAATTTGGGTACAAATTGATTTGGAGGACAATAGTCATCTGGTCAAAACCTTTAAATATATTAGTTAATTGGCACAAAAAGCTTTATAGCTTGTATGATTACTTTTCTGAACATATTCCATTTGTATTTAACAACATAAATTTCCCCACTGCTTTAAATTTAAAAACTGCTTAAGACCATTGGGAAAACAAAATATTCTTTCTTTATTCATAATGGTAGTTGTTTCTTTGAATATATCTCATATCGATACACTAGTAACTGCCACCTAGTAGTTCCTCTACTTGAAGTTTCTTAATGCATGATGAATCACTGGTGATTTGATCAAGAATATTGCTTCCTTTCTAACCTATTGATATAGAAAGCAGTCGTCTAACAAATCCAGAAATGTTCTGCTAGTGAGTGAAGTGCTAACTTATGAGTTCCTTTCACTATCTAGAAAATTATAATCACTCATGCTAAGACATTCTAATTTGTTTGTTATACTCATTACAGTCATTGTACCTATAATGTACTCCTCTCATTTTGATTTTCCTAATACAGTAGAACCCGGATAAGAAATTCCTGCATAAGAAGTTTTCTCCTGTACTAGGTTTGGTTTCTTAAGTTCAAATTTTAACCGTATTGTAATGTACAATTTCCCGTTTAAAAAGTTTTCCCGCATAAAAAGTTTGTGATAAAGAATACGCAGTGTATTATCATAATGACATTTTCCCACTTAATACATTTTTTATATATAGAAATTCTTTATTTTTAATATTAAAAAAATATTAAACAATATAAACATTTTGGTAATTGAACAAGTTAGTGCCAAGCATCATTTTAGTTTGTATAAACCACCGAAGTAGGTGAAATGGCATCGTTTTTGTTACATCTCATATTGTGAATGCCTTCACAATGAGTTGCCCTGATATTGCACTACCTTCAATAAGCAACGCTTCGCCAATGGAGAAGACTAATGTTACTTATTCTTGGCAGATCGTGGGTGGTAGTATCCACTGAGAATCCACTGGCGAAGTGTTGCCTATTTGAGAATCCAATGTCGAAGCGTTGCTTATTCTAGGTAGTTCAATATCAGGGCAATTCGTTGTGAAGGCATTCACAATGATATCACAAAAACGATGCCACCTACTTTGGTGATTTACTAACTACAAACTAAAATGATGCTATGCACTAACTTGTTCGATTAATGAATTTTCTGTAGTCTGAGACTTTCAGCCCTAGGACCTTTTTAGTATAAACATTTTGATATAATGGAAGTGACATATTGTAATTGTTTTCATAAATATCCATAATTGATGAAAACAATTGTGAGGCATTTGCCATTATGTTCTGATTTTTCTGAACAGGTCTGAATTACTTACTTAGTGGATTGTTGCTCTGTCTTATTATAATCGTGACCTTTTAAGGTATGTTGAAACTCCAAAAGAGCTCATCCTGCCAACTTGGTAATGAGTTTAATGAACAGAATGTTAAGCAATTAGAAATCCTCAGTTTAAAAATGTTTCCCATAAGCAGAGCAAAATATTTATAAATTCTGATATAGTACTTTAAAATGATCTTTAACTTATGTATGTGTATCTTTTCATTTTCATTTGTGTAGTTAATATTTCATACCCCTAGGTCATTTTCCCTTCTAAGAAGTTTTCCCGCATAAGAAGTTCTGAACCTCTAGACCCTTGTAAAACTTCTTATCTGGGTTCTACTGTATTTAAGTTACACTAGACTGACTCAGTATTATTCTGGCAACCTCTGTTTACTGGTAGTGCTGTTTTAGAATTTGTATACCTCTTAGCTAAATGCATACCTCTCCCCCACTCTCTCTCTCTCTCTCTCTCTCTCTCTCTCTCTCTCTCAGGGTACAAAAATGTTTTTTTGGCTGGTGCAGCATTAGCCTCTGGCTTCCTTACATCATATGGCTAGTAGTAATAATAATAATAATATATACACTGGTGTTCAAAGAAACTGCATCACCTAGGAATTTCACATTTCTAACCCTCTTTTGTGATGCTTTGTTACATTAAAGACTAGCATCACAAATAGAAATATAAACAAAAGATATTTATTAATAGTTAAGGCAAAGCTAAGTAATATTTGACAGGTGCTCTCAAAATATTTCAGAATGAGCATTTGCAACTTTTATACAACAGTCTTGGTAAACACGACAGTTATTGCTGAAATGTTATCAGAAGCCCTCAATTTGCATCAGTTTATCATTTTAAATGGAAAACAAAATGAAAAGTTCACCAGGTGCAAACTAATATTTAGTTGAACCACCTCTGGCCCTGATGACAGCAGCACACCGTCGAAGCATTGACAAGATCAATTTCTGAAGATAATCAACTGATAGTTTGTGGTTCCAAACACGAATTATGGCTTCCTGAAGTTCACAAAGGGTCTTTGGTTTCTTTCTGGTAACTGCAGATTCTACACGATGCCAACAGTTCTCTTTAGGATTCAGATCCGGGCTGTTTCTTGGCCAGCTAAGAGTTGTAATGGACCGTTCTTCCAACCATTTTTTTCACCTGTGACAAATGTAAACACATTACTATCAAACCTCTAATGCAGAAATGAAGCTAAAGTAACTACAGAGTGCCTACTTACATTTTTTGCCCAATGACAAGGAGCAGAGTCATCCTGAAAGATGTAGTTACTTGACAGGTTGAAATGGTCTAATGTTTGGCAGCAATTTGCCTTCCAATATAGCCCAGGTATCCATTGGCATTTATGGAACCTTTTATAAACTGCAGGTGACCTACTCTGTGATACGAAATGCATCCCCCTAACATTTGGCTGGTAGGGAATTTCACTGTAGACACCATACAGTCTGGATGGTATTCTTCACGTCTATAGCGAATCGTTTGTCTCCCATCAGAGCTGTGGAGGTTGAATTTCTTCTCATCTGAGAAAATAACTGCTCAGATGTCCATTTGACGTGCTCCTTACACCAAATGAATTGGGCTTTTTTTTCTTTTCTTTTTTTTGCTTTTTTTTTGTGAGAGGAGGGGCTTCTTATGATGATGATGGGCTACAAGTCCATTTTTGAAGAGGCATCTTCTGACTGCACTTACTACCACTCCTGTATGTTCTTCCCATTCTCTTTTCAGCTCGGACAAAGAAGCTTTATGGTTTTTAAGGCATAAGCGCTTCAAAATGCGGTCCTGTTTTGGCGTAGAGATCCGTTTGCATCCGGTTCCTTTTTTCCTATCAGCAGAACCAGTATTCTTAAGCTTGGAAAGAAATCTATTCACTGTCGACTGATTACAAGACACTCTATAAGCAATATGACTGAAGAACATCCTTCCTCACATAAAGCAACAATAGCATTCTTTCTTTGTGGTGTCAACTGCATGTAACTCGCCATCCTGACACAAGCAAGGAATGACTGCAACTCTTGCAGAGTGTGCTTATATAGCTGAAAGTAACAGCTGATGCAATCTGTAAGAAATATTGCCATATACTTATGTTATTCGGACGACAATTACAATTTTAAGGGGTGATGTACTTTCTTTGAATGCCAGTGCGTGTGTGTGTATATATATATATACACAGTATATAGAATAGATGTATTTGCTGCATTTAAATTCTCTATCTTGTATGTATATCAAAATGCAATATGAAATGCAGAATTTATTTTTGATTGTGTATGCTTTTAGGAAATCTTATGCAGTCCACGTAATGCCAGCCCAATGGAACCTTTTCTTGAGTCAAATGAATTTAAATAATAAATATCTTTTTTTATTTGTGCTCTTTGAACACAAATAATTCCTCAGTCATTCAATGCGTGAATACTTAAATATTTTGTAACTGCTGTAAAAGTATTTAATTAACAAGTACAGTGCTGAGAAAACGTTGAGTTAGGATTGAAATTGAAAGTGTCTGTAATTCTGCCTAGAGACGATAGTAGGTAATATATGATGAGAGGCTTGTCAATCAGTTCGTCTCTGGAGAGATGCTACAAAGATTATGGATTAGAATTTTTCTCAACATGGTCTGTGTTCATTAACAACAGGGGAGACCATTTCTACAGGAATGGGATACCATTATATAAAAGGGGGCAAGAATATTTGCTGTGCCATCAAGGCAGTATTAGTTGAGCCAGAAAAATGCAAGCTTGGAAGGATATACAGACTAGCCACAGGCAAGCAGAAGTGATTATTGCACTGCTTCTTGTGCCACAAAAATCAAATGAAAATCAAGCACTGCTTCTGTTGAAACATGCAGCAGCCTGGAAAGCAAGGTATTGGGGATTTCAAGACCAGATGGGGGCCCTTGTGGAACAAACAAATACATGGGCTATGTTAGGTTACTAAGAATAAAAGCATTTGCATGTACACTACTAATAGCTGCATAGGAAATAAATTTGATGGATTTGAAGAACTAGTTAATTCATCAAATCTGAGATTATCAGAGACATGGTATCACTCAGATATAAAAGATTCAGAATTGAATATGGGGAGTATGTTGTGTACAGAAAGGACAGGTGGGAGGGTTATGCTCTTAGATAAAAAGCACAAAGTCAAAGGTAGTGCATCCAGTACAATGTTGAGTCAGTTTGGTATGACAAGCACTCGGAAAACAAGAATGAGAATAGGAGTGTGTTACAGGCCTAATATTTCTGATGAGTATAACGGACAGCTGTACAGAGCAATAGCGGCCAATATATCAGAAATGTCTTATAATAGGGGATTTTAACTTTCCAGATATTGACTGGAAACTGTGGGTGTAACACTAGCATTAGTAAAGACATACGATGCAAGAAAGCAAGCTTATGCAGCATCAGTCTAAAAAAAAAAAAAACCTCCATTCGTTCCAAATGCCTGTCCAGTTCAGCCTTAAATTTATTTAGTCTATCAACTTCTACAACAAAAGATGGAAGTCTGTTCCACCAATGAACCACCCGCTGGGTAAAGGCAAATTTCTGCACATCTGTTCTACAGCCATCTTTTCTCAGTTTAAATCTATGCCCCCTCAGGTTCTTAATCTGAGCAAAAGGAAGAATCCCATCAGCATTCAGCTTGCTCAACCCATTCAAGGCCTTATACACCTCAATCAGATCACCTCGCAGGTGCCTACTCTCCAGGCACTGCAATTTGCCGAACTTAAGCCTTTCTTGGTATGAGCACCCCTTTGTTCCCCTCACCAATCTTGTTGCCTTTCTTTGTACTCGTTCTAGCAACTCTACATCCTTCCAAAATGAGGCCTCCAGACCTGTACACAGACTCCAGGTGTGGCCTGGCTATTGTCTTGTACAACAGGATAATCACCTCCCTGTCCCTGCTGGAAAAATTCCTATATATTATTGACAAGACTTCATGACCTGTTCTGGCAGCCTGTCTGCACTGCTCAGCAAACTTCATATTTGACTGCACAATTACCCCCAGGTCTTTATCACTTTCCACTTCCCTGAGTGTAGTACCACACAGTTGGTACATTTCTCTTGGGTTATTGCTACCCATATCCAGTACTTTGCATTTGTCAATGTTAAACTTCAGTTGCCACTTCTCAGTGCATTTTCCCAACTTATCTAGATCTAGTTGGAGTAGCATACTGTCTTTACTGTTGTTAACAACCCTGTCAACCTTTGTATCATCTGCAAACTTAATCCTGATATACCTTCATCAATATCATTGATGAATACACAAAACAACAGGCCCAGCACCAAACCCTAGGAAACTCCACTAATAATATTTGTCCATGAAGAGCAGGGTTGGTCATCATTCGTACTATTATGACTGTGGATTTATTGGATGACCATTTTCTACACTAAAATGTGAGAGAGAGAGAGAGGCAACAAGAGGGAGTAATACTGTTGATCTGACTATCAACAGTGATTATTTGTGCGTTAAGAATCTGTAGATAAAAACCCCTAGGTGACAGTGATCACAGTGTATTGATGTGGGATTTACTTAAACATGTAATTACCATGAAGGGAAGAGTTTTTGCTTTTGTAAATGTGGCGACTGCAATGGTCTCAGACAGTTCTTAAATTCTGTGCACTGAAGCTACTAATGAAGTTATCAAGAGCAAATTATAAATGGGAAGCATTCAGGGGTGCAGTGATAGAAGCTACTAGGCTTTTTATACCAACTAAAATACTATTCAAGGCTTAGACCTAAATGGATGTTAGATGAACTTGATGAGACTTGTGGCAGAGAAGAAAAATGCATGGGTTGCATATAAATTATCAGGTGATACAGTTGCCTCCTGTAGATATAAAGTAATCTGTAATAAAGTTGCAAAGGAGGTTAGAAAAGCTAAGGCATATTACAAGAAGTCTCTGGCAATGAAAAGCATCAAAAGAATTCTTTGCTTATGTAAATCCTGGGAGGCGATGAATCACATTGGTCCACTAAGACATGAATGATTTAACTGTATTTTGCATCTCTATTAACATGTGAAATTTTTAAGTGATGAAGATGCTGGAAGCTTGTCAACATATAACATGGATCTGAATGAAAGAAGAGGTAAGCATAATCCTTAGCCATGATTATGAGAGCATCTTTGTATTCAAGGGAGATTCATGTGGACTGGACACATTCAAGTGTCTCCTCAGTTCATAAAGGGGATCATAGGGTGACATAACTAATTACAGACCTGTTAACTTGATTTCTGTTCCAAGAAAAATAATGGTGTTACTGGCTAAAGAAGTAATGCAGGACCATCTAGACTCGAATGCAGTCACAGCATGGATATGTTATGGGGTGTTCTTGTCTGACCAATCCAATTGGATACTATGACACATTAACAAAGGAACTGAATGCAAAAATTAATTTTGTTATCATATACTTAAATTTCAGAAAAGCTTTTGATACTTATCTTATCCTCCTTCACGGATTAGGCGATCCACCTGTTCCGATCTCGAAGAGGTCTGCTCATCTTTTCGGTCTTCCTCTGTCTCTTTTTCCTTTTGCTCTATGTGTAAGCTAATTTAGGGAATCTATTATCTTCCATTCTTTCTACATGTTCTTTCCATCTTTGTCTATAATCTATAATTTTTTCATTGAGTAAATCTTTAATTCCTTTCTAATATTTACGTTTGATATTTTATCTAATTTTGTACATCCTTTAACATATCTTAAAAATTTCATTTCTGTAGCTTGTATTCTATTAATGTCTCTTTGTTTCGGTATCCATGTTTCAGAACCATAAAGAAGTGTTGGTATTGCCATTACTTTGTAAAGGCCGCCTCCGTAGCCAGGTGGGCAGGAGCAGCAGTACACAGCACACGCTTCTTGATTTAGATGGAGTTCGAGCCCGTGACCACCAAATACGGAGGATGCGGAAAGGTCAGGGAATGACCACTGCATATCCCCATAGCAATATGGCCTTAGTTGCTAATGCTTCTAAAAACCCAACAAACAAACAACAACATTACTTTATAAAATTAGTGTTTCTTTCTTGTTTTCTTAGCCAGAGTTCTTTTTATTGTTCCACATATATTTTGGAATTTGGCAATTTCTGGTTCATATCTTCTTCGACATCATATGTTATATCACATCCTAGATATTTAAAAGGTTTTACTTTTTCTAATATTTTATTGTGTATAACTATTTTTGTTCTCACCGTATTTTTCACCTTAAAAGCCATTGTTCTAGTTTTCATTGTTGATATTTTAACTATATTCTTCTGTTATTTGGTTTAAGTTAAATACTGCTCTTTGTAAATTATCTTCACTATCTTGAATAATTACTCGATCATCTGCAAATAATAGTGTATTAATCCTGTTTGTATTTATATATATACCTGTATTAATTTCTTCTTTCCATTTACATATCATATCCTTGATATATATGTTAAACAATATTGGTGACAAGCTACATCCCTCTCTAACTCATTGATTTATTATACTTTCTTCTGTTAATTTATAACTTGTATCTTTTGATACTGCTATAATAGATACAGGATTATCTATTATAGCATTAATTGAATGAGGATTTTGCATCTACATTCACACATGAGGAGTTATTAAGGTTTGAAAATACCAGAAGGTTATCAAATTGTAGCAGGGTGCTTAATGATTTTGTAATAACTGAGAGCAAAGTGGAGGAGAAATTGTTGAAGTTAAACATAAGAAAGGCACCTGGGGTGGATGGGATCTATCCAGTTATATTAAAGGAGGCGGCAAAGCAACTAAGCAAACCCTTAGCCATAATTATGAGAGCATCCTTGGACTCAGGGGAGGTTCCCACGGACTGGAGATGTGCAAATGTGTCCCCAATTCACAAAGGTGGATCGAAGGGTGACATGAGTAATTACAGACCAGTTAGTTTAACTTCTGTTCCGGGTAAAATAATGGAGTCACTGGTTAAAGATGCATTACAGGATCATCTAGACAAGACTGCAGCAATAATTCAGACACAGCATGGGTTTGTTAAGGGAAAGTCTTGTCTGACAAATTTGATTGGGTTTTATGATGTGGTTACAAAGGAACTGGATGCAAAAAATAATTTTGATATCATATACTTGGATTTCAGGAAAGCTTTTGACACTGTTGCGCATGGAAGACTATTGGAGTATTAAGGATAAGTTGCTACAATGGATAAAAGGATGGTTGAGTGGGAGAAGACAGAGGGTGGTAATCAATGGGTGCTGCTCTTCGTGGACTAATGTTATAAGTGGAGTCCCACAGGGTTCGGTGTTGGGTCCACTGTTGTTTTGTAATTTTATCAATGATATTGATGTGCAATTATATTAGGCTTAGTGTCGAAGTTTGCAGATGATGCAAAGGTTGGCAGGGTTGTTAATGACAGTATGCTGCTGCAACAGGATCTAGAAAATTTGGGCAGATGGGCTGAGAAGTGGCAACTGAAGTTTAAAATTGACAAATGCAAAGTACTGCATATGGGTAGAAGTAACCCCAGAGAAACGTACCAACTGTGTGATACTATGCTTAAGGTGGTAGAAAATGAAAAAGACCTGGGAGTAATTGTGCAGTCAGATATGAAGTTTTCTGAGCAAGCTGCCAGGGCAGGTCATGTGGTTTTGTCAATAATATATAGGAATTTTTCTAGCAGGGAAAAGAGGTGATTGTCCCTCCTTATAAGGCAATGGTCAGGCCACGCCTTGAGTACTGCGTACAGGTTTGGAGGCCTCATTTTAGGAAGGATGTAGATTTACTTGAGCGTGTACAGAGAAGGGCAACAAGATTGGTAAGGGGAATGAAGGGATCCTCTTACCAAGAGAGGCTTAAGTTCTGCCAATTGCAATTGCTGGAGACTAGACACCTGCGCTGTGATCTGATTGAGGTGTATGAGGCCTTGAATGGGTTGAGCATGCTGAATTCTGATGGGATTCTTCCACTTGTTCAGATTACAAACCTAAGGGGGCATAAATTCAAATTAAGGAAAGACAGATGTAGAATAGATGTGCGGAAATTTGCCTTAGCCATCAGGTGGTTAATTGCTGGGACAATTTTCTGTCAATTATTGTGGACGTTGATAGGTTAAATAAATTTAAGGAGGAACTGGACAAACATTTAGAGGGAATGGTTGTGTAAATTTTTTTTTTTTTTTTTTTTGGCTGATGCTGCATAAGCTCATACACTTGCTTTCTTGCATCACATTCCACTACTACTATTACAGGTACAGATACTGTTGCACATAAAAGGTTGCTATACAAATTGGAGCAGTATGACATTAAGAGCAAGTTACTGCTATGGATAAAGGATGGTTGAGTGTGAGAAGACAGAATGGTTATCATTAGCGAGCAAATTAGAATGTCTCATAATGGGGGATTTTAACTTTTCAGATATTGACTGGAATTTGTGGGTTGGTGAATCACACAATAGCAAAACTTTTGTGGCTTTCTTGAATGACTTTTCTACAGCAGCATGGTAGAGAGCGAACAAGAGGAAGCAATACCCTTGCTCTGCTTATCAGCAGTGATTCTTCATGCATTAAGAATCTGCAGGTAAAAGACCCATTGGGTGGACGTAATCACAGTGTACTAATGTTGAATTTAATTAAATAACTACTGTCAAGGATAGATGGAAAGGTTTTTGCTTTCATAAGGGTGACTACAGAAGTCTCAGACAGTTTTTAAATTGTGTGCAGTGGGACCATCTGATGATGTTACCAACAGCAAATTCTAAATGAGAAGTATTCAGGGAAGTAATCAAAGAAGCCAATAGGCTTTTCATACTAACAAAGAAATACTGTTCAAAGCTTAGACATAAATGGATGTCAGATGAACTATTGAGACACGTAGCAGAAAATAAAAATGCACAGGATGCATATACATTATCACGTGATAGACAAGCCAGTGATAGATATAAATTAGTCTGTAATCAAATCACTTAGAGGTAAGCTAAGGAAGATTATGGGATTCTCTGGCAAAGAAAAACAGCAAACACTTTGATGCATATATTAACAGTAGAAGGAAGGGGTTGAATCACATTAGACCACTTGATATCTATGGGTTAACTGTTGTTGACCCTACTCAGATTGCAGAAAAATTGAATAGGTATTTTCATCTACATTCACATGTGAGGAATTCTTTAGGGAAGGGGATGCCAGAAGTTTATCAAACTCTAACGAGGTGCTAAATGATTTTGTGATAACTGAGAGGAAATTGTTGAGAATCAACATAAAAAGGTACCTGGGGTGGATGGAATCTATCCAATTATATTAAGGGAGGCAGCAAAGGAGATAAGCAAACCCTTAGCCATAATTATGAGAGCATCATTGGATTCAGGGGCAGTACCTATGGACTGGAGAAGTATGAATATATTCCCGATTCATAAAGGGGGATTAAAAGGCGACATGAGTAATTACAGACCTGTGTAGCTTAACGTCTGTTAAAGGGAAAATAATGGAGTCACTGGTTAAAGAAGTAATGCAGGACCATTTGGACAGGCATTCAATTATACTGCAATCACAGCATGGATTTGTGAAGGGGCAGTCTTGTCTAACCAATCTGATAGGTTACTACGATGCAACGACCAAGGAACTGGATGCTAAAAAAAAATTTTGACATTGCACACTTGGATTTCAGGAAGATTTTTGATACTGCTTCACATAAAAGACTGCTTTACGAACTGAAGCAATGTGGTATTAAGAGCAAATTACTGCTATGGATAAAGGGATGGTTAAGTGGAAGAAGACAGGGATTGGTTATCAGTGGGCACTGCTCTTCTTGGATTAATGTTATTAGTGGAGTTCCCCAGGGTTCAGTGCTGAGTCCATTGTTGTTTCCAATATTTATCAGTGATATTGATGAAGGTATATCAGGCTTAATGTCTAAGTTTGCAGATGAGACAAAGGTTGGCAGGGTGGTTAATGACAGTCATCAGGGTGAGCTACTGAAACAAGATATAGGAAACTTGGGTTGATGGGTAGAGAAACAGCAGTTTAAATTTAGTATTGACAGATGCAAGGTACTGCAAATCAGTAGCAGTAACCTCAGAGTAATTTATCAACTGTGTGGTACTACACTCGGGGTAGTTGGAGAATGAAAAAGACCTGTTGGTAATTTGCAATCAGACAAAAATTCTCTCAGCTGTGCAGACATGCTGCCAAGACAGCTTCAACGATATACAGAAGCTTTGCTAGCTGGGATAAGGAAGTGATTATCCCTTTGTATAAGGCCATGGTTTGGCTGCATCTTGAGTACTGTATACAGGTCTGGAGGTCTCACTTTAGGAAGGATGTAGATCTACTGGAATGGGTGCAGAGAAAGGCAACCAGATTGGTGAAGAAAACAAAACTGCTCTTGTTTCCTTCACCTAGTTTCCAATGAAGCTAGAATGGCTTCATTTCTACAAATTGCAGTGTCTCGAGACCAGGCACCTGTAAGGAGATCTGATTGTGGCATTTAAAGCCTTGAATGGATTGGATTGAGTAAGGTGAATGTTAATTGGTATTCTTCCACTACCCACATGAGAGGGAATAAATTCAGGTTGAGGAAGGATGATTGCAGATAGATGTGTGGAAGTTTGTCTTCAGCCAGTAGGTGGTTGATTGTTGGAACAGGCTTCCATATGTTGTTGTGGAAGTGGATGGGTTGAATAAATTCAAGGGAAAACTAGGGAAATTCTTGGAGGATACGGATGGGTAAACTGTTTTTTTTTTGCTGATGCTATATATAAGCTTGCTTTCTGGCATCATTTGCCATTACTGCAAATTGGTCATGTATCCAGTTGCAAAATGGATACATGATTTGTTATTTTTTAATAAACATTTGCATTTAGATGTAGCTAAAATGCTGCTGTCTGTCCTCTTATATTATTGAAATATTTCTAATAACTGGAAATGTGATACATGGTATTTAAAAGCATAAATGCAATAATAGCTAAACTGCCACATTGCCAGAAAGTTCTTACACAGCATTCCAGATGTGGTCTTACAATTGCCTTATTTATTTATTTGTTCAATTGATTGCTATTTACAATTGCCCCTTGTACAGTGTGCAAGCTAGAGGGGACAAAAAAAAAATTACAACTCAGAGAATAAATTTACAAAAAATTTACAATTTAAAAATAAAAAAGGTCCATGCTGGGTGCCTCAAAGAGGAGTGAGTATCCATAACATGTAAAGCTTGATAAACTGCTAGCATGAACTGCTTGATGGCAACATAACACCGAGAAGCAAAAAGATTGTGTTGCTAGGCAGTCAACGTCCAAAAACAACATCCGAAACAGCGGCAGATGTTTCGAGAGAACTGGTCATTGGGACCTCCTTCGATGGCAGGCAGGCTTCTCAATTCAATTTTTACTTTCGCAGCATACAAGAGACTATGGGTTCTGGTTAGTACTGTTGTGACTCAGTTGTTTATTGGAAGATAGTCGTTCTGTAGGTCTTACTAGAGCATAATTTTTCACAGTTTACTTGTAACCAGTTCAGGATTTCATTGTATTAAGCAGGAACATCCTGTTTTTTAAAGCTTTTCAAAGAGATTAGGTTGGACCGGAATGGTTTGATTTGCAAATAAATCATCGATAGGGCACCATGGGCTTTCCTGGCCACCTGTTTACACTGCTCAGAAAACTTCATATCTGCTTGTATTGTAACTCCCACATCTCTTTCTTCCTCTACTGTTTTCTTCTTCTTGGATTTCTCTGTTGTATCAACAGTTATTCTTGAACTTTTGAGGTTGCTATTCCCCTTGCATTTTGCTGCATTAAAATAGCTGCTACTTTTCTGACTATTCTTGATGCCTGTTCAAGTCATCCTAAGGAGCACTGCTCAATACTGATCGTTAATGACTCACAATTTTTATGTCGTCTGCAAATTTTAATGTTATGCCCTTTATTCCTTTGTCAATATTGTTTATGAAAGTCAAAAACAACATTAGTTCAAGAACTGTTCTGTGGACCCACTTCTGATGTTACACCAATCTGAAGCATATCCATTAATTAAAACCCTCTGCTTTCTACCCTGAAACCATCTTGCAGTCCATTTTAAAGTCTTTCCAGTAATCCCAGTATGGCCAGCTTATACAATAATACCTGGTACCTCTGTAGCTAGGTGGGCAGGGCAGCAGTGAGTAGCACACGCTTCTTGATTAGACCGGGGTTCGAGCCCGTGACCACCAAGTATGGAGGATGCGGAAAGGTCAGGGAATGACCACCGCATATCCCTGGAGCAATATGGCCTTAGTTGCTAATGCTCCTAAAAACCAAATAACAACAACAACAATACCTCTCATTAGGGACTGAATTAAATGCCTTGCTAAAATCCAGATACTGTGTCGAAATTACTCCCTACATCCAGCTCATGAGTAACTGGCAAAATAGCTTACCAGGTTAATTAAACATGATTTTTCCTTAACAAAACCATGTTATGTCCTTCAGGATGCCATTTCTATCTAAATGTCCCTAAATTGCACTCCTGATTATCACTTCTAAGATTTTCCCTATCACTCAAGTCAGACTTATTGGTCTGTAGTTACCAACTTCACTCTGAGATCCACCTTTGTATATTGTTGGCACTTCTCCAGTCCAAAGGAATCTTGCCCAAGTCCAGTGATGCCCTCATAATTAATCAAATGGTTTAACACTCTCTTTCTGCCTCCCTTAAAATTACTGAGTTTATACTATCAAATCCAGGGTCCTTACTTCCCTTTAGGCTCAAAAGTTTTCTAATAAGCAGTCATCAGCAATTTTGAAATCACTAATTTCGTATGGCTCAGCATGAAGAGTCTTTCGTCAGTAAGTATCAATGCAAAATATCTATTCAGTTCATCAGCTGGGTTATCTAAGACTTTTCTCACATGCAGTGCACAAACAAGGTTCTGATCTGAATTTTCTTCTTTTTGTATTCACATACATGAAAAACTCCTCCCCATTTTTTTGCTCAGCCTGTGCTTTCTCATACTCAGCCTTGGCATCCCTAACCTTATGTTACTGTTACAGATCAGCGTGTAGCTATTGTAGGCTTCAGTATTTTTCCTTGCTCTGTAACTTTCAAAACTTTCTTTTCTGCTCTTTTAGACTGGCCAGTTCTACTCATCCGTCTTGGCTTTCTCCTCAAGCTATATTTTCTTAATGGTATATATGCATTCATAGCTTCTGTGATTATTGCTTTAAAGATATTTCATAATTCAAATGTATTTGCCCTCCTTGTGCAGTCTGCCCATTTAATAAATGCCATGTAGAGCCTTAAACTATCATAGTCCCAGTTTATGAAATTAAAATCTGCCTTTACCTCTAACCACTACAACACCTTTCTTCGTCTACCAAGGACTTTGTGATCACTTCCTGCCAATGGTTCTGTACTGTATGCCCTATGATGTCCTATGATTCATGGGTAATGATGAGGTTTAGAATATTTTTATCCCTAGTATTTTCTCTGGTATGTTGCAAATAATAATCATGTAGTTTATTTAAAAGTTTTGTTTTCCATGGTGAGTTTCCCCTCCCTCTTATTCCAGTGAATTAGGGGAAGAGGGAAGTCACCCATAATAAGCCATATTCACCTTTTTGCCCATTCCATCTGCATGTAGAGAGACCAGACCCATCATATTCTTCATAGTCCTCTGGTCTGTAGATTTTGCCCACTCTCATTATAACTTTGCTGGCAGAATAACTTCTAACTCAACAGAAAAGTTTCGTGCTCAGGCTGCTTTTGATAAGAAACATAACCCCATTACCCCATCTAGCTTTCCTATCCTACCTAAATACATTATACACACCATAGTGGAACTCATCAACCCCAATTTCTGGGTGGCATAATGTTTTCGTTAGCCCTATTATGACAGCATTATTTGTACCTAACCTCGAGTCCAAATTCACTCATTTTATTGACAACACTCCTGACATTACTGTAGACACAGTCATGACTGAGTGCTCTTCTATAATTTACTATCCTGACAAACACCTTGAAATTATTTAGGCTTCTTTACCTAGCTTTATCTCTCCACTCATTTTTTCAAATGAATTTTTTTAGAACATCTTTCCAAAATTGGCTCTTGTAGCAACAAACAAGAATTCTTGAGATATGTACAAGCATTACTTTGACCAATATCATCAGATAAACTTGTCTATATTACCTTTCTTTCCCCCCCCTCCCAACTAGCAATTAGATATAATGAGAGTAGGTGTAATGTATAGACCAGTGGACTGTAAAGAGTATAGATGAGAGTATAATAAACTAGAGTATAATAGCAATGAACTAGATGAGTCTAGTTCATTGGTTTTCAACTGGGGTGTTGCGTAATTTGGGAATAAGTTATACTTAAACATATTTTATTTATTATATTTTTTTAAATTTATGTTTATTTCATTATAAAAAGGTGTATGGTATCCATTGTGTGGTATCTTTTTAACTTTGTAGTGATCTATAATTGATGTTTATTTAGTACCTCTTTTTAACTGAATAAATTATTATATTTATAACTGAATAAATTATTAATTTATTCAGTTTTTTAACTGAATAAATTATTAATAATAATAAAAATAAATTATTTTTATTATTATTAAATTATAAAGAATAAAATTATTATATAATAATTTGTATTATGTAATTGGTTTATAATTATATTATTATAATAACTATCATATAACATATTTTTTTAAGTATTTTATATATATATATATATATATATATATATATATATTTGTAATAAATGAGTTACAATAAAATATCAAATATTTTATATTTGATATTTTACACACACACACACGCACACACACAGAGAGAGAGAGAGAGAGAGAGAGAGAGAGAGAGACAGAGAGAGAGAGAGAGAGAATCGGATCTAGCAGGCAGAAAATTTAGTAGGGTTGCCACAAAATAAAATAAATTACCTGAGGGTGACGTTATTAAAAAAAAAGATCGAAAACCACTGATCTAGTCTCTACGTGCAGATGGAATGGGCCAGAAAGTGTGTATGCCTTATTATGGGTGACTACTCTTCCCAGATGAGAAATTATAGGAGTAAAATTGAAAAATATGTAATTAATGATATTGAAATTTCACATGATTATTTAATGAAAAAACTTTTTCGAGCCTACAGGCGAGTAAGGCTTCTAGGGTTGATGACATATACCTTATAATTTTAAGGGGGATGGCAAGTGAGTGCATTGAACCATTGAGGCTAATTATGAGAGCATCACTAGACACAGGAGAGATTCCGTTGGATTGGAAAAATGCCAATGTGTCTCCAGTACATAAGGGTGGTTCTAAGAGTGCAGTGGAAATTACCAACTGGTCGGTCTAACTTCAGTAGTCGGGAAAATCTTGGAGGCAATGATCAAGGGTGGAATTCAGGATCATTTAGGTAGCAATGGAATTCTGAACAATATGCAGCATGGTTTTGTAAAGGGAAAATCATGTTTAACAAATCTGGTTAGCTATTTTGACAAGGTTACTCATGAGCTGGATTTAGGGAATAATTTCGACATTGTTTATTTAGATTTCAGCAAAGCATTTGACTCAGTCCCACATGAGCGGTTATTTTATAAGCTGGAACAGGTTTGAAGCACAGAGAAAATCCTTAGATGGATAGCATGATGGCTTCAGGGAAGGAAGGAAGCAGAATGTTGTGATAAATGGTTATTCCTCAGCTTGGGTTAATGTAAAAAGTGGGGTTCCCCAGGGTTCATTAGGACCACTGTTGTTTTTGATTTTCTTAAATGACATCAATGAAGGGATATAGGGCATGATGTCTAAATTTGCGGATGATGTAAAGATTGGTAGAGTAGTTAATGATCACTGCCAAGCAGAGCTTCTTGAGAGTGACCTATTAGACTTCAGGAATGGTTAGAATAGTGGCAGCTGTGCTTTAGCATTAGCATTAGTAGAGGCATATGATGCAAGAAAGCAAGCTTATGCAGCATCAGCCAAAAAAAAAAAAAAAAAACTCTTCCACTTCACCCCTCCGTTCGTTCGAAATACCTGTCCAGCTGAGCCTTAAATTTATTTAGGCTATCAACTTCCACAACAAAGGATGAAGTCTGTTCCACCAACGAACTACCCGCTGGATAAAGGCAAATTTCCACACATCTATCCTACATCTGTCTTTCCTCAATTTGAATTTATGCCCTCTCAGGTGATTATTGTGAGCAAGAGGCAGTATCCCATCAGCATTGAGCATGTTCAAACCATTCAAGGCTTTATACACCTCTATCAGATCACCTCGCCGGTGCCTAGTCTCCAGACACTGTAATTTGCAAAACTTAAGCCTTTCTCCGTAAGAGCAACCCTTCGTTCTGTTCACTAACCTTGTTGCCCTTCTCTGTACTCATTCCAGCAGCTCTACATCCTTCTTGAAATGAGGCCTCCAGACCTGTATACAGTACTCAAGGTGCGGCCTGACCATTGCCTTATACAAGGGAATAATCACCTCCCTATCCCTGCTAGAAAAATTCCTGTATATCATTGATAAGACACCATGAGCTACTCTTGCAGTCCGTCTGCACTGCTCAGAGAACTTCATATCTGCCTGCACAATTACCCCCAGGTCCTTCTCATTCTCTACCACTGTCAGTGTAGTACCACAGAGTTGATACGTTGCTCTGGGGTTGCTGTTTCCCATATGTAGTACTTTACATTTGTCAATGTTAAACTTCATTTGCCACCTCTCAGCCCATCTGCTCAACCTTTCCAGATCCTCTTGCAGCAGCATAGCGTCAGTAGCTTCCTTAACAACCCTGCCAACCTGTGTATCATCTGCAAACTTGGACATTAAGCTTGATATACCATCATCAATATTATTTATAAATACAGAAAACAACAATGGACCCAACACTGAACTCTGTGGGACTCCACTAATAACATTAGTCCACGATGAGCAGTGTCCATTAATTACCACTCTCTGTCTTCTGCCACTCAACCATCCCTTTATCCATAGCAACAATTTGCCACCAGTGCCACACTGCTCGAATTTGTGCAGCAGTCTTCCATGTGCAACAGTATCAAAAGCCTTTCTAAGATCCAAATATATAATATCAAAGTTATTCCCTGCATCCAGTTCTTTTGTGACTACATCATAGTATCCAATCAAATTGGTCAGGCAAGACCTTCCCTTAACAAAACCATGCTGTGTCTGAGCTCTAACTGAATTCTTGTCAAGATGATCCTGCAGTACTTCTTTAACCAGTGCTTCCATTAATTTTCCTGGAACAGAAGTTAAACTTACAGGTCTATAATTACTTGTCAGCCTTTGATCCTCCTTTGTGACTTGGGGTTATATTTGCACATCTCCAGTCTGTGGGTACCTCCCCTGAGTCCAAGGAAGCTCTCATAATTATGGCTAAGGGTTTGCTTAGTTGCTTTGCCGCCTCCTTTAATATAACTGGATAGATCCCATCCACCCCAGGTGCCTTTCTTGTATTTATCTTCAACAATTTCTCCTTCACTTTACTCTCAACTATTACAAGATCATCTAGCTCATTGCCAGTGTTTACTTCATCTGTGGCACACCCCTTCCTGAATAACTCCTCATGTGTGAATGTAGATGCAAAATATTGATTTAGTTTGTTAGCTACCTGAGCAAGATCATGAACAGTTGAACCATGGATATCAAGTGGACCAATCTCGTTCATCCCCTTCCTTCTAGAGTTTACATAAGTAAAGAACTCCTTGCTGTTTTTCTTTGCATCCCTTGCCAAAGATTTCTCGTAATCTGCCTATGCCTGCCTAACCCCCTTTGTAACTTGGTTACAGATCAACTTACATCTATCATAGGTTTCTGTGTCACATGTTAATTTATATGTATCCCATGCATTTTTCTTCTCTGCCATATGTCTCATTAGTTCATCTGACATCCATTTAGGCCTGAACCTTGAACAATATTTCTTAGTTGGTATGTAAAGCCTAGTAGCTTCCAAGATAAGTTCTTTGAATGCTTCCCATTTTGAGTTTGCTGTTGGTAACATCATCAGTTGGTCCCACTGTATAGAATTTAAATACTGTCTCAGACCATTGTAGTCACCTTTACGAAAGCAATAACCTTTCCCTTTACCCCTGATGGTAATTACCTCCTTGAGTAAATCCCACTTCAGCACACTGTGATCACTGCCACCTAGTGGTTCCTGTATCTGCATATTCTTAATGCATGAAGAATCACTACTGATAATCAAATCAAGAGTATTGCTCCCTCTAGTTGCCTCCCGAACATGCTGATTTAGAAAACAATCATTCAATAAATCCACAAAAGCCTTGCTAGTGTGTGATTGACCAACCCACAAATTCCAGTCAATATCTGGGAAGTTAAAATCCCCCATTATAAGACTCTGATTTACTGGCCCACTCTATTTCCCTGTACAGTTTCTTATTATACTCATCAGAGTCATTAGGCCTATAGCACACTCCTACTCTCAATTTTGATCTCCCAATGCTTATGTCACACCAAACTGACTTGACACTGCACTGTCCAGCGATGTCAACTGGCTTCACTTCCTTGGGTTTTATGTGTTTCTTAACTAATAGCATAACCCCTCCTCCATTCCTATCCTGTCTATCCTTTCTGTAGACGTTGTACTCCCCAAATTGCAGTTCTGCATTACTTATATCTGTGTGACACCACGTCTCTGATATCCCAACAATATCCGCCTTTGATGCTTTGAGCAATACCTCAAATTCATCAAATTTATTTACCAAACTCCTAGCATTGGTGTACACGCAAGTATACATGTACCTGTTCTTTTTCTTAGCTACCCTAACACAACCCATGTGTTTACTTGTACCCCGATGACTCTCAGCAGTCTCTGAAATATCCTGCATCTTATTTTCCAAGCTGCTGCTCATTCCAATAGAAGCAGTGCAAGAATCACTTTCACCTCTGCCTGTGGTTACTGTTAATCTATTAGTCCTTGTATCCCCCCAATCTAGCAGTTTTCCGACCCACCTAACACTGCCTCGATAGCATCAGCAAATATTCTTGCACTCTTTTTATTTAAGTCTATCCCATCCCTGTAGAAGCAGTCTCTCCTGTTAATAAGCATAGAACAGTCTGGGAAAAATTGTACCCCATGAGCCTTGCACAATCTTTCCAGGGCCGAATTGATCCACAGGGCTCTCATCATATACTCCCTCCTATCGTGTCTGGGCAGAATTGCAGACACCTTCAAATTCAACCCTAATTCACGGCTTTTTTTTCAACATGGCTTTAATCCAGCAAAGTGCAACGTCTTACACCTGGACAACACAACTCCAAAATAACTTATACACTTGGTGGAGTTGAACTAAAGTCAATAATAGAAGAAAGGGACTTGGGAGTTACGATACGGTCAGACACAAAGTTCTCCGAGCGTTGTAGACAGGTTGCAAGGAAGGCCCATAGTGTCCTATCGATGATTTATTGAATATTTGCTAGCAGAGATAAGGATGTCACAATCCCATTATACAAGTCTATAGTTAGACCACACTTAGAATACTATCTTCAGGTATGAAGACTGCACCTAAAAAAAGACATTGAGCTTCTTGAAAGGGTCTAAAGACAGGTAACTTGCCTGGTGAGATCAGTGAAAGGGTGTCCATATGAGAAAGGATTTCGAATATGTGGGTTGCACAGCTTGGAATCTAGGCACCTTAGCGGTGACTTGATTGAGGTGATTAAGGCTCCGAGAGGCAAAAGTAAAACGAATGAGGGTGAAATTTTTGCAATTATAAATGATACTAGAATTATAGGCCATAATTTCAAGTTACGTGGGGAGATGTTTAGACTAGATTGCAAGTAGTTTTATTTTAGCCAGTGAGTTATAAATTACTGGAATAAGTTACCTACATGGGTGGTAGAGGCTGACAGTTTGAGGAAATTCAAAGGTCAGTTGGATAGTTACCTACGGGAGGTGGGAAATGCATAGGTTGTCTATTTCATTTTCTTTTCTTTTATTTAAATTTGTTATTATTATTTTACTCTTTTGTTTTTTTTTTCCTTTCTGGTTTTTTTTTTTTTTTTGCTGGTGCAGCATAAGCCTTAGGCTTCCTTGTACCATATGGCCATTACTAATATTAATACTAATACTAATTCAAAAGATTGTAAAACTAATGATTGTTTTCTCTGGTGCATCTTAAATATAAGGCATAATTATTCAATTAAGCCTACTGATCTTGGTCTGCATGGTTTTTTTTTTTTTTTTTTTTCACACATTCATTGATATTTATAATAATTATTGTTTGTTGAATCCAAAAATGACATTAATTTTTTGTACCTCATATAGGGCTATTTGCAAATAATCATGTAAGCCTCACTGATATAAATATTTGTATATTATATATGTTAATATATTTTTTTTTATAGTTTTTTGCTTGCTTTCCCTTACTATGATGTTTACTGCACATCTTATTTTATCCATTTTACACTTTTGTTAACATGGCTTCAGAATGATGCATAGTAATAATAACAATGATTTTGATGAGTATGTTGTGTGTGTTTCAGAGAAAGAGCAGCACAGTATAGTATTGTAGAATGAATAGTATTTTTTACATATAAAATTGTGTGTAACAATTTTTTTTTTTTTTTTTTTTCTTTTGTAACAAAATTTTCTAGCATTTGAAGTGCATTAGCCATGGAATTTTCCTGATCTGTAACCATAAGATCAGCTTTAATTTTTATTATTTATGGCCTCAGAATCCATTTGAAATCTTCTGAGGTATAAATATAATGGCACCTTAACTTGTTAATATTTTGGTTAAAATTTTTATGATAGTTGAACTATGAGTTATGCCAAATATGCTTTTCAACCTTTTTTTTTTTTTTTTTTTTTTTAAATGCTGCAATCCTGTTGCAAATTCAGGTGTTTTTGCAGATCTCAGTGTATTAGAAAACAGTAATACTGTTTGATGATAAAACATTTTTGGAAGCCCCAAGATCTCTTTGGGAACACAATTTAAAAATATCTGTCATAGTTGATATACAAAGGTCTATGGATAACTTAGTGTTGTATTAGCATGGTTCTTGTCATTAATTCATATCTTATCATTATAATGCAGCTGCAGGCAGAGATGTATAGACGTACTGCCACAAGAATAAACTGAAGGTCACCATAAATGCAGTAAAGGGATGATGGGATAATTAGGCAGTTTGGTTGTTAGATTAATTTTAAATATAAGTAATCATATAAATGTATAACAAAATACTGTAAAGAATCAGTTCTTATCTAATTTCAATCTTGGTCTGTAATATAAATATTATATTGCATTCACCCTCTTTTTTTTACCCAGATCACTAATCCATTCACTTCTTAAATAGATTATATACAGGGATGGACAAAGTAATGGAAACACCTGTAACAAGAGTTACAGATATAATAATATGGTATTGGGCCACCCTTTGCTTTTAAAACAGCTTGTATGCATGGAATACAAATCTTGAACTGTCTTAAAACGAATATTGGACACATTCTTTTTGGAGGAACACGTCAAGCTCCTGGAGTGATGAATGTGGAGGAAATCTTCTTCTCACTCATCTCTCCAAATTATCATTATTATCATTAGCCATATGGTGCAAAGAAGCCTGAGGCTTTTGCTGCACCAGCCAAAAATAAATTTTGAGTTACCCTGAGAGAGAGAGAGAGAGTCAGAAGGGAATCGCCAAGAAAGAGAAAAATGATGATATCCAACTCAGGACCCTGGGGTTAATATGCCCACAGTGGCCAATAATGTTTAAATCTGATGATTGCGCAGGCCATGGGAGATGCTTAGCCTCAGTTTCATTCTCCTCAAACCTAGATTGGACACATCTGGCTTTGTGTATTGGAGCATCACCATCTTGAATCATAGCATCGTTTGTGGAACACAATGTTTGCCCCATGGATAAACCTGGTCACTCAGAATATCAAGGTAATCAGTGGCAGTAATTTGGTTGTTCAGGGTGATGATAGGGTCTAAAGTGTCATTTCCCAACCTTTTTTCACTGCAAACCCCTTTCAACATATTTTTGTGGCGAACCACTAAGCCTATATTCTCTGAAATCGTAATAGTTCTGAATTTTTATTATAAAATATTTCCAGTACTATGTTTTCATATAAGCGATATTGCGTAATAATATAAAATTATTATTAAGTACCTATACATAACAATGGCCTTTGAGAATGAAAAAAAAATTTG
Organism: Mastigoproctus giganteus; assembly: GCF_048544385.1. Lineage (NCBI taxonomy): Eukaryota > Metazoa > Arthropoda > Arachnida > Uropygi > Thelyphonidae > Mastigoproctus > Mastigoproctus giganteus. Next base: position 80,626,768 of record NC_143588.1, read on the forward strand.
TATGGAAAACATATTTATTTAACACGATATACTGTAAGATAGTAAACTAATTATAAGGAATTGTGTGAGATGTGGTTTCTTTCTTTGGAAATTTTTTACCCTATTTAATTTCATTTTACACTATTCTATCTTTGTTTATTATTAGTTATAATTTTTTAAAGCCCTTTTACCACATCCGAATAGTGTGATACATATCGGCACATTTGCACCCCTACACACACACACTAACGTCCTATCGCACATGCTTGCTACATAAGGGCATGTGACCCAAACCACAACTAAATATAAATTTTGAACAGAACCACATAAATTAATATTACACTATTTTGTAGTTTACAAAAATATACCTATATAAATCTAAGCAAACGCCATTACAGAATTTTTAATGCGAACCCCCGTAGAACACTTTCGCAAGCCCCTGGAGGTTTGGGAACCACTGGTCTAAAGAATACCAAGCTGTTGCTGCCCAAAACCATTGTTGATCCTTTTCCATGTATGAATTCAAGGTCAAAGCTATACAACAGGGATGGACAAAGTAATGAAAACACATAATATGAAAGTAGTAGTTTTTGTAATGGCCATATGACATATTTATACATGCAGGAATGTTTTTTTTTTTTTTTTTTGTTTCTTACAGGTAGTACTGTGAAGGAAAGACAATAAAAGCTGATGTTTATTTAGAGGTGATACAGAAAGATATATGAACAAAATGATCAACCTGTCTGAACTCCAAAGAGGTCAAAATTGTTGGTGCATGTTTAACAGAGGAATTGGTGACTAAAATTGCTGATTTTTTTAACATTTCCAGAGCAACCGTACCAAAAGTAATTTCTGATTCACAATGTATGGAAAAACAAAATCTGATTGGACAAATTGTGGAAATCGAGACTGAATAAAAGAGACTGCTGGATACTGAAAATGATTATATCCAGAAAACTTACTGCCTCAAAAATAAATGCAGAACTTAATGCACGTCTCAGCAATCCAATTTATAGTCTGTTGACATAACAGTCTGTTGAGAACTTCATAAAGCTGAAATTTATGGCAGAGCCAATATTTCCAAACCACTCATTACTAATGGCAACGCTAGAAGGAGGATTCAATGGTGTAAGGGGAAAAAAACTGGACACACTGTGATTGGAAACATATCATATTTTCAAATGAATCATCATTTTCACTTTTTCCAACATCGGGGAGAGTTTACATTTGGTGAATGCCAAAGGAAGTTGTCTTGTGTTTAGACTTAAATTATATTAGATGAACTGATGAGATTAGTGGCAGAGAAGAAATGCATGAGATGCTTGTAAATTATCAGGAGATACAGAAACCTATGTTAGTATAAACTGGTCTGGAATCAAGAAAAAAAATGGATTAGGCAAGCTAAGGCAGAATATGAAAAGTCTCTGGCAAAGAAAAGTAGCAAATCTTTACTTATCTTAACACTAACAAGAAGAGGAAGAATGGCATTGGCCATCTAGATCCGAACGGCATAACTGTTGGTAATCCTGCTCAGTTGGCTGTCAGAGATTTTTTAGAGATGTTGATACTAGATATAGTCAGAAGTATATCAGATTTCAAGGCACTAAATGATTTTGTGATGACTAAGAGGAAAGCAGAAGAGAAATTGTTGAAGCTAATGTAAATAAGGCACCTGGGAAGGATGGGATCTATCCAAGTGTCTTAAGAGAGACTACAAAATAAGTCAGCAGTTTAATGCCACCTTTAGCCATAATTTTAAGAACATGCTTGGATTCAGGGGAGGTCCATATGGATGGGAGATATGCCACTGTATTCCCAATTCAAAGAGCGATCAAAGGGTGAAGTAAGTAGTTGCAGACCTGTAAGCTTGACATAATATATATATACGGCACAATGTAGTCTAAGTCACTGATGCACCTATGACAACTACCACCATCTTGGAGAAACGAAAACCCTGTGCGCTTTCTAACTAGAATAGAAAGTTCTTTGTGATTTATAATTGAGGAAGGTCATTCTATTTAAAATGACCTCCTCCATATAAAGGTCGTTTTAATAAAGTAAGCTGAGGTTATAGATATTTAGGATGAATTGAATATTTATTACATCCAGTCATGCTTGATGGTGCTGTTCATATCATTACTTTAATGCCACCTAATTTTTAAATGAATATTATGCATTTGTGCAGGATGGGAGGAATTAATGTAGTAATTTTTAATTTGTTAATATAATCATCTGGTTGTTGAAGTCAGATTTATCATAATCAGCTGTTGGTGTTTAGTGTATTGTATTCTCTTTTGTACGTTGTGTATTTTAATATTTCTTTTAAGAAAAGTATATCTGTCTATCTTTTTGATATTAGATGAGACTGATGTTACTGCATTTTCTGTAAGATAATTTGATGTGTCATCTGAGATATTGTGAAATGTTTTATTCTGCATTTCAGCAAGAATTGGATTACTATACTGCTAACTATTGCAGTGAAAAGTGATGCACATTTGGTTTTGTGAGATAATTTTTAAATGGTTTAATACTAAACATTCTGAAGGTAGCCCAACATCTGGACTTATTAAAAACTTAAAAATCTTCCATATAGAAATGGACTTAACAAATAAATGTGTTCTGTGATGAATAGTTAAGGAATTTTAAACAACTTCAGTATTGCATACGAAAACTTTCCATCTCTGGTTAGAAAAAATCAGCTAATACTGAAGTGTTGGAAAATAGTGCACAATTTTTTGAAATTTAAATAATCACCTTTTGCTGTGACAGTATTTACCAGATAAAATTTTAGCTTATGGTGAGGGCTGTAATTTTCGTGGCTTTAAAGTTAAAAGATAGACTTAACTGTTCTTGCTCTATGCCAGTTCTCTAGGTACACATGGCCTTTAGTTATTAGAAAATTTAATAAACTTGAAAGGTTATAAAAGCTTAACCTCATTACTTGCTGTCTATAAGGCTCAATTAAATTCTTGGATGGCCACTGATATTTTTAAGGTCTGGTTTCAATATAACTTTCTGCCAGCAGTTAAAGAGCTATCAAAAAAAATTGGTCTGCCTGAATATAGCAAAGTTGTCTTGCTGTTAGACAACTTTAGGGGCCCATTCACATGAGTTTGAACTAGTTTTGGAGAAAGCCAGTCAGTGTTACTTAAACCTTTAAGTGAGTGCAAGCATATACAGAACTGCTTATGTGGACTCTGTGATCTGTTCCAAATGTTTTAATGAAATTTCAATTTCAGTGGATGGATGAACATAACAGTTTCAGCCCAAATCTGTATGAAGCAATTTTATATATACAGGGTGATTCAGGAGGATAGTAAATATTTTGGGATGTTATAGTATCGATTATTCTGAGTAAAAAAGTTCATATAAACGTGCCCAACTCTCAGTGGATACGGAGATGCAGCTGTTTGAAACTGGTACGCACAGAGCCATTATGAGAGGTATTAAAGAACGATAAATGACTTATTGTTTGTATTTATTGACTTTTTGAATGATACAAATAATTTACAAATTTTTTACAATTCACAATAAATGTTCGAAAATCCCACCATCAACCTCAATGCACTTTGAAACTCATGTGATAATGTGACATGTTCTTCTGAGGTTGTCTTGGCACTCCTTTATGAGGGCAGCAGTATCCAAAATGTGAGTGAGCAATTCGCCTCTTGTATTCACCTTTTCTTTGTATACTGCACTTTTCATCCATCCCCACAAACAAAAATCTAACTGAGTGAGGTCTGGGGAGACCTTGTTGGCCAGTGAACGAGACCACCATGGCCAGTCAGTCATTCGGGGAAAGTTTGATTTAAATATTGTATCACCAAATAGGTATAATGTGCAGGAGCTCCGTCATGCTGAAAGTACATACCAAACCTTGTAGCCAAGGGAACATCCTCCAATAGTGGAAATTTGTTTTGCAGAAATTCTAGGTAAATGGGCCCTGTAAGACAATTTTGTAACACAACAGGCCCAATCAACTGATTGTCATTGATACCGCACCACCCGTTTACAGAGAAGCAATGTTGAAAATTTGTTTCTTCAGTGGCTTGTGGATTTTCATGTGACCATCTGTGAGAGTTACATGTGTTGTTGATACTATCACGGGTGAAAGTAGCTTCATTGCTTAACAGTATTAATCGGTGATTGGCATTTACCCACCGACAAAATTCCAATTGCTGGACGTCATCTCCTGGATGAAGGTGTTGCACTTGCTGTATGTGAAATGGATACAAGCCATGCTCACATAATTTTGCCATACCCTTGTCTGTAGAACACCGATACACATAGAAATTCTTCGTGTGCTAATAGTAGGACTATGTTCTACTACTGACTGAAGAATGTGTTCTATTTCATCTACATTTTGTTCATTTGCACGTTCAGAAGAAATATGAGTGCTGGGAACTGTACCAGTCTCACACAGTTTGGTGTAAACACTAGTAAACGCTCTTGAACCTGGTATTCGGCACTTAGAAAACCGTTGACAATATTTTCTTCAAGCAGCAGTAGCACTTCTGCCACAAAAACCGTAGACAAGCACCATATCAGCATAGTCAGCATGTGTGAAGTTGTGCGGTATTCTCAACAACACTTCTAACACCAAACAGCGTCAGGTTATAACTGCTTCGTGATCACATCTGATTCAGGGAGCTGTGCATGCCAGTTTCAAACAGCTGTATCTCCATATCCATTGAGAATTGGACACGTATTTATATGAACTTTTTTACTCAGAATAATTGATACTATAACCTCCCAAAATATTTCCTATTCCTCCTGAATCACCCTGTATTTATATGTGCGCATATACACTCTACCTCTCAATTGTTTGGGTGTGAGAGATTTTCTCTTTTTTTATAGAAACCACCATGCCTATCCACTTTTCAGTAAATGAGTAAAATGTGCAGAATCAGAAATTTCAGATGTACAAAACTGGAAACTGTGGATGTATCCAATCTATTGCTGTCTGTTTTTATGTATTGTTTTTTTTTTTTTTTTAAGGGAATCACCTGTCAACCCTACACCCAAGTGACTTGATTACAGATTAGTTTATGCTTAATATAGTATTCAGCCCCTTACAATATATATATCATCCCCTGCATTTTTCTTCTATGCTGCTAAGCTCATCAGTTCATCTGATATCCATTTTGGTCTAAACCTTGGACTTAAGTAACAAGTACAGGACAATGTTGCGAAAAGTTGAGTTAGGTTTAAATTTGAAAATGTCTGCAATTTGGCCCACACACATAATAGAGAGTATATGATGAGAGCCTTGTCAGTCAATTTGGCCTTATAGAGATTGTACATGGCTTATTGGGATAGAATTTTTCCCATTGTGGTCTGTACTTCTTAACAGAAGAGCTGCTTCCACAGGAATGGGATAATTAAATGATGCAGGAATATTTGCTAATGCTATCGGGGCAGTGTTAGATGGGTTGGAAAACTTCTAACTTGTTGGGATGGATGCACAGACTAATAGATTAACAATAGATGCAGGCAGAGGTGAAAGTGATTCATACATTGCTTCTATTAGAACGTGCAGCAGCCTGAAAAGCAAGGCATCAGGGATTTCAAGGCCTGCTGTAAGTCATCATGGAACAAGTAAATACACTGGCAGTGTTGGGGTAACTAAGAATAAGAACTGGTGCATGTATACTTTCATGTACACTAATGTTAGGAGCATAGTAAATAAATTTGAAGTTCAGGTCAAGCATCAAATGCTTATCCATGTGTCTAATATCACTGTCATTGTGGAAATATTAGAGACATGGTGTCACTCAGATAAAGGATACAGAATTTGAATATGGGGATTACAGTGTGGATAGATAGGATAGGAGGGGAGAGCTTATGCTCTTAGTTAAGAATCACATAAAATCTAAGGTAGTGCATCCAGTTGACCTGGAAGGCCAGTGCAATGTTGAGTCAGTTTGGTGTGACATAAGCACTAGGAAAGCAAAAATCAGAGTTGGAGTGTGTTACAGGCCTAATGACCCTATTGAATACAATGAACAACTATTCAGAGAAATGAATGGCCAGTACATCAAAATGTCTTATAATAGGGAATTTTAACTTTCCAGATACTGACTGGAACTTGTGGATTGATCACTCACGCATTAGCAAGAATTTTGTAGATTTATTGGATGACTGTTTTCTACAGCAGAATGTGTGAGAGAGAGAGGAGGGGGGGGGGCAATATGATCTGATTATCAACAGTGATTATTCATGCATTAAGAATCTGCAGACAAAAAATCACTAGGTGGCATTGATCACAGTGCATTGATGTAGAAATTTTTTAAACATATAACTACGATAATATGCTGCAGGGGTGCTATTGTGCTAGGGGTATCCACTGCCCCAGCACAATTAGGCCACTTTTTTCTGCTGAGTTTTGGCTCTTAAAATGGGTAATAAACAAACATAAACTTTCTCCACAGCTAACAACTGAAATGGCCAGTTTGATACAAATTCACAGGCTCCCCACTCTGATTAGGATGAAGTGCCTTACCATGACTGTCAAAATGATTGTTGGAAAGATTTCAGCACCATTACTCCGGGACTTGTTCTCTTTGAGAATCCCTCAGTGACTCCAATTCTGTGTCCACATCTCAGCTGTCTCCACCTATCCAATAGGTTCCTGCCTGTCTTTTCAGCTACTTTCATGTACCTAGTCTTTGGATACTGGACTTAATAAGTTTGCTTATAACAGGGAATACAGATGCTACACCTTAAATTGTACTTCCCTGTCTCTGATCCTTCTCCTAGAAGCTCGTCTTAATGCTGAAAGCCAACAATACCATCTGATATAAAGATGCCGTACTAACTTTTCACTATTACAGTGAGTAATGATGAACTAACTTCTTCTGTCCAGTAGTGTATTTCCTTATGTCTAATTTATCAGTGCTCTCTATTTATTATTATATTGTATTATCGCTGTTAACTGGTGGCTATGAAGGGCAATATTGCATTGTATCAACTTGTATTTTATTATTATTATTACAATAAAGTTTACTTACCATCAAGGGTAAAAGGAAGGGTTTTTGCTTTTGTAAAGGTAACTACAGTGGTCTCAGCAGAATCATAGCTTTACATACCAGCTAAGAAATACTATTCAAGGCCTAGACCTAAATGGATATCATAAAATGAATAAATTTTCTGTTGGTATTCTGGGACAACCACACAGTCAGAGGAGTTCACATGATCGAACGAATACAGTACCTTATTTAGCAGTCATGGACTTGAACCCCAGGTACTCAAGGCGCATGTACTTATGCACCCTCGTACCTGACCACTTGGCTATGGTGGCCTTAAATATGAACTAATGAGATTTGTGGCAGAGAAAAAAATGCATGGATGCATATAAATTATCAAGTGATACATAAGTCTGTGGTAAATATAAACAAAAAGTCTGTAATCATGTAACAAAGGAGGTTAGGCAAGCTCAAGCGGAATATGAGAAATCTTCGGCAAAAGATGCAAAGAAAAACATCAAAGAGTTTTTACTTATGTAAAAATACCAAAAGGATGAGGATGGACGACATTGGTTCAACTGCTCATAATCCTGCTCAGGTTGCTGACAGACATAGTGTAAAAAATTATTGAAATCCTCAAGTCTTGAAACTTTATTAGACATGTTGGACAGACAACTTGTGTAGTCAAGACCCGCTAATTTTCATAAAGTTTGACAAATGCCAACTTATTGTGATTTTTTTCTTATAGAGGAACTGTATTCTCGTTTTGAATTTAGAAAAAATGGTGTGAATTTTAACCAAATAAGATGGTGTAGTCTATTAAGAAATATTTTTGGAATATTAAATTTTTAGATTTTAGACATTTTATATAATTTTTATATATATATATATATATATTTTTTTTTTTATTTTTTTTTTTTTTTAAGTCAGAAATTCTCTTACCTGGGATTTATTGAGGAATGGCTGCATCCGGTTAAAATGTAATTAGAATAGTATTGAAATGAAATAAATGCAGTAAGAAGACGAAGGAATAAAAACAAGCCTTGATCCTAAATCCATACGTGGAGATATAATTAGAAGTATAAAGAGAGATGAATTTCAGAAGCTTGGTGGGGGCTTTTCATTTTTTATCTGCTTGTATTTTTATTTGCGTGAATTTCGGAATAATTTGTGAACACATGCATTTTTTTAAGAAATCTATGTGCGTTTTTTGTTGGAAATACCTTGTTAAGGTTACTTCATATAGGTTGAAATGTTCACGTAATGAGGGTTGTATGCCTTTGAAATAGAACAATGGATTATTATTATTATTATTATTAATAGCCATATGATGCAAGAAAGCCTGAGGCTTATGCTGCACCAGGAAAAAAAAAAAGCTCCCGAGTTACCCTGAGAGAGAGAGAGAGAGAGAGAGAGAGAGAGAGAGACAAAAGTAGAAGGGGATCACCAAGAAAGAGAAGAATGATGATATCCAGCTCAGGACCCTGGGTGTGCCAAGCCCATACTCACCAGATGTGAGCCCCCGGGGTTATTCATTGATGCATTTGTCCAACACATTTCAGCAGCTATGAAACATGAAATATTTTGATTTAGAGGAAAACTAGATAAACGAAAAGCCCCCATCAAGCTTCAGAATTCATCTCCCTTTATACTTCTAATTATTTCCCCATGCATGGATTTAGGATCAAAGCTTGCTTTTATTCCTTCGTCTTCTTACTGCATTTATTTCATTTCAATACTATTCTAATTACATCTTAACCGGATGCAGCCACTCCTGAATAAATCTCAGGTAAGAGAATTTCTAAAATATAAAATTTCTAAAATTTAATATATTCCAAAAATACTTCTTAATAGTCTATACTATCCTATTGGGTTTAAATTCACACCATTTATTCTTAATTCAAAATGAGAGCACAGATCTTCTACAACAGAAAATTGCAATAAGTTAGCATTTGTCCGACTTTACGAAAATTAGCGGGTCACAACTACACAAGTTGCTGACAGACTGAATAAGTATATTGCATCTTCATCCATAGACAAGGAATTCTTTAGGGAAGTGGATGCCAATAGTTTATCAGACTCTAACAAGAAACTAAATGATTTTGTAATAATAATAATTATAATAAATGATTTTGTAATAAAAATTGTAATATGACATTGGTTCAACTGCTCATGATCCTACTCAGGTCGCTGACAGACTGAATAAGTATATTGTATCTACGTTCATAGACAAGGAATTCTTTAGGGAAGTGGGTGCGAGTAGTTTATCGGACTCTAACAGGAAACTAAATGATTTTATACTAACTTAGAAGAAAGTGGAAGAGAAATTGTTGAAGTTAAACATAAGAAAGGCACTTTGGGGCAGATGGGATTTATCTAATTATATTAAGGGAGGCAGTAAAGGAGTTAGACACATTTTTAGCCATAATTATGAGAGCATCATTGAATTCAGGGGAAGTCCCCATGGACTGGAGATGTGTAAATGTATCCCCAATTCACAAAAGGGGATCAAAGGGTGACACAAGTAATTGCAGACCTGTTAGCTTAATTTCTGTTCCAGTAAAAATAATGGAATCACTGGTTAAAGTAATGCAGGACATCTAGACAGGAGTGAAATTATACTTCAGTCACAGCATGGACTCTTTAAGGGGAAATCTTGTCTGAACATTTTTATTGGGTACTATGATGCTGACAAAGGAACTGGATGGAAAAATAATTTTGATGTCATATACTTGGATTTGGTGCCTCCGTAGCCAGGTGGGGAGGAGCAGCAGTGTGTAGGACACGCTTCTTGATTAGACCGGGGTTCGAGCCCGTGACCACCAAATATGGAGGATGCGGAAAGGTCAAGGAATGACCACTGCATATCCCGGAGCAATATGGCCTTAGTTGCTAATGCTCCTAAAAACCAAATAACAAACAACTTGGATTTCGGGAAAACTTTTGATACTGTTGTACAAATTGGAGCAGTGTGGCATTGAGGACAAATTATTGCTATGGGTAAAGTGATGGCAGAGTGGTTATCCATGGACACTGCTCATTGTGGACTAAAGTTATTAGTGGAGTCTCCCAGGTTTCAGTGCTGGCGATTGATGACTGTATATTATTATTATTTATTATTATTATACTTGACAATAAGCCTCAGGCTTCCTTGACAGTACAAGGAAGCCTGAGGCTTATGCTGTACCAGACAAAAAATCTTTGAGTTACCCTGAGGGGGAGAGAGAGAGAGAGAGAGAGAGAATCAGAAATAGAAGGGAATCACCAAGAAAGAGAAGAATGATATCCAGTTCAGGATCCTGTATCAGGCTTAATGTCTATTAGTGGATGATACAAAGGTTGTCAGGGTGGTTAATGACAGTAATGACGATATCCTACTGCAGCAGGATCTATAAAAGTTAGGCAGGTGGGATGAGAAATGGCAATAGAAGCTTAACATTGACAAATGAAAAGTACTACATATTGGGTAGCAGTAATCCCAGAGTAAGAGACCTGGGGTAATTGTGCAGTCAGATATGAAGTTCTGTGAGCAGTGCAGACAGGCTGCCGGGACAGCTCATGGGGTTTTATCAATGATATACAGGAAATTTGCTAGCAGGGATAAGAAGGTGTTTATCTCATTGGTTAAGGCAATGATCAGGCCACATCTTGAGCACTACATACAGGTCTGAGGGGTGCACTTTGGGAAGGATCTAGGGCTGCTGGAACAGATAAAAAATTGCAATGAGAGTGGTTGAAGGAAACAAAGGGGTGTGTTTGCCAGGAGGGCACTCGAGTTGTGAAAATTGCAGAAACTCTTTGCACCTGCAAGGGGATCTGATTGATGTGTGTAAAGTTTTGAGTGGATTAAGCAGTCTCTGCTGATGGCATTCTTCATGCTCAGGCTACACATGTGAAGGGCTTCAAATTGAATGATGGTTGTTTTTTTTTTTACTGATGCTGTATAAGCTTGCTTTTTTGCATCATTTGCCATTACTGATACAGGCAACCTCCGTATAATACAGTGATGGTATATACTTATATAACATGGTTTTGCTCTAACACAGAGAATTGTGACAAACCTAGCATAACATGGTATTTTTGAGCTTTTGTGCAAGGAAACCCTGCTATTATGTTGGATGTAATTTTCAGCATTTCAATTCTTTTTGTGAATCCCCACTGTTGACTCACTAGTCGTTATGCAAAAAATTATTGGGAAATCCATGTTAGGTTCCGTGCTATTGAACTTGGGCTTGTTTGAGACCATAAAAATTAGTGACTTTGAAGCATGCAGTTTGTGACTTAAGGTTTTTGTAAGGTTATTTTGGTTTTTATTTGACCTTTTATAAATTTTTCTGGGTATGTATTACTAAACTTTGTTCTTAAGAACTGTATTGGAATAATTTCTTTGTTGTAAATTAAATTCCAGCCCTAATTTATGGCTAAGGAAAGTAAAAAAGCACTGCCCAAAAGAGATTATTTCTCTAGAATCAAAGATACAAATTTTGGAACGTCTTAAAAAGGGGGAAGGTATCATACGTTGCAAAAAGTTTAAATTTAAATGAAGTAACAAACCAGACCATAAAGAAAAATGAACAGAAAATTCGAACTACTGTTGCTGTAGGATCTTTCCACAATTATGGCAGCTCGTCCCTTGAGGTTGTCACAGACATTCTCTCAGATATGCCAGACAAGCTGTTCTTGCTACCTGGGAGTCTAAAACGCTGATGGAACTGATATTCGGGTGACACTCAAGTCAAGTGGACCCAATTTCGGCGAAGTCCGGACGGTCTATGACAGCCAAATCCTCTGCTTGCACCTTCACGATGGTGGGACTGTTAGTAATCCTGGGTATAACCTTCATGCACAAGTACATGGTGGGTGACCACCCAGGTGTGAACCAATGTAAGCAGGGGTCGAGGTGTGGTGCCCACACCACATGGAGGAACGCCGCCCCTCTATGTTACCAGGCAGTACTAGGTGGTAGATGACTCTCATCAACCGGTGAAATACCACCACTTTGCTTATTGGAGGCTTGAAGTGGTGGAACCCATGTTTAGTCTCTAGAGCTAAGTTCCGGCCAACCCTTCCCTATCTCTTCCATCATGCAGTATGATTGATGATTTTTGAGGTTATGATGAATGTCGTGGCGAGATCCAATATTCCTTACATCTCGAGGGTACAGCTCTAAAACGGTGTTCGCAGGCTGGCCGCTAGATAGTACACCGGACCAAACCTATTGGTAACTCTCTAGGAGGCTTCCGGATCAGCTAGTGTATAATCTTGCTACCGCTACTCTGCCAGATAGTGACTGGAGGGAGTCCGAGTAGTGTGTATGCGGGGAGCATTGTCGAGGCCACGTTATGTCAAGGATCTGAGTATATTCTTACCACATGTACGCCATATCCAAAAATTTCATTACTTCATACAGCATGTCCCACCCACTTTTTCTTACTATTGAATACACCATGAATTATCAAAATAATAGAGCAAGCTTATCTGCGAAAAGATCTAAACCTCCCAAGGACTTCCTAATTCATTTCACAAATATACGTGGTCTCAATTCCAATCTCAACGATGTCCATTTCCACTTGCAGTCTTCCAAACCCCATGTACTTTTTCTGACTGAATCTCAGTTATCAGTTGATTCAACTACTGCTCATCTCAGATGTCCAAATTATTTGCTGTATGATTCCTTTCGCCTCAAAGGTGGTACTTGTGCATATGTCCGTTCTGATATTCCCTGTCAGAGACTTGGCAATTTGGAATCTCCTCTCTTTGATCTTCTCTGGCTTAAAATCTCTCTACCTCATTGTGTAAAATTCATCTGTTGTCTCTACCGTTCTCCCAACTCCACTAATCACTTGGAGCTCTTTGACTTCCTCTCTTTGCAACTTGACTTTCTCCAGTCCAGCTTTCCTAACAGTGAGGTAATTTTCCTTGGTGATTTTAACATTCACAACTCCAGCTGGCTTCCGTTTTCTAGTCACACCGACCCGGCTTGTCGAGATGCTGAGGCTTTTGCAATTACTAATGACCTAGCACAGATTGTTCATTTATCTACAAGAATACCGGACAATCCTAATCATACAGCCAATACGCTTGATCTTTTTCTCACAAACAACCCTTCTAAGTACAAGGTTGAAGTGAGAGGTCCTTTAGGCACTTCAGATCACAACTTGGTGATTGTCTCTTCTCCAATGGAACCTTTATCTCATGGCTATTCCCAACCTCGTATTGTTTGGCATTACAAGAATGGAAAATGGGATGACCTGCGAGACTTCTTTTCTTCTTTTCCTTGGTCTGATTACTGTTTCAAAACTTCTGATGTCAGCATTTGCTCAGATCGTGTCAATGAAATTATTCTTGCAGGAATGGAATCCTTTATCCCACACTCCACTTTAAAATCTTGTCCTTTATCTAAACCTTGGTTTTCCAATAAATGTGCTAAGGCTGTCCAAGAGAAGAATGTTGCATATCGTAATTGGCTTGTTTCTAATTCTTCAATTTCATTTTCTGCCTACACCAAAGCTCGCAACAATTGTAAAGCAGTTATTAATCAGTCCAAACTAGAGTTTGAACAGGCTAAGAGTAGAAAACTTGCTTCTTGCCCTAATGGTAGCCGAGCATTCTGGTCTCTTGCCAAAGCTATTGGCCGCAACTTTTGCCCATCTCTGCTCCCACCTCTGCCCAAACCAGATGGTTCTGTTGTCACTTCAGCCAAGGATAAAGCTGACCTGCTAGCATCCCATTTTTCTTCGAGCTCATGTATTAATGATCTTGGTAAAACACCTCCCACCATTCCTAACACGCTCCATTCAATGCCTCCTGTGGTCTTCCGTCAAAAGGATATCAGAAGGATTTTGATGAATCTTGATGCTAAGAAAGCTCCAGGTCCTGATGGTATTTCTCCACTTGTTCTCAAAACCTGTGCTCCTGAACTTACTCATATTCTTTGCCGCCTTTTTTCACTTTCTTATTCCAAAGGTGTTTTTCCTTCTGCTTGGAAATTTGCTCATATCCAGCCAGTTCCTAAAAAGGGTGACAAATCCCTCCCATCCAATTATTGTCCCATTGCAATTACTTCTACTCTTTCTAAAGTAATGGAGAAATCAATTAACCGCCAACTCTTAAACTACCTAGAAACCTTCCGTCTGATCAACGATCGCCAGTATGGATTCCGTCAGTGTCGATCCACTGGTGATATTCTGGCTTATGTTACCCATTTATGGACTAATTCAATGGAAAGGTTCGGTGAAACACAAATAGTTACTCTTGACATCTCAAAGGCTTTTGATCGTGTTTGGCATAAAGGTCTTTTAAACAAGCTTCCATCTTATGGTTTGCCAACTGTTTTTAGTAATTGGTTATCCAGTTTTCTCTCTGATCGCTCACTGAGGGTGATGGTAGATGGCTCTCTGTCTTCTAACTTCTCCACTAATGCCGGTGTCCCCCAAGGTTCAGTTCTTTCCCCCACTCTTTTCCTCTTGAATATCAATGACCTTCTTCCATTGACTGGAAATCCTATCCATAGTTTTGCCGATGATAGCACATTGCATTCCACTTTCCATTTTGAGAAACCTTGTCCAGCTCAATCAGCTTCAAGTTCTCAAAAATCTGCTGCCAATTCCTTAAATGCTGATCTTCAGGTAATTCTCCAGTGGGGCAAAGACAACTTAGTTGATTTCAACCCTTCTAAAACTCAGTCTTGTCTTATATCTCGCAAAAAGGATTCTTCTGCTCCTATGCTTATCTTTAGTGACACTCCGATTTCTAGGCAAAATGATATCTCTTTTGGGGATTACCCTGACTTCTAATCTCTCTTGGCACAAGCACATTACAAATATTGCTTCCTCTGCATCTAAAAAACTTGGTTTTCTCTTTCGCTCTCGGCGTTACTTTTCTTCCAAGCAGCTGCTCACTCTGTATAAATCGCAAATCCGCCCTGCCATGGAATATTGTTCCCACATCTGGGGTGGTGCCCCCAAAACCTCTCTCAGGCTTCTTGATTCCATTCAGAAGAGGGCAGTTAGGTTAATTAATGATTCATCTCTAACTGAGTCTCTCCACTCGCTTTCTCATAGACTCACTGTTTCTGCTGCATGCCTCTTCTACTGATACTTCCATGGGCACTGTTCTTCTGAATTGGCTTCTATAATTCCCGCTCTCTCTTTCAAAACAGTCCGAACACGTGCCGCCACCAGCCAACATCCATTTACTGCCCAACTTCAAACCCACAGAACCAACTTTTCATCTTCCTCATTTATTCATTCAACTACCGTTTTCTGGAACAACCTTCCTTCATACGTATTTCCTGAAAATTACAATCTACAGAAGTTCAAGTCCAATATCAACAAATATCTTCTTTTGTCTTCTCAACCTCCAACCCAAGCTCGGTACTAAGTACTGTAGGTTCTAATACCTGTCGTGTGTGGGGTTCTCATAAAAAAAAAAAAAAAAAAAAGCACTCAATATTTGTATTGACGGATTTGGATATTACTGTTTTCAATAAAAATTAAGTTTCTGATAGTTATAAAAAAAAAAAAAAATGGTGTATTTTTGTTAGCATTTGGAACGTAGTCCCCCCCCCCACCCCTTTTGTACTGATTCTTAGTCCTGTATAACACAGTTTTGCACTGCACGAGATTTTATAGGAACCTAACTACCATGTTATACAAGGGTTACCTGTACTAATATTCTGGTAAAGTGCCTGCCTGGCAACCCAAAGGTCGCGGGTTCGAATCCCGCCTCTGGCTTGGATCAGTGATAGTGCCAAAAACCTTGGGAGGTGCATTATGGCCACAGAAGCTGATGCGCCAACAATTAACAAAAAAAAACTAATATTCTGCTGCAGGTAAAGGATTGGTTGAGTGGGAGCAGAGGGTGGCTGTCAAATGGATACTGCTTTTTATGGACTAATGTTTTTAGTGGAGACCACCAGGGTTCATTGCTGGGTCCATTGTTGTTTTATATATTTATTAACAAAGGTATAACAGGCGTGTAGCTGTGCACTAGGCGTGATACAAAGGTTGGCATGATACTCTTACACAGTACAAGGTATGCTAGTGTAACAAGATCTAGAAAAATTAGGCAGATGTACTAAGAAATGGCAGTTGTAATTTAACGTCGAGAAATGTAACGTACTTGCATATGGATAACAGTAATGTCAGATTAACTTAACAGCCATCCTGTATTAAGTGTAGATTGATATGTTAACACTTCAGTAAACATCATTAAAAATTTTTCATATGGTATAATATTGTCTTTTATTTTTATTTAACTTCTGATAAAGACAGTAGAAAAATATCAGAAATGAAGAGGAAGAAAGATAGCCAGTTATAACTTGGCTTTTCTGGGATCACTATTCCTATCCCTATAGTTGAGCATCCATGTATGGCGTTTGAGTTATGTAATTTTAATTTATGAACACCTACGTGAAACTAAACGGCTTGTTAATACAACTAGAATAATTTTTAATTAGCAGCAGTCTATTTCAGTAGCTAACCTTTCAGAAACTTCATGTCTTGTAACTGTATTACAAAAGTTGAAAGACAGTTTTTATAGCACAGTAGAATTCTCCATTCCCCTCAAAAACCATACGATGAGTCATGTGTTTTGGTTGCTACTTTTAGTGAGTTATTTGACTGACTAGCCTTTCTGCTACTCTGCACTACTGTTCTCAGCCTCCATCAGCTTTTTGCATTAACAAGCTGTTTCCGACCGTAGGATTGCCGTTTACTGATGTTATTTGATTATTGGATAATTCTCGATACACCTGAGACACAGTTGTATAATAAAACCCCAGCAGGGTTGTACACTATAAGATACTCATACCAGCGATCTGGTGCTGGCTTCACTTAAGTCTTGCCCATTCTTGCACTAAAATATATACATACTGCTTCCCTACCTCTCTGCCTGCTTTTTATTGTATGGTACTAAAATGATGCCATTATACTTAAGGGGTACTCTATTTCATGAAAAGGATAGGTGTACCTAATAAAATGATTGCTTGGTGTATATTACTAGAACCCTTACATGTTATCCATACTATAAAAACTAAAAATTCTAACATCATGCCATGCTTCTGTTATGGTAATTTTATTTTTGAATAACATACTTTGAAGAATAATACTTTAGAATAACAAATAAGTAAACAATTTTCTCAGAATGTTTATTTATTATTATTTTTTTTTACACTATTAGTTCTCAAGAAAGCTTCTTCTAAGATGAAAACTGTATAATATGAATAAGTGAGCAGCTTTCTTTCAAAGGTTTCTGGCAATTTAGCTCATGATCTGCTTCCATTAAAGTAAAAATTGTGGCTTCTCTGAAAGCCACTGCAAGAAACCAGAAATGGTATGATTGATGACTTTAGGCTGTAACTGCTCCTCTATAACCACAGGTAAGCAGATTTTATTACCACTGACACAGACTGCATACTGTAACTTGGAGCAGCTTAGGACTGTCATTTTTATGTTACAAATGGTTTGAAAACAAATAAGAACTCTTGACAGAGCTCCAGGTACTTCCTTACAATTTATACATTTTATTGTAACATTGACTTTCAAGTGACAAACAATGGATACTATTTGAATATATAAACCCCTTCAAGTCAATTATATCTTGCCCTAACCAGAGTACAAATATATATCAAGTTGAATATTGTTCATTTGGCAACATAAAAGTAGAACAGAATCTGCCATTATAGCTTTAAAAAAATTGGACATTGCAGTGATATTAATTTGCTTGTGTACTCATTGAGAGCCAAAGAATGTGATTTGAAAAGGATATTATGTGGTAAATACAGTAGTCTTTAAAATCTGTCTCCTTCGGGGACTGAGAGATGCTGGATTTTAGAAAGGCATGACTAGTGTTGGAACAGTTTTGGAGAAGCAAAATTCAATGAATATTAATACTAACAACTGAATGTATTTGCATCTGTAAATAAATTTATATTGACTTAATGACTAAATGGTTAAAATGTAACTAACAGTTCAGTTTGTTTTTTTTTTTGTTAAATGTGAACAAATTTTTTTTTTTTTTTGTTAAATGTGAACAAATTTTTTTTTTTTTTTTTTTTTTATGAAAACCCCAAACATGAAAGGTATCAAAACCTATAGTACTTAGTACCATGCATGGGTTGAAGGAGAAGTATGGGGGGAAGGGGATGCCGGAAACTTTGCTCTAGAGACTAAACATGGGTTTCACCACTTCAAGCCTCCAATAAGCAAAGTGGTGGTATTTCACCGGTTGATGAAAATCATCTACCACCTATCAATTTACAATTAACATAGTCACAACAAATGTCAGAATGTTCTGACATTTGCTATTATTCTTAAGGAATAATTATTATATTGAGGCTTTCAGTGGAGAAATTATTGTGGAGAAATTCGATTTCTCACGTGTACAGGTCAAGGTCACTTGGCCTTCTGTTCCACAACATTAGTGTAGAGTAGAAGCCAAGTGAGTGACACAACAAGTGACCTTGAGTCACTTGTTGTGTTCTCCCCTACTTTAGTCATACACATGACAAGGCTGTATGGCTAGTTATAATGGCAGCAAAAAAAAAATCCCTGATTGTGTGAAATTAAATCTATTTTTTGTGCAACTCAATAAGCCACAGTTTGCAGGAGAAATTAACTATAGATTTAATTAAGGATGCATTTTTCACATTGGTCATTTTCAATATCTCTTTGCTTTCTCAGCTGTTCTAAAGTGACATCACACTGGTCACCAGCTCAAGCAAGTGCTATATGCCCAGCCACATAGCTATAATTTGTAAGGACAGTTTGTGTTTAAGTTAAGTTACAAAAGTTTACTGATAAGAAAGATGCACTAAAAAAGAGAAATTCAAAGTTATAATATAGCTGAAACTATAGAGCCTCAGAAAAATTACAAGATATTTACAGAGCTACTTTTTTCTTTCATCTGTTTTTTAACCAGCAGGATTGATAATGCAATGGTTTTAATATTCTTTTCTTTGTAATGAGTTTTCCTGGCATTTCACTACTTTCAAGGAGATAAAACTCTTGCTAAAAGGTTAATTGTCCATTTGTTAAAAAGATTTCTGTTAGTTAGTTCTGAAACAGGCTATCTAAAACAGGCATTTATGTGCCATTTAGTTCCTAACTGGAACTAATGACATACATAAATGCTCTAAGTATTAATGTTTTCATTTTGACATCATTACCCATCACTAAGGAAAATTGTTCTACCCTACTTTAATTATTATTTCAGAAATTTGTTCAGGAAAATTGTTCTCCCCTACTTTAATAAAATAATCATTATTATTTTAATTATTATTTCAGAAATGAAATAATAATTAAAAAAAATAATAATAAATAAAATTCATTATTACTTTTTTTATACAACAGTGTTCTATATATCTATTTATGTAGTATTTGATTAGAGTTAAATTAGATCAAATTTTAGAGCTGAATTGAATATAAATATGTCAGTTATGGTTTTTTAAGCACAAATTGGACAACTGAGGTCAACAGGTATGATCTCTAATCTTAAAAGCTATTTTCTTGCTGCTTTCTACTAAACTGCCTACAATTTGATAGAAACACAAATAAGAGATGGTAATATATACTAGAAATATTTCAAGAGAGTTACATTAAAGGAACATTGTTTGAGGAGACTTCAAAAGATAGATTAACTATACATGTATGTACTTGCCACAGCACAAACGTGGACTAAATACGGAGGATGCGGAAAGGTCAGGGAATGACCACCGCATATCCCCGGAGCAATATGGTCTTAGTTGCTAATGCTCCTAAAAAAAAAAAACCAAATAACAAACAAACATGGAAAATGCAGATCATGATACAGTATATACTCTTGAAAATTTCAAGCAGAAATCTTTATGGGGAGATAAAGTTTATATTATTTTTTATTATATAGTATCGGTGTAAATACACCATAGTTAACCCATCTATTTGAACTACGTATGTAGCGTAGAGGGCATCGTTTTAATTGTATCTCATAATGTGGTTGCCTTCACAACGAGATAGCTACTATTGCATTACTTAAAATAAATAACGCTTCTCTAGTAGAGAAGACTACTGTTATTTATTTTCAGCGGTACCACCACCCAGACGATCGTTTCGAAGCTGTGCGGCTTCATCATCAGTGGGCGGGCAGGTACCCAGGGAATACAACAAGCCATCACAGTTGCGAAGTTATATCCACATTATGAGAGAAGTTATATCCACAAAATTAAATGCACAGGGCATAGGATTATGCCCTGTGCATTTAATTTTCCAAATTATTTTTTATGAATAACTTGCAAGTATAGTGAGTTAATCTAATACAGTATATGCAGTGTAATAAACAAGTTTTTCATTTTATAATTACACTCATATTTGAAATCACTTTCCTGTCAATGAATTGCAAAATATTTTTGCATGGTGTTGCAGTTCTTTAAATTTTGTTCTGTTGTACAGGTGTACTCTTGTAGCTGTGGGGTTTTTTTTTTTTTTTTTGTGTACATTGACTACTCAGGCCATTGTGTACTGGTTATTATGGTACCACAAATTGTTCATGGGCTGATTTACAGACTAAATCAGCCCATTAATACATGTACAGATTAAAAAACTCAATAACTAATGGAGAAAATCCTATTTCTTCCCCACTATTACAACAAACATGCTCACCTGAGATCAGCTAACTATAGCCCCAGCTATAAAGGCCTTTAAAAATTCACCGTTAGGATTCAAACCTAGACTTTGCCAAACAAGTGACAAGTGGCCAACCTACTATATTCATAGAGGTCATGTGAAATAAAAATAAAATATGCAGTCCTTTTTCGATTTATTAATGAAAGATAGCAGTTGTTTTTTTGTGATTATTTCACATAATAATGAATTGAAATTAAGACAATTTTGTCATCTTATTTTTCTGTCAATCTTACTTAATCTTAATTGATTTCATGAATTCTCTTTGGAATTTTTTTTTGATAGTATTTGTATTTATTTTATATTTAAAAAAATGTATATGTAAAAGGCAGGTGCTTTATGCAATATGAACTGTTTACAGCATGTTTTTTCTCCCCCTTTTCAGGTTGCCAAGGAAGATGAACAACTTAATTGTTTCATATTTTTTAAGACTGACAGAGGTCTTGTGACTTGATGATGACTACCTCATGCTACTGCTGTTCTCCACCAAAAGGTAAAGAGAGTACTGTGGTTATGAACCACAATATGAATCTTGATGGAGCACTTCATGAATTGGGAATGTTAAGTACTGTTACTGAGAGTCGTAAACAGTATCTCCAAGAGAGGACAAGGTTTAGCAAATTCAATTATAAGTGTTCCAAGATTCTCTCATCTTCCCCATCATCTTCCTCTTCCTCAGGATTGTGTGTTGTGCAGATGAACTCTGAATATGTAACAAATTTCTCTTTCTCTGATAAGTCTTGTTCCAGAAATTTATCAGATTATCCAGAGACTAGTTCTCCTAGCAAAGATGACGCATGTGTTACTGCTATGGCCTCAAAATTAGCAGATATAACACTGCCATCATCCTCACAATCATTCTTCCACAGATCATCAAAAATGAGGAGCTGTAGGAATCGGCATTATTTTTACAAACCATATGACTATCCATGGAGGCCAAAACTGGAAGAATCTCTCAGGAGTCACATAGATGTTTCCGGTGGCCCTTCTAACACAAGTGATGAATCAATGGCTCCTCTTGCCAGTATTTCTCGGCAAGATAGTGGAAACAAGTCAAATCCTAACAGTCCAGTCAAAAGTCTTAAAGGTGCTACCAATGCAGGATGCTCAATTTTTCGCTCACGTTCCTTAGATGATCTTGATATTAGTCGGCTTGAATTGAAAGAAGGCTGTAGTAATGAGGCAGGACGAGCAGAAATAGAGACAGTTTCCCAACGAATAAGTAATCTACATGTTAGTTAAATCATAATTCTTGTTTTTTTTACAAGTTTTTTTGTTATTTACAACGGTTTCTAATTCTTAGAAATTGTTTCTTTGGTGAATGGCAGTACATTCCCTGAAATTTCACTTATAAAATGAAGTCCATATGAACTTATGGGTAAAATTATCTGCAAGACAACTCAAAATTTCTTTCCTTTGAATGTAACACAATGGTCATACCACTGGATTTTCATCACATATAAGTTACATTTTGCCCCCCATACTTCTCTCCAACTGAATAAACAATCATAGTAGCAACTTTTTTAAACAGCAATTTTCATTTTTGAACAAAATTACTTTTCCAAAGAGAAATGGGTTTGCTGTACTATGCTCCATTCACAGAATGGAACATTTCAACATTTTTAAATTTACCAAAGTAATTTCACTTTTTACAGTATTACTTAAAAGAGTCTCGTACAGTGAACTAGAAAGGTTTTGTTTATCATAGAAAATAAACTAGAATAGAGAGAAATCTAGATTTCTGATAGATACAGTTATAAGAAAAATGAACAGTAGAAATAGAAGCATAATATCAACAGGTCTTATCTGAACCAAAGTAAGGTAATCTTAAAAGATGTTTTTCTGTAAACTACAGCTTTACAAATACCCACTGTTATTAAATGCAAGTTTTTTTTTTAGATTATTTGACATTATAACTGTATTTCAGGTCCACTTATGGTATTCATTAAAATTTAAAAATTTCCCTTGGATGTTCTGTCAAAGGATTAGAATTAAAACATGTAAGAGTTTATATATATGTCACTGTACTGAAATGAAAATTAGAAATGTTTAAGCTACCGGTGTAAATTATTTCTCGATGAAGAGGCTTAGACTATTAAAGTGTCTTTAGTTCAAATGAAAATTTATACTGAAACATGGTAGCCATATTTTCTACTTAAAACTCAAGTACTGTAACTTTTTCTTACTTGTGAATGTTTTCCAAATGTAGTTTTGGTGTTTTATGGTGGATTCATCACCAAAACATTATTGCAGTGTTGTAGAACTATTCCAGCTTATTTAATGATGCTGTATTTTCTGTTTTCTTGTTGAAAGTATCACATCAGTTAAGTAAAGTCAGTATTGAATGTTTTTTAAAGAACAGTTGTTTTCCTGTTGCATTATATTTGCATAACCAATTAAACTGAATTGGAACTGTAAAGGAATGAAAAACCATGTTGAAAATGTTTAGGAATTATTTGAATTTATTTACACTTTTATCTACCCTGAAAAGTTTTTCTTATTTACAAGATTTGCCATGGCCTTTGGTTGTTTTAGATCTTAGACGTAGCATGCCTGCTTGCATTGTCAATTTCTTTTAAAAAGAAAACATTATTTTCTCATTGTTTAAATAGAACATATACAAGGAACTCATGAAAATGAAAATTTGGAGAATATATATACACACATGTGCATGCAAGTGGAGTTAATGCATCTAGCCTTGCCATAAACTGATGGCTAGATAGATTGCATATTTGATAAGTGGTGCCCTTAAGATTTTTATAGATGGTAACTGTTTACTTTCTGTTTTTATGTTAGATTCTTTACAATAAAATTAATTTAATCTTATAATACGGTGTCGTACACCTTCAAACACAATTTTGTCGAATGAGTTTATAAATGGGGTCAGCTAGGCATAATTTGAAAGCAAGGTCATTTGTGTCAGGTCAGAGTTAGTTACATCCTTGTACTGAAAGAAAAATCTAATCATTTAAAAATGGTACTCTTCCAGTATATGTAAATCTGGCCTTTCAGTCTGTGAATGATTTTTTTCGCTTGTCACATTTCGTAATATTAAAGATAGTGGTTTTGTGTTGACTTCAAGGGCATCTTTTTAAAATTGCCACTTTAAGTCCATTTTTTGTATGTTAAATTTATCCATTGAAAATTAATGTACTGTGCCTATAGCCATTTTCTGTCCCCGAAATGTATAGTTTATTAGAGAATATTAACTAGTAAATGGTGTCAGTCAGAAGGGCTAAACTGAAAGTGCTTAATTAGCCATGATTACCACATTGCCAGTATATTCGTAATGCTTATACAGATTTGTATATGTTAACTGTGAAATTATTGCTGGATTATAGCCAGAGTTCGTTGTCTTGCCAAAGTGATATTTGCAACAAAACACTCATGATATAACTGCTTTACTTTGAATCAAAATCCCATTTATCATTTGATCATTTTTGTTCCTTTTCTTACAAAAAAAAAAATCAAATGTTTCTTTCACTGTGTGTTTGTGTGTGCACAGCTGTATTGCCAAATACCATTATGTAAAATTAGCCCCTAAATGTTCATTAGAAATCATGCTTGAGGTAAGATTTCATGTTTATCAGTATCTTTATTTAGATTTTGTTTGCCCTTCCCATTTCTCTTTAATGTATTTAGCTGTTGCTGCCATTTCTTTGATATTTTTGCCTGAGGAAAAAACATTTCCATTTAAACACAAATGACTATTTGCTTACTTAACCCTTTCAGAGCGAGTTCCCTGACCATATCTGGGATTCCACTCCGTGAAGCAAGTTTCTTCATTGAAATTTTGAAAATTCATAAAAATTGAAACTTTGTACGTAATTGTTTAATTTGATCCTATTTTACTTGGTTGTGCAATGTTCCAGTGAAATTATTTAAAACATCTCAAAATTTTTCAAAAATCATAAAAATCTCGTTACTTCTTTTTTGATGTAATACTATCTTTTACATATGTTTATGTATCACTGATTCAGTTTCATTGACTTCTGAATCTGAATTCCAGAGAATTTCAGATTTTGTAAGTCAAATGCAGACAACACTGGCTGACAGGTGTGATCTCCACCCTCTCCTCTGATTTTAAAATCTGCTTTCGTACTGTCTACTATACTGTACTGTCTACTAACTATTGTAAACTGTCTACAGTTATTTGGAAACACAGATAAGATGGCAGCACTTACTAGAAATTTTCAAGAAAGTTCATACATAAATGGACAAATTACTTGAAACAACCTTTAAAAACGTGTGTGCACATGTACCCACACATGCTCCTCATGACTTATCCACAAATATATATATATTTAAATATATATATATATATATGGATGTATTCTGGAAATGTTTAAAAACATTATGGTTTAAAACCAGTTTCCTTCTTCAAGGTCTGAGGAACAATAATTTTTTTGTTTTTGTTTTTGTTTTTTTTTTCCTTCCCGCTCTCCTATTCTGTGCCAAGATAAGTATTTTCTAAAATGCAGATCACCCCAGACAACAAGTGCAACTTTCTTATACTGTAGTTGAATTGATAGTAAAATAAATTTCATAATTTTTGTTTGAGTACTTCAAAAATAGCTCTTGAATGTACACATAAATAAAACTTATATCTTATTAATTCAAAGAGTTATTTATATAAGGTCTAATGCAAGCTGGATTGATTCTGATTTTGTGACCTGTTTTATTGATCTTTTCATGAGTACGTTTTACTAACATGCATGCTTCTTGTAGTGAGTTTTTGCTAAGGATGGGCTCTGTGGAGTGAGTTTATAAGTTTTGTAAAATGAAAACTTTGTACATAAATGCTTTTAAATATTAATATCTTATTTTGATTGCTTTTTGTCCATCGATAAGGTAAAATTATCTTCACAAATAAAACTAGCATTTAAAAAAAAACAAAAAAATCTTAAAACATTTTTTTTTTTTTTTTTTTTTTAAGCAATAAACTCATCTATTTACATATTAATTTGATTTCATGAACTTCTCGATTCAAATTCCAGAGAATTTCAGCATTTGTCAGCCAAAATTGGACAGTAACAGCTGACAGATATGATGTCCTCTGATTTCCATAGCTATTTTTGTGCTGCCATCTTTTAAAACTGTGGGTACTATTATGTTGTTAGAAAGACATACATGATGGCAATATGCTGGAAGATTTCAAGATAGTTTGTGCATAAGAGGATGTATTATTTGAATTGTACTTGAAATGACTTTCAAAAACATACTCCCCACACATGAAAAAGAAAATCAATGTATTCACTTCTTATATAGTTAAATTAACAAACATACAAATCTATCACAAATTTAATTTTAAGACATATTCAAATGGAATTTGGATAGAGGTCTTTAATATTAATTGAAATATCTTTCCTTGATAAAACAAAGTGTAAACCAGAGGATGAGGGTGAAAGCAGGTAAAATATTATATTTCCTCATTTCGTATCAGATTTTTAAAAACCATCTTTATTGAAATGTTTTTTTTTTTTTTTTTTTTTTTTTTTTGAAATATTTAAAGAAAAGACATGCTGTAATAGCTTTTATTTTTTATTACTTTGTACTACTTTCACTGTAGTTACAAGAGAAAGAATTACAATGTATATTGTGCAAAATCTTCATGTCACTGCCAGTTTATTGAAGTGTATATTTGCACTGTGACAGTCTTTACACCTAGAATGAAAAACTTGCTTTAAGAATGATCTGAGCAGTCCATTTTCACATGATCAGAAGAAGATGGAGTGGTTGTGTGTATTATCCATTCACTGTAACCTTAGATTTCTCATGAAGGTGAAGTGGCAATCTCTTCTCTTCACCATGAAAATGTCTCCCTACAGCAGTTAGTGCACCAAAATATAACAAAGCCTCATTTATGCTGAGAGTAACTAATAGACAAATGAAAATTTTTTGCTGTTGACTTATACTTTTTTTTTATGCCTTAGACATTTTGGTGAATCACACTTAGGTTTAGTGAGTGATTATGGAACGTGAGAAATTATGAGTAATGGAGATTAATAATTACAGTGACAGTAATTCCTGCATAATTTTGCTTTACCTACCCATCATATTGATTATACAAAATACCACTAATTACCATTCTTTTATAGTGCAATACATTAAATCAGAAGAGTATCACACAGTTTTGGTACACTTGTTTGAGTGCCGCATTAAGGTGCCCCTCTTCTGAACAGAGCTACTACATTCAGTTATCTAATCACAGACGATGGTCCTAATGAAATCCTTCAAAAATACACAGCTAAATATTTCTCTGTATTTCATAAAATTAGATGCATTATTATAAAATAATCAATTTTATTTTTTTATTTTGGCTGTATTTTATTCTCATTGTCAAATTTATATTTAAACTATTCCCTGTAAAAGGAAATCTGGGATTACAGTGAATGTCCTAAAGCTTTGAAGTTGTTAAAGTAATTACTGTGTAAAGAAGGGGATTTATGCTTCCCCCATTTGTGGGTTAATTACAATTGGATCAGCTGACCAGAGTATACATAGACACTTATTCAAACAACTTTGTCATCAAATCTGCTTGAGCATGTTAATCAAACAAGAATATTGAAGAAGCACAAGTTTGTAGCTAGTTAGGTGATTTGTATTACATCATATAACAAATATTTCTTGGATACAAACTTTGTTAAATGTTCCGTATGGGGTATAAAGTTTTTTACTCTATTGTAATGTTTGCATTCGTGTATCTGTAGATTGAACTATTGTTCAAAAACTTAGTGACTTTTTTTTTTCTTTTTTTTTTTTTTTTTTTCTTTTTTAACAATTATGCATACTAAACTGACTGGCTGTTATAATCAGTATAATCGTTGCATTAAATTCATGAGTTCCTTGTGCTTTTTTGTTTATATATGTATGAGTCGAGTATTTTGTGCTTTGTTAAACTGAGCTTCTCCACTTGTTACTCTCTCAACATTCTGCTGTGCAGGCTGCTGATGCTCTTTGTTGTCATTTGTGTTGCAGATTTCATCAAGATAAAAAATATTCAAAATTAACTGTACATGGCTTGCTTTTGCTTAATGTCACATCATTTACACATCTACCACATACTAACATGGTTTGTAGTTTTAGTTTTGTATTAATGCAATTTAAATAAAATTGTATTACAGTAATTAGTTTATCAGTAGTGTTTAAAAGTTTTCAAGCTTTTAAGGACAAGTGCTTTTATATCTAGCATGATGCCATGACTTTTTCTGAGCTGGTTTTTAAGTTAAATTTTAAAAATTTGATTTTATATAGCAAGTACAACTTCTTCCTGTACATCCATGCACTTCATATAGATATTAGTGATTAAAAGCAAAGTCCACCAGCAGTCATATAAATTATAGAAAAATATTCTCAATTTCTTGCCACCCCCCCCTTCCATTTCCTCTTCATAGTACTTATATTCTGAGGTGTTTCTCCATAGAGTGAAACTGAATGATTACTAACCTTACTGTCTCAGCATTTTTGCTGATTCAGAGTACTGAATAGAAAGAATTTTGAAAATAAATGTTTGAGAGCAGTAATAAAAACCAAAATTGCTATGGACATGTAACCAATTTATTCACGTATGAGGAACCTCAAAAGTATAACTTTACCACTTATTTAGCTTAGTAAACTTTGAACATGTTCAGGTGATGTTTTTCTTTTTCTCTGGCAGCAGGCATAGGACATTTTTAAATTAAGAAATAATGTATTATTAATTATCATTTTATTTATTAATAAGAAATTTTGCATAGGCATTCTAGTTCCAGAAGATTAGTTCACTTCCTATAACAACAAGGAAATTTTCTTTGAAATAAAGGAAGTGAGTCATTTAGGTTACAGTTAGCAATATTTTTATTGCAAATACTATATAAACTTCAGTTCCTTGCATAATTTTACCAACAGTAATACAGGCAAACACCCTAAATCTGGCATTTTTATTTTTTTAACTTTACTGTAATCTGCTATAACGCAATATCATTTTACTCCTACACAAGTACTAAATGGTGCATGCAATAATGTAATTTTGTGATCATGCACTGTGAGTGTAGTTTCAGCCAAACATGAAGATATACATTTTGTATTTCCATGCACATGTGAGAGTTCTGACATGTAATGTCATCAAAGCCATACAGCTTAGTTTGCAGAATATTTGCAGCTCAGTGAATGCTTTATTAGATACATCATTTTTTGTCTTTGCATGGATGAGAGGTGTCTGATTATAGTTTAGTTTTAAATTTAAAAATATTACCTATAATACATTATCTATGTATAGGTAATATATAATAGGTAATAAATGACATAGACATTAAGCTTGAAGCTAGAGTTTCAAAAATAAAAATTCAAGTTGTGCTTGCATTTTGATTACTTTTGCACAAAGTAAGTTTTGTGGTTACAACTTACTTTTACAAATTTACCAACATTAATATTGTCTTCCATTTTATGCCAGTTAAATCATTAATGCAGTAAAAATTTGGTCTCAAAGCCAGCAACTTGGCACTTTGAGGTTGCTGGGCTTAGAATTTAAGGACAATGTATTGCATTGTTTAACTCTCATCATGCATTAGGGTTCATTGGAGCTTTTACTTTGGAGCACTGAGCTATTCTGCTGTTTTAACCATCTATTCAAGACCTCTTTTCCATGCTTTGTCAACACCAACTTCCTGATGACTCTCATAGAAGTTTTTTTTAGAAGTTGATAGCTTAAATAGATTCAAGGCAGAACTTGACAGGCAATTTGGAGCGAGGGGATGGGTGAAATAAGCGGTTTTTTTTGGCTGATGCTATATAAGCCTGCTTTCTTGCATCATGTGCCCTTGCTAATAGTGAAGCTTTCCATCATTTGTAATTTTCATGCACACATTTGCTACAGAATGACATATCCATTCTACACACTTCAAAATCCACTGAAATCTCTGACCCTCCTTCAGTAATAAATTAATTTAATCACACCTTGAAAAGCTCAAAGTGATTATCTTGGAGTTTGTCTAACTACATTGATATAAGGCAAGCTGCACAAAACAGTTTATTTAAACTGGATGAGATTTTAAATTTTATCCCAATAAAATTTAATATTCAAATAAAATATTATTATTTAGACATTTTAAATAAAAGCTTGTACTTTGGCAAATTAAAATAATTGAAAGTGGGTTATGGGGGGATATAAATGGAGAAGTATCTGTTTCAGAACATTTTTATACAGAAATAGCACAGGTGTATTACCACTGTAAGAAACAAGTAAACTACAATATGGAAATTTAATTATTTGCACTTCATATATACACTTTATATTTTCATATATTTTATGGGAGGAGAAGTTTAGACTGGATTGCAGGAAGTTTTATTTTAGCCAGTGTGTTATGAATTACTGGAATAAGTGGTAGAGGCTGACAGTTTGGGAAAATCCAAAGGTCAGCTGGATAGTTACGTACGGGAGATGAACATAGGTTGTCTATTTCCTTTTCTTTTATTATTATTATTATTGTATTACTTTTTTTTTTTTTTTCTTCTCTTCCTTTGGCTGGTGCAGCATAAACCTTAGGCTTCCTTGTGGCATATGACCATTACTAACACATTCAACATTATTATTTGCGATTTGTAGGGATAGGTTGACTTGGCTAGAGTACCACTTGCTAGCCTAGACAGACTTCTGGCATGTTTTTAATTTTCTCGTAATTCTGCTGATTATTCATAAGATTCAGCTCTTTTGTTTTACCCTTTTTTCATTTTATCTCTTCTCAATTTGCTTCTTTATATATGTGAGTTTGACGATGTCTTTTTCCCACCAGATGCTCTGGGCACTCAGAACCTTTGAGTGATCCTCCTTTTTTGTAATTAATATTTTAGTGACTTTATTTGTTAATGTATGCAATTTTTAAAAAAATTTCCATTACGTATTCTTTCTAATAAAAATTATAATAGTAAATAGGCATAAAAATGTGTGCATATACATTCAGTGATTGCTGATTGTGGCCACCTGCCTAATGAACCATGTTGGACCACACCGACTTTTGCACAGATAACAGCCATGCTGCCTGCAAGACTGCATGGCTGTTACACAGTACTGTTGCATGGTATGAGAATAGACGACACTTCCCATTCCAAAACATCTCACGGGTGTTCAACTGGATTGAGGTATGGCAAATTTGGAAGCCTATTAAGGTGGGGGGGGGGGTGATGTCTTCACTGTGTCCCTCAAACCACTCGTGCAATGCATGGCGGATTACGTTGCAACATCACATTTCTCTCCAGGGGAAAAATGCAACATTCCAGGGTACACATTAGAGGTCTACAACAGTGCACATTTTTTATTTTTACCCGGCCTGAGCACGAATTTGTTTTTAAAATTCATTACCTATACCCAAACCAATTTTTATCCCAGCCCAACTGAAAATTTTCATATAAATAAAATCGCTAGCATTAGTTTCTGAAATTTCATAATAAAAAAAAAACCTTTCAGATTCAATAATAATTATCCAAAATAATTATCAATATTAATTATTTAAAAAAAATGTAATATATTTTCAATTTACCATATTTAGTATAATTCCAAAATATCAGTATCCACCTCTACCAGTGCCACCTTTTCTTCACAACCCTTTCATTGCAAACTGTTGTTCAGGAATAAAATAGTCAACACTGTTGCTACTTAAATTGGTACTGCTAATCTGGCTGCACTAACTGAAACTTCTTTCGTAGCTTGCACTGCTCCTGGGTCCTTTCCACGAAAGTACAAATTTTGGAGGTATTGGTGAAGTGCACCTTACTGGTCAATTAAGTGTCAACACAAATAATATACGTTTTCTAAAAAACCTTTAAGAATTTTAGCATTAGCATTAGTAGAGGCATTTGATGCAAGAAAGCAAGCTTATGCAGCATCAGCCAAAAAAAAAAAAAAAAAACCACTTCCACTTCACCCCTCTGTTCGTTCAAAATACCTGTCCAGCTGAGTCTTAAACTTATTTAGGCTATCAACCTCCACCACAAGGGATGGAAGTCTGTTCCACCAACCAACCAACCACCCGCTGGCTAAAGGCAAATTTCCGCACGTCTATCCTACATCTGTCTTTCCTCAGTCTGTCTTTTATGTATTTAAATACATAAAAAAAATATTTTAAAAAATATATGTAAGAAATAGCCCAAAATGTTTGAAATAATTCATTATGATTATTTGTACCTGCCGAGCCCGACCATCGTTCATGCTACCTAGCGTGAGGGCTAGGCTGAGGCCCGTACAAACCTCTAGTGCACTTAGTCTAAGCTATCAGTAGACCTCACCAGTAAAATGGTCCATATGCACAGGGGTCCTAGTTCTTGCCAGCATAATGTCCCATATTAAGCAGCCACTGCCACATGCCTGGATAGTGGACACTGTATGATTGGTCCTTGGGTTTGTGTTGCTTGCACCCCACATAGTATCTATCGGCATGTTGCACCAGGTATGTATTTGGACTCATCTGACCAACACACGTTTCCAGTCCTCTAGTGTCCGACCAGCATGTTGACACCACAGCATTCACCAACAATGATCAGTAATTAGGAGAGGGGTGTCTGTGAAACTGCTATACATCTGAGTGTGTAACAAATCATAATTTTGGATATTCTTGCATTCCCATATTGTATTGTGATGTCAGCTGTTGCACAGTGACCTGCCATTGAGCAAAGAGTGCAGTGCAACTGATATGCTGTTTCCAATATGGAAGTTCCCAATGCACAAGCTCCTACAATCATGCCATTTTGAAACTCCATGATATCTTTTCTACATTCATTAACTGTTACTTTATCACTTTGACTTGCAAGACCAGATGCAAATTGCTGCTATAGTATATGAAGCTGTTTGGCTTTTTATGTTGAGCTATGTGGCATAACCCTTTATGGATGGGATGATCACAATTCAGTGATCACTGAGTATATCATTATCCATATGGTACAAGGAAGCCTGATGCTTTTGCTGCACAAGGCCAAAAAATAAAAAAAATCTGAGTTACCCTGAAAGAGAGAGGGGGGGGGAGAATCAAAAAAGAGAAGAATGATGATATCCAGCTCAGGACCCTGGGTGTGCCAAGCCCATACCAGAGGGATGCAGTGTGGGGTGAGAAGAAAAGGGTCTGAACAGGCATAATTTTTATTGTGATTTTTGAAAACTGCATTAATATAATCATATGATGCAAGAAAGCAAGCTTATACAGCATCAGCCAGAAAAAAACCTTCCCATTTTACCCATCCATTCACTCCAGATGCTTGTCTAGTTCTGCCTTGAATTTATTTAAGCTGTCAACTTTTACGACAGGTGAAAGTTTGTTCCAGCAATCAACCATCTGCTGGTCAAGGCAAATTTTTGTACAACTGTTCTCAATTTAAATTTGTCTACTCAGGTGGTTAATCTGGGCAAGAGAAAGAATCCCATCAGCATTGAGCTTGCTCAAACCATTCAAGGCCTTATACACCTCAATCAGATCACCTCACAGGTGCCTAGTCTCCAGACACTGTAATTTGCAGAACTTAAGCCTTTCTTCATAAGAGCAACCCTTTGTTCCATTCACTAATCTTGTTGCCCTTTGCTGTACTTGTTCCAGCAACTCTACATCCTAAAATGCAGCCTCCAGACCTGTGTACAGTACTCAAGGTCTGATCTGACCATTGCTTATACAAGGGGATAATCGCATCCCTGTCCCTACTAGAAAAATTCCTGTATATCATTGACAAGACACCATGAGCTACTCTTGCAGACTGTCTGCACTGCTCAGAAAACTTCATATCTGCACAATTACCCCAGGACCTTTTCATGCCCTGAGCATAGTACCATACAGTTGATACATTACTCTGGGGTCACTGCTACCCATATGCAGTACTTTACATTTCTCAATGTTAAATTTAAGTTGCCACAGCCGATCTGCTCAAATTTTCTAATCCTGTTGCAGTAGTGTACTGTCATTAACAACGTGCCAACCTTTGTATCATCTACAAACATAGACATTAAGCTTGATATACTTTCATTAATAAATGCAGAAAACACAATGGACAACCCTGAGGGATTCCACTAATAACATCAGTCCACAAAGAGCAGTATCCATTGATTACCACTCTGTCTCCTCCCACTCAACCATCCCTTTATCCATAGCAGCAATTTGCCCTTAATGCCATACTGCTCTAATTTGTGCAGTAGTCTTCTATGTGCAACAGTATCAAAAGCTTTCCTAAAATCCACGTATATGATATCAAAATTATTTTTTGCATCCAGTTCTTTTGTGATCACATCACAGTATCCAATCAAAATTGGTCAGACATGACTTCCCCTTAACAAACCCATGCTGTGTCTGAATTATAACTTTAAACACACAAAGTGAAACTGACATTTTCCACCTAAGTAACCCCTCAAAATATTCACTTCTGGTAATTACTAAACTATTTAGTTCTCTTAATTGTCCACTACAACCTACTTTTGGGATACCAACAAACTAGATGGGATGAATAGTCCCTCATGGGACTATTCATCCATGACTTGCAAGATAATGAGATATACAACACCACCAGTAATTTGCATCTGGTCTTGCAAATCAAATAGTTCCTTATGAGACTATACACCCCATTCCTGGTTGTTGGGAGTATTCATTTTTGTGGAGCCATTCAGACAGCTCTGAATATTTTCTTTTCTACTTAAGGTGTTCTTGCAGGAAATTGAATAATTCCTTAATAATGCATTAAACTTAGCTAACAAATTGATTACAACTTTGGTTATGTCATGTGTCATCTGTTCCAGACATGCTTTGATAAATTTCGCTTCACTGCACATTTAGGCATTGAATTATGTTGGTTTAGATAAGTAAATGCATTGCATTCACTCTGAAAATCACTGTCCAATTTAAAAAAAATGAGGGATCAATGATGTATTTGGAAGATAGTAAATAATGTGACTTGTGGGTGATATCAATCTGAAGATTTTGTTCAGTTGTTCAAATTAAAGTGTCTCATGAAATGCAGTATGATTTTATGACATTTTGATTGTCTTAAAAGATGTTTAATGCAGTTTGATAGCATAATCTGTTGGTAAATCTGAATTTATTGCATTACATTCAAATAAATGTAACTGGTGGTAGAGAGATTGTCCAGTAGGCCGACAGGTTGCAAGAACCAGTTCGTTGTAGCGTTAATGTTATGTGGCACTAAAATGGAGCAACGAACAAATATCAAATTTTGCTTTATTAAACTAAGAAAATCTGCAACATAAACGCATGAAATGTTAAAAACTTTCTATGGTAACGAAACATCGCATATTTGAGACATAAGTGGTTCAAAGACAGACATGAGGATGTTCGCGATGACTCAAGAAGTGGGCATCTGTCAACCCCTCGAAATGGGGACAGTTACAAAAGTTCGGGAAATTGGCAAGAGATCGTAGTTTGATCCTGAGAATGATGGCTGAAGAGTTGATATGGATAGAGGTGGTTTGTCACATTCTTCATGAAGATTTAGAGAAAAGGAAGATGTTTGCAAATTTTGTGCCACAGCTTCAGATCAGCTGAAGCAAAAAGAGTGTCATCATGTGAAGACTTCGTATTCGTTGAGATTCCTAATTTCCTCGACTTTAATGTCACTAGAATAAGTGTTGGGTGTTTGAATACGATCCAGGGATGAAGCGTCGGACCATGCGGTGGACTTCAAAATCATCACCAAGGCCCACAAAGTTTCGTTTTCAGAAGTCCAGAATAAAGATGCTGATTGATGTGTTTTTCTACAAACAGTGTAATTCACAAGGAATGTATATCTGAAGGGAACCCACTTGTTGGTAACATTTGCTATATGCATTGGGTCTACTTTCTCCAGAACGTGTATCTCAGCAGTTGAATTGATCAAGATCAAAAAGTTGCTTTGAAAATAGTATGGCAAAACTTGCATGGTGTTTTGCACTCGTTTTTGCTAAGTAATTTTACAGGCATAGTTCATTTCTAAATCTGAATTTTATCTGTGATATCCGATGATATTCAAACCACGTAATTGGATCTGAACCATCTACCCTTGTGGATAGCACAGTTGGTAGGATCACCGGGGTGGAAACGACCTCAGTTCGAATGCCGTCGATGACGGGAGGAATTTTTGTAGGTCTTTTTCACAACGTGGCTGAGTTAGTCGGTCTCAGGCGAGTGTAGCATGGTTTTTCTCCCGGAAACTCGGATATATCGTCCAGCAAAACAGAAAATCGACTCAGAACACGCAATTTACAGATAGAAGGTGCAACATAGCCTTAGTTGCTGATGCTCTTAAAACCCAACAACAACATTGCAGCAATATCCTTTTTTTTTTTGCTATTTGAGTGGGTTCCCTTTTCCTACTAGAAAAACTTCTATCTGTAGAATCAGTGATAGAGTATGATTTGGAAGCTTGAATGGCAACTGGCAGTGTGCCACTGCACTTTTCATTACCACCTTAAAATGAGATTTACGTGCGGGACAAGCAGCAAATGCATATTTAATTGCTACAACCATTAACGTTTGTTAATTCATATTTTGCCCACAAGACAGCATTACACCAATTTCATTTGAAAGAATAGAAAAATTTAAACATCCAGAAAGCAGAAAAAAAAAGTAAAGTGCAGCCATTATCAACCCACTGCAGGGTGGTAGCCTCCTCAACAATTCATGCTGAGGGAAATGGACCATAATCTGCCACGCTGGTCCAGTGCGGGTTGGCAGATCGACCGTATTCAGCAGTCAGGGGCTTGAACCCCGGTCTAATTCAAAGAGCGTGTGCTACTGCACTCCCGCTCCTGCCCACTCGGCTACGGAGAGCAGAATTAGTAATAAAAGGTGTGAAAATGAAAGCAGACTAGAAAATTCAAAATATGTTATGCATTTAATAAAATAATTGTTTCAGTGATGGTTCGCCGACTCTAACACGATGCATTCCAGCAAAATAGCAATAAGTAAATGTTCATATTGGCAGGGTTCATCTATTTCGCTGTCCTTTTGCATCGATCCAGTACTCTTTCGCTGTTCTTTGCATAGATGCAAAGAACAGCGAAAGAGTACTGGAAAGTCCTTAGCTCGGACTGGCGGTACTGGGAATTACTAGGAATTATTTTGCAGACTGTGAGCTGGCAAAGCTTCAAGGAATGGTGAATTTATATTGTTACAGAATTTTGGTATAATTTATTGATATTTTTATTTTAAAAAAAAACGACATTTCCAATTTTGCCTATTCACCCCTTCCAATAATTTATCTAGTTCTTCCTTGAATTGATTTAAACTATCGACTTCCACAACAGTTGGAAGTTTGTTCCGGCAAGCAACCTCACGAAGCCAAACTTCCACACATCTATTCTACAACCGTCCTTCCTCAAATTGAATTTGTGTCCCCCTCGTGCGAAGTCTGACCAAGAGGAAGAATCCCATCACGATTGAGCTTAATCAATCCATTAGTCTTCAACACCTCAATCAGATCACCTCGCAGGTGCCTAGCCTCCAAACGCTGCAATTGGCAGACCTGAAGCCTTTCTTGGTAAGAGCACCCCTTTGTTCCCCTCACCAATCTCATCGACCTTCTCGGTATCTGTTCCAGCAGCTCTACTTCTGTTCTAAAATGAGGCCTCCAGACTTGTATGCAGTACTCAAGATTTGACCTGTCCATTGACTTCAGGAAAGACTCGGATTATGCGGGCTACAGAGCTTGGCAACCAAGCACCTCAGAGGTGATCTGATTGAGGTTTACAAGGCTCTGAGAGGGATTAGTAAAATGAATGAACAAAAGAATTGGCTGCGCGGTAGCACAGTGGTATCGTCAGCGTCCTCCCCACACCGGGTGGAAAAGGCCTGGGTTCGAATCCCGTCGATGATGCGAGGAAGCTTTATGGGCTTTTTTTCACTCCGTGGCTGAGTTAGTCGGTCTCAGAAGTAGATAGCAAGATTCCCCCCGGAACAACTGTCGCATTTTCGTCCAGCAAACCAGAAAAATCGACCAGAGAACACACGCAGTTTACAGACACAATATAGATGGGTATATGAATTAACTTTCTGGGTGACCCTAATGTAATAGTTTGGTTTTTATTCTAAAGAATTCGAGAAACTAGGGGGTCATAAATTCAAATTACAGGAGTTAAGGTTTAGATTAATTGTGTTTTCTTTCAGCCAGCGAGTCATTGATAGCTAGAACAAGCTGACCTCACAGGTAGTTGAGGCTGACAGTGAGAAGGGAAGCATATAATTTGTGCTTTCTTATCTACTTGGTTGGAGGTTTTTTCTTTTGCCAGTTCAGCAGAAGCCTTTGGCGTCCTTGCAATGTACGGCTAATACTATTACTATTACTTATACAATGGGACAATCACCTCCCTGCCAGCAAAATTCCTATATATCATTGACAAGACTAATGGGGGAAACTCTGGGGTTTGCAACAACTACACTTAAAATAAATAATATCATTAAACCAAGCACCTTGTATGTCATTGAGAAATCCCCCAGCACCTTGCTCTCCAGGCTGCTGCTCATTCTAATAGAAGCAGTGCGAGAATCACTTTCACCTCTGCCGACAGCTTTGTTGATCTATTCGTCTGTGTATCCTCCCAAGCTAGCAGTTTTCCCAATGCTAGAGGAATACACAAAAGCTAGCCCAAAAGATGCAAACTCAAGTATACTTTAAATTTTGTGCACAAGTATACCTAAAATATATTAACAAACACATAGTTAGAACACGCTTGTAGTAACATTCTGAAATCCCATATATCACAATAATTAGTTTTAGAGTGGTATTTTAAAACTCTGTATGCAAAATATGATGAATTTGAGTTCGAATACTACGTATCATTAATTATAAAGGATGAATGATTATCCCATTTTAAGTCGATCCTAGGCATTTTGGCGTTTAAGGCTATATAGGAACTTAGTATCCCTTTTATATATTGTACGTTTTCGTGCTGTCAGACGGTTGCCATTTTTCTTTACTTACAGCTGTTGCTGCTAACATATAGTGGTTATATTTGCTATCCTATAGCCAGGGGCGTTCCTAGAGTATTCGGCGCCTGGGTGCCAATTGAAATTTGGCACCCTCCCTTTAAAAATTTCTTCATATGTGTATATAAGTTTCAGGTTTTCAGGCGCTCCTTGAACGTTGGCGCCCGGGTGCAGTGCACTCCTTTCTTTCTCAGGACAGCCCGGGCCTACCTATAACACATGTGCACAAAGGCCTACACTTGAATTCGGTCTTACGGGTTTTTTTAACGCGGTGGGTGGCCAAGTTTTTTTTTTTTTTTTTTTGTGAAGCTCTAAACCAACAACATAACATATACAATGTTCAAACACAACGTATTCTGACCTTATCACTTCGTTACCTCAATGCAAATTGAAAACGACCCACAGAGGCACCTATCGCACATTTTTCATCTTAATAAGTTCAGACATCTGAGCCCTCGTGGGCAGCACAGTTGTAGGATCGCTGTCCTCCTCCACACTGGGTGGCAAAGACCTGAGTTCGAACCCCGTCGATGACGGGAGGAATTTTTATGGGTCTTTTTTACAACGTGGCTGAGTTACAGTCACCAGCGAGGGTAGCATGGTTTTTCTCCCGGAAACCTGAGTTTTCATCCAGAAAAACAAAAAATAGTTCTCCGCACACACACACACACACACGCAATTTACACACAATATACACGGAACAACATGGCCTTAGTCGCTGATGTTCCTAAAACCCAAATACAGCCAACATTCAGACAACTAATTTTTAATATGGTCAGTTTATAGTATGTACAAAAAATTATCACATTACGTTACTCGAAAACAATCTCATCTTCCGCGCATGTGTATTATGTCCGTTAAATTTCATGTGATGTTATCTGTTCGGTTTGCTGTTTTGCTGGACAAAAAACCCGAGTTTGCACGAGAAAGATCCTTGAAGTCCTTGCCAAAGACAAGCTAGTCCAACCACAGAGTAAAAAAGCCCATAAAAGTTCCTCGCGTCATTTTCGAGATTCCAAGCTGTGCCTTTTCCACCCGGTGTGGGGAGGGAGGGCGGTGATTTTTACCACTATGCTACCCGCGCGGACGCATATGCACAGGTGTGACCCTGCACATCATTCCCTTATAGTCTCATAAACAAACAAACAAACAAAAAAAAAATATATATATATATATATATATATTTATTAAGATCACCCTGAAAGTTATTTTATTTACTCATGTGCATTGTGTCTATAAATTGCATGTGTTCTCTGGTCGATTTGCCTGTTTACTGGACGAAAAACCCGAGTTTTAAGTCCAGTAAATAGACATATCAAATTCAGTTGTGTTTTGTTGTGTATCAAGGTTATGAGGCGTTAGTATAATCTGTCTCAATTGCTTGCATTCTGCAGTCAATTTGCCTGTTTGCTGGACAAAAGACTCAAATTTCAGGGAGGAAAACCACAATCCTTTCATGAGAGCTAGTAACTCAGCCATACTGAAATATATATACATGAAATAATCCCATAGTTCCTCGCGTTATTGACTGCATTCTAATTCAGGCTTTTTCCACCAAATGCTGAAGGAAGATGATGATTATATCCACCTACTACCCGCGAGTGTTAAATTTTGTTTATTATGACTGTAGAAGTGTTTGTGTTAAAGGGCCAGTCTAGACGTTGTGTTAACTGAAAAAGCCGGAATAACTCTAGAAACCCTACTCCTTCTGCCTGAGATCGGCTGATTACAGCCTCGATTGAAAGAAATTTAGAAGTTCCTCCAGTTCTTGAAACCAGTGACAAGTGGTGAAACCACTATGTGACTATACTGCCAGAAATTGAAGTAGTACAGAAATTTAAGGGATAAATAAGAGAAAATTTTAATTCAATGACATTCAAGTCAGTGGTCAAATTGCTGTACCACTAGGTCTGCTACCGCGCAAGGGTAGTGATGGCTAGTTTGGTATGGTTAAGCATCATGTGGGGAACGATTGGCAATCTGGCGAGGGGGAGAGACAGAATTTATAGTTCGCTGTTGCTTGAAGACAAATTGTAAACGGATATTGAATAATTTAGGCAAATGTTCAGGCTAATTTGGAAGAAAAGTGTATGATTTCGACATCTAAAATAATAAAAAAAAATTTTCTTCATGACATTTCTTTTCTTTCTCTCAAATGGTTTTCTTAGTTATCTGCATTTCTCATATTCAATATCTTAAAGTGTTGTGGCAGTACCTCATGATTAATTTCTCCTTTCTTGTAGTGACTTTGTTAAATGTGCAATCGACGTGGTGAGTTAGTGGTAGTGCATAAGTGTAGAGTTTAAATAAATGCATTTGTTTTAGTTCTACAGCGACCTCAGTTACTAGAATGATACCAGTGGCAGTCCCAGGTAGGAGTTAAAAGGGCTATAACCCTCCTACCAAGATCAAAATAATGTGGATATTTTTACTGTTATCCCCTTTAAAAAATATTGGGATCACCACTTCATAATGCCATTTATGACATAATTAGTATGGAGGAAACACGAGCAGCCCCAAAGAACAGCCCTAATCACTTAGAGCGAGAAACACAGAGAAGGCATTTCTGTCGGTAAGCAGCATACATTGGGTTCAGAGCTAAAGAATTCTTGATTCTAAATGTTTTTCTTATATTAGATGCAACGGCCAAAGGAGTAGTGCAAATAGCTTTAAATTCATAATATACTGCAATGAGGGTCGTGCCTAACTAATTAATCATACAATAAAAAATATTTTTTAAAAAAAGTTCATACTGTGCTTCCTACAACTTAACATTTATTTCATTTTTGCGCTCTTAGCAGAAATGCAGAGGTTGTGGTCCTTCATACATCTCGCCATGGCCCTGCTGCAGTAGTGCTTATTTTAAAAAAGCGATTCACACATAATTTGTAAGCTTAAGGCCCTCGCGGTAGCACACTGGATATAATCAGCACTCTCCTCACACCAAGTGGAAAACGCCTGGGTTCGAATCCTGTCAATGATGCAAGCAATTTTAGTCTGACATTTTAGCTTTGGTGTCAGAGGCGGATTTAACGGCGGGCGCACCGGGCGCGCGCCCTGGGCCCAGACTTCTGAAGGGCCCACGCAAAACCCCAACAAATTAGTTGAACATATTAGTTCAACTAAAAGTTAAACTAATATGTTCAATTAAGAAGCAGCACAAAAACCCTACTGACCCGCGCTCTCACCGTCCAATTGCGCTACTTGCAAACTTTGGAAAAATACTGGAGCGGCTTATGGCACTCAGGACCACAGCTCTCTTTCAAGCACAGAATCTCCTCTCCCCCTACCAGTATGGTTTCACTCCAGGACGATCCTGCGAGGAGGCTCTCTTTGATCTAGTTCTGCACATAGAAAACTCTGAAGCAAAATTTGAACTTGCCATCTTCATTGACTTCGAGGGCGCGTTTGACACTGTCTGGTGGGACAGTGCTCTGGCACGCCTCCGGACAGCCTCCTGTTCCAGCCATCTCTATAGACTTTTTCAAAGCTACTTTTCAGATAGAACAGTAATTCTAAAGTCAAAATACCATCACGTCTCCAGGCCAATCACCCGGGGGTGCCCTCAGGGCTCAGTCCTGGGACCCCTCGTGTGGAATATGATCCTACAAGACTGGCTTTCCCGCTCCTTTGCTAATACCAAGATTGTTGCTTTTGCGGACGATCTCACGATAGTGGTGTCCGGCCGCTCTCGCAAAGCCATAGAAGACAAAATCGGGTCCTTGACGACCTCTCTTCCTGGGCTGCACTAAATAAACTACGGATAAATCCAAGCAAGACTAAAATGATGCTGTTTAAAAATAAGCTGGACCTCAGGCGGCCTCCGAAAGTTAAAGTCTCTGGGGTACAACTTCCCATTGTCACACAAACCACTGTGCTAGGGGTGGTTCTGGATCACAAATTAAGCTTTCACCCCCACCTCATCCATCTCAGCTCCAAGGTGAAAAAATTTTCAGGCTCAATCATCAGAATCACCAGGAATGAATGGGGCCTGTCCAAGCGGTCGCTTCAGCTGTACTATAAAGCCGTCTTCCTTCCGATCGTGACGTATGCTGCAGGTGCTTGGTTCCACCGAGCTAGATTGGTTAATATGATAGGCAAATTAGGCTCTATACAACGGACAATGCTTCTGGCTACCCATAGGGTATGCAGGACAGTATCCACTGCTGCTATCCAGGTCTTAGCTGGGACCCTTCCACTGGACTTGTATGTAGCCTTCCGTGGCCTGACCTTTAGAATCAACAAGAAAATTCCAACCAAGATCTTAGACATTGAGCTAAACCTGAACACTGACCCTAAGGCAGAGAAAACACGCTGTTACAATGAGATGATAAATATCTGGCAGACAAGATGGGACAATTCCACCAAGGGAGCAGTTACACGGAGATTCCTGCCGGATGCGACTTTCCCCTCCTCTAAGTCGGCACAGAAGTGGCTCTCTCTAACTCTTGAGACATCATTCCTAGTCACTGGGCATGGCTCATTGAACGAGAAGCTCTTCGAACTAGGCATAATACCCATAGACGTTTGTTACTCCATAGACGTTTGTTTTTTGCCAAGGAGAATTGGTTCCACCTTCTCTTCGAGTGCACTCTCTATGAGGACCTGAGGCAAGACCTGGCAAATACCATCCCTCTCACTGAAAACCAACTGGACATTCTGTTACAGACACCACAGAACCTTGCTGCCTTCCAGAACTTCTCGACACAAGTATTCACGCGCAGGAAAGCCTCCTACAGAATAACGCAAGCTATTAATGGGGATCCCCTGACAGCAGCTTAAAAATTTTATTTTTAATTTATTTTATTTTATTTTTTCTTCGTGATAACGTACTTTTTCCCCCCTTCGTTCCTCTCCCCACTAGTGCAGCTTCTCTCTCTCTCTCTTTCTCTCTCTTTTTTTTTTTTATTTCTTTATTTATTTTTATTTTTTTATTATTATTAATTTTTTTTTATTTTATTTTATTTTATTTATTTTTTTTTATTAGTATTGTTTCTTATTTTTATTTTTATTTATATATTTATTTTTTTTTATTTATTTATTTTTATTTTTATTTATTTATTTATTTATTTTTAATTATTATTATTATTTTATTTTACTTATTTTTTTTTTCTCACTTCCTCTGGAATGGGCCCCCAGAGGAACCTGGTCCACCTTTTGACAACATCAGGTGGGTCAGAGTTTCTTTTGAGACGGTACGTGTTTTATTGGGACTGGCCCACCTTCCCGTGGTGTGGACGAGTACCCAGAATCATCTGTCCAGGTGACTGATGCTTCTGGGTAGCCAAGAGGCCAGAACAGAACAACAGAACACACACATAATACACACAAACCTACGTCATTCACATTCTGGCCCATTTGTAGTGATACTGTTCTTCACAGAGATACGAGGCGGAGTTGAACAGACGTTGTAGGAGCCGCCCTTTACAAAACACATGTCCACATCTGATGCGATGCATCGCGTCTCATGGTAGAACCTTTGAGCATCTGTTGTAATATCATGAAATGCATGCATCTCGTACTCCACTGTTAATATTATGTCAAATAAATGTTTGTCACTAATTATTGTCTTGTAGTGTCATTTCTGCTTCTTGTGCCTCTGCTACTACTTTCCCGTGACGTTTCTGGTTATGGGTTCCTATGCGATTCACATTCCTTTAGATGTTGCCTACCCCCCCTCCCCCTAAACGTTTGTACCAATATTTTTGAGACACCCTATAAATCTTTGTATATGTACAATGGAAATTAATAACTTTATAAATGTTTACAATTAGTTTTAGAAACTCTCAACGGATATATAACATTTAAGGTAGTATTATTTCCTTACATTATCCAGTACCCCTAAAACTCATTTAAAATTTAGCATATTTGTATTTTGTTTATTATTCAATCCTTTATTCTCATAATAGAAGAACTTTGGCCACACAACGAGTTGAACTGGTATTGAACAACTTAACATTACCATTAGTAGAGGCATTTGATGCAAGAAAGCAAGCTTATGCAGCATTAACCAAAAAAAAGTTTAAAAAAAATTTTCACACATCCATTCCCTCTGAAAGTTTGCCCACTTCCTCCTTCAATTTATTTAAATTATCAACTTCCACAACGACAGATGAAAGTTTGTTCCAGCAATTAACTACTCGCTGGCTAAAGCCAAATTCCTGCACATCTATTCTACATCTGTCTTTTCTTAATTTGAATTTATGTCCCCTTAGGGTCGTAATCTGAACAAGCGGAAGGATCCCATCAGAATTCAGCGTGCTCAACCCATTCAAGGCC
This sequence comes from Mastigoproctus giganteus, assembly GCF_048544385.1. Taxonomy (NCBI): domain Eukaryota; kingdom Metazoa; phylum Arthropoda; class Arachnida; order Uropygi; family Thelyphonidae; genus Mastigoproctus; species Mastigoproctus giganteus. Next base: position 80,671,570 of record NC_143588.1, read on the forward strand.
TTATACACCTCAATCAGATCACCGCGCAGGTGCCTAGTCTCCAGCCACTGCAATTTGCAGAACTTAAGCCTCTCTTGATAAGAGGATCCCTTCATTCCCCTCACCAATCTTGTTGCCCTTCTCTGTACACGCTCAACCAATTTACATCCTTCCTAAAATGAGGCCTCCAGACCTGTACGCAGTACCGAAGATGTGGCCTGACCATTGCCTTATACAAAGGATAATCACTCCTTTTCCCTGCTATCATTAACAGATCCATTGAGCTGCTCTGGCAGCCTGTCTGCACTGCTCAGAAAATTTAATATCTCACTGCACAATTACTCCCATGAGCATAACAACAAAGGCTTTGGTGTTGTTCTTGTAGTAGGATTTTAGGACATCGTGAGTAAGGGAGATTGTATATTGTCTGTATTGATTGTATATTGTAAATTACGTGTTCTGAGGCCGATTTTCTGAATGAAAAATCCGAGTTTCGATAGAAAAAACCATGCTGCCAACTCCTGAGACCGAATAACTCAGCCACGTTTTGAAAAAGGGTCATAAAAATTCTTCACATCCCCGTTGGGACTCGAATTCAGGTCTTTTTCAACCAGTTGAGTGGTGGACCTGATTCTACTAACTGTACTTCATGAGGCTGAAGAAGAACTCTTTACAATTAGTTAATGTATATTTAAATTTAATATTTTAATAATTGAAACATTTATTATTTTTATATTTGAAATATTATATGTTATCTAAAATCTTAATAATTTAATTAAATAATTTTTAAAATTAACACATTTATAATAAATAAATTTAAAAACTTAATAATTTAATTAAATAATTTTACAAAGTAACATATTTTTAATAAATAAATTTAAATTTAAAGATTGTTTATATACAGTATTTGTCGTTTACCTTACCTACTTTGAAAAATGATCTCCGATAGCTTCTTTAGCAGGTGTTCCATAATGACTGTGAGATTCATTTCTCAGTGCCAATTACTCTTTAACAAATTCAAAGTCAAAATTTCTTTTTCTATACGTAATGATATCTTTTTCCCATAATTCTAAATTCACTTCTGTGGAATCGGACGATGACTCCATCTCAAAAAAACCATTAACAATAAGGCGGACTACGCTTCGAGTTCTTTAATAAATAAAACTGCGATTACACTGAAACTGATTTAAATACAACGGATAAGTGCAATGAAGTGAGAGTGAGGCACGTTATTCACTTTCTATTGCACGGGCGTGCGCTATTTTACTCCAGTGTTTATCGAATTGTAGTAGTAGTAGTGTCACGTGAAGAAAGAAAGCAAATGTATGAGCTCATGCAGCATCAACCTAAAAAAAATCACACCATTCCCTCCAAATGCCTGTCCAGTTCCTCCTTAAATTTATTCAACCTATCAACTTCCACAACGACAGATGCAAGTTTGTTCCAGCAATTAACCACCCGCTGGCTAAAGGCAAATTTCCGCACATCTATCCTACATCTGTCCTTTCGTAATTTGAATTCAGCGTGCTCAACCCATTCAAGGCCTTATACACCTCAATCAGATCACCGCGCAGGTGCCTAGTCTCCAGCCACTGCAATTTGCAGAACTTAAGCCTCTCTTGGTAAGAGGATCCCTTCATTCCCCTCACCAATCTTGTTGCCCTTCCCTGTACACGCTCAAGCAAATCTACATCCTTCCTAAAATGAGGCCTCCAGACCTGTACGCAGTACTCAAGGCGTGGCCTGACCATTGTCTTATACAGAGGGACAATCACCTCCTTCTTTCTCCCTGCTAGCAAAATTCCTATATATCATTGACAAGACTCCATGACCTGCCCTGGCAGCCTGTGACATTGCTCAGAGTACTTCATATCTGACTGCACAATTACTCCCAGGTCTTTTTCATTTTCTACCACCTTAACTGAAGTACCACACAGTTGGTACGTTTCTCTGGGGTTACTTCTACCCATATGCAGTACTTTGCATTTGTCAGTGTTAAAACTTCAGTTGCCACTTCTTAGCCCATCTGCCCAAATTATCTAGATCCTATTGCAGTAGCACACTGCCATTACTTCAACATTAAGCCTGATATACCTTCATCAATATCATTGATAAATATACAAAACAACAGTGGACCTAACACCGAACCCTGTGGGACTCCACTAATAACATTAGTCCACGAAGAGCAGCACCCATTGATTACACACTTATTACATAACTATTCTCAGTCGGCAAGTCCTTTCCTTCTGCGGAAAGCCTTGTCTGAGAAGTTAGCCACAGTTCCTGATAATTTTATTTACCTTCTAAAAATTTGGTGAAGTTATTTACATCGTAAACTTCGGTCAATGCCTGAAATTCAAATCGAATGTCTACATAATGTAGACATTCCAAGATTATATGTTGGACTGTCTCCTCTGAGCCACATTAACAAAGAGGAGACGCAGCCAAACCCAGAGTAAATAACTTTGAGTTTAGGCTGCCATGCCCGGATAGAAGGAAAGTTAGGTGAAGTTCCGGATTAAACCAGGGCCAATGTTTTTTATAAAATTCAGCAATTTCAGGTATAAAAAGGGTAGTCACTCTTCCAGTGTTGGCATTAGTCCATTCATTTTGCCATTCCTGGAGGAACTGGTTTCTTAATTTAGCGTTGTCTTCTTTCGCTAGCGCGTCCAGGTTAACAGAAAACTGGTTGAACTGTGCCGCAATACCCTTCCTTCTACAATACTGAAAGTAATTGTACAGCACTTCGTATTTGAATCGTAGTTTACCGTTGATTACCTGTAGTGCCGACGTTGAAATTGTGCGACAAGCTCTTGAAGTTGCAATCAGGAAGAAACGCTGGGCTTGAGTCAAGATTTTTTGCACCGTGACTCTGCGTATACTGGGGCCCCAAAGCGCCCGCAGCATAACAGACAATAGGAATAAATATACATTTGTAGTACAGCTTGAGAGTGGAGGGTTTCAGACCCCAAGAACCTTTGGTAATCCGGATTATTTTGCCTGTCAAAGTCTTGATTTTGCTTAGTACATATTTAGCATGGGTAATGAATTGAAGTTTGTTATCTAACATAATTCCAAGGTATTTGTATGAGTTAACTAATTCTATTGATTGTTCTTTAATCTTAATACTCGGAGGTCTATTTGGGTCTAATTTACCTTTGAGAATAATTTGTTTTCTTTTGGGACACCGCCCACAAATCAAAACAAAAGTGGTGTTGTTCACATAAATTAACGCTCCGCGTTAATTTATATGTACAACCACACTCATCTAGGTCTGATAGGACTTCATTAGCATGGATTTCAAGTTGTAGTCCGGAGTTTCCAGAAACAAGGATAATTAAATCGTAAGCGATCTTAGTAGTGCAATTATGTTCGGTAGCCAGCCACCCATCAAGGACCACGTTCCAGCATACTGGTCCGAGAACTGATCCCTGAGGGCAACCGCGAGTCACAGGTCTCGCAACAGAGCAGGATCCACTGGAGACCACAAGTGAGCGATTCTGGAAATAATCCGTGATGAGACGATAAATAGGCACGGAGAGCCGGCCTCTCGGAACGTCTCCAGGACACTTTGCCACCAAACAGTGTCAAAGGCCCCTTTGAAGTCCACAAGGAGGCCGAGGACATACTTTTCATTGGAGGCTGTAACGTTATTAATAACTAGGTTAATGACATCCGCTGTAGACATCCCAGCAGTGAAGCCAAACTGATATCTCTAGTTTAGGTTTCTCTCTCTGTAGTGCTTTTGGAATCTCGCTACAATCAACTTCTCTAGTATTTTTCCGAAGACCGGAAGTAGAGCGATTGGGCGATATGAATTTGCCTGATTTGCTCTTTTGTTGGGATTCTTAATGAGTAATTTAAGATTTGCTTTTTTCCAAGGAGAGGGGAAGGATCCATATTGTAGGCAGGCATTAAAAAGGTTCATCATCATTTGGGGACAGGTGCTCCAGATTCTTTTAACTATGGTAATTTCTAATACGTCCAGTCCAGGGCATTTGCCATCAGGCAAAGTCGCAACAGCAAGACCAACCTCTTGTCTGTCAAAATCATCTTTGTGGCTTTCGCCTACTTAGGAAAGATGTTCTAAACGAATGCCTGTTTGTACCGGACTTTCTGGTACAGTTTCATCGTGCATAATCAATTCATCCAAAATTGTTTCCATAGTCTCGGCCCATGTCAGAGTTTCGGAGTTATCAGGTCTAAGTACAGAGGAGAATATTTCCCCCGGATGAATTTTGTCTAGATTCCGCTTGTAGATCGAGCCCCAGGGCTCCTGGTCCATAGTTTGTTTCACTAAGCGTTCCCAAGCGGCGCGTTTTTCTTAGTAAATATTGTTGAAATGTGTCCTTCTCGCGTTTTTGTATATTTCATTCAATCGGTTTATCTCATCTTCAGGTCTACCATCTCTCCTAGCTCTCTGAACATCTCGTCTTGCGCTCTTTGTATGATTCCTTAGAGAAGAAAGGTTCTGGGACTACCAAGGAATCGAATTTTGTCTTCTCTGTTTCTTCTTAATCGTCTCGTCGCATATTTCGGTGATGATTGCCATCAATTCTTTTAGATGTTGGTCCAAAGTGAGGTCTGTCAGATTTGTCAGTTTTTCATCCGTACGTTTTTCCTTAAGTAGTTTCTCAAAAGGATTTCAATTGATTTGTCGAGTTTTGTGTCTGGGGAAGTCATGAGTGCCTTTCAAAGCTGCTGCGTTTTCATTAGATATTATGTCAAAGGTTATTACATTGTGGTCGCTTACCGACCAAGAGGGGTGAACAGTCCAGTTTTCTATGCATATCCCGAATTTTGCATTCGACAGAGTGACATCTATGTAAGACTGACCAGAAGGGGATGATTAAGTGGGCAGATGCCCGGGGGGAGTTCCAGACAATCAATCAGTTAGTTATTATGAACTCCTCCAGTAATTCACCTTTATTATTCGTTATGGGGCTGTTACACATTAGCATTAGTAGAGGCATTTGATGCAAGAAAGCAAGCTTATGCAGCATCAGACAAAAAAAAAAAAAAAAACCCACTTCCACTTCACCCCTCTGTTCGTTCGAAATACCTGTCCAGCGAGCCTTAAACTTATTTAGGCTATCAACTTCCACGACAAGGGATGGAAGTCTGTTCCACCAACCAACCACCCGCTGGCTAAAGGCAAATTTCCTCACATCTGTCCTTCCTCAATTTGAATTTATGCCCTCTCAGGTGATTATTCTGAGCTAGAGGAAGAATCCCATCAGCATTGAGCATGCTCAAACCATTCAAGGCTTTATACACCTCTATCAGATCACCTCGCTGGTGCCTAGTCTCCAGACACTGTAATTTGCAAAATTTAAGCCTTTCTTCGTAAGAGCACCCCTTTGTTCCATTCACTAATCTTGTTGCCCTTCTCTGTACTCGTTCCAGCAGCTCTACATCCTTCTTGAAATGAGGCCTCCAGACCTGTATACAGTACTCTAGGTGTGGCCTGACCATTGCCTTATACAAGGGAATAATCACCTCCTTATCCCTGCTGGAAAAATTCCTGTATATCATTGACAATACTCCATGAGCTACTCTTGCAGCCTGTCTACACTGCTCAGAGAACTTCATATATGCCTGCACAACTACCCCCAGGTCCCTTTCATTCTCTACCACTGTCAGTGTAGTACCACAGAGTTGATACGTTGCTCTGGGGTTGCTGTTTCCCATGTGTAGTACTTTACATTTGTCAATGTTAAACTTCATTTGCTGCCTTCAGCCCATTTGTTCAACCTTTCCAGATCCTGTTGCAGCAGCATAACGTCAGTAGTGTCCTTAACAACCCTCCCAACCTTTGTATCATCTGCAAACTTGGACATTAAACTTGATATACCATCATCAATATCATTCATAAACACCGAAAACAACAGCGAACCCAACACTGAACCCTGAGGAACTCCACTAATAACATTAGTCCACGTTGAGCAGTGTCCATTGATTACCACTCTCTGTCTTCTCCCCCTCAACCACCCCTTTATCCATAACAGCAATTTGCCTCCAATGCCACACTGCTCCAATTTGTGCAGCAGTCTTCCATGTGCAACAGTATCAAAAGCCTTTCTAAGATCCAAATATATAATATCAAAGTTATTCCCTGCATCCAGTTCTTTTGTGACTGCATCATAGTATCCAATCAAATTGGTCAGGCAAGACCTGTTCTTAACAAAACCATGCTGCGTCTGAACTATAATTGAAGTCTTGTCTAGATGATCCTGCAGTGCTTCTTTAACTAGTGCCTCCATTAAGTTCCATGGAACAGAAGTTAAACTAACAGGTCTGTAATTACCTGTGTCTCCTTCAATCTATCTTTGTGAATTGGGGTTACATTTGAACATCTCCAGTCAGTGGGGACCTCCCCTGAGTTCAAGGATGCTCTCATAATTATGGCTAAGGGTTTGCTTACTTCCTTTGCTGCCTCCTTTAATATAACTGGATAGATCCCATCCACCCCGGGTGCCTTTTTTATGTTTATCCTCAACAATTTCTCCTCCACTTTCCTCTCAGTTATTAGAAAATCATCCAGCTCACTGCCAATGTTTACTTTACCTACATCATTCTCCTTCCTGAATAACTCCTCATGCGTGAATGTAGATGCAAAATACTCGTTTAGATTGTTAGCCACGTGAGCAGGATCCTCAACTGTTGAACTATCAATATCCAGTGGACCAATCTGATTCATCCCTTTCCTTCTTGAGTTTAAATAGGTAAAGAACTCTTTTCTGTTTTTCTTTGCATCTTTTGCCAAAGATTTTTCGTAGTCTGCCTTTGCCTGCCTAATCTCCTTTGTGACTTGGTTACAGACCAACTTATATCTATCATAGGCTTCCATGTCACCCATTAATTTGTAAGTATCCCATGCATTTTTCTTCTCTGCCGCATGTCTCATTAGTTCATTTGATAACCATTTAGGCCTAAACCTTGAACAATATTTCTTAGTTGGTATGTAAAGCCTAGTAGCTTCCAAGATTAGTTCTTTGAATGCTTCCCATTTTGAGTTTGCTGTTGGTAACATCATCAGTTGGTCCCACTGTATAGAATTTAAATACTGTCTCAGTCCATCGTAGTCGCCTTTACGGAAGCAATAACCCTTCCCTTTACCCCTGATGGTAGTTACCTCTTTGAGTAAATCCCACTTCAGCACACTGTGATCACGGCCACCTAGTGGTTCCTTTATCTGCAGATTCTTAATGCATGAAGAATCACTACTGATAATCAAATCAAGAGTATTACTCCCTCTAGTTGCCTCCCGAACATGCTGATGTAGAAAACAATCATCCAATAAATCCACAAAAGCCTTGCTAGTGTGCGAGTGACCAACCCACAAATTCTAGTCAATATCTGGGAAATTAAAATCTCCCATTATAAGACTCTCTGATTTACTGGCCCACTCTATTTCCTTGTACAGTTTCTTATTATACTCATCAGAGTCATTAGGCCTATAGCACACTCCTACTCTCAATTTTGATCTCCCAATGCTTATGTCACACCAAACTGACTCGACACTGCACTGTCCAGCGATGTCGACTGGTTTCACTTCCTTGGATTGTATGTGTTTCTTAATTAATAGCATAACCCCTCCTCCCCTCCTGTCCTGTCTATCCTTTCTATACACATTGTATTCCCCAAATTCCAGTTCCGCATTCCTTATATCTGTGTGACACCACGTCTCTGATATCCCAACAATATCTGGGTTTGATGTTTTGAGAAATACCTCAAATTCATCAAATTTATTTACCAAACTCCTAGCATTGGTGTACACGCAAGTATACATGCACCTGTTTCTATTCTTAGCTACCCTAACACAACCCATGTGTTTACTTGTACCGCATTGACTCCCAGCAGTCTCTGAAATATTCTGTATCTTGTTTTTCAGGCTTCTGCTCATTTCAATAGAAGCAGTGCAAGAATCACTTTCACCTCTGCCAGTGGCTACTGTTAATCTATTAGTCCTTGTATTCCGCCCAACTAGCAGTTTTCGGACCCACCTAACACTGCCTCAATAGCATCAGCAAATATTCTTGCCCCCTTTCTATTTAAGTGTATCCCATCCCTGTAGAAGCAGTCTCTCCTGTTAACAAGTACAGACCAGGCTGAAAAAAATTCTACCCCTTGAGCCTTGCACAATCTTTCCAGGGCCGAATTGATCGACAAGGCTCTCATCATATACTCCCTCCTATCGTGTCTGGGCAGAATTGCAGACACTTTCAAATTCAACCCTAATTCTCGGCTTTTGTTCAACAGTGACCTGTACTTGTTAAGTAATTCTGCCGGTCTCCTACTCTTAATATTATTAGTGCCAACGTGTACAACTATATCACCTTTTGTGCCCTTAAAAGATGATATCCGCTCTACAACGTCATCAACCTTTGCCCCTAGCAGACATACCCTGGTCCTATTCCACCTATCCTTTTTACAAAGCATGTTCCCCGTTTCCCTGACAATAGAGTCACCAACAACTACTAGTTCCTGTGGGACCAGCGCATTCTGCCTAGGGGGCTGCCTCTGTGTTGCATGATGACCAAGTGCAAGCTCTGGCATTGTTGTGGGCAGCTGAGAGCTTGATGGGCCCTCAATTTATTTCCTTCGAGGGCATCCATCCTGTTCTTCAAGCTCTCATAAAGGCCCATAACAACGCTGAGTTGTCACCTGATTTCCTTGCACTCCTTACATCGTGCACACACAAAGACATTCTTCCCTTTGGCAGTATCATGTCCAGTACCCGACTGTCCGCAAACATCAAGCAAACAGTGCATTTTAAAAGACTGTGATTCAGAGGGCAACTGCCCCCCTCAGTTCTCCCCCGAACCACAGCACTCCCATTAGCTTGAGCCTTTTGCTTTGCTGCTCTGGTCAGAGTCATGATTCCGATTTAATTCAATAAAATTTCAATTTCAGAACCAAACTAAATCCTTAAGTTATATCCCAAACAGTTATAACGCTATATTTATTTTTTCGGTATCGAGTGTTTTCTACGAGTTCCCTTTATACAACTTCCGTATCACGTGTACCACTATAGTTATGTATTAATTATTTGTTACGGTTAAGTCGTTATATATATATATATAGAGAGAGAGAAAGAGTGTTAAAAGCACAATTTAATTGACAATAAAGTTTATCGAGATTAATAGATTTACTGATTAATTGACAATATTATATTATGCACTATACTACACTAAGCTTATGCTATCGTGTAAAAATGGCGGGAATTCACGAACGGTACTTCTACGGACTCGTAAGTATTGATTAGCTTCCAAATCTCGCTATCTCAATTTAGAATAAACTAAGGATCCTGACTAGTTCTATAATCTACCTATAGAAGATAATTTGATATAACAATTGGTTAATAAATCGACTAAATTTGGTTAAAAAAAAACCTCTCGTTAAACGGAGCTGCAATTTGTAACACGTGGATTTGATACCGTTACCGATACTAAGTAATACCCACAAAATCTCTGTCTAAGTTAAATTTTAAACGAAGTATGGTAACTAGGAATATAAAGCTAGTCTAGAAAATAAGTTAATATGCCAGTTTCAGCTAATAAATTAGAAAAGAAATCAGGAAAAACTTCTCTGTTCCAAGAGCGTCAAAGAGCACATCCGCACAGGCTAGCCTTGTTCCTGGAATTCTCTTTTAATTTAAAACAATTAAAAATCAATTTAACGCAATTAAAAAGAATCTAACCAAAATTTTCATTCCTGTGAACAGGACATACGATCGAAAAGCATTGTCAACTTCAGGAAGGAAAATCGCTTTGAATAGTTTCGTTAAATTGATACTTGCATCATTATTTATTATTTTTTTCATTTAATATTTAGAGAACAGTTTTCAAATATTTTAAAAATATTCTTTAGACATTGTACAATGAGAGTCATTTTGTTTTACCTAAATCGTGTGTATCAACGGCGCAGGCGCTTTAACTGAAATGAAATCATATCCGTTAGCTTCGAATGACCTCGGTTAATGAACTTTAAATAAACATTATAATATACAGAACTACGTAATGGGTGCATTATAATCTTTATTTTTTTTTATAAAAAATTATCGTGTTAAAAGAAAATCAAAAGACCCTTGCCAAATTTTTCAGGATTCGCTATAGAACACAGAGGTTGGTAGCGAATCCTGAAAAATTTAGTTGATAAGCTAACTTTCATTAGTATATAATGTTGTTGAGGTTGTGGGATCAAATACAAATAAATAAAACAAACACACACTTAAAAAAAAAATCAGTCACAGTCTTTTATAATTGAAGCAAAAAGAGGTGACATTCACTACGCTTGCAAAATATTGTCTAGGCCGAGATACGGAGAACTGAATTTATTGGAATCTGTCAGTCATTATGGAATACTTCCATTAATAGAAAAGATTAAGCTGCCCAGGTCATGTATTTTTGGAACTCGATTGATGATCGAAACCCTCAGAGATAGAGTTAAAAATAAGAAATTCAGGAAATTGCCATTCTAAAAGACCGCTCTTATCTTCAGGACGTTCTCCATGGAATAAACTACCTACATGAGAATGAATTGTGTCATTGTGATGTGAAGATGGACAATGTTCTGCTTGATTTCAATGATCATGCCGTATTAGGAGATTTCACATCCTTGGATAAAGCGAAAAGAGGAAAATGTGTGCAACAAATTCCATTGCCAACGTTATATTGTCCACCAGAAATTTCAAAGAAAAGGCAAATGAATGGGAAAAATATTGATCTGTGGGCGTATGGACTGAAACACTCAGTGCATTTGGATACAGAACGGAATGTGCAGAAGGAAACATGGAAGAGGTGGTGGAAAGGATTCTTGAAGTGAATTATTTAAATCGGAGAATCAGATTGATGTATCCTACATGCATCATTACCTCAAGATTTATAACAGAAACTCTGGATTCCTTAACGCTCTTTTAAAGGGTAAACGCGACAGACCGTATATCTTCTAAACAAGCTATTGGATCTCATTTTTTCCAAGTAGGTAAAGTAAACGACAAATACAGTAAGTACATAAGCATATAAAATTTTAAAATACTGTATATAAATAATCTTTAAATTTAAACTTATTTATTATAAATATGTTACTTCGTAAAATTATGTAATTAAATTATTAAGTTTTTAGATAACATATAATTTTTCAAATATAAAAATAATAATATATTTTTCAATTATTAAAATATTAAATTTAAATATACATTAACTAATTCTAAAGAGTTCTTCTTCAGCCTTTGTTAGGCCTCATGGAGTACAGTTAGTAGAATCGCATCCACCTCTCAACGGGTGAAAAAGACCTGAATTCGAGTCCCGTCGAGGATGTGAAGAATTCTAATGAGCCTTTTTCAAAACGTGGCTGAGTTAGTCGGTCTCAGGAGTTGGCAGCATGGTTTTTTCTCCCGAAAACTTTAATTTTTCATTCAGAAAATCGGCCTGAGAACACGTAATTTACAGACAATATACAATCTCCCTTGATCAATGATGCTCCTAAACTCCTACTACAAGAACAACACCAAAGCCTTTGTTGTTATGCTCATTTCTGGTCGTTTACTTTAAATAAACACTAAAACTCAATCTTCTCTAAATATACTATTCTGACCATTTAATTCGCGGAATGGCAGCCTCACCGTACAACCAATCGAGTTTCAGTGAATGTGAATGTGAGACTGCCTAAAAATGGGGCATTCTTAGTTAACACGGAACAATTTTCAAAAAATAAAATCAATACGAAACTTGCAAAGAATCTGAGACAACTTCTGTCTTGAATTGAGGAGAATTGAGAACAGAACAAAACAGATTTAATCACTCTGAATTAATGAAAGAGCCCATTGGATGTAGCTTGGCTCATAATGTGACTCTTCTTATATACTTATATATATATATATATATAAATTTATATTTAACACGTTCCCCATGTTTCTGGCTATGATCCTGTTTCTGAGATATAACTGAATTAAAGTAATACAACATCATTTTCCCCTCTAAGCTTTCAAATAGAAAAATTAAATTCGCACTACTACATCCTACTACCATTTTTCTCATCTCTCTCTTATTCATTCGCATAATAAAATCCATTTAGCCATATTACTACTTTCTTTGTCCATTCTTGATTATTTCTCATGAAATACAAACTTACTCTGTTTTTGCCAAATGCAGTGTTGACGTGACAACAATAGCGTTCCATCTGCCACTATGACAGTGTGCTACTACAACAGGTTCTAGGAAAGTTACGCAGATGGTCTGAGAAGTGGCAACTGAAGTTTAACATTGACAAATGCAAAGCACTTCATGAGGGTAGAGGTAATCCCAGAGAAACGTATCAACTGTATGAGTAGGAGACCAGCGGAATTACTTAACAAGTACAGGTCACTGTTGAAAAAAAGCCGTGAAGTAGGGTTGAATTTGAAAGTGTCTGCAATTCTGCCCAGACACGATAGGAGGGAGTATATGATGAGAGCCCTGTCGATCAATTCGGCCCTGGAAAGATTGTGCAGGGCTCAAGGGGTAGAATTTTTCTCAGCCTGGAATGTACTTGTTAACAGGAGAGATTGCTTCTACAGGGATGGGATACACTTAAATAGAAAGGGTGCAAGAATGTTTGCTGATGCTATCGAGGCAGTGTTAGGTGGGTCGGAAAACTGCTAGCTTGGGGGGAGACAAAGACTAATGGATTAACAGTAGCCACGGGCAGAGGTGAAAGAGATTCTTGCACTGCTTCTATTGGAATGAGCAGAAGCCTGAAAAACAAGATGCAGGATATTTCAGAGATGCTGGGAGTCATTGCGGTACAAGTAAACACATGGGTTGTGTTAGGGTAGATAAGAATAGAAATAGGTGCATGTATACTTGCGTGTACACTAATGCTAGGAGTTTAGTAAATAAATTTGATGAATTTGAGGTATTACTCAAAACATCAAAGGCAGATATTGTTGGGATATCAGAGACGTGGTGTCACACAGATATAAGGGATGCAGAACTGAAATTTGGGGAGTACAACGTCTACAGAAAGGATAGACAGGATAGGAAGGGAGGAGGGGTTATGCTATTAGTTAAAAAACACATAAAATCCAAGGAAGTGAAGCCAGTTGACATCGCTGGACAGTGCAGTGTCGAGTCAGTTTGGTGTGACATAAGCATTGGGAGATCAAAATTGAGAGTAGGAGTGTGCTATAGGCCTAATGACTCTGATGAGTATAATAAGATACTGTACAGGGAAATAGAGTGGGCCAGTAAATCAGAGAGTCTTATAATGGGGGATTTTAATTTCCCAGATATTGACTGGAATTTGGGGTCTGGTCACTCACACATTAGCAAGGCTTTTGTGGATTTATTGGATGATTGTTTTCTACACCAGCATGTTCGGGAGGCAACTAGAGGGAGTAATACTCTTGATCTGATTATCAGTAGTGATTCTTCATGCATTAGGAATCTACAGATAAATGAACCACTGGGTGGCAGTGATCACAGTGTGCTGAAGTGGGATTTACTCAAGGAGGTAACTACCATCAGAGGTAAAGGGAAGGGTTTTTGCTTTCGTAAAGGAGACTATGCTGGTCTGAGACAGTATTTAAATTCTATACAATTGGATCAACTGATGATGTTACCAAGAGCAAATTCAAAATGGGAAGCATTCAGGGAACTAATCTTGGAAGCTACCAGGCTTTACATACCAACCAAGAAATATTGTTCAAGGTTCAGGCCTAAATGGTTGTCAGATGAACTAATGAGGCATATGGCAGAGAAGAAAAATGCATGGGATACATACAAATTAATGGGTGACGTGGAAGCCTATGATAGATATAAGTTGGTCTGTAACCAAGTCACAAAGGAGATTAGGCAGGCAAAGGCAGATTATGAGAAATCCTTGGCAAAGGATGCAAAGAAAAACAGAAAAGAGTTCTTTACCTATTTAAACTCAAGAAGGAAAGGGATCAAATAGATTGGTCCACTGGATGTTGATGGTTCAACAGTTGAGGATCCTGCTCACCTGGCTAACAATCTAAACGAGTATTTTGCATCTACATTCACACATGAGGAGTTATTCAGGAAGGGGAATGTCGTAGGTGAAGTAAACATTGGCAGTGAGCTAGATGATTTTCTAATAACTGAGAGGAAAGTGGAGGAGAAATTGTTGAGGATAAACATAAAAAAGGCACCCGGGGTGGATGGGATCTATCCAGTTATATTAAAGGAGGCAGCAAAGGAAGTAAGCAAACCCCTAGCCATAATTATGAGAGCTTCTTTGGACTCAGGGGAGGTACCCATGGACTGGAGATGTGCAAATGTAACCCCAATTCACAAAGGAGGATCAAAGGCTGACACAAGTAATTATAGACCTGTTAGTTTAACTTCAGTTCCAGGAAAATTAATGGAGGCACTGGTTAAAGAAGCACTGCAGGATCATCTGGACAAGAATTCAGTTATAGCTCAGACACAGCATGGGTTTGTTAAGGGCAGGTCTTGTCTGACCAATTTGATTGGATACTATGATGTAGTCACAAAAGAACTGGATGCAGGGAATAACTTTGATATTATGTATTTGGATCTTAGAAAGGCTTTTGATACTGTTGCGCATGGAAGACTGCTGCACAAATTGGAGAAGTGTGGCATTCGAGGCAAATTGCTGCTATGGATAAAGGGGTGGTTGAGTGGCAGAAGACAGAGAGTGGTAATCAATGGACACTGCTCAACGTGGACTAAAGTTATTAGTGGAGTTCCTCAGGGTTCAGTGTTGGGTCCATTGTTGTTTTCTGTATTTATAAATGATATTGATGATGGTGTATCAGGCTTAATGTCCAAGTTTGCAGACGATACAAAGGTTGGCAGGGTTGTTAAGGACACTACTGATACTATGCTGCTGCAACAGGATCTGGAAAGGTTGAGCAGATGGGCTGAGAGGTGGCAAATGAAGTTTAACATTAACAAATGTAAACTACTACATATGGGAAACAGTAACCCCAGATCAACGTATCAACTCTGTGGTACTACGCTGACAGTGGTAGAGAATGAAAAGGACCTGGGGGTAATTGTGCAGGCAGATATGAAGTTCTCTGAGCAGTGCAGACGAGCTGCAAGAGTAGCTCATGGTGTCTTGTCAATGATATACAGGAATTTTTCTAGCAGGGACAGGGATGTGATTATTCCCTTGTATAAGGCATTGGTCAGGCCACACCTTGAGTACTGTATACAGGTCTGGAGGCCTCATTTCAAGAAGGATGTAGAGCTGCTGGAACGAGTACAGAGAAGGGCAACAAGATTAGTGAATGGAACAAAGGGTTGCTCTTACGAAGAAAGGCTTATGTTTTGCAAATTACAGAGCCTGGAGACTAGGCATCGCCGAGGTGATCTGATAGAGGTGTACAAGGCTTTGAATGGCTTGAGCATGCTCAATGCCGATGGAATTCTTCCTCTTGCTCAGAATAATCACCTGAGAGGGCATAAATTCAAATTGAGGAAGGACGGATATCGGATAGATGTGAGGAAATTCGCCTTTAGCCAGCGGGCAGTTGGTTTGTGGAATAGACTTCCATCGCTTGTTGTTGAAGTTGATAGCCTAAACAAATTTAAGGCTCAGCTGGACAGGTATTTCGAACGAATTGAGGGGTGAAATGGGAGTAGTGGTTGTTTTTTTTTTTTTTTTTTTCTTTTTTTTTGGCTGATGCTGAATAAGCTTGGTTTCTTGCATCATATGCCTCTACTAATGCTAATGCTAATGCTAAACTGGGCTGTACTACACCTGGAGTGGTAGAAAATGAAAAGACCTTCGAGTAATTGTGCAGTGAGACATGAAGTTTTCTGAACAGTGCAGACAGGCTGCCAGAGCAGCTCAAGGGATCTTGTTAATGATAGCAGGGAAAAGGAGTGATTATCCCTTTGTATAAGGCAATGGTCAGGCCACATCTTCGGTACTGCGTACAGGTCTGGAGGCCTCATTTTAGGAAGGATGTAAATTGGTTGAGCGTGTACAGAGAAGGGCAACAAGATTGGTGAGGGAAATGAAGGGATCCTCTTACCAAGAGAGGCTTAAGTTCTGCAAATTGAAGTGGCTGGACACTAGGCACCCACCTGCGCGGTGATCTGATTGAAGTGTATAAGGCCTTGAATGGGTTGAGCACGCTCAATTCTGATGGGATCCTTCCACTTGTTCAGATTACCAACCTAAGGGGGCATAAATTCAAATTGAGGAAGGACAGATGTAGAATAGATGTGCGGGAATTTGCCTTTAGCCAGCGGGTGGTTAATTGCTGGAACAAACTTCCATCTGTCGTTGTGGAAGTTGATAGGTTAAATAAATTCAAGGAGGAAGTGTAAAAACCTTTACAGGGAATGGATGTGTGAAAATTTTTGTTTTGGCTGATGCTGCATAAGCTTCCTTTTTTGCATCAAATGCTTCTAGAAATGCTAATGTTAAGTTGTTCAATACCCATGCAACTCGTTGTGCAGGCAAAGTTGTCCTGTTATGAGCATAAACGATTGTATAATAAACAAAATACAAATACCTATACGAAGAAATATAGGTTGTGTCAAAAATATTGGTCCAAATGTTTATTTGACACAATATTAACAATGGAGTACGAGATGGATGCATTTCATGATGTTACAACAGATGCTCGAAGGTCCCACCATGAGACGCGATGACACCGAGGCAGCATGGATTGGCGGACACCGTCGAACACACCTGGGGTTTCTTTGAGAGTAACAGCAGCGCAGATGAGTATGAGGTATATTGAGGGTCTAGCGGCTCCTGGGATTTCTCCCATTTCCGCTAATGTTCTATGTATCGGTGACAGTACCCTGTCAAAGCCAGAGAATTAGAAGTGTGTGGGTCATGAGTAGTGTTATATGTTGTGCCCATTGTTTATCCGGCTTATTGGCCCCCAGGCCCCAAATGGGACCCGACGTTGCCCATACCTCGCCACGTGGAGGCTAGCCGGGTGTTACCAGTGAGTCAATTGTACTCTGGCAGGTCCTGCCACTTACTTTCCTGGGATTTCAGTGGCTAGGACTTAAAATAAAATTGGAACGACCGTGGTTGATTTCCGTTCACTTACATTAAAGCGCTAATATGGTTTGACACTGAAGACCCGTTTCTGAAGTGCTTAAAAGGTTGGGCGAAATTTGTTTTGTGTATTTTAAATTTGGACGTGTAGGGCTATACATTGTGCAAGAGAAAGTGCTGGGAGGGGAGAGTGAAGGCTGCGGGGTGAAATAGGAAGAAGAGGGTCGATAAGGTAGGTGACCCCCAATTATTCAGTGAGGCATGCCCATGCTCCACCAGAGGGAAGGAATGGTGTGGCAGGGAAGAGAGGAGACAACAAACCGTCACCTCCCTCCCCTGCCGGGTGTGGAAGTAAAGGAATTGCACTGCACAAGAGAGTGCAGAGCCTTGAGCCAATATGGCTCCGTTGAGGCAGCAACTTGGAGTTTCTCTATCTTCGTCGGTCTTCTCTGTCATTGGTAGCGTTTGGCATCCAGATTTGTCCTCAGCTATGAACACTGGTCAGGTCCGTTGTTAGTCTGTTAGCAATGGCTGTGGTTCTCTTCATCATGGGAAGATCCGCATCTCCATGGGGTTATTCTTGCGATCGCTGGTTTTAGATGATTAGTAGTAAGCAGGTTCCTGGGCGAGGTTCTCCTTGAGTCCTCTCCACGCATGTTCTGTGTCTTTTTTTTTTTTTTTATCTTCTTCTGTAGATGGCTATCAATGTTTTACGCCTACCAAATAGTTTTTGGGCATATTCCTTTAGCTCCCTGTGTTCCTCAAGTGAGTCCAATAGATGTGATTCCAAGTTCTTGGGGAGGTAGTGTATTGCAGTGATTAGGCTGCACCTGAGGACCTCAGAATGGGTGCAATCATACATAATGTGCTTCCAGCACTCAAGCTCCCCACATGCACAGCTCGGATCCACCTGAATCCCAGCGCTGCCAGCTTGGCTTTAAAGGCCCCGTGACCAGTCAATAAATAGATGGTGTATAAGCCAGGTTGAAACCAAGTTGGGAGACTGGGGTACATCCTGTCGATGTTCGGAATGAATTTTCTGGTGATATTTCCCTTATTTGAGTTGGCCCAGCGCTCCTGCCAAACTTGCATCAGGTGTTTTTGCAGTTTTGTCTTTTCATTTTTTTGTGGTGCCTTAACGTCCAAAGTATAGCCATGGTATGTACAAGGTATTCCTTTCTCTATGTGGTAGTTCCTTCCCCTGCGCGTTGTAGTTCAAACTTCCTCGAACTTTTAGAATTTAGGGGCATCACCAACTTTAATGGAAGAACTACCTGAATTTCCGCGAGGAAAAACCACCTCGGCTGACACCAAATAACTCAGGTACGATTTGAAAAAAAAAAGCAAAAAAAACATAAAAAATTACTGGCGTCACTGACCGGATTCGGACCCAAACTTCCGCCGGTTTAGGAAGGGTGAAGGCTATACCAATTAAGCATTGCACCTGCCCATATAGATTTCCTGAAAATTTTTTTTAGTGTTATTTCGATGCTAAGATATTTTTAATTGGATTAAACGATGGCACCTTCTAAAATATGCTGCTGGCCCCCGTGCACAGGAATATGCAAATTTTCTGCATTTTTCGTAACCATTAGTACAACAGTTTTGAAAATTTAAAGACAAACTGTATTGGCTTATTTAAATATTAAACAAACATTTAGACTATATTCTTAAATTGCATAATTTTTCTACTCCAGCAACGATGGCTCCATCTATTGGTCAAATGTGCAACTTCAATTTTACTCTATATATTTGAAATTTAACGCCTTTTACGTTTCTAAAAGTAACTTCCCAAAGTTTAAGATTATTGATCCATGGCAAAATTACAATTTATTTTTTCTAGTATCAAAGAAAAAAAAGAGAGACAATATTTACAAATAAATATATTTTATTGACAAAAAAAATTCTATATATATATATATACACACACACACAATATTATAATGTGGGGGTTATTCTGTTATTTTCCCCAACAACAAAACCTTCAACGTTGATTGTCAACCCCTCTTCTTCTAACAGGAGCACCAGCAGCTCACAGAGGGCGCAGAGAAAAATCATTATAAATGCCACCAGTATTCCTGAGCGTCCTGTAAGTAAAGGATCTTCTTCTGGAAAAGAACAAAGAAAAAATGTTAGAATATTACAATGATCCTCGTGTCGTGGGACGTTTCACTGGATTACAAACAGCTACAACGTGTTAATCTCCATGACACGTTCCCTGCCCACGTCTGTCTTATTGAAAAAGAACTCAAGGCGTGGCGTGTAGGAGGAGAGCGTCACTTACGTGTTAAGTGGTTAGGATATCCAGCGTCCTACAACAGTTGGGTTCCACCTAAAGATGTTCTTCTTCACCCTACAAAGTAACGCGAGCGTGGATTTCCATCCCCAGAATACACAGTCTAATTTTACTGTTGTCTTGCCCGATCCTATAGCTCTGAGTGGTAAGGGGGAGGTTGCGTTGGCAGAAATCCACGTTCCTAATTCCTGGAACAATATTTCCGAAGGCTGGGCTGAGTTTGCAACTTTGCAGAAAGAACTTTCACCCAGGTACAGAGAGGTTTACGAAACACAGAGGTTTACGAAAATTCGGCTCAACTGATTGACATATGTGTAGTCTTAATGCTAATTCAGAGCTTAAAGTACGCAGTCAGAACGGAGGCAAACGCCAAAAATATCGGGACATCTTCAATGATGCAGATGACAATGTCAGAATTAGATTTGTTCGCACAGCCGTCTACTAATCTGTGCATCGAACGGTCTTCCTACGTATCCTACTTTAGTCATCAAAGACCAATACTTTCAGTAAGCGATATGTAATTATTATTAATAAAATAAAATAAAAATATCGTTATATTATTATCCATGAATTTTATTAATATCTGAAAATTGGAACGTTTTTAACACCTGCCGATGACTCTTGAATGTGCAACAGGTTAAATATGTTACCTGCAGGATACATTAACACAGAATTATTTTAATTTTTTTATTTTTTTAAATAGGCTACGAAAGACTATTTTAACGTACAAGGTGTCATAAGTTCCATGAACATGTCAAAGCAACTAAGATCACGAACCCGTGCCAACTGATCTACATAACCGCTTCCTTTTACGACAATATTACGTATCGTAGGTCGTTCGCACGTAGTTGTGTTGGACAATTCTGTTGTTATTGGTTTTATGAGCATCGGCAAGTAAGGCCACATTCCTCTGGACGGTAAACCCCGAGTTTCAGGGAGAAAAAAACATTCCGCCCGAGACCAACTAACTCAGTCGTGTTGTGAAAAATCATCGACGGGATTCGAACCCACGTCTTTTCCACCCGGAGTGTGGAGGACGGCGAACTTACCAACACTTCAATATACCGATGATCATAGTAAAATAATTATAGCGGGATTTCACTTATCCGAAACGTCGATTATCCGAGTTAGTGAAAAAAACCACAATACATCAACTATACACAAATAAGTTTCTTTTATGAAAGTTTAAATATTTTAATAAAAGAAATTTAACTTAAAACTACTAAGGCTGAATAACTTGCTTTTGTTTACCAACGTCACGAGATAAAATCTCTTTATATTTTAAGTTAGTTTGTTAAAATTTCTTTATTTTCGTCATAAACTTCGGTTTAACTGTTTTCAAAATACGGATTGTGATAAAAAAGTTCGGAGACTGACACAACAGGGTGTCTCAAAAATATTGGTACAAACGTGTAGGGGAGGTAAGCAACATCTAAAGGAATGTGAACCCATAACCGGAAACATCACCGTATGTCGGTACACGGCGCTGTTCATCAGTTCGCGAGACGGAAAATTTCTGGTTTACTCATTCAAGCAGTAGTCGCCGCACGAAGAGCATGCATCGATATACGAACTGTGAGCTGGCAGACATGCACCTAGTGTATGGATTAGCAGAGTACCCACACGGTGTGCGCCCCCAAGCGGCAGAACATCGCTTGCCAATAAATGTGTGGGTAGGTATGGTCGGTAACTGCTTAGTCGGCCCATACCTGTTACCATCACTCATGAACTCCGCTAAATATCGGATCTTTCTTGAACAAGTTCTACAAGAGTTGCTTGACGATGTTCAAGCAAATGTGAGACGCAACATTTGGTTTCGCATGACGGGGCGCCTGCCTATTATGGAAGGTGTGTTCGTGACCATTTGAACAGGTGTTTTGGGCTTTGATGGATTGGTCGTGGTGGACCCGTTGCCTGGCCCCCACAGTCACCTTATTTATCCAGCCTTTATTTCTTTCTGTGGGGGGCCTCAGTCTATCGTGTATGAATCGTCTGTGGAGGCGGAAATGGATCTCGTGGGAGACTCGTCTGCGGTGCTGCTACTGTCAAAAAATCCAGGTGTGTTCGATCGTGTCCGCCAATTCATGCTGCGTCGGTGTCACACGTGCATCGCTTGTGATGGTGGAACCTTCGAGCATCTGTTGTAACATCATTCGAGCATCCATCTCGTACTCCATTGTTAATATTGTGTCAAATAAATGTTTGCCACTAATTACTGTCTTGTGTCATTTCTGCTTCTTGTGCCTCTGCTACTACTTTCCCGTGACGTTTCCGGTTATGGGTTCCTACGCGATTCACATTCCTTTAGATGTTACCTACCTCCCCTAAACGTTTGTACCAATATTTTTGAGACACCCTATAAATCTTCGTATATGTACAATGGAAATTAATAACTTTATAAATGTTTACAATTAGTTTTAGAAACACTCAACGGATATATAACATTTAAGGGAGTATTATTTACTGACATTATCCAGTACCCCTAAAGTTCATTTAAAATTTAGCATATTTGTATTTCGTTTATTATTCAATCCTGTTGTTCTCATAACAGGAGAACTTTGCCCACACAACGAGTTGCACTGGTATTCAACAACTTAACATTAGCATTAGTAGAGACATTTGATGCAAGAAAGGAAGCTTATGCAGCATCAACCAAAAAAAATAAAAAATAAAAAAACAAATTTCACACATCCATTTCCTCTAAACGTTTGTCCACTTCCTCCTTGAATTTATTTAACCTATCAACTTCCACAACAACAGATTTAAGTTTGTTCCAGCAATTAACTACCCGCTGGCTAAAGGCAAATTTCCGCACACCTTTCTACATCTGTCTTTTCTTAATTTGAATTTATGCCCTCCCCCTTAGGTTCATAATCTGAACAAGTGGAAGGATCCCATCAGAATTCAGCGTGCTCAATCCATTCAAGGCCTTATACTCCTCAATCAGATCACCGCTCAGGTGCCTAGTCTTCAGTCACTGCAATTTGCAAAACTTAAGCCTCTCTTGGTAAGAGGATCCCTTCATTCCCCTCACCAATCTTGTTGCTCTTCTCTGTACACGCTCAACCAATTTACATCCTTCCTAAAATGAGGCCTCCAGACCTGTACGCAGTACCGAAGATGTGGCCTGACCATTGCCTTATACAGAGGGATAATCACTGCTTTTCCCTGCTATCGTTAACAAGATCCCTTGAGATGCTCTGACACCGTATCTGCACTGCTCCGAAAACTTCATATCTCACTGCACAATTACTCCCAGGTCTTTTTTATGTTCTACCACCCTAGGTGTAGTGAAACCCAGTTGGTACGTTTCTCTGGGATTACCTCTACCCACATGAAGTGCTTTTCATTTATCAAAGTTAAACTTCAGTTGCCACTTCTCAGCCCATCTGCCTAACTTTCCTAGAACCTGTTGCAGCAGTACACTGTCATAGTGGCAGATGGAAAGCTATTGTTGTCACGTCAACACTGCATGTGGCAAAAACAGAGTAAGTTTGTATTTCATGAGAAATAATGAAGAAGGGACAAATAAAGTTGTAAAATGGCTAAATGGATATTATTATGCGAATGAATAAGAGAGAGATGAGAAAAATGGTAGTAGGATGTAGTACTGCGAATTTAATTTTTCTATTTGAAAGCTTAGAAGGAAAATGATGTTGTATTACTTTAATTAAGTTATATCTCAGAAACACGATCATAGCCAGAAATATGGGGAACGTGTAAACATAAATTTATATATATAAAAGTATATAAGAAGAGTGGCCTCTTACATTAAGTCCCATAAATTAAATCTGCACAGTTCTCAATTCTCCTCAATTCAAGACAGAAGCTGTCTCAGATTCTTTGCAAGTTTTCTTTGATTTTATTTTTTGAAAATTGTTCCGTGTTAACTAAGAATGCCCCATTTTTAGGCAGTCTCACTCACATTCAAAAACTGATTTCAAATTCCAAGAACACAAAAAACATTTTGAGGTCGATATTGCACTAGCAGACGACATGCTGTAAACTGCAGTGTCAGCGTAAGCTAATTCTTGGATGTGCACTGTCCTGCCGCTTAACGGCACTTCACTGAAACTCGAATGGTTGTACGGTGAGGCTGCCATTCCGCGAATTAAATGGTCAGAAGAGTATATTTAGTGTTTATTTAAAGTAAACGACCAGAAATGAGCATTACAACAAAGGCTTTGGTGTTGTTCTTGTAGTAGGATTTTAGGAGCATCATTGATCAAGGGAGATTGTATATTGTCTGTAAATTACGTGTTTTGAGGCCAATTTTCTGAATGAAAAATCCGAGTTTTCGGGAGAAAAAACCATGCTGCCAAGTCCTGAGACCGACTAACTCAGCCACGTTTTGAGAAAGGCTCATAAAAATTCTTCACATCCTCGATGGGACTCGAATTCAAGTCTTTTTCACCCGTTGAGAGGTGGACGCGATTCTACTAACTGTACTCCATGTGGGCTAACAAAGGCTGAAGAAGAACTCTTTAGAATTAGTTAATGTATATTTAAATTTAATATTTTAATAATTAAAAAATTTATTATTATTTTATATTTGAAAAATTATATGTTATCTAAAAACTTAATAATTCAATTAAATAATTTTGAAAATTAACACATTTATAATAAATAAATTTAAATTTAAAGATTCTTTATATACAGTATTTGTCGTTTACCTTACCTACTTTGAAAAAATGATCTCCGATAGATTGTTTAGAAGATATACGGTCTGTCGTGTAGGATACACGAATGTAATTCTTTTATAGAAATAATTGACTTCAAGAATCAGTTCCACCTATGTGCCTAGTCTCCAGCCACTCCAATTTGCCGAACTTAAGCCTCTCTTGATAAGAGGATCCCTTCATTCCCCTCACCAATCTTGTTGCCCTTCTCTGTACACGCACAACCAATTTACATCCTTCCTAAAATGAGGCCTCCAGACCTGTACGCAGTACTCAAGGCGTGGCCTGACCATTGCCTTATACAAAGGGATAATCACTCCTTTTCGCTGCTAGCAAAATTCCTATATACCGTTGACAAAACCCCATGGCCTGCCCTGGCAGCCTGTCTACATTGCTCAGAGAACTTCATATCTGACTGCACAATTACTCCCAGGTCTTTTTCATTTTCTACCACCTCAAGTGTAGTACCACACAGTTGGTACGTTTCTCTGGGGTTACTTCTACCCATATGCAGTACTTGTTGCATTTGTCAAGGTTAAACTTCAGTTGCCACATCTTAGCCCATCTGCCCAAATTTTCTAGATCCTGTTGCAGTAGCACACTGCCATTACTGTCATTAACAACCCTGCCAACCTTTGCATCATCTGCAAATTTCGACACTAAGCCTGATATACCTTCATCAATATCATTGATAAATATACAAAACAACAGTGGACCCAACACCGAACCCTGTGGGACTCCACTAATAACATTAGTCCAAGAAGAGCAGCACCCATTGATTACCACCCTCTGTCTTCTCCCACTTAACCATCCTTTTATCCATTGTAGCAACTTACCCTTAATACCATTCTGCTCCAATTTGTACAATAGTCTTCCATGCGCAACAGTGTCAAAAGCTTTCCTGAAATCCAAATATATGATATCAAAATTATTTTTTGCATCCAGTTCCTTTGTAACCACATCATAGTATCCAATCAAATTTGTCGGACAAGACTTTCCCTTAACAAACCCATGTTGAGTCTGAATTATTGCTGCAGTCTTGTATAGATGATCCTGCAATGCATCTTTAAACCGCGACTCCATTATTTTACCCGGAACAGAAGTTAAACTAACTTATCTGTAATTACTCGTGTCACTCTTCGATCCCCCTTTGTGAATTGGGGATACATTTGCACATCTCCAGTCCGTGGATACCTCCCCTGAGTCCAAGGATGCTCTCATAATTATGGCTAAGGGTTTGCTTACTTCCTTTGCTGCCTCCTTTAATATAACTGGATAGATCCCATCCACCCCAGGTGCTTTTCTTACGTTTAACTTCAACAATTTCTCTTCCACTTTGCTCTCAGTTATTACAAAATCATTAAGCACAATTTGATAACCTTCCACTTTCACACTGTAATAATTCCTCACGTTTGAATGTAGATGCAAAATACTCATTCAGTTTGTTTGCTATCTCAGCAGGATCATCAACAGTCGAACCATCGATGTCAAGTGGACCAATCAGATTCATCCCCTTCCTTTTAGAGTTTATATTAGTAAAGAACTCTTTGGTGTTTTTCTTAGCATCTTTTGCCAAGGATTTCTCGCAATCTGCCTTCGCCCTCCGAACCTCTTTTGTGAACTGATTACAGACTAGCTTATATCTGCCACAGGCTTCTGCGTCGCCTGATAATTTATATGCATCCCATGCATTTTTCTTCTCTGTCACGAGTCTCATTAGTTCATTTGATAACCATTTAGGCCTAAACCTTGAACGATATTTCTTAATCGGTATGAAAAGTCTAGTAGCTTCCACGATTAATTCCTTGAATGCTTCCCACTTAGAATTTACTGTTGGTGACATCGTCAGTTGATCCCACTGTACAGAATTGAAAAACTGTCGGAGACCACTGTACTCGCCTTTACGGAAGCAAACACCCTTTCCTTTCCCCCTGATGGTAATTAAATCTTTAAGTAAATCCCAAGTCAGTACACTGTGATCACTGCCACCTAGTGGCACAGCATGTTATAGTGGGAATAAATACAGCTTTGTACAGTATTTTCAGTGAGGGGCGATTTAAGCCCCAGTCAGACTTGCTGATCCTCACTACCATTGCCGTGTAGTTCCTGACTTGGCGATGGAGGTAGTCAATATGCGGGTAAAACGTGAGCTTGGGGTCGAGAATTACCCCAAGGTACTTCCTCTCAGTTGTCAGTTTGATGGTTCTACCAGCAATTTTAATCTGTAGCGGCCTGCTTATTTGAAGGGTTCCTCTGAGTAGAATTGAAGTACTTTTCTCAGGGGATATGTGGAGTTTATGGAGGCTGGCCCATTCTTGTAGCTTTGTAAGGGCTCTGTTGGCTGTTGTTTCCAGGGAAACTCTGGAATTTACAGTCACTGTCAGTATCAAGTCGTCTGCGAAGGCTTGGGTGGAAACATCCCCCAGGTCTAGGTTCAGGAACTCATCCATGACCACTTTCCATAGGAAAGGGCCAAGGACAGAGCCCTGGGAGCATCCTCTGTAGACATTTCTGGAGACTTGCCGATAGGCATTTCTGACTGTAACACTTCTGTTGTGAAGATAGTCCTGTATGCAGCTGTAAAGATTTGCTGGAACGCTAGCTTCTCTGAGTCTTGAGCAAGTCAGAAGGCCCCGGCGAAATCCACTGATATTACTAAGAAGTATTTGGTGGCTGAATTTTTGACTGAATCCGTGAGCTGTCGAAGAGCATCTTCTGCTGAACGGCCTGCCCGAAAACCGAACTGGTTTGGGGACTTGAGATTTGCATTTTTATAGTGTTTTTCCCAATCTGGATAAGAGAAGACGTTCAAATATTTTTCTTAAAACGGGAAGGAGTGCTATGGGTCTGTGTGACCTTGGCTGCTCTGGTGGTATACTTGGGTTCTTCAAAATAAGGCGTAGATTGGCCTCTTTCCAGTCACCTGGGAAGAGTCAAACTTCCAGACAATGGTTGTACAGGCTGAGAAGGAGATTTGATTGCGTCTCTGCAAGCTTCTTAATTACTTCTGCTTCAATGAAGTCTAACCCTGGGCTTTTTTTGTTTTTTGTTTTGCCAATGGAAAGTTTTAATTGTCCTAAGTTGAAAGGCTGTTCTATAGAAGTGGTGCTGTAGGATGAGTTTTCAGTACACATTTCTTGTTGCTGGCTGGATTGAGGATTTGTGTTTAGCGGGAACATGGTGTCCAAGATGTTGTTTACTGACTCTTCCCATGTGAGGGTTGTGGTGCCCTGAGGGGTGACTGTAGAGGAGATGAGAGGAGAGAAGTGGTCCGACCAATGAGAGGTGTTGATGATGGTCACGTGACCAACACAACGGAAACAATTTCCTTTGATTTTAGTGGTTGGGAAGAAGTTATGGTCGCCGCCATAATTATTTCAACGAAATCTTCACGAGCACCTATTTCATTAATGACCAATACAACCTTTCTAAAAATTAAATATATCGTAATGAAGCAGCTTCAATCCTGCATAATGTCAAGCATCTAAATAGGCAAAATAGACAAAGTTACAAAATTCTTATTAGAAAAAAAAAAAAAAAAACTTTTGTTGAACAGTGGCCGGACCTATACATAGTGTCGCCATGCTGTGTGCCGTTGTACGTAGTAATCACACGCTGCAAGTCAAAATGTTGAAATACTCATAACTTCTCATTAACTTTGCCGATCTTGACTCTGAAACCATCTACTAGTAGATCTTGACGAATAGTATTTTTGGACACAAACTAAGTCCACTTTAATCACTTTGAGTAACTAATTAACACTGTAATCTGAGGAGCATAAGAACAGTTCGTCTCGGCAATTGTGTCACTTTTAGGACTCATTCCGTTTGTAGAACAGTAATTCAGAGAATGTGATCCATCAGGACTTTCCAAATGGTCCACTGCCCATTTCAAAATGTTAGTTGATATGCAGATAACTACAGCCAGCAATATTAAACGTCTACTCTGGCGTGATGGGCGCAACTACTATGCCCTGATCCAAATGTGGGAAGCATTTGAGAAACGATGTGGTGGTTTACGCAGATACCTTGGCCAGATGGCCTCCAAATTTCAATCCTGTTGAGCACCTGGAGGATGAACTGGAAAGACGTTAGCATTAGTAGAGACATCTGATGAAAGAGAGCAAGCGTATGCAGCATCAACCAAAAAAAAAAAAAACCACTTCCATTTCATCACTCCGTCTATCGAAATATCTGTCCAGCTGGGACTTAAATTTATTTAGGCTATCAACTTCCACGACAAGGGATGGAAGTCTGTTCCACCAACCAACTACCCGCTGATTGAAGGCAAATTTTCGCACATCAATCCTACATCTGTCTTTCCTCAATTTGAATTTATTCCCTCTCAGGTGATTATTCTGAGCAAGAGGAAGAATCCCATCGGCATTGAGCATGCTCAAACCATTCAAAGCCTTATACACCTCTATCAGATCACCTCGCCGGTGTCTAGTCTCCAGACTCTGTAATTTTCCAAACTTAAGCCTTTCTTCGTAAGAGCAACCCTTTGTGCCATTCACTAATCTTGTTGCTCTTCTCTGTACTTGTTCCAGCAGTTCTACATCCTTCTTGAAATGAGGCCTCCAGACCTGTATACAGTACTCAAGGTGTGGCCTGACCATTGCCTTATACAAGGGAATAATCACCTCCATATTCCTGCTAGAAAAATTCCTGTATATCATTGACAAGATACCATGAGCTACTCTAGCAGCCCGTCTGCACTACTCAGAGAACTTCATATCTGTCTGCACAATTACCCCCAGGTCCTTTTCATTCTCTACCACAAAGAGTTGATACGTTACTCTGGGACTACTGCTTCCCATATGTAGTACTTTACATTTGTCAATGTTAAACTTCATTTGCCACCTCTCAGCCCATCTGCTCAACCTTTCCAGATCCTGTTGCAGCAGCATAGTGTCAGTAGTGTCCTTGACAACCCTGCCAACCTTCGTATCATCTGCAAACTTGGACATTAAACTTGATATACCATCATCAATATCATTTATAAATAAGAAAACAATAATGGACCCAACACTGAACCCTGAGAAACTCCACTAATAACATTAGTCCACGATGAGCAGTGTCCATTGATTACCACTCTGTCTTCTCCCCCTCAACCACCCAATTTGCCTCCAATGCCACACTGCTCCCATTTGTGCAGCAGTCTTCCATGTGCAACAGTATCAAAAGCCTTTCTAAGATCCAAATATATAATATCAAAGTTATTCCCTGCATCCAGTTCTTTTGTGACTGCATCATAGTATCCAATCAAATTGGTCAGACAAGACTTCCCCTTAACAAAACCATTCTGTTTCCGAGTTATAACTGAAGTCTTGTCTAGATGATCCTGAAATGCATCTTTAACCAGTGACTCCATTATTTTACCCGGAACAGAAGTTAAACTCACAGGTCTATAATTACTTTTGTCAACCTTTGATCCTCCTTTGTGAATTGGGGTCACATTTTCACATCTCCAGTCCATGGGTACCTCCCCTGAGTCCAAGGAAGCTCTCATAATTATGGCTAACGGTTTGCGTACTTCCTTTGCTGCCTCCTTTAATATAACTGGATAGATCCCATCCGCCCCAGGTGCCTTTCTTTTATTTATCATCAACAATTTCCCCTCCACTTTACTCTCAGTTATTACAAGATTGTCTAGCTTATTGCCAGAGTTGAATACACCTCTGGCATTCCCCTCGTTGAATAACTCCTCATGTGGAATGTCGATGCAAAATATTCATTCCGTTTGTTAGCTACCTGAGCAGGATCATCAACAGTCGAACCATCGATATCAAGTGGACCAATCTGATTCATCGCCTTGTATATGTTACCAGAGGTTGCCAGAGCTTTGCTCTGGGAACTAGACATGGGTCCCACCACTTCAAGCCTCCAATAAGAAAAGTGGTGCTACACCGATTGATTAGTCATCCATCACCTTCTATTGCTTGGTGACACAGAGGGATGGCATTCCTCCGTGTGGTGTGGGCATCGTACCCACAACCCCTGCTTACATTGTGTCGCACCGGGCTGTTTGCCCGCAGTTTGCTAGGTTGCCATATTTCAGGATTAGCACATGGGGGTTTATAGCCAGAGTTACTAACAGTCCCACCATCGTCCATCGTGAAGGTGCAAGCAGAGAATTTGGCTGTAACAGACTGACCGGACTTCGCCAAAATTAGGTCCAAATTTTCTAACGATGAGCGTCTCATCGTTAGAGAATTTGGACTGGATAAAGTCGAGTTTCGAAGAAAGTTAGTTAAAGAATTCCAAGTGATTAGTAGCGTTGGGAGATTGATAGAGGCAATTGATGAATTTGACAAGGGCAGCAGTAAACAGCTTCGGAGATATTGTGTCTCCTTGTCTAACTCCTTTCTCGATTTTAAATTTGCTACTGTCTTGTCTAGTCTAATAAACGATGTAGCACTCTCATGTATTTTCTTCAAAATCATAATATATGGGGTATCTATGCCTTGTCTTTCCAGTGCCCGAAACATTGCCTTATGCTGTATGGAGTCGAATGCCTTTTCATAATCCACAAATGCCAGGCATAATGGTGTTTTATATTCATTTGCTTTCTCCATTAGCTGTGATATTACGTGAAGGTGATCCATAGTTGAGAATCCTGTCCTAAAGCCAGCTTGCTCTTTCGGTTGATTCTCATCAAGTATTCTTTCTAATCTGTTAGTAATGACCCTTGTGAACAACTTGTAGATGTGGGATAACAAACTGATTGGTCTATAATTTCCAATTTCTGATTTATCTCCTTTCTTATGCAGCAAAACTATGATTGCATTATTCCACTGCTTAGGCGTCACACCTTTTCTAATTCACTTTGTGAAGAGCCTTGCCAGTTTTTGTGTTATGTCTCTTCTCCCAATTTTAACAACTCTACAGTAACTTCATCTTCCCCCGGGGCTTTCTGATTCTTCATTTTCTTCAATGCATGTTCTACCTCTTCAGGAAGAATATCGGGTATGTCGTATGTGTTGCTACTTTGCAATCCATCTTCCCCCACTACTGGCATCATTCCCTCTCTCCTTGTAGTCTTCTGCTATTTGAATTATGCCTTCTCTGCTGTTTATAAGTACACCATCGCTATTCTTCAGTTTCAGTATCATTTGTCTTTCTGTATTACTGCTCATGGCTGCTGATTTAAATCCTTTGTTTTCCTTTTATGCTTGTTTTACTTTTATTGTGTTAAATCTTCTTATGTCCTCTCTGAGTCTCTTTCTAAAGGCTTTACATAACTCAGTATACTCAATTTTCTCCCTGTCAGTGTGTTTCTTGCTCTTCATTTGTCGTCTTTGGTTCATCATGACAAGTGTTTCTTGACTAATTTTTTCTTCTTTGGATTTCTGTTTCCCTATAGGTTTCTTGGGCTTTATCACTTTCAGAAAGTTGTAATATTCCTCGTCGATATCTTGGTTCTGAGCAGTGTGCAGAAACTCAAACTTGTTCTTAAGTTCCAGTACATACTGCTTTTTCTCCTCCTCTGTTATTTCAAAGACCTTTGTATTATTTACTCGAGTCAGTTTTTTCCTTTCCTTTCCTACATCTATATCAAGTGTACATCTTACCATTCTGTGATCACTTCCAACATTTACCTTATTCAGGACAGTAACATCATTCACAATATACGTTCTGTTAGTGAGGATGAAGTCGATTTCATTAGTTGTTAATCCATTTGGACTCTTCCATGTCCACTTTCTGTTCACCCTTTTCTTGAAAAAAGTGTTCATTACTGACATTCCTTGAGATTCTGCAAATTCCACAAGTCTTTCACCTCTTTCATTTCTTTCACCAATTGGTTACCCGTTACCTGTTGGTGTGTTCCTATGCAATTAACATTCCTTTAGGTGTTACCTACCTCCCCTAAACGTTTGTACCAAGATTTTTGAGACACCCTGTATATCTTGACATTACAGAGTGGTAGCGACTTGCAACTTGTCACGACATCTTTAACAAATCATCTGTATGTAGTAAGGCGCGAATCACGCTTTTACCTAGTCAACATGGACTACGTTGAATAGAAGTAATCCTATGTATTTTGTTCCATATTAAAATGAGTGATTTTACTCATTTCATTATGAATTTTTTCCGCATAGTGAAACTGTGAAACGATTTGATCACAACTTGCAAGGGAAAGTAAGACCAGTTTTTCTCTTCAAAGTCTCACCTTTTTCGGGCCTTCTTGGGTAAGACAGATGGTACAGTCGCCGTCCTCCCCACACCACGAGAGAGTTCGAGTCCCATCAACCATCAGTGATCACAGTGTGTTGAAGTGGGATTTACTCAAGGAGGTAACTACCATCAGAGGTAACTACCATCAGAGATATAAGTTGGTCTGTAACCAAGTCACAAAGGAGATTAGGCAGGCAAAGGCAGACTATGAAAAATCCTTGGCAAAGGATGCAAAGAAAAACAGAAAAGAGTTCTTTACATATTTGAACTCGAGAAGGAAAGGGATGAATCAGATTCGTCCACTGGATATTGATGGTTCAACAGTTGAGGATCCTGCTCAGGTGGCTAACAATCTAAAAGAGTATTTTGCATCTACATTCACGCATGAGGAGTTATTCAGGAAGGAGAATGATGTAGGTAAAGTAAACATTGGCAGTGAGCTGGATGATTTTGTAATAACTGAGAGGAAAGTGGAGGAGAGATTGTTGAGGATAAACATAAAAAAGGCACCTCGGGCGGATGGGATCTATCCAGTTATATTAAAGGAGGCAGCAAAGGAAGTAAGCAAACCCTTAGCCATAATTATGAGAGCTTCCTTGGACTCAGGGGAGGTACCTATGGACTGGAGATGTGCAAATGTAACCCCAATTCACAAAGGAGGATCAAAGGCTGACACAAGTAATTATAGGCCTGTTAGTTTAACTTCTGTTCCAGGTAAATTAATGGAGGCACTGGTTAAAGAAGCACTGCAGGATCATCTAGACAAGAATTCAGTTATAGCTCAGACGCAGCATGGTTTTCTTAAGGGCAGGTCTTGCCTGACCAATTTGATTGGATACTATGATGTAGTCACAAAAGAACTGGATGCAGGGAATAACTTTGATATTATATATTTGGATCTTAGAAAGGCTTTCGATACTGTTGCACATGGAAGACTGCTGCACAGATTGGAGCAGTGTGGCATTGGAGGCAAATTGCTGCTATGGATAAGGGGATGGTTGAGTGGCAGAAGACAGAGAGTGGTAATCAATGGACACTGCTCAACGTGGACTAATGTTATTAGCGGAGTTCCTCAAGGTTCAGTGTTGGGTCCGTTGTTGTTTTCGGTGTTTATGAATGATATTGATGATGGGATATCAAGTTTAATGTCCAAGTTTGCAGATGATACAAAGGTTGGCAGGGTCGTTAAGGACACTACTGACGCTATGCTGCTGCAACAGGATCTGGAAAGGTTGAACAGATGGGCTGAGAGGTGGCAAATGAAGTTTAACATTGACAAATGTAAAGTACTACATATGGGAAACAGTAACCCCAGAGCAACGTATCAACTCTGCGGTACTACACTGACAGTGGTGGAGAATGAAAAGGACCTGGGGGTAATTGTGCAGGCAGATATGAAGTTCTCTGAGCAGTGCAGACGTACAACTGATGGTCACAACATGCCGTTTGAAAATAGTTCTAAGAAGACAGTTGAACCAAGAGCATGGAGAATGAAATCAACACCCATCAACAGTAACGTTACTTCCAAGCAAGACAAGACCTTCTTCACCCAAGCAGCTCATAATCGTGATGCAGTTATTGGCTCTAATCCGAACACATTGGGTATAAAAACAGTGCAGCGTAGAGGAAGGAGGGCAAGGCCTACCAGCATTTTTATAAGTCGACTATGCCCGGAAACAACAGTAGAACAAATCGAAAACCTTCTGAAGCAGCTCAACATACCCGGTACCCCCATAAAGGTCCATACCAGGCATCCATCCTATTCCTCTTTCCGGATTAAGATCAAAAGTCCCAATATAGAAAGATATCTAAACACAGATATGTGGCCCTCAGGTCTCTTGGTAATGCCATCGTTTGGCAATCATAATGAACAGCCAGCGGTACAAGCGATCCCGAGACCAAGGACGGACAGTGTGCCTCTCTCTGCATAGCTAGGCAGCGAACCAGACTGCCCCTTCCAACTTACAATCATGCAGATCAATGCACAACACTCTAGATGCGTTGCTGATGAGATCAGGCTCATTGCAACAGAAAATTTATTTGATATAATATGCATTCAGGAACCTTATGTCTCCAAGCACATTTATGGGCAATCTTCCAAAGTTATGGGATATCCCATGACTACAAGAATCATCCAGTCCTCTGCAACAAATCCTAAATCTGCCATCGTCATATTCAACAACAAGCTGGATATCACTGTTATCTCTGGCTTATGTAATCAAAATTCCACCTGTATTTTAGTCTCTACATCAACTTTCTCGTTCTACTTACTGTCACTATATTGTCCACCATCAGCAGATATTAATTTATCACAATGATACCTAGAACAGGTGTTTGCTATTTTAAATCCCACATATTTAATAATTACAACTGATTCAAACGCAAAATCTTTCTTATGGTTCAGCAGTGTCTTGGACAACAGAGGTAGGATTTTGGAGGAATTTTTATTCACCTACAATTTAAATCTGCACAACTTACCCAACCAACCGCATACCTTCTCAAACGTCCACGGAGAATCAAACATTGATTTAACCATTTCAACGTCCGCCATGTCGTCGAGGATCTCTGATTGGACCATACATACTGACTACACAAACAGTGACCACCGAGCAATCACTTTTAAGGTATCTCTCCTTCCAAATTCTACAGGTCCCCCTCCTTCTCCTCCTCCAAAAGATCTCAGAAGATTTTCTATCAAAACCATCAAATGGCCTTTATTTATGTCTTCAATTCACCAGGATTTTAACGTTGACACTCGCCGGTCTTTGAACCAGTTCAATTCCTCAGAATATGCATTCTATATACAGGCTGCCTTACTTCGTGCTACAGAACGCTCCGCTAAGAAGAAAATTAGCAAGCATACTACAGTTCCATGGTGGACAGCTGAACTTTCTACCCTGCGCAAAAAAGTACACAAAGCACGCAGAGACTTTCAACGTAGAAGGTACTGGCCTGAACCAGAAGTCACCAGACTAAAAAATATCTATAAAGGCCAGCGGAATGAATACGTAAATACAATTGCAAAACAAAAACTTGCCTCCTGGCAACACTTAGTTCACTCCACAGGAAATTCTGATCCCTGGGGTCTATTATATAAAATTAGCAAAAACAAGTATCACTCTCATGAAGTGTACAACACTGTAGTGAACAACAACACAGAAACCACTAACTGGAATGATTCAGTTAACGCCATCCTGGATCGCTTGCTTCCCCTGGACGATCTCACCACAGAAACTCCAGAACAAATATCTATCAGGAATAGTAACTCAACCTACCACTCCTCATATGCAACAGATCTCTTCACTCTTCCCGAGCTAAAGCTGGCCCTAAGCAAAATAAATATCCATAAATGTCCGGGTTTAGATCTTGTGGAAAATGCTGTAATTATCAAATTTGCTGAAATCTTTCCAGAAATACTTCTAACTATGTACAACAAATGTCTTACTGAGGGGATATTTCCAAATCTCTGGAAGGTAGCTCTGATCAAAATTATTCACAAGCCGGACAAAAATAAATCTGATCCCAAAGCATACAGACCCATCTCTCTTTTGGCAAACCTTGGCAAACTATTTGAAAGACTGTTAGCACCCAGAGTAGCAGATTTAATTGAAGGCCAAAACTTAATGTCTCCATCCCAATTTGGCTTCAAGAAGGGAAAATCCTGTGAAGACGCCTTGGTCTCTTTAGTTAACCACATATCAGCTTCTAGGGCAAAATATGAAATGGCCATATTCATTGACTTCGAGGGAGCTTTCGATTCCCTCTGGTGGGAGAGCGCTCTCAATCGTCTTACCAAAGCCAAGTGCTCTCAGCAACTATTCCAAGTTATTAGAAGCTACTTCCAAAATAGACTCATCCAAGTAATCTCAAAACAGCAATCTCTCTCAAGGACCATCTCAAGAGGATGCCCCCAGGGATCAGTTCTGGGGCCCCTCTTCTGGAACATAGTTCTGGACAGCTGGCTCACGCAAAAACCTGACAATATATCTGCCTTCGCCTACGCCGATGATTTGGTTCTTCTAATTCCAGGTCGATCACGTCTGCAACTAGAACAATCAGCCAATATAACTCTTTCTCAGCTAATCAAGTGGTCAAGTATACATAAACTGCGAATATCTGCCACAAAAACAAAACTGATGATTTTTAAAGGCAAGTTAGATTATAGAAGACCTCCAAATGTAAAGATAGACGGAAAGCAAATCCCTTTTGTTCCTGAATTAAAACATCTTGGCGTAATTTTAGACGACAGGTTAACCTTCTCCTCTCATATTAATCACCTCGCCTCGAAGATTAAGAAGTTCACTGCAGCAGTTATCCGAATTTCCAAATCGGACTGGGGACTAAACAGGAAGACTCTCTTACTATATTATACAGCAGTATTCGTACCAATAACAACATATGCTTCGGGAGTCTGGTTCCATAGAGCCGTTAATGTTAAACTCCGTTCCAAGCTCATCTCCATTCAACGGATTATGCTGCTTGCCATGCTCCGGGCCTGCAGGACAGTGTCCTCTGCTGCTCTGCAGGTCCTTGCTGGAGTCTTACCACTAGACCTGCATGTAATTTTCAAAGGACTATGCTATCGTCTAAAGCACGGAGTTCCCGGCGAGATTCTCGGCATCTCATGCAACTTAACTGCTAACATCAAAGACGAGAAACGGAGGATCTGGAATGAACTTATCAGTGTGTGGCAATCACGATGGGATTCCAGTACTGCTGGTCAAGTCACCCACTCTTTTGTTCCTGCAGTTACCTTCCCTCTCAACAAGAGCGTCCGCCAATGGTTTTCTCCTAGCCTAACAACATCGTATATACTTACTGGGCACGGCTCCATCAACTCCAAACTATTTCAATTTGCCTTGTCTGACACCAATCTCTGCTTGTGTGGTGCTGAGGAAACCTGGACGCACATTCTGTATCGCTGCAACCTGTACCACGATGACAGAAATACATTACAAGCTGCTGTCAGCAACTTCTCTGAAGGAAATGAAGTGGCGCTGACTGAAAATTCTCAATCGTTCTCAGCTCTACAACAGTTCTGCTCTGCTGTTTTCACTAAAAGAAAGCAATTCTTCTCAAGTTTATCAACATATCAACAACAAGGAACCAATCCAACACCTGCAATGTCTATAGCCTCTTGAAACTGATATCGCCTGCCATCTATTCTCTTTTCTTTTTTTCTTTTTTTATTAGCTGGTACCCCAGTTTGGGCAGCTGTGGAT
Organism: Mastigoproctus giganteus; assembly: GCF_048544385.1. Taxonomy (NCBI): domain Eukaryota; kingdom Metazoa; phylum Arthropoda; class Arachnida; order Uropygi; family Thelyphonidae; genus Mastigoproctus; species Mastigoproctus giganteus. The sequence goes on from NC_143588.1 coordinate 80,708,921, forward strand.
ACAGGATTAGCTAACACCCATTGGTATATAGCACTACCTTCAGTGGGTGCGGTTTTCGTTCTTCCTAGGATAGGAAAAGACTGCTGTCTTGTGGTTCCTGTGCCACAAGTAATACTTCTGATTAATTACGTGATGTGATTTGCTCTGTGAACATGATACATGTTCATCACACCTATAACATTGTAATTAACACGATTATATGTATATATCATTGTATGTATCATTATATATTGTATCATATATATATCATTGTATATATATCTATGCATGTACATAGCGGATTTGCCAGTTTCTGGCTAGGGGCCGCTTGCTGTTCTTTGTTAATAAAGAGCATAAAGAGAGCTGCAAGAGTAGCTCATGGTGTCTTGTCAATGATATACAGAAATTTTTCTAGCAGGGATAAGGAGGTGATTATTCCCTTGTATAAGGCAATGGTTAGGCCACATCTTGAGTACTGTATACAGGTCTGGAGGCCTCATTTCAAGAAGGATGTAGAGCTGCTGGAACGGGTACAGAGAAGGGCAACAAGATTAGTGAATGGAACAAAGGGTTGCTCTTACGAAGAAAGGCTTAAGTTTTGCAAATTACAGAGTTTGGAGACTAGGCACCGGCGAGGTGATCTGATAGAGGTGTATAAGGCTTTGAATGGTTTGAGCATGCTCAATGCTAATGGGATTCTTCATCTTTCTCAGAATAATCACCTGAGAGGGCATAAATTCGAATTGAGGAAGGACGGATGTCGGATAGATGTGCGGAAATTTGCCTTTGGCCAGCGGGTGGTTGGTTGGTGGAACCGACTTCCATCACTTGTTGTTGAAGTTGATAGCCTAAACAAATTTAAGGCTCAGCTGGACAGGTATTTCAAACGAACGGAGGGGTGAAGTGGAAGGGATTTTTTTTTTTTTTTTTTTGGATGATGCTGAATAAGCTTGCTTTCTTGCATCATATGCCTCTACTAATGCTAATGCTAATGCTAACCACGTGAGGAAAGGAAATTTTATGGGCCTTTTTCAAAACGTGGCTGAGTTAATCGGTCTCAAGCGAGTGTACCATGGTTTTTCCTCCCGGAAACTCGGGTTTTTCGTGCAGCAAACAGAAAAACGACCAAAGAAGGCACGCAATTACAGACAGTATATAGAGCAATATGGCTGTTATGATAACCTATTTTTGTTACATTCATTTTGATATATAACCCTGTTATAACAACCTGTTTTTCATACATTTCATACATTTCATTTGCATAAAGTCATGCTTTACTAGTAGTTTGTGCGACTGATAAGTATAAATAAATCCGTTTTTCATAAATGTTCACTGCCACGGATCGCCAGAAAACAGGAGGCAAGAAAAATGGAATATTCCGACAAGGAGTTTGAAAAAGATGTCTTACCTCTGAGGTGATTGAAATTTCTGCTGCTTTGACCAACAACGATACCAGTTTTTGGAATAGGCAGTGGAAGGTATGGTTGGTTGGTTGGTTGGGTTGCGGTTAATGAGGCCTCCATAGACAAGTGGTTATGAGCAGGAGTGCAATAGCACACGCTCTTTGAGTAGACCGGGGTTCAAGCCCCTGACTGCTGGATACGGTCGATCTGCCAACTCGCACTGGACCAGCGTGGCAGATTATGGTCCATTTCCCTCAGCATGAATTGTTGAGGAGGTTTTCATTCTGTAGTGGGTTGATAAGTGTAAAGTGTAAAGTGTATTGATGTCTAACGGCACCAGGGATTTCTCCCATCTCGGCGTTGCTTTCATTGTAGGTGAACCAGTTCACTGGGAAGGCCAGAGATTTAAAAGTGTGTGGATTTTGTACATGTGTAGTGTTGTGTATCGTTGTTCATCTGGCCGTTTAGCCGCTGGACCCCTACTGAGGCCCAATGTTGTCCACACTTGGCCTCGTGGAGGCAGACCAGGTACACAGAATGAAATTTTACTCTGGCAGGCCCTGCCACCTAGTTTCCTGAGATTTCAGTGGCTAGGGCCAAAAAAAAAAAAAAAAAAACTCGGTTGGGATGAGAGCTCGAATTAGAAAAGCCAATTGAGGTGTATGCGATTTAATTTGGGCGAAGTTAAGTTTTTGCAGTTTGTGTGGGGTTATACGCTGGCGTATTAGGCGGAGTAGGGGGGAGACTGAAGGCTGGGGGGGAAGACAGAAGAATGGGGACGATAGAGAAGACGACCCCAGGATTTTGAGTGAGGCAGGCCCAAGCCCCACCAGCAGAAGAATCAGGGTTGGCAGAGGTGGGAGGAGACAAGACTGTCTCCTCCTCCCCACCAGGGGAAAGGGAGTAAAGGTACCAGGCAAGGGAGCCCGGTACTGATCGCCATCAGGCATTGACAGTTGTGAGCACGTGCGGGTCCAAGCGATCTGAACCGGATCTTCTTTGGTGTTCTTTTTCAATGTGCGAGTCAGATCCCAGTCGCAGGGTCATACATGAATCAAGTCCTGTGTCAGGTTGTCTCTGGTTCAGACGTAGGTCTTCCTGGTTGTCAGTTCCCTCGTGAACAAGGCTAAATGTTGGTCATGTTCGTGGGTTATTTGGTACAGTTTTCTTGTGTATTCCGGTTTTCTCTAGTCCTGGTTTTGGGATTCATCATCAGCTTCTGGGTGCTGTGCATGGTGGTTTGCTTCAAGTGCTCGCCTTCTAGCAAGGAGTTTCTGTGCAAAAATGGTAAGGGCTTTGTATTCTTGTTCCGAGTCGAGAAGATGCTGTTCCAAGTTCTGCGGGAAGTAGGTGATAGCAGTGGTGAGCCTGCATCGCAGGTCCTCATACTGGTCGCAGTCGTACATGAGATGTTGCCATGTCTCCTCGTGGCCACAGAGGCAACGGGGATCCTCAGTGATTCGGAAGCTAGATAGTTTTGCATTAAATGTCCCGTGCCCTGTGAGCAGAAAGGTGACGTGGAGCCCTGGTTGAAACCAACTCGGGGGTTTTGGAAAAACTCTTTTAACTCTAGGGAGGAACTTCTTGGTGATTTCACCTTTAGTGGATTCTGTCCACCGATCCTGCCATTCCTGTCGGAGGTGGTCGAGAAGTCTGGTTTTTTTAAAAGTTTCCTGTTGTTGGCGAGATCCAACGTGAAGTTCAGGACAGTGCATGGTATTTCTTTTGCCATATTATATGTCAGGGCGCATCTGATGATTTCCAAGTCCAGCTGGAGGACTCCGGCCAGAATCTGGAGTGCGTGCGTGCTGACTGTGGAGACAGCTCGTGTGACAGTGGGTTGATAATGGTGGCTGCACTTAACTTTTTTTTTTCTAATGGGGGAGATGGCCACAGGTGGCATGAGGAGTGAGTGGGATTAGACGGATACCGCCGCATATTTCAAATTGACGAATTTGGAGATTGTGGGTTCTTTGGAAGAATTTGGAGATTGTAGATTCAAATTTTAGAAATTGTTCGGGAGGCGCGGTGGGCTTAGAAAAATTTCCATTGCTTTCACTAGCAATGTCAATTTGTACACGAGGCAATGGAAAGGATAGTGGTTGGTTGGGATGGACGATGGTGGATTTGGCGAGAACGTAATGGGAACGTGGATGGGTTAGAATATGGTATTCACCTCATGTGTTTTGGTGCGCTATTTTTTCTGCTGTGCTGCGTGAAACTCAGTTGAGAGTTCTCTACTGAGTTGCATGCATGTGAGTTGCAGGTAGGATGGGACATGGGAATAGGGAAAGATGTTGATGTCACTGAACTGGCTAACCATGCTAGTGTGACCCGGTGTGATGGTGGGATTATGCTATAATTCCACCAATGGATTTCACCGTGACATCTTTTACTTTGCCTCGTCCAGTTTGTGGAGAAGGAAGTGCAAAAGATGATTGGTTGGCTGGTTGAATTGCCGTTGATGGTAGAGGAGGGTACCGCCGCATATTTAAAAAAAAAATTTGGAGAGTGTGGATTTAAATGACGAGATTGGATCGGGAGGTTTGGTGGGATTATAAAAAATTTCCGTTGCTTTGACCAGAAACGTCAGTTGGTGGACAAGGCAGTGGAAAGGATGGGTGGTTGGTTGGGTTGGCTGATGGTGGATATGATGAGATTGTATCGGGAAGGTCGGTCGGATTCGAATATGGTACCCGCCTCATGTTTTTGTTGGGCTTTTTCAGCTCTGTTGCGTTAAAGTCAATTGAGAGTTCTTTATTGAGTTGCACGCATATGAGTTGCAGGTAGGATGGGGCATGGGAACAGGGAAAGATGGTGAGGTCACTGAAATGGCGAAACAAGCTAGTGTGACGGGGTGTGAGGGTGGCATTAAAGCTTATGCAGTTTAGGAATACAGATTTTAAATGTTTGTTTAACATTTAAAGAAGTCAATAGAGTTCCTCTGATATTTTTCAAGCTAATGGCTTTGAAAAATGCAGAAAATTTGCATATTGCTGTGCATGGGCGCCAGCAGGATATTTTCGAAGGTTGTAGCTTTAAATTTTTTTGTCACCAAAATTTTCAAAAATAAATTAATCACCACACCTTTTGATTTCTGGAACACAATGAAAATCCAATTCTGTTTTAAAACGCTGAACACTGCATTTTCTCCGAACAGCTGTATCATAAAAATTTATTGACGAAAGAGAAAGTCTGTAATTGTGAATTGGCGTGGCGAGGATTTGTAAGAATCTGATTGCGATAATTAATATTACCGAAATCAGATAATATTAAAATTAAAAAAAACACTGTTACAATTTGATAACATTCTGCCATTTTCAAACCGTAATAACTCTTCATGTGTGAATGTAGATGCAAAATACTCATTCAGTTTGTTTGCTATCTGAGCAGGATCATCAACAGTCGAACCATCGATGTCAAGTGGACCAATCAGATTCATCCCCTTCCTTTTAGAGTTTATATAAGTAAAGAAATCCTTGCTGTTTTTCTTAGCATCTTTTGCCAAGGATTTCTCGCAATCTGCCTTCGCCCTCCGAACCTCTTTTGTGAACTGATTACAGACTAGCTTATATCTGCCACAGGCTTCTGCGTCGCCTGATAATTTATATGCATCCCATGCATTTTTCTTCTCTGTCACGAGTCTCATTAGTTCATTTGATAACCATTTAGGCCTAAACCTTGAACAATATTTCTTAATCGGTATGAAAAGTCTAGTAGCTTCCACGATTAATTCTTTGAATGTTCCTACTTATAATTTACTGTTGGTAACATCGTCAGTTGATTCCACTGTACAGAATTTAAAAACTGTCGGAGACCACTGTACTCCCCCTTTACGGAAGCAAAAACCCTTTCCTTTACCCCTGATGGTAATTCAATCTTTAAGTAAATCCCACGTCAGTACACTGTGATCACTGCCACCTATTTGGTTCCTTTATCTGAAAATTCTTAATACACGAATGATCATTGCTGATAACCAGATCAAGAGTATTACCCTCTCTAGTTGCCTCTCTATTACCCTCTCTAGTACCAATATTTTTGAGATGGCCTGTATATACCGACTTTTGTTAACAGAAAGTAATGTATGTACATATATATTTCTTATTATTTTTTTTTTTTTTGTTTTTTATGGTATCGCTGCATTACTAAATTCTAACTACTGTCGTATTTGAAATATTTCCAGTTATAAAAACATGACAATTCGCCTAACACGATTTCACATCCGCGGGAATGCCAGCTGGAATAGTTGGACTATTTGAAACGACTGGTAATTAAATCGTTCGGCATTTGCACTTACTGCAAAACCTGCTGAAACTTTTCAATTTTCTACTATAGCCTGTAATAAGTAACGGTTTATTCCTTTTGCAGAAATGGAAGATGCAGACCGTGTTAGTCCTGTTCGTTTTTCTGGTGCTTCTTCTGACAGAACCCGATCTTCCAGTAGAAGTCCAGTAGCTGAAAATCCATTGGCAGAAGTTGAAAGAATGGTGTTAGCAGCCATAACATCTTTGAAAGATCGCGGAGGTACAACCCAGAAGAATATAAAAGATTACATTAAATCTGAATATAATGTCGATGGACCGCGCATTAATGCAAGTATAAAGAAGTACCTGGCAGCCGCTAAAACATCAGGAAGAATTGTAAAAACTAAAGATGGCTTTAAGATCGAAGAAAACCCTGCGCCAAAGGTCAAAAACGCCACTAACATAACGAAGAAAACTTTAGCGAATAAAGCCAAGAAGGTAGTTAAGAATAAGGTTATAAAGAAGAAGGTAACCACAGCAAAAAAAGCTAAGAAAACTAAAGCGGGAAAGAAAATTATAAAAAAGAAATCAGTTAAGAAAGGAAGAAAACCCGCAAAGAAACGCAGAAAATAGATAATTACTTTGTAAGGAAAGTTTCCGGAATTCTCGTTCGTTATATATGCGCTGTTTTCTCTAATTTCTTAGACTTTTGGCCAAGCTTGAAATCCGTACTTCAGAATCAAAAATAATCACCGTTAAAGTAAATTAAAATAATGTTTTTGTTTCAAAACATTTTTTCATACATGTGTATTTTCGTATGTTATTTTTTAAATGTGTGTTTTCATATGTGCATATTTCATATGTGTATGGTCAGAGCATACGTTCCACATTGATATAAATATTTGTAAAATAATAAGAGGAGTTTAGCTCGATGTAGTACGTAGAACACTTCCGTATGATATACTCCAGAAATTAAAACGAAAAAATCGACAACTTACCGGTACATTAGAGTAAAATATAAATAATTAAATAAGTAAAAACCAATTTAACACAATATAAATCAATTTGAAACAATTAAAAATCAACTTAACGCAATTAAAAAGAATCTAACCAAAATTTTCATTCCTGTGAACACGACATACGGTCGAAAAGCATTGTCAGCTTCAGGGAGGAAAATCGTTTTGATTATTTTGACTTTGAATTTGTTAGTTTACTGGGAAAAGGTTCTTTCGGGTCAGTAATTGAAGCAAAAAGAGATGATATTCACTACGCTTGCAAAATAGTGTCTAGGCCGAGATACGGAGAACTGAATCTCTCAGTCATTATGGAATACTTCCATTAATAGAAAAGATTAAGCTGCCCAGGTCATGTATTTTTCTAACTCGATTGATGATCGAAACCCTCAGAGATAGATTTAAAAATAAGAAATTCAGGAAATTGCCATTCTAAAAGACAGCTCTTATCATCAGGACGTTCTCCATGGAATACATGAGAATCAGTTCTGTCATTGTGATGTGAAGATGGACAATGTTCTGCTTGATTTCAATGATAATGCCGTATTAGGAGATTTCACATCCTTGGATAAAGCGAAGAGAGGAAAATGTGTGCAACAAATTCCATTGCCAACGTTATATTGTCCACCAGAAATTTCAAAGAAAAGGCAAATGAATGGGAAAAATATTGATCTGTGGGCGTATGGATTACTAGCGACTGAAACACTCAGTGCATTTGGATACAGAACAGAATGTGCAGAAGGAAACATGGAAGAGGTGGTGGAAAGAATTCTTGAAGTGAATTATTTAAATGGGAGAATTACCATAGAATCAATCTACCATAGATTCCTTAAATCTGTTTTTAAGGGTAAACGCGACAGATCGTATATCTACTAAAGAACCTATCGGAGATCATTTTTATAAAGAAGATAATGTAAATGACAAATACTGTATATAAATAATCTTTAAATTTAAATTTATTTTTTATAAATATGTTACATTGTAAAATTATTTAATTAAATTATTAAGTTTTTAAATTTATTTATTATAAATGTGTTAATTTTTAAAATTATTTAATTAAATTATTAAGTTTTTAGATAACAGATAATTTTTCAAATATAAAAATAATAATAAATTTTTCAATTATGAAAATATTAAATTTAAATATACATTAACTAATTCTAAAGAGTTCTTCTTCAGCCTCATGGAGTACAGTTAGTAGAATCGCGTCCACGTCTCAACGGGTGAAAAAGACCTGAATTCGAGTTCCGTCGAGCATGTGAAGAATTTTTATGAGCCTTTTTCAAAACTTGGCTGAGTTAGTCGGTCTCAGGACTTGGCAGTATGGTTTTTTCTCCCGAAAACTCGGATTTTTCATTAAGAAAATCGGCCTCAAAACACGTAATTTACAGACAATATACAATCTCCCTTGATCAATGATGCTCCTAAAATCCTACTACAAGAACAACACCAAAGCCTTTGTTCTAATGCTCATTTCTGGTCGTTTACTTTAAATAAACACTAAATATACTATTCTGACCATTTAATTCGCGAAATGGCAGCCTCACCGTACAACCATTCGAGTTTCAGTGAAGTGCCGTTAAGCGGCAGGACAGTGCATATCCAAGAATTAGCTTACGCTGACACTGCAGTTTATAGCATGTCGTCTACTACTGCAATATCGACCTCAAAATTTTTTTTGTGTTCTTCGAATTTGAAATCACTTTTTGAATGTGAGACTGCCGAAAAATAGGGCATTCTTAGTTAACACGGAACAATTTTCAAAAAATAAAATCAAACGAAACTTGCAAAGAATCTGAGACAGCTTCTGTCTTGAATTGAAGATAATTGAGAACAGTGCAGATTTAATTTCTCGGACTTAATGAAAGAGCCCATTGGATATAGCTAGGCTCCTCTTATAATGTGACTCTTCTTATATACTTTTATATATATAAATTTATATTTAGCACGTTCCCCATATTTCTGGCTATGATCCTGTTTCTGAGATATAACTTAATTAAAGTAATACAACATCATTTTCCCTCTAAGCTTTCAAATAGAAAAGTTAAATTCACACTATTACATCCTACTACCATTTTTCACATCTCTCTCTTATTCATTCGCATAATAATATCCATTTAGCCATATTACTACTTTCTTTGTCCATTCTTGATTATTTCTCATTAAATACAAACTTACTCTGTTTTTGCCACATGCAGTGTTGACGTGAAAACAATAGCGTTCCATCTGCCACTATGACAGTGTGCTGCTGCAACAGGTTCTAGGATAGTTAGGCAGACGGGCTGAGAAATGGCAACTGAAGTTTAACATTGACAAATGCAAAGCACTTCATGTGGGTAGACGTAATCCCATAGAAACGTACCAACTGGGTTGCACTACACCTAGGGTGGTAGAAAATGAAAAAGACCTGAGAGTAATTGTGCAGTGAGATATGAAGTTTTCTGAGCAGTGCAGACAGGCTGCCAAAGCAGCTCAAGGGATCCTGTTAATGATAACAGGAAAAAGGAGTGACTATTCCTTTGTATAAGGCAATTAACATCTTCGGTACTGCGTAAAGGTCTGGAGGTCTCATTTTAGGAAGGATGTAGATTTGCTTGAGCGTGTACAGAGAAGAGCAACAAAATTGCTGAGGGGAATGAGGGGATCCTCTTACCAAGAGAGGCTTAAGTTTTGCAAATTACAGTGGCTGGAGACTAGGCACCTGCGCGGTGTCTGATTGAGGTGTATAAGGCATTGAATGGATTGAGCACACTGAATTCTGATGGGATCCTTCCACTTGTTCAGATTACGAACCTAAGGGGGCATAAATTCAAATTAAGAAAGGACAGATGTAGAATAGTTGTGCGGAAATTTGCCTTTAGCCAGAGGCTGGTTAATTGCTGGAACAAACTTAAATCTGTCGTTGTGGAAGTTGATAGGTTAAATAAATTCAAGGGGGAAGTGAACAAACTTTTAGACGGAATGCATGTGTGAAAATTTTTTAAAATTTTTTTTTGGTTGATGCTGCATAAGCTTGCTTTCTTGCATCAAATGCCTCTACTAATGCTAATGTTAAGTTGTTCAATACCAGTGCAACTCGTTGTGTAGGCAAAGTTGTCCTCTTATGAGAATAAAGGATTCAATAATAAACAAAATACAAATATGCTAAATTTTAAATGCGCTTTAGGGCTACTGGATAAGGTAAGTAAATAATGCTACCTTAAATGTTATATATCCGTTGAGTGTTTCTAAAACTAATTGTAAACATTTATAAAGTTATTAATTTCCATTGTACATATACGAAGATTTACAGGGTGTCTCAAAAATATTGGTACAAACGTTTAGGGGAGGTAGGTAACATCTAAAGGAATGTGAATCGCATAGGAACTCATAACCGGAAACGTCACGGGAAAGTAGTAGCAAAGGCACAAGAAGCAGAGCGCGCCTCCGTAGCCAGGTGGGAAGGAGCAGCAGTGCGTAGCACACGCTTCTTGATTAGACCGGGGTTCGAGCCTGTCACCACCAAATACAGAGGATGCGGAAAGGTCAGGGAATGACAACCGCATATCCCGGAGCAATATGGCCTTTGTTGCTACTGCTCCTAAAAACCAAATAACAAACAATAACAAACAAGAAGCAGAAATGACACAAGACTGTAATTAGTGGCAAACATTTGTTGACATAATATTAACAATGGAGTACGAGATGAATGCATTTCATGATGTTACAACAGATGCTCGAAGGTTCCACCATGAGACGCGATGCACGTGTGACACCCACGCAGCATGGATTGGCGGACGCGATCGAACACACTTGGAGTTTTTTGACGGTAGCAGTAGCACAGACGAGTCTCCCACGAGATCCATTTCCGCCTGCACAGACGATTCATACACGATAGACTGAGGGCCCCCCACAGAAAGAAATCAAGGCTGGATAAATCAGGTGACCGTGGGGGGCCAGGCAACGGGTCCACCACGACCAATCCATTGAATGCCCAACACGCCTGTTCAAATGGTCACGAACACACCTTCCATAATGGGCAGGTGCCCCGTCATGTGGAAACCAAATGTTGCTTCTCACATTTGCTGGAACATCCTCAAGCAACCCTGGTAGAACTTGTTCAAGAAAGATCCGATATTTAGCGGAGTTCATGCGGGATGGTGACAGGTATGGGCCGACTAAGGAGTCACGGACCATACCTGCCCACACATTTATTGCCAAGCGATGTTCTGCCGCTTGGGGGCGCACACCGTGTGGGTCCTCTGCTAATCCATACACTAGGTGCATGTGTGCCCAGCTCACAGTTCGTATATGGATGCATTCTCTTCGTGCGGCGACTACTCCTTGAATGAGTAAACCAGAAATTTTCCGTCTCGCGAACTGATGAACAGCGCCGTGTACCGACATACGGTGACGTTTCCGGTTATGGGTCACTATGCTATTCACACTCCTTTATGTGTTGCTTACATCCCCTAAACGTTTGTACCAATATTTTTGACACACCCTGTTGTGTCAGTCTCCGAACTTTTTATCACACTCCGTATTTTGAAAACAGTTAAATCGTAGTTACGAAAATAAAGAAATTTTAACAAACTTAAAATATAAAGAGATTTTATCTCATGACGTTGCTAAACCAAAGCAAGTTCAGCCTTAGTTGTTTTAAGTTAAATTTCTTTTATTAAAAGATTTAAACTTTCATAAAACAAAGTTATTTGTGTGAGCGTGTAGCTGATGTATTGTGGTTTCTTCACTAACTCGGATAATAGACGTTTCGGATAAGTGAAGTCCCGCTATAATTTTTTTTATGGGCCTTTTTTACAACACGGCTGAGTTAGTTGGTCTCGGGCGAGGGTGGAATGGTTTTTTCTCCCTGAAACTCGGGGTTTACCGTCTAGAGGAATGTGGCCTTACTTGCCGATGCTCATAAAACCAATAACAACAGAATATTCAAACACAACTACGTGCGAACGACCTACGATACGTAATATTCTCGTAGAAGGAAGCAGTTATGTAGATCAGTTGGCACGTGTTCGTGATCCTAGTTGCTTTGACATGTTCATGGAACTTATGACACCTTGTACGTTAAAATAGTCTTTCATAGCCTATTTCAAAAAAATAAAAAAAAAATAAAATAATTCTGTATTAATGTATCCTGCAGGTAACATATTTAACCTGTTGCACATTTAAAAGTCATCGGCAGGTGTTAAAAACGTTACAATTTTCAGATATTAATAAAATTCAGGGATAACGATATTTTTATTTTATTAATAATAATTACATATCGCTTACTGAAAGTATTGGTCTTTGATGACTAAAGTAGGATACGTAGGAAGACCGTTCGATGCACAGATTAGTAGCCGGCTGTGCGAACAAATCTAATTGTGACATCGTCATCAGGACATCATTGAAGATGTCCTGATATTTTTGGCGTTTGCCTCCGTTCTGACTGCGTACTTTAAGCTCTGAATTAGCATTAAGACTACACATATGGTCAATCAATTTAGCCGAATTTTCGTAAACCTCTGTGTTCCTGGGTGAAAGTTCTTTTAGCAAAGTTGCAAACTCGGCCCAGCCTTCGGAAATATTGTTCCAGGAATTAGGAACGTGGATTTCTGCCAACGCAACCTCCCACTTACCACTCAGAGCTATAGGATCGGGCAAGACAACAGCAAATGTGAGCTACTGATGCTACAGTTAGAAGAAGAGGGGTTGACAATCGACGTTGAAGGTTTTGTTGTTGGGGAAAATAACAGAATAACCCCCACATTATACTTTTGTGTGTGTATAATTTTTTTTTTTTATCAATAAAAATATATTTATTTGTAAATATTGTCTCTCTTTTTTTTCTTTGATACTAGAAAAAATAAATTTTAATTTTGCCATTGATCAATAATCTTAAACTTTGGGAAGTTACTTTTAGAAATGTAAAAGGCGTTAAATTTCAAATATATAGAGTAAAATCGAAGTTGCACATTTGACCAATAGATGGAGCCATCGTTCACAGTGGATTGTCGATTTAAATGGTGAAATTGTATCGGGAGGTTTTGCGGGAGTAGAAAAATTATGCAATTTAAGAATATAGTCTAAATGTTTGTTTAATATTTAAATGAGCCAATACAGTTCGTCTGAAATTTTCCAAACTGTTGTACTAATGGTTACGAAAAATGCGGAAAATTTGCATATTCCTGTGCACGGGGGCCAGCAGCATATTTTAGAAAGTGCCATCGTTTAATCGTTTAAAAATATCTTAGCATCGAAATATCACTAAAGAAAATTTTCAGGAAATCTATATGGGCACGTGCAATGCTTAATTGGTATAGCCTTCACCCTTCCTAAACCGGCGGAAGTTTGGGTCCGAATCCGGTCAGTGACGCCAGTAATTTTTTATGTTTTTTTTGCTTTTTTTTTTCAAATCGTACCTGAGTTATTTGGTGTCAGCCGAGGTGGTTTTTCCTCGCGGAAATTCAGGTAGTTATTCCATTAAAGTTGGTGATGCCCCTAAATTCTAAAAGTTCGAGGAAGTTTGAACTACAACGCGCAGGGGAAGGAACTACCACATAGAGAAAGGAATACCTTGTACATACCATGGCTATACTGTGGACTTTAATGCACCACAAAAAAATGAAAACAGAAAACTGCAAAAACACCTGATGCAAGTTTGGCAGGAGCGCTGGGCCAACTCAAATAAGGGAAATATCACCAGGAAATTCATTCCGAACATCAATAGGATGTACCCCAGTCCCCCAACTTGGTTTCAGCCTGGCTTATACACCACCTATTTATTGACTGGTCACGGGGCCTTTAAAGCCAAGCTGGCAGCGCTGGGGATTGGGGTGGATCCGAGCTGTGCCTGTGGGGAGCTTGAGTGCTGGGAGCACATTATGTATGATTGCACCCATTATGAGGTCCTCAGGTGCAGACTGATCACTGCAATACACTACCTCCCCAAGAACTTGGAATCACATCTATTGAACTCACTAGAGGAATACAGGGAGCTAAAGGAATATGCCCAAAAACTATTTGGTAGGCGTAAAACATTGATAGCCATCTACAGAAGAAGATAAAAAAAAAAAAAAAAAAAAAGACACAGAACATGCGCGGAGAGGACTCAAGGAGAACCTCGCCCAGGAACCTGCTTACTACTAATCATCTAAAACCAGCGATCGCAAGAATAACCCCATGGAGATGCGGATCTTCCCATGATGAAGAGAACCACAGCCATTGCTAACAGACTAACAACGGACCTGACCAGTGTTCATAGCTGAGGACAAATCTGGATGCCAAACGCTACCAATGACAGAGAAGACCGACGAAGATAGAGAAACTCCAAGTTGCTGCCTCAACGGAGCCATATTGGCTCAAGGCTCTGCACTCTCTTGTGCAGTGCAATTCTTTTACTCCCACACCCGGCAGGGGAGGGAGGTGACGGCTTGCTGTCTCCTCTCTTCCCTGCCACACCATTCCTTCCCTCTGGTGGGGCATGGGCATTCCTCACTGAATAATTGGGGGTCACCGACCCTATCGACCCTCTTCTTCCTATTTCACCCCTCAGCCTTCACTCTCCCCTCCCAGCACTTTCTCTTGCACAGTGTATAGCCCTACACGTCCAAATTTAAAATACACAAAAAAAATTTCGCCCAACCTTTTAAGCACTTCAGAAACAGGCCTTCAGCGTCAAACCCCATATTAGTGCTTTAATGTAAGTGATTTAAAATCAACCGCGGTCGTTCCAATTTTATTTTAGGTCCTAGCCACTAAAATCCCAGGAAAGTAAGTGGCAGGACCTGCCAGAGTACAATTGACTCACTGGTAACACCCGGCTAGCCTCCACGTGGCGAGGTATGGGCAACGTCGGGTCCCATTTGGGGCCTGGGGGCCAATAAGCCGGATAAACAATGGGCACAACATATAACACTACTCATGACCCACACACTTCTAATTCTCTGGCTTTGACAGGGTACTGTCACCGATACATAGAACATTAGCGGAAATGGGAGAAATCCCAGGAGCCGCTAGACCCTCAATATACCTCATACTCATCTGCGCTGCTGTTACTCTCAAAGAAACCCCAGGTGTGTTCGACGGTGTCCGCCAATCCATGCTGCCTCGGTGTCATCGCGTCTCATGGTGGGACCTTCGAGCATCTGTTGTAACATCATGAAATGCATCCATCTCGTACTCCATTGTTAATATTGTGTCAAATAAACATTTGTTCCAATATTTATGACACAACCTATATTTCTTCGTATAGGTATTTGTATTTTGTTTATTATACAATCCTTTATGCTCATAACAGGACAACTTTGCCTGCACAACGAGTTGCATGGGTATTGAACAACGTAACATTAGCATTAGTAGAGGCATTTGATGCAAGAAAGAAAGCTTATGCAGCATCAGCCAAAACAAAAAAAAAACAAAAATTTTCACACATCCCTTCCCAGTAAAGGTTTGTACACTTCCTCCTTGAATTTATTTAACCTATCAACTTCCACAACGACTGATGGAAGTTTGTTCCAGCACTTAACCACCCGCTGGCTAAAGGCAAATTTCCGCACATCTATTCTACATCTGTCCTTTCTTAATTTGAATTTATGCCACCTTAGGTTCGTAATCTGAACAAGTGGAAGGATCCCATTAGAATTCAGCGTGCTCAACCCATTCAACGCCTAATACACTTCAATCAGATCACCGCGCAGGTGGGTGCCTAGTGTCCAGCCACTGCAATTTGCAGAACTTAAGATTCTCTTGATAAGAGGATCCCTTCATTCCCCTCACCAATCTTGTTGCCCTTCTCTGTACACCCTCAACCAATTTATATCCTTCCTAAAATGAGGCCTCCAGACCTGTACGCAGTACCGAAGATGTGGCCTGACCATTGCCTTATAGAAAGGGATAATCACTCCTTTTCCCTGCTATCATTAACAAGATCCCTTGAGCTGCTCTGGCAGCCTGTCTGCACTGTTCAGAAAACTTCATGTCTCACTGTACAATTACTCGAAGGTCTTTTTATTTTCTACCACTCCAGGTGTAGTACAGCCCAGTTGATACGTTTCTCTGGGATTACCTCTACCCACATGAAGTGCTTTGCATTTTTCAAAGTTAAACATCTGTTGCCACTTCTCAAACCATCTGTCTAACTTTCCTAGTACCTGTTGCAGCAGCACACTGTCATAGTGGCAGATGGAACGCTATTGTTTTCACGTCAACACTGCATGTGGCAGAAACAGAGTAAGTTTGTATTTCATGAGAAATAGTCAAGAATGGACAAAGAAAGTTGTAAAATGGCTAAATGGATATTATTATGCGAAGGAATAAGAGAGAGATGAGAAAAATGGTAGTAGGATGTAGTAGTGCGAATTTAATTTTTCTATTTGAAAGCTTAGAGGGGAAATGATGTTGTATTAGTTTAATTAAGTTATATCTCAGAAAGAGGATCATAGCCAGAAACATGGGGAACGTGTTAAATATAAATTTAGATATATATAAAAGTATATAAGAAGAGTCATATTATGAGCACAGCTACATCCAATGGCCTCTTTCATTAAGTCCGAGAAATTAAATCTGCACTGTTTTCAATTCTCCTCAATTCAAGACAGAAGCTGTCTCGGATTCTTTGCAAGTTTCGTTTGATTTTATTTTCTTTTGATTTTTTGAAAATTGTTCCGTGTTAACTAAGAATGCCCCATTTTTAGGCAGTGTCACATTCACATTCACTGAAACTCGAATGGTTGTACGGTGAGGCTGCCATTCCGCGAATTAAATGGTCAGAATAGTATATTTAGAGAAGATTGAGTTTTAGTGTTTATTTAGTGTTTATTTAAAGTAAACGACCAGAAATGAGCATAACAACAAAGGCTTTGGTGTTGTTCTTGTTGTAGGATTTTAGGAGCATCATTGATCAAGGGAGATTGTATATTGTCTGTAAATTACGTGTTTTGAGGCCAATTTTCTGAATGAAAAATCCGAGTTTTCGGGAGAAAAAACCATGCTGCCAACTCCTGAGACCGACTAACTCAGCCACGTTTTGAAAAAGGCTCATTAGAATTCTTCACATCCTCGACGGGACTCGAATTCAGGTCTTTTTCACCCGTTGAGAGGTGGATGCGATTCTACTAACTGTACTCCATGAGGCCTAACAAAGGCTGAAGAAGAACTCTTTAGAATTAGTTAATGTATATTTAAATTTAATATTTTAATAATTGAAAAATATATTATTATTTTTATATTTGAAAAATTATATGTTATCTAAAAACTTAATAATTTAATTAAATGATTTTAAAAATTAATATATTTATAATAAATAAATTTGAAAACTTAATAATTTAATTATATAATTTTACGAAGTAACATATTTATAATAAATAAATTTAAATTTAAAGATTATTTATATAGAGTATTTTAAAATTTTATATGCTTATGTACTTACTGTATTTGTCGTTTACTTTACCTACTTTGAAAAACTGAGATCCAATAGCTTGTTTAGAAGATCTACGGTCTGTCGCGTTTACCCTTAAAAAGAGCGTTAAGGAATCCAGAGTTTCTGTTATAAATCTTGATGTAATGATGCATGTAGGATACATCAATCTAATTCTCCGATTTAAATAATTCACTTCAAGAATTCTTTCGACCACCTCTTCCATGTTTCCTTCTGCACATTCTGTTCTGTACCCCAATGCAGTGAGTGTTTCAGTCACTAGTAATCCATACGCCCACAGATCAATATTCTTCCCATTCATTTTTCTTTTCTTTGAAATTTCTGGTGGACAATATGACGTTGGCAATGGAATTTGTTGCACACATTTTCCTCTCTTCGCTTTATCCAAGGATGTGAAATCTCCTAATACGGCATGATCATTGAAATCAAGCAGAACATTGTCCATCTTCACATCACAATGACAGAATTCATTCTCATGTAGATTGTTTATTCCATGGAGAACGTCCTGAAGATAAGAGTGGTCTTTTAGAATGGCAATTTCCTGAATTTCTTATTTTTAACTCTATCTCTGAGGGTTTCGATCGTCAATGGAGTTACAAAAATACATGACCTGGGCAGCTTAATCTTTTCTATTAATGGAAGTATTCCATAATGACTGAGAGATTCCCATAAATTCAGTTCTCCGTATCTCGGCCTAGACAATATTTTGCAAGCGTCGTGAATATCATCTCTTTTTGCTTCAAAAATTAAAAAAGACTGTGACTGATTTTTTTTTTTTAAGTGTGTGTTTGTTTTATTTATTTGTATTTGATCCCACAACCTCAACAACATTATATACTAATAAAAGTTAGCTTATCAACTAAATTTTTCAGGATTCGCTACCAACCTCTGTGTTCGATAGCGAATCCTGAAAAATTTGGCAAGGGTCTTTTGATTTTCTTTTAACAGGATAATTTTTTTATAAAAAAAAATAAAGATTATAATGCACCCATTACGTAGTTCTGTATATTATAATGTTTATTTAAAGTTCGTTAACCGAGGTCATTCGAAGCTAACGGATATGATTTCATTTCAGTTAAAGCGCCTGCGCCGTTGATACACACGATTTAGGTAAAACAAAATGACTCCCATTGTACAATGTCTAAAGAATATTTTAAAAATATTTGAAAACTGTTCTCTAAATATTAAATGAAAAAAATAATAAATAATGATGCAAGTATCAATTTAACGAAACTATTCAAAGCGATTTTCCTTCCTGAAGTTGAAAATGCTTTTCGACCGTATGTCGTCTTCACAGGAATGAAAATTTTGGTTAGATTCTTTTTAATTGAGTTAAATTGATTTTTAATTGTTTTAAATTAAAAGAGAATTCCAGGAACAAGGCTAGCCTGTGCGGACGTGCTCTTTGAACAGAGAAGTTTTTCCTGATTTATTTTCTAATTTATTAGCTGAAACTGGCATATTAACTTATTTTCTAGACTAGCTTTATATTCCTAGTTACCATACTTCGTTTAAAATTTAACTTAGACAGAGATTTTGTGGGTATTACTTAGTATCGGTAACGGTATCAAATCCACGTGTTACAAATTGCAGCTCCGTTTAACGAGAGGTTTTTTTTTAACCAAATTTAGTCGATTTATTAACCAATTGTTATATCAAATTATCTTCTATAGGTAGATTATAGAACTAGTCAGGATCCTTAGTTTATTCTAAATTGAGATAGCGAGATTTCGAAGCTAATCAATACTTACGAGTCCGTAGAAGTACCGTTCGTGAATTCTCGCCATTTGTACACGATAGCATAAGCTTAGTGTAGTATAGTGCATAATATAATATTGTCAATTAATCAGTAAATCTATTAATCTCGATAAAGTTTATTGTCAATTAAATTGTACTTTTAACACTCTCTCTCTCTCTATATATATATATATAATGACTTAACCGTAACAGATAATTAACACATAACTATAGTGGTACACGTGATACGGAAGTTGTATAAAGGGAACTCGTAGAAAACACTCGATACCGAAAAAATAAATATAGCGTTATAACTGTTTGGGATATAACTTAAGGATTTAGTTTGGTTCTGAAATTGAAATTTTATTGAATTAAATCGGAATCATGACTCACACCAGAGCAGCAAAGCAAAAGGCTCAAGCTAATGGGAGTGCTGTGGTTCGGGGGAGAACTGAGGGGGGCAGTTGCCCTCTGAATCACAGTCTTTTAAAATGCACTGTTTGCTTGATGTTTGCGGACAGTCGGGTACTGCACATGATACTGCCAAGGGGACGAATGTCTTTGTGTGTGCACGATGTAAGGAGTGCAAGGAAATCAGGCGACAACTCAGCGTTGTTACCGGCCTTTATGAGAGCTTGAAGAACAGGGTGGATGCCCTCGAAGGAAATAAATTGAGGGCCCATCAAGCTCTCAGCTGCCCACAACAATGCCAGAGCTTGCACTTGGTCATAGGCAGCCCCCTAGAGGCAGCCCCCTAGGCAGAATGCGCTGGTCCCACAGGAACTAGTAGTTGTTGGTGACTCTTTTGTCAGGGAAACGGGGAACATGCTTTGTAAAAAGGATAGGTGGAATAGGACCAGGGTATGTCTCCCAGGGGCAAAGGTTGATGACGTTGTAGAGCGAATATCATCTTTTAAGGGCACAAAAGGTGATATAGTTGTACACGTTGGCACTAATGATATTAAGAGTAGGAGACTGGCGGAATTACTTAGCAAGTACAGGTCACTGTTGAACAAAAGTCGAGAATTAGGGTTGAATTTGCAAGTGTCTGCAATTCTGCGCAGCCACGATAGGAGGAAGTATATGATGAGAGCCTTGTCGATCAATTCGGCCCTGGAAAGATTGTGCAGGGCTCAAGGGGTAGGATTTTTTTCACCCTGGACTGTACTTGTTAACAGGAGAGATTGCTTCTACAGGGATGGGATACACTTAAATAGAAAGGGTGCAAGAATGTTTGCTGATGCTATCGAGGCAATGTTAGGTGGGTCGGAAAACTGCTAGATTGGGGGGATACAAGGACTAATAGATTAACAGTAGCCACTGGCAGAGGTGAAAGAGATTCTTGCACTACTTCTATTAGAATGAGCAGAAGCCTGAAAAACAAGATGCAGGGTATTTCAGAGACTGCTGGGAGCCATTGCGGTACAAGTAAACCCATGGGTTGTGTTAGGGTAGCTAAGAATAGAACCAGGTGCATGTATACTTGCGTGTACACCAATGCTAGGAGTTTGGTAAATAAATTTGATGAATTTGAGGTATTTCTCAAAACATCAAACCCAGATATTGTTGGGATATCAGAGACGTGGTGTCACACAGATATAAGTAATGCGGAACTGGAATTTGGGGAATACAATGTGTATAGAAAGGATAGACAGGACAGGAGGGGAGGAGGGGTTATGCTATTAATTAAGAAACACACAAAATCCAAGGAAGTACAGCCAATCGACATGTGGACAGTGCAGTGTCGAGCAAGTTTGGTGTGACATAAGCATTGGGAGATCAAAATTGAGAGTAGGAGTGTGCTATAGGCCTAATAACTCTGATAAGTATAATAAGAAACTGTACAGGGAAATAGAGTGGGCCAGTAAATCAGAGTCTTATAATGGGAGATTTTAATTTCCCAGATATTGACTGGAATTTGGGGGCTGGTCACTCACACACTAGCAGGGCTTTTGTGGATTTATTGGATGATTGTTTTCTACATCAGCATGTTCGGGACGCAACTAGAGGGAGTAATACTCTTGATTTGATTATCAGCAGTGATCCTTCATGCATTAAGAATCTGCAAATAAAGGAACCACTAGGTGGCAGTGATCACAGTGTGCTGAAGTGGGAGTTACTGAAAGAGGTAACTACCATTAGGGATAAAGGGAAGGGTTATTGCTTCCGTAAAGGCGACTACGATGGACTGAGACAGTATTTAAATTCTATACAGTGGGACCAACTGATGATGTTACCAACAGCAAACTCAAAATGGGAAGCATTCAAAGAACTAATCTTGGAAGCTACTAGGCTTTACATACCAACTAAGAAATATTGTTCAAGGTTTAGGCCTAAGTGGATGTCAGATGAACTAATGAGACATGCGGCAGAGAAGAAAAATGCATGGGATACTTACAAATTAATGGGTGACATGGAAGCCTATGATAGATATAAGTTGGTCTGTAACCAAGTCACAAAGGAGATTAGGCAGGCAAAGGCAGATTACAAGAAATCTTTGGCAAAGGATGCAAAGAAAAACAGAAAACAGTTCTTTACCTATTTAAACTCAAGAAGGAAAGGGATGAATCAGATTGGTCCACTAGATATTGATGGTTCAACAGTTGAGGATCCTGCTCACGTGGCTAACAATCTAAACGAGTATTTTGCATCTACATTCACGCATGAGGAGTTATTCAGGAAGGAGAATGACGTAGGTAAAGTAATCATTGGCAGTGAGCTGGATGATTTTGTAATAACTAAGAGGAACGTGGAGGAGAGATTGTTGAGGATAAACATAAAAAAGGCACCTGGGGTGGATGGGATCTATCCAATTATATTAAAGGAGGCAGCAAAGGACGTAAGCAAACCCCTAGCCATAATTATGAGAGCTTCTTTGGACTCAGGGGAGGTACCCATAGACTGGAGATGTTCAAATGTAACCCCAATTCACAAAGATGGATTGAAGGAGACACAGGTAATTACAGACCTGTTAGTTTAACTTCTGTTCCATGGAACTTAATGGAGGCACTAGTTAAAGAAGCACTGCAGGATCATCTAGACAAGACTTCAATTATAGTTCAGACGCAGCATGGTTTTGTTAATTACAGGTCTTGCCTGACCAACTTGATTGGATACTATGATGCAGTCACAAAAGAACTGGATGCAGGGAATAACTTTGATATTATATATTTGGATCTTAGAAAGGCTTTTGATACTGTTGCACATGGAAGACTGCTGCACAAATTAGAGCAGTGTGGCATTGGAGGCAAATTGCTGCTATGGATAAAGGGGTGGTTGAGGGGGAGAAGACAGAGAGTGGTAATCAATGGACACTGCTCATCGTGGACTAATGTTATTAGTGGAGTCCCTCAGGGTTCAGTATTGGGTCCATTACTGTTTTCTGTATTTATAAATGATATTGATGATGGTACATCAAGTTTAATGTCCAAGTTTGCAGATGATACAAAGGTTGGCAGGGTTGTTAAGGACACTACTGACGCTATGCTGCTGCAACAGGATCTGGAAAGGTTGAACAGATGGGCTGAAGGCGGCAAATGAAGTTTAACATTGACAAATGTAAAGTACTACATATGGGAAACAGCAACCCCAGAGCAACGTATCAACTCTGCGGTACTACACTGACTGTGGTAGAGAATGAATAGGACCCGGGAGTAATTGTGCAGGCAGATATGATGTTCTCTGAGCAGTGCAGACGGGCTGCAAGAGTAGCTCATGGAGTATTGTCAATGATATACAGGAATTTTTCCAGCAGGGATAAGGAGGTGATTATTCTCTTGTATAAGGCAATGGTCAGGCCACACCTGGAGTACTGTATACAGGTCTGGAGGCCTCATTTCAAGAAGGATGTAGAGATGCTTGAACGAGTACAGAGAAGGGCAACAAGATTGGTGAATGGAACAAAGGGTTGCTCTTACGAAGAAAGGCTTAAGTTTTGCAAATTACAGTGTCTGGAGACTAGGCACCAGCGAGGTGATCTGATAGAGGTGTATAAAGCCTTGAATGGTTTAAGCATGCTCAAGGCTGATGGGATTCTTCCTCTTGCTCAGAATAATCACCTGAGAGGGCATAAATTCAAATTGAGGAAAGACAGATGAAGGATAGACGTGCGGAAATTTGCCTTTAGCCAGCGGGTGGTTGGTTGGTGGAACAGACTTCCATCCCTTGTCGTGGAAGTTGATAGCCTAAATAAGTTTAAGGCTCAGCTGGACAGGTATTTTGAACGAACAGATGGGTGAAGTGGAAGTGGGTTTTTTTTTTTTTTTTTGTCAGATGCTGCATAAGCTTGCTTTCTTGCATCAAATGCCTGTACTAATGCTAATGTGGAACAGCCCCATAACGAATAATAAAGGTGAATTACTGGAGGACTTCATAATAACTAACTGATTGATTGTCTGGAACTCCCCCGGGCATCTGCCCACTTACTTATCCCCTTCTGGTCAGTCTTACATAGATGTCACTCTGTCGAATGCAACATTCGGGAGATGCATAGAAAATTGGACTGTTCACTCCTCTTGGTCGGTAAGCGACCACAATGTAATAACATTTGACATAATATCTAATGAAAACGCAGCAGCTTTGAAAGGCACTCATGACTTCCCCAGATACAAAACTCGAGAAATCAATTGAAATCCTTTTGAGAAACTACTTAAGCAAAAATTTACGGATGAAAAAGTGACAAATCTGACAGACCTCACTTTGGACCAACATCTAAAAGAATTGATGGCAATCATCACCGAAATATGCGACGAGACGATTAAGAAGAAACAGAGAAGACAAAATTCGATTCCTTGGTGGTCCCAGAACCTTTCTACTCTAAGGAATCATACAAAGAGCGCAAAACGAGATGTTCAGAGAGCTAGGAGAGATGGTAGACCTGAAGATGAGATAAACCGATTGAATGAAATATACAAAAACGCGAGAAGGACATATTTCAACAATATTTACTAAGAAAAACGCTCGGCTTGGGAACGCTTAGTTAAACAAACTATGGACCAGGAGCCCTGGGGTTCGATCTACAAGCTGATTCTAGACAAAATTCATCCGGGGGAAATATTCTCCCCTGTACTTAGACCTGATAACTCCGAAACTCTGACATGGGCCGAGACTATGGAAACAATTTTGGATGAATTGATTATGCAGGATGAAACTGTACCAGAAAGTCCGGTACAAACAGGCATTCGTTTAGAACATCTTTCCTACGTAGGCCAAAGCCACGAAGATGATTTTGACAGACAAGAGGTAGGTATTGCTGTTGCGACTTTGCCTGATGGCAAATGCCCTGGACTGGACCTATTAGAAGTTACCATAGTTAAAAGAATCTGGAGCACCTGTCCCCAACTGATGATGAACCTCTTTAATGCCTGCCTACAATATGGATCCTTACCCTCTCCTTGGAAAAAAGCAAATCTTAAATTACTCATTAAGAATCCCAACAAAACAGCAAATCAGGCAAATTCATATCGCCCAATCGCTCTACTTCCGGTCTTCGGAAAAATACTAGAGAAGCTGATTGTAGCGTGATTCCAAAAGCACTATAGAGAAAGAAACCTAAACTACAGATATCAGTTTGGCTTCACTGCTGGGATGTCTACAGCGGATGTCATTAACCTAGTTATTAATAACGTTACAGCCTCCAATGAAAAGTATGTCCTCGGCCTCCTTGTGGACTTCAAAGGGGCCTTTGACACTGTTTGGTGGCAAAGTGTCCTGGAGAGGTTCCGAGAGGCCGGGCTCTCCGTGCCTATTTATCGTATCATCACGGATTATTTCCAGAATCGCTCACTTGTGGTCTCCAGTGGATCCTGCTCTGTTGCGAGACCTGTGACTCGCGGTTGCCCTCAGGGATCAGTTCTTGGACCAGTATGCTGGAACGTGGTCCTTGATGGGTGGCTGGCTACCGAACATAATTACACTACTAAGATCGCTTACGCAGACGATT
Organism: Mastigoproctus giganteus; assembly: GCF_048544385.1. Lineage (NCBI taxonomy): Eukaryota > Metazoa > Arthropoda > Arachnida > Uropygi > Thelyphonidae > Mastigoproctus > Mastigoproctus giganteus. Next base: position 80,733,652 of record NC_143588.1, read on the forward strand.
TAATTTTCCTTGTTTCTGGAAACTCCGGACTACAACTTGAAATCCGTGCTATTGAAGTCCTATCAGACCTAGATGAGTGTTTGTACACATAAATTAACGCGGAGCGTTAATTTATGTGTACAACACCACTTTTGTTTTGATTTGTGGGCGGTGTCCCAAAACAAAACAAATTATTCTCAAAGGTAAATTAGACCCAAATAGACCTCCGAGTATTAAGATTAAAGAACAATCAATAGAATTAGTTAACTCGTACAAATACTTTGGAATTATGTTAGATAACAAACTTCATTCATTACCCATGCTAAATATGTACTAAGCAAAATCAAGACTTTGGCAGGAAAAATAATCCGAATTACCAAAGGTTCTTGGGGTCTGAAACCCTCCACTCTCAAGCTGTACTACAAATGTATATTTATTCCAATTGTCTGTTATGCTACGGGCGCTTTGGGGCCCCAGTATACCCAGAGTCACGGTGGAAAAAATCTTGACTCAAGCCCAGCGCTTCTTCCTGATTGCAACTTCAAGAGGTTGTCGCACAATTTCAACGTCGGCACTACAGGTAATCAACGGCAAACTACCAATTAAATACGAAGTGCTGTACAATTACTTTCAGTATTGTAGAAGGAAGGGTATTGCGGCACAGTTCAACCAGTTTTCTGTTAACCTGGACGCGCTAGCGAAAGAAGACAACGCTAAATTAAGAAACCAGTTCCTCCAGGAATGGCAAAATGAATGGACTAATGCCAACACTGGAAGAGTGACTACCCTTTTTATACCTCAGGTTGCCGAATTTTATAAAAAACATTGGCCCTGGTTTAATCCGGATCTTCCCCTAACTTTCCTTCTATCCGGGCATGGCAGCCTAAACTGAAAGTTATTTACTCTGGGTTTGGCTGCGTTTCCTCTTTGTAAATGTGGTTCAGAGGAGACAGTCCAACATATAATCTTGGAATGTCTACATTATGTAGACATTCGATTTGAATTTCAGGCATTGACCGAAGTTTACGATGTAAATAACTTTACCAAGTTTTTAGAAGGTAAATAAAATTATCAGGCACTGTGGCTAACTTCGCAGACAAGGCGTTCCGCAGAAGGAAAGGACTGGCCGACTGAAAATAGTTATGTAATAAGTGTGTAATCAATGGGTGGTAATCAATGGGTGCTGCTCTTCGTGGACTAATGTTATTAGTGGAGTTCCACAGGGTTCGGTGTTGGGTCCACTGTTGTTTTGTATATTTATCAATGATATTGATGAAGGTATATCAGGCTTAATATCGAAGTTTGCAGATGATACAAAGGTTGGCAGCATTGTTAATGACAGTATGCTACTCCATCTGGAACTAGATAAGTTGGGAAGATCGGCTAAGAAGTGGCAACTGAAGTTTAACCTTGACAAATGCAAAGTACTGCCTATAGGTAGAAGTAACCCCAGAGAAACATACCAACTGTGTGGTACTACACTTAAGGTGGTAGAAAATGAAAAAGACCTGGGAGTAATTGTGCAGGCAGATATGAAGTTCTCTGAGCAATGCAGACAGGCTGCCAGGGCAGGTCATAGGGTATTGTCAATGATATATAGGAATTTTGCTAGCAGGGAAAAGGAGGTGATTGTCCCTCTGTATAAGGCAATGGTCAGGCCACGCCTTGACTACTATGTACAGGTCTGGAGGCCTTATTTTAGGAAGGATGTAGATTTGCTTGAGCGTGTACAGAGAAGAGCAACACGATTGGTGAGGGGAATGAAGGGATTCTCTTACCAAGAGAGGCTTAAGTTCTGCAAATTGCAGTGGCTGGAGACTAGGCACCTGCGCGGTGATCTGATTGAGGTGTATAAGGCCTTGAATGGGTTGAGCACGCTGAATTCTGATGGGATCCTTCCACTTGTTCAGTTTACGAACCTAAGGGGGCATAAATTCAAATTAAGAAAAGACAGATGTAGAATAGATATGCGGAAATTTGCCTTTAGCCAGCGGGTGGTTAATTGCTGGAACAAACTTCCATCTGTCGTTGTGGAAGTTGATAGGTTGAATAAATTTAAGGAGGAACTGGACAGGCATTTGGAGGGAATGGTGGGATTTTTTTTAGGTTGATGCTGCATGAGCTCATACATTTGCTTTCTTTCTTCACGTGACACTACTACTACTACAATTCGATAAACACTGGAGTAAAATAGCGCACGCCGGTGCAATAGAAAGTGAATAACGTGCCTCACTCTCACTTCATTGCACTTATCCGTTGTATTTAAATCAGTTGAAAAAAAGAGTTTCAGTGTAATTGCAGTTTTATTTATTAAACAACTAGAAGCGTAGTCCGCCTTATTGTTAATGATTTTTTTGAGATGGAGTCTTCCCATTCCTCAGAAGTGAATTTAGAATTATGGGAAAACGATGTCATTACGTATAGAGGAAGAAATTTTGACTTTGAATTTGTTAGTTTACTGGGAAAAGGTTCTTTCGGTTTAGTAATTGAAGCAAAAAGAGATGATATTCACTACGCTTGCAAAATAGTGTCTACGCCGAGATATGGAGAAATCAATTTGTGGCATCTCTCAGTCATTTTAAACGCGACAGAGAAAAATGATGTCCGATAGCTAAAGAAGCTATCGGAGATCATTTTTTCCAAGTAGGTAAGGTAAACGACAAACACTGTATATAAATAATCTTTAAATTTAAATTTATTTCTTATAAATGTGTTACTTTCTAAAATTATTTAATTATATTATTAAGTTTTTAAATTTATTTATTATAAATGTGTTAATTTTTAAAATTAATTAATTAAATTATTAACTTTTTAGATAACATATAAGTTTTCAAATATAAAAATAATAATAAATATTTCAATTATTAAAATATTAAATTTAAATATACATTAACTAATTGTAAAGAGAACTTCAGCCTCATGGAATACAGTTAGTAGAATCAGGTCCACCTCTCAACGGGTGAAAAAGACCTGAATTCGAGTCCCGTTGGGGATGTGAAGAATTTTTATGAGCCTTTTTCAAAACGTGGCTGAGTTAGTCGGTCTCAGGAGTTGGCAGCATGGTTTTTTCTCCCGAAAACTCGGATTTTTCATTCAGAAAATCGGCCTCAGAACACGTAATTTACAGACAATATACAATCTCCCTTGATCAATGATGCTCCTAAAATCCTACTACAAGAACAACACCAAAGCCTCTGTTGTTATGCTCATTTCTGGTCGTTTACTTTAAATAAACACTAAATATACTATTCTGACCATTTAATTGGCGGAATGGCAGCCTCACCGTACAACCACTCGAGTTTCAGTGAACTGCCGTTAAGCGGCAGGACAGTGCACATCCAAGAATTAGCTTAGGCTGACACTGCACTTTATAGCATGTCGTCTGCTAGTGCAATATCGACCTCAAAATGTTTTTTGTGTTCTTGGAATTTGAAATCAGTTTTTGAATGTGAGACTGCCTAAAAATGGGACATTCTTAGTTAACACGGAACAATTTTCAAAAAATAAAATCAAACGAAACTTGCAAAGAATCTGAGACAGCTTCTGTCTTGGATTGAGGAGAATTGAGCACAGTGCAGATTTAATTTCTCCACTTAATGAAAGAGGCCATTAGATATAGCTAGGCTCATAATGTGACTCTTCTTATATACTTTTATATATATAAATTTATGTTTACAACTTCCCCATGTTTCTGGCTATCATCCTGTTTGTGACATATAACTTAATTAAAGTAATAAAACATCATTTTCCCTCTAAGCTTTCAAATAGAAAAATTAAATTCGCACTACTACATCCTACTACCATTTTTCTCATCTCTCTCTTATTCATTCGCATAATAATATCCATTTAGCCATTTTACTACTTTCTTTGTCCATTCTTCATTATTTCTCATGAAATACAAACTTACTCTGTTTTTGCCACATGCAGTGTTGACGTGACAACGATAGCGTTCCATCTGCCACTATCACAGTGTGCTGCTGCAACAGGTTCTAGGAAAGTTAGGCAGATGGTCTGAGAAGTGGCAACTGAAGTTTAACCTTGACAAATGCAAAGCACTTCACGTGGGTAGAGGTAATTCCAGAGAAACGTACCAACTGAGTTGTACAACACCTGAGTGGTAGAACATGAAAAACATCTGGGAGTAATTGTGCAGTGAGATATGAAGTTTTCTGAGCAGTGCAGACAGGCTGCCAGAGCAGCTCAAGGCATCTTGTTAATGATAGCAGGGAAAAGGAGTGATTATCCCTCTGTATAAGGCAATGGTTAGGCCACATCTTTGGTACTGCGTACAGATCTGGAGGCTTCATTTTAGAAAGCATATAAATTGGTTGTGCGTGTACAGAGAAGGGCAATAAGATTGGTGAGGGGAATGAAGGGATCCTCTTATCAAGAGAGACTTAAGTTCTGCAAATTGCAGTGGCTGGAGACTAGGCACCTGCGCGGTGATCTGATTGAGGTGTATAAGGCTTTGAATGGGTTGAGTACGCTGAATTCTGATGGGATCCTTCCGTTTGTTCAGATTACGAACCTAAGAGGGCATATATTCAAAATTAGAAAAGACAGATGTAGAATAGATGTGCGGAAATTTGCCTTTAGCCAGCGGGTGGTTAATTGCTGGAACAAACTTAAATCTGTCGTTGTGGAAGTTGATAGGTTAAATAAATTCAAGGAGGAAGTGGGCAAACTTTCAGAGGAAATGCATGTGTGAAATTTTTTATTTTTATTTTTTTTTTGGTTGATGCTGCATCAGCTTGCTTTCTTGCATCAAATGCCTCTACTAATACTAATGTTAAGTTGTTCAATACCAGTGCAACTCGTTGTGTGGGCAAAGTTGTCCTGTTATGAGAATAAAGGATTGAATAATAAACAAAATACAAATATGCTTAATTTTATATGAGTTTTAGGGGTACTGGATAATGTAAGTAAATAATACTTCCTTAAATGTTATATATCCGTTGAGTGTTTCTAAAACTAATTTTAAATATTTATAACGTTATTAATTTCCATTGTACATATACGAAGATTTATAGGGTGTCTCAGAAATATTGGTACAAACGTTTAGGGGAGGTAGGTAACATCTAAAGGAATGTGAATCGCATAGGAACCCATAACCGGAAACTTCACGGGGCAAAGGCACAAGAAGCAGAAATGACACAAGACAGTAATTAGTGGCAAACATTTATTTGACATAATATTAACAATGGAGTACGAGATGGATGTCCGAATGATGTTACAACAGATGCTCGAAGATTCCACCATGAGACGGCACACACGTGTAACACCGGCGGACACAGTCGAGCACACCTGGAGTTTCTCTAACAGTAGCAGCAGCGCAAACGAGCCTCCCACGAGATCCATTTCCGCCTGCACAGACGATTCATACACGATAGACTGAGGGTCCCGCACAGAAAGAAATCAAGGCTGGAAAAATCAGGTGACCGTGGGGGCCAGGCAACGGGTCCACCACGACCAATCCATCAAAGCCCAAAACGCCTGTTCAAATGATCACGAACACACCTTCCATAATGGGCGTCCCGTCAGGTTGAAACCAAATGTTGCGTCTCACATTTGCTGGAACATCGTCAAGCAACCCTGGTAGAACTTGTTCAAGAAAGATCCGATATTTAGCGGAGTTCATGCGTGATGGTAACAGGTATGGGCCGACTAAGCAGACATCGACTATACCTGCCCACACATTTATTGCCAAGCGATGTTCTACCGCTTGACACGTTGTAGCTGTTTGTAATCCAGTGAAACTTCCCACGACACGAGGATCATTGTAATATTCTAACATTTTTTTTTTTTTGTTCTTTTCCAGACGAAGATTCTTTACTTACAGGACGCTCAGAAATACTCGTGGCGCCCTCTGTGAGCTGCTGGTGCTACAGTTAGAAGAACAGGGGTTGACAATCGACGTTGAAGGCTTTGTTGGGTCAAATAACAGAATAACCCCCACATTATAATTTTGGGTGGGTGTATATATATATACATTTTTTTTTTTTGTCAATAAAAATATATTTATTTGTAAATATTGTCTCTTTTTTTTCTTTGATACTATAAAAAATAAATTTTAATTTTGCCATTGATCAATAATCTTAAACTTTGGAAAGTTACTTTTAGAAATGTAAAAGGCGTTAAATTTCAAATATATAGAGTAAAATTGAAGTTGCACATTTGACCAATAGATGGAGCCATCGTTCACAGTGGACGCGAGTAATTTTTTATGTTTTTTTTTTTACTTTTTTTTTTCAAATCGTAACTGAGTTATTTGATGTCAGCCGGGGTGGTTTTTCCTCGCGGAAAGTCAGGTAGTTCTTCCATTAAAGTGGGTGATGCCCCTAAATTCTAAAAGTTCAGTATCGAGGAAGTTTGAACTACAACACGTAGACCAGTTTTCACGCAATTTAAAATAATTTTATATTCTCTTGGGATGCGCAGTTGGTAGGAGCGCATCCTCCCGACACCGGTTGAAAAAGACCTGAGTTCGAGTCCCATCGATGAATGGAGGAATTGTTATGGGCCTTTTTTCCAACGTGGCCGAGTTAGTCGGTCGCAGGCGAGGGCCACGTCGTTTTTTCTCCCGGAAATTCTCGTTTTTCGTCCAGCAAAACAGAAAATCGACTTCAGAACACGCCCAATTTACAGACAATATACACAGAGCAATACACACCAGATAGCCTTGGTTGCTTATTGCTCCTAAACTCCAACAACATTAAAATTAAATTTATATTTATCATGTCAGTGTGAAATTTCTAGCAGCTCCCAAAATTTTTGACTTAAGGATATTTCGTGCATTTTGGTTGGGGAAGGCATTTATTTACAAGTTATTGATAAGGTGCTGGTCACCTAACAGGTTTATATTATAGACATTTTTATGGCTGCTAATAAAATATTTTTAACAAATAATATTGCATTGTCGGTGTGTTTGATACACGTGAAAATTTTAGAAAAAGCTGAAATTGATCCAGATTCAAAAAACTGAAAAAAACTGATGGCTTGACTGAACGAATATCGGGCCAAACACATCTACCATCTGTATATTAAAAATTTAAGATAAAGGGTTATTAATCACAAAAAAATATAATAATAAACCAAAAAACCCTTGTATTATGACGTTTATGGTCTAAAACCTTCAGATAACATACCGGCTGATAATTCTGCATAGAGGACACATCAAGAACAAAACAACCCAGGTGTGGAAATTAAGGTCCATCGCTATTTCTAAAGGTTACAACCACAAAAATTTTACTTGAGGTATTCTTTAATGATGAGAGTAGATTTATTCTCAGCAGCGAACCTGGACATCAGCTAATCTGGCAAGGGGTTGGCACACGGCATCACCCCGCAAACATCACAGAAAGGGATGGATATAGAGATCGAGGTGTTCTCGTCTGGGGAGGGGTTATCTTGGATGGAAGTACACAACTCCAGATACTTGTTTTATATGTTAGCTGAGGTAATCCTTAACCATGTGCGTGTGTTCCGAGGTGCCTTTGGCCCCGATTTCGTGTTTATGGACGATAACGCCACACCCCATCGCACTGCAGCTCTGAATATGCTTTCTGAATGTGAGGACATTGTTCGTATGAATTGGCCTGCCCGTTCCACCGATCTAAATCCTATCGAACACATATGGGACGCTCTGGGGAGACGCCTAGGGCACATCCACACCCACCAGAAAATATTGACCAGCTGAAGATTGCGCTGACAGAGGAATGGACGATGTTACCGAAAGAACTTTCCATCGACTCTGCATCGACATTAGGGGTGGCCATATCACCTAATGAGGATCACCTCTTCCCTTCGTTGCATCTTTGCCAGTGATGTATCGGTATCATGGAAGCCAGTGTTACGTTGCTATTTTTGAGTAAAATCCCTCTGTACCGTTTTGTTTCCGTTGTTGTGTCGGTGTTGATTCCTTCATCATTTCTGTACCTCAGGAGGTTCCTTTGGTATGCTTTTCCCATATCCAGGCCATTCCTATGAGAAGCTACACGTAAAAACCCGACTGGTTCTTAAATTTTTGCGCACCAGTGTAGAAACAATTCAGGATTCAGGCAGTCTGGAGACCTGGAGCACATATTTTACTGATTAACGTTAACTTCGATATTGGGGACCTCCATAATTTTGGAGCCCCGGGAACAAGTGACCAACCGCGCACCAACCGCGCCTTGGGAAATCCGGCTTTGGTTAGAAAATGACACAGAGAAGAGAGACGTTAAAAATGTTTTTACTTGCTTTATTGCAAAAAAAATTGTAACGAAAAAGCATCGTTCGAACAGCGTTACGAAAATTTCTTTCAGTTTAATTTTTCTTTCAGTGGGATAAATTGAATGAAATAATGCACGCAGCTTCATCTTAGTTCTATACCAGAGGAAAAAGTTTCAAATCTCTAAAAATTGCAGTAGCTTTTCCAGGATAGTGGAAAATATAAACGTGTGATCGAGGAAATTTTCTCACCTAATAAACGGGACAACGTGGACGTATCGTTGGAAAGCTAAAGAATTTAAAAAGAGAAATATTAAGACAGAAAAAAGTTTCGGAAACAGAAATGTGTTCATTTGAAAATTCGCATCTGGTTTCAAGTTATTAGCCGAATGGTGCAAGGAAGCCTGAGGGTTAGACTGCACCAGCCAAAAAATAAAAAAAAGAATTGAGTACCTTAAGACAGAAATAAAACGGGATTCACTAAAAAATGAGAATGATGATTATATCCAGCTGAGGACCCTGGGCGCACAAATTCCATACTCACAGATGTGAGCCCCTGGGGTTGTTGTATTAAAAATTATATATCCTACTTTAGTCATCGAAGACCAATACTTTCAGTAAGTGATATGTAATTATTATTAATAAAAATATCGTTATATTATTATCCACAAATTTTATTAATATCTGAAAATTGAAACGTTTTTAACTCCTGCCGATGACTCTTAAATGTGCAACAGGTTAAATGTTACCTGCAGGATACATTAATAAGTGCCTGGTACTGAATAATTTTATTTATTTATTTTTTGAAATAGGCTATGAAAGACTATTTAACGTGCAAGGTTTCATAAGTTCCATGAACATGTCAAAGCAACTAGGATCATGAACCGTACAAATTGAGGTACATAACTGCTTCCTTTTATGACAATATTACGTATCGTAGGTCGTTCGCACGTAGTTGTGTTTGAGAATTGTGTTGTTATTGGTTTTATAAGCATCGGCAAGTAAGGCCACATTCCTCTGGACGGTAAACCCCGAGTTTCAGGGAAAAAAAACCATTCCACCCTCGCCCGAGACCAACTACTCAGCCGTGTTGTGAAAAAGGCCCATAAAAATCATTGACGGGATTCGAACCCACGTCTTTTCCACCCGGAGTGAGGAGGACGGCGATCTTACCAACACTTCAATATACCGATGATCATAATAAAATAATTATAGTGGGACTTCACTTATCCGAAACGTCGATTATCCGAGTTAATGAAGAAACCACAATACAACAGCTACACGCTCACACAAATAACCTTGTTTTATGAAAGTTTAAATATTTTAATAAAAGCAATTTAACTTAAAACTACTAAGGCTGAACTTGCTTTTGTTTAGCAACGTCACGAGATAAAATCTCTTTGTATTTTAAGTTAGTTTGTTAAAATTTCTTTATTTTCGTGATAAACTACGGTTTAACTGTTTTCAAAATACGGAGTGTGATAAAAATGTTCGGAGACTGACACAACAGGGTGTCTCAAAAATATTGGTACAAACGTGTAGGGGAGGTAAGCAACATCTAAAGGAATGTGAACCCATAACCGGAAACGTCACCGTATGTCGGTACACGGCGCTGTTCATCAGTTCGCGAGACGGAAAATTTCTGGTTTACTCATTCAAGCAGTAGTCGCCGCACAAAGAGCATGCATCGATATACGAACAGTGAGCTGGCAGACATGCACCTAGTGTATGGATTAGCAGAGGACCCGCACGGTGTGCGCCCCCAAGCGGCAGAACATCGCTTGGCAATAAATGTGTGGGCAGGTATGGTCGGTGACTGCTTAGTTGGCCCATACCTGTTACCATCACGCATGAACTCCGCTAAATATCGGATCTTTCTTGAACAAGTTCTACCAGGGTTGCTTGAGGATGTTCCAGCAAATGTGAGACGCAACATTTGGTTTCGACATGACGGGGCGCCTGCCCCTTATGGAAGGTGTGTTCGTGACCATTTGAACAGGCGTTTTGGGTTTTCATGGATTGGTCGTGGTGGACCCGTTGCCTTTGCCCGCCACGGTCACCTGATTTATCGAGTCTTGATTTCTTTCTGTGGGGGCCCTCAATCTATCGTGTATGAATCGTCTGTGCAGGCGGAAATGGATCTCGTGGGAGACTCGTCTGCGCTTCTGCTACTGTCAAAAAACTGCAGATGTGTTCGACTGTGACCGCCAATCCATGCTGCGTCGGTGTTACACGTGCATCGTGTCTCAGGGTGGAACCTTCGAGCATCTGTTGTAACATCATTCGAGCATCCATCTCGTACTCCATTGTTAATATTATGTCAAATAAATGTTTGCCACTAATTACTGTCTTGTGTCATTTTTGCTTCTTGTGCCTCTGCTACTACTTTCCCGTGACGTTTCCGGTTATGGGTTCCTACGCGATCCACAATCCTTTTGATGTTACCTACCTCCCCTAAACGTTTGTACCAATATTTTTGAGACACCCGATAAATCTTCGTATATGTTCAATGGAAATTAATAACTTTATAAATGTTTACAATTAGTTTTAGAAACACTCAACGGATATATAACATTTAAGGTAGTATTATTTACTTACATTATCCAGTACCCCTAAAACTCATTTCAAATTTAGAATATTTGTATTTTGTTTATTATTCAATCCTTTATTCTCATAACAGGACAACTTTGCACACACAACGAGTTGCACTGGTATTGAACAACTTAAAATTAGTAGTAGTAGAGGCATTTGACGCAAGAAAGCAAGCTTATGCAGCATCAACCAAAAAAAAATAAAAATAAAATTTTCACACATCCATTCCCTCTAAAGGTTTGTCCACTTCCTCCTTGAATTTATTTAACCTATCAACTGCCACAACAAAAGATGGAAGTCTATTCCACCAATCAACTACCCGATGGATAAAAGCAAATTTCCGCACATCTATTCTACATCTGTCTTTTCTTAATTTGAATTTATGTCCCCTTAGGTTTGTAATCTGAACAAGTGGAAGGATCCCATCAGAATTCAGCGTGCTCAACCCATTCAAGGTCTTATACACCTCAATCAGATCACCGCGCAGGTGCCTAGTCTCTAGCTACTGCAATTTGCAGAACTTATGCCTCTCTTGGTAAGAGGATCCCTTCATTCCCCTCACCAATCTTGTTGCCCTTCTCTGTACACGCTCAACCAATTTACATCCTTCCTAAAATGAGGCCTCCAGACCTGTACCCAGTACCGAAGATGTGACCTGACCATTGCCTTGTACAAAGGGATAATCACTCCTTTTCCCTGCTATCATTAACAAGATCCCTTGAGCTGCTCTGGCACCTGTCTGCACTGCTCAATAAACTTCACATCTGACTGCACAATTATTCGCAGTTCTTTTTCATTTTCTACCACTCTAGGTGTAATACAACCCAGTTGGTACGTTTCTCTGGGATTACCTCTACCCACATGAAGTGCTTTGCATTTGTCAATGTTAAACTTCAGTTGCCACTTCTCAGACCATCTGCCTAACTTTTCTAGAACCTGTTGCAGCAGCACACTGTCATAGTGGCAGATGGAATGCTATTGTTGTCACGTCAACACTGCATGTGGCAAAAACAGAGTAAGTTTGTATTTCATTAGAAATAATCAAGAATGGACAAAGAAAGTAGTAATATGGCTAAATGGATATTATTATGCGAATGAATAAGAGAGAGATGAGAAAAATGGTAGTAGGGTGTAGTAGTGCGAATTTAATTTTTCTATTTGAAAGCTTAGATGGAAAATGATGTTGTATTACTTTAATTAAGTTATATGTCACAAACAGGATCATAGCCAGAAACATGGGGAACGTGTAAACATAAATTTATACATATTAAAGTATATAAGAAGAGTCACATTATGAGCCTAGCTATATCCAATGGCCTCTTTCATTAAGTCCGAGTAATTAAATCTGCACTGTTCTCAATTGTCCTCAATTCAAGACAGAAAGTGTCTCAGATTCTTTGCAAGTTTCGTTTTATTTTATTTTTTGAAAATTGTTCCGTGTTAACTAAGAATGCCCCATTTTTCGGCAGTCTCACATTCAAAAAGTGATTTCAAATTCGAAGAACACAAAAAACATATTGAGGTCGATATTGCACTAGCAGACGACATGCTATAAACTGCAGTGTCAGCGTAAGCTAATTCTTGGATATGCACTGTCCTGCCGCTTAACGGCACTTCACTGAAACTCGAATGGTTGTACGGTGAGGCTGACATTCCGCGAATTAAATGGTCAGAATAGTATATTTAGTGTTTATTTAAAGTAAACGACCAGAAATGAGCATAACAACAAAGGCTTTGGTGTTGTTCTTGTAGTAGGATTTTAGGAGCATCATTGATCAAGGGAGATTGTATATTGTCTGTAAATTACGTGTTCTGAGGCCGATTTTCTGAATGAAAAATTAGAGTTTTCGGGAGAAAAAACCATGCTGCTAACTCCTGAGACCGACTAACTTAGCCACGTTTTGAAAAAGGCTCATTAGAATTCTTCACATCCTCGACGGGACTCGAATTCAGGTCTTTTTCACACATTGAGTGATGGACGCGATTCTACTAACTGTACTCCATGAGGCTGAAGAAGAACTCTTTACAATTAGTTAATGTATATTTAAATTTAATATTTTAATAATTGAAAAATTTATTATTATTTTTATATTTTAAAAATTATATGTTATGTAAAAACTTAATAATTTAATTAAAAAATTTTAAAAATTAAAACGTTTATAATAAATAAATTTAAAACATTAATAATTTAATTAAATAATTTTACAAAGTAACACATTTATAATAAATAAATTTAAATTTAAAGATTATTTATATACAGTATTTTAAAAATTTACTGTATCGTACTGAAATTCTGAATGATGAATTCTTAACACTGTAGTATAATTTAAATATTTCCTTAAAACGGGCTCTCCGTACCTTGGTCTTGATACTATTTTCATCGCGTAATGAACTTTCAGGTTTTCTGCTTCAACAACAAGCCCAAATGCTCCTCTTGCAACGATCCGGGCAAATTGATACTCGAGGTTTCTTTCAACATGTCCAATCACATCTTTCTCCCACACCTCCAAATTTATATTTAATCAATCAGATGATACCATATTTACTGATTTAAAAAATAATGCAACTTTGCGTCTTTCATAAAACTCTAAGTACGGTACACGAATAAATTATTCACTCAGACTAACGATTCATCTGATTTAAATACAACGGATAAGTGGAATGAGCTGAGAGTGAGGCACGTTATTCAATTTCTGTTGTTGTTGCACGGGCGTGCGCTGTTTTCCTCCAGTGTTTATCCAGCATTAAAATGGTTGGCTCTAGGAGGGGATGTAGACGGATGCCTTTGTGGCGGTTTATCGCCTTTGGATTGTTTAATATGTTAAGTGCCTCTCGCCATAGGCTGTGGCGAAAGTGTCGTCAGTGGTCTACTATTTTGAAGTCACGTTTGAGATCAAGATCGTGGTTGGTGGCCCAAAAATGTTCCGCGACTGCGGACTACCAATGCTTTCTTACAGTACACAATTAGTCATATCTATAATTAAAAAAAATTGTTAAAAACCAAACATGGGACAACAATTGGGCTGTTTTGACTTTGCATAGCAGGCAATCTTGTTTATAGGACTGGAAACTGAAAATTTTTCAAATTATTTCAATTACTAGTTGGTGGTTAGTTGAAGAGTTTTAGGCGCATAAGCAGCTTAGGCCACACTGCTCTGTATAGAATGTATCTAAATTGCGTGTTTTCTCTGGTCGATTTTCCGTTCGCTCAACAAAAAAACTGAGTTTCCGGGATAAAAATCATGCTACCTTCGCATGAGATCGACGAATTCAGCCAAGTTGTAAAAAAGGTCCATAAAAATTCCTCTTCATTGACGGTATTCACACTCAAATCTTTTCCAACCGGTGTGAGGAGGACAAGTGATTTTTACCCACTGTGTTATCCACGAGGGCATATTGATGGCACGTGATCTTGTCGCTTATATCCGATACATACATTTATCTGTAAAATGCGTGTTCACTGGCCGATTTATTACGAAAAAATCGGCCAATGAACACCCATCTCTCCGAAAGAGTGGTAGATGGCGATTTATCGTGCAGACTACGCGGCCACAGAGGACTTTTATAACGGAATAATGGACGACAAAACAAACATTTTTGTCCAGATAATCCAAACTCCTAATAATCACCATAATGGAAAGCTCAAATGTGACAAAACAATAAATAATGGTAATAAAATATGTATTTTATTACGATTAACTACGAATAATAAAATATTGCTAATACTTTTGCTTCTATCGGGAGCAAAATTGTTTTTTTGTTTGATTTTCTATCCAAAACAGATGACAGCCGTTCGATCTCTTCCAATTCTTTGGGTCTTAATCTAATGGATTTTAATGCCATTGTAATTATGCCAATTGGACGTTAAATTGCATGAAAAGTGGAATATATATGTTGTTGTTCAAAGCAGTCTGCGCGGGTAGACTTTCCCACACCGGGTGGAAAAGGCCCGAGTTTGAATACCGTCCATGACTCGAGGAACTTTAATGGACTTTTTTCATTCTGTGGCTCAGTTATTCGGTCTCAGGCGTAGCTAGCAAGGTTTTACCCCCATAAACTAGGGTTTTTCGTTCAGCAAAACAGGCAAATCTGCCAGAGAACACACGCGATTAACAGACGTAAGACAGAACGGCAGATGAATTTAATAATTCGGGTGGCCAAATTTCAGCACGGTACGTATAATGTATTTAGGAAGGATAGAAGGGGTTACGCTTCTTATCAAAAGCAGCCTGAGCGCGACGAAAGTCTTCTCGGATTCAGACGTTTCTCACGTTAAAATAGAATCTGTATGGTGTGAGATAGTTGGAAGCAAAGGTACAAAGAGAGTGGGAGGAATCTCCAGGCCAGATGATCGTAAAGATTACGATCTACATACAAATGGCATGGGCAAGTAAGCATCAATATATTTTTCTGGGCGGCCATTTTAATTTTCCTCTAATTGATTGGAGCAAATGGGAGGGAAATTTCGCAAAGGGCACAAAATTTTTAAATCAACTAGATCATTGCTATTAGTATCAACACATCAGGGAAAGTACCAAGGAAAAGAATACTCTAGACGTCATCTTTCATCAGGTATGAACCGGATGACGTAATAGGGCTGACAGTAGAAGAACCAGTAACAGGAAATGATCACGTTGGACGATGAAGAGAGAGAGAGAGAGAGAGAGAGAGAGAGAGAGAGAGAGAGAGAGAGAGAGAGAGAGAGAGAGAGCAGTAGTTAAAGGCAAAGGAATGGGTTGTAACTTCAGGGAAGGAAATTACGACGGCTGAAGGTGCTACGTGTCCTCTATTCAGAGGGTTAGCTATTTTGACAGGGTCACTCAACAGCTGGACTTTGGGAATTATTTCGACATTGTTTATTTGGATTTCAGCAAAGCTTTTGACTCAGTCCCACAGGAGCGGTTGCTTTATAAGCTGGAATAAGTTGGAATCACTGGGAAAATCCTTAGATGGATAGCTGGATGGCTTCAGGGCAGGAGGCAGCCTGTTCTGATAAATGGTTATTCCTCAGATTGGGTTGATGTAAGAAGTGGGGTTCCCCAAGGATCAGTATTAGGACCACTGTTGTTTTCGATTTCCATGAACGACATCGATGAAGGGATAGAGGGCGTGGTGTTTAAATTGCAGATGACGTAAAGATCGGTAGAGTAGTTAATAATCGCTGCCAAGTAGAGCTTCTTCAGTGTGACCTCGCACCTTTCTAGCCAGGTGGGCAGCAGCAGCAGCAGTGCATAGCACATTCTTCTTGATTAGACCAGGGTTCGAGCCCGTGATCACCAAATACGGAGGATACCGAAAAGTGAGAGAATGACCACCGCATATCCCCGGGGCAATATGGCTTTATTGCTAATGCTCCTAAAAAACAAATAACAAACAAACAACAGAGTGACCAAGAGAGACTTCAGGGATGGTCAGAAAAATGGCAGCTATGCTTTAATCCAACAAAGTGTAAATTATTACACCTGGGAAACAGTAATCCCAAAATAACTTATTCATTTGTGGAGTTCAACTAAATTCGGTAGTGGAGGAAAGGGACTTGGGTGTTACGATATTTAATTCTCTGAGCATTGTAAACAGGTTGCAAGGAAGGCCCATGGTGTCCTTTCGATGATCTATCGAAAAATTGCTAGTAGAGATAAAGACGTCATAATCCCATTATATACAGGGTGTCTCAAAAATATCGGTACAAGCGTTTAGGGGAAGTAGGTAACATCTAAAGGAATGTGAATCGCATAGGAACCCATAACCGGAAACGTCACCGTAAGTCGGTACACGGCGCTGTTCATCAGTTCGCGAGAGAAGAGGGAAAATTTCTGGTTTACTCATTGAAGCAGTAGTCGCCGCACGAAGAGCATGCATCGGTATACGAACTGTGAGCTGGCAGACATGCACCTAGTGTATGGATTAGGAGAGGGCAAGGGACGAGCCGCTCAACGAATTTACGGAGAACGCTTCCCAGACCAACATGTAACGGACCACCGTTTGTTTGCGCGTGTGCATCAAAATTTGTGCGATTATGGGTCATTTACAGGTAACACGAGTAGGGCGGGCAGGCCATGGAAGAAATTGTGTTGAATGCCGTCCCGTCCAGAATAATCCTACTACCAGCACACGTGCCGCTGCCTCTGCCTTAGGAGTGTCTCGTTGCAGTGTACAGTGTGTCTGCCACCACGATTCTTTACACCCCTTTCGTCTCCAAAGGATTCAGTTACTGCTTCTCCACGATCGTCCTGCACGTGTGGCTTTTGCGCAGTGGTGTCTCCAAGAAAGCGTTCAACAAGATTTGAATTTTCCAGCCTAAGTTTTTTCACAGATGAGGCTTATTTCATTCGGGAAGGCTTATTCAATCAGTAAAATGCTCATGTGTAGGCTCACGACAACTCACACGATGTGCGCCCCCTTGCGGCACAACATCGCTTCGCAATAAATGTATGGGCAGATTTGGTCGGTGACTGCTTAGTCGGCTCATACCATCCCGCATGAACTCCGCTAAATATCGGATCTTTCTTTAACAAGTTCTACCAGGGTTACTTGACGATGTTCCAGCAAATGTGAGACGCAAGATTTGGTTTTAACATAATGGGACGCCCATTATGGAAGGTGTGTTCCTGATCATTTGAACAGGCGTTTTGGGCGTCGGTGGATTGGCAGTGGTGGACCCGTTGCCAGGCCTGGCCCCCACGCTCACCTGATTTATCGAGCATTGATTTCTTTCTGTGGCTGAGGCCCTCAAATCTATCTATCGTGTAGGTGTAAAGTGTAAAGTGTATTGATGTCTAACGGCACCAGGAGTTTCCCCCATCTCCGCGTTGCGTTCATTGTGGGTGTACCAGTTCACTGGGAAGGCCAGAGATTTAAAAGTGTGTGGATTTTGTACATGTGTAGTGTTGTGTATCGTTGTTCATCTGGCAGTTTAGCCGCCGGACCCCTACTGAGGCCCAACGTTGCCCAAACTTGGCCTCGTGGAGGCAGACTAGGTACACAGAATGAAATTTTACTCTGGCAGGTCCTGCCACCTTCTTTCCTGAGATTTCAGTGACTAGGGCCTTAAAAAAAAACACTCAGTACGGGTGAGTGATGGAATTAGGAAAGCCAATTGAGGTTTATGCGGTTTAATTTGGACGAAATTAACTTTTTGCAGTTTGTGTGGGGTTTTACGCTGGCGTATTGAATAGAGTAGGGGGGAAAAGACAGAAGTACGGGGACGATAGAGAAGGCGACCCCAGGATTTTTAGTGAGGCAGGTCCAAGCAACAGCAGGAGAAGAATAAGGCTTGGCAGGGGTGGGGGGACACAAGACTGTCTCCTCCTCCCCAGCAGGGGAAAGGGAGTAAAGGTACCAGACAAGGGAGCCCAGTACAGATCGCCATCAGGCATTGAGAGTTGTGAGCACGTGGGGGTCCAAGTGATCTCAACCGGATCTTCTTTGGTGATCTTTTTCAACCTAGGAGTCAAATCCAAGTCGCAAGGTCATGAGCAGTCTCGTCCTATGGTTGGTCATGTAACCTGTTCAGGTCGCCTATTGTGCATGTTATGAGGATGCAGCCTCGGGTCCTGGTGATATCATTTTCTTAGTTCGTGCGATGGCCATTTCGTTTAGTCATCCAGCTAGTGGTCGAGTGCGAATAATTTGTATCCAGTTCATGTCAAGTCCTGTGTCAGTTTGTCTTTGGTTCAGACGTAGGTCTTCCTGGTTGTCAGTTCCCTCCTGAAGAAGGCTAAATGATGGTCACGTTCGTGATTGTGGGTTATTTGGTACAGTTTTCTTGTGCGTTCCGGTTTTCTCCAGTCCTAGTTTTGGGATTCATCATCAGCTTCCGGGTGCTGTGCATGGTGGTTTGCTACAAATGCTCGCCTTCTAGCAAGGAGTTTCTGTGCAAAGATGGTAAGGGCTTTGTATTCTTCTTCCGAGTCGAGAAGATGCTGTTTCATGTTCTGCGGTAAGAAGGTGATGGCAGTGGTGAGCGTGCATCGCAGGTCCTCATACTGGTCGCAGTCATACATGAGATGTTGCCATGTCTCCTGGCGGCCACACATCTCTCGTGTATCTGTGGCCGCCAATCTATCGTGTATGAATCGCCTGTGGAGACAGAAATGGATCTCGTGGCGAGACTCATCTGCGCTGCTGTTACTCTCAAAGGAACTCCAGGTGTGTTCGACCGTGTCCGCCAATCCATTATGCCTCGTTGTCATCGCGTCTCATGGTGGGACCTTCGAGCATCTGTTGTAACATCATGAAATGCATCCATCTCGTATTCCATTGTTAATATTGTGTCAAATAAACGTTTGTTCCAATATTTTTGACACAACCTATATATCTTGTATAGGTACAATGGAAATTAATAACTTTATAAATGTTTAAAATTTGTTTTAAAAACAGAGATGAGATATATAACATTTTAGAAAGTATTATTTACTTCTATCATCGAGTACCATTAAAATTCATTTAATAATTGGCATATTTGTATTTTGTTTATTATACAATCCTTTATGCTCATAACAGGACAACTTTGCCCGCACAACGAGTTGCACGGGTATTGAACAACTTAACATTAGCATTAGTAGAGGCATTTGATGCAAGAAAGCAAGCTTATGCAGCATGAGCCAAAAAAAAATTAAAAAAAAAATTTCACACATCCATTCCCTCTAAAAGTTTGTCCACTTCCTCCTTGAATTTATTGAACCTATCAACTTCCACAACAGCAGATGGAAGTTTATTCCACCAATCAACTACCCGCTGGCTAAAGGCAAATTTCCACACATCTATTCTACAACTGTGTTTCCCCAATCTGATTTATGTCCTGAGTACGTAATCTGAACAAGTGGAAGGATCCCATCAGAATTGAGCGTGCTGAACCCATTCAACGCCTTATATATCTTGACATCCATTCCGCATTTGATGCCATCTATATACCTCATCTCCTACGTCTCTTAGAAAACTACTTCAATTTTCGCGGCGATGTTCTCTGGTTCCTAGAATCCCTCCTATCGAAGAGGACCCTTGTTCTAAAGATCGGAACAAAGACCTTCACGCGTCACATAACTGCCGGTATACCTCAAGGGGGGGTCCTGTCTGGCATTCTCTTCTCAGCAATCATGGTGCCATTCGTGACCAATAAGTGCAATTGGATCACATATGCTGACGATGTCAAGCTCCTTACTAGAATATCGCCATCCAACTCGGCAGCCGAAATCACTCAGCAAATCACTAGCAAACTGTAGGATATGGCTGACTACCTCAATACCTTCAACCTCCAAATCAACCCCCTAAAATCGGCACGAATAACGTATTCTATAAAGGACAGGCCAACAACGTTGGAGCCTGTGCTTAACGGCTCCTCAGTTCCAAGTGTTCAAACACACAAAGATCTGGGGGTCGTTTTCGACTCCAAACTATCTTTCAACGATCACGTAAACCTCATACAGTCGAGGCTGAATTCACTACGCTGGGTCGCCAAACAACAGCTGCTCCACACCACCGACCCACAACTGGTAAAAAGATACATCGTATCAATAATTTACCGGACAATACTGTATGCTTCAGAGATATGGGCCTCTGCTGCCGAATCCAACGTTAAAAGAATATTCTCTGCCGAATTCTGGCTTCTAAAATGGGCCAACAGCAAACTCCACCTTCCCCCAGCTCTCAGATCAATGCAGTTAGCAGAAGCTCTTCACCTCCGGTCCTACATCGGAGAAAGAAGGCTGCTGTTCACCATCAAGATGGCCACCGGTAAAATTACAGAGCCGATCTTCTGGGATCACCTCCGGTCTTCAGCACAGCTGCTAGCAAACCGTAACCGGCTAGTAGTAACCGACAGATTCCTGCCAAAGCAAATGCTGCCCTCACTGCAAGCCATCGACGGGGACCTCCAAGAAGTGGTCAATAATAAAAAATACAGGAAGGGTATCCTCGTCGAACTGAAAATGTAAAACTGTGCTTTGTTAATAATCTGATTTATCTTTTTTTCTCCTGCGTATCTCTTTTGTAAATATGTTTTGTTAACCCCTGGCACCACCATGCCGTGACGGGACTAATTGTATGTCTATCATTGCTGCAATTAAATATTCTATTCTATTCTATTCTATTCTATTATACACTTCAATCAGATCACCTCGCAGGTGTCTAGTCTCCAGCCACTGCAAATTGCAGAACTTAAGCCTCTTGGTAAGAGGATCCCTTCATTCCCCTCACCAATCTTGTTGCCCTTCTCTGTACACGCTCAACCAATTTACATCCTTCCTAAAATGAGGTCTCCAGACCTGTACGCAGTACTCAAGATGTGGCTTGACAATTGCCTTATACAAAGGGATAATCACTGCTTTTCCCAGCTAACAAAATTCCTGTTTATCATTAACAAGATCCCTTGAGCTGCTCTGGCAGCCTGTCTGCACTGTTCAGAAAACTTCATATCTGATTGCACAATTACTCAGACGTCTTTTTCATTTTCTACCACTCTAGGTGTAGTAGAACCCAGTTTGTACGTTTCTCTGGGATTACCTCTACCCACATGAAGTGCTTTGCATTTGTCAATGTTAAACTTCAGTTGCCACTTCTCAGCCCATCTGCCTAACTTTTTTAGAACCTGTTGCAGTAACACACTGTCATAGTGGCAGATGGAACGCTATTGTTGTCCCGTCAAAACTGCATGTGGCAAAAACAGAGTAAGTTTGTATTTCATGAGAAATAATGAAGAAGGTACAAATAAAGTTGTAAAATGGCTAAATGGATATTATTATGCGAATGAATAAGAGAGAGATGAGAAAAATGGTATATTTAATGGTAAAGTTAATGTATATTTAAATTTAATATTTTAATATTTGAAAAGTTAATTATTATTTTAATAATAATGAACAAGTAATGGAAGTTTTGGAAGTAGTTCAATACCAGTGTAACTCGTTGGGCAGGAAAAGCTGTCCCGTTATTAGCATAAAGGAGAGTATAATAAACTGTAGTTAACAAAATACAAGTGTCAAAATTTTAAATGAGTTTGAAAGGTACTGGATAATGGAAGTAAACAATTCTTCCTAAATGTTATATATCTTTTGAATGTTTCGAAAACTAATTTTAAAAGTTTGTTAGATTATTATTTTCCATTGTACATATACGAAGATATTCAGGGTGTCTCTAGAATATTGGTACAAACGTTTAGGGGAGGTAGGTAACATCTAAAGAAATGTGACTCGCATAGAAACCCATAACCTCTACTACTACTTTCCCGTGTCGTTTCCGGTTATGTGTTCCTCGTGGATAAACATTGAAATCGCACTTGGGTTCAATTAGAAGTCATACTACGTTTTGGAGCTGATTTTTGGTGATTATTCACTGAATGACGCATTCTATCCGATCCCGTTGATAAACGAGCCATTAATGGGGTCCATCCGTGCTTCTTTTGAACATTTACCTGTAAAGAAAAAAAGGTAGAAATATAAAATAGTTCCGACAACGGTTAAACAATTAATTTCAAATAAACAACAGGTTGGAATATCTCAATAAATTAGAAAATTTGAACTTACCTGTGCACACTTGGATATCAACAGAAATGCCACTGTGAAAGAAGACCAGAGAGAACTGGTAATATAAAACAGAGGGGTGTTTCAACAAATGTCTCATCTGTTAACATCATTCCACTATGCATTAAGTGAATTGCAGCATCAATATTGTGCCATAAACACGCAATTATCAAAGGATTATGACCAGCTACATCCTGTGAATCAATATCGCTGCATCCAGATAAAAGCAGTGCCTCTGTAATATCTGAAAGAGAAACAACGATTTTGTTTGAGTCGAGGGTTTTTGCTGTACACACAAATTACTATTTATAATGAAACAGTTTAACTTTGATAACCGATTGTAGATTCCATATCAACGTCGTTCCTGATTTTATAACTTTTAAAAGAAATATTTCCAAGTGACGGAAGAAGACCCGTGCAATTGGAGAAGATCCATTATAAGTTCAAATTTGTGTTCGAATACTGTGAGAGTGGGCTGAAACAGGACACAGAATTCCTGAGTGCTGAAATAGTTCCTTAAAAATTCCCTCTTCAATCAATCCACTACTTTGAGAGATGCATTGGTCAGATTACTACAGGCTATTTAGCAGATATTGACGAAGACCCATCCACAAAATATTCGAACGATTATTGGGCCAAAATTAGTTCTGAACTGACGAGCTCTGTAGATGGAATTTGTGCCGACCCGGCTATCCGGGTGGGTAAAGTGCCTGCCTGGAAACCCAAAGGTACCGGGTTCGAATCCCGCCTCGGGCTTGGATCAGAGTACTGCAAAAATCTTGGGAGGTGCACTATGGCCACAGAAGCCGATGCGCCAACAACTAACACAAAAAAAAAAAAAAAAAAAGATGGAGTTTGTACGGTGAACGTAGAAATATTGTAAATTATAGAATTTTTATACATTTTAAATATCAGTTTATTATTGGTGTTACTTAAATCTAACGGAACTTACACTACGTGTGGCGGTTAGCAAAAATATAGACTTCCAATTTCAAGAATATTTGAGAATGTTCCAGTAGGGTGCAGAGGACTCCTGAATGTGATAGAACATTGTAGAAGAATCCTGAATTGGCAGCACGTTGTAGATGATCCTAGGATATTCTGGAGAGTGGGAGTATCGTTTCAATATCACAGAAGACTACAAATGAGTGCAGAGTGTTTTTCAATAAAATAAAATGCCGAGTAAGGTTTGTAACATCGGTCATTCACAAATAGTAGTTTATTCCAAGTTTTGAATGTTTCCGGACAAACGTGGCAAGAAATAAGAAACTGACGATTGCCAGAAACCAGGAGTTCCGTTTAAAGAAGTACAAACTGCGATTCTACGATTCGAAGGAGAAATGGCAGACCTCGATCAGGTCGACTGCACGTAACAAAGGCAGCGCAAGAAAAGAGCAGAACACTGATTTTTAAGCGCAATCGATCACTTACTGCATCTGAAATTCTGGCTGAGTTTCTTCTGAACACAGAAATTCCCATGTCTTCATGTACAGGAAAACTTCGTCTTAAACAAGTAGGACTTCGTGGTCCAGTAGCTGAATGAAAGTCCATATTAAAAGCGGAAAAATCGAAAGAAATAGTTCTCTTGGACAAAAATCCATCAACATTGAACAGTTGAGCGGAAAAACGTGCTGTGGACGGTTGAAAAGAAATTTGAAGGTTTTGAATCCAAATTAACAGTTTATGTGAGATGATCAAGTGGATAAAACTTTTTTCCAAAATTATTTAGTGCCTACAGTCAAACCTGGTAGTGGTGGTTCCATCATGATTTGGGGTTACTTCTGTTTTTCTGTATTGGGTGACATCGTCAGAATTGTAGGATGTTTAAGAAAAGGATATAAATGTATTCTTGAACATTATGAAATATCATCTTGACTTCCACTTTGTGGAAGAAACTTTACATTACAAAAAGGCAGTGATCCACAAGGGGTGTTGGACCGTGTCAGCCAATCCATGGTGTGTCGGTGTCACGCATCCATCTCGTCTCATGGTGGAACCTTCGAGCATCTGTTGTAACATCATTCGAGCATCCATCTCGTACTCAATTGTTAATATTATGTGAAATAAATGTTTGCCACTAATTACTGTCTTGTGTCATTTCTGCTTCTTGTACCTCTGCTACTACTTTCCCGTAAGGTTCCCAGTTATGGGTTCACATTCCTTTATATGTTACCTGCCTCCTCTAAACGTTTCAACCAATATATTTTTTTTTTTGCCGACCGGGATAGCCGGGTGGGTAAAGTGCCTGCCTGGCAACCCAAAGGTCGCGGTTTGGAATCCTGCCTCAGGGTTGGATCAAAGTATTGCAAAAACCTTGAGAGGTTCATTATGGCCACAGATGCCGATGCGCCACCAACTGACAAAAAAATAAAATAAATAAAATAAAATAAATAAATAAATAAATAATATTTTTGAGACACACTGTATATCTTCGTATATGTAAAATGGAAATTAATAATTTAATAAACTTTTAAAATTAGTTTTAGAAACATTCGGAAGATATATAACATTTTAAAGCGTATTATTTACTTCGGTTATCCAGTACCGCTAAAACTCATTTAAAATTTTACACATTTTTATCGTGTTTATTATACAATCCTTTATGCTCATAACAGGACAACTTTGTCTGCACAACGAGTTGCACAGGTATTGCACTACTTCCAAAAGAATGGTCTCGCAATCATAAATGAAGTCTGCTTTACTTTGCAAAACAGTCAAAAGTGGACATTTTCAACATTTATTATACTTTTTTTCTAATTGATGATTATCATTACAATTTTCTGGAATTTTGAATCTCCTGTCTCATCTTTACGGTCACCAAAGTAGGGGTGCTTAAGGACAACTGATCTTTCTTTACAAGCAGTTTGTTAAATTTAAAATAAATCAGACGAAGAGATCGTATAGTTTTCTTCGGGGAGATTAATTCAACCACTGAAAAAACATCACAGAGACAGGGGATGGGTGAAGAATAAGATGGGGTTGGATTTGCATCAATTCATCCCTAACAAAGAGCCAAACTTCGTCGTCTCTCCCTGCGCCAAAGGTCAAAAACGCCACTAGCATAACGAAGAAAACTTTAGCGAATAAAGCCAAGAAGGTAGTTAAGAAAAAGGTTATAAAGAAGAAGGTAACCACAGGAAAAAAAAGCTAAGAAAACTAAAGCGGGAAAGAAAAATATAAAAAAGAAATCAGCTAAGAAAGGAAGAAAACCCGCAAAGAAACGCAGGAAATAGATAATTACTTTATATGGAAAGAGGCCGGAATTCTGTTCGTTATATATGCGCTGTTTTCTCTAATTTCTTAGACTTTTGGCCAAGCTTGAAATCCGTACTTCAGAATCAAGAATAATCACCGTTAAAGTAAATTAAAATAATGTTTTTGTTTCAAAATGTTGTTTCACATATGTGTATTTTCATGTTATTTTTCATATGTGTTTTCATATGTGCATATTTCATATGCACATATGAAAATATTTGTAATATTTGTAATATTTATTATTTCTAAAATTATTTGTAATATTTGTAAAATAATAAGAGGAGTTTAGCTCGATGTAGTACGTAGAACACTTCCGTATGATTCACTCGAGAAATTAAAACGAAAAAATCGACAACTCATCGTTACATTAGAGTGAAATATAAATAATTAAATAATTAAAAACCAATTTAACGCAATTAAAAAGAATCTAACCAAAATTTTCATTCCTGTGAACACGACATACGGTCGAAAAGTATTGTCAGCTTCAGGAAGGAAAATCGTTTTGAATATTTTCGTTACATTCTTTTTAATTGCGTTAAATTGATACTCGCATCATTATTTATTATTTTTTTCATTTAATATTTAGAGAACAGTTTTCAAATATTTTAAAAATATTCCTTAGACATTGTACGATGGGAGTCATTTTGTTTTACCTAAATCGTGTGTATCAACGGCGCAGGCGCTTCAACTGAAATGAAATCATGTCCGTTAGCTTCGAATGACGAACTTTAAATAAACATTATAATATTCAGAACTACGTATTGGGTGCATTATAATCTTTATTTTTTTTTATAAAAAATTATCGTGTTAAAAGAAAATCAAAAGACTCTTGCCAAATTTTTCAGGATTCGCTATCGAACACAGAGGTTGGTAGCGAATCCTGAAAAATTTAGATGATAAGCTAACTTTCACAGCTACAGTTATTAGTATATTATGTTGTTGAGGTTGTCGGATCAAATACAAGTAAATAAAAGAAACACACACTTAAAAAAAAAAAAAATCAGTCACAGTCTTTTATAATTGAAGCAAAAAGAGGTGACATTCACTACGCTTGCAAAATAGTGTCTAGGCCGAGATACGGAGAACGAATTTATGGGAATCTCTCAGTCATTATGGAATACTTCCATTAATAGAAAAGATTAAGCTGCCCAGGTCATGTATTTTTCTAACTCGATTGATGATCGAAACCCTCAGAGATGGAGTTAAAAATAAGAAATTCAGGAAATTGCCATTCTAAAAGACCGCTCTTATCTTCAGGACGTTCTCCATGGAATGTTGTTTGTTTGTTATTTGGTTTTTAGGAGCATTAGCAACTAAGGACATATTGCTCCGACTCCATGGAATAAACTGGAATAAACTACCTACATGAGAATGAATTCTTTCAATTATAGAAGATGGACAATGTTCTGCTTGACTTCAATGATAACGCCGTACTGGGAGATTTTACGTCATTGGATATCACATCCTTGGATAAAGCGAAGAGAGGAAACATGGAAGAGGTGGTGGAAATAATTCTTGAATTATTTAAATCGGAGAATTAGATTGATGTATCCTAGATGCATTGTTACATCAACATTTATTACAGAAACCCTTGATTTACTTTTTATTTATATTTTATTTTATTTTTTTTTAATTATTATTATTTAGTTATTTGTTTTATTTATTTATTTTTTTTTGTTTTTATCATTGTTTTGTTCGGATTGTTTTTTTTTTTTTTTTTTTTTTGGCTGGTGCAGCATAAGCCATATGCTTATGCTCCACCATGCGGCCGTTACTAATACTAAGAAGCAATGGGACATCATTTTTTTCAAGTAGGTAAGGTAACGACAAATAGAGTACATAATTAATTACATGGTTAATTACTAGAAGACTACGTATAATTAATTATACGTAGTCTTGTATTTATTGTTACGCTGGTTATTTTTATTTTTATTTATATAAAGAGTCTTTTGTGGGTTACCACTTAACATACCTAAAACCGTTATTTCGTTCGAATCTCACAGCCACTGTTTTCGTCTAGAGAGGGGTAGGGAGTTCAAATTTTTAATTGTGTTAACTAGGTAGCTCTAACGTATAATTATTAATACGCAACACTATTTCTATTAGATAGCGTAGTATTGACATTTAATTAATTAAATTCGTTGATCTTATTAATTTAAAACATCATGCCCCAAACTACAGCAGCAAAGCAACAGGCACAAACCGGCAGGAGTGCTGTGACTCGGGGAAGAACTGAGGGGGGGCAGTTGCCCTCTGAATCAAAGCCGAAAAAATGTGCAACTTTTGAAATGTTTGCCGAACTCTCTGGAACGGAAAATGATATCCCCAGGGGAGATGTCTTTGTGTGTGCGATGTAAGGAGGGTAGTAGTAGTAGTAGTACTGTCACGTGATGTAAGAAACCAGTTCCTCCTGGAATGGCAAAACGAATGGACTAATGCCAACAGTGGAAGAATTACTACCCTTTTTATACCTGAAGTTGCTGAATTTGGCGAAACACACTGGTCCTGGTTTAACCCCGGTCTTCACCTAACTTTCCTTCTATCCGGGCATGGCAGCCTAAACTCAAAGTTATTTACTCTGGGTTTGGCTGCGTCTCCTCTTTGTAAATGTGGCTCAGAGGAGACAGTCCAACATATAATCTTAGAATATCGATATTATGTAGACATTCGATTTGAACTTCAGTCATTGACCAAAGTTTACGATGTAAATAACTTCACCAAGTTTTTAGAAGGTAAATAAAATTATCAGGCACTGTGGCTAACTTCGCAGACAAGGCTTTCCGCAGAAGGAAAGGACTTGCCGACTGAGAATAGTTATGTAATAAGTGTCTAATCAATGGATGGTAATCAATGGGTGCTGCTCTTCGTGGACTAATGTTATTAGTGGAGTCCCACAGGGTTCGGTGTTGGGTCCACTGTTGTTTTGTGTATTTATCAATGATATTGATGAAGGTATATCAGGCTTAATGTCGAAGTTTGCAGATGATACAAAGGTTGGCAGAGTTGTTAATGGCAGTAATGGCAGTGTGCTACTGCAACAGGATCTAGAAAATTTTGGCAGATGGGCTAAGAAGTGCCTGAAGTTTAACCTTGACAAACAAAGTACTGCATATGGGTAGAAGTAACCCCAGAGAAACGTACCAACTGTGTGGTACTACACTTAAGGTGGTAGAAAATGAAAAAGAATTGGGAGTAATTGTGCAGTCAGATATGAAGTTCTCTGAGCAATGCAGACAGGCTGCCAGGGCAGGTCATGGGGTTTCGTCAATGATATGTAGGAATTTTGCTAGCAGGGAAAAGGAAGCGATTATCCCTCTGTATAAGGTAATGGTCAGGCTACGCCTTGAGTACTGCGTACAGGTCTGGAGGCCTCATTTTAGGAAGGATGTAGATTTACTTGAGCGTGTAGAGAGAAGGGCAACAAGATTGGTGAGGGGAATGAAGGGATCCTCTTATCAAGAGAGGCTTAAGTTCTGCAAATTGCAGTGGCTGGAGACTAGGCCCCTGCGCGGTGTTCTGATTGAGGTGTATAAGGCCTTGAATGGGTTGAGTACGCTGAATTCAAATTAAGAAAAGACAGATGTAGGATAGATGTGCAGAAATTTGCCTTTAGCCAGCGGGTGGTTAAGTGCTGGAACAAACTTCCATCTGTCGTTGTGGAAGTTGATAGGATGAATAAATTTAAGGAGGAACTGGACAGGCATTTGGAGGGAATGGTGTGATTTTTTTGGCTGATGCTGCATAAGCTCATACATTTGCTTTCTTGCATCACGTGACACTACTAGTACTTGTAAGACACAAAGTCTTACAAATTAAATTAAATGTCTATATAATTTATGATAGAACGGTAGATTGAGTGATATTGTAAACCTCAAAAGAAAACGCTTAAAGTCACAAATATTGTTTAAGATAATGGGTCTCGCGCTAATGGAATTAATTTAAGAGAAGGTTAAATTTAATGTACCAACAAATATATCTTGAAGATAAACATTAGAAACAGATATATGATCAGCGCCCACTACCTGAAGCAGCAAGTGAAGATATCCAGAAGGAACAGTGGGGGGTTAATTGATGGCATGGCTAGGGATGGAGTGCTCCAGAGATTACAATAGGGGTACCAGGCGTAAGCGTTTTTGTTTACTGCAAACAGAGCAGGTGTGGTCATTTTATAATAATGCGAGACGAATCGAGTAAATGGACGCAGATGTTTTCCGGATGGATTCTGAGCTCCGAAATTTCTGGTCATTTCCAGAATATTCGAGACTTCTCTAGAAACGGAAGTTCTTTCTACACCGGAAGGAACTCGGCCTTCCTGTCATGTGTCATAGGCAAATGAGAATGGAGACGATAATGGGCAGATAGAAGTGATTGGTTGAGGAAAGGAGGGGCGTACTAAATTTTGGGAAATAAAAAGGCAAGAGCGCGCGAGTTAGGAGGGATGTTTTAAAATATGTGATGTTTTAGATATGTGATAAAGTTTTTTTGGAGATGATAAAGTTTTTCGGAAGGTGATATAGTTTTTTTTCGGGAGTGATGAAGTTTCTTTGGAGGGCGAAAAGGGTGTTTTTGGAAAGATAGGCCCAGGAAAGAGTCCCCGGAAGCGATCCACCAGTAGAACCAGTTATGGTGAGTTCACTAAATTCTGATAGCTTTAACAAAGTGTAGATAAGTTACGGAAAGGGGAACTTTCTCGAGATGGAACATAGAAGTCCGAAAGTGTCCACCGAGAAATATATTTGAAAGGAGGGCAGCTGGATAATGCTAACAGAAGAACACCGTACCGTCCTGTAGAAATAAAGTGATGGGAAGCGACCCCTACTGAATGATCCGGCACAGCAAAGAAGGATGCGACACCAGGATGATCGGCAAAGCGAAAAGTGTCCCTGGCAAAGTTTAGCATTCCAGATGAAAGTTCCCAAACCAATGGAGGACCCGATGCAGAGCAGAAAGTCACAGGCCACACGTTGTATTAGCGGTAGGACCCAAATCCCCAGAAGTAAGTGGTTAAACAACGAATTTACCTCTATGTAATTGCAAAGAACTGCAGGGAAGATAGATAAATATTAAGTGAGATTTAGGGAAACATACAGTTAATTAAATGCATGTTGTTTAGATAAGTAGGGAAATATCATAGAAATAGTTTAATGAAGGATGGTTTACAGTTATGGTCTATTTACCGATCAATTAATGGAGTAAAAGTAAGAATTTTGGACGGGTTAGCCTATAGAGCAGGTACAGTTGTATGTTATTTATATAATGTTACTGAAGTAGAGAAATTAGTCGCTATATGCTGAAGTTTACCTGAGGGAATGAAGAAATAAATAATCCCATGTATATTTCATTAACATGTAACTTTAAAGTGCTGGGGAAAGAATAGAATAGAATAGTTTGTAAAGTGGACATAATTCCAGAAGAAGAATTGTTTCAACCATGAAGAAGAATGTAGGATTGTGCTAGATAGGTATGAAAAAGGAAGATATAAATAAATAAATAATAAATGTCAATTGTAATTAAGAAAGAGTTAAATTAAACTGATTGTACGAGATGTTAGTGGGCCTATAGTAAGAAGAAGATGATGGATGGGAGAGCCTAATGACCAGGAATGTGATCCATGCCCTGTACCTATTTATGAAGTGAATAATGTGTAATGATTTGTCTTATCTTTTATTTGTAAGTATGTATAATAAACTGATTGTATTTCACCTAATACAAATAGTGTTTGGTCATTTCTGAACACCCAGCAATATCCTGGAGAAGTGAACTAATATAGGAATTCCCTCAGAACCGGAATTCTTCTGTGAGATAACAAGTCAGATGCAAAGTGGCGATTTTTAAGAATATAGACAATAATAAATACTATAGTAATAATAAAAATAATAATACACAAATAAAATAATAATAAAATAAATATATATAAAACCCCCACTCCCACATACTACAATTCGATAAACACTGGAGTAAAATAGCGCACGCCCGTGCAATAGAAAGTGAATAACGTGCCTCACTCTCACTTCATTGCACTTATCCGTTGTATTTAAATCAGTTGAAAAAAAGACAGTTTCAGTGTAATTGCAGTTTTATTTATTAAAGAATTAGAAGCGTACAATGATTTTTTTCAGATGGAGTCGTCCGATTCCTCAGAAGTGAATTTAGAATTATGGAAAAAGATGTCATTACGTATATACTGAGAAAAGGTTCTTTCGGTTCAGTAATTGAAGCAAAAAGAGATGATTTCACTACGCTTGCAAAATAGTGTGTAGGGCGAGATACAAGAAGTTAATTCTCAGTCATTTTAAACGCGACAAAGAAAAATAATGTCCGATAGACATATCGGAGATCATTTTTTCCAAGTAGGTAAGGTAAATGACAAACACTGTATATAAATAATCTTTAAATTTAAATTTATTTATTATAATTGTGTTACTTTCTAAAATTATTTAATTAAATTATTAAGTTTTTAAATTTATTTATTATAAATGCGTTAATTTTTAAAATTATTTAATTAAATTATTAAGTTTTTAGATAACATATAATTTTTCAATTATAAAAATAACAATAAATTTTTCAAATATTAAAATATTAAATTTAAATATACATTAACTAATTGTAAAGAGTTCTTCTTCAGCCTCATGGAGTACAGTTAGTAGAATCAGGTCCACCTCTCAACGAGTCAAAAAGACCTCAATTCGAGTCCCGTCTGGAATTTGAAGAATTTTTATGAGCCTTTTTCAAAACGTGGCTGAGTTAGTCGGTCTCAGGAGTTGGCAGCATGGTTTTTTTTCTCCCGATACTCGAATTTTTCATTCCGAAAATCGGCCTCAGAACACATAATTTACAGACAATATACAACCTCCCTTACACACGATGTCCTAAAATCCTACTACAAGATCAACACCAAAGCCTTTGTTGTTATGCTCATGGGAATAATTGTGCAGTGAGATATGAAGTTTTCTGGGAGCAGTGCAGACAGGAGATCTTGTTAATGATACAGAGCATCTCAAGGGATCTTGTTAATGATAGCAGGGAAAAGGAGTGATTACCCCTTTGTATAAGGCAATGGTCAGGCCACATCTTCGGTACTGCGTACAGGTCTGGAGGCCTCATTTTAGGAAGGATGTAAATTGGTTGAGCGTGTACAGAGAAGGGCAACAAGATTGGTGAGGGGAATGAAGGGATCCTCTTACCAAGAGGCATAAGTTCTGCAAATTGCAATGGCACGAGACTAGGCACCTGCGTGATGATCTCATTGAGGTGTATAAGGCCTTGAATAGGTTGAGCACGCTGAATTCTGATGGGATCCTTCCGCTTGTTCAGATTACGAACCTAAGGGAGCTTAAATTCAAATTAAGAAAAGACAGATGTAGAATAGATGTGCGGAAATTTGCCTTTAGCCAGCGGGTTGTTAATTGCTGGAACAAACTTAAATCTGTCTTTGTAGAAGTTGATAGGTTAAATAAATTCAAGGAGGAAGTACACAAACATTTATAGCAAATGGATGTGTGAAATTTTTTTTTTATTTTATTATTTTTTTTTTTTTTGTTTCATGCTGCATAAGCTTGCTTTCTTGCATCAAATGCTTCTACTAATACTAATGTTAAGTTGTTCAATACCAGTGCAACTCGTTGTATGGGCAAAGTTGTCCTGTTATGAGAATAAAGGATTGAATAATAAACAAAATACAAATATGCTAAATTTTAAATGAGCCTTAGGGGTACTGGATAATGTAAGTAAATAATACTACCTTAAATGTTATATATCCGTAAATGTTATATAATTGTAAACAGGGTGTCTCAAAAATATTGGTACAAACATTTAGGGGAGGTAGGTAACATCTAAAGGAATGTGAATCGCATAGGAACCTATAACCGGAAACGCCATATGGTGACGTTTCCGGTTATGGGTCAGTATGCTATTTATATTCCTTTAGATGTTACCTACCTCCCCTAAATGTTTGTACCAATATTTTTGAGACACCCTGTTGTGTCAGTCTCCGAACTTTTTATCACACTCTGTATTTTGAAAACGGTTAAATCGTAGTTTATCACGAAAATAAAGATATTTTAACAAACTAACTTAAAATATAAAGAGATTTTATCTCGTGACGTTGGTAAACAAAAGCCAGTTCAGCCTTAGTAGTTTTAAGTTAAATTTCTTTTATTAAAATATTGAAACTTTCATAAAACAAAGTTATTTGTGTGAGCGAGTAGCTGATGTATTGTGGTTTCTTTACTAACTCGGATAATCGACGTTTCGGATAAGTGAAGTCCAGCTGTATTTTTTTTAGTTAGTTAGTTATTTGGTTTTTAGGAGCATTAGCAACTAAGGCCATATTGCTCCGGGGATATGCGGTGATCATTCTTTGACCTTTCCGCATCCTCCATATTTGGTGGTGAGGAACTCGAACCCCGGTCTAATCAAGAAGCGTGTGCTACGCACTGCTGCTTCTTCCCACCTGGCTACGTAGGCGCCTGTATTTTTTTTATTATGATCATCGGTATATTGAAGTGTTGGTAAGATCGCCATCCTCCACACTCCGCGTGGAAAAGACGTGGGTTCGAATCCCGTCGATGATTTTTATGTGCCTTTTTCACAACACGGTTGAGTTAGTTGGTCTCGGGCGAGAATGGAATTGTTTTTTCTCCTTGAAACTCTGGGTTATCCGTCTACAGGAATGTGGCCTTACTTGCCGATGCTCATAAAACCAATAACCAAAGAATTGTCCAACACAACTACGTGCGAACGATCTACGATACGTAATATTGTCGTAAAAGGAAGCAGTTATGTAGATCAGTTGGTACGGGTTCGTGATCCTAGTTGCTTTGACATGTGAACAGTGAAATCCGTCATGGAACTTATGAAACCTTGTACGTTAAAATAGTCTTTCATAGCCTATTTCAATAAAATTAATAAATAAATAAAATAATTCTGTATTACTGTATCCTGCAGCTAACATATTTAACCTGTTGTACATTTAAGAGTCATCGGCAGGTTTTAAATACGTTTCAATTTTCAAATATTAATAAAATTCATGGATAACGATATTTTTATTTTATTAATAATAATTACATATTACTTACTGAAAGTATTGGTCTTTGATGACTAAAGTAGGATACGTAGGAAGACTGTTCGATGCACAGATTAGTAGCCGGCTGTGCGAACAAATCTAATTCTGACATCGTCATCAGGACATCATTGAAGATGTCCTGATATTTTTGGCGTTTGCCTCCGTTCTGACTGCTTACTTTAAGCTCTGAATTAGTATTAAGACTACACATATGGTCAAACAATTTAACCGAATTTTCGTGCAATATCAACAACAGGCCTTAAGGGAAAAGTAGGGTTAGGTGCCGTCCACCCAAGAGACATCTGTAACCAAAACAATAAATAATCGTAATAAAATACGTATTTTATTACGATTAACTACGAATAAAAAAATATTGCTAATACTTTTGCTTCTATCGAGAGCAAAATTGTTTTTTGTTTGATTTTCTATCCGAAGCAGGTGACAGCCGTTCGATCTCTTCCAATTCTTTGGGTCTTTAGTATTAGTATTAGTAACGGCCGCATGGTGCAAGAAAGCCTATGGCTTATGCTGCACCAGCCGAAAAAAAAAAAAAAAAAAAAAATCCGAACAAAACAATGATAAAAACAAAAATTAAATAAATAAATAAATAAATAACAATAATTAATAAATAAATAAAAATAATAAAATGAAATAAAAAATAAATAAAAAGGAAATTAATCCTATCATCCTATGCGCTTCCCTTACCCGAAAGTACTATCCAGATGACCTTTGAATTTCCCCAAACTGTCGGCCTCTACCACCCATGAAGGCAACTTATTCCAGTAATTTATAACTCGCTGGCTAAAATAAAACTTTCTGCAGTCCAATCTAAACATTCCAATAGGTCTTAATCTAATGGATTTTAATTCCATTGCAATTATTCCAATTGGACATTATACGTGCCTGTACATTTATGTGTGTGTATGTGTTTTTTTCCCTTTTTAATGTTTTAAAAGCGTACCACAGTTTAATTATATTCGTCCTCTGCGCGATATCTACCCAGTTAATAGAGGCCAGGTAGTACCTTAAGGCATCGTAATTTCCTTTTCTGAAATTAAAACCCATTCCTTTGCCTTTTACCTCTCTCTTCATCATCCACCGTAGAATTCCGTGGTCACTTCCTGCTACTGGTTCGTCTACTGTCAGCCCTGTTATTTCATCTTATTCATGGTTTAGGATATTCTTTCGAACTCGGGCTATAAACTACAAATAACAGTCGTTGTTGATTTGAAAATTTTGTTCCCCATGTCGAGTTTCCTTCCCTTTTATTCCAATGAATTAGAGGCAAATTGAAATCATCCATAATACGAATGGTGATTTCAATAGGTTTAGACCACATCATAATGTCATAATACAAAGGATTTTTTATGGTTAATAACCTATTATCTTGCGGTTTTAATACACAGATGGAGGATGTGTTGGGTCCGATATTTGTAAAGTCAAGTCACCAGTTTTTTCAGTGTTTGAATCTGGATCAATTTGAGCTGTTTCTTAAAATTTCACAAAAATTTCAAACAATTTTTGAACATTAACTATACTCCATGAGGGCTAACAAAGGCTGAAGAAGAACTCTTTACAATTAGTTAATGTATATTTAAATTTAATATTTTAATATTAGAAAATTTATTTTTTATTTTTATATTTGAAAAATTATATATTATTTATAAACTTAATAATTTAATCTAATATTTTTAAAAATTAACACAATTATAATAAATAAATTTAAAAACTTTATAATTTAATTAAATAATTTTACAAAGTAACACATTTTTAATAAATAAATTTAAATTTAAAGATTATTATATACAGTATTTTAAAAATTTGTATGCTATAAGCATACAAATTTGAAGAAATCATATTAAAATCATTTGTTATCTTTGACGATTGTTGTTGTCAATTGGTAACATACGCAAAGTGGTTACTATTGAGAGGTTAGGTTTCCGGTAGAAAAGTCTAATTAATCCTGTCCATAGTTTTTTTGACAAGTTTGGTAAGGTTGTAAAGATTCACAGGAAACAATATGAGGAATGGCCAGAATACAGTACAAAAGGTACATAAGCGGGGGGAGAAGGAAGAAATAAGCGGTAAAACTAAAAGAGCAAAAGGGGAAACAGAGGAAATTCAAGAAGAGACCAAAACAAATAGAGGGGGAAGAGGTATCAATTTTGTCAGGCGGTAAGAAAGATTGCAAAACACTTTCGGGGTCTGATTCAGATTCAGATGGCATACAAACGAGGGAATACGAAGGAATAGAATGGTTAAATGTAGTAGGAAACGCAAAAGAATACAGGGAATATAGGCGAAGCTTGGCGGAAATTGTTAAAACTCGAGGAGAACCGAATTTTCTTTGGAATGAAAACGAGGAGGGTCAAGTAGTTAATATACAGTTCAATTGGGGCGATTTCGTTATTTCCAATATTAAAAACAAGACAAGTTTCAGATCACATGGCAGTAATGTGGAAGGGAGATTTATTTACGAACGTTAGTCTGGATAAAGGCCATTGGAAGCTCAACCCAGCAGTTCTGGAGAGAGAGAGGACTGGGACTTTACAGCAATTATTAAAGAGATAGTACAGCAAGGCGGAAATGAGTGGGAAATGTTGGCGAAAATTAAAGAAAGTGCTAAATCATTTTATTACTCCAAAATTAAGGAAAAAAACGAACAACGCAGAAATAGACTGAAAGATCTCTTACAAGAAAAAAGAATTTACCAACGGTGCGGGGATGGAAGGGCAACAGCGGAAGTACAAGCGATTATTGACGGTGTAATATTGGAAGAAGAGAAAGAAAAGGCGCGAAAAATACAGCTGAAATTTAGGGAGGCTGATAGTCCTTTAGCTGCGTTTTACCAAAGAAGACTAAGGCTAAATAATTTAGCCAAAACGGTTCAGGAAATTAAAGACTATGACAACACACATTCAACAACGCTAACTATTATGAATAGTTTTGTAAATTACTATGAAAAAGAGCTTGCTTTGCAGAAAAGAGAGAGACAACTCCATTTGGACGATTGGACAATTCACACCCGAGCAAAAAACATTACAGGACATGGAAATAATTATGGGGGATCTAACTGTGGCTCTAAAATCATGTAAATTACGACGCGTGCCGGGACCGGATGGTTTGGGGGTTGAATTTTATAAGAAATTTTGGAACTTGTTAGCGCCTATACTTCTGGCCGTCTTTTACAAATCCATTATTGT
The DNA here is from genome assembly GCF_048544385.1 of Mastigoproctus giganteus. Classification (NCBI taxonomy): domain Eukaryota; kingdom Metazoa; phylum Arthropoda; class Arachnida; order Uropygi; family Thelyphonidae; genus Mastigoproctus; species Mastigoproctus giganteus. Next base: position 80,771,466 of record NC_143588.1, read on the forward strand.
CAGAACCGTAATTCTTCGTATGATCTTATACACGGTGTTTATAACAGGAATCACAGCTAGGACAATGAGACGATTTTACGTTCCAACATTTCAGTTTCTATGGGGAGGAAAACGGCAAGAGATAGCGCAGAAATTTTTATTTTTACCGTGGGAAGATGGGGGAATAAGTATTCCAAATATTAATTTGAGGTGTAGCTGTAAGAGACTGCTGCATGTGGCTAATATGGTGCAATCTAACCATTTAGTAGCGGTGCTAATAAAATATTTTATGGGATTTAATACAGCCTTAATTAAGGGCGGCAATTATCTAGGGACAAAAGCAGAGACAATTCCTAAATATTACAAAAAAATTCGGGATATGTGCACGCAGTTAAGGGAGAAAGATATAGATCCTTTTAAGGGTGGTTTAAAACGACTCTACTGGACACTGTTTAACTCAGAAATATAAAATTCACAAATAGCTTTGAAATGATCGTCTGAATTAAGATTTTTCATGATTTAGGTTTGGATTTTATGATTCATTTGTTTGATTTAATAGATCTGGTGCAATGGGTTTTTTTTTTTTCATATTAAATTCACAACTAGCCCAAATTCCCTCTTGGCCTTTCGGTTTCCCAATTCATGACAAAATGGTCATTTATTATCTTTCTTAGTTTTAGTTCTGATAACTGTGGTGTTCTACAAATACTGTTCGGGTGGGGAAGGGATGCTCATATGTTTGGTTAACGCTTCTTCACAATTACTCTTTCAATACAGGTTATAATTATAAACCATATTTTTTCTTCTGTGCTGCCCCCTATATTTTCGTTCACGATTCTATTCAGGTTCAAACCAATTCTTAACAGTAATTTGAAAAAACCGTTCCGGTACCGGCGAAAAGGTCCCTTATTTTTTGTGTACGTTTCATCCGGAAATCTTCCGTATTCTCCAAAGAGTATACAGTCCTAATTGCTTTAGCGTCACACTATATTTGCAACAGTAATTCTTCAAATATGCAACAATCAATACGCCATAACAATATTAGCGAACACTAAGTTCGCTAATATTGTTATGGCGTGTTGATTGTTGCATATTTGGAGAACTATTTTGACAGATTAAATTCAACAGTTTCTTTTCAAACATTGTAAAAGATGTCGATTATCTAAACTAGCCAGAATATATTCAGATAAAATGAGATTCAGTTCATTCTGCTCTATACACCAATAGAGAAAAAATTATCCTCCTTCTTCAGAATTTTTTGGATCTAGAAATCCAAACAAGTAATGGAAGTTTTGGAAGAAGTTCAATACCAGTGTAACTCGTTGGGCAGGAAAAGCTGTCCCGTTATTAGCATAATAAACTGTAGTTAACAAAATACAAGTGTCAAAATTTTAAATGAGTTTGAAAGGTACTGGATAATGGAAGTAAACAATACTTCCTAAATGTTATATATCTTTTGAATGTTCCTAAAACTAATTTTAAAAGTTTATTAGATTATTATTTTCCATTGTACATATACGTAGATATTCAGGATATCTCTAAAAATTGCAGTAGCTTTTCCAGGACAGTGGAAAATATGAACGTGTGATCGAGGAAATTTTCTCACCTAATAAACGGGATAACGTGGACGTATCGTTGGAAAGCTAACGAATTTAAAAAGAGAAATATTAAGATAGGAAAAAAACTTTCGGAAACAGAAATGTGTTCATTTGAAAATTCGCATCTGGTTTCAAGTTATTAGCCGTATGGTGCAAGGAAGCCTGAGGGTTAGGCTGCACCAGCCAAAAAAAAAAAAAAAAAAAAAAAAAATTGAGTACCTTAACACAGAAATAAAACGGGATTCACTAAAAAATGAGAATGATGATTATATCCAGCTGAGGACCCTGGGCACACAAAGTCCATACTCACAGATGTGAACCCCTGGGGATGTTGTCTTAAAAATTATATATCCTACTTTAGTCATCAAAGACCAATACTTTAGGCGCCACCGTAGCCAGGTGGGAAGGAGCAGCAGTGCGTAGCACACGCTTCTTGATTAGACCGGGGTTCGAACCCGTCACCACCAAATATGGAGGATGCGGAAAGGTCAGGGAATGACCACCGCATATCCCGGAGCAATATGGCCTTACTTGCTAATGCTCCTAAAAACCCAAATAACAACAACAAACGAACACTTTCAGTAAGCGATATGTAATTTTTATTAATAAAATAAAAATATCGTTATATTATTAATCCATGAATTTTATTAATATCTGAAAATTGAAACGTTTTTAACACCTGCCGATGACTCTTAAATGTACAACAGGTTAAATATGTTACCTGCAGGACACATTAATACTGAATTATTTTATTTATTTAATTTTTGAAATAGGCTATGAAAGAATATTTTAACGTACAAGGTTTTATAAGTTCCATGAACATGTCAAAGCAACTGGGATCACGAACCCGTGCCAACTGATCTACATAAATGCTTCCTTTTACGACAATATTACGTATCGTAGGTCGTTCGCACGTAGTTGTGTTCGACAATTCTGTTCTTATTGGTTTTATGAGCATCGGCAAGTAAGGCCACATTCCTCTGGAAGGTAAACCCCGAGTTTCAGGGAGAAAAAACAATTCCACCCTCGCCCGAGACCAACTAACTCAGCCGGGTTGTGAAAAAGGCCCATAAAAAAATTATAGCGAGACTTCACTTATCCGAAACGTCGATTATCCGAGTTAGTGAAGAAACCACAATACATCAGCTACACGCTCACACAAATAACCATGTTTTATGAAAGTTTAAATATTTTAATAAAAGAAATTTAACTTAAAACTAGTAAGGCTGAACTTGCTTTTGTTTAGCAACGTCAGGAGATAAAATCTCTTTATATTTTAAGTTAGTTTGTTAAAATAACGGTTTAACTGTTTAAACTACGGTTTAACTGTTTTCAAAATACGGAGTGCGATAAAAAAGTTCGGAGACTGACACAACACGGTGTCTCAAAAATATTGGTACAAACATGTAGGGGACGTAAGCAACATCTAAAGCAATTTGAACCCATAACCGGAAACGTCACCGAATGTCGGTACACGGCGCTGTTCATCAGTTCGGGAGACGGAAAATTTCTGGTATACTCATTCAAGCAGTAGTCGCCGCACGAAGAGCATGCATCGATATTCGAACTGTGAGCTGGCAGACATGCACCTAGTGTATGGATTAGGAGTGGACCCACACGGTGTGCGCCCCAAGCGGCAGAACATCGCTTGGCAATAAATGTGTGGGCAGGTATGGTCGGTACTGCTTAGTCGGCCCAAACCTGTTACCATCCCGCATGAACTCCGCTAAATATCGGATCTTACTTGAACAAGTTCTACCAGAGTTGCCTGACGATGTTCCAGCAAATGTGAGACGCAACATTTGGTTTCGACATGACGGGGCGCCTGCCCATTATGGAAGATGTGTTCGTGACCATTTGAACAGGCGTTTTGGGCTTTCATGGATTGGTCGTGGTGGACCCGTTGCCTGGCCCCCCACGGTCACCTGATTTATCCAGCCTTGATTTCTTTCTGTGGGGGCCCTCAGTCTATCGTGTATGAATCGTCTGTGCAGGCGGAAATGGATCTCGTGGGAGATTCGTTTGCGCTGCTGCTACTGTCAAAAAACTACTGGTGTGTTCGACCGTGTCCGCCAATCCATGCTGCGTCGGTGTCACATGTGCATCGCGTCTCGTGGTGGAACCTTCGAGCATCTCTTTTAACATCATGAAATGCATCTATCTCGTACTCCATTGTTAATATTATGTCAAATAAATGTTTGCCACTAATTACTGTCTTGTGTCATTTGTGCTTCTTGTGCCTCTGCTACTACTTTCCCGTGACGTTTCCGGTTATAGGTTCCTATGGGATTCACATTCCTTTAGATGTTACGTACCTCCCCTAAACGTTTGTACCAATATTTTTGAGACACCCTATAAATCTTCGTATATGTACAATGGAAATTAATAACTTTATAAATGTTTACAATTAGTTTTAGAAACACTCAACGGATATATAACATTTAAGGAAGTATTATCCAGTATACACCTAAAACTCATTTAAAATTTAGCATATTTGTATTTTGTATATTATTCAATCCTGTTATTCTCATAACAGGACAACTTTGCCCACACAAAGAGTTGCACGGGTATTGAACAACTTAACATTAGCATTAGTAGAGGCATTTGATGCAAGAAAGCAAGCTTATGCAGCATCAACCAAAAAAAATTTAAAAAAATTTTCACACATCCATTCCCTCTAAAAGTTTGTCTCCTTCCTCCTTGAATTTATTTAACCTATCAACTTCCACAACAAAAGATGGAAGTTTGTTCCAGCAATTAACCACCCGCTGGCTAAAGGCAAATTCCCGCACATCTATTCTACATCTGTCCTTCCTCAATTTCAATTTATCTCCCCTTAGGTTCGTAATCTGAACAAGTGGAAGAATGCCATCAGAATTCAGCGTGCTCAACCCATTCAAAGCCTTATACACCTCAATCAGATCACCGCGCAGGTGCCTAGTCTCCAGCCACTGCAATTTGCAGAACTTAAGATTCTCTTGATAAGAGGATCCCTTCATTCCCCTCACCAATCTTGTTGCCCTTCTCTGTACACGCTCAACCAATTTACATCCTTCCTAAAATGAGGCCTCCAGACCTGTACGCAGTACCGAAGATGTGGCCTGACCATTGCCTTATACAAAGTGATAATCACTCCTTTTCCCTACTATCATTAACAAGATCCCTTGAGCTGCTCTGGCACCTGTCTGCACTGCTCAGCCCATCTGCCTAACTTTTCTAGAACCTGTTGCAGCAGCATACTGTCATAGTGGCAGATGGCACGCTATTGTTGTCACGTGAACACTGCATGTGGGAAAAACAAAGTTTGTATTTCATGAGAAATAATCAAGAATGGACAAAGAAAGTAGTAATATGGCTAAATGGATATTATTATGCGAATGAATAAGAGAGAGATGAGAAAAATGGTAGTAGGATGTCTTAGTGCGAATTTAATTTTTCTATTTGAAAGCTTAGAGGGAAAATGATGTATTACTTTAATCTAGTTATATTTGAGAAACAGGATCATAGCCAGATACATGGGGAACGTGTAAACATAAATTTATAGATATAAAAGTATATAAGAAGAGTCACATTATAAGAGGAGCCTAGCTATATCCAATGGCTTCTTTCATTAAGTCCGAGAAATTAAATCTGCAGTGTTCTCAATTGTTCTCAATTCAAGATAGAAGCTGTCTCAGATTCTTTGCAAGTTTCGTTTGATTTTTTTTTTTTTTTTGAAAATTGTTCCGTGTTAACTAAGAATGCCCCATTTTTAGGCAGTCTCACATTCAAAAATCGATTTCAAATTCCAAGAACACAAAAAACATTTTGAGGTCGATATTGCACTCCCAAGTTTTCGGGAGAAAAAACCATGCTGCCAACTTCTGAGACCGACTAACTCAGCCACGTTTTGAAAAAGGCTCATAAAAATTCTTCACATTCTCGACGGGACTCGAATTGAGGTCTTTTTTCACCCGTTGAGAGGTGGACGCGATTCTACTAACTGTACTCCATGAGGGCTAACAAAGGCTGAAGAAGAACTCTTTACAATTAATTAATGTATATTTAAATTTATTATTTTAATAATTGAAAAATTTATTATTATTTTTTTTATATTTGAAAAATTATATGTTATTTAAAAACTTAAAAATTTAATTAAATAATTTTAAAGATTAACACATTTATAATAAATAAATTTAAAATCTTAATAATTTAATTAAATAATTTTACAAAGTAACACATTTATAATAAATAAATTTAAATTTAAAGATTATTTATATACAGTGTTTTAAAAATTTATATGCTTATAAACTTACAGTATTTGTCGTTTACCTTACCTACTTGGAAAAAATGATCTCCAATAGCTTCTTTAGCAGATACGCGTTCTGTCGCGTTTACTCTTAAAAACAGCCTTAAGGAATCAGGTTTCTGTTATAAAAGTTGATGTAATGATGCATGTAGGATACATCAATCTAATTCTCCGAATTAAATAATTCACTTCAAGAATTTTTTTTGAACCTCTTCGACCACCTCTTCCATGTTTCCTTCTGCACATTCTGTTTTGTATCCAAATGCACTGAGTGTTTCAGTCGCTAGTAATCCATATGCCCACAGATCAATATTTTTCCCATTCATTTGCCTTTTCTTTGAAATTTCTGGTGGACAATATAACGTTGGCAATGGAATTTGTTCCACACATTTTCCTCTCTTCGCTTTATCGAAGGATGTGAAATCTCCTAATACGGCATTATCATTGAAATCAAGCAGAAAATTGTCCATCTTCACATCACAATGACAGAATTCATTCTCATGTAGGTAGTTTATTCCATGGAGAACGTCCTGAAGATAAGAGCGGTCTTTTAGAATGGCAATTTCCTGAATGTCTTGTTTTTAACTCCATCTCTGAGGGTTTCGATCATCAATCGAGTTAGAAAAATACATGACCTGGGCAGCTTAATCTTTTCTATTAATGGAAGTATTCCATAATGACACTATTTTGCAAGCGTAGTGAATATCATCTGTTTTTGCTTCAATCATAAAAGACTGTGACTGATTTTTTTTTTTAAGTGTGTGTTTGTTTTATTTATTTGTATTTGATCCAACAACCTCAACAACATTATATATTAATAACTGTAGCTGTGAAAGTCTGCTTATCAACTAAATTTTTCAGGATTCGCTACCAACCTCTGTGTCCGATAGCGAATCCTGAAAAATTTGGCAAGGGTCTTTTGATTTTTTTTTAACACGATAATTTAAAAAAAAAAAAATAAAGATTATAATGCACCCAATACGTAGTTCTGTATATTATAATGTCTATTTAAAGTTCGTTAACCGAGGTCATTCGAAGCTAACGGATATGATTTCATTTCAGTTAAAGCGCATGCGCCGTTGATACACACGAATTAGGTAAAACAAAATGACTCCCATTGTACAATGTCTAAAGAATATTTTAAAAATATTTGAAAACTGTTCTCTAAATATTAAATGAAAAAAATAACAAATAATGATGCGAGTATCAATTTAACGCAATTAAAAAGAATCTAACGAAAATAGTCAAAACGATTTTCCTCCCTGAAGCTGACAATGCTTTTCGACCGTATGTCGTGTTCACAGGAATGAAAATTTTGGTTAGATTCTTTTTAATTGCGTTAAATTGAATTTTAATTGTTTTAAATTGATTTATATTGAGTTAAATTGGTTTTTAATTATTTACTTATTTATATTTTACTCTAATGTACCGTTAAGTTGTCGATTTTTTCGTTTTAATTTCTGGAGTGTATCATTCGGAAGTGTTCTACGTACTACATCGAGCTAAACTCCTCTTATTATTTTACAAATATTACAAATAATTTTACAAATAATAAATATTACAAATATTACAAATATTTTCATATGTGCATATGAAAACACATATATGAAAAATAACATATGAAAATACACATATGTGAAAAAAAATTTTTGAAACAAAAACATTATTTTAATTTACTTTAACGGTGATTATTCTTGATTTTGAAGTACGGATTTCAAGCTTGGCCAAAAGTCTAAGAAATCAGAGAAAACAGCGCATATATAACGAACAGAATTCCGGAAACTTTCCTTACAAAGTAATTATCTATTTTCTGCGTTTCTTTGCCGGTTTTCTTCTTTTCTTAACTGATTTCTTTTTTATAATTTTCTTTCCCGCTTTAGTTTTCTTAGCTTGTTTTCCTGTGGTTACCTTCTTCTTTATAACCTTTTTCTTAACTACCTTCTTGGCTTTATTCGCTAAAGTTTTCTTCGTTATGTTAGTGGCGTTTCTGACCTTTGGCGCATGGAGAGATGACGAAGTTTGGCTCTTTGTTAGGGATGAATTGATGCAAATACAACCCCATCTTATTCTTCACCCATCCCCTGTCTCTGTGATGTTTTTTCAGTGGTTGAATTAATCTCCCCGAAGAAAACTATACGATCTCTTCGTCTGATTTATTTTAAATTTAACAAACCGCTTGTAAAGAAAGATCAGTTGTCCTTAAGCACCCCTACTTTGGTGACCGTAAAGATAAGACAGGAGATTCAAAATTCAAGAAAATTGTAATGATAATCATAAATTAGAAAAAAAGTATAATAAATGTTGAAAATGTCCACTTTTGACTGTTTTGCAAAGTAAAGCAGACTTCATTTATGATTGCGAGACCATTCTTTTGGAAGTAGTTCAATACCTATGCAACTCGTTGTGCAGACCAAGTTGTCCTGTTATGAGCATAAAGGATTGTATAATAAACACGATACAAATGTGTAAAATTTTAAATGAGTTTTAGCGGTACTGGATAATGAAAGTAAATAATACTCTTTAAAATGTTATATATCTTCCGAATGTTTCTAAAACTAATTTTAAAAGTTTATTAAATTATTAATTTCCATTTTACATATACGAAGATATACAGTGTGTCTCAAAAATATTGGTTTTTTTTTTTTTTTTGTCAGTTGGTGGCGCATCGGCTTCTGTGGCCATAATGCACCTCTCAAGATTTTTGCAGTACTCTGATCCAAGCCCGAGGTGGGATTCGAACCCGCGACCTTTGGGTTTCCAAGCAGGCACTATACCCACCCGGATAGCCCGGTCGGCTCAAACTCCATCTACAGATCTCGTCAGTTCAGAACTAATTTTGGCCCAATAATCGTTCGAATATTTTGTGGATGGGTCTTTGTCAGTATCTGCTAAATAGCCTGTAGTAATCTGACCAATGCATCTGTCAAAGTAGTGGACTGATTGAAGAGGGAATTTTTAAGGAGCTATTTCAGCACTTAGGAATTCTGTGTCCTGTTTCAGCCCACTCTCACAGTATTCGAACGCAAATTTGAACTTATAATGGATCTTCTCCAATTGCACGGGTCTTCTTCCGTCACTTGGAAATATTTCTTTTAAAAGTTATAAAATCAGGAACGACGTTGATATCGAATCTACAATCGGTTATCTAAGTTAAACTGTTTCATTATAAATAGTAATTTGTGTGTACAGCAAAAACCCTCGACTCAAACAAAATCGTTGTTTCTCTTTCAGATATTACAGAGGCACTGCTTTTATCTGGAAGCAGCGATATTGATTCACAGGATGTAGCTGGTCATAATCCTTTGATAATTGCGTGTTTATGGCACAATATTGATGGTGCAACTCACTTAATGCATAGTGGACTGATGTTAACAGATGAGACATTTGCTGAAACACCCCTCTGTTTTATATTACCAGTTCTCTCTGTCCTTCTTTCACAGTGGCATTTCTGTTGATATCCATGTGTGCACAGGTAAGTTCAAATTTTCTAATTTATTGAGATATTCCAACCTGTTTTTTATTTGAAATTAATTGTTTAACCGTTGTCGGAACTATTTTATATATTCTACCTTTTTTTCTTTACAGGTAAATGTTCAAAAGAAGCACGGATGTACCCCATTAATGGCTCATTTATCAACGGGATCGGATAGAATGCGTCATTCAGTGAATAATCACCAAAAATCAGCTCCAAAACGTAGTATGACTTCTAATTGAACCCAAGTGCGATTTCAATGTTTATCCACGAGGAACACATAACCGGAAACGACACGGGAAAGTCGTAGTAGAGGTTATGGGTTTCTATGCGAGTCACATTCCTTTAGATGTTACCTACCTCCCCTAAACGTTTGTACCAATATTCTAGAGACATCCTGAATATGTACAATGAAAATAATAATCTAATAAACGTTTAAAATTAGTTTTAGGAACATTCAAAAGATATATAGCATTTAGGAAGTATTGTTTTCTCCATTATCCAGTACCTTTCAAACTCATTTAAAATTTTGGCACTTGTATTTTGGTAACTACAGTTTATTATACAATCCTTTATGCTAATAACGGGACAGCTTTTCCTGCCCAACTAGTTACATTGGTATTGAACTACTTCCAAAACTTCCATTACGTGTTCGGATTTCTAGATCCAAAAAATTATTTAATTAAATTATTAAGTTTTTAAATTTATTTATTATAAATGTATTGATTTTTAAAAATATTAGATTAAATCATTAAGTTTTTAATAATTTTTAATAAAAGATTACAAACTCAGGATATAAATCGTGAACGTCGTGGCGAGATCCAATCTTCCTTACATCTCGAGGGTACAGCTCTAAAACGGTTTTCGCAGGCCGGCCGCTAGTTAGTACACCGGACCGAACCTATTGGTAACTCTCTAGGAGGCTTCCGGATCAGCTAGTGTATAATCTTGCTACCTCTACTCTGCCAGATAGTGACTGGAGGGAGTCCGAGTAGTGTGTATGCGGGGAGCATTGTCGAGGCCACGTTATGTCAAGGATCTGGGTATATTCTTACCATGTGTATGCCATATCCAAAAATTTCATTACTTCACACAGCATGTCCCACCCACTTTTTCTTACTATTGAATACACCATGAATTGTCAAACTAATAGAACAAGCTTATCTGCGAAAAGATCTAAACCTCCCAAGGACTTCCTAATTCATTTCACAAATATACGTGGTCTCAATTCTAATCTCAACGATGTCCATTTCCACTTGCAGTCTGCCAAACCCCATGTACTTTTTCTGACAGAATCTCAGTTATCGGTTGATTCACCTACTGCTCATCTCAGATGCCTAAATTATTCGCTGTATGATTCCTTTCGCCTCAAAGGTGGTACTTGTGCATATGTCCGTTCTGATATTCCCTGTCAGAGACTTGGCAATTTGGAATCTCCTCTTTTCGATCTTCTCTGGCTTAAAATCTCTCTACCTCATTGTGTCAAATTCATCTGTTGTCTCTACCGTTCTCCCAACTCCACTAATCACTTGGAGCTCTTTCACTTCCTCTCTTTGCAACTTGACTTTCTCCAGTCCAACTTTCCTAACAGTGAGTTAATTTTCCTTGGTGATTTTAATGTTCACAACTCCAGCTGGCTTCCGTTCTCTAGTCACACCGACCCAGCAGGTCGAGATGCTGAGGCTTTTGCAATTACTAATGACCTAGCACAGATTGTTCATTTACCTACAAGAATACCGGACAATCCTAATCATACAGCCAATACGCTTGATCTTTTTCTCACAAACAACCCTTCTAAGTACACGGTCAAAGTGAGAGGTCCTTTAGGCACTTCAGATCACAACTTGGTGATTGTCTCTTCTCCAATGGAATCTTTATCTCATGGCTATTCCCAACCTCGTGTTGTTTGGCATTACAAGAATGCAAAATGGGAGGACCTGCGAGACTTATTTTCTTCTTTTCCTTGGTCGGATTACTGTTTTAAAACTTCTGATGTCAGCGTTTGCTCAGATCGTGTCAGTGAAATTATTCTTGCAGGAATGGAATCCTTTATCCCACACTCCACTTTAAAATCTCGTCCTTTATCTAAACCTTGGTTTTCCAATAAATGTGCTAAGGCTGTCCAAGAGAAGAATGTTGCATATCGTAATTGGCTTGTTTCTAATTCTTCAGTTTCATTTTCTGCCTACACCAAAGCTCGCAACAATTGTAAAGCAGTTATTAATCAGTCCAAACTAGAGTTTGAACCGGCTAAGAGTAGAAAACTTGCTTCTTGCCCTAATGGTAGCCGAGCATTCTGGTCTCTTGCCAAAGCTATTGGCCGCAACTTTTGCCCATCTCTGCTTCCACCTCTGTCCAAACCAGATGGTTCTGTTGTCACTTCAGCCAAGGATAAAGCTTACCTGCTAGCATCCCATTTTTCTTCCAGCTCATGTATTAATGAACTTGGTAAAACACCTCCCACCATTCCCAACACGGTCCATTCAATGCCTCCTGTGGTCTTCCGTCAAAAGGATATCAGAAGGACTTTGATGAATCTTGATGCTAAGAAAGCTCCAGGTCCTGATGGTATTTCTCCACTTGTTCTCAAAATCTGTGCTCCTGAACTTACTCCTATTCTTTGCCGCCTTTTTTCACTTTCTTATTCCAAAGGTGTTTTTCCTTCTGCTTGGAAATTTGCTCATATCCAGCCAGTTCCTAAAAAGGGTGACAAATCCCTCCCATCCAATTATCGTCCCATTGCAATTACTTCTACTCTTTCTAAAGTAATGGAGAAATCAATTAACCGCCAACTGTTAAACTACCTAGAAACTTTCCGTCTGATCAACGATCACCAGTATGGATTCCGTCAGTGTCGATCCACTGGTGATATTCTGGCTTATGTTACCCATTTATGGACTAATTCAATGGAAAGGTTCGGTGAAACACAAGTAGTTGCTCTTGACATCTCAAAGGCTTTCGATCGTGTCTGGCATAAAGGTCTTCTAAACAAGCTTCCATCTTATGGTTTGCCAACTGTTTTTAGTAATTGGTTATCCAGTTTTCTCTCTGATCGCTCACTGAGGGTGATGGTAGATGGCTCTCTGTCTTTTAACTTCTCCACTAATGCCGGTGTCCCCCAAGGTTCAGTTCTTTCCCCCCACTCTTTTGCTATTGTATATTAACGACCTTCTTCCGTTGACTGGAAATCCAATCCATAGTTTTGCCGATGATAGCACATTGCATTCAACTTTCCATTTTGAGAAACCTTGTCCTGCTCAATCAGCTTCAAGTTCTCGAAAATCTGCTACCAATTCCTTAAATGCCGATCTTCAGGTAATTCTCCAGTGGGGCAAAGACAACTTAGTTGATTTCAACCCTTCTAAAACTCAGTCTTGTCTTAAATCTCGCAAAAAGGATTCTTCTGCTCCTATGCTTATCTTTAGTGACACTCCGATTTCTAGGCAAAAGGATATATCTCTTTTGGGGATTATCCTGACTTCTAATCTCTCTTGGCACAAGCACATTACAAATATTGCTTCCTCTGCATCTAAAAAACTTGGTTTTCTCTTTCGCTCTCGGCGTTACTTTTCTCCCAAACAGCTGCTCACTCTGTACAAATCGCAAATCCGCCCTGCCATGGAATATTGTTCCCACATTTGGGGTGGTGCCCCAAAACCTTTCTCAGGCTTCTCGATTCCATTCAGAAGAGGGCAGTTAGGTTAATTAATGATTCATCTCTAACAGTCTCTCCACTCGCTGTCTCATAGACGCACTGTTTCTGCTGCATGCCTCTTCTACAGATACTTCCATGGGCACTATTCTTCTGAATTGGCTTCTATAATTCCCGCTCTCTCTTTCAAAACAGTTCGAACACGGGCCGCCACCAGCCAACATCCATTTACTGTCCAACTTCAAACCCACAGAACCAACTTTTCATCTTCCTCATTTATTCATTCAACTGCCGTTTTCTGGAACAACCTTCCTTCATACGTATTTTCTGAAAATTACAATCTACAGAAGTTCAAGTCCAATATCTCATAAATATCTTCTTTCGTCTTCTCAACCTCCAACCCAAGCACGGTACTAAGTACTATAGGTTCTAATACCTCTCGTGTTTGGGGTTCACATAAAAAAAAAAAAAAAAAAAAAAATTCAGTTTGGGGAAACACAGTTATAGAATAGATGTGTGGAAATTTGCCTTTAGCCAGCGGGTAGTTGATTGGTGGAATAAACTTCCATCTGCTGTTGTGGAAGTTGATAGGTTAAATAAATTCAAGGAAGAAGTGGACAAACTTTTAGAGGAAATGGATGTGCGATTTTTTTTTTTTTTTTTTTGTCTGATGTTGCATAAGATTGCTTTCTTGCATCAAATGCCTTTACTAATGCTAAGTTGCTCAATACCCGTGCAACTCGTTGTGCAGGCAAAGTTGTCCTGTTATGAGCATAAAGGATTGTATAATAAACAAAATACAAATATGCCAATTATTAAATGAGTTTTAATGGTACTCGATGATAGAAGTAAATAATACTTCCTAAAATGTTATATATGTCATCTATGTTTTTAAAACAAATTTTAAACATTTATAAAGTTATTAATTTCCATTGTACCTATACGAAGATATATAGGTTGTGTCAAAAGTATGGGTACAAACGTTTATTTGACACAATATTAACAATGGAGTACGAGATGGATGCATTTCATGATGTTACAAAAGATGCTCGAAGGTCCCACCATGAGACGCGATGACAGCGAGGCAACATGGATTGGCGGACACTGTCGAACATACCTGGAGTTCCTTTGAGAGTAACAGCAGCGCAGATGAGTCTCGCCACGAGATCCATTTCTGTCTCCACAGGTGATTCATACACGATAGATTGGCGGCCACAGATACACGAGAGATGTGTGGCCGCCAGGAGACATGGCAACATCTCATGTATGACTGCGACCAGTATGAGGACCTGCGATGCACGCTCACCACTGCCATCACCTTCTTACCGCAGAACATGGAACAGCATCTTCCATGCTAAGACTTGGAACAAGAATACAAAGCCCTTACCATCTTTGCACAGAAACTCCTTGCTAGAAGGCGAGCACTTGAAGCAAGCCACCATGCACAGCACCGGGAAGCTGATGATGAATCCCAAAACTAGGACTGGAGAATACCGGAATGCACAAGAAAACTGTACCAAATAACCCACAACCACGAACGTGACCTTCATTTAGCCTTCTTCAGGAGGGAACTGACAACCAGGAAGACCTACGTCTGAACCAAAGACAAACTGACACAGGACTTGACATGAACTGGATACAAATTAGTCGCACTCGACCTTTAGCTGGATGACTAAACCAAATGGCCATCGCAGGAACTAAAAAAATGATATCACCAGGACCCGAGGCTGCATCTTCATAACATGCACAATAGGCGACCTGAACAGGTTACATGACCAACCATAGGACGAGACTGCTCATGACCGTGCGACTGGGATTTGACTCCTACGTTGAAAAAGATCACCAAAGAAGATCCGGTTCAGATCACTTGGACCCCCACGTGCTCACAACTGTCAATGCCTGATGGCGATCTGTACCGGGCTCCCTTGCCTGGTACCTTTACTCCCTTTCGCCTGCTGGGGAGGAGGAGACAGTCTTGTGTCCCCGCCACCCCTGCCAACCCTTATTCTTCTCCTGGCCGGGGCTTAAACCTACCTAACTGAAAATCCTGGGGTCGCCTTCTCTATCGTCCCCATACTTCTGTCTTTTCCCCCCAGCCTTCAGCTTCCCCCCCTCTTCTGCCTAATACGCCAGCGTATAATCCCATACAAACTGCAAAAACTTAACTTCGTCCAAATTAAACCTCAATTGGATTTCCTAATGCCATCACTCACCCCTACTTAGTGTTTTTTTTTTAAGGCCCTAGTCACTGAAATCTCAGGAAAGAAGGTGGCTGGACCTGCCAGAGTAAAATTTCATTCTGTGTACCTGATCTGCCTCCACGAGGCCAAGTTTGCGCAACGTTGGGCCTCAGTAGGGGTCCAGCGGCTAAACGGCCAGATGAACAACGATACACAACACTACACATGTACAAAATCCACACACTTTTAAATCTGTGGCCTTCCAAGTGAACTGGTACACCCACAATGAACGCAACGCTGAGATAGGGGAAACTCCTGGTGCCGTTAGACATCAATACACTTTACACTTTGCTCCTACACGATAGATTTGAGGGCTCCCGCCGCAGAAAGAAATCAATGCTCGATAAATCAGGTGACTGTGGGGGCCTGGCAACGGGTCCACCACGGCCAATCCACCGACGCCCAAAACGCCTGTTCAAATGATCACGAACACACCTTCCATAATGGGCGTCCCGTCATGTTGAAACCAAATATTGCGTCTCACATTTGCTGGAACATCGTCAAGGAACCCTGTTAGAACTTGTTCAAGCGGAGTTCATGCGGGATGGTATGGGCCGACTAAGCAGTCAACAACCAAATCTACCCACATATTTATTGCGAAGCGATGTTGTGCCGCAAGGGGGCGCACACCGTGTGAGTTGTCGTGAGCCTACACATAAGCATTTTGTTGATTGAATAAGCCTCATCTGTGAAAAAACATAGGCTGGAAAATTCAAATCTTGTTGAACACTTTCTTGGAGACACCACAGCGCAAAAGCCACACGTGCAGGATGATCGTGGAGGAGCAGTAACTGAATCCTTAGGAGATGAAAGGGGGGTGTATAGAATCGTGGTGGCAGACACACTGTACACTGCAACGAGACACTCCTAAGGCAGAGGCAACGGCACGTGTGCTGGTAGTAGGATTATTCTGGACGGCATTCAACACACTTTCTTCCATGGCCTGCCCGCCCTGCTCGTGTTACCTCTAAATGACCCATAACGCACAAATGTTGATGCACACGCGCAAACAAACGGTGGTCCGTTACATGTCGGTCTGGGAAGCGTTCTCCGTAAATTTGTTGTGCGGCTCGTCCCTTGCACTCTCCTAATCCATACACTAGGTGCATGTCTGCCAGCTCACAGTTCGTATACCGATGCATGCTCTTCGTGCGGCGACTACTGCTTCAATGAGTAAACCAGAAATTTCCCCTCTCCTCTCGCGAACTGATGAACAGCGCCGTGTACCGACTGACGTTTCCAGTTACGGGTTCCTATGCGATTCACATTCCTTTAGATGTTACCTACCTCCCCTAAACGCTTGTACAAATATTTTTGAGACACCCTGTATAATGGGATTATGACGTCTTTATCTCTACTAGCAATTTTTCGATAGATCATCGAAAGGACACCATGGGCCTTCCTTGCAACCTGTTTACAATGCTCAGAGAATTAAATATCTGACCGTATCGTAACACCCAAGTCCCTTTCCTCCACTACCGAATTTAGTTGAACTCCACCAAATGGATTATAAGTTATTTTGGGATTACTGTTTCCCAGGTGTAATACCTTACACTTTGTTGGATTGAAGCACAGCTGCCATTTTTCTGACCATCCCTGAAGTCTCTCTTGGTCACTCTGTTGTTTGTTTGTTATTTGGTTTTTAGAAGCATTAGCAACTAAAGCCATATTGCGCCGGGAAATGCGGTGGTCATTCCCTCACCTTTCGGTATCCTCCGTATTTGGTGATCACGGGCTCGAACCCCGGTCTAATCAAGAAGCGTGTGCTACTCACTGCTGCTATTGCCCACGTGGCTAGAAAGGTGCCAGGTCACACTGAAGAAGCTCTACTTGGCAGCGATCATTAACTACTCAACCGATCTTTACATCATCTGCAAATTTAGACATCACGTCCTCTATCCCTTCATCGATGTCGTTCATGAAAATCGAAAACAACAGTGGTTCTAATACTGATCCTTGGGGAACCCCACTTCTTACATCAACCCAATCTGAGGAATAACCATTTATCAGAACAGGCTGCCTCCTGCCCTGAAGCCATCCAGCTCTCCATCTAAGGATTTTCCCAGTGATTCCAGCTTATAAAGGAACCGCTCGTGTGGGACTGAGTCAAAAGCTTTGCTGAAATCCAAATAAACAATGTCGAAATAATTCCCAAAGTCCAGCTGTTGAGTGACCCTGTCAAGATAGCTAACCCTCTGAATAGAGGACAAGTAGCACCTTCAGCCGTCGTAATTTCCTTCCCTGAAGTTACAACCCATTCCTTTGCCTTTAACTACTGCTCTCTCTCTCTCTCTCTCTCTCTCTCTCTCTCTCTCTCTCTCTCTCTCTCTCTCTCTCTGTCTCTCTTCATCGTCCAACGTGATCATTTCCTGTTGCTGGTTCTTCTACTGTCAGCCCTATTACGTCATCCGGTTCATACCTGATGAAAGATGACGTCTAGAGTATTCTTTTCCTTGGTACTTTCCCTGATATGTTGATACAAATAGCAATCATCTAGTTGATTTAAAAATTTTGTGCCCTTTGCGAAATTAGCCTCCCATTTGCTGCAATCAATTAGAGGAAAATTAAAATGGCCGCCCAGAAAAAGATATTGATGCTGACTTGCCCATGCCATTTTATGTAAATCTTAATCTTTACGATCATCTGGCCTGTAGAATCCTCCTACTCTCATTGTACCTTTGCTTCCAACTATCTCACACCACACAGATTCTATTTTAACGTGAGAAATGTCTGAATCCGAGAAGACTTTCGTCGCGCTCAGGCTGCTTTTGATAAGACGCGTAACCCCTTCTGTCCTGCCTAAATACATTATACGTACCGTGCTGAAATTTGGCCATCCGAATAATTAAATTCATCTGCGGTTCTGTCTTACGTCTGTTAATCGCGTGTGTTTTCTGGTCGATTTGCCTGTTTTGCTGAACGAAAAACCCGAGTTTATGGGGGTAAAACCTTGCTATCTACGCCTGAGACCGAATAACTGAGCCACAGAATGAAAAAAGCCCATTCAAGTTCCTCGAGTCATGGACGGGAATCGAACTCGGGCCTTTTGCACCCGGTGTGGGGAAAGTCTACCCGCGCAGACTGGTTTGAACAACAACATATATATTCCACTTTTCATGCAATTTAAAATAACCTTTGGTAGGATCGCCGTTCTCCCTACACCGGTTGGAAAAGACCTGAGTTCGAGTGCTCTCGATGAGGGAAGGAATTTTTATGGGCCTTTTTCCCAACGTGGCTGAGTTAGTCGGTCGCAGGTAACTTGGTTTTTCCTCCCAGAAAACCTGGGTTTTCGTCGCAACTGCTCCTAAAACCCAAAAACATTAAATTTATATTTATCGTGTCAGTGTGAAATTCTAGTAGCTACCAAAACTTTGATGTAAGGATATTTCGTGCATTTTGGTTGGGGGAGGCATTGACATTTAAAACTTATTGACATTTAAAAAATACGTCATATACCAAACAGGTTCATATTATAGATTTTTGTTTATGGCTTCTAATAAAATATTGCATTATCGGTGTTTGAAATTTTTGTGAAATTTTAAGAAACAGCTCAAATTGATCCAGATTCAAACACTGAAAGAACTGGTGACTTGACTTTACAAATATCGGACCGAACACATCCGCCATCTGTGTATAAAAACGCAAGATAATAGGTTATTAACCATAAAAAATCCCTTGTATTATGGCATTATGATGTGGTCTAAACGTATTGAAATCACCATTCGTATTATGGGTGATTTCAATTTGCCTCTAATTGATTGGAATAAAAGGGAAGGAAACTCGACACGGGGAACAAAATTTTTAAAACAACTACGAATGTTATTTGTAGTTTTTAGCCCGAGTTCGAAAGAATATCCTAGACCTCATCATCACTCATCAGATGACATAACAGGGCTGACAGTAGACGAACCAGTAGCAGAAAGTGATCACGGAGTTCTATGATGAAGAGAGAGGTAAAAGGCAAAGGAATGGGTTTTAATTTCATGGCCTCTATTAACTGGGTAGATATCGCGCAGAGGACGAATATAATTAAACTGTGGTAAGCTTTAAAAACATTAAAAAGGAAAAAAAACACATACACACACATATAAATATACACGCACGTATAATGTCCAATTGGTATAATTGCAATGGCATTAAAATCCATTAGATTAAGACCCAAAGAATTGGAAGCGATGGAACGGCTGTCATCTGTTTTGGATAGAAAATCAAACAAAAAAACCAGTTTTCTCCCGATAGAAGCAAAAGGATTAGCAATATTCGTAGTTAATCGTAATAAAATACGTATTTTATTACGATAATTTATTGTTTTGGTTAGAAATGTGTCTTGGGTGGTCGGCACCTAACCCTAGTTTTCCCTTAAGGCCTGTTGTTTATATTGCACGAGGGTTTCTAGGAATACAACTATCGTTCTATACGAGGACTGACTGTGCTTTTATAAATACGAATATAATTTGCTTATAATTACATTTATGTTTTGTCACATTTGAGCTTTCCATTATGGTAATTATTAGGAGTTTGGATTATCTGGACAAAAATGTTTGTTTCGCTGTCCATTATTCCATTATAAAAGTCCTCTGTGGCCGCGTAGTCTGCACGATACATCGCCATCTACCACTCTTTCGGAGAGATCGGTGTTCATTGGCCGATTTTTTCGTAATAAATCGGCCAGTGAACACGCATTTTACAGATAAATGTATGTAACGGATATAAGCGACAAGGTCACGTGCCATCAAAATGCCCTCGTGGATAACACCGTTGGTAAAAATCACTTGTCCTCCTCACACCGGTTGGAAAAGATTTGAGTTCGAATACCCTCAATGAAGAAGAATTTTTTAAGTGTGCGAGAAAAATGTGATTGAAAATGTTGAAAGAAACCTCGAGTATTAATTTGTTCGGTTCGTTGTTAAGACCAGCAATTATTAAGCCATTGAAGCTCGGAACCCTGATGGATACGGTTAAAATTTCATCTTTCAGTACGGTTTCGTCAAATTTATAAGCATATAAATTTTTAAAATACTGTATATAAATAATCTTTAAATTTAAATTTATTTATTATAAATGTGTTACTTTATAAAATTATTTATTTAAATTATTAAGTTTCTAAACTTATTTTTTATAAATTTGTTAATTTTTAAAATTATTTAATTAAATTATTAAATTTTTAGATAACATATAATTTTTCAAATATAAAAATAATAAAAATATTTTGAATTATTAAAATATTAAATTTAAATATACACTAATTAATTAATTAATTGTAAAGAGTTCTTCTTCAGCCTTTGTTAACCCTCATGGAGTACAGTTAGTAGAATCGCGTCCACCTCTCAACGGGTGAAAAAAGACCTGAATTCGAGTCCCGTCGAGGACGTGAAGAATTTTTATGAGCCTTTTTCAAAACGTGGCTGAGTTAGTCGGTCTCAGAGGTTGGCAGCATGGTTTTTTCTCCCGAAAACTAGGATTTTTCATTCAGAAAATTGGCCTCAAAACACGTAATTTACAGACAATATACAATCTCCCTTGATCAATGATGCTCCTAAAATCATACTTCAAGAACAACACCAAAGTCTTTGTTCTTATACTCATTTCTTCTCGTTCACTTTAAATAAACACTAAATATACTGTTCTGACCATTTAATTCGCGGAATGGCAGCCTCACCGTACAACCATTCGAGTTTCAGTGAAGTGCCGTTAAGCGGCAGGACAGTGCATATCCAAGAATTAGCTGACGCTGACACTGCAGTTTATAGCATGTCGTCTGCTAGTGCAATATCGACCTCAAAATGTTTTTTGTGTTCTTGGAATTTGAAATCAGTTTTTAAATGTGAGACTGCCTAAAAATGGGGCATTCTTAGTTAACACGGAATAATTTTCAAAAAATAAAATCAAACGAAACTTGCAAAGAATCTGAGACAGCTTCTGTCTTCAATTGAGGAGAATTGAGATCAGTGCAGATTTAATTTCTCGGACTTAATGAAAGAGGCCCTTGGATATAGCTAGGCTCATAATGTGACTCTTCTTATATACTTTTATATATATAAATTTATGTTTACACGTTCCCCATGTTTCTGGCTATGATCCTGTTTCTGAGATATAACTTAATTAAAGTAATACAACATCATTTTCCCTCTAAACTTTCAAATAGAAAAATTAAATGCGCACTACTACATCCTACTACCATTTTTCTCATCTCTCTCTTATTCATTCGCATAATAATATCCATTTAGCCATATTACTACTTTTTTTTTGTCCATTCTTGATTATTTCTCATGAAATACAAACTTACTCTGCTTTTGCCACATGCAGTGTTCACTTGAGAACAATAGCGTTCCATCTGCCACTATCACAGTGTGCTGCTGCAACAGGATCTACAAAAGTTAGGCAGATGGGCTGAGAAGTGGCAACTGAAGTTTAACATTGACAAATGCAAAGCACTTCATGTGGGTAGAGGTAATCCCAGAGAAACGTACCAACTGGGTTGTACTACACCTAGAGTGGTTGAAAATGAAAAAGACCTGGGGGTAATTGTGCAGTCAGATATGAAGTTTTCTGAGCAGTGCAGACAGGCTACCAGAGCAGCTTAAGGGATCTTGTTAATGATAGCAGGGAAAAGGAGTGATTATCCCTTTGTATAAGGCAATGGTCAGGCCACATCTTCGGTACTGCGTACAGGTCTGGAGGCCTCATTTCAAGAAGGATGTAAATTGGTCGAGGGTGTACAGAGAAGAGCAACAAGATTGGTGAGGTGAATGAAGGGATCCTCTTACCAAGAGGCTTAATTTCTGCAAATTGCAGTGGCTGGAGACTAGGCACCTGCGCGGTGATCTGAGTGAGCTGTATAAGGCCTTGAATAGGTTGAACACGCTGAATTCTGATGGGATCCTTCCACTTGTTCAGATTATGAACCTAAGAGGGAGGGCATAAATTGAAATTGAGGAAACACAGTTGCAGAATAGATGTGCGGGAATTTGCCTTTAACCAGCGGGTGTTTAAGCGATAGAACAAACTTCCATCTGTCGTTGTGGAAGTTGATAGGTTAAATAAATTGAAGGAGGAAGTGGACAAACGTTTAGAGGGAATCGATGTGTCAAAATTTTTTTTTTTTTTTTTTTTTTTTGGCTGATGCTGCATCAGCTTGCTTTCTTGTATCAAATCCCTCTACTAATGCTACTGTTAAGTTGTTCAATACCCCTGCAACTCGTTGTGCGGGCAAAGTTGTCCTGTTATGAGCATAAAGGATTGTATAATAAAGAAAATACAAATATGCTAATTATTAAATGAATTTTAATGGTATTCGATCATAGAAGTAAATAATACTGCCTAAAATGTTATATATCTCATCTATGTTTTTAAAACAGTTTTTAAACATTTATATAGTTATTAATTTCCATTGTACCTATACGAAGATATATAGGTTATGTCAAAAATATTGGTACAAACGTTTATTTGACACAATATTAACAATGGAGTACGAGATGGATGCATTTCATGATGTTGCAACAGATGCTCGAAGGTCCAACCATGAGACGCGATGACACCGACGTAGCATAGATTGGCGGACACGGTCGAACACACCTGGAGTTTCTTTGAGGGTAACAGCAGCGCAGATGAGTATGAGGTATGAGGTTTGAGGTATATTGAGGGTCTAGCGTCTCCTGGGATTTCTCCCATCTCCGCGAATGTTCTATGTATCGGTGACAGTACCCTGTCAAAGCCAGAGATTTAGAAGTGTGTGGGTCATGAGTAGTGTTATGTGTTGTGCCCATTGTTTATCCGGCTTATTGGCCGCCAGGTCCCTAATGGGACCCGACGTTGCCATTACCTCGCCACCTGGGGGCTAGCCGGGTGTTACCATTGAGTCAATTCTACTCTGGCAGGTCCTGCCACTTACTTTCCTGGGATTTTAGTGGCTAGGACCTAAAATAAAATTGGAACTACCGCGGTTGATTTTAGTTCACTTACATTAAAGCACTAATATGGGGTTTGACGCTGAAGGCCTGTTTCTGAAGTGCCTAAAAGGTTGGGCGAAATTTTTTTTGTGTATTTTAAATTTGGACGTGTAGGGCTATACACTGTGCAAGAGAAAGTGCTGGGAGGGGAGAGTGAAGGCTGGGGGGTGAAATAGGAAGAAGAGGGTCGATAGGGTAGGTGACCCCCAATTATTCAGTGAGGCATGCCCATGCCCCACCAGAGGGAAGGAATTGTGTGGCAGGGAAGAGAGGAGACAGCAAGCCGTCATCTCCCTCCCCTGCCGGTTGTGGGAGTAAAAGAATTGCACTGCACAAGAGAGTGCAGAGCCTTGAGCCAATATGGCTCCGTTGAGGCAGAAACTTGGAGTTTCTCTATCTTCGTCGGTCTTCTCTGTCATTGGTAGCGTTTGGTATCCAGATTTGTCCTCAGCTATGAACACTGGTCAGGTCCGTTGTTAGTCTGTTAGCAATGGCTGTGGTTCTCTTCATCATGGGAAGATCCGCATCTCCATGGGGTTATTCTTGCGATCGCTGGTTTTAGATGATTAGTAGTGAGCAGGTTCCTGAGGGAGGTTCTCCTTGAGTCCTCTCCACGCGCGTTCTGTGTCTCTTTTTATTTATTTATTTATTTTATTTTATTATTGTTTATTTTTATCTTTTTCTGTAGATGCTATCAGTGTTTTACGCCTACCAAATAGTTTTTGGGCATATTCCTTTAGCTCCCTGTATTCCTCAAGTGAGTCCAATAGATGTGATTCCAAGTTCTTGGGGAGGTAGTGTATTGCAGTGATCAGTCTGCACCTGAGGACCTCATAATGGGTGCAATCATACATAATGTGCTCCCAGCACTCAAGCTCCCCACAGGCACAGCTCGGATCCACCTCAATCCCAGCGCTGCCAGCTTGGCTTTAAAGGCCCCGTGACCAGTCAATAAATAGGTGGTGTATAAGCCAGGTTGAAACCAAGTTGGGGGACTGGGGTACATCCTGTCGATGTTCGGAATGAATTTCCTGGTGATATTTCCCTTATTTGAGTTGGCCCAGCGCTCCTGCCAAACTTGCATCAGGTGTTTTTGCAGCCTTGTCTTTTCATTTTTTTGTGGTGCATTAACGTCCACAGTATAGCCATGGTATGTACAAGGTATTCCTTTCTCTATGTGGTAGTTCCTTCCCCTGCGCGTTGTAGTTCAAACTTCCTCGATACTGAACTTTTAGAATTTAGGGGCATCACCAACTTTAATGGAAGAACTACTTGACTTTCCGCGAGGAAAAACCACCTCGGCTGACACCAAATAACTCAGGTACGATTTGAAAAAAAAAAAGCAAAAAAAACATAAAAAATTACTGTCGTCATTGACCGGATTCGGACCCAAACTTTTACCGGTTTAGGAAGGGTGATGGCTATACCAATTAAGCATTGCACGTGCCCATATAGATTTCCTGAAAATTTTCTTTAGTGATATTTCGATGCTAAGATATTTTTAATTGGATTAAACGATTAAACGATGGCACTTTCTAAAATATGCTGCTGGCCCCCCCGTGCACAGGAATATGCAAATTTTACGCATTTTTCGTAACCATTAGTAGAACAGTTTTGAAAATTTTAGACAAACTATATTGGCTTATTTAAATATTAAACAAACATTTAGACTATATTCTTAAATTGCATAATTTTTCTACTCCCGCAAAACCTCCCGATACAATTTCACCATTTAAAT
The DNA here is from genome assembly GCF_048544385.1 of Mastigoproctus giganteus. NCBI lineage: Eukaryota > Metazoa > Arthropoda > Arachnida > Uropygi > Thelyphonidae > Mastigoproctus > Mastigoproctus giganteus. The sequence continues at coordinate 80,796,382 of NC_143588.1, forward strand.
CCCCAATCCACTGTGATCGATGGCTCCATCTATTGGTTAAATGTGCAACTTCACTTTTACTCTATATATTTGAAATTTAACGCCTTTTACATTTCTAAAAGTAACTTCCCAAAGTTTAACTTTATTGATCAATGGCAAAATTAAAATTTATTTTTTCTAGTATTAAAGAAAAAAAAGAGAGACAATATTTACAAATAAATATATTTTTATTGACAAAAAAAAAACTTATATATATATATATACACACACACACAAAATTATAATGTGACGGTTATTCTGTTATTTTCCCCAACAACAAAACCTTCAATGTCGATTGTCAACCACTCTTCTTCTAACTGTAGCATCAGCAACTCACAGAGGGCGCAGAGAAACATCATTATAAATGCCACCAGTATTCCTGAGTGTCCTGTAAGTAAAGCATCTTCGTCTGGAAAATAACAAAAAAAAAATGTTAGAATGATCGTCGTGTCGTGGGAAGTTTCACTGAATTACAAAAACGTACAAAACTACCCAGGCATGTCGTGAAAGAGTACTTGGCGTCTCTACCTGCTTATGCGAGACCCCAACCTCAAAGAGTTCATTTTCCTAGAAACCAGATAATAGTTCCAGGACTACACCATACATTTCCGTGTGACTTAGCAGAAGTTTCCAACCTGTCTAAAGATAATGGAGGAGTATGTTATTTGCTCGTTTGTATAGATGCATTTTCAAGATACGCCTGGGTGAGAACACTTGGAAATGAAACTTCAAAGCAAATAGCAAAGGCATACGCGATTCAGTCTTAACAGCGATGAAGGCAAAGAATTTACAAATAAAGATGCAAGAGCATGATTTAAGTCTCTTAACATTAATTTCTATACTACTAGGTCGGGAAAAAAGGCAGCCATAGCTGAACGTTTCATCCGAACTCTGAAAGAACAGATTCCTAAATTTAAACTAGGGGAGCGTGTCATTCTAAGCACAGGTTCTCATCTTTTCCGCAAAGGTTTCTGGGGTAGTTGGAGTCCTAAGGTGTTCACTGTATCCCAAGTATTGAAACGAAGGCAACCAGTTGTGTACAGAGTCAAGGGCAGGGCCAGTGAAATGATCGAGGGCACCTTTTATGAGCAACAGCTACAACGTGTATGCCATATTGCTATGTCATCTGCATAGCATGCAAGACACCAAGATTGCATGCTATGCAGATGACATAGCAATATAGCATACCAGCAGAGACATGGCAAAATCAGAAATATCCATAAACAGATCACTAAAAGGAATTGTGGACTGGGCAAGAGAACTGAAATTACAGATAAATCCCCATAAAACTAACCACACAGTTTTTACCACAGACAGAAGCCGCAGAAAGAACTTTAACCCAGCTATCGCTATAGACGGCGTGCCCACTTCAAAAATGGATAACCCAAAATATCTGGGTATAACCCTCGACACAGAACTACGTTTCACCAAACACATTGAAAACAGCTCCAACAGAGCACTGAAAAATTAAACATCCTAAAAAGCTTATGTGGTACGAACTGGGGAGCAAATCCGAAAACACTTAAAACAACTTATACCTCACTTATCAGGGCTAATTTGGAATATGCAGCACCAATATGGGCGCATGCTTCTGAGTCTGCACTTGGAAAACTGGACAGGATCCAAGCAAGAGCAGCCAAAATAATCATCGGGGCTGTTTCGTCTACAAACAACACCAAAGCAGAGCGGGAATGCGGCCTTCAGACACTCAATCAAAGAAGAAGATATCACACAATTAAATTCACTAATAAGGCTAACAGCAGAGACATTGATCATATCTCCCGTAGGACCTTTATAAATTGGAACTGCAGGTCAAGAGTCAAAAGGTCATCTACCATGAAATACGATAAGGAAATCAGACAAAGTCTTGATCTTGAACTCACAAAATATGACATACTTCAAGAGCCTACCTTACCATCTTGCATCCCCCAAAATACCACAATAAATTTAGATCTCGTGGAACACTGAACAAAAAAAGAAATCGAGACCATTGTCAAAGCTATAGGAATCAAAACAATTGAGACTTATTCGAGGCGTGACTTAGTACAGATGTATACCGATGGATCCTCTGACTCGACTATTCTCAAGGGCGGAGCAGGCATACACACCACCCTGACAAATACTACAAAAATGCAACAAAGCATAGGTGCAGGCAGCATCGCCTCTAACTTTACATGTGAGCTAAGGGCAATCCTTGAGGCCCTAAATAGTTATATTTCACTAAGAGACATAGACAGAGCCAGAGGGCTTGTAATCTTCTGTGACTCAAGAGCGGCCCTGCTGGCAATAAAACATGGACGCACAGGACTCACACAGGACATTCACCGACATTTGGAGACAGTTCATCAATTGGGAAAGAGCTGCACACTACAGTGGATGCCTGCGCATGTGGGTATAGAAGGAAATGAGGCGGCCGATAAACTGGCAAAAGAGGCAAGAAACTTAAATCACAACACCTCAAAAACCATAACTCTAGATGATGCTAATGCCATCGCCAGACACAGACTCAGACAGAAACATATAGAAACTGATCACCAAATCTGCGAGATTAATGCAAATAGGAACATCACTAAGACCATTGCCAGACTGAGAACTCGACACATGGCAGGTATGAAAATTAGTGCGGATGGTACCAGAACTTATAAACTTTGCAGAAACTGTCCGAAAGAACAGCTTACTCCGGAACACATCTTCAGCTGTCCTGCAATTCAGGCGACTTTGCAAAGCATGGACGAATCCCCTTTTCAGGGAGAACTTTATAACAAAAAGATCGTGGACTTAGCTAAAGCAGTGATATCAGCGCATGGTTCAATTTGACTTCAAATGGACACGACACCAACCAACCAACCAACCAGCTACAACGTGTTAATCTCCATGACACGTTACCTGCCCACGTCTATCTTATTTAAAAAGAACTCAAGGCGTGACGTGTAGGAGGAGAGCGTCAATTACGTTTTAAGTGGTAAGGATATCCAGCGTCCTACAACTGTTGGGTTCCAGGTAAAGATGTTCTTCTTCACCCTACAAAGTAACGCGAGCGAATACACAGTCACAGTCTAATTTTACTGTTGTCTTGCCCGATTCTATAGCTCTGAGTGGTAAGGGGGAGGTTGCGTTGGCAGAAATCCACGTTCCTAATTCCTGGAACAATATTTCCGAAGGCTGGGCTGAGTTTGCAACTTTGCAGAAAGAACTTTCACCCAGGAACACAGAGGTTTACGAAAATTCGGCTAAATTGATTGACAATATGTGTAGTCTTAATGCTAATTCAGAGCTTAAAGTACGCAGTCACAACGGAGGCAAACGCCAAAAATATCAGGACATCTTCAATGATGCAGATGACAATGTCAGAATTAGATTTGTTCGCACATCCGCCTACTAATCTGTGCATCGCACGGTCTTCCTACGTATCCCACTTTAGTCATCAAAGACCAATACTTTCAGTAAGCGATATGTAATTATTATTAATAAAATAAAATAAAAATATCGTTATATTATTATCCATGAATTTTATTAATATCTGAAAATTGAAACGTTTTTAACACCTGCCGATGACTCTTAAATGTGCAACAGGTTAAATATGTTACATGCAGGATACAGTAATACAGAATTATTTTATTTATTTATTTTTTTTTTTGAAATAGGCTATGAAAGACTATTTTAAGGTACAAGGTGTCATAAGTTCCATGAACATGTCAAAGCAACTAGGATCACGAACCCGTGCCAACTGATCTACATAACTGCTTCCTTTTACGACAATATTACGTATCGTAGGTCGTTCGCACGTAGTTGTGTTGGAGAATTCTGTTGTTATTGGCTTTATGAGCATCGGCAAGTAAGGCCACATTCCTCTAGACGGTAAACCCCGAGTTTCAGGGAGAAAAAACCATTCCACCCTCGCCCGAGACCAACTAACTCAGCCGTGTTGTGAAAAAGGCCCATAAAAATCATCGACGGGATTCGAACCCACGTCTTTTCCACCCGGAGTGTGGAGGACGGCAATCTTACCAACACTTCAATATACCGATGATAGAGAGAGAGAGAGAGAGAGAGAGAGAGAGAGATAATCTTTATTACCCTTCACGGCCATAAAGCCAGGGGCTTACAGTTTCCCAAACTTCCGGGAAAATTGAACAATTATTTACAAAAAAGGAATTTTACAAAGAAAACATATTATAATACAAAGGAGAATTCCTTACGAGAGTTAAATCTGATTGAACTGGCTTAACATCGAGATAAGAGCACCAGCTCAATCAGACAGGAACAGATGCAAGGTACACATCAGTCATTGCTGATTAGTCCTACTCGTCATAATTTTTTTCCGGTAAGTCCGGTCAGCAGCGAATTTGTTCAGGTCTGCGTCCAGTGCCTGGGTTTGCTTGAGCATCTGCTGAGGAAGGAACCTGTCCGAGAGATGGAGTCGCGCTGAATGCGAGTGGAGCTCGGGATTGGCCCTAAGGGCAGCAGGGGGGATCCTCCAGCCACAGGTATCCCAGAATGAAGGTGTTGCGATTATGCCTGTTATCATCTTGACTGTTGCTAGGAGGCGTTGGTCGTCGACTAAGGTGGGATGCCGTGGAATTCCGAGAGAGTTGGCAAGCTGTGTGGTCCGAATCAGAGCTGGAAGGTTGTGCTTCCTGTTGGCCCACTTTAGGAGCCAGAATTCTGTGGCAAAGAGTGGTTTCTTTATTGACGGTGCCGCTGTCGCCCAAATTTCAGCAGCATAGAGTAAAGGTGGAAAGATAACTGTTCTTATGTACCTCACGGTTATCTTTTTATCTGTGATATGAAGGAGATGTTGTTTTGCTATCCACCGGAGTCTTGAAGCACGTGTGAGGAGCATATCCATGTGGGCGTTGAATCGAAGTTTTGGGTCGAATACAACGCCCAGATCACGATGGCTGTACACAATTGGGATGAGGGTGTTGCCGACCGAAGGCTGGAGAGAAGAAGGAGTTTGCTTCAATGAATACATCATGAATTCAGACTTAGCAGGATTGATCTTGAGCCCAAACTGGCAGAGGTAAGATGTGACTGTGGTGAGAGTGTTGTTAATTTCTACTTTTACCAGATCTAGGTCTTGACCGGGGATGATGGGAGTGAGTATTTTGATATCGTCCGCATAGCTCAGTAGACATCGAGAATGTGCAACCAGTGGGAAGATAATGGATGAAAACAGAAGGCCCGAAAGGACCCCTCCTTGTGGGACTCCTGCGGTGACGGATCTAGTAAGGGTGCGATCTCCTGTATGAAGCTTTATAACTCTGTTATTCAGAAGAGAGGAGAGAAAGCATAATATGTTCCCTGTGATCTGGAAGTGGCATTCCAGGAGAGTGAGAAGTTGGTTTACTTGGACGGCATCAAATGCAGCTTCAATGTCTAAGTAAGTCACAGCTAGTTCCTGCCTATTCTCCAATGCTGACAAGATAGTATTTGTGGTGGCTAGCAGATTGGTGATCGTTGATCTGTTTGGAAGGGAGTAGTGAATTTGGGCTGGATTACTGGGCAAGATCTGCTTAGTGAGGATAGGGAGTAAGGCCTTCTCCAGGAGCTTCAGTAGGCTGGAGGAGTTGGAGATGGGTCGGAAGTGTTTAGGTTTCGATGGCGACTGAACTTTGGCTAAAGGTTTGATGAGATAGTTTTTCCACTGCTGTGGGAAAATTTTGTTCGAGAGTAACTGGTTGAAGATAATTAAAAGTGGCTGAATAATGTACGGACTTAGGCATTTGAGCATGAATTGGGGAACTCCATCATCACCGGTGGTTGACGTGGCAGGTAGAGAATTGATGGCTACGATCAGCTGTTGTTTTGTAATCTGAATGCTGTTCAACACTTCTTGCTGGATGGGCTCTGTTAGTAGAGTTAGATCTGAGTTTGGCATAGGATTACGGTTAAATCTTGTGACGAAATCGAGCCACAATTCAGGATCAAGTTGTAAAGGAAAGTGAGGGTTCACTTTCTTGTATGGAATTTTTCCTTTAGCCAGCTCACGGTTAACGTATAATTTGATTGCCTCAGATTTCAGGCGATTAAATTGAGCCCGTGCCCTTGAATAAACTATACGATCATTGACATTTTGAGACTGTTTCCATGTGCGATGGAGCTGTTGCTTCAGCTGGAAACTCATTTTGAGTTCAGAATTCCACCAAAGTCTTGTATATGGACTGATTGTGATCTTTTTAGAGGCAGCATATTTGGCAACCGTGTTGATCCAGTTTGTGAGAATGTTCACAGCTAGTTCTGGGTCACAAGTCTCTAAGGCCACCCAGGGAATGAGAGAGGCGGCTCTGATGCACTTATCTACATCAAGTAAGTTGGGGCTAGTGATGTCAACCTTTGTTGTTGTCCTTCTGGCTTCTAATTTGGGGGCTGGCAGATATGCGGTCATATGTATCGGGACATGATCAGAGTCAAATGACGTTTCTGTAATGTAATCAAGGGTGCAGGGGAAAGAGGCTAGAACTAGATCTAAGAGGTTATTCCTCCTGGTTGGAGTTTCATTAATAAGTTGTAGGTCAACACATCTCAAGTGTGCCAGAAGATCCTTTTTCAGATTAGATAGTTGAGGAGGTAAATTGAAATCACCACAAACTAAGTGAGAAGCTGTGGGATGCAGCTGATTGATTAACCAGTTGGAAACTTCAAGGATGATTTGCTGGGACGGCTTTGGGGGTATATACAGCACACAGACGTCAAACGTCACGAAGTTGTACCCTAACGTAACGAGGATTGCTTCATAGTTAGGAGAGTTACTGGATTTATTATCCAATAGCTTGAAAGCGGATTTCTTGTAGAATATTGCGACGCCTCCACCCTTGCGTGCAATCCGAGATGTGAATACGACCCCATAATCAGCTGGGGCAGCTGCCGCTAGGAATTCTTCGTCATCATTCAGCCAGGTTTCGGTGATGGCGAGCAGGTCAAAATGTCCAGGGAGCAGAATTTGCTCCATAGTGTCAAGCTTGTTCCTAAGACTACGCAGATTCTGATAAAAGATGGTGCAGGCAGGTACTCTGGGTACTTTGATACGGACGGGTGGTCTCTGACATGGCACTACTCGATTCAGCAGGGTGTGTCTAGGATTGACGAGCACAGGGATCGGCATATTGGTGTTCTGTGATTCTGGTTGCGGTAACAAGATCTGGGATTGCTATGAATCAGGGTACCATTGGTGGGAGTCTTTCCCATTACTTCTATATCGCTGCCCGAGATATGGCATAACAAGAACTCCAGCAGGCCAGATTTCAGGTTTGAAGAGTGCTTCAAAATCTGCATCAGCTACATCGATCTTAAAGGAGGCGTAGGTGGGATATTTCGTGGACAGCTTAGTGACTCTACCATTCATTTTGAATGCAGCAAGAAGGTTTTCCACATCATCAGCTGAGGTAGCAGGGGAGAGCCTACTAATGAAGACATTCCGCATCCGCTTCTCCCTCATTCTAGTGTTCGCAATTTGCATCTTGCTGAAGTGCAAATTGGTTCCAATAACTTTAAGATTGGGGCTCAGTTCCTTAAGAGTTGGATTACGGGTCGTGCTTGTTCTTTTGTTCGTTGGCTTGCAATCATTGCATACGTTGTAGTGTCTCTATGGGTCTGTACATTAGATACAATCGTAGTCCCTGTATAATGGTTACCCCTCACGTTGTTTGAGGTGGAGCCACAATTGCGATGTACTTCCGCAGCCAGAGCATTATCCGGTCTCGAGCGCGAGGACCCCATATGTAAGTTTTGTGATCGCGAAAAGGTGCAATTTGGCAGGTTTTGCTCTTGATGACTTCTATGGATCTTCTGGGAGGAAGTATTTCCAGAGTATTCGCTGGCATCTGCTGTGATTTCAGGGCACACAACTTCAGACTCACATCTTGTAAGAATGGGGGATGGAGGGGAGTCATGTGATAATAAAGATGGGGTGGTTTGGGTAGGAGCTCTCGGTTTCGCATGAACGTGTCCGTCTGGAGGATGCTGCTCATGATGGTTAGTTTGAACAGCAAGATCACAAACAGAGTGCTTCAGGTCATCAAAGTTTTTTCCCAACACCTCCAATGTTTTGTGCATGCATTCATTTTGTTCTCGTAGTCGCTTGTTTTCAAGCAGTATGTCTGCGAGGATATTATTAATTGGGGATAGCTTCTTACATAGAGTTGTCTCGATATTTGTGAGGAGCGAGACGAAGAGTGGACTGTGTTCGAGTGATGCTTGATTAACTATTGCGGAGATCTCTGTTGATAGGATGTTATCCTGTTGGGAACTACTTGATTTTTGCATAATGAGATTTTGTTCTGCCAGTAATGAGTCAGGGGTCAATTTCACATGTGGATCTGACGATCTCAGTTTTTCCGTGTCTACTTCAGGTGCGGGTTGGGTCCTGTGCTCAAGTGAATCCGAAATTTGGTTAACGTCGTTGTTAGAAGTTTCACCAGTTGTTCCTAGTGACTGCATATAATTTTCTCCCTTACAGGGGGGACACTGCCATACTTTCCGTCGCTGCTTCCCGAGCCTCTTTAGGTCCAACGCGAGACATTCGCTTCCGTATGTCTCGAGACAGGAAGTACATTCTATAGCTACGTCCGGAACAATGCCACAAATAACGCAGCTTTCATTATTTGGGTGATCTTGCTTTAAAGGCATTTTCAGATTTTAGGCGCAGATAAAAGGATTACGAGTGGGTTGAAAAAGAGTTTACAATTGTGTTTAGTAGTCAAAGTAAAAGTGGTCTGTTGAGAGCGTTGTCCAGGCAAAAGCTGACAATTTCCAAAACTTCGTTGCCAAGCAAATAGCAGACAAATAACCAAACGCTTGATTGCCAAGTTTCTTCCAGCTTGTTGCCGAAGGCAGTCTCATAAGTAGAGCAGGAGCGTAAATAGGTCGGAGTTGTAAACGTCCTGCAATACGGGGGGTCGACTGGCGAATAACTTCCAACACAATGCAACTGCGTGACCTTGTGATACAGTAGTGGGCAAGAGTTAGTAAGCAGTGAACCAAGGAGTTAACATCCGGGCATTGAGACAAGCAAAGGCGGCAAATGTGAATACAGTACAGGCAAGAAAAAAATCACGTAAAAAACAATAATTACCTAAAGATTCATGGTATTCATCTTCACCAAGGATGCAGGATAACTTAGGAAGTCACTATAGGAACATATTACTCAGACTCGCTAAAAAAACATACATTAAACACTGAAAACTTGACGAGCTCAAGATTAGGCAGCCGTCACACCGACGCGCACGCGCAGTCCCTCATCATCATAATAAAAAAAATATAGCGGGACTTCACTTATCGGAAACGTGGATTATCCGAGTTAGTGAAAAAAGCACAATACATCAGCTACACGCTCACACAAATAACTTTGTTTTATGAAAGTTTAAATATTTTAATAAAAGAAATTTAACTTAAAACTACTAAGGCTGAACTTTCTTTTGTTTAGCAACGTCACGAGATAAAATCTCTTTGTATTTTAAGTTAGTTTGGTAAAATTTCTTTATTTTCGTGATAAACTACGGTTTAACTGTTTTTAAAATACGGACTGTGATAAAAAAGTTCGGAGACTGACTCTCAAAAATATTGGTACAAACGTGTAGGGCAGGTAAGCAACATCTAAAGGAATATGAATACCATAGTGACCCATAACCGGAAACGTCACCGTATGTCGGTACACGGCGCTGTGCATCAGTTTGCGAGACGGAAAATTTCTGGTTTACTCATTCAAGCAGTAGTCGCCACACGAAGAGCATGCATCGATATACGAACTGTGAGCTGGGCAGACATGCACCTAGTGTAATGATTAGCAGAGAATCCACACGGTGTGCGCCCCCAAGCGGCAGAACATCGCTTGGCAATAAATGTGTGGGCAGGTATGGTTGGTGACTGCTTAGTCGGCCCATACCTGTTACCATCCCGCATGAACCCCGCTAAATATCGGATCTTTCTTGAACAAGTTCTACCAGGGTTGCTTGACGATGTTCCAGCAAATGTGAGACGCAACATTTGGTTTCGACATGACGGGGCGCCTGCCCATTATGGAAGGTGTGTTCGTGACCATTTGAACCTATAACCGTTTCCGGTTATAGGTTCCTATGTGATTCACATTCCTTTAGATGTTACCTACCTCCCCTAAACGTTTGTACCAATATTTTTGAGACACCCTATAAATCTTCGTATATGTACAATTGAAAATAATAACTTTATAAATGTTTACAATTAGTTTTAGAAACACTCAACGGATATATAACATTTAAGGTAGTATTATTTACTTTCATTATCCAGTACCCCTAAAACTCATTTAAAATTTAGCATATTTGTATTTTGTTTATTATTCAATCCTGTTATTCTCATAACAGGACAACTTTGCCCACACAACGAGTTGCACTGGTATTGAACAACTTAACATTAGCATTAGTAGAGGTATTTGATGCAAGAAAGCAAGCTTATGCAGCATCAACAAAAAAAAAAAAGAATAAAATAAAAAATTTCACACATCCATTTCCTTTAAACGTTGGTCCACTTCCTCCTTGAATTTATTTAACCTATCAAATTCCACAACGTCAGATTTAAGTTTCTTCCAGCAATTAACCACCCGCTGACTAAAGGCAAATTCCCGCACATCTATTCTACATCTGTCCTTTCTTAATTTGAACTTATGTCCCCGTAGGTTCGTAATCTGAACAAGTGGAAGGATCCGTCAGAATTCAGCGTGCACAACCCATTCAAGGCCTTATACACCTCAATCAGATCACCGCGCAGGTGCCTACTCTCCAGCCACTGCAATTTGCAGAACTTATGCCTCTTGGTAAGAGGATCCCTTCATTCCCCTCACCAATCTTGTTGCCCTTCTCTGTACACGCTCAACCAATTTACATCCTTCCTAAAATGAGGCCTCCAGACCTGTACGCAGTACCGAAGATGTGGCCTGACCATTGCCTTATACAAAGGGGTAATCACTCCTTTTCCCTGCTATCATTAACAAGATCCCTTGAGATGCTCTGACACCCTATCTTCACTGCTCCGAAAACTTCATATCTCACTGCACAATTACTCGAAGGTCTTTTTCATTTTCTACCACTGTAGGTGTAGTAAAACCCAGTTGGTACGTTTCTCTGTGATTACCTCTACCCACATGAAGTGCTTTGCATTTGTCAATGTTAAACTTCAGTTGCCACTTCTCAGCCCATCTGCCTAACTTTTCTAGAACCTGTTGCAGCAGCACACTGTCATAGTGGTAGATGGAACGCTATTGTTGTCACGTCAACACTGCATGTGGCAAAAACAGAGTAAGTTTGTATTTCATGAGAAATAATCAAGAATGGACAAAGAAAGTAGTAATATGGTTAAATGGATATTATTATACGAATGAATAAGAGAGAGAGATGAGAAAAATTTTAGTAGGATGTAGTAGTGCGAATTTAATTTTTCTATTTGAAAGCTTAGAGGGAAAATGATGTTGTATTACTTTAATTAAGTTATATCTCAGAAACAGGATCATAGCCAGAAAGATGGGGAACGTGTTAAACATAAATTTATATATATAAAAGTATATAAGAAGAGTCACATTATGAGCCTAGCTATATCCAAGGGCCTCTTTTAATAAGGCCGAGAAATTAAATCTGTACGGTTCTGAATTCTCCTCAATTCAAGACAGAAGCTGTCTCAGATTCTTTGCAAGTTTCGTTTGATTTTATTTTTTGAAAATTATTCCGTGTTAACTAAGAATGCCCCATTTTTAGGCAGTCTCACTCACATTCAAAAACTGATTTCAAATTCCAAGAACACAAGAAACATTTTGAGGTCGATATTGCAGTAGCAGACGACATGCTATAAACTGCAGTGTCAGCGTAAGCTAATTCTTGGATATGCACTGTCCTGCCGTTTAACGGCACTTCACTGAAACTCGAATGGTTGTACGGTGAGGCTGCCATTCCGCGAATTAAATGGTCAGAATAGTATATTTAGTGTTTATTTAAAGTAAACGACCAGAAATGAGCATAACAACAAAGGCTTTGGTGTTGTTCTTGAAGTATGATTTTAGGAGCATCATTGATCAAGGGAGATTGTATTTTGTCTTTAAATTATGTGTTCTGAGGCCAATTTTCTGAATGAAAAATCCTAGTTTTCGGGAGAAAAAACCATGCTGCCAACCTCTGAGACCGACTAACTCAGCCACGTTTTGAAAAAGGCTCATAAAAATTCTTCACATCCTCGACGGGACTCGAATTCAGGTCTTGTTCACCCGTTGAGAGGTGGACGCGATTCTACTAACTGTCCTTGAGTGGACCGGGGTTCAAGCCCGTGACTACTAAAACAATGTTGTTAATTAAAGGAATTAGGATGGGCTGAATATTTCCATAAAACGGTTTCTCCATTTCTTGGTCTCGATACTATTTTCATCTTATAATGAACTTTCTGGTTTTCTGCTTAAACAACAAGCCCAAATGCTCCTCTTCAACGATCCGGACAAATTGATCCTCGAGGTTTCTTTCAATATGACATCTTTCTGCCACACTTCCAAATTTATATTTAATGAATCAGATGATACCATATTTACTGATTTAAAAAATAAAGCGGCTATGCAACTTTGCGTCTTTCATAAAAGTCTAAGTACGGTACACGAAGAAATTATTCAATCAGACCAACGATTCATCAGATTTAAATACAACGGATAAGTGGAATGAGCTGAGAGTGAGGCACCTTATTCATTTTCTGTTGTTGTTGCACGGGCGTGCGCTGTTTTACTGCAGCATTAAAATGGTTGTCTGTAGGAGTGGATCTAGACGTATGCCTTTCTGGCGGTTTATCGCCTTTGGATTGTTTAATATGTTAAGTGCCTCTCGCCATAGGCTGTGGCGAAAGAGTCGTCAGTGGTCTACTATTTTGAAGTCACGTTTGGGATCAAGATCGTGGTTGGTGGCCCAAAAATGTTCCACGACTGCGGACTGTCAAAGCTTTCTTACAATACGCAATAAGTCATATCTATAATTAAAAAACTATACTAACATTGCAAATGTGAAATAGTAAGCGGGACAATTCCCAAGATTGTGCAAAAGATATTTGCCTTACACTCGCAATATGTGGCCCAAAAATGTTCCGCGACTGCGGACTGTCAATGCTTTCTTACAATACAAAATTAGTCATATCTATAATTAAAAAAAAATGTTAAAAACCAAACATGGGACAACAATTGGGCTGTTTTGAATTTGCATAGCAGGCAATCTTGTTTATAGGACTGGAAACTGAAAATTTTTCAATTTATTTCGATTACTGGTTGGTGGTTAGTTGAAGAGAGAGTTTTAGGCGCATAAGCAACTTAGGCCACACTGCTCTCTATAGAATGTACAGAATGAATGTAAATTGTGTGTTTTCTGTGGTCGATTTTCCGTTGGCTGAACAAAAACCCGAGTTTCCGGGATAAAAATCATGCTACCTTCGCATGAGATCGACTAATTCAGCCAAGTTGTGAAAAAGGCCCTTAAAAATTCCTCTTCATTGACGGTATTCACACTCAAATCTTTTCCAACCGGTGTGAGGAGGACAAGTGATTATTACCAACTGTGTTAATCACGAGGGCATTTGGATGGCACCTGACCTTATATCCGTTACATACATTTATCTGTAAAATGCGTGTTCACTGGCCGATTTATTACGAAAAAATCGGCCAATGAACACCCATCTCTCCGAAAGAGTGGTAGAAGGCGATGTATAGTGCAGACTACGCGGCCACAGAGGACTTTTATAATGGAATAATGGACAGCGAAACAAACATTTTTGTCCAGATAATCCAAACTCCTAATAATCACCATAACGGAAAGCTCAAATGTGACAAAACATAAATGTAATTATAAGCAAATCATATTCATATTTATAAAAGCACAGTCAGTCCTCGTATAGAACGATAGTTGTGTTCCTAGAAACCCTCATGCAATATAAACAACAGGCCTTAAGGGAAAACTAGGGTTAGGTGCCGACCACCCAAGACACATTTCTAACCAAAACAATAAATAATCGTAATAAAATACGTATTTTTTTACGATTAACTACGAATAATAAAATATTGCTAATACGTTTGCTTCTATCGGGAGCAAACTTGTTTTTTTGTTTGATTTTCTATCCAAAACAGATGACAGCCGTTCGATCTCTTCCAATTGTTTGGGTCTTACTCTAATGGATTTTAATGCCAATTGGACATTATACGTACCTGTATATTTATGTGTGTGTATGTGTTTTTTCCCTTTTTAATGTTTTTAAAGCGTACCACAGTTTAATTATATTCGTCCTCTGGGCGATATCTACCCAGTTAATAGAGGCCATGAAATTAAAACCCATTCCTTTGCCTTTTACCGCTCACTTCATCATCCACCGTTGAACTCCGTGATCACTTTCTGCTAATGGTTCGTCTTCTGTCAGCCCTGTTATGTCATCTGATTCATGGGTGATGATGAGGTCTAGGATATTCTTTCGAACTCGGGCTATAAACTACAAATAACAGTCGTAGTTGATTTAAAAATTTTATTCCCCATGTCGAGTTTCCTTCCCTTTTACTCCAATCAATTAGAGGCAAATTGAATTCACACATAATACGAATGGTGATTTCAATACGTTTAGACCACATCATAATGTCATAATATAAGGGATTTTTTATGGTTAATAACCCATTATCTTGCGTTTTTAATACACAGATGGCGGATGTGTTGGGTCCGATATTTGTAAAGTCAAGTCACCAGTTTTTTCAGTGTTTGAATCTGGATCAATTTGAGCTGTTTCTAAAAATTTCACAAAAATTTCAAACAACACCGATAATGCAATATTATGTGAAAAATATGTCATATTTTATTAGAAGACATAAATAAAAATCTATAATGTGAACTTGTTTGGTATATGACGTATTTTTTAAATGTCAATAAGTTTTAAATATCAATGCCTCCCCCAACCAAAATGCACGAAATATCCTTACATCAAAGTTTTGGAAGCTACTAGAAGTTTCACACTGACACGATAAATATAAATGTAATGTTTTTGAGTTTCAGGAGCAGTTGCGACGAAAACCCAGGTTCTCTGGGAGGAAAACCCAAGTTACCTGCGACCGACTAACTCAGCCACGTTGGGAAAAAGGCCCATAAAAAGTCCTTCCCTCATCGATGGCGCTCGAACTCAGGTGTTTTCCAACCGGTGTAGGGAGAACGGCGATTCTACCAAATGTGCTTCCCAAGAGAGTATAAGCTTATTTTAAACTGCATGAAAAGTGGAATATGTATGTTGTTGTTCAAACCAGTCTGCGCGGGTAGACTTTCCCACACCGGGTGGAAAAGGCCCGAGTTCGAATCCCGTCCATGACTAGAGGAACTTTAATGGGCTTTTTTCATTCTGTGGCTCAGTTATTCTGTCTCCGGCGTAGATAGCAAGGTTTTACCCCCATAAACTAGGGTTTTTCGTCCAGGAAAACAAGCAAATCGACCATAAAACACACGCGATTAACAGACGTGAGACAGAACGGGAGACGAATTTAATTATTCGGTTGGCCAAATTTCAGCACGGTACGTATAATGTATTTAGGAAGGATAGAAGGGGTTACGCTTCTTATCAAAAGCAGCCTGAGCGCGACGAAAGTCTTCTCGGATTCAAACGTTTCTCACGTTAAAATAGAATCTGTGTGGTGTGAGATAGTTGGAAGCAAATGTACAATGAGAGTGGGAGGAATGTACAGGCCAGATGATTGTAAAGATTAAGATTTACATAAAATGGCATGGGCAAGTCAGCATCAATATCTTTTTCTGGGCGGCCATTTTAATTTTCCTCTAATTGATTGTAGCAAATGGGAGGGAAATTTCGCATGGGGGACAAAATTTTTAAATCAACTAGATGATTGCTATTTGTATCAACATATCAGGGAAAGTACCAAGGAAATGAATACTCTAGACGTCATCTTTCATCAGGTATGACATAATAGGGCTGACAGTAGAAGAACCAGTAACAGAAAATGATCAAGTTATACGATGAAGAGAGAGACAGAGTGAGAGAGAGAGAGAGAGAGAGAGAGAGAGAGAGAGAGAGAGAGCGAGCAGTAGTTAAATGCAAAGGAATGGGTTGTAACTTCAGAGAAGGAAATTACGACGGCTGAAGGTGCTACTTGGCCTCTATTCACAGGGTTAGCTATTTTGACAGGGTCACTCAACAGCTGGACTTTGGGAATTATTTCGACATTGTTTATTTGGATTTCAGCAAAGCTTTTGACTCAGTCCCACACGAGCGGTTGCTTTATAAGCTGGAATAAGTTGGAATCACTGGGAAAATCCTTAGATGGATCGAAGGATGGCTTCAGGGGAGGAGGCAGCCTCTTCTGATAAATGGTTATTCCTCAGATTGGGTTGATGTAAGAAGTGGGGTTCCCCAAGGATCAGTATTAGGACCACTGTTGTTTTCGATTTTCATGAACGACATCGATGAAGGGATAGAGGGCGTGGTGTCTAAATTTGCAGATGATGTTAAAATTGGTAGAGTAGTTAATGATCGCTGCCAAGCAGAGCTTCTTCAGTGTGACCTGGTACCTTTCTAGCCAGGTGGACAGGAGCAGCAGTGCATAGCACATTCTTCTTGATTAGACCAGGGTTCGAGCCCGTGATCACCAAATACGGAGGATACCGAAAGGTGAGAGAATGACCACCGCATATCCCCGGGGCAATATGGCTTTAGTTGCTAATGCTCTTAAAAGTCAAATAACAAACAAACAACAGAGTGACGTAGGTAGACTTCAGGGATGGTCAGAAAAATGGCAGCTGTGCTTTAATCCAACAAAGTGTAAGCTATTACACCTGGGAAACAGTAATCCCAAAATAACTTATTCACTTGGTGCAGTTCAACTAAACCCAGTACTGGAAGAAAGGGACTTTGGTGATACTATACAGTCAGACATGAAATTCTCTGAGCATTGTAAACAGGTTGCAAGGAAGGCCCATGGTGTCCTTTCGATGATCTATCGAAAAATTGCTAGTAGAGATAAAGACGTCATAATCCCAATATACAGGGTGTCTCAAAAACATTGGTACAAGCGTTTAGGGGAGGTAGGTAACATCTAAAGGAATGTGAATCGCATAGGAACCCATAACCGGAAACGTCACCGTAAGTCGGTACACGGCGCTGTTCATCAGTTTGCGAGAGGAGAGGAAACATTTCTGGTTTACTCATTGAAGCAGTAGTCGCCGCACGAAGAGCATGCATCGGTATACGAACTGTGAGCTGGCAGACATGCACCTAGTGTATGGATTAGGAGAGTGCAAGGGACGAGCCGCTCAACGAATTTAGGGAGAACGCTTCCCAGACCGACATGTAACGGACCAAAATTTGTGCGATTATGGGACATTTAGAGGTAACACGAGTAGGGCGGGCAGGCCATGGAAGGAAGTGTGTTGAATGCCGTCCAGAATAATCCTACTACCAGCACACGTGCCATTGCCTCTGCCTTAGGAGTGTCTCGTTGCAGTGTACACTGTGTCTGCCACCACGATTCTTTACACCCCTTTCATCTCCAAAGGATTCAGTTACTGCTCCTCCACGATCATCCTGCACGTGTGTCTTTTGCGCAATGGTTTCTCAAAGAAAGTGTTCAACAAGATTTGAACTTTCCAGCCTACTTTTTTTCACAGATGAGCCTTATTTCATTCGGGAAGGCTTATTCAATCAGCAAAATGCTCATGTGTGGGCGTCGGTGGATTGGCAGTGGTAGACCCGTTGCCAGGCCTGGCCCCCACGCTCACCTCATTTATCGAGCATTGATTTCTTTCTGTGGCAGGGGCCCTCAAATCTATCGTGTAGGAGCAAAGTGTAAAGTGTATTGATGTCTAACGGCACCAGGAGTTTCCCCCATCTCAGCGTTGCGTTCATTGTGGGTGCACCAGTTCACTGGGAAGGCCAGAGATTTAAAAGTGTGTGGATTTTGTACATGTGTAGTGTTGTGTATCGTTGTTCATCTGGCCGTTTAGCCGCCGGACCCCTACTGAGGCCCAACGTTGCCCAAACTTGGCCTCGTGGAGGCAGACCAGGTACACAGAATGAAATTTTACTCTGGCAGGTCCTGTCACCTTCTTTCCTGAGATTTCAGTGACTAGGGCCTTAAAAAAAAAAAAAAAAAAAAACACTCAGTAGGGGTGAGCGCTGGAATTAGGAAATCCAATTGAGGTTTAATTTGGACGAAGTTAAGTTTTTGCAGTTTGTATGGGATTATACGCTGGCGTATTAGGCAGAAGAGGGGGGGTTGAGACTGAAGGCTGGGGGGAAAAGACAGAAGTATGGGGACGATAGAGAAGGCGACCCCAGGATTTTCATCGAGGCAGGTCCAAGCCCCGGACAGGAGAAGAATAAGGGTTGGCAGGGGGTGGAGAGGACACAAGTCTGTCTCCTCCTCCCCAGCAGGCGAAAGGGAGTAAAGGTACCAGGCAAGGGAGCCCGGTACAGATCGCCATCAGGCTTTGCCAGTTGTGAGCACGCGGGGGTCCAAGTGATCTGATCCGGATCTTCTTTGGTGATCTTTTTCAACGTAAGAGTCCAATCCCAGTCGCAAGGTCATCAGCAGCCTCGTCCTATGGTTGGTCATGTAACCTGTTCAGGTCGCCTATTGTGCATGTTATGAGGATGCAGCCTCGGGTCCTGGTGATATCATTTTCTTAGTTCGTGCCATGGCCATTTGGTTAGTCATCCAGCTAGTGGTCGAGTGCGAATAATTTGTATCCAGTTCATGTCAAGTCCTGTGTCAGTTTGTCTTTGGTTCAGACGTAGGTCTTCCTGGTTGTCAGTTCCCTCCTGAAGAAGGCTAAATGAAGGTCACGTTCGTGGTTGTGGGTTATTTGGTACAGTTTTCTTGTGCATTCCGGTTTTCTCCAGTCCTACTTTTCGGATTCATCATCATATTCCGGGTGCTGTGCATGGTGGTTTGCTACAAGTGCTCGCCTTCTAACAAGGAGTTTCTGTGCAAAGATGGTAAGGGCTTTGTATTCTTGTTCCGAGTCGAGAAGATGCTGTTCCATGTTCTGCGGTAAGAAGGTGATGGCTGTGGTGAGCGTGCATCGCAGGTCCTCATACTGGTCGCAGTCATACATGAGATGTTGCCATGTCTCCTGGCGGCCAGACATCTCTCGTGTATCTGTGGCCGCCAATCTATCGTGTATGAATCACCTGTGGAGACAGAAATGGATCTCGTGGCGAGACTCATCTGCGCTGCTGTTACTCTCAAAGGAACTCCAGGTGTGTTCGAATGTGTCGGCCAATCCATGCTGCCTCGCTGTCATCGCGTCTCATGGTGGGACCTTTGAGCATCTTTTGTAACATCATGAAATGCATCCATCTCGTATTCCATTGTTAATATTGTGTCAAATAAACGTTTGTTCCAATATTTTTGACACAACCTATATATCTTCGTATAGGTACAACGGAAATTAATAACTTTATAAATGTTTAAAATTTGTTTTAGAAACATAGATGCGATATATAACATTTTAGAAAGTATTATTTACTTCTATCATCGAGCACCATTAAAACTCATTTAATAATTAGCATATTTGTATTTTGTTTATTATTCAATCCTTTAGATCATTACACGACAACTTTGCCTGCACAACGAGTTGCACTGGTATTGAACAACTTAACATTAGCATTAGTAGAGGCATTTGATGCAAGAAAGCAAGCTTATGCAGCGTCAGCCAAAAAAAAAAAAAAAAAAATTTCACACATCCATCCCCTCTAAAAGTTTGTTCACTTCCTTCTTGAATTTATTTAACCTACATACATAAACTTCCACAACAGCAGATGGAAGTTTATTCCACCAATCAACTACCTGCTGGCTAAAGGCAAATTTCCACACATCTATTCTACAACTGTGTTTCCTCAATCTGAATTTATGTCCTGAGTTTGTAATCTTTTATTAAAAATTATTAAAAACTTAATAATTTAATCTAATATTTTTAAAAATCAACACATTATAATAAATAAATTTAAAAACTTAATAATTTAATTAAATAATTTTTTGGATCTAGAAATCCGAACAAGTAATGGAAGTTTTGGAAGTAGTTCAATACTAGTGTAACTCGTTGGGCAGGAAAAGCTGTCCCGTTATTAGCATAAAGGATAGTATAATAAACTGTAGTTAACAAAATACAAGTGTCAAAATTTTAAATGAGTTTGAAAGGTACTGTATAATGGAAGTAAACAATACTTCCTAAATGTTATTTATCTTTTGAATGTTCCTAAAACTAATTTTAAAAGTTTATTTGATTATTATTTTCCATCGTACATATACGAAGATATTCAGGGTGTCTCTAGAATATTGGTACAAACGTTTAGGGGAGGTAGGGGAGGTCGGTAACATCTAAAGGAATGTGACTCGCATAGAAACCCATAACCTCTACTACTACTTTCCCGTGTCGTTTCCGGTTTCCATAAACACGCAATTATCAAAGGATTATGACCAGCTACATCCTGTGAATCAATATCGCTGCTTCCAGATAAAAGCAGTGCCTCTGTAATATCTGAAAGAGAAACAACGATTTTGTTTGAGTCGAGGGTTTTTGCTGTACACACAAATTACTATTTATAATGAAACAGTTTAACTTAGATAACCGATTGTAGATTCGATATCAACGTCGTTCCTGATTTTATAACTTTTAAAAGAAATATTTCCAAGTGACGGAAGAAGACCCGTGCAATTGGAGAAGATCCATTATAAGTTCAAATTTGCGTTCGAATACTGTGAGAGTGGGCTGAAACAGGACACAGAATTCCTGAGTGCTGAAATAGTTCCTTAAAAATTCCCTCTTCAATCAGTCCACTACTTTGACAGATGCATTGGTCAGATTACTACAGGCTATTTAGCAGATATTGACGAAGACCCATCCACAAAATATTCGAACGATTATTGGGCCAAAATTAGTTCTGAACTGACGAGCTCTGTAGATGGAATTTGTACGGTGAAGGTAGAAATATTGTAAATTATAGAATTTTTATACATTTTAAATATCCATTTATTATTGGTGTTACTTAAATCTAACGGAACTTACACTACGTATGGCGGTTAGCAAAAAAATAGACTTCCAATTTCAGGAATATTTGAGAATGTTCCAGTAGGGTGCAGAGGACTCCTGAATGTGATAGAACATTGTAGAAGAATCGTGAATTGGCAGCACGGTGTAGATGATCCTAGGATGTTCTGGAGAGTGGGAGTATCGTTTCAATATCACAGAAGACTACAAATGAGTGCAGAGTGTTTTTCAATAAAATAAAATGCCGAGTAAGGTTTGTAACATCGGTCATTCCCAAATAGTAGTTTATTCCAAGTTTTGAATGTTTCCGGACAAACGTGGCAAGAAATAAGAAACTGACGATTGCCAAAAACCAGGAGTTTCGTTTAAAGAAGTAGAAACTGCAATTCTACGATTCAAAGGAGAAATGGCAGACCACGATTCAAAGGAGAAATGGCAGACCACGATCAGGTCGACTGCACGTAACAAAGGAAGCGCAAGAAAAGAGCAGAACACTGATTTTTAAGCGCAATCGATCACTTACTGCATCTGAAATTCTGGCTGAGTTTCTTCTGAACACAGAAACTCCAATGTCTTCATGTACAGGAAAACTTCGTCTTAAACAAGTAGGACTTCGTGGTGAAGTAGCTGAATGAAAGTCCATATTAAAAGATGAAAAATCGAAAGAAATAGTTCTCTTGGACAAAGATCCATCAACATTGAACAGTTGAGCGGAAAAACGTACTGTGGACGGTTGAAAAGAAATTTGAAGGTTTTGGATCCAAACTCAACAGTTTATGTGAGATGATCAAGTGGATAAAACTTTTTTCCCAAATTATTTAGTGCCTACAGTCAAACCTGGTAGTGGTGGTTCCATCATGATTTCGGGTTACTTCTGTTTTTCTGTATTGGGTGACATCGTCAGAATTGTAGGATGTTTATATTCTTGAACATTATGCAATATCCTCTTGACTTCCACTTTCTGGAAGAAACTTTACATTACAAAAAGGCAGTGATCCGCCAGGTGTGTTCGATGTCACGCATCCATCTCGTCTCATGGTGGAACCTTCGAGCATCTGTTGTAACATCATTCGAGCATCCATCTCGTACTCAATTGTTAATATTATGTGAAATAAATGTTTGCCACTAATTACTGTCTCGTGTCATTTCTGCTTCTTGTGCCTCTGCTACTACTTTCCCGTGACGTTCCCAGTTATGGGTTCACATTCCTTTATATGTTACCTGCCTCCTCTAAACGTTTCAACCAATATTTTTTTTTTTTTTTTTGCCGACCGGGCTAGCCGGGTGGGTAAAGTGCTTGCCTGGCAACCCAAAGGTCGCGGTTTGGAATCCTGCCTAAGGCTTGGATCAAAGTATTGCAAAAACCTTGGGAGGTCCATTATGGCCACAGAAGCCGATACGCCACCAACTGACAAAAAAAAATAAAAAAAAAAAATATTTTTGAGACACACTGTACATCTTCGTATATATAAAACGGAAATTAATAATTTAATAAACTTTTAAAATTAGTTTTAGAAACATTCGGAAGATATATAACATTTTAAACAGTATTATTTACTTCCGTTATCCAGTACCGCTAACACTCATTTAAAATTTTACACATTTGTATCGTGTTTATTATACAATCCTTTATGCTCATAACAGGACAACTTTGTCTGCACAACGAGTTGCATAGGTATTGAACTACTTCCAAAAGAATGGTCTCGCAATCATAAATGAAGTCTGCTTTACTTTGCAAAACAGTCAAAAGTGGACATTTTCAACATTTATTATACTTTTTTTTCTAATTGATGATTATCATTACAATTTTCTGGAATTTTGAATCTCCTGTCTCATCTTTACGGTCACCAAAGTAGGGGTGCTTAAGGACAACTGATCTTTCTTTACAAGCAGTTTGTTAAATTTAAAATAAATCAGACAAAGAGATCGTATAGTTTTCTTCGGGGAGATTAATTCAACCACTGAAAAAACATCACAGAGACAGGGGATGGGTGAAGAATAAGATGGGGTTGGATTTGCATCAATTCATCCCTAACAAAGAGCCAAACTTCGTCATCTCTCCCTCCGTTGCCACCCTACCCCACTCGACAATTCGAATCTCCCTCACTCAGTTCCAGCACGCGACTTTGGAGTTTCCCATGCGGAAAAGAAATGAAATGAAGTGCACAGTGGAAATTGCGGGCGAAGTAAGTTTACTCAGAATCCTTCGGGAAAAAAAAGAAAGTTCAGTCAGCAAATGATAACGTGAGAGATATGGAAATTGAGATTATTCCTTCCCAGCATCCTGCGCAACTATTCACGAAGGTAAATAAAGCGAAAAGTTCAATTATGTAACCCTTTCGTGTGTAAAACAGCCGACGTTGTCTAGCGCAGGAAGCAACGCTCGAGATCCGAATCGCTGCGGTGAAACCGTGAATGTTTACGAACATTTGCACTCATCAACAACAAACACCCCATACTCCGCAACCTCGTGCAGCAGCAAATACTTTCTTGTCATATCAACTGATTTTGCGGGGGCATTCGACACCAGATGGCCGAGCGTCCTGGCGAGATTACGGCGGGCCCACGTGCCAGAAAACCTCTACGAGACTATCAAATCGTATCTTTCACGGAGGATAATAAGTGTCATTGCACTTTATGGGAAACTAAATCGACCTGTTCACATGGGATGCCACCTGAGCTCTGTTCCTTGCCCACTCCTGTGGAACATGATCCTTGATGAATTCCTCGCCATGGACATGGGCGAAGTCCACTCCCAGGCCTTCGCGGATGACTTAATCTTGACGGTCGCTGCAGACAGCAGGGTCCAACTGGAGGACAAGGCGAACCAGGCCCTGACGATACTTCAGGAGTGGACACAGACCCATCTACTGAAGATATCACCGACCAAAACTTCCTCGATTTTGCTCAAAGGAACACTAGACCTACGCAGGCCACCACAAATCAAAGTGGAAAATTAGATTATTAATATAGTGGACCAACTAAAACACCTCGGCCTTATACTTGACTCTAAACTATCATTCCAGTACCATCTGACATACATCAGAGCAAAGATTAAGAAATACTCTGCACTAGTGGCCAGAATCACAAGACGAGATTGGGGGCTCAACAAACTCACCCTGTCCCTGTATTATAAAACAACCTTCCTACCAGCAATAACCTACGCCTCTCCAGCTTGGTTTCAAAAAGCTGTAACCGCCGTAAATCGATGGTCACTGGACGCCACTCAACGGACAGTACTGCTAACTATCACCCGTGCCTGCTGTACCACCAGCACTCCCGCCCTACAGGTATTAACGGGGCTCTCCCCCTGGATTTAGAGGCTATTCGCTGCGGCATCACTCACAGCATTGCAAAAGGACAACCCTGCACCTTCCTTGGCTTCACAGTAAACACAGCTGCGAATCAGAAAGAAGAAACAATCAGACTACAAAGGCACATATAGCAGGTATGGCAGGATCGATGGACTGCCACAACCAAAGGCGAAATTACAAAGAAATTTCTGCCCACCATAGACAGGGTATGCCCCAAGGCGCCTCCGTAGCCAGGTGGGAAGGAGCAGCAGTGCGTAGCACACGCTTCTTGATTAGACCGGGGTTCGAGCCCGTCACCACCAAATACGGAGGATGCGGAAGGTCAGGGAATGACCACCGCACCGGAGCAATATGGCCTTAGTTGCTAATGCTCCTAAGAACCAAATAACAAGTATGCCCTAAGCCCCCACCCTGGTTTCAACCCGGTCTCTTCACAACCTATTTGCTGACAGGCCACGGAACGTTCAACGCGAAATTAGCATCCTCTCGGATCCGAGAGGATGCAAGAATCCTCTTGGATCCTCTTAGCATCCTCTCGGATCCTCTCGTGGGTCCTCTCGGATTCTGAAAGAATCCGAGAGGACCCACGTTGCTCCTGTGGGGAGCCAGAAACCTGGACACACATAATGTATGAATGTACCAACTATGAAGACCTACGCTGCAGACTTATGATAGCAACCACGTACTTCCCAAGACATCTCGAGTCGCACCTACTAGATTCATGCGAAGAGTACAAGGCACTAGCCAAATTCGCGCAGTTATTCACCCGGCGCAAAACACGAATTGCTGTTCACAGGGAATCACAATAATAAGGAGGAACTCGTGCAAGAGCTGCTTACCCCTCTGGCGCAAAACACAACTGCTGAATATAAGAAACTTCAATAAGGAGGGACCTCGCGGACTCCTCGCACAACGACCTACCTGATAGAGACGTGGAAATATGAATGACGCGTGTGAGGATACCCGCTCTTGCATCGCCTGCACAAAAATGGATATACTAACTACCAGACAGGTCGAGACTGTGCCGTGAAAGTTGGTCATTCCTGGGACAGTCCCGACCTGTCTAATAGTTAGTACTGTATATCCATTTTTGCATGGGCATCAAAGCTGCATGTGGACACTTCAACTACTGTGACTACACGCAGCTTTGATGCCCATGCCATAAGGCGATCCTACAGCTGTGCTCACTTGCACAGGGCTTTTACTCTTCTTCCTGGGCGGGGGAAAAAGGGACGGCTCTGCTGTTTCCTCTCCCCCTCGCCGACCCCTCTTTTCCTCCTGGTGGGGAATGGCCATGCCCCACTGACCTTCTCTGGGGTCGTCTTCCCTATTGACCCCATATTTCTGACTTCCCTCCCAGCCTTCAGTCTCCTCCCCACTCTGACTAAATATCATAGCGTATGCCCCACACTACCAAATTTTAATTGTTCAAATCAAGTCACGCATGCCCTTTTGGCCTCAAATAATCTCTTTAGCATCTTACCCTGAAAATCGCCGCGTGATGCATTACATTTTTTTTTTTTTTTTTTTCCATAGGCCCTAGCCACTGAAATCTCAGGAAATTTGATGGCAGGGCCTGCCAGAGTAAATAACTGTAATACTGGTGTACCTGGTCTGCCTCCACAGGGCCAAGTGTGGGCAACGTTGGGCCTCAGTAGAGGTCCAGCGGCTAAATGACCAGATGAACAACGGTACACAACAGTACACATGTACAGTATCCATACACTTTTGAATCTCTGTCCTCAACAGTGTTCTGTTTCACATGACAACGTATACTACGCGGAGATGGGGGAAACCCCTGGTGCCGATAGACATCAATACACTTTACACTAACCAGAGTTGCGCTATATTCTCCGTGTGTCGTATTCTGTCTCTCGTGCGTTTATCATAGATAAACGCACGAGAATGAGTTAACTCTATTTAAGATAGAGTTAACTCATTATTTATGACAGGGACGTCATAAATAATGAGTTAACTCTATCTGTCGATCAATCCAGGCCAATACATTCAGTCGTCTCTGCGTGACCTTATCAACTTCCTTCATATTCTATTTGGAACACATCAACCAGGATGTAGGAGGGGCGGTTGAGGTATACAAAATGTATCAATAAATTATAGATTCGAGAAGAATGAATATCCAGCAAATCAAACAAAGTCCAGTAATCAATGCTAAAGAGTTAAATGAAATAATGACCAGAGCTTTTTGGGAAGTGTAATGGATATAGTAATGGAGGCATGCGATCCAAGGACGACAAACGTATGAGCTTATGTAGCATCAGCCAAAAAATTTCACACATCCATTCCCTGTAAAAGTTTGTCCATTTCTTCCTTGAATTTATTTAAGCTATCAACTTTCACAACAAAAGATGGAAGTCTATTCCACCAATCAACTACCCGCTGGATAAAGGCAAATTTCCGCACATCTATTCTACAGCAATCTTTCCTCAATTTCAATTTATGGCCCCTTAGGTTCGCAATCTGAAAAAGTGGAAGGATTCCGTCAGAATTCAGCGTGCTCAACCCATTCAAATCCGTATACACCTCAATCAGATCACCGCGCAGGTGCCTAGTCTCCAGCCACTGCAATTTGCAGAACTTAAGCCTCTTGGTAAGAGGATCCCTTCGTTCCCTTCACCAATCGTATTGCCCTTCTCTGTCCTTGTTCACGCAACTCTACATCCTTCCTAAAATGAGGCCTCCAGCCCTGGATGCAGTACTTAAGATGTGGCTTGAACATTGCCTTGTACAGAGGGACAATCACTCCTTTTCCCTGCTAACAAAATTCTTCTTTATTATTGACAAAATCACTTTCAGCTGCTCTGGCAGCCTGTCTGCACTGTTCAGAAAACTTCATATCTGACTGCACAATTACTCCCAGGACGTTTTCATTTTCTACCACTCTACGTGTAGTACAACCCAGTTGGTACGTTTCTCTTGGATTACCTCTACCCACACGAAGTACTTTGCATTTGTCAATGTTAAACTTCAGTTGCCACTTCTCAGCCCATCTGCCTAATTTTTCTAGAACCTGTTGCAGCAGCACACTGTGATAGTGGCAGATGGAACGCTATTGTTGTCACGTCAACACTGCAGGTGGCGAAAACAAAGTAAGTTTGTATTTCATGAGAAATAATCAAGAATGGACAAATAAAGTTGTAAAATGGCTAAATGGGTATTGTTATGTGAATGAATAAGAGAGAGATGAGAAAAATGGTAGTAGGATGTAGTAGTGCGAATTTAATTTTTCTATTTGAAAGCTTAGAAGGAAAATGATGTTGTATTACTTTAATTCAGTTATATCTCAGAAACAGGATCATAGCCAGAAAGATGGGGAACGTGTTAAATATAAATTTATATATATATAAATGTATATAAGAAGAGTCATATTATGAGCCAAGCTATATCCAATGGGCTCTTTCATTAATTCAGAGAGATTAAATCTGCACTGTTCTCAATTCAAGACAGAAGTTGTCTCAGATTCTTACAAGTTTTCTTTGATTTTATTTTTTTGAAAATTGTTCCGTGTTAACTAACAATGTCCCGTTTTTAGGCAAAGTGTCACATTCAAAAACTGATTTAAAATTCCAAGAACACAAAAAACATTTTGAGCTCGGTTTTGCACTAGTAGATGACATGCTGTAAACTGCAGTGTCAGCGTAAGCTAATTCTTGGATGTGCACTGTCCTGCCGCTTAACGGCAGTTCACTGAAACTCGAATGGTTGTACGGTGAGGCTGCCATTCCGCTAATTAAATGGTCAGAATAGTATATTTAGAGAAGATTGAGTTTTAGTGTTTATTTAAAGTAAACGACCAGAAATGAGCATAATAACAGAGGCTTTGGTTTTGTTCTTGTAGTAGTATGTATTTTAGGAGCATCGTTGAGTAAGGCAGATTGTATACTGTCTGTAAATTACGTATTTGAGGCCTATTTTCTGGATGAAAAATCCAAGTTTTGGGAGAAAAAACCATGCTGCGCACTCCCGAGACCGACTAACTCAGCCACGTTTTGAAAAAGGCCATAAAAATTGCTCACGTTGTCAACGGGACTCGAATTCAGGTGTTTTTTCACCCGTTGAGAGGTGGACACGATTCTGTCTAACTGTACTCCATGCGGGCTAACAAAGGCTGAAGAAGAATTCTTTACAATTAGTTAATGTATATTTAAATTTAATATTTGAAAAATTAATTATTATTTTAATGATTATTTAAAAACTTAATACTTTGATTAAATAAATTTTAAAAGTAACACATTTATAATAAATAAATTTAAGTTTAAAGATTGTTTACATACAGTATTTTAAAAATTTATAGGCTGATAGACTTATAATATAGTTCTACGAAGAAATCGTAGTAGTAAAATAGTCCTACCTTTTCGTGGCTTTTTTCCTTTCCAATTCGTGACAAATAGTATAATAAACTTTATTTTATTAGTATAATAAACTGTAATTAACAAGATACAAATGTGCCAAATTTTAAATGAGTTTTAACGGTATTGGATAATGGAATAATACTTCCTAAATTGTTATATATCTTTTGAATGTTCCTAAAATTAATTTTAAAAGTTTACTAAATTATTAATTTCCATTGTACATATATGAAGATATACAGGGTGTCTCTAAAATATTGGTATAAACGTTCAGGGGAGGTAAATAACATCTAAAGGAATGTGACTCGCATCATCATCATCATCAGCCATTTTCAATCCACTGCAGGATGAAGGCCTCTCCAGCAACATTCCAGTTCCTTCTGTTTTGAGCACTGGCCATCCATTTACTACCTACAAACTCATGAATTTCATCTATCCATCTCCGCCTTTGTCTTCCACGTTTTCTTCTAGCTCCTCTTGGGTACCATTCTGTTATTTTCTTAGTCCATCTGTCATCATGTCTTCGAGCTATGTGTCCTGCCCAAGACCATTTTAGTTCTTTAGTTTTGATAAGAATGTCCTTTACTTGAGTTTGCTGCCTAATCCATGTGTTTCTCTTCTTATCTAACAGTCTGATTCCCAATATAATTCGTTCCATTCTTCGCTGTGTAGTTCTTAGCTTCTCTTCCATTCTTTTGGTGAGTGCCCAAGTTTCACTTCCATAAGTCATGGTGGGGAGTATACATTGGTTCATTATTTTACGTTTCAGACAAACTGGGATATTGCTCTTCAGTATGTGACTATATTTCCTGAATGCTATCCATCAAAAATTTATTCTACTCTTGATCCATAGTTGAGAATCCTGTCCTAAAGCCAGCTTGCTCTTTCGGTTGATTCTCATCAAGTATTCTTTCTAATCTGTTAGTAATGACCCTTGTAGATGTGGGATAACAAGCTAATTGGTCTATAATTTCTAATTTCTGATTTATCTCCTTTCTTATGCAGCAAAACTATGATTCCACTGCCTAGGCGTCACACCTTTTCGAATGCACTTTGTGAAGAGCCTTGCCAGTTTTTGTGTTATGTCTCTTCCTCCCAATTTTAACAACTGTACAGTAACTTCATCTTCCCCCGGGACTTTCTGATTCTTCATGTTCTTCAATGCATGTACTACCTCATCAGGAAGAATTTCGGGTATATCGTATGTGTTGCTACTTTGCAATCCATCTTCCCCACTGCTGGTATCATTCCCTCGCTCCTTGTATAATTCTCTATAGTAGTCTTCTGCTATTTGAATTATGCCTTCTCTGCTGTTTATAAGTACACCATCGCTATTCTTCAGTTTCAGTATCATTTGTCTTTCTGTATTACTGCTCATGGCTGCTGATTTAAATCCTTTGTTTTCCCTTAATGCTTGTTCTACTTTTCTTGTGTTAAATCTTCTCATGTCCTCTCTGAGTCTCTTTCTAATGGCTTTGCATAACTCAGTATACTCAATTTTCTCCCTGTCAGTGTTTTTCTTGCTCTTCATTTGTCGTCTTCGGTTCATCATGACAAGTGTTTCTTGACTAATTTTTTCTTCTTTGGATTTCTGTTTCCCTATAGGTTTCTTGGGCTTTATCACTTTCAGAAAGTTGTAATATTCCTCGTCGATATCTTGGTCCTGAGAAGTCTGCAGAAGCTCAAACTTGTTCTTAAGTTCCAGTACATGCTGCTTTTTCTCCTCGTCTGTTATCTCAAAGACCTTTGTATTATTTACTCGAGTCAGTTTTTTCCTTTCCTTTCCTACATCTATATCAAGTGTACATCTTACCATTCTGTGATAACTTCCAACATTTACCTTATTCAGGACGGTAACATCATTCACAATATATCTTCTGTTAGTGAGGATGAAGTCGATTTCATTAGTTGTTAATCCATTTGGACTCTTCCATGTCCACTTTCTGTTCACCCTTTTCTTGAAAAAAGTGTTCATTACTGACATTCCTTGAGATTCTGCAAATTCCACAAGTCTTTCACCTCTTCTATTTCTTTCACCAATTCCAAAATTTCCTATAGTTCCTCTTTCTCTTCCTCTTTCAACGCCTTATACACTTCAATCAGATCACGGCGCAGGTGGGTGCCTAGTCTCCAGCCACTGCAATTTGCAGAACTTAAGACTCTTGGTAAGAGGATCCCTTCATTCCCCCACCAATCTTGTTGCCCTTCTCTGTACACGCCCAACCAATTTACATCCTTCCTAAAATGAGACCTCCAGACCTGTACGCAGTACCAAAAATGTGGCCTGACCTTTGCCTTATACAAAGGGATAATCACTCCTTTTCCCTAATATCATTAACAAGATCCCTTGAGCTGCTCTGGCAGCCTGTCTGCACTGCTCAGAAAACTTCATATCTCACTGCACAATTACTCGAAGGTCTTTTTCATTTTACCACTCTAGGTGTAGTACAACACAGTTGGTACGCTTCTCTGGGATTACATCTACCCACATGAAGTGCTTTGCATTTGTCAATGTTAAACTTCAGTTGCCACTTCTCAGCCCATCTGCCTAACTTTTCTAGAACCTGTTGCAGTAGCACACTGTCATAGTGGCAGATGGAACGCTATTGTTGTCACGTCAACACTACATGTGCAAAAACAGAGTAAGTTTGTATTTCATGAGAAATAATGAAGAATGGACAAAGAAAGTAGTACAATAATATGGCTAAATGGATATTATTATGCTAATGAATAAGAGAGAGATGATAAAAATAGTAATAGGATGTAGTAGTGCGAATTTAATTTTTCTATTTGAAAGCTTAGAGGGAAAATGATGTTGTATTACTTTAATTAAGTTATATGTCACAAACAGGATCATAGCCAGAAACATGGAGAACGTGTAAACATAAATTTATATATATAAAAGTATATAAGAAGAGTCACATTATGAGCCTAGCTATATCCAATGGCCTCTTTCATTAAGTCCGAGAAATTAAATCTGCACTGTTCTCAATTCTCCTCAATTCAAGACAGAAGCTGTCTGAGATTCTTTGCAAGTTTCGTTTGATTTTATTTTTTGAAAATTGTTCCGTGTTAACTAAGCATGCCCCATTTTTAGGCAGTCTCACTCACATTCAAAAACTGATTTCAAATTCCAACAACACAAAAAACATTTTGAGGTCGATATTGCAGTAGCAGACGACATGCTATAAACTGCAGTGTCAGCGTAAGCTAATTCTTGGATATGCACTGTCCTGCCGCTTAACGGCACTTCACTGAAACTCGAATGGTTGTACGGTAAGGCTGCCATTCCGCGAATTAAATGGTCAGATTATTATATGTAGTGTTTATTTAAAGTAAACGACCAGAAATGAGCATAACAACAAAGGCTTTGGTGTTGTTCTTGTAGTAGGAGTTTAGGAGCATCATTGATCAAGGGAGATTGTATATTGTCTGTAAATTACGTGTTCTCAGGCCGATTTTCTGAATGAAAAATTAAAGTTTTCGGGAGAAAAAACCATGCTGCCAACTCCTGAGACCGACTAACTCAGCCACGTTTTGAAAAAGGCTCATAAAAATTCTTCACATCCCCAACGGGACTCGAATTCAGGTCTTTTTCACTCGTTGAGAGATGGACGCGATTCTAGTAACTGTACTCCGTGAGGGCTAACAAAGGGTGAAGAACTCTTTACAATTAGTTAATGTATATTTAAATTTAATATTTTAATAATTGAAAAATTTATTATTATTTTTATATTTGAAAAATTATATGTTATCTAAAAACTTAATAATTTAATTAAATAATTTTAAAAATTAAGACATTTATAATAAATAAATGTAAAACCTTAATAATTTAATTAAATAATTTTACAAAGTAACACATTTATTATAAATAAATTTAAATTTAGAGATTATTTACATACAGTATTTTAAAAATTTACTGTATCGTACTGAAATTCTGCATGATGAATTTTTTAACCCTGTACCCCATGATTTGTAATGCAATAGGATTTAAATGTTTCCTTAAAACCGGTTCTCCCTTTCTAGCTCTCGATACTATTTTCATCGCATAATGAACTTTCCGGTTTTCTGCTTCAACAACAAGCCCAAAAGCTCCTCTTGCAACGATCCGGACAAATTGATCCTCGAGGTTTCTTTCAACATGTCCAATCACATCTTTTTCCCACACTTCCAAATTTATATTTAATGAATCAGATGATACCATATTTACTGATTTAAAAAATAAAGCAACTTTGCGTCTTTCATAAAAGTCTAAGTACGGTACACGAATAAATTATTCAATCAGACTAACGATTCATCTGATTTAAATACAACGGATAAGTGGAATGAGCTGAGAGTGAGGCACGTTATTCATTTTCTGTTGTTGTTGCACGGGCGTGCGCTGTTTTACTCCAGCATTAAAATGGTTGTCTCTAGGAGTGGATCTAGACGTATGCCTTTGTGGCGGTTTATCGCCTTTGGATTGTTTAATATGTTAAGTGCCTCTCGCCATAGGCTGTGTCGAAAGTGTCGGCCCAAAAATATTCCGCGACTGCGGACTGTCAATGCTTTCTTACAATACACAATTAGTCATATCTATAATTAAAAAAAATTGTTAAAAACCAAACATGGGACAACAATTGGGCTGTTTTGAATTTGCATAGCAGGCAATCTTGTTTATAGGACTCGAAACTGAAAATTTTTCAAATTATTTCAATTACTGGTTGGTGGTTAGTTGAAGAGTTTTAGGCGCATAAGCAACTTAGGCCACACTGCACTGTATAGAATGTATTTAAATTGCGTGTTTTCTGTGGTCGATTTTACGTTTGATGAACAAAAAACCCGAGTTTCCGGGATAAAAATCATGCTACCTTCGCATGAGATCGACTAATTCAGCCAAGTTGTGAAAAAGGCCCTTAAAAATTCCTCTTCATTGACGGTATTCGAACTCAAATCTTTTCCAACCGGTGTGAGGAGGACAAGTGATTTTTACCAACTGTGTTATCCACGAGGGCATTTGGATGGCACCTGACCTTTTCGCTTATATCCGTTACATACATTTATCTGTAAAATGCGTGTTCACTGGCCGATTTATTACGAAAAAATCGGTTAATGAACACCCATCTCTCCGAAAGAGTGGTAGATGGCGATGTATCGTGCAGACTACGCGGCCACAGAGGACTTTTATAATGGAATAATGGACAGCGAAACAAACATTTTTGTCGAGATAATCCAAACTCCTAATAATCACCATAATGGAAAGCTCAAATGTGACAAAACATAAATGTAATTATAAGCAAATTATATTCATATTTATAAAAGCACAGTCAGTCCTCATATAGAACGATAGTTATGTTCCTAGAAACCCTCGTGGAATATAAACAACAGACAGGCCTTAAGGGAAAACTAGGGTTAGGTGGAAAAGGCCCGAGTTCGAATCCCGTCCATGACTCGAGGAACTCTAATGGGCTTTCTTCATTCTGTAGCTCAGTTATTCGTTCTCAGGCGTTGATAGCAAGGTTTTACCCCCATAAACTAGGGTTTTTCGTTCAGCAAAACAGGCAAATCGACAGAGAACACACGCGATTAACAGACGTAAGACAGAACGGCAGGTGAATTTAATTATTCGGGTGGCCAAAATATAATAGTTTGATTTTTAGTTTTTGTAGTCCAAACCACCTCCAACACTCAATTTTAGGATTTTAGGCGCATTACTAAATTTACAGAACGAAAAGCATGAGTTCCCGTGAGGGAAAACCATCTCGGCGGATGTGAAAAAAAAAATTTTTTAAAAATACAAACAACCAGAACCCTCTACAACGAAACCCCCGATCAACACCAGCGTGCTGTCACCAACGCCATCCTACAAGCAGCGGACTAGTCGATTCGGAGTAGGGCCCCCGGACCGGGTGCTGTGCCGTGGTGGACGCAGGAACTTGACCTACTTAGGAGAGATATGAACAGAAAATGACGTGCCTTCCAAAGAGCCAGACGGTTCTGGCCTCCTCCTGAGGTTGAACCCCTCAGACAACAATACAGGGAGGCCAGGAATAACTAAACTGCGATGATCAGGCAGCGGAAGAAACTGTCCTGGGAGCATCTGGTTTCCACTGTCTGCAATGCAGACCCCTGGAGCATCATATATAGAATAACCACAAACAAGTTACCAACTGGAGACATCACGCCCTCCACCATCACTCCACAAGGCAACATGACCAACAACTGGCACGACACCGTCAACAACATTCTCAATGCCACCTTCAAACCCACCGAAGAGGACAACACACCTCAACAGCATCCCTGCGATTGCATATGCTTCTGGTGTCTGGCACCATAAGGCCTCTACGGCGGTAAATCTTCGGCTACTCAACATCGTTCACCGACCGATTTTATTAACCCTTACCAGAGCGTGCCGTACTGTATCTACTCATGCGCTGCAAGTACTCACTGGGACCCTCCCTCTTGATCTTGAAGTGATTCGCCTAGGCATGTTACAGCAGCTTACACTCAGAAATCCAACTACCTTCCAGGATCACACCACAGACCCAACTGCAAATGGGATAGTGGAGAAGAAAAGACTCCAGACCTATTTGCGGTCAATATGGCAGCAGCGCTGGACGACCTCCACAAAAGGGGAAGTCACGCGGAGGTTCCTCCCCGATCTACAACAAATATACCCACAGTATCCGGCATGGCTTTGCCCTCGATTGTACAGCACGTATCTCCTAACGGGACACGGAGCGATCCGCCACAAATTACACCTTTTCGGACTCGAAAACAACCCAATGTGTGCATGTGGCTCTGTGGAGACCTTGGGACACTAGATGTGTGACTGCGAACTTTATTGTGTGTTGAATTAATCATCCAAGTGCGCCTTAATCCCAAAAACCGGGAACACTACTTACTGGAAGATGAAGCCTCATATATAGCATTCACCAAGTATGCCCAGAACCTGTATGCCAGACGATTGATCTGCCTGCAAACTTCGAATAGATGGTCAAACAAAGCTGCTCAGAGACCTCCCAACCAGATGTCAGGTTTGACTGTTTCATTCTTCATGCAGGACTACACTGGAACTCTTCTGAGAAGTGACAAAACTCCACTTCCCAGAACATTGACTACCGGACGGGACAACAGTCCCATGAATGACTCCCAACTGTGACATTTTGCACAACTTACTCAGCCAAACCAACATTGGATCGCCTCTGCTGGGACTCAAGTTTTTCTGGATGGTGTGGACCTGACCCTACGGTCTGGTTTGCTCCCACCTATGCACACAGGCCGCATTGGCAACCTGAGCCAGCTCTCTTGTCTGGCTCACTGTCTCACCTCTTCCTGGCAGAGTGAGGAGGGGACAGTTTGCTGTCCCCTTCCCCCCTGCCACCCTATTTCTTCCCTCTTGTGGGCCATGGGCATGCCCCACTGTAAACTGGAGCTGCCTTCCTTTCGGCTCTATATTTCTGTCTATCTACCCCCCAGTCTTCAGCCTTCACCCCACTCTGACAGCAACGTGAACATGCCCCAGACAATCTAAAATCACCAATCTAAATTAATTTTGCCCAAAATTTTGGACTTCTAGCGCTCCCCGCGACGCGTACGCGATATTTTTTTTTTTTTTTTTTTTTTTGTAGGTCCTAGCCACTGAAATCTCAGGAAATTAGGTGGCAGGACCTGCCAGAGTGAACTATATGTTAGTGAGTACCTGGCTGCCTCAACGGGGAAAAAGTGAGACAACGTCGGGCCTCAGTAGGGGTTTGGCGGTTAAATGACCAGATGAACAACGGTAGAAGGCATCACACATATACAAAGTCCATACACTTTTAAATGTCTGGCTTTTCCAGTCAACTGGTTCACCCACAATGTAAACTACGCGGAGATGGGGCAAACCCCCGGTGCCGCTTGATACTAGAAAAAATAAATTTTAAATTTCCCATTGATCAATAATCTTAAACTTTGGAAAGTTATTTCTAGAAATGTAAAAGGCGTTAAATTTTAAATATATAGAGTAAAATTGAAGTTGCACATTTGACCAATAGAGGGAGCCATCATTCACATGCATTGTGGATTTAAATGGTGAAATTGTATCGGGAGGTTTTGCGGGAGTAGAAAAATTATGCGATTTAAGAATATAGTCTAAATGTTTGTTTAATATTTAAATAAGCCACTTTGTCTGAAATTTTCCAAACTGTTCTACTAATGGTTACGAAAAATGCGGAAAATTTGCATATCCCTGTGCACGGGCGCCAGCAACATATTTTAGAAGTTGCCATCGTTTAATCCAATTAAAAATATCTTAGCATCGAAATATCACTAAAGAAAATTGTCAGGAAATCTATATGGGCACGTGCAATGCTTAATTGGCATAGCCATCGCCCTTCCCGAACCGGTGGAAGTTTGGGTCCGAATCCGGTGAGTGACGCCAATAATTTTTTATGTTTTTTTTTGCTTTTTTTTTTCAAATCGTACCTGAATTATTTGATGTCAGCCGAGGTGGTTTTTCCTCGCGGAAAGTCAGGTAGTTCTTCCATTAAAGTTCGTGATGCCCCTAAATTGTAAAAGTTCAGTATCGAGGAAGTTTGAACTACAACACGTAGACCAGTTTTCACGTAATTTAAAATAACTTTTAAAATAACTCTTGGGAATTAGGATCGCATCCTCCCGACACCGGTTGAAAAAGACCCGAGTTCGAGTCCCATCGATGAAGGGAGGAATTTTTATGGGCCTTTTTTCCAACGTGGCCGAGTTAGTCGATCGCAGGCGAGGGTCACGTGGTTTTTTTCTCCCGGAAATTCTCGTTTTTCGTCCAGCAAAACAGAAAATCGACTTCAGAACACGCCCAATTTACAGACAATATACACAGAGCAATACACACCACATAGCCTTGGTCGCTATTGCTCATAAACTCCAACAACATTAAAATTAAATTTATATTTATCATGTCAGTGTGAAATTTCTAGCAGCTCCCAAAATTTTTATTTAAGGATATTTCGAGCATTTTGGTTGGGGAAGGCATTTATTTTCAAGTTATTGATAAGGTGCTGGTCACCTAACAGGTTTCTATTATAGATATTTTTATGGCTGCTAATAAAATATTTTTAACAAATAATATTGCATTGTCGGTGTGTTTGATACACGTGAAAATTTTAGAAAAAGCTCAAATTGATCCAGATTCAAAAACTGGTGACTTGACTGAACAAATATCGGGCCAAAAACATCTACCATCTGTATATTAAAAACGTAAGATAATGGGTTATTAATAACAAAAAAATAATAATAATAAACAAAAAACCCTTGTATTATGACGTTTATGATCTAAAACCTTCAGACAAGATACCGGCTGATAATTTTGCATAGAGGACACATCAAGAACAAAATAACCCAGGTGTGCAAATTAAGGTCCATCACCATTTCTAAAGGTTACAACACAAAATCTTTACTTAAGGTATTCTTTAATGATGAGAGTAGATTCATTCTCAGCAGCGATTCTGGACTTCAGCTAATCTGGCGAGAGGTTGGCACACGGTATCACCCCTCAAACATCACAGAAAGGGATCGATATAGCGGTCGAGGTGTTCTCGTCTGGGGAGGCGTTATCTTCGATGGACGTACACAACTCCAGATACTGGTTTTATATGTTAGCTGAGGTAATCCTTAACCATGTGCGTGTGTTCCGAGGTGCCTTTGGCCCCGAGTTCGTGTTTATGGACGATAACGCCACACTTCATCGCACTGCAGCTGTGCATATGCTTTCTGAATGTGAGGACATTGTTCGTATGAATTGGCCTGCCCGTTTCACCGATCTAAATCCTATCGAACACATATGGGACGCTCTGGGGAGACGCCTAGGGGCACGTCCACACCCACCAGAAACTATTCACCAGCTGAAGATTGCGCTGACAGAGGAATGGACGATGTTACCGAAAGAACTTTGCATCGACTCTGCATCGACATTAGGGGTGGCTATATTTCCTAATGAGGATCACCTCTTCCCTTCGTTGCATCTTTGGCAGTGATGTATCTGTATCATGGAAGCCAGTGTTACGTTGCTATTTTTGAATAAAATCCCTCTGTACCGTTTTGTTTCCTTTGTTGTGTCGGTGTTGATACCTTCATCATTTCTGTACCTCAGGAGGTTCCTTTGGTATGCTTTTCCCATATCCAGGCCATTCCTATGAGAAGCTACAAGTAAAAACCTGACTGGTTCTTAAATTTTTGCGCACCAGTGTAGAAACAATACAGGATTCAGGCAGTCTGGGGACCTGGAGCACATATTTTACTGATTAACGTTAACTTTGATATTGGGGACCTCCATAATTTTGCAGCCCCAGGTACAACTGACCAACCGCGCCTTGGGAAATCCAGCTTTGGTTAGAAAATGAGACAGAGAAGAGAGACGTTAAAAGCGTTTTTACTTTCTTTATTGCAAAAAAATTGTAACGATAAAGTATCGTTCGAACAGCGTTACGAAAATTTCTTTCAGTTTAATTTTCCTTTCAGTGGGATAAATTGAACGAAATAATGCACGCAGCTTCATCTTAGTTCTATACTAGAGGAAAAAGTTTCAAATCTCTAAAAATTGCAGTAGCATTTCCAGGATAGTGGAAAATATGAACGTGTGATCGAGGAAATTTTCTCACCTAATAAACGGGACAACGTGGACGTATCGTTGGAAAGCTAACGAATTTAGAAAGAGAAATATTAAAACAGAAAAAACTTTCGGAAACAGAAATGTGTTCATTTGAAAATTTGCATCTGGTTTCAAGTTATTAGCCGTATGGTGCAATGAAGCCTGAGGGTTAGGCTGCACCAGCCAAAAAATAAAAAAAAAAATTGAGTACCTTAAGACAGAAATAAAACGGGATTCACTAAAAAATGAGAATGATGATTATATCCAGCTGAGGAACATGGGCGCACAAAGTCCATACTCACAGATGTGAGCCCCTGGGGTTGTTGTATTAAAAATTATATATCCTACTTTAGTCATCAAAGACCAATACTTTCAGTAAGCGATATGTAATTATTATTAATAAATAAAAATATCGTTATCCATGAATTTTATTAATATCTGAAAATTGAAACGTTTTTAACACCTGCCGATGACTCTTAAATGTACAACAGGTTAAATATGTTACCTGCAGGATACATTAATAAGTGCCTGGTACAGAATTGTTTTTTTTATTTATTTTTTTTAAATAGGCTATGAAAGTCTATTGTAACGTACAAGGTTTCATAAGTTCCATGAACATGTCAAAGCAACTGGGATCACGAACCCGTACCAACTGATTTACATAACTGCTTCCTTTTACGACAATATTACGTATCGTAGGTCGTTCGCACGTAGTTGTGTTGAACAATTCTGTTGTTATTGGCTTTATGAGCATCGGCAAGTAAGGCCACATTCCTCTGGACGGTAAACCCCGAGTTTCAGGGAAAAAAAAACCATTCCACCCTCGCCCGAGACCAACTAACCCAGCCGTGTTGTGAAAAAGGCCCATAAAAATCATCGACGGGATTCGAACCCACGTCTTTTCCACCCGGAGTGTGGAGGACGGCGATCTTACCAACACTTCAATATACCGATGATCGTAATAAAAAAATTATAGCGGGAATTCACTTATCCGAAACGTCGATTATCCGAGTTAGTGAAGAAACCACAATACATCAGCTAC
Source organism: Mastigoproctus giganteus (assembly GCF_048544385.1). Lineage (NCBI taxonomy): Eukaryota > Metazoa > Arthropoda > Arachnida > Uropygi > Thelyphonidae > Mastigoproctus > Mastigoproctus giganteus. The sequence goes on from NC_143588.1 coordinate 80,836,740, forward strand.
ACGCTCACACAAATAAGTTTCTTTTATAAAAGTTTAAATATTTTAATAAAAGAAGTTCAACTTAAAACTACTAAGGTTGATCTTTCTTTTGTTTAGCGACGTCAGGAGATAAAATCTCTTTATATTTTAAGTTAGTTTGTTAAAATTTCTTTATTTTCGTGATAAACTACGATTTAATTGTTTTCAAAATACGGAGTGTGATAAAAAAGTTCGGAGACTGACACAACAGGGTGACTCAAAATTATTGGTACAAACGTGTAGGGGAGGTAAGCAACATCTAAAGGAATATGAATAGCATAGTGACCCATAACCAGAAACGTCACCGTATGTCGGTAAACGGCGCTGTTCATCAATTCGCGAGACGGAAAATTTCTGTTTTACTCATTCAAGCAGTAGTCGCCGCACGAAGAGCATGCATCGATATACGAACTGTGAGCTGGGCAAACATGCACCTAGTGTATGGATTAGCAGAGGACCCACACGGTGTGCGCCCCCAAGCGGCAGAACATCGCTTGGCAATAAATGTGTGGGCAGGTATGGTCCGTGACTGCTTAGTCGACCCATACTTGTTACCATCACGCATGAACTCCGCTAAATATCGGATCTTTCTTGAACAAGTTCCACCAGGGTTGCCAGACGATGTTCCAGCAAATGTGAAACGCAACATTTGGTTTCGACATGACGGGGCGCCTGCCCTGCTGCCATTGTCAAAAAACTCCAGGTGTGTTCGACCGTGTCCGCCAATCTATCCTGCCTCGATGTCATCGCGTCTCATTGTGGGACATTCGAGCATCTGTTGTAACATCATTCGAGCATCCATCTCCTACTCCATTGTTAATATTGTGTCAAATAAATGTTTGCCACTAATTACTATCTTGTGTCATTTCTGCTTCTTGTGCCTCTGCTACTACTTTCCCGTGACTTTTCCGGTTATGGGTTCCTATGCGATTGACATTCCTTTAGATGTTACCTCCCCTAAACGTTTGTACCAATATTTTTGAGACACCCTATACATCTTCGTATATGTACAATGGAAATTAATAACTTTATAAATGTTTACAATTAGTTTTAGAAACACTCAACGGATATATAACATTTAAGGTAGTATTATTTACTTTCATTATCCAGTACCCCTAAAACTCATTTAAAACCAAAATTTGTATTTTGTTTATTATTCAATCCTTTATTCTCATAACAGGACAACTATGCCCACACAACGAGTTGCACTGGTATTGAACAACTTAACATTAGCATCAGTAGAGGCATTTGATGCAAGAAAGCAAGCTTATGCAGCATCAACCAAAAAAAATTAAAAAAAGTTTTCACACATCCATTCCCTCTAAAAGTTTGTCCACTTCCTCCTTGAATTTATTTAACCTATCAACTTCCACAACGACAGATGGAAGTTTGTTCCAGCAATTAACCACCCGCTGGCTAAAGGGAAATTTCTGCACATCTATTCTACATCTGTGTTTCCTCAATTTGAATTTATGCCCCCTTAGGTTCGTAATCTGAACAAGTGGAAGGATCCCATCAGAATTTAGCGTGCTCAACCCCATCATGGCGTTATACACCTCAATCAGATCACCGCGCAGGTGCCTAGTCTCCAGCCACTGCAATTTGCAGAACTTATGCCTCTTGGTAAGAGGTTCCCTTCATTCCCCTCACAAATCTTGTTGCCCTTCTCTGTACACGCACAACCAATTTACATCCTTCCTAAAATGAGGCCTCCAGACCTGTACGCAGTACCGAAGATGTGGCCTGACCATTGCCTTATACAAAGTGATAATCACTCCTTTTCCTTGCTATCATTAACAAGATCCCTTGAGCTGCTCTCGCAGCCTGTCTGCACTGCTCAGAAAACTTCATATCTGACTGCACAATTACTCCCAGGTCTTTTTCATTTTCTACCACTCTAGGTGTAGTACAACCCAGTTAGTACGTTTCTTTGGGATTACCTCTACCCACATGAAGTGCTTTGCATTTGTCAATGTTAAACTTCAGTTGCCATTTCTCAGCCCATCTGCCTAACTTTCCTAGAACCTGTTGCAGCAGCACACTGTCATAGTGGCAGATGGAACGCTATTGTTGTCACGTCAACACTGCAGGTGGCGAAAACAAAGTAAGTTTGTATTTCATGAGAAATAATCAAGTATGGAGAAAGAAAGTAGTAATATGGCTAAATGGATATTATTTTGCGAATGAATAAGAGAGAGATGAGAAAAATGGTAGCAGGATGTAGTAGTGCGAATTTAATTTTTCTATTTGAAAGCTTAGAGGGAAAATGATGTTGTATTACTTTAATTAAGTTATATCTCAGAAACAGGATCCTAGCCAGAAACATGGGGAACGTGTAAACATAAATTTATGTATATATAAAAGTATATAAGAAGAGTCACATTATGAGCCTAGCTATATCCAATGGCCTCTTTCATTAAGTCCGAGAAATTAAATCTGCACTGATCTCAGTTCTCCTCAATTCAAGACAGAAGCTGTCTCAGATTCTTTGCAAGTTTCGTTTGATTTTATTTTTTGAAAATTGTTCCGTGTTAACTAAGAATGCCCCATTTTTAGGCAGTCTCACATTCAAAAACTGATTTCAAATTCCAAGAACACAAAACACATTTTGAGGTCGATATTGCACTAGCAGACGACATGCTATAAACTGCAGTGTCAGCGTAAGCTAATTCTTGGATATGCACTGTCCTGCCGCTTAACGGCACTTCACTGAAACTCGAATGGTTGTACGGTGAGGCTGCCATTCCGCGAATTAAATGGTCAAAATAGTATTTTTAGTGTTTATTTAAAGTAAACGACCAGAAATGAGCATAACAACAAAGGTATTGTTCTTGTAGTAGGATTTTTAGGAGCATCATTGATCAAGGGAGATACTGTCTGTAAATTACGTGTTCTGAGGCCGATTTTCTGAATGAAAAATCCGAGTTTTCGGGAGAAAAAACCATGCTGCCAACTCCTGAGACCGACTAACTCAGCCACGTTTTGAAAAAGGCTCATAAAAATTCTTCACATCCTCGACGGGACTCGAATTCCGGTCTTTTTCACCCGTTGAGAGATGGACGCGATTCTACTAACTGTATTCCATGAGGGCTAACAAAGGCTGAAGAAGAACTCTTTACAATAAGTTAATGTATATTTACATTTAATAATTTAATAATTGAAAAATTTATTATTATTTTTATATTTGAAAAATTATATGTTATCTAAAAACTTAATAATTTAATTAAATAATTTTACAAAGTAACACATATATAATAAATAAATTTAAATTTAAAGATTATTTACATACAGTATTTTAAAAATTTATATGCTTATAAACTTGAAGAAATCGTACTGAAATCCTGAAAGATGAATTCTTAGATCCAGACAAATCGACACTCCAGGTTTCTTTCAATATGTGCAATGACATCTTTCTCCCATATTTCCAAATTTATGTTTAATGAATCAGATGATACCATATTTACTGATTTAAAACATAAAGCGGCTATATAACTTTGCGTCTTTCATAAAAGTCTACTACACGGGCACAGAGGACTTTTATAATGGAATAATGGACAGCGAAACAAACATTTTTGTCGAGATAATCCAAACTCCTAATAATCACCATAATGGAAAGCTCAAATGTGACAAAACATAAATGTAATTATAAGCAAATTGTATTCATATTTATAAAAGCACAGTCAGTCCTCGTATAGAACGATAGTTGTGTTCCTAGAAACCCTCGTGCAATATAAACAACAGGCCTTAAGGGAAAACTAGGGTTAGGTGCCGACCACCCAAGACACATTTCTAACCAAAACAATAAATAATCGTAATAAAATACGTATTTTATTACGATTAACTATGAATAATAAAATATTGCTAATACTTTTGCTTCTATCGGGAGCAAACTTGTTTTTTTTGTTTGATTTTCTATCCAAAGCAGGTGACAGCCGTTCGATCTCTTCCAATTCTTTGGGTCTTAATCTAATGGATTTTAATGCCATTGTAATTATGCCAATTGGACATTATACGTGCCTGTATATTTATGTGTGTGTATGTGTTTTTTTTTTCCTTTTAAATGTTTTAAAAGCGTACCACAGTTTAATTATATTCGTCCTCTGCGCGATATCTACCCAGTTAATAGAGGCCATGAAATTAAAACCCATTCCTTTGCCTTTTACCTCTCTCTTCATCATAGAACTCCGTGATCACTTTCTGCTACTGGTTCGTTTACTGTCAGCCCTGTTATGTCATCTGATTCATGGGTGATGATGAGGTCTAGGATATTCTTTCGAACTCGGGCTATAAACTACAAATAACAGTCGTAGTTGATTTGAAAATTTTATTCCCCATGTCGAGTTTCCTTCCCTTTTACTCGAATCAATTAGAGGCAAATTGAATTCACACATAATACGAATGGTGATTTCAATAGGTTTAGACCACATCATAATGCCATAATACAAGGGATTTTTTATGGTTAATAACCCATTATCTTGCGTTTTTAATACACAGATGGCGGATGTGTTGGGTCCGATATTTGTAAAGTCAAGTCACCAGTTTTTTCAGTGTTCGAATCTGGATCAATTTGAACTGTTTCTAAAAATTTCACAAAAATTTCAAACAACACCGAATATTTCAATTTTAACTACATTAGAAAAATCCCACGTAATATCCTTTTCTAGTAATATCAAGCTTTTTTCCATATCACAGTTATTATTAAAACAAATAACTGAATAGATACGAAAGCGATGTTTGATAATACGCTACACTGATCCAGAAAGATTTTCACAATTCCTCACAATCTTTCTGGATCTCATTAAATTACATTTTTATTGGCAATTTCTTTATCTAAATTAGTAATGCTATGAGCATAAAGGATAGTATAATAAAATGTAGTTAACAAGATAAAAATGTACCAAATTTTAAATTAGTTTTAAAGGTACTGGCTAATGGAAGTAAATAATACTTCCTAAAATGTTATATATCCTGAACTGTGTTTTGTTCTGTCGTTGTGTCTCTGGCTGCTTGGTTGCAGGGCTCCTAGGGAATTCGTACGTTGCACGCCACAACCACTGGGAGGTGAGCCAGGCTGACCGTTATACTCTGGCTGGTCTGTGCCAGGGTCGCCTGAGCTTTTTGTTGAAGAGAGCACACTAGGAATTAGAGTAAGAGTACAGTGGGTCAGAATGTAGGGTAAGGAACAGAGATGGACCAAGGGGAAGGGTACACCCGGTGATTTAAGGCGAAGTGGAGGAGAGAGTAAAGAGAATTAAAGTCACAGGGACAGGTGCCCCCGTATGAGCGCGATTTCCCTTGCGCTCTGAAGGGATGTCCCACACTCAGAAGAGTGACAGCAGCATAGATCCCGCACCCACAAAAGGGTACCAGCATAATCCTACCCCATTGTGGGGTTTGCATGATAGCTTTGGTTGCTATAATTTCCTGCACACTAGGAATTAGAGTAAGATGTGGGTAATGCATTTATTCTACCCCTGTTGAGGTTTGCAATGCTGGTGGAATGTTCCGGTCAGACCTGTCATGGGTGTGACAAACCCGTCTGGTGTTAATAACTGCTTGTGCAGATCGTGTGAAGGCTGCATAAGATGTTTCATCGTTTATGAGGATGTGTTCCTGTTGGTAGGGATTGGATTGTATCTCGGTGAAGTGTCGTAGGCGGTAATCATTATATGAGGGGCACTCGTACATGACAAGGACCCACGACTCTTCATCTCCACAGTGGCAGTAAGGATCCTTTTCGATACCGAGCGCTGTTAACTTTTGCTGGAATGGGCCGGTCCCAGTAAGCAGAAAGGTTGCCTGCAGTCCAGGTGAATACGAGGGAGAAGGCTTGGGATAGGTAAGGGCGATTGTGGGGAAGAATTTCTTAGTTATTTCTCCTTCATTTGTTGCATTGCAGGACTCCTGCCATACACACTGCAGGTGGCTGGCGACACGCCTTTTTTCTTGCTTATGGTCATTTGTGACGTCCAGATGCAGATCCAGTAGTTAGTTTCTTAATTCAAAAATTTTAATTTCCAAAAGAACTTCCGAAGAAAACGTTCTTTCAATATCAGCCAACAGATATTCGATCCATTTTAAATTATATTTAAAATAGACCGAATCTCCACATTATTTGATGCATCTGCCCTGCCGATTTTCTAAGCTCTGGTGGTGTGTGGAGGATTGCGTCACCTGACATACCCTTTTCCACATCGTGCTATTTAGTAACCATGTAGTGGAGCACAACTTGCCTTCACCATCGAGACATTTCACAAAAACAACAATAGTTATGAAACCACTTACATTTATTTCACGCTCACTTTAACTTTAAGATCTTGTTAAGATCCTGTTCTGTCTGCTCATGCCTTTTATGTACCCGTTCCAAATTATGGGTATTTAGTTTCGAAGAAATTCCTTCCGCTCTCAAAAGGAGCTTCCTGGTGGATTACGAATCGTCCGCAGGCCAGAAAACACCGCAATTGATGGGACAGCCCTGATATGGATCCTGAAGGGTTCTGTCCGTCTGCTTGCACATCCTCCTTCTTGAGAATTTTTTGGATCTAGAATTCCGAAAAAGTAGTGGTAGTTTTAGAAGTAGTTCAATACTAGTGTAACTCGCTGTGCACGCAAAGCTGTCCTTTTATTATGCCCATAACAGGACAGCTTTGCCTGCACAACGAGTTACACTGGTATTGAACTACTTCAAAAAGTTTTTCTGAATTGTAATTTACAGACAGTATACAATCTGCCTTACTCAACGATGCTCCTAAATTCCTACTACAAGAACAAGACCAAAGCCTTTGTTATTATGCTCATTGCTGGTCGTTTACTTTAAATAAACACTAAAACTCCAATCTTCTCTAAATAAATTTAAGGAGAAACTGGACAAACATTTAGAGGGAACTGTTTTTTTTTTTTTTTTTGGCGGATTCTGCATAAGCTTGCTTTCTTGCATCACATGCAAGAACTACTACTAATTCCTTGATGACAGTGCAGAAACGCATTCCAAAGGCTGCACCAATGAGATGGAGTTCTAACTCAAAACTAGTATAAACTATAATGATCTTTACGAACTTTTCAAGAGCATTAACAGAAATTCTTTATTGTGCGATTCAGATACTTCAGTGAGAAGCAATGAATTTTACAATTGGTTAATTAACGCAACATTCAGCATACTTTCTTCTTATGGTTTATGATAAAAGTTTCATTAAAATTGACTTTCATTAAAAACTTCATTAAAACTTTAATATCTTACAAAATAAAATTATAGATATTCCATATATATGAGAAGTTTGAAGAATGTTGCAAAGAAAATAATTTGAATGAATCAAAATGTGGTACAAAACGTCCAATTAAAGAAGAAAGAGAAAGAATATTCCGTCTAATATTGAATGATATCTTAAAACATATGAAAGCAAGATACAGTGAGTTTAAAAATTTATGATTTATTTCGTTAGTCAATACTAAAATATTTCAAAAACTAGCTAGTCAAATTGATAAGGATGCATTAGAAAGTTTAGAAAAGAATTATGGTGATGTCTTCGATGTCATAAGACTCAAAACTGATATAGCTGGAATTTGTAATGCATTCTAGGATGAATAAATTCAAAATTTGATCGCTTTCGTGTTTCAAAATGAACTTGAACAAACATTCCCTGAAGCGGTGAAGCTGCTGCAATTGATTTTAACAATTCCAGCTAAAACAGTTTCTGTTGAGAGGTCATCTTCAGCTTTGAAAAGAATCAAAAGCCTCACCAGAAATAGAATGAAAAATGAAAGGCTTTTGTCACCTGCTTTAATTTCCATTGAAAAGGAGAGATTAGTTAAAGAAAAGGAAAGATTAATTAAAATGGAGCAAAGTCCAACTTACAATTTCTATGAAAAAGTGACCGATATTTTTAGTACCAATAAAGAGAGAAGAATGGAGTTATCTACAAATAAAACTGTGAGTAAATATCTTTACGTATTGTTTTATAGTGACAAGGCCTTTTGCTTACAGTTTACTTTATAAATATAAGTGCATTCTTCTCTGGATGATCCTGCATTACATCTTTAACCAGAGACTCCATTATTTTCTCTGGAACAGAGTTAAGCTAACAGGTCTGTAATTACTTATGTCACCCATTGATACAACTTTGTGAAGTCTTTCATTAGGGATACATTCATGCAACTCCAGTCCACGGGGACTTCCCCCGAATCCATCCAAAATCCTCTCATAATTATGGCTAAGGGCTTTGCTGTGTCTGTTAATACAATTAGATAGATCCCATCTACCCCAGGCACCTTTTTATTTTGCTCCTACTTGTTCTTGTCGAGGGACATGCAGCCAAACTGACTGATTTAAAGATGGGGGCTGTCACTGGATGTCAACTTTCTAGATTGTTAATTTGTGCAAATGCCGACAGCCTACACCATCCAAAGTCGACCATTGGTGATGTCATCGTGAAATCAAACTGTTACAGTACGATCACCATCTAGCAATGCACAGGAAGAGCACACAATTCATTCCAGATGAACGTCAAGTGTACTTCGTGTTCACTTGCTACTATATGGCTAATAATAACAATTATAATAATAATCCTCTTGTCTGTACATTACTCACACTCTCATTGTACCTTTGCTTCCAACTTACTCACACCACACAGATTCAATGTTGAAAGATGTACTTTCAGACTCATCTATAGCTCTTTTTGCAATCAAGCTGCTTTTGAAAAGGAGAATAACATCATCACCCCTTCTTTCTTCCCTATCTTTTCTAAATAAATAATATAAATACTATAATGGAACTTGTGATCCCCAATTTTCAGGTGGCACCACATTTCTGTTAGCCCTATTATGTCAGCATTACTTGTCCTAAACAGGAGTTTAAATTCAGCCATTTTATTTGACAACCCTTTGTATTTGTACAACTTTTACTTGTACAACTATATCAAAAGGTGATATAGTTGTACACGTTGGCACTAATGATATTAAGAGAAGGAGACCGATGAATTACTTAACAAGTACAGGTCACTGTTGGAAAAAAGCCACGAATCAGGGTTGAATTTGAAAGTGTCTGCAATTGTGGAATTGTTAGTGCGCGGAACATCGGAGATTGAACTCTTGGAGATATAAACACACGCGAAAAATAATAGAAAAATAGTCAAGGGGAGTGAGTTATTTGAGGCCCAGATTAGCCTCGACAGAAACAAAAGACAAAATAAAAACGGAAATTATCTTCGACCTCCACCGCAAATGTTGCCCTGCTATTAATTTCGTACTTTCAGTTATGTGCACGCCGATGTCCACAAAATCTCTTAAATATCCGGCTTGTATCGATAAATGGAATGCTTCTTGGAATGTTGCAAAGACTTCAGGGACATTGGCGGGTTTAGAATTTAATTTTTCACCTCTTAAATTGTTTAAACATTGCAAAAGCTATTAACCACCGGTTTTAAGTTTTTCTTCCACTTCCATCGTAAACTGGTTTTGTTTATCATGACTTGTTTTTGTCAGTTCAATTTTGTTTTTCGGTAATGTAATGTGAAAGAAATAAATTGATCCATTCTTCCTTCAACGCAGAGGTCAGTTCAACAAGTGATAGCGGTCGACTGACTTGAACCGAAGCCGAAGATCTGAATTCATTCGAAAGCATCGAGAATTTTCCGCTCATTCCAAACAAAATCCTCCACTTAATTAAACGATTTCCATTCTATTTTCCACAAATATGATGTGTCGTTTCATCCCACTGGTTTTTACATTCATTTATCTTTTCTCTCAAAAGAATGAAAGTAGAATTGTATGATCAAACTGGACTAGAAAGCACTATTAATCTTGCAATCGTGTCACATATTGCGAGTGTAAGGCAAAACTCTTTTGCACAATCTTGGGAATTGTCCCGCTTACTATTTCACATCTGAAATGTTAGTATAGTTTTTGGGAATATTCAAGTTGTCGCTGGGTAAATTGTAAATAAATAAACGACGCGCTTCATTACTAATTTAGATAAAGAAATTGCCAATAAAAATGTGAATTAATGATATCCACAAAGATTGTGAGGAATTGTGAAAATTTTCTGGATCAGTGTAGCGTATTATCAAACATCGCTTTCGTATCTATTCAGTTATTTGTTTTAATAATAACTATGATATGGAAAAAAGCTTGATATTACTAGGAAAGGATATTACGTGGGATTTTTCTAATGTAGTTAAAGTTGAAATATTCGGTGTTGTTTAAAATTTTTGTGAAATTTTTATAAACAGCTCAAATTGATCCAGATTCAAACACTGAAAAAACTGATGACTTGACTTTACAAATATCGGACCCAACACATCCGCCATCTGTGTATTAAAAATGCAAGATAATGGGTTATTAACCATAAAAAATCCCTTGTATTATGGCAATATGATGTGGTCTAAACCTATTGAAATCACCATTCGTATTATGGGTGATTTCAATTTGCCTCTAATTGATTGGAGTAAAAGGGAAAGAAACTCGACATGGGGAACAAAATTTTTAAATCAACTACGACTGTTATTTGTAGTTTATAGCCCAAGTTCGAAGGAATACCCTAGACCTCATCATCACCCATGAATCAGATGACATAACAGGGCTGACAGTAGACGAATCAGTAAGAGAAAGTGATCACGGAGTTCTACGGTGGATGATGAAGAGAGAGGTAAAAGGCAAAGGAATGGGTTTTAATTTCATGGCCTCTATTAACTGGGTAGATATCGCGCAGAGGACGAATATAATTAAACTGTGGTACGCTTTTAAAACATTAAAAAGGGAAAAAAACACATACACACACATAAATATACAGGCACGTATAATGTCCAATTGGCATAATTGCAATGGCATTAAAATCCATTACATTAAGACCCAAAGAATTGGAAGAGATCGAACGGCTGTCATCTGTTTTGGATAGAAAATCAAACAAAAAAAACAAGTTTGCTCCCGATAGAAGCAAAAGTATTAGCAATATTTTATTATTCGTAGTTAATCGTAAAAAAATACGTATTTTATTACGATTATTTATTGTTTTGGTTACAAATGTGTCTTGGGTGGTCGGCACCTAACCCTAGTTTTCCCTTAAGGCCTGTTGTTTATATTGCACGAGGGTTACTAGGAACACAACTATCGTTTTATACGAGGATTGACTGTGCTTTTATAAATATGAATATAATTTGCTTATAATTAGATTTATGTTTTGTCACATTTGAGCTTTCCATTATGGTGATTATTAGGAGTTTGGATTATCTGTACAAAAATGTTTGTTTCGCTGTCCATTATTCCATTATAAAAGTCCTCTGTGGCCGCTTAGTCTGCACTATACATCGCCATCTACCACTCTTTCGGAGAGATGGGTGTTCATTGGCCGATTTTTTCGTAATAAATCGGCCAGTGAACACGCATTTTACAGATAAATGTATGTAACGGATATAATGACAAGGTCAGGTGCCATCCAAATGCCCTCGTGGATAACACAGTTGGTAAAAATCACTTGTCCTCCTCACACCGGTTGGAAAAGATTTGAGTTCGAATACCGTCAATGAAGAGGAATTTTTATGGGCCTTTTTCACAACTTGGCTGAATTAGTCGATCTCATGCGAAGGTAGCATGATTTTTATCCCGGAAACTCGGGTTTTTTGTTCAGCAAACGGAAAATCGACCAGAGAAAACACGCAATTTACATACATTCTATACAGAGCAGTGTGGCCTAAGTTGCTTATGCGCCTAAAACTCTTCAACTAACCACCAACCAGTAATCAAAATAATTTGAAAAATTTTCAGTTTCCAGTCCTATAAACAAGATTGCCTGGTATGCAAATTCAAAACAGCCCAATTGTTGTCCCATGTTTGGTTTTTAACAATTTTTTTTAATTATAGATATGACTAATTGTGTATAGTAAGAAAGCATTGACAGTCCGCAGTCGCGGAACATATTTTGGGCCACCAACCACGATCTTGATCCCAAACGTGACTTCAAAATAGTAGACCACTGACGACACTTTCGCCACAGCCTATGGCGAGAGGCACTTAACATATTAAACAATCCAAAGGCGATAAACCGCCACAAAGGCATACGTCTACATCCCCTCCTACAGACAACCATTTTAATGCTGGATAAACACTGGAGTAAAACAGCGCACGCCCGTGGAACAACAACAACAGAAAATGAATAAGGTGCCTCACTCTCAGCTCATTCCACTTATCCGTTGTATTTAAATCAGATGAATCGTTAGTCTGATTGAATAATTTATTCGTGTACCGTACTTAGACTTTTATGAAAGACGCAAAGTTGCATTATTTTTTAAATCAGTAAATACGGTATCATCCGATTCATTAAATATAAATTGGGAATTGTGGGAGAAATATGTCATTGGACATATTGAAAGAAACCTCGAGTATCAATTTGTCCGGATCGTAGCAACAAGAATTTATTATGCCATTGAAGCTAGGAGCAATAAGGGATAGGTTTAAGAATTCATTTCTCGCGATTTCAGTACGATTTCTTCAAGTTTATAAGCATTTAAATTTTTAAAATACTGTATATAAATAATCTTTAAATTTAAATTTATTTATTATAAATGTGTTACTTTGTAAAATTATTTATTTAAATTATTAAGTTCTTAAATTTATTTATTATAAATGTGTTAATTTTTAAAATTATTTAATTAAATTATTAAGTTTTTAGATAACATATAATTTTTCAAATATAAAAATAATAATACATTTTTCAATTATTAAAATATTAAATTCAAATATACATTAATTAATTGTAAAGAGTTCTTCTTCAGATTTGGTTAGCATTCAAGGAATACAGAGGAATACAGTTACTAGAATCGCGTCCATCTCTCAACGGGTGAAAAAGACCTGAATTCGAGTCGCGTCGAGGATGTGAAGAATTGTTGTGAGCCTTTTTCAAAACGTGGCTGAGTTAGTCGGTCTCAGGAGTTGGCAGCATGGTTTTTTCTCCCGAAAACTCGGATTTTTCATTCAGAATACTCGTTCCAGCATCTCTACATCCTTCTTGAAATGAGGCCTCCAGACCTGTACGCAGTACCGAAGATGTGGCCTGACCATTTCCTCATACAAAGGGATAATCACTCCTTTTCCCTGCTATCATTAACAAGCTGGCAGCCTGTCTGCACTGTTCAGAAAACTTCATATCTGACTGCACAATTACTCCCAGGTCTTTTTCTATCACTCTAGGTGTAGTAGAACCCAGTTGGTACGTTTCTCTTGGATTACCTCTACCCAAATGAAGTGCTTTGCAATTGTCAATGTTAAACTTCAGTTGCCACTTCTCAGACTATCTGCCTAACTTTCCTAGAACCTGTTGCAGCAGCACACTGTCATAGTGGCAGATGGAACGCTATTGTTGTCACGTCAACACTGCATGTGGCAAAAAACAGAGTAAGTTTGTATTTCATGAGAAATAATCAAGAATGGACAAAGAAAGTAGTAATATGGCTAAATGGATATTATTATGCGAATGAATAAGAGAGAGAGATGAGAAAAATGGTAGTAGGATGTAGTAGTTCGAATTTAATTTTTCTATTTGAAAGCTTAGAGGGAAAATGATGTTGTATTACTTTAATTAAGTTATATGTCACAAACAGGATCATAGCCAGAAACATGGGGAACGTGTAAACATAAATTTATATATATAAAAGTATATAAGAAGAGTCACATTATGAGCCTAACTATATCCAATGGGCTCTTTCATTAAGTCCGAGAAATTAAATCTGCACTGTTCTCAATTCTCCTCAATTCAAGAAAGAAGCTGTCTCAGATTCCCTGCAAGTTTCGTTTGATTTTATTTTTTGAAAATTGTTCCGTGTTAACTAAGAATGCCCCATTTTTAGGCAGTCTCACATTCAAAAACTGATTTCAAATTCCAAGAACACAAAAAACATTTTGAGGTCGATATTGCACTAGCAGACGACATGCTATAAACTGCAGTGTCAGCGTAAGCTAATTCTTGGATATGCACTGTCCTGCCGCTTAACGGCACTTCACTGAAACTCGAATGGTTGTACGGTGAGGCTGCCATTCCGCGAATTAAATGGTCAGAATAGTATATTTAGTGTTTATTTAAAGTAAACGACCAGAAATGAGCATAACAACAAAGGCTTTGGTGTTATTCTTGTAGTAGTATTTTAGGAGCATCATTGATCAAGGGAGATTGTATATTGTCTGTAAATTACGTCTTCTGAGGCCAATTTTCTGAATGAAAAATCCGAGTTTTCGGGAGAAAAAACCATGCTGCCAACTCCTGAGACCGACTATGTCAGCCACGTTTTGAAAAAGGCTCATAAAAATTCTTCACATCCTCGACGGGACTCGAATTCAGGTCTTTTTCACCCGTTGCGAGATGGACGCGATTCTACTAACTGTATTCCATGTGGGCTAACAAAGGCTGAAGAAGAACTGTTTACAATTAGTTAATGTAGATTTAAATTTAATATTTTAATAATTGAAAAATTTATTATTATTTTTATATTTGAAAAATTATATGTTATCTAAAAACTTAATAATTTAATTAAATAATTTTAAAAATTAACACATTTATAATAAAGAAATTTAAAAACTTAATAATTTAATTAAATAATTTTACAAAGTAACACATTTTTAATAAATAAATTTAAATTTAAAGATTATTTATATACAGTATTTTAAAAATTTATATGCTTATAAACTTGAAGAAATCGTACTGAAATCACGAAAGATGAATTGTTAACCCTATCCCTTAGGGTTCCAAGCATTCAATGGCTTGATGAATGCAATTAGTCCTGAGCACCTTTACGCTTCGCATTAGAGGAATTAATCCGGGATGGGCTAAATATTTCGATAAACGGTTTCTCCATTTCTTGGTCTCCATACTATTTTCACCGCACAATGAACTTTCTGGTTTTCTGCTTCAACAACAAGCCCAAATGCTCCTCTTGCTATTAACAAATAAAATAAAATTTTTATTTTATTTTATTTGTACTTTATTTGTTAATAAATAACTGGGTATAACTGTATATATCTGTATTTGAAACTATGGACCACAGTACTCCAGGCCCATTCGTTACTATTCGATCACTTTATGGCCATAATACCTACAACGATTGTGTGCAGTTACAAAAGTCCTTCCTCTCAATAGCCCGCAATAGGCAACATTTACGCTCCGCACACAGATGCAAAAGCAATCGAATCATACCTAAAGGGTTCAGCTACAAAGCCCCGTTCCACAACTCTCACATGGATCGTGCCTGCTTTAACTTCAGCCTACGCATATTAAATTTGTGGATATCCCATCTCCACCGTGAAATCAGGAACGCTGACTACAACAAGTCCAGACTGTTACAACATCTACAAGGTAAGGTCTCGCCTATCGTATTTACAAACCTTATACATACCATCTGCCATCGGGCTAGTCAGACCTCGGATACCTACCGTTTACGCCAACAGCGCAAATTCATAAACTTAAGCATAGAAGCTAACTCCTTAAAGGCGAACACTCGTTCAAGCGACACGACTTCTTTCGTCTTGAATCTAAGTAACAAACAACTGTCCAACGAGCAGCTGAATGTTTTATCAAACGGTATGAAATTCGCCGTTATACCATCGAAACCTCCCATCACACAGCTCGCTATGGGTATAGAAGCCAGTATTACCAACCTTCCCGAAGAAACGGCCAACGAGATCCGATTCAAGACTGCCGCAATCCTCCGCAACACTCGAAAAAACGTACTCAAACCTCAACCACCGCCAGCGTGCCGCCCTGTCATCTATAAGAAAAGACAACTCCATCGTTGTACTTCCTGCGGATAAAGGGCGCCGGACTGTTGTGTTGGACCGATCAGCCTACCGAGAGAAAGCCTTCACCCTATTACTCGATCCTAACGTATATGAACCTCTACCTGATCCTCCCGTTAAAGTCTTGAAACGTCTGAAAGCAAATGTTAATAAACTTGTCCACGCATGGCTTAAAGATAAGAAGATCCCGACCACGACTCAGCATCTTCTACGTGCTACTGGCTGCCAACTACCGCAATTCTACGGATTACCAAAGATCCACAAACCGGGTATTCCTCTCAGACCTATAGTGTCTTGCTGCAGTGCCCCAACGTATGAACTGTCCAAACATATCGCGAGCCTCCTCTCGCCTCTTATAGGTAATACATCTCACACCGTTAAAAACAGCAGTGAATTCATTAACCTCATTAAGAACATTTCAATCCCTGACAACTCTGTCATGGCATCATTTGACGTGGTTTCTTTATTCACCTCGATTCCCGTCCAACAGGCCGTGCACTGCGCCAGAAGGCTCCTTGAGAGCGACTTAAGCCTCCAATCCAGGACGTCACTATCCACTGATGACATCTGTACCGCCCTCAACCTATGCCTCTCTAGCAGCATCTTCACCTTTGAAGACTCACTCTACAAACAAGTACATGGCACTGCTATGGGTGCCCCTGTCAGTTCCGTAGTAGCTAACATCGCCATGGAAGATCTAGAGGAGCAGATACACCAGAACCCACCTACACCTATTACAACGTGGTGTAGATACGTCGACGATATTTTTACCATAATACCACGTGGTTCTGAAACGGTACTACTAGAATACCTCAACTCTCTATCCAATTTCATCAAGTTTACCGTAGAATCAGAGGTGGACGGTTCGCTCCCGTTTCTGGACGTGCTAGTGCATCGCGTAGGCCCACATCTAGAGACCTCAGTATACCGCAAACCCATGTGGTGCGGTCAATTCACCAACTACGGGTCCGGCCACGCTTCAAGCCATCTCAATAGCACTGCCCGCACCCTGTTCTCCAGGGCCTGGAGCCATTCCAGCACCGACACAATTAGACGTAACGAGATCTCCCGTGTGAAGGCGGACCTAACCAGATGCGGTTATCCATCCCATGTACTAAACAGATGCTTGTTACAGGCACAAGAACTTACTTCCAACCCAAGACCTCCGAAGCAAGTCGGCATATCGTCCGCCTACATTCCGTACTATCCAGGAGTGTCAGGACGTATCTCGAAGATCCTGAGAAGTTACAACATCAAATGTGTACAATTACCAGGTAGGAACCTACGTTCACTTGTCTCCAGTGTGAAGACCCTCTGTCACACCTGTCTTACGCAGCAATGTAGTGTACCGTATCACCTGTAGGGCCTGTAACAGTTGCTACGTAGGTGAGACATCGAGACGTCTCCAGGATCGCCTCACGGAACACGACAGAGCAATCCGGCTTGCCGAAACTGACCAGTCCGTGCTTGCCGAACATTTTTGGGCTACCAACCACGATCTTGACCCCAAGCGCGACTTTGAGATAGTGGACCACGCGCGACACTTTCGCCACCGCCTATGGCTAGAGTCACTAAACATAATAAACAACCCTAAGGCATTAAATCGCCAGAAAGGCATGCGTATACATCCCATCCTAGAGACAACCGTTTTATTGATGGATGATTACTGGAGTAAAGCAGCACACGTCCGTGCTACAACAATGACGCATGAATAACGTGCCACACTTTGCTTGTAATGTATTCAAATTTTATATTAACTCATCAGTTGATAAAGGGACACGTGTTCCGAAAGCTACTGAATTTGTACTTATATTTTATAACTGGGTATACTGTAAATATCTATTTGAATTATTAAACTATGGACCCCAGTACTCCAGGCCCATTTGTCATAATTACATATCTCTTACTGATATGTCTTTGATGACTAAAGTAGGATACGTAGGAAGACCGTTCGATGCACAGATTAGTAGCCGGCTGTGCGAACAAATCTAATTCTAACATCGTCATCTGCATCCTTGAAGATGTCCTGATATTTTTGGCGTCTGCCTCCGTTCTGACTGCGTACTTTAGGCTCTGAATTAGCGTTAAGACTACTCATATGGTCAATCAATTTAGCCGAATTTTCGTAAACTCTGTGTTCCTGGGTGAAAGTTCTTTTAGCAAAGTTGCAAACTCAGCCCAGCCTTCGGAAATATTGTTCCAGGAATTAGGAACGTGGATTTCTGCCAACGCAACCTCCCCCTTACCACTCAGAGCTATAGGATCGGGCAAGACAACAGTAAAATTAGAGTGTGTATTCTGGGGATGGAAATCCACACTGGCGTTACTTTGTAGGGTGAAGAAGAACATCTTTAGCTGAAACCCAACTGTTGTAGGACGCTGGATATCCTAACCACTTAACACGTAAGTGACGCTCTCCTCCTACACGTCACGCCTTGAGTTCTTTTTCAATAAGATAGACGGGGGCAGGCAACGTGTCATGGAGATTAACACGTTGTAGCTGTTTGTAATCCAGTGAAACATCCCACGAAACGAGGATCATTTTAATATTCTAACATTTTTTTTTTGTTGTTTTCCAGACGAAGATGCTTTCCTTACAGGACACTCAGGAATACTGGTGGCGTTTATAATGATTTTTCTCTGCACCCTCTGTGAGCTGCTGGTGCTCCAGTTAGAAGAAGAGGGGTTGACAATCGACGTTGAAGGTTTTGTTGTTGGGGAAAATAACAGAATAACCCCCACATTATAATATTGTGTATGTATGTGTATATATATACATTTTTTATTGTCAATAAAAATATATTTATTTGTAAATATTGTCTCTCTTTTTTTTTATTTGATACTAGAAAAAATAAATTTTAATTTTTCCATTGATCAATAATCTTAAACTTTGGGAAGTTACTTTTAGAAATGTAAAAGTGTATTGATTGTGGGTGTACCAGTTCACTGGGAAGGCCAGAGATTTAAAAGTGTGTGGATTTTGTTCATGTGTAGTGTTGTGTATCGTTGTTCATTTGGCCGTTTAGCTGCTGGACCCCTACTGAGGCCCAACGTTGCCCAAATTTGGCCTCGTGGAGGCAGACCAGGTACACAGAATGAAATTTTACTCTGGCAGATCCTGTCACCTTGTTTCCTGTGATTTCAGTGACTAGGGCCTTAAAAAAAAAAAACACTCAGTAGGGGTGAGTGATGGAATTAGGAAAGCCAATTGAAAGAAACATGGAAGAGGTGGTGGAAAGAATTCTTGAATTATTTAAATCGGAGAATTAGATTGATGTATCCTAGATGCATCGTTATTCATCAACGTTTATTACAGAAACCCTTGATTTCTTAAGGCTGTTTTTAAGGGTAAACGCGACAGAGCGTATATCAGGTAAAGAAGCTATCGCAGATCATTTTTTCAAAGTAGGTAAGGTAAACGACAAACTCTGTATATAAAGAATCTTTAAATTTAAATTTATTTATTATAAATGTGTTACTTTGTAAAATTATTTAATTAAATTAAGTTTTTAAATTTATTTATTTAAAAACTCCGAACTTTTTTATCACGGAGTGTGATAAAAACGTTCGGAGACTGACACAACAGGGTGTCTCAAAAATATTGGTACAAACGTGTAGGCGAGGTAAGCAACATCTAAAGAAATTTGAACCCATAACCGGAAACGTCACCGTATGTCGGTACACGGCGCTGTTCATCAGTTCGCGAGACGGAAAATTTCTGGTTTATTCATTCAAGCAGTAGTCGCCGCACGAAGAGCATGCATCAATATACGAACTGTGAGCTGGGCAGACATGCACCTAGTGTAATGATTAGCAGAGAATCCACACGGTGTGCGCCCCCAAGCGGCAGAACATCGCTTGGCAATAAATGTGTGGCCAGGTATGGTTGGTGACTGCTTAATTGGCCCATACCTGTTACCATCCCGCATGAACCCCGCTAAATATCGGATCTTTCTTGAACAAGTTCTATCAGGGTTGCTTTACGGTGTTCCAGCAAATGTGAGACGCAACATTTGGTTTCGACATGACGGGGCGCCTGCCCATTATGGAAGGTGTGTTCGTGACCAATTGAACCTATAACCGTTTCCGGTTATAGGTTCCTATGCGATTCACATTCCTTTAGATGTTACTTAACTCCCCTAAACGTTTGTACCAATATTTTTGAGACACCCTATAAATCTTCGTATATGTACAATTGAAAATAATAACTTTATAAATGTTTACAATTAGTTTTAGAAACACTCAACAGATAGATAACATTTAAAGTAGTTTTATTTACTTACATTATCCAGTACCCCTAAAACTCATTTAAAATTTAGCATATTTGTATTTTTTTTATTATTCAATCCTTTATTCTCATAATAGGACAACTTTGCCCACACAACGAGTTGCACTGGTATTGAACATTAACATTAGTAGAGGCATTTGATGCAAGAAAGCAAGCTTATGCAGCATCAACCAAAAAAAAAGAATAAAATAAAACATTTCACACATCCATTTCCTCTAAACGTTGGTCCACTTCCTCCTTGAATTTATTTAACCTATCAACTTCCACAATGACAGATGGAAGTTTGTTCCAGCAATTAACCACCCGCTGGCTAAAGGCAAATTCCCGCACATCTATTCTACATCTGTCCTTTCTTAATTTGAACTTATGTCCCCGTAGGTTCGTAATCTGAACAAGTGGAAGGATCCGTCAGAATTCAGCGTGCACAACCCATTCAAGGCCTTATACACCTCAATCAGATCACCGCGCAGGTGCCTAGGCTCCAGCCACTGCAATTTGCAGAACTTATGCCTCTTGGAAGAGGATCCCTTCATTCCCCTCACCAATCTTGTTGCCCTTCTCTGTACATGCTCAACCAATTTACATCCTTCCTAAAATGAGGCCTCCAGACCTGTACGCAGTACCGAAGATGTGGCCTGACCATTGCCTTATACAAAGGGGTAATCACTCCTTTTCCCTGCTATCATTAACAAGATCCCTTGAGATGCTCTGACACCCTATCTTCACTGCTCCGAAAACTTCATATCTCACTGCACAATTACTCGAAGGTCTTTTTCATTTTCTACCACTGTAGGTGTAGTACAACCCAGTTGGTACGTTTCTCTGAGATTACCTCTACCCACATGAAGTGCTTTCCATTTGTGAATGTTAAACTTCAGTTGCCACTTCTCAGCCCATCTGCCTAACTTTCCTAGAACCTGTTGCAGCAGCACACTGTCATAGTGGCAGATGGAAAGCTATTGTTGTCACGTCAACACTGCATGTGGCAAAAACAGAGTAAGTTTGTATTTCATGAGAAATAATCAAGAATTCACAAAGAAAGTAGTAATATGGCTAAATGGATATTATTATGCGAATGAATAAGAGAGAGATGAGAAAAATGGTAGTAGGATGTAGTAGTGCGAATTTAATGTTTCTATTTGAAAGCTTAGAGGGAAAATGATGTTGTATTACTTTAATTAAGTTATATCTCAGAAACAGGATCATAGCCAGAAAGATGGGGAACATGTTAAACATAAATTTATATATATAAAAGTATATAAGAAGAGTCACATTATGAGCCTAGCTATATCCAATGGCCTCTTTCGTTAAGTCCGAGAAATTAAATCTGTACGGTTCTGAATTCTCCTCAATTCAAGACAGAAGCTGTCTCAGATTCTTTGCAAGTTTCGTTTGATTTTATTTTTTGAAAATTGTTCCGTGTTAACTAAGAATGCCTCATTTTCAGGCAGTCTCACATTCAAAATCTGATTTCAAATTCCAAGAACACAAAAAAACAATTTGAGGTCGATATTGCAGTAGCAGACGACATGCTATAAACTGCAGTGTCACCGTAAGCTAATTCTTGGATATGCACTGTCCTGCCGCTTAACGGCACTTCACTGAAACTCGAATGGTTGTACGGTGAGGCTGTCATTCCGCGAATTAAATGATCAGAACAGTATATTTAGTGTTTATTTAAAGTAAACGACCAGAAATGAGCATAACAACAAAGGCTTTGGTGTTGTTCTTGAAGTATGATTTTAGGAGCATCATTGATCAAGGGAGATTGTATTTTGTCTTTAAATTACGTGTTCTGAGGCCAATTTTCTGAATGAAAAATCCGAGTTTTCGGGAGAAAAAACCATGCTGCCAACTCCTGAGACCGACTAACTCAGCCACGTTTTGAAAAAGGCTCATAAAAATTCTTCACATCCTCGACGGGACTCGAATTCAGGTGTTTTTCACCCGTTGCGAGATGGACGCGATTCTAGTAACTGTACTCCATGAGGGCTAACAAAGGCTGAAGAAGAACTCTTTACAATTAGTTAATGTATATTTAAATTTAATAATTTAATAATTGAAAAATTTATTATTATTTTTATATTTGAAAAATTATATGTTATCTAAAAACTTAATAATTTAATTAAATAATTTTAAAAATTAACAGATTTATAATAAATAAATTTGAAAACTTAATAATTTAATTAAATAATTTTACAAAATAACACATTTATAATAAATAAATTTAAATTTAAAGATGATTTATATACAGTATTTTAAAAAATTATATGCTTATAAACTTGATGAAATCGTACTGAAAACGTGAAAGATGAATTCTTAACGTTATCACTGAGGGCTCCAAGCTTCAATGGTATAATGAATACAATGTTGTTAATTAAAGGAATTAGGATGGGCTGAATATTTCCATAAACGGTTTCTCCATTTCTTGGTCTCCATACTATTTTCATCATATAATGAACTTTCTGGTTTTCTGCTTCAACAACAAGCCAAAATGCTCCTCTTGCAACGATCCGGACGAATTGATACTCGAGGTTTCTTTCAACATGTCCAATCACATCTTTTTCCAATTCCAAATTTATATTTAATGAATCAGATGATACCATATTTACTGATTTAAAAAATAAAGCAACTTTGCGTCTTTCATAAAAGTCTAAGTACGGTACACGAACAAATTATTCAATCACACCAACGATTCATCTGATTGAAATGCCACGGATGAGTGGAATGAGCTGAGAGTGAGGCACGGGCGTGCGCTGTTTTACTCGTGTTTATCCAGCATTAAAATGGTTGTCTCTAGGAGGGGATGTAGACGTATGCCTTTGTGGCGGTTTATCGCCTTTGGATTGTTTAATATGTTAAGTGATTCTCGCCATAGGCTGTGGCGAAAGTGTCGTCAGTGGTCTACTATTTTGAAGTCTCGTTTGGGATCAAGATCGTGGTTGGTGGCCCAAAAATGTTCTGCGACTGCGGACTGTGAATGCTTTCTTACAATACAAATTTTGTCATATCTATAATTAAAAAAAATTGTTAAAAACCAAACATGGGACAACAATTCGGCTGTTTTGAATTTGCATAGCAGGCAATCTTGTTTATAGGACTGGAAACTGAAAAATTTTCAAATTATTTCAATTACTGGTTGGTGGTTAGTTGAAGAGTTTTAGGCGCATAAGCAACTTAGGCCACACTGCCCTGTATAGAATGTATGTAAATTGCGTGTTTTCTGTGGTCGATTTTCCGTTTGCTGGACGAAAAACCCCAGTTTCCTGGATAAAAATCATGCTACCTTCGCATGAGATCGACTAATTCAGCCAAGTTGTGAAAAAGGCCCATAAAAATTCCTCTTCATTGACGGTATTCGAACTGAAATCTTTTCCAACCGGTGTGAGGAGGACAAGTGATTTTTACCAACTGTGTTATCCACGAGGGCATTTGGATGGCACCTGACCTTGTCGCTTATATCCGTTACATACATTTATCTGTAAAATGCGTGTTCACTGGCCGATTTATTACGAAAAAATCGGCCAATGAACACCCATCTCTCCGAAAGAGTGGTAGATGGCGATGTATCGTGCAAACTACGCGGCCACAGAGGACTTTTATAACGGAATAATGGACAGCGAACCAAACATTTTTGTGCAGAGAATCCAAACTCCTAATAATCACCATAATGGAAAGCTCAAGTGTGACAAAACATAAATGTAATTATAAGCAAATTATATTCATATTTATAAAAGCACAGTCAGTCCTCGTATAGAACGATAGTTGTATTCCTAGCAACCCTCGTGCAATATAAACAACAGGCCTTAGGGGAAAACTAGGGTTAGGTGCCGACCACCCAAGACACATTTGTAACCAAAACAATAAATAATCGTAATAAAGTACGTATTTCATTACGATTAACTACGAATAATAAAATATTGCTAATCCTTTTGCTTCTATCGGGAGCAAAATTGTTTTTTTGTTTGATTTTCTATCCAAAACAGATGACAGCCGTTCGATCTCTTCCAATTCTTTGGGTCTTAATCTAATGGATTTTAATGCCATTGTAATTATGCCAATTGGACATTATACGTACGTCTATATTTATGCGTGTGTATGTGTTTTTTTCCCTTTTTAATGTTTTCAAAGCGTACCACATTTTAATTATATTCGTCCTATACGCGATATCTACCCAGTTAATAGAGGCCATGAAATTAAAACCCATTCCTTTGCCTTTTACCGCTCTCTTCATCATCCACCGTTGAACTCCGTGATCACTTCCTGCTACTGGTTCGTCTACTGTCAGCCCTGTTATGTCATCTGATTCATGGGTGATGATCGGGTTCAAGGATATTCTTTCGAACTCGGGCTATAAACTACAAATAACAGTCGTAGTTGATTTAAAAATTTTGTTCCCCGTGTCGAGTTTCCTTCCCTTTTACTGCAATCAATTAGAGGCAAATTGAATTCACACATAATACGAATGGTGATTTCAATAGGTTTAGACCACATCATAATGCCATAATACAAGGGATTTTTTATGGTTAATAACCCATTATCTTGCGTTTTTAATACACAGATGGCGGATGTGTTGGGTCCGATATTTGTAAAGTGAAGTCACCAGTTTTTTCACTGTTTGAATCTGGATCAATTTGAGCTGTTTCTAAAAATTTCACAAAAATTTCAAACAACACCGATAATGTAATATTATTTGAAAAATATGTCATATTTTATTAGAAGCCATAAACAAAAATCTATAATATGAACCTGTTTGGTATATGACATATTTTTTAAATGTCAATAAGTTTTAAACGTCAATGCCCTCCCCCAACCAAAATGCGCGAAATATCCTTACATCAAAGTTTTGGTAGCTACTAGAAGTTTCACACTGACACGATAAATATAATGTTTTTGGGTTTTAGGAGCAGTTGCGACGAAAACCCAGATTTTCTGGGAGGAAAAACCAAGTTACCTGCGACCGACTAACTCAGCCACGTTGGGAAAAAGGCCCATAAAAAGTCCTTCCCTCATCGATGGCACTCGAACTCAGGTCTTTTCCAACCGGTGTGGGGAGAACGGCGATCCTACCAAAGGTTATTTTAAACTGCATGAAAAGTGGAATATATATGTTGTTGTTCAAACCAGTCTGCGCGGGTAGACTTTCCCACACCGGGTGGAAAAGGCCCGGGTTCGAATCCCGTCCATGACTCGAAGAACTTTAATGGGCTTTTTTCATTCTGTGGCTCAGTTATTCGGTCTCAGGCGTACATAGCAAGGTTTTACCCCCATAAACTAGGGTTTTTCGTTCAGCAAAACAGGCAAATCGACAGAGAACACACGCGATTAACAGACGTAAGACAGAACGGCAGATGAATTTAATTATTCGGGCGGCCAAATTTCAGCACGGTACGTATAATGTATTTAGGAAGGATAGAAGGGGTTACGCTTCTTATCAAAAGCAGCCTGAGCG
The DNA here is from genome assembly GCF_048544385.1 of Mastigoproctus giganteus. Taxonomy (NCBI): domain Eukaryota; kingdom Metazoa; phylum Arthropoda; class Arachnida; order Uropygi; family Thelyphonidae; genus Mastigoproctus; species Mastigoproctus giganteus. Next base: position 80,862,269 of record NC_143588.1, read on the forward strand.
CGACGAAAGTCTTCTCGGATTCAAACGTTTCTCACGTTAAAATAGAATCTGTGTGGTGTGAGATAGTTGGAAGCAAAGGTACAATGAAAGTGGGAGGAATCTACAGGCCAGATGATCGTAAAGATTACGATCTACATACAAATGGCATGGGCAAGTAAGCATCAATATCTTTTTCTGGGCGGCCATTTTAATTTTACTCTAATTGATTGGAGCAAATGGGAGGGAAATTTCGCATGGGAGACAAAATTTTTAAATCAACTAGATGATTGCTATTTGTATCAACATATCAGGGAAAGTACCAAGGAAAAGAATACTGTAGACGTCATCTTTCATCAGGGATGAACCGTATGACATAATACGGCTGACAGCAGAAGAACCAGTAACAGGAAATGATCACGTTATACGATGAAGAGAGAGAGAGAGAGAGAGAGAGAGAGAGAGAGAGAGAGAGAGAGAGAGAGATAGCAGTAGTTAAAGGCAAAAGAATGGGTTATAACTCCAGGCAAGAAAATTACGACGGCTGAAGGTGCTACTTGGGCTCTATTTACAGGGTTAGCTATTTTGACAGGGTGTGTGCCCCCTTGCGGCACAACATCGGTTCGCAATAAATATGTGGGTAGATTTGGTCCGTGACTGCTTAGTCGGCCCATACCATCCTGCATGAACTCCGCTAAATATCGGATCTTTCTTGAAAAAGTTCTACCAGGATTACTTGACGATGTTCCAGCAAATCTGAGACGCAATATTTGGTTTCAACATGACGGGACGCCCATTATGGAAGGTGTGTTCGTGATCATTTGAACAGGCGTTTTGGGCTTCGGTGGATTGGCCGTGGTGGACCCGTTGCCAGGCCTGGCCCCCACGCTCACCTGATTTATCGAGCATTGATTTCTTTCTGTGGCGGGGGCCCTCAAATCTATCGTGTAGGTGCAAAGTGTAAAGTGTATTGATGTCTAACGGCACCAGGAGTTTCCCCCATCTCCGCGTTGCGTTCATTGTGGGTGTACCAGTTCACTGGGAAGGCCAGAGATTTAAAAGTGTGTGGATTTTGTTCATGTGTAGTGTTGTGTATCGTTGTTGATCTGGCCGTTTAGCCGCTGGACCCCTACTGAGGCCCAACGTTGCCCAAACCTGGCCTCGTGGAAGCAGACCAGGTACACAGAATGAAATTTTACTATGGCAGGTCCTGCCACCTTGTTTCCTGCGATTTCAGTGACTAGGGCCTTAAAAAAAAAAACACTCAGTAGGGGTGAGTGATGGAATTAGGAAAGCCAATTGAGGTTTAATTTGGACGAAGTTAAGTTTTTGCAGTTTGTGTGGGGTTTTACGCTGGCGTATTGAATAGAGTAGGGGGGGAGACTGAAGGCTGGGGAAAAAGACAGAAGTATGGGGACGATAGAGAAGGCGACCCCAGTATTTTCAGTGAGGTAGGTCCAAGCGCCACCAGGAGAAGAATAAAGGCTGGCAGGGGTGGTGGGGAGACAGATCTACTTCTAGCATGAAGTTGATCTACTTCATGCTAGAAGTAGATCAACGAAATACAGTGGATGTATCAAGGCATTGAGATTAGCGACTTTCATGTTAGCAATCGATCTGTTTGTGTCACAGTAGCAAAACGTCAACATGCTCATCAACAGTTGTTCAAGTCATCCCCAAAAAGAAGACTCATAATGCACAAATTCACTAGAAAAATTAGGTAGACTGCAAAATTTAACGGGGACACCAGTTGGCGATAGGAAAGTGGAATGTAGGTCTCACCAGTCCTGATTGAATACTATACGAGTATGATTTATAACTTGTAAATGAGTTCAGGGGGGGCACTAAAACTAATTACAAGGACGGTATGTAGAGAGCTGTACGGATTCGGATTCTGCAGAAGAACTGGAGTACACGTACCAAACATCACAGCAGGGAATGCACAGCGCTGTCTTATCTGATAAAGAACCCATCAGAATTGGTTCATGGAACTTTGGAAGACTATGTGAGGAGTAACAAATCGCGGTACATGGTTTTCCATTCTGCCATGCTGGATATTGCGGATACCTGCATTAAATTATTTCTCAGTGCCATCCCAACTGTGTAGTGTAACAGAGGTGCTGCCATTGTCTGGGAGTTTTTCGTGGTTTTGGCTTGGGCCATTGGTTGCTGTTCCTGGAACAATGAATGCCACGCAATACATTGATAATTTGCTCAATTCTGCTGTTTCTATGCTGTGGCAGTAATGTGGGGGAGGCCTTTTCAGTTTCAGTATGCTCACGACACCGAACTGAACATCTTTCAGATTGCATTGTCTTTCATAGATTACGTCCTCTATTGCGATCACTGTTTTTATTTTCATAATTTCTTTAGTAAAACGAACAGAGCAGCATAATGAATTATGTATCGAGTGGATGTGTTTCTAATGAGGGCGATTTTATTTCATTGTGAACCAATAAATGATTTTTAAGACTAAACGAGTATGCAAATGCTTTATGACATATTTGACAAGAAAATGGTTTCTCCTTGGCGTGAATCAATAAATGTCTTTACAAAGCACCAGACATTGAAAATGCCTTGCGACATATACCACAAGAGTAGGGTTTCTGGCGACTGTGCACCGTTAAATGAGCTTTGAGAGTACTTCCTTGTGTAAACGACTTTCCACATATTTCACAAATGAAAGGTTTTACACCACTGTGAACTGATAAATGTTTCTTCAAAGTATCTTTTTGTGAAAAGGCCTTTCCACATATTTCGCAGCTGTGGGGTTTCTGCTGACTGTGAAGCAATGCGCGTGCTTTTATACACTGTTCAATTATTTCATATTGGTTAATGAAATTTTGCACACCTTCAACTTGTGGCACATAATTTTCCTCTGTTTCTGTTATATTCGCATAATTTTCTTCTGTGTCTGCATTCACATATTCTGTTTCTATATTCACATAATTTTCTTCTGTTTCTGTGATATTCACATATTGAGGGGGACGATTTTCTTCTTGCAAAACAGCTTCTGCGTTACTTTCGTCAGCTAGCATTTTAAAATGTTGGCTTGTGAAAAAAAATTACCAATTATTCTCTTTAAAGTGAGACTAAACAAGTAGATGCTGAAGTTCAGTGTCTGCTATTTTTCATCATCCACTGGATTGTTAATTTATTTCTCTTGATGAATCTGAAACAAAAAAGAGAAAGAAACGAAAAAAAAAAAACATATACACAACTACTTTAGACTTGATGTCTATTTTTTCTGTTTTAATGTTATGTTGTTATTGTAGTAGGGTCGCTGTGATCCTTTAGAAACATAACGACTAAGGCCATAGTTCTTCGTGTATACTGTCTGTAAATTGCTGCGTTCTGTTGATTTTCTGTTTTCTGGATGAAAAACCCTAGTTTCGGAAGAAAAAACCATGCTACCCATCGCCTGAGACCGACTAACCCCACCACATTACGAAAAAGGCCCATAAAAATTCCTCACAACAATGACGGGACTGAAACTGAGGTCTTTTCCACCAGCTGTGAGGATACGCCGATTCTACCAACTGTGCTACCCACGAGGTGTTTTCTTATTGGCAGAAGTAAAAGAACCCCCGTGCGTGTGATGACTGTTATTATTCGCAGAGTCTGAACCAGGAGGAGGAAAAACTCAAGTGCTCTGGAGAAAAAACCATTCTACCCTTGCTTAACACCGACTAGCTCAGCCACGTGAAAAAGATCCATAAAAAATCCTCGTCATTGACGGGGGCCCGAACTTGGGTCTTTTCCACTCGGTGTGGGATGATGGAGATAACAATTGAGCTACCCATGAGGACACCTAGCAGGAATGGAAGATATCGCCCTTATGCCCTTGGATAAAAATAGAAAAAGTGAATAAAGCAGGAAATTATCATTGCTTCCTTTTTCAATCTGATCATCTCTTTTCCAACTTATAAACAAGGCATGTGGGGATATTCATTATATTATGGAATAAAATCAAAATGTTACCCAGATATCCTTGTGGGTATAGAACAGTGGTTCCCAAACTGTGCACCACGGCACCCCAGCGAATTCAGAGGGCACCGGATATTTTAAAATTTCGAAGGAAACACAGCGATACTCAATATGTCGGACATTGCGCGGACTACCAGCTCAAGCTACATGTTCAACGTTACAGTACTTAAGTTGTTTGGACCTACCTACTTAACAGCTAGTGATTAAAGCTAGTGAAAAGTGTGAATTAAAAATGAGTGAAGAAGTTAAACGGGTGATTGCAACGAATTTTAAATCCGAACTTAAACAGATTAAAATAAAATCTATCACAAAGGTTAGAGAAAAAGGCGTTGCAATTGAAACTGCCACTGACGAAGACATTACTAAATTAAAGAACTGCCCGAAATTTGGGGAACACAAATTAATTGTAGACTCGCCCCGAAAACTAAACCCGACTGTGATATTCTATGACATACAAAAAGATATGTCAGACCAAGAATTTTTGGAGGATCTGTATGTCAAAAACTTGTCCGAGCAAAATGTTAGTGAGGAAGACTTCAAAAAGGGGGTTAAGGTGAGATTTAAGATTAACGTTTAAAACAAAAACAACAAACACTGGATAATTGAAGTTCCTGCCTATATCTGGCGAATAATATTAAAAGGATTTTATTATCGCTTCACGTTGTTTTAAGTGTTTGGCTTATGAGCATTCGGCTAGATATTGCAGACAGCAAGACTACACATGTGGGCTGCAATGTCACCAGTCGCAATCGTGTCCCACTCCTGAATCACCAGTTGAATGCCCAAACTGCAAACTAAAAGAGGAAATCAGATCACTCATATCGTGACTCGAAATGTCCCGAGTTCTTGCGAGCTCAGGAGGTTACCAAATCTCGCACGAATTACATTCAGTAAGATAAAAAATGTACAGCATGTGAGAGATTAAAAATATTACAGTTAAATTGCCAGAGTTCTGCATCTGCAATGAGTGATATCTCGAAACTAATTACGGATCACAAAATTGACATTCTAGGACTTCAGGAATTATACTCCTACAAAGGCAAAGTTAAAGGATTACCAAACAGCTGTAGGGTGGTTCAATGTAATGTATCTGTTACAGGACAGGGTGCAAATTCTGCGGCAAGGGTGTGGGCAGCTCTTGTTATAGCGGACAAGCAGATCACGAGGGTAAATGGTCTCTGCTCCGAACATGCGGCATGTGCATGCTTGGAAGGTAGTTTTGGAGAAATATTCTTCATCTCAATCTACATGCAGTGCTCTCATCAATCTCAACAAATTGAGCCTTATCAAAACTTCCTTGAGACAGCTTTAATTAGGTTATCAGGCAAAAAGATAGTTATAATGACCGACGCAAATGCTTCTTCCACCATGTGGAACAGCCCCATAACGAATAATAAAGGTGACTTGCTGGAGGAATTCTTAATAACTAACGGATTGATTGTCTAGAACTCCCCGGGCGACTGCCCACTTACTCGTCCCCTTCTGGTCAATCTTACATAGATGTCACTCTGTCGAATGCAACATTCGGGAGATGCATAGGAAACTGGACTGTTCACTCCTCCTGGTGGGTAAGCGACCACAAGGTAATAACCTTTGACATAATATCTAATGATAACGCAGCAGCTTTGAGAGGCACTCATGACTTCCCCAGATACAAAACTCGCAAATCAATTGAAATCTTTTAAGAAACTACTTAAGCAAAAATTTAAGGATGAAAAACTGACAAATCTGACAGACCTCACTTTGGACCAACATCTAAAAGAATTGATGGCAATCATCACCGAAATATGCGACGAGACGATTAAGAAGAAAGAGAGAAGACAAAATTCGATTCCTTGGTGGTCCCAGAACCTTTCTTCTCTAAGAAATCACACAAAGAGCGCAAGACGAGATGTTCAGAAAGCTAGGAGGGATGGTAGACCTGAAGATGAGATAAACCGATTGAATGAAATATACAAAAACGCGAGAAGGACATATTTCAACAATATTTACTAAGAAAAACGCTCCGCTTGGGAACGCTTAGTTAAACAAACTATGGACCAGGAGCCCTGGGGCTCGATCTACAAGCTGACTCTAGACAAAATTCATCCGGGGGAAATATTCTCGCCTGTACTTAGACCTGATAACTCCGAAACTCTGACATGGGCCGAGACTACGGAAACAATTTTGGATGAATTGATTATGCAGGATGAAACTGTACCAGAAAGTCCGGTACAAACAGGCATTCGTTTAGAACATCTTTCCTACGTAGGCGAAAGCCACAAAGATGATTTTGACAGACACGAGGTAGGTCTTGCTGTTGCGACTTTGCCTGATGGCAAATGCCCTAGACTGGACCTATTAGAAGTTACCATAGTTAAAGGAATCTGGAGCACCTGTCCCCAACTGATGATGAACCTTTTTAATGCCTGCCTACAATATGGATCCTTACCCTCTCCTTGGAAAAAAGAAAATCTTAAATTACTCATTAAGAATCCCAACAAAACAGCAAATCAGGCAAATTCATATCGCCAAATCGCTCTACTTCCGGTCTTCTTCGGAAAAACACTAGAGAAGCTGATTGCAGCGAGATTCCAAAAGCACTATAGAGAAAGAAACCTAAACTACAGATATCAGTTTGGCTTCACTGCTGGGATGTCTACAGCGGATGTCATTAACGTAGCCCTTAATAACGTTACAGCCTCCAAGAAAAGTATGTCCTCGGCCTGCTTGTGGACTTCAAAGGGGCCTTTGACACTGTTTGGTGGCAAAGTGTCCTGGAGAGGTTCCGAGAGGCCGGGCTCTCCGTGCCTATTTATCGTCTCATCACGGATTATTTCCAGATTCGCTCACTTGTGGTCTCCAGTGGATCCTGCTCTGTTGCGAGACCTGTGACTCGCGGTTGCCCTCAGGGATCAGTTCTCGGACCAGTATGCTGGAAGGTGGTCCTTGATGGGTGGCTGGCTACCGAACATAATTGCACTACTAAGATCTCTTACGCAGACGATTTAATTATCCTTGTTTCTGGAAACTCCGGACTACAACTTGAAATCCGTGCTAATGAAGTCCTATCAGACCTAGATGAGTGTTGTTGTACACATAAATTAACGCGGAGCGTTAATTTATGTGTACAACACCACTTTTGTTTTGATTTGTGCGCGGTGTCCCAAAAGAAAACAAATTATTCTCAAAGGTAAATTAGACCCAAATAGACCTCCGAGTATTAAGATTAAAGAACAATCAATAGAATTAGTTAACTCGTACAAATACCTAGGAATATGTTAGATAACAAACTTCAATTCATTACCCATGCTAAATATGTACTAAGCAAAATCAAGACTTTGACAGGCAAAATAATCCGAATTACCAAAGGTTCTTGGGGTCTGAAACCCTCCACTCTCAACCTGTACTACAAATGTATATTTATTCCAATTGTCTGTTATGCTACGGGCGCTTGGGGCCCCAGTATGCGCAGAGTCACGGTGCAAAAAATCTTGACTGAAGCCCAGCGCTTCTTCCTGATTGCAACTTCAAGAGCTTGTCGCACAATTTCAACGTCGGCACTACAGGTAATCAACGGTAAACTACGATTCAAATACGAAGTGCTGTACAATTACTTTCAGTATTGTAGAAGGAAGGGTGTTGCGGCACACTTCAATCAGTTTTCTGTTAACCTGGACGTGCCAGTGAAAGAAGACAACGCTAAATTAAGAAACCAGTTCCTCCAGGAATGGCAAAACGAATGGACTAATGCCAACAGTGGAAGAATTACTACCCTTTTTATACCTCAGGTTGCCGAATTTTATAAAAAACATTGGCCCTGGTTTAACCCGGGTCTTCAACTAATTTTCCTTCTATCCGGGCATGGCAGCCTAAACTCAAAGTTATTTACTCTGGGTTTGGCTGCGTCTCCTCTTTGTAAATGTGGCTCAGAGGAGACAGTCCAACATATAATCTTGGAATGTCGATATTATGTAGACATTCGATTTGAACTTGAGGCATTGACCGCAGTTTAGGATGTAAATAACTTCACCAAGTTTTTAGAAGGTAAATAAAATTATCAGGCACTGTGGCTAACTTCGCAGACAAGGTTTTCCGCAGAAGGAAAGGACTGGCCGACTGAAAATAGTTATGTAATAAGTGTGTAATCAATGGGTGCTGCTCTTCGTGGACTAATGTTATTAGTGGAGACGCACAGGGTTCGGTGTTGGGTCCACTGTTGTTTTGCATATTTATCAATGATATTGATCAAGGTATATCAGGCTAAATGTCGAAGTTTGCAGATGATACAAAGGTTGGCAGGGTTGTTAATGGCAGTGTGCTACTGCAACACGATCTAGAAAATTTGGGCAAATGGGCTAAGAAGTGCCTGAAGTTTAACCTTGACAAACAAAGTACTGCACATGGGTAGAAGTAACCGCAGAGAAACGTACGAACTGTGTTGTACTACACTTAAGGTGGTAGAAAATGAAAAAGACCTGGAGTAATTGTACAGGCAGATATGAAGTTTTCTGAGCAATGCAGAACAGGCTGCCAGGGCAGGTCATGGGGTTTTGTCAATGATATATAGGAATTTTGCTAGCAGGGAAAAGGAGGTGATTATCCCTCTGTATAAGACAATGGTCAGGCCACGGCTTGAGTACTGCGTACAGGTCTGGAGGGCTCATATTAGGAAGGATGTAGATTTGCTTAAACGTGTACAGAGAAGGGCAACAAGATTGGTGAGGGGAATGAAGGGATCCTCTTACCAAGAGAGGCTTAAGTTCTGCAAATTGCAGTGGCTGGAGACTAGGCACCTGCGCGGTGATCTGATTGAGGTGTATAAGGCCTTGAATGGGTTGAGCACGCTGAATTCTGATGGGATCCTTCCACTTGTTCAGATTACGAACCTAAGGGGGCATAAATTCAAATTAAGAAAAGACAGATGTAGAATAGATGTGCAGAAATTTGCTTTTAGCCAGCGGGTGGTTAATTGCTGGAAAAAACTTCCATCTGTCGTTGTGGAAGTTGATAGGTTGAATAAATTTAAGGAGGAACTGGACAGGCATTTGGAGGGAATGGTGTGTTTTTTTTTTTTTTTTTGCCCTGATGCTGCATAAGCTCATACATTTGCTTTCTTGCATCACGTGACACTACTACTACAATTCGATAAACACTGGAATAAAATAGCGCACGGCCGTGCAATAGAAAGTGAATAACGTGCCTCACTCTCACTTCATTGCACTTATCCGTTGTATTTAAATCAGTTGAAAAAAAAGACAGTTTCAGAGTAATTGCAGTTTTATTTATTAAACAACTAGAAGCGTAGTCCGCTTTATTGTTAATGATTTTTTTGAAATGGAGGCGTCCGATTCTTCAGAAATCTCTCAGTCATTATGAACGTGACAGACAAAAATGATCTCCGATAGCTAAAGAGGCTATCGGAGATCACGTTTTCCAAGTAGGTAAGGTAAACGACAAGCACTGTATATAAATAATCTTTAAATTTAAATTTATTTATTATAATTGTGTTACTTTGTAAAATTACTTAAATAAATTATTAAGTTTATAAATTTATTTATTATAAATGTATTAAATTTTAAAATTATTTAATTATATTAATAAGTTTTTAGATAACATATAATTTTTCAATTATAAAAATAATAATAAATTTTTCATTTATTAAAATATTAAATTTAAATATACATTAACTAATTGTGAAGACTTCTTTTCAGTCTCATGGAGTACAGTTAGTAGAATCAGGTCCACCTCTCAAAGGGTGAAAGAGACCTGAATTCGAGTCCGGTTGCGGATGTGAAGAATTTTTATGAGCCTTTTTCAAAACGTGGCTGAGTTAGTCGGTCTAATTGTAAATATTTATAAAGTTATTAATTTCCATTGTACATATACGAAGATTTATAGGGTGTCCCAAAAATATTGGTACAAAACGTTTAGGGGAGGTAGGTAACATCAAAAGGAATGTGAATCGTATAGGAACCCATAACCGGAAACGTCACGGGAAAGTAGTAGCAGAGGCACAAGAAGCAGAAATGACACAAGACAGTAATTAGTGGCAAACATTGATTTGACATAATATTAACAATGGAGTACCACATGCATGCATTTCATGATGTTACAACAGATACTCAAAGGTTCCACCATGAGACGTGATGCATCTCATCAGATGTGTGATACCGACACAGCATGGATTGGCGGACACGATCGAACACACCTGGAGTTTTTTGACAGTAGCAGCAGCGCAGACGAGTCTCGGCACGAGATCCTTTTCCGCCTGCACAGACGATTCATACACGATATACTGAGGGCCCCCCCACAGAAAGAAATCAAGGCTCGATAAATCAGGTGACCGTGGGGGCCTGGCAACAGGTCCACCACGACAAATCCATCAAAGCCCAGAACGCCTGTTGAAATGGTCACGAACACACCTTCCATAATAGGCAAGCGCCTGTCATGTCGAAACCAAATGTTGCGTCTCACATTTGCGCTAACATCGTCAAGCCACCCTGGTAGAACTTGTTCAAAAAAAGATCCGATATTTAGCGGAGTTCATGCGTGCTGGTAACAGGTATGGGCCGACTAAGCAGTCGCCGACCATACCTGCCGACACATTTATTGCCAAGCGATGTTCTGCCGCTTGGGGGCGCACACCGTGTGGGTCCTCTGCTAATCCATACACTAGGTGCATGTGTGAACAGCTCACAGTTCGTATATCGATGCATGCTCTTCGTGCGGCGACTACTGCTGGAATGAGTAAACCAGAAATTTTCCGTCTCGCCAACTGATGAACAGCGCCGTGTACCGACATACGGTGACGTTTCCGTTATGGGTTCATATTTCTTTAGATGTTGCTTACCTCCCCTACACGTTTGTACCAATATTATTGATACACTCCGTATTTTGAAACAGTTAAATCGTAATTTATCAGTAAATAAAGAAATTTTAACAAACTAACTTAAAATATAAAGAGATTTTATCTCGTGACGTTGCTAAACAAAAGCAAGTTCAGCCTTAGTAGTTTTAAGTTCAATTTCTTTTCATAAAATATTTAACTGTTATAAAAGAAACATATTTGCGTGTAGCTGATGTATTGTGGTTTCTTCACTAACTCAGATAATCGATGTTTCAGATAAGTGAAGTCCAGCTATAATTTTTTATTGTGATCATCGATATATTGAAGTGTTGGCAAGATCGAGGTAATGCACACTCCGGGTGGAAAAGACGTGGGTTCGAATCCCGTCGATCATTTTTATGGGCCTTTTCACAACACGGCTGGCTTAGTTGGTCTCGGGCAAGGGTGGAATGGTTTTTTCTCCCTGAAACTCGGGGTTTATCGTCTAGAGGAATGTGGCCTTACTTGCCGATCCTCATAAAACCAATAACAACAGAATTGTCCAACACAACTACGTGCGAACGACCTACGATACGTAATATTGTCGTAAAAGGAAACAGTTATGTAGATCAGTTGGCACGGGTTCGTGATCCTAGTTGCTTTGCATTTTCATTTGCATTTGCGTTTATAATGATTTTTCTGTGCGCCCTCTGTGAGTTGCTGGTGCTACAGTTAGAAGAAGAGGGGTTGACAATCGACGTTGAAGGTTTTGTTGTTGGGGAAAATAACAGAATAACCCTGACATTATAATTTTGTGTGTGTGTATATATATATATACATTTTTTTTGTCAATAAAAATATATTTATTTGTAAATATTGTCTCTCCGTTTTTTTCTTTGATACTAGAAAAAATAATTTTTAATTTTTCCATTGATCAATAATCTTAAACTTTGGGAAGTTACTTTTAGAAATGTAAAAGGCGTTAAATTTCAAATATATAGAGTAAAATTGAAGTTGCACATTTCACCAATAGATGGAGCCATCGTTCACAGTGGACGCCAGTAATTTTTTATGTTTTTTTTTTTGCTTTTTTTTTCAAACCGTACCTGAGTTATTTGATGTCAACCGGGGTGGTTTTTCGTCGCGGAAAGTCAGGTAGTTTTTCGATTAAAGTTGGTGATGCCCCTAAATTCTAAAAGTTCAGTATCGAGGAAGTTTAAACTACAACACGTAGACCAGTTTTCACGCAATTTAAAATAACTTTATATTCTCTTGGGATGCGCAGTTGGTAGCAGCGCATTCTCCTGACACCGGTTAAAAAAGACCTGAGTTCGAGTCCCATCGATGAAGGGAGGAATTTTTATGGGCCTTTTTTCCAACATGGCCGAGTTAGTCGGTCGCAGTCGAGGGTCACGTGGTTTTTTCTCCCGGAAATTCTCGTTTTTCGTCCAGCAAAACAGAAAATCAACTTCAGAACACGCCCAATTTACAGACAATATACACAGAGCAACACACACCACATAGCCTTTGTCGCTATTGCTCCTAAACTCCAACAAAATTAAATTTATATTTATCATGTCAGTGTGAAATTTCAAGCAGCTCCCAAAATTTTGATTTAAGGATATTTCGTGCATTTTGGTTGGGGAAGGCATTTATTTACAAGTTATTGATAAGGTGCTGGTCATCTAACAGGTTTATATTATAGATTTTTTTTATGGCTGCTAATAAAATATTTTTAACAAATAATATTGCATTGTCGGTGTGTTTGATACACGTGAAAATTTTAGAAAAACCTCAAATTGATCCAGATTCAAAAACTGGTGACTTGACTGAACAAATATCGGGCCAAACACATCTACCAACTGTATATTAAAAACGTAAGATAATGGGTTATTAATGACAAAAAAATATATAAAAATAAACAAAAAACCCTTGTATTATGACGTTTATGGTCTAAAACCTTCAGATAACATACCGGCTGATAATTTTGCATAGAGGACACATCAAGAAAAAAACAACCCAGGTGTGCAAATTAAGGTCCGTCACTGTTTCTAAAGGTTACAACCATAAAATCTTTACTTAAGGTATTCTTTAATGATGAGAGTAAATTCATTCTCAGCAGCGATTCTGGACATCAGCTAATCTGGCGAGAGGTTGGCACACGGCATCACCCCTCAAACATCACAGAAAGGAATCGATATAGCGGTCGAAGTGTTCTCGTCTGGCGAGGCGTTATCTTCCATGGACGTACACAACTCCAGATACTGGTTTTATATGTTAGCTGACGTAATCCTTAACCATGTGCGTGTGTTCCGAGGTGCCTTTGACCCCCAAGATCGTGTTTATGGACGATAACGCCACACCCCATCGCACTGCAGCTGTGAATATGCTTTCAGAATGTGAGGACATTGTTCGTATGAATTGGCCCGCCCGTTCCACAGATCTGAATCCTATCGAGCACATATGGGACGCTCTGGGGAGACGCATAGGGGCACGTCCACACCAACCAGAAAATATTCACCAGCTGAAGATTGCGCTGACAGAGGAATGGACGATGTTACCGAAAGAACTTTGCATCGACTCTGCATCGACATTAGGGGTGGCCATATCTCCTAATGAGGATCACCTCTTCCCTTCGTTGCATCTTTGGCAGTGATGTATCTGTATCATGGAAGCCAGCGTTACGTTGCTATTTTTGAATAAAATCCCTCTGCACCGTTTTGTTTCCGTTGTTGTGTCGGTGTTGATTCCTTCATCATTTTTGTACCTCAGGAGGTTCCTTTGGTATGCTTTTCCCATATCCAGGCCATTCCTATGAGAAACTAGAAGTAAAAACCTGACTAGTTCTTAAATTTTTGCGCACCAGTGTAGAAACAATACAGGATTCAGGCAGTCTGGGGACCTGGAGCACATATTTTACTGATTAACGTTAACTTCCATATTGGGGACCTCCATAATTTTGCAGCCCCAGGTACAACTGACCAACCGCGCCTTGGGAAATCCAGCTTTGGTTAGAAAATGAGACAGAGAAGAGAGACGTTAAAAGCGTTTTTACTTTCTTTATTGCAAAAAAATTGCAACGAAAAAGCATCGTTCGAAGAGCGTTACGAAAATTTCTTTCAGTTTAATTTTTCTTTCAGTGGGATAAATTGAATGAAATAATGCACGCAGCTTCATCTCAGTTCTATACTAGAGGAAAAAGTTCCAAATCTGTAAAAATTGCAGTAGACTTCGAGAAAATTTTCTCACCTAATAAACGGGATAACGTGGACGTATCGTTGGAAAGCTAACGAATCTAAAAAGAGAAATATTAAGATAGAAAAAGCTTTCGGAAATAGAAATGTGTTCATTTGAAAATTCGCATCTGGTTTCAAGTTATTAGCCGTATGGTGCAAGGAAGCCTGAGGGTTAGGCAGCACCAGCCAAAAAAAAAAAAAAAGAATTGAGTACCTTAAGACAGAAATAAAACGGGATTCACTAAAAAAAGGGAACGATGATTATATCCAGCTAAGGACCCTGGGCGCACAAAGTCCATACTCACAGATGTGAGCCCCTGGGGTTGTTGTATTAAAAATTATATATCCTACTTTAGTCATCAAAGACCAATACTTTCAGTAAGTGATATGTAATTATTATTATTAATAAAATAAAATAAAAATATTATTATGCATGAATTTTATTAATATCCGAAAATTGAAACGATTTTAACACCTGCCGATGACTCTTAAATGTACAACAGGTTAAATATGTTACCTGCAGGATACATTAATACAGAATTATTTAAATTTTTTATTTTTTTGAAATAGGCTATGAAAGACTATTTTAACGTACAAGGTGTCATAAGTTCCATGAACATGTCAAAGCAACTAGGATCACGAACCCGTGCGAACTGATCTACATAACTGCTTCCTTTTACGACAATATTACATATCGTAGGTCGTTCGCACGTAGTTGCGTTGGACAATTCTGTTGGTATTGGTTTTAGGAGCATCGGCAAGTAAGGCCACATTCCTCTGGACGATAAACCCCGAGTTACAGAGAGAAAAAACCATTCCACCCTCGCTCGAGACCAACTAACTCAGCCCTGTTGTGAAAAAGGCCCATAAAAATGATCGACGGGATTCGAACCCACGTGTTTTCCACCCGGAGTGTGGAGCACGGCGATCATACCAACACTTCAATATACCGATGATCATAATAAAAAATTATAGCGGGACTTCACTTATCCGAAATGTCGATTATCCGAGTTAGTCAAGAAACCACAATTCATCAACTACACACAAATAAGTTTCTTTTATGAAAGTTTAAATATTTTAATAAAAGAAATTTAACTTAAAACTACTAAAGCTGAACTTGCGTTTGTTTAGCAACGTCACGAGATAAAATCTCTTTATATTTTAAGTTAGTTTGTTAAAATTTCTTTATTTTCGTGATAAACTACGGTTTAACTGTTTTCAAAATACGGAGGTTGATAAAAAAAGTTCCGAGACTGACACAACAGGTTGTCTCAAAAAGATTGTTACAAACGTGTAGGGAAGGTAAGCAACATCTAAAGAAATGTGAACCCATAACCGGAAACGTCACCGTATGTCGGTACACGGCGCTGTTCATCAGTTCGCGAGACGGAAAATTTCTGGTTTACTCATTCAAGCAGTAGTCGCCGCACGAAGAGCATGCATCGATATACGAACTGTGAGCTGGGCAGACATGCACCTAGTGTATCGATTAGCAGAGGACCCACACGGTGTGCGCCCCCAAGCGGCAGAACATCGCTTCGCAATAAATGTGTCGGCAGGTGTGGTCGGTGACTGCTTAGTCGGCCCATACCTGTTACCATCACGCATGAACTCCGCTAAATATCGAATCTTTTTTGAACAAGTTCTACCAGGGTTACTTGACGATGTTCCAGCAAATGTGAGACGCAACATTTGGTTTCGACATGACGGGGCGCCTGCCAATTATGGAAGGTGTGTTCGTGACCATTTGAACAGGCGTTTTGGGCTTTGATGGATTGGTCGTGGTGGACCCGTTGCCTGCCCCCCCCCCCCCACGGTAACCTGATTTATACAGCCTTGATTTCTTTCTGTGGGGAGCCCTCAGTCTATCGTGTATGAATCGTGTGTGCAGGCGGAAATGGATCTCGTGGGAGACTCGTCTGCGCTGCTGCTACTGTTAAAAAACTCCAGGTGTGTTCGACCGTGTCCGTCAATCCATGCTGAGTCGGTATTACGCATGCAATGCGTCTCGTGGTGGAACCTTCGAGTATCTGTTGTAACATCATTCGAGCATCTATCTCGTACTCCATTGTTAATATTATGTCAAATAAATGTTTGCCACTAATTACTGTCTTGTGTCATTTCTGCTTCTTGTGCCTCTGCTACTACTTTCCCGTGACGTTTCCGGTTATGGGTTCCTATACGATTCACATTCCTTTAGATGTTACCTACCTCCCCTAAACGTTTGTACCAATATTTTTGAGACACCCTATAAATCTTCGTATATGTACAATGGAAATTGTACATATTTTTAAAAAATATGTACAATTTCCTTTTTAAAGGAAATTGTACATATTTTGAAATTAACTTTTTAAATGTTTAGAATTAGTTTTAGAAACACTCAACGGATATATAACATTTAAGGTAGCATTATTTACTTACATTATCCAGTACCCCTAAAACTTGTATTAATAAACAAAATTTGTATTTTGTTTATTATTCAATCCTTTATTCTCATAACAGGACAACTTTGCGCGCACAACGAGTTGCACTGGTATTGAACTACTTAACATTAGCATTAGTAGAGTCATTTGATGCAAGAAAGGAAGCTTATGCAGCATCAGCCAAAAAAAAAAATAAATAAAATTTCACACATCCATTCCCTCTAAAAGTTTGTCCACTTCCTCCTTGAATTTATTTAATCTATCAACTTCCACAACGACAGATTTCAGCTTGTTCCAGCAATTGACCACTCGCTGGCTAAAGCCAAATTCCCGCACATCTATTCTACATCTGTCCTTCCTCAATTTCAATTTATCCCCCCTTAGGTTCGTAATCTGAACAAGTGGAAGGATCCCATCAGAATTTAGCGTGCTCAACCCCATCATGGCGTTATACACCTCAATCAGATCACCGCGCAGGTGCCTAGTCTCCAGCCACTGCAATTTGCAGGATTTAAGCGTCTCTTGGTAAGAGGATCCCTTCATTCCCCTCATCAATCTTGTTGCCCTTCTTTGTTCTCGTTCCAGCATCCCTACATCCTTCTTGTAATGAAGCCTCCAGACCTGTACGCAGTACCGAAGATGTGGAGGTTATACCCAGGATTACTAACAGTCCCACCATCGTGAAGGTGCAAGCAGAGGATTTGGCTGTCATAGACCGTCCGGACTTCGCCGAAATTGGGTCCACTTTGACTTGAGTGTCACCCGAATATCAGTTCCATCAGCGTTTTAGACTCCCAGGTAGCAAGAACAGCTTGTCTGGCATATCTGAGAGAATGTCTGTGACAACCTCAAGGACCAAATGGAACTTATGAAACCTTGTATGTTAAAATAGTCTTTCGTAGCCTATTTAAAAAAATAAATAAAAAAAAAAATCTGTATTACTGTATGCTGCAGGTAATACATAATTAACCTGTTGTACATTTAAGAGTCATCGGCAGGAGTTAAAAACGTTTCAATTTTCAGATGTTAATAAAATTCATGGAAAATAATATAACGATATTTTTATTTTATTTTATTAATAATAATTACATATCGCTTACTGAAAGTATTGGTCTTTGATGACTAAAATGGGACACGTAGGAAGACCGTTCGATGCACAGATTAATAGCCGGCTGTGCGAACAAATCTAATTGTGACATCGTCATCTGCATCCTTGAAGATGTCCTGATATTTTTGGCGTTTGCCTCCGTTCTGACTGCGTACTTTAAGCTCTGAATTAGCATTAAGACTACACATATGGTCAATCAATTTTCGTAAACCTCTGTGTTCGTGGGTGAAAGTTCTTTCTGCAAAGTTGCAAACTCAGCCCAGCCTTCGGAAATATTGTTCCAGGAATTAGGAACGTGGATTTCTGCCAACGCAACCTCCCCCTTACCACTCAGAGCTATAGAATCAGGCAAGACAACAGTAAAATTAGAGTGTGTATTGTGGGGATGGAAATCCACACTGGCGTTACTTTGTAGGGTGAAGAAGAACATCTTTAGCTGAAACCCAACTGTTGTAGGACGCTGGATATCCTAACCACTTAACACGTAATTGACGCTCTCCTTCTACACTTCACGCCTTCAGTTCTTTTTCAATAAGACAGACGTGGGCAGGCAACGTGTCATGGAGATTAACCCGTTGTACCTGTTTGTAATCCAGTGAAACTTCCCACGACACGACGATCATTGTAATATTCTAACATTTTTTTTTTTTGTTCTTTTCCAGACGAAGATGCTTTACTTACAGGACGCTCAGGAATACTGGTGGCGTTTATAATGATTTTTCTCTGCGCCCTCTGTGAGCTGCTGGTGCTACAGTTAGAAGAAGAGGGGTTGACAATCAACGTTGAAGGTTTTGTTGTTGGGGAAAATAACAGAATAACCCTCACATTATAATTTTGTGTGTGTGTATATACAGTATATAAATATATTTTTTTGTCAATAATAATATATTTATTTGTAAATATTGTCTCTCTTTTTTTCTTTGATACTAGAAAAAATTAAATTTTAATTTTGCCATTGATCAATAATCTTAAACTTTTGGAAGTTACTTTGAGAAATGTAAAAGGCGTTAAATTTCAAATATATAGAGTAAAATTGAAGTTGCACATTTGACCAATAGATGGAGCCATCGATCACAGTGGATTGGGGATTTAAATGGTGAAATTGTATCGGGAGGTTTTGCGGGAGAAGAAAAATTATGCAATTTAAGAATATAGTCTAAATGTTTGTTTAATATTTAAATAAGCCAATACAGTTTGTCTGAAATTTTCAAAACTGTTCTACTAATGGTTACGAAAAATGCGGAAAATTTGCATATTCCTGTGCACGGGGGGGCCAGCAGCATATTTTAGAAAGTGCCATCGTTTAATCGTTTAATCCAATTAAAAATATCTTAGCATCGAAATATCACTAAAGAAAATTTTCAGGAAATCTATATGGGCACGTGCAATGCTTAATTGGTATAGCCATCACCCTTCCTAAACCGGTAAAAGTTTGGGTCCGAATCCGGTCAGTGACGCCAGTAATTTTTTACGTTTTTTTTTTTGCTTTTTTTTTCAAATCGTACCTGAGTTATTTGGTGTCAGCCGAGGTGGTTTTTCCTCGCGAAAATTCAGGTAGTTCTTCCATTAGAGTTGGTGATGCCCCTAAATTCTAAAAGTTCAGTATCGAGGAAGTTTGAACTACAACGCGCAGGGGAAAGAACTACCACATAGAGAAAGAATACCTTGTACATACCATGGCTATACTGTGGACGTTAAGGCACCACAAAAAATGAAAAGACAAGACTGGAAAAACACCTGATGCAAGTTTAGCAGGAGCGCTGCGCCAACTCAAATAAGGGAAATATCACCAGGAAATTCATTCCGAACATCGATAGGATGTACCCCAGTCCCCCAACTTGGTTTCAACCTGGCTTATACACCACCTATTTATTGATTGGTCACGGGGACTTTAAAGCCGAGCTGGCAGCGCTGGGATTGAGGTTGATCCCAGCAGTGCCTGTGGGGAGCTTGAGTGCTGGGAGCACATTATGTATGATTGCACCCATTATAAGGTCCTCAGGTGCAGACTAATCACTGCAATACACTACCACCCCAAGAACTTGGAATCACATCTATTGGACTCACTAGAGGAATACAGGGAGCTAAAGGAATATGCCCAAAAACTAATTGGTAGGCGTAAAACACTGATAGCCATCTACAGAAGATAAAAATAAAAAATAATAAAATGA
Source organism: Mastigoproctus giganteus (assembly GCF_048544385.1). Taxonomy (NCBI): domain Eukaryota; kingdom Metazoa; phylum Arthropoda; class Arachnida; order Uropygi; family Thelyphonidae; genus Mastigoproctus; species Mastigoproctus giganteus. The sequence continues at coordinate 80,881,978 of NC_143588.1, forward strand.
AATAAATAAATAAAGAGACACAGAACACGCGTGGAGAGGACTCAAAGAGAACCTCCCTCAGGAACCTGCTCACTACTAATCATCTAAAACCAGCGATCGCAAGAATAACCCCATGGAGATGCGAATCTTCCCATGATGAAGAGAATTACAGCCATTGCTAACAGACTAACAACGGACCTGACCAGTGTTCATAGCTGAGGACAAATCTGGATACCAAACGCTACCAATAACAGAGAAGACCGACGAAGATAGAGAAACTCCAAGTTGCTGCCTCAACGGAGCCATATTGGCTCTATGCTCTGCACTCTCTTGTGCAGTGCAATTCTTTTACTCCCACACCCGGCAGGGGAGGGAGGTGACGGCTTGCTGTCTCCTCTCTTCCCTGCCACACCATTCCTTCCCTCTGGTGGGGCATGGGCATGCCTCACTGAATAATTGGGGGTCACCTACCCTATCGACCCTCTTCTTCCTATTTCACTCCCCAGCCTTCACTCTCCCCTCCCAGCACTTTCTCTTGCACAGTGTATAGCCCTACACGTCCAAATTTAAAATACACAAAAAAAATTTCGGCCAACCTTTTAAGCACTTCAGAAACAGGCTTTCAGCATCAAACCCCATATTAGCGCTTTAATGTAAGTTAACTAAAATCAACCGCGGTCGTTCCAATTTTATTTTAGGTCCTAGCCACTAAAATCGCAGGAACGTAAGTGGCAGGACCTGCCAGAGTACAATTGACCCACTGGTAACACCCGGCTAGCCTCCACGTGGCGAGGTATGGGCAACGTCGGTTTCCATTAGGGGCCTGGCGGCCAATAAGCCGGATAAACAATGGGCACAACATATAACATTACTCATGAGCCACACAGTTCTAAATCTCTGGCTTTGACAGGGTACTGTCACCGATACATAGAACATTCGCGCAGATGGGAGAAATCCCAGGAGCCGCTAGACCCGCAATATACCTCAAACCTCATACTCATCTGTGCTGCTGTTACTCTCAAAGAAACTCCAGGTGTGTTCGACCGTGTCCGCCAATCCATGCTGCTTCGGTGTCATCGCGTCTCATGGTGGGACCTTCGAGCATCTGTTGTAACATCATGAAATGCATCCATCTCATACTCCATTGTTAATATTGTGTCAAATAAACGTTTGTACCAATATTTTTGACATAACCTATATATCTTCGTATAGGTACAATGGAAATTAATAACTTTATAAATGTTTAAAATCTGTTTTAAAAACATAGATGCGATATATAACATTTTAGGCAGTATTATTTACTTCTATTATCGAATACCATTAAAACTCATTTAATAATTGGCATGTTTGTATTTTGTTTATTATACAATCCTTTATGCTCATAACAGGACAACTTTGCACGCACAACGAGTTGCAGGGGTATTGAACAACTTAACATTAGCATTAGTAGAGGGATTTGATACAAGAAAGCAAGCTGATGCAGCATCAGCCAAAAAAAAAAAAAAAAAAAAAAATTTCACACATCCATTCCCTCTAAACGTTTGTCCACTTCCTCATTGAATTTATTTAACCTATCAACTTCCACAACGACAGATGGAAGTTTGTTCCAGCGATTAACCACCCGCTGGCTAAACGCAAATTTCCACACATCTATTCTGCAACTGTGTTTCCTCAATTTGAATTTGAATTTGAATTTATGGCCCCTTAGGTTCGGAATCTGAAAAAGTGGAAGGATTCCGTCAGAATTCAACGTGCTCAACCCATTCAACGCCTTATACACCTCAATCAGATCACCGCGCAGGTGCCTACTCCCCAGCCACTGCAATTTGCAGAACTTAAGCCTCTCTTGGTAAGACCACCCCTTCGTTCCGTTCACCAATCGTATTGCCCTTCTCTGTACTTGTTCACGCAACTCTACATCCTTCCTAAAATGAGGCCTCCAGACTTGTACGCAGTACCGAAGATGTGGCCTGACCATTGCTTTATACAAAGGGATAATCTCTCCTTTTCCCTGCTATCATTAACAAGATCCCTTGAGCTGCTCTGGCAGCCTGTCTGCACTGCTCAGAAAACTTCATATCTCACTGCACAATTACTCCCAGGTCTTTTTCATTTTCAACCACACTAGGCGTATTACAACCCTGTTGGTACGTTTCTCTGGGATTACCTCTACCCACATGAAGTGCTTTGCATTTGTCAAAGTTAAACTTCAGTTGCCACTTCTCAGTCCATCTGCCTAACTTTTCTAGATCCTGTTGCAGCAGCACACTGTCATAGTGGCAGATGGAACGCTATTGTTGTCACGTCAACACTGCATGTGGCAAAAACAGAGTAAGTTTGTATTTCATGAGAAATAATGAAGAAAGGACAAATAATGTTGTAAAATGGCTAAATGGATATTGTTATGCGAATGAATAAGAGAGAGATGAAAAAAATGGTAGTAGGATGTAGTAGTGCGAATTTAATTTTTCTATTTGAAAGCTTAGAGGGAAAATGATGTTGTATTACTTTAATTAAGTTATATGTCACAAACAGGATCATAGCCAGAAACATGGGGAACGTGTAAACATAAATTTATATATATAAAAGTATATAAGAAGAGTCACATTATGAGCCTAGCTATATCCAATGGACTCTTTCATTAAGTCCGAGAAATTAAATCTGCGCTGTTCTCAATTCTCCTCAATTCAAGACAGAAGCTGTCTCAGATTCTTTGCAAGTTTCGTTTGATTTTATTTTTTGAAAATTGTTCCGTGTTAACTAAGCATGCCCCATTTTTAGGCAGTCTCAATCACATTCAAAAACTGATTTCAAATTCCAAGAACACAAAAAACATTTTGAGGTCGATATTGCACTAGCAGACGACATGCTATAAACTGCAATGTCAGCGTAAGCTAATTCTTGGATATGCACTGTCCTGCCGCTTAACGGCACTTCACTGAAACTCGAATGGTTGTACGGTGAGGCTGCCATTCCGCGAATTAAATGGTCAGAATAGTATATTTAGTGTTTATTTAAAGTAAATAACCAGAAATGAGCATAACAACAAAGGCTTTGGTGTTGTTCTTGTAGTAGGATTTTAGGAGCATCATTGATCAAGGGAGGTTGTATATTGTCTGTAAATTACGTGTTCTGAGGCCAATTTTCTGAATGAAAAATCCGAGTTTTCAGGAGAAAAGAAACATGCTGCTAACTCCTGAGACCGCCTAACTCAGCCACGTTTTGAAAAAAAGGCTCATAAAAATTCTTCACATCCTGGACGGGACTCGAATTCAGGTCTTTTTCACCCGTTGAGAGGTGGACGCGATTCTACTAACTGTACTCCATGAGGGCGAACAAAGGCTGAAGAAGAACTCTTTACAATTAGTTAAGTATATTTAAATTTAATATTTTAATAATTGAAAAATTTATTATTATTTTTATATTTGAAAAATTATACGTTACCTAAAATCTTAATAGTTTAATTAAATAATTTTAAAAATTAACACATTTATAATAAATAAATTTAAAAACTTAATAATTTAATTAAATAATTTCACAAAGTAACACATTTTTTATAAATTAATTTAAATTTAAAGATTATTTATATACAGTATTTTAAAAATTTATATGCTTATAAACTTGATAAAATCTGTGTACGATTTTATCCTAAAAGATGATTTCTTAATCCTATCACTCGGAGTTCCAAGCTTCAATGGCATTATGAATACAATAGTCTTGAGGACTAGACGAATTAATCGAGGATGGGCTAAATATTTCCATAAAACGGTTTCTCCATTTAAATAAAATATAAATTTTCTGTTTATACTCAGGGACGACCAAACGGTCAGAGAAGTTCACAAAATAAACAGAATACAAGAAACAGCACCGTATTCAGTAGTCACGGGTTTGAACCCCGGTCATGCAAGGCACGTGTATTTATGCCCCCGCGCGCCTGACCACTAGGCTACGGTGGCCACTTTTCTTGGTCTCCATGCTATTTTCACCACATAATGAACTTTCCGGTTTTCTGCTTCAACAACAAGCCCAAATGCTCCTCTTGCAACGATCCGGACAAATTGATCCTCGAGGTTTCTTTCAACATGTCCAATGACATCTTCTCCCACACTTCCAAATTTATATTTAATGAATCAGATGATACCATATTTACTGATTTACAAAATAAAGAACTTTGCGTCTTTCATAAAAGTCTAAGTACGCTACACGAATAAATTATTCAATCAGACTAACGATTCATCTGATTTAAATACAACGGATAAGTGGAATGAGCTGAGAGTGAGGCACGGGCGTGCGCTGTTTTACTCGTGTTTATCCAGCATTAAAATGGTTGGCTCTAGGAGGGGATGTAGACGGATGCCTTTGTGGCGGTTTATCGCCTTTGGATTGTTTAATATGTTAAATGCCTCTCGCCATAGGCTGTGGCGAAAGTGTCGTCAGTGGTCTACTATTTTGAAGTCACGTTTGGGATCAAGATCGTGGCTGGTGGCCCAAAAATGTTCCGCGACTGCGGACTGTCAATGCTTTCTTACCATACACAATTAGTCATATCTATAATTAAAAAAAAATGTTAAAAACCAAACATGGGACAACAATTGGGCTGTTTTGAATTTGCATACCAGGCAATCTTGTTCATAGGACTGGGAACTGAAAAATTTTCAAATTATTTCAATTACTGGTTGGTGGTTAGTTGAAGAGTTTTAGGCGCATAAGCAACTTAGGCCACACTTCTCTGTATAGAATGTATGTAAATTGCGTGTTTTCTGTTGTCGATTTTTCGTTTGCTGAATAAAAAACCCGAGTTCCGGGATAAAAATCATGCTTCCTTCGCATGAGATCGACGAATTCAGCCAAGTTGTGAAAAAGGCCCTTAAAAATTCTTCTTCATTGACGGTATTCGAACTCAAATCTTTTCCAACCGGTGTGAGGAGGACAAGTGATTTTTACCAACTGTGTTATCCACGAGGGCATTTGGATGGCACCTGACCTTGTCGCTTATATCCGTTACATACATTTATCTGTAAAATGCGTGTTCACTGGCCGATTTATTACGAAAAAATCGGCCAATGAACACCGATCTCTCCGAAAGAGTGGTAGATGGCGATGTAACGTGCAGATTACGCGGCCACCGAGGACTTTTATAATGGACAGCGAAACAAACATTTTTGTCCAGATAATCCAAACTCCTAATAATCACCATAACGGAAAGCTCAAATGTGACAAAACATAAATGTAATTATATTCATATTTATAAAAGCACAGTCAGTCCTCGTTTAGAACGATAGTTGTGTTCCTAGAAGCCCTCGTGCAATTTAAACAACAGGCCTTAAGGGAAAACTAGGGTTAGGTGCCGACCACCCAAGACATATTTGTAACCAAAACAATAAATAATCGTAATAAAATACGTATTTTATTATGATTAACTACGAATAATAAAATTTTGTTCCCCATGTCGAGTTTCCTTCCCTTTCACTGCAATCAACCCCTGGCTTTTAGCCGTGAAGAGTATTGTGTACGGCACGTGCGTTTTGTATGTAATAAAGAGTTCTTCTTCTTCTTCAATTAGAGGCAAATTGAAATCACCCATAATACGAATGGTGATTACAGTAGGTTTAGACCACATCATAATGCCATAAAACAAGGGATTTTTTATGGTTAATAACCCATTATCTTGCGTTTTTAATACACAGATGGCGGATGTGTTGGGTCCGATATTTGTAAAGTCAGGTCACCAGTTTTTTCTGTGTTTGAATCTGGATCAATTTGATCTGTTTATAAAAATTTCACAAAAATTTCAAACAACACCGATAATGCAATATTATTTCAAAAATATGTCATATTTTATTAGAAGCCATAAACAAAATTCTATAATATGAACCTGTTTGGTATATGACGTATTTTTTAAATGTCAATAAGTTTTTTGGGCCTCCCCCAACCAAAATGCACAAAATATCCTTACATCAAAGTTTTGGTAGCTACTAGAAGTTTCACACTGACACCATAAATATAAATTTAATGTTTTACGGTTTTAGGGCAGTGGCGACGAAAACCCAGGTTTTTCTGGGAGGAAAAACCAAGTTACCTGCAACCGACTAACTCAGCGACGTTGGGAAAAAGGCCCATGAAAAGTCCTCCCCACATCGATGGCGCTCGAACTCAGGTCTTTTCCAACCGGTGTAGGGAGAACGGCGATCCTACCAAAGGTTATTTTAAATTGCATGAAAAGTCGAATATGTATGTTGTTGTTCAAACCAGTCTGGGCGGGTAGACTTTCCCACACCGGGTGGAAAAGGCCCGATTTCGAATCCCGTCCATGACTCGAGGAACTTTAATGGGCTTTTTTCATTCTGTGGCTCAGTTATTCGGTCTCCGGCGTAGATAGCAAGGTTTTACCCCCATAAACTAGGGTTTTTCGTTCGGCAAAACAGGCAAATCGATCAGAGAACACACGCGATTAACAGACGTAAGACAGAACGGCAGATGAATTTAATTATTCGGGTGGCCAAATTTCAGAACGGTACGTATAATGTATTTAGAAAGGATAGAAGGGGTTACGCTTCTTATCAAAAGCAGCCTGAGCGCGACGAAAGTCTTCTCGGATTCAGACGTTTCTCACGTTAAAATAGAATCTGTATGGTGTGAGATAGTTGGAAGCAAATGTACAATGAGAGTGGGAGGAATCTCCAGGCCAGATGATCGTAAAGATTACGATCTACATACAAATGGCATGGGCAAGTAAGCATCAATATCTTTTTCTGGGCGGCCATTTTAATTTTCCTCTAATTGATTGGAGCAAATGGGAGGGAAATTTCGCATGGGGGACAAAATTTTTAAATCAACTAGATGATTGCTATTTGTATCAACATATCAGGGAAAGTACCAAGGAAAAGAATACTCTAGACGTCATCTTTCATCAGGTATGAACCGTATGACATAATAGGGCTGACAGTAGAAGAACCAGCAACAGGAAATGATCACGTTGGACGATGAAGAGAGAGAGAGAGAGAGAGAGAGAGAGAGAGAGAGTAGTAGTAGTAGTAGTTAAATGCAAAGGAATCGGTTGTAACTTCAGGGAAGGAAATTACGACGGCTGAAGGTGCTGCATGGCCTCTATTCACAGGGTTAGCTATTTTGACAGGGTCACTCAACAGGTGGACTTTGGGAATAATTTCGACATTGTTTATTTGGATTTCAGCAAAGCTTTTGACTCAGTCCCACACGAGCGGTTCCTTTATAAGCTGGAATAAGTTGGAATCACTGGGAAAATCCTTAGATGGATAGCTGGATGGCTTCAGGGCAGGAGGCAGCCTCTTCTGATAAATGTTTATTCCTCAGATTGGGTTGATGTAAGAAGTGGGGTTCCCCAAGGATCAGTATTAGGACCACTGTTGTTTTCGATTTTCATAAACTGCATTGATGAAAGGATAGAGGGCGTGGTGTTTAAATTGCAGATGATGTAAAGATCGGTAGAGTAGTTAATGATCGCTGCCAAGTAGAGCTTCTTCACTGTGACCTGGCACCTTTCTAGCCACGTGGGCAGGAGCAGCAGTGTATAGCACATTCTTCTTGATTAGACCAGGGTACGAGCCCGTGATCACCAAATACGGAGGATACCGAAAGGTGAGAGAATGACCACCGCATATCCCCGGGGCAATATGGCTTTAGTTGCTAATGCTCCTAAAAACCAAACAACAAACGAACAACAGAGTGACTTAGAGAGACTTCAGGGATGGTCAGAAAAATGGCAGCTATGCTTTAATCCAACAAAGTGTAAGGTATTACACCTGGGAAACAGTCATCCCAAAATAACTTATTCACTTGGTGGAGTTCAACTAAATTCGGTAGTGGAGGAAAGGGACTTGGGTGTTACGATACGGTCAGATATTTAATTCTCTGAGCATTGTAAACAGGTTGCAAGGAAGGCCCGTGGTGTCCTTTCGATGATCTATCGAAAAATTGCTAGTAGAGATAAAGACGTCATAATCCCATTATGCACGGTGTCTCAAAAATATTGGTACAAGCGTTTAGGGGAGGTAGGTAACATCTAAAGGAATGTGAATCGCATAGGAACCCATAACCGGAAACGTCACCGTAAGTCGGTACACGGCGCTGTTCATCAGTTCGCGAGAGGAGAGGGAAAATTTCTGGTTTACTCATTGAAGCAGTAGTCGCCGCACGAAGAGCATGCATCGGTATATGAACTGTGAGCTGGCAGACATGCACCTAGTGTATAGATTAGGAGAGGGCAAGGGACGAGCCGCTCAACGAATTTACGGATAACGCTTCCCAGAAGGACATGTAACGGACCACCGTTTGTTTGCCCGTGTGCATCAAAATTTGTGCGATTATGGGTCATTTAGAGGTAACACGAGCAGGGCGGGCAGGCCATGGAAGAAAGTGTGTTGAATGCCGTCCAGAATAATCCGACTACAAGCACACGTGCCGTTGCCTCTGCCTTAGGAGTGTCTCGTTGCAGTGTACAGCCTGTCTGGCACGACGATTCCTTACACCCCTTTCATCTCCAAAGGGTTCAGTTATTGCTCCCCCAAGATCATCCTGCACGTGTGGCTTTTGCGCAGTGGTGTCTCCAAGAAAGTGTTCAACTAGATTTGAATTTTCCAGCCAGTTTTTTCACAGATGAGGCTTATTTCATTCGAAAAGGCTTATTCAATCAGCAAAATGCTCATGTGTAGGCTCACGACAACTCACACGGTGTGCGCCCCCTTGCGGCACAACATCGCTTCGCAATAAATATGTGGGCAGTTTGGTCGGTGACTGCTTAGTCGGCCCATACCAGTTACCATCCCGCATGAACTCCGCTAAATATTGGATCTTTCTTGAACAAGTTCTAACAGGATGACTTGACGATGTTCTAGCAAATGTAAGACGCAATATATGGTTTCAACATGACGGGACGCCCATTATGGAAGGTGTGTTCGTGATCATTTGAACAGGCGTTTTGGGCGTCGGTGGATTGGCTCGATAAATCAGGTGAGCCTGGCTCCCACGCTCACCTGATTTATCGAGCATTGATTTCTTTCTGTGGCGGGGGCCCCTCAAATCTATCGTGTAGGTGCAAAGTGTAAAGTGTATTGATGTCTAACGGCACCAGGAGTTTCCCCCATCTCCGCGTTGCGTTCATTGTGGGCGTACCAGATCACTGGGAAGGACAGAGATTTAAAAGTGTGTGGATTTTGTACATGTGTAGTGTTGTGTATCGTTGTTCATCTGGCCGTTTAGCCGCTGGACCCCTACTGAGGCCCAACGTTGCCCGAACTTGGCCTTGTGGAGGCAGACCAGGTACACAGAATGAAATTTTACTCTGGCAGGTCCTGCCACCTTCTTTCCTGCGATTTCAGTGACTAGGGCCTTAAAAAAAAAAACACTCAGTAGGGGTCAGTGATGGAATTAGGAAAGCCAATTGAGGTTTAATTTGGACGAAGTTAAGTTTTGCAGTTTGTGTGGGGTTTTACGCTGGCGTATTGAATAGAGTAGGGGGGGAAAAGACAGAAGTATGGGGACGATAGTGAAGGCGACCCCAGGATTTTCAGTGAGGAAGGTCGAAGCCCCACCAGGAGAAGAATAAGGGTTGGCAGGGGTGAAGAGGAGACAAGACTGTCTCTTCCTCCCCAGCAGGGGAAAGGGAGTAAAGGTACCAGGCAAGGGATCCCGGTACAGATCGCCATCAGGCATTGACAGTTGTGAGCACGTGGGGGTCCAAGTGATCTGAACCGGATCTTCTTTGGTGATCTTTTTCAACGTAGGAGTCAAATCCCAGTGGCAAGGTCAGGAGCAGTCTCGTCCAATGGTTGGTCATGTAACCTGTTCACGTCGCCTATTGTGCATGTTATGAGGATGCAGCCTCGGGTCCTGGTGATATCATTTTCTTAGTTGGTGCGATGGCCATTTGATTTAGTCATCCAGCTAGTGGTCGAGTGCGAATAATTTGTATCCAGTTCATGTCAAGTCCTGTGGCAGTTTGTCTTTGGTTCAGACGTAGGTCTTCCTGGTTGTCAGTTCCCTCCTGAAGAAGGCTAAATGATGGTCACGTTCGTGGTTGTGGGTTATTTGGTACAGTTTTCTTGTGCAATTTCTCCAGTCCTAGTTTTGGGATTCATCATCAGCTTCCCGGTGTTGTGCATGGTGGTTTGCTACAAGTGCTCGCCTTCTAGCAAGGAGTTTCTGTGCAAAGATGGTAAGGGCTTTGTATTCTTGTTCCGAGTCGAGAAGATGCTGTTCCATGTTCTGCCGTAAGAAGGTGATGGCAGTGGTGAGCGTGCATCGCAGGTCCTCATACTGGTCGCAGTCACACATGAGATGTTGCCATGTCTCCTCGCGGCCACACATTTCTCGTGTATCTGTGGCCGCCAATCTATCGTGTATGAATCACCCGTGAAGACAGAAATGGATCTCGTTGCGAGACTCATCTGCGCTGCTGTTACTCTCAAAGAAATTCCAGGTGTGTTCGACCGTGTCCGCCAATCCATGCTGCGTCGGTGTCATCACGTCTCATGGTGGCACCTTCGAGCATCTTTTGTAACATCATGAAATGCATCCATCTCGTACTCCATTGTTAATATTGTGTCAAATAAACGTTTGTACCAATATTTTTGACACAACCTATATATCATCGTATAGGTACAATGGAAATTAATAACTTTATAAATGTTTAAAATTTGTTTTAAAAACATAGGTGAGATATATAACATTTTAGGAAGTATTATTTACTTCTATAATCGGGTACCAGTAAAACTCATTTAATAATTGGCATATTTGTATTTTGTTTATTGTACAATCCTTTATGCTCATAACAGGACAACTTTGCCTGCACAACGAGTTGAACTGGTATTGAACAACTTAACATTAGCATTAGTAGAGGCATTTGATGCAAGAAAGCAAGCTTATGCAGCATCAACCAAAAAAAATGTACGCAGTACTGAAGATGTGGCTTGACAATTGCCTTATAAAAAGGGATAATCACCTTCTTTTCCCTGCTAGCAAAATTCCTGTTTATCATTAACAAGATCCCTTGAGCTGCTCTGGCAGCCTGTCTGCACTGCTCAGAAAACTTCATATCTGATTGCACAATTACTGAGACGTCTTTTTCATTTTCTACCACTCTAGGTGTAGTATAACCCAGTTGGTACGTTTCTCCTGAATTACCTCTACCCACATGAAGTACTTTCCATTTGTCAATATTAAACTTCAGTTGCCACTTCTCAGTCCATCTGCCTAACTTTTGTAGATCCTGTTGCAGCAGCACACTGTCACAGTGACAGATGGAACGCTTTTGTTGTCACGTCAGCACTGCAGGTGGCGAAAACAAAGTAAGTTTGTATTTCATGAGAAATAATGAAGAAGGGACAAATAAAGTTGTAAAATGGCTAAATGGATATTATTATGCGAATGAATAAGACAGAAAGATGAGAAAAATGGTAGTAGGATGTAGTAGTGCGAATTTAATTTTTGTATTTGAAAGCTTAGAGGGAAAATGATGTTGTATTACTTTAATTAAGTTATATCTCAGAAACAGGATCATAGCCAGAAAGATGGGGAACGTGTTAAATATAAATTTAGATATATATAAAAGTATATAAGAAGAGTCACATTATGAGCCAAGCTATATCCAATGGGCTCTTTCATTAATTCAAAGAGATTAAATCTGCGCTGTTCTCAATTCTCCTCAATTCAAGACAGAAGCTGTCTCAGATTCTTTGCAAGTTTCGTATTGATTTTATTTTTTGAAAATTGTTCCGTGTTAACTAAGAATGTCCCGTTTTTAGGCAGTCTCACTCACATTCAAAAACTGATTTCAAATTCCAAGAACACAAAAAACATTTTGAGGGCGATTTTGCAGTACCAGACGACATGCTATAAACTGCAGTGTCAGCGTAAGCTAATTCTTGGATATGCACTGTCCTGCCGCTTAACGGCAGATCATTGAAACTCGAATGGTTGTACGGTGAGGCTGCCATTTCGAGAATTAAATTGTCAGAATAGTATATTTAGAGAAGATTCGAGTTTTAGTGTTTATTTAAAGTAAAAGACCAGAAATGAGCATAATAACAAAGGCTTTGGAGTTGTTCTTGTAGTAGGATTTTAGGACATCGTGAGTAAGGGAGATTGTATACTGTCTGTAAATTACGTGTTCTGAGGCCGATTTTCTGGATGAAAAATCCGAGTTTTCGGGAGAAAAACCATGCTGCCAACTCCCGAGACCGACTAACTCACCCACGTTTCAAAAAGGCTCATAAAAATTGCTCACATCGTCGACGGGACTCGAATTCAGGTCTTTTTTCACCCGGTGTGAGGAGGACGCGGTTCTACTAACTCTACTCCATGAGGGCTAACAAAGGCTGAAGAAGAATTCTTTACAATTAGTTAATGCATATTTAAATTTCATATTTTAATATTTTAATATTAGAAAATTTATTTTTTATTTTTATATTTGAAAAATTATATATTATTTAAAAACTTAATAATTTAACCTAATATTTTTAAAAATTAACACATTTATAGTAAATAAATTTAAAAACTTTATAATTTAATTAAGTAATTTTTCAAAGTAACACATTTTTAATAAATAAATTTAAATTCAAAGATTATTATGTACAGTATTTTAAAAATTTATATGCTATAAGCATATAAATTTGAAGAAATCATACTAAAATCATCATTTGTTATCTTTGAGGATTGTTGTTGTCAATTGGTAACATACGCAAAGTGGTTACTATTCAGTGGTTAGGTTTCCGGTAGAAAAGTCTAATAATCCTGTCCACAGTTTTTTAACAAGTTTGGTAAGGTTGTAAAGATTCACAGGAAACAATACGAGGAATGGCCAGGCGTAGAAACAGGTACGGTGCAAATGCATATTGACATGAAAACGCCCGTGCCAAACATCATCGATTTGGTGGGTCTTAGGTTATTAATAAATTACCCAGGAGTTGAGAAAATTTGCTTGAGGTGTGGAGGTAGAGACCATTTGGGAGAAGAATGCCAAAAGATATGCCTAACGCTGAGAGCTTGGAAACTATAGTAGAGCAGAGGGGTGAGACGCAGATTAAAGAAATCACACCAACGTTTATACAATAGCGTACGATATGTCGGTAACACAATCGGAACACGCAGAACTAACCGAGGATATGGAAGCGGAAAATACAGTACAAAATGTACATAAGCGGGGGGAGAAGGAAGAAATAAGCGGTAAAACTAAAAGAGCAAAAGGGAAATCAGAGGAAATTCAAGAAGAGACCAAAACAAAACAAATAGAGGGGGAAGAGGTATCAATTTTGTCAGGCGGTAAGAAAGATTGCAAAACACTTTTGGAGTCTGATTCGGATTCAGATGGCATACAAACGAGGGAATACGAAGGAATAGAATGGTGAAATGTAGTAGGAAACACAAAAGAATACAGGGAATATAGGCGAAGCTGGGCGGAAATTGTTAAAACTGGAGGAGAACCGAATTTTCTTTGAAATGAAAACGAGGAGGGTCAAGTAGTTAATATTCAGTTCAATTGGGGCGATTATTAAAAACAAGAATGTTGGAGATCTCACCGTGTTGCTCACCAGTAACAAGTTAAAGTTAAATGCCGAACATAGGAATATCTTAACAGAAGTTCTAGTAAAGTTCTGCTCATAATGTCCGGAATAACAGTTATGTCGTTAAATGTACACGGTCTGAGAGCGATTAACAAACAAAGGACGATATGGCAAATTATGATGAACATGGGGGTGAAGATTTGGTTTCTACAAGAAACCCACTTCGCAAGTTTAGCAGACATCCAGCAGTTTCAAAACAGATAGCGGTTGTTAGGATTTTGGAGTTTTGGGACAAATCGATCCACAGGGGTGGGAATAGTAGTGGTTCCTCCAATTTTAGGGACTGTACGACTGGCGGGTAGGGATACAGACGGTCGGGTTGTGGCAGTGGATTGGAGTTATGGGGGGCGCACAATTAGACTAATCTGTGTGTATAGTGCAAATTCCACTTTAGGAAGGAAAACTGTTTCAGGGGCTGGGCAACTATATGAGGGGGTGCAGTGGGTTATAATGGCAGGGGACTGGAACTGCGTTCCTGACCCCATTATGGACAAAATTCTGGCGGGTACTCCGCATCATGGTATAGGGGGTGTTCGTGAATTAATCGAGGTTTGTACTAAATTGGACTTGGTAGACGTCTGGAGGGAAAAAAATCCGGGGAAACGAGCGGCCACGAGAATAACCAATAATATAGGAACTAGGATAGATCGCATTTATGCAACAAGTCAGTTGAAGGATAAGATAATATTGATACGGCATGTGAAATTTGCGGGAGGTCGACAAGTTTCAGATCACATGGCAGTAATGTGGAAGGGAGATTTATTTAAGAACGTTAGTCTGGGTAAAGGCTATTGGAAGCTCAACCCAGCAGTTCTGGAGAGAGAGGACTGGGACTTTACAGCAATTATTAAAGAGATAGTACAGCAAGGCGGAAATGTTGGCGAAAATTAAAGAAAGAAGAAGAAGAAATCTTTATTGTACAGAAAAGATACAATAATGTGCCCGCCACAGCCAGGAGGCCAGGGGCTTGACAATGATATAGGGTAATATAAAAATATGTACAGTATAAAAATTTGTGCAGTATAAAAGATTACATAACAATTAAAAACGTAGCATTAACCATTCAATAGATATGAGTATGTACATAGATGTGAAGCAGACAGTACACCAAGGTATGTACACGTTCATATGTACAAAGCACATATTTAAGCATATTCACACAAGTCAGAATATTTCACAGTGCCAAATTATTGTTCGGTATTGCATTTTCTTGTGAAGACAGTTCGTCGATTTGCCTGCGACGTGCCGTTATGCGCCTCACAGGAGATAGCAGATGGAGATATCAGTATGAGTCGACATCAGGGGCCAAACAAAAGGGGAACAAGTTCGGCCAACGAGCGCCTGTAATTGCGATCAGAAGCGAATTTCTGCAGGTCAACTCCGATCATTAGCAGGGCTTGTACTGTAGGAAGTACTTGTCCAGGTAGGAATCTGTCACTGATCTTCAGCCTGTTCCGTTGTAGCTGAAGAAGAGGGGTGGCTCGTAAGGACGGAAGTGGAACATGCCACTGGCATATATCCCAGAAGTCAGGGGAATTGATTTTTCCAACCAGCATTTTGACTGTGGTCGCAGTTCTCCTCATGCTGATTATTTGAGGCAGCCGCGGGATTTGGAGTTGGAAAGTGTTAAATCATTTTATTACTCCAAAATTAAGGAAAGAAACGAACAACGCAGAAATAGACTGAAAGATCTCTTACAAGAAAAAAGAATTTACCAACGGTGCGGGGATGGAAGGGCAACAGCGGAAGTACAAGCGATTATTGTAAGTACTAGTACTTTTTTTAGATTTTTTCGTTTATTGCAAAATTCAGTTTTCTTGATAAAAATGTAGATCTCTTAGGCTCTCATCAAAACAGTTCCATGATATCGGTTTAAATTTTATAACTTATTTGTTTTGTTTAATAGACCTGGTCCAATGGCTTTTTTTTTTTTTTTTTTTTATTCACATTAAATTCACAACCAGCCCAAATTCCCTCTTGGCCTTTCTGTTTTCCACTTCGTGACAAAATGGTCATTTATTATCTTTCTTAGTTTTAGTTCTGATAACTGTGGTGTTCTACAAATACTGTTCGGGTGGGGAAGGGATGCTCATATGTTTGGTTAACGCTTCTTCACAATTACTCTTTCAATACAGGTTATAATTATAAACCATATTTTTTCTTCTGTGCTGCCCCCTATATTTTCGTTCACGATTCTATTCAGGTTCAAACCAATTCTGAACAGTAATTTGAAAAAACCGTTCCGGTACCGGCGAAAAGGTCCCTTATTTTTTGTGTACGTTTCATCCGGAAATCTTCCGTATTCTCCAAAGAGTATACAGTCCTAATTGCTTTAGCGTCACACTATATTTGCAACAATAATTCTTCAAATATGCAACAATCAACACGCCATAACAATATTAGCGAACACTAAGTTCGCTAATATTGTTATGGCGTGTTGATTGTTGCATATTTGGAGAATTATTTTGACAGATTAAATTCAACAGTTTCTTTTCAAACATTGTAAAAGATGTTGATTATCTAAACTAGCCAGAATATATTCAGATAAAATGAGATTCAGTTCATTCTGCTCTATACACCAATAGAGAAAAAATTATCGTCCTTCTTGAGAATTTTAAATGAGTTTGAAAGGTACTGGATAATGGAGTAAACAATACTTCCTAAATGTTATTTATCTTTTGAATGTTCCTAAAACTAATTTTAAAAGTTTATTAGATTATTATTTTCCATTGTACATATACGAAGATATTCAGGATGTCTCTAGAATATTGGTACTTACGTTTTGGGGAGGTAGGTGAGGTAGGTAACATCTAAAGGAATGTGACTCGCATAGAAACCCATAACCGGTACTACTACTTTCCCGTGTCGTTTCCGGTTATGTGTTCCTCGGGGATAAACATTGAAATCGCACTTGGGTTCAATTAGAAGTCATACTACGTTTTGCAGCTGATTTTTGGTGATTATTCACTGAATGACGCATTCTATCCGATCCCGTTGATAAACGAGCCATTAATGGGGTCCATCCGTGCTTCCTTTGAACCTTTACCTGTAAAGAAAAAAAGGCAGAAATATAAAATAGTTCCGACAATGGTTAAACAATTAATTTCAAATAAAAAAACAGGTTGGAACATCTCAATAAATTAGAAAATTTGAACTTACCTGTGCACACTTGGATATCAACAGAAATGCCACTGTGAAAGAAGGACAGAGAGAACTGGTAATATAAAACAGAGGGGTGTTTCAGCAGATGTCTCATCTGTTAACATCAGCTCCGTTATGCATTAAGTGAGTTGCAGCATCAATATTGTGCCATAAACACGCAATTATCAAAGGATTATGACCAGCTACATCCTGTGAATCAATATCGCTGCTTCCAGATAAAAGCAGTGCCTCTGTAATATGTGAAAGAGAAACAAAGATTTTGTTTGAGCCGAGGGTTTTTGCTGTACACACAAATTACTATTTATAATGAAACTTAGATAACCGATTGTACATTCGATATCAACGTCGTTCCTGATTTTATAACTTTTAAAAGAAATATTTCCAAGTGACGGAAGAAGACCCGTGCAATTGGACAAGATCCATTATAAGTTCAAATTTGCGTTCGAATACTGTGAGAGTGGGCTGAAACAGGACACTGAATTCCTGAGTGCTGAAATAGTTCCATAAAAATTCCCTCTTCAATCAGTCTACTACTTTGACAGATGCACTGGTCAGATTACTACAGGCTATTTAGCAGATATTGACGAAACCCATCCACAAAATATTCGAACGATTATTGGGCCAAAATTAGTTCTTAACTGACGAGCTCTGTAGATGGAATTTGTGCCGACCGGGCTAGCCGGGTGGGTAAATTCGAACCCGCGACCTGGAAACCCAAAGGTCGCGGGTTCGAATCTCGCCTCGGCCTTGGATCAAAGTATTGGAAAAACCTTGGGAGGTCCATTATGGCCACAGAAGCCGATGCGCCACCAACTGACAAAAAAAAAAAAAAAAAAAACAATATTTTTGAGACACACTATATATCTTCGTGTAGGTAAAATGGAAATTAATAATTTAATAAACTTTTAAAATTACTTTTAGAAACATTCGGAAGATATATAACATTTTAAAGAATATTATTTACTTCCATTATCCAGTACCGATAAAACTCATTTAAAATTTTACACATTTGTATCGTGTTTATTATACAATCCTTTATGCTCATAACAGGACAACTTTGTCTGCACAACGAGTTGCATAGGTATTGAACTACTTCCAAAAGAATGGTCTCGCAATCATAAATGAAGTCTGCTTTACTTTGCAAAACAGTCAAAAGTGGACATTTTCAACATTTATTATACTTTTTTTTCTAATTGATGATTATCATTACAATTTTCTGGAATTTTGAATCTCCTGTCTCATCTTTACGGTCACCAAAGTAGGGGTGCTTAAGGACAACTGATCTTTCTTTACAAGCAGTTTGTTAAATTTAAAATAAATCAGACAAAGAGATCGTATAGTTTTCTTCGGGGAGATTAATTCAACCACTGAAAAAACATCACAGAGACAGGGGATGGGTGAAGAATAAGATGGGGTTGGATTTGCATCAATTCATCCCTAACAAAGAGCCAAACTTCGTCATCTCTCCCTCCGTTGCCACCCTACCCCACTCGACAATTCGAATCTCCCTCACTCAGTTCCAGCACGCGACTTTGGAGTCTCCCATGCGGAAAAGAAATGAAATGAAGTGCACAGTGGAAATTGCGGGCGAAGTAAGTTTACCCAGAATCCTTCGGGAAAAAAAAGAAAGTTCAGTCAGCAAATGATAACGTGAGAGATATGGAAAGTGAGATTATTCCTTCCCAGCATCCTGCGCAACTATTCACGAAGGTAAATAAAGCGAAAAGTTCAATTATGTAACCCTTTTGTGTGTAAAACAGCCGACGTTGTCTAGCGCAGGAAGCAACGCTCGAGATCCGAATCGCTGCGGTGAAAACATGAATGTTTACGAACATTTGCACCCATCAACAACACCCCATACTCCACAACCTCATGCAGCAGCAAATACTTTCTTGTCATATCAACTGATTTTGAGGGAGCATTCGACACCAGGTGGCCGAGCGTCCTGGCGAGATTACGGCGGGCCCACGTGCCAGAAAACCTCTACGAGACTATCAAATGGTATCTTTCACAGAGGTTAACAAGTGTCACTGCACTTTATGGGAAACTAGATCGACCTGTTCACATGGGGTGCCCCCAGGGCTCTGTTCTTTGCCCACTCCTGTGGAACATGATCCTTGATGAGTTCCTGGCCATGGACCACTCCCAGGCCTTCGCGGATGACTTAATCTTGACGGTCGCTGCAGACAGCAGGGTCCAACTGGAGGACAAAGGCGAACCAGGCCCTGCCGATACTTCAGGAGTGGACACAGACTCATCTACTGAAGATATCACCTACCAAAACTTCCTCGATTTTGCTCAAAGGAACACTAGACCTACGCAGGCCACCACAAATCAAAGTGGAAAATTAGACTATTAATCTAGTGGACCAACTAAAACACCTCGGCCTTATACTTGACTCTAAACTATCATTCCAGTACCATCTGACATACATCAGAGCAAAGATTAAGAAATACTCTGCACTAGTGGCCAGAATCACAAGACGAGATTGGGGGCTCAACAAACGCACCCTGTCCCTGTATTATAAAACAACCTTCCTACCAGCAATAACCTACGCCTCTCCAGCTTGGTTTCAAAAGCTGTAACCGCCGTAAATCGATGGTCATTGGACGCCACTCAACGGACAGTACTGCTAACTATCACCCGTGCCTGCTGTACCACCAGAACTCCCGCCCTACAGGTATTAACGGGGGCCCTCCCCCCGGACTTAGAGGCTATTCGCTGCGGCATCACTCACAGCATTGCAAAAGGACAACCCTGCACCTTCCTTGGCTTCACAGTAAACACAGCTGCGAATCAGAAAGAAGAAACAATCAGACTACAAAGGCACTTACAGCAGGTATGGCAGGATCGATGGACTGCCACAACCAAAGGCGAAATTACAAAGAAATTTCTTCCCACCATGGACAGGGTATGCCCCAAGCCCCCACCCTGGTTTCAACCCGGTCTCTTCAGAACCTATTTGTGACGGGCCACGGAGCGTTCAACGCGAAATTAGCATCTTTCAGAATCCGAGAGGACCCACGTTGCTCCTGTGGGGAGCCAGAAACCTGGACACACATAATGTACGAATGTACCAACTATGATGACCTACGCTGCAGACTTATGACAGCAACCACGTACTTCCCAAGACATCTCGAGTCGCACCTACTAGATTCATGCGAAGAGTACAAGGCACTAACCAAATTCGCGCAGTTGTTCACCCGGCGCAAAACACGAATTGCTGTTCACAGGGAATCACAATAATAAGGAGGAACTCGTGCAAGAGCTGCTTACCCCTCTGGCGCAAAACACAACTGCTGAATATAAGAAACTTCAATAAGGAGGGACCTCGCGGACTCCTCGCACAACGACCTACCTGATAGAGACGTGGAAATATGAATGACGCGTGTGAGGATACCCGCTCTTGCATCGCCTGCACAAAAATGGATATACTAACTACCAGACAGGTCGGGGCTGTCCCAGGAATGACCAACTTTCACGGCTTGGACACTTCAACTACTGTGACTACACGCAGCTTTGATGCCCATGCCATAAGGCGATCCTACACCTGTGCTCACTTGCACAGGGCTTTTACTCCTCTTCCTGGGCGGGGGAAAGAGGGGACGGCTCTGCTGTTTCCTCTCCCCCTCGCCCACCCCTCTTTTCCTCCTGGTGGGGCGTGGGCATGCCCCAATGACCTTCTCTGGGGTCGTCTTCTCTATTGACCCCATATTTCTGACTTCCCCCCCAGCCTTCAGTCTCCTCTCCACTCTGACTAAATATCATAGCGTATGCCCCACACTACCAAAATTTTAATTGTTCAAATCAAGTCACGCATGCCCTTTTGGCCTCAAATAATCTCTTTAGCGTCTTACCCTGAAAATCGCCGCGTGATGGATTACATTTTTTTTCCCCATAGGCCCTAGCCACTGAAATCTCAGGAAATTAGATGGCAGGGCCTGCCAGAGTAAATAACTGTAATACTGGTGTACCTGGTCTGCCTCCACGGGGCCAAGTGTGGGCAACGTTGGGCCTCAGTAGGGGTCCAGCGGCTAAATGACCAAATCAACAACGGTTCACGACAGTACACATGTACAATATCCATACACTTTTGAATCTCTGGCCTCAACAGTGTTCTGTTTCACATGACAACGTATACTACGCGGAGATGGGGGAAACCCCTGGTGCCGTTAGACATCAATACACTTTACACTATCGAGAGTTGCGCTATATTCTCCGGGTGTCGTATTCTGTGTCTCGTGCGTTTATCCTAGTGCTTTGTGACAGGGACGTCATAAATAATGAGTTAACTCTATCTGTCGATCAATCCAGGCCAATAAATTCAGTCGTCTCTGTGTGACCTTATCAACTTCCTTCATATTCTATTTGAAACACATCAACCAGGATGTAGGAGGGGCGGTTGAGGTATACAAAATGTATCAATAAATTATAGATTCCAGAAGAATGAATATCCAGCAAATCGAACAAAGTCCAGTAATCAAATTTTTGACCAAAGAGGGAAGAAATGCTAAAGAGTTCCATGAAATAATGACCAGAGCTTTTTGGGAAGTGTAATGGAGGCATGCGATGCAAGGAGGACAAGCGTATGAGCTTATGTAGCATCAACCAAAAAATTCCACACATCCATTCCCTCTAAACGTTTGTCCATTTCTTCCTTGAATTTATTTAAGCTATCAACTTCCACAACAAAAGATGGAAGCCTATTCCACCAATCAACTACCCGCTGGATAAAGGCAAATTTCCGCACATCTATTCTACAGCAGTCTTTCCTCAATTTGAATTTATGGCCCCTTAGGTTCGCAATCTGAAATAGTGGAAGGATTCCGTCAGAATTCAGCGTGCTCAACCCATTCAAGGCCTTATACACCTCAATCAGATCACCGCGCAGGTGCCTAGTCTCCAGCCACTGCAATTTGCACAACTTAAGCCTCTCTTGGAAAGACCACCCCTTCGTTCCCTTCACCAATCGTATTGCCCTTCTCTGTACACGCTCAAGCAAATCTACATCCTTCCTAAAATGAAGCCTCCAGCCCTGGACGCAGTACTCAAGACGTGGCCTGAATATTGCCTTGTACAGAGGGACAATCACCTCCTTTTCCCTGCTAACAAAATTCCTCTTTATCATTGACAAAACCACTTTCAGCTGCTCTGGCAGCCTGTCTGCACTGTTCAGAAAACTTCATATCTGACTGCACAATTACTCCCAGGTCTTTTTCATTTTCTACCACTCTATGTGAAGTACAACACAATTGATACGTTTCTCTGGGATTACCTCTACCCACATGAAGTGCTTTGCATTTGTCAATGTTAAACTTCAGTTGCCACTTCTCAGCCCATCTGCCTAACTTTCCTAGAACGTGTTGCAGCAGCACACTGTCATAGTGGCAGATGGAACGCTGTTGTTGTCACGTCAACACTGCAGGTTGCGAAAACAAAGTCAGTTTGTATTTCATGAGAAATAATGAAGAAGGGACAAATAAAGTTGTTAAATGGATATTATTATGCGAATGAATAAGAGAGAGATGAGAAAAGTGGTAGTAGGATGTAGTAGTGGTCGTTTCTGGTCGTTTACTTTAAATAAACACTAAATATACTATTCTGACCATTTAATTCACGGAATGGCAGCCTCACCGTACAACCATTCGAGTTTCAGTGAAGTACCGTTAAGCGGCAGGACAGTGCATATCCAAGAATTAGCTTACGCTGACACTGCAGTTTATAGCATGTCGTCTGCTATTAGCATTAAGACTACACATATTGTCAATCAATTTAGCCGAATTTTCGAAACCTCTGTGTTTCTGGGTGAAGTTCTTTCTGCAAAGTTGCAAACTCAGCCCAGCCTTCGGAAATATTGTTCCAGGAATTAGGAACGTGGATTTCTGGCAACGCAACCTCCCCCTTACCACCCAGAGCTATAGCATCGGGCAAGACAACAGTAAAATTAGACTGTGTATTGTGGGGATGCAAATCCACGCTCGCGTTACTTTGTAGGGTGAAGAAGAACATCTTTAGGTGGAACCCAACAGTTGTAGGACGCTGGATATCCTAACCACTTAACACGTAATTGACGCTCTCCTTCTACACTTCACGCCTTCAGTTCTTTTTCAATAAGACAGACGTGGGCAGGCAACGTGTCGTGGAGATTAACACGTTGTAGCTGTTTGTAATCCAGTGAAACATCCCACGAAACGAGGATCATTTTAATATTCTAACATTTTTTTTTTGTTCTTTTCCAGACGAAGATGCTTTACTTACAGGACGCTCAGGAATACTGGTGGCGTTTATTATGATTTTTGTCTGCGACCTCTCTGAGCTACTGATGCTACAGTTAGAAGAAGAGGGGTTGACAATCGACGTTCAAGGTTTTGTTGTTGGTGTAAATAACAGAATAAACCCCACATTATACTTTTGTGTGTGTATATATATATAAAATTTTTTTTTTTTTTGTCAATAAAAATATATTTATTTGTAAATATTGTCTTTTTTTTCTTTGATACTAGAAAAAATAATTTTTAATTTTCCCATTGATCAATAATCTGAAACTTTGGGAAGTTACTTTTAGAAATGTAAAAGACGTTAAATTTCAAATATATAGAGTAAAATTGAAGTTGCACATTTGACCAATAGATGGAGCCATCCTTCACAGTGGATTGTCGATTTAAATGGTGAAATTGTATCGGGAGGTTTTGCGGGAGTAGAAAAATTATGCAATTTAAGAATATAGTCTAAATGTTTGTTTAATATTTAAATGAGCCAATACAGTTTGTCTAAAATTTTCAAAACCGTTCTACGAATGGTTAAGAAAAATGCGGAAAATTTGCATATTCCTGTGCACGGGGGCCAGCAGCATATTTTAGAATGTGCCATCGTTTAATCCAATTAAAAATATCTTAGCATCGAAATATCACTAAAGAAAATTTTCAGCAAATCTATATGGGCACGTGCAAAGCTTAATTGGCATAGCCATCACCCTTCCTAAACCGGTGGAAGTTTGGGTCCGAATCCGGTCAGTGACGCCAGTAATTTTTTACTTTTTTTTTTTTTTTTTTTTTTTGCTTTTTTTTTTTCAAATCGTACCTGAGTTATTTGGTGTCAGCCGAGGTGGTTGTTCCTCGCGGATAGTCAGGTAGTTCTTCCATTAAAGTTGGTTGGTGATGCCCCTAAATTCTAAAAGTTCAGTATCGAGGAAGTTTGAACTACAACGCGCAGGGGAAGGAACTACCACATAGAGAAAGGAATACCTTGTACATACCATGGCTATACTGTGGACGTTAATGCACCACAAAAAATGAAAAGACAAGACTGCAAAAACACCTGATGCAAGTTTGGCAGGAGCGCTTGGCCAACTCAAATAAGGGAAATATCACCAGGAAATTCATTCCGAACATCGATAGGATGTACCCCAGTCTCCCAACTTGGTTTCAACCTGGCTCATACACCACTTATTTATTGACTGGTCACGGGGCCTTTAAAGCCAAGCTGGCAGCGCTGGGATTGAGGTGGATCCCAGCTGTGCCTGTGGGGAGCTTGAGTGCTGGGAGCACATTATGTATGATTGCACCCATTATGAGGTCCTCAGGTGCAGACTGATCATTGCAATACACTACCTCCCCAAGAACTTGGAATCACATCTATTGGACTCACTTGAGGAATATAGGAAGCTAAAGGAATATGCCCAAAAACTATTTGCTAGGCGTAAAATACTGATAGCCATCTACAGAAGATAAAAATAAAAAATAATAAAATAAAATAAATAAAGAGACACAGAACACACGTGGAGAGGACTCAAGGAGAACCTCCCTCAGGAACCTGCTCACTACTAATCATCTAAAACCAGCGATCGCAAGAATAACCCCATGGAGATGCGAATCTTCCCATGATGAAGAGAACCACAGCCATTGCTAACAGACTAACAACGGACCTGACCAGTGTTCATAGCTGAGGACAAATCTGGATGCCAAACGCTACCAATGACAGAGAAGACCGACGAAGATAGAGAAACTCCAAGTTGCTGCCTCAACGGAGCCATATTGGCTCAAGGCTCTGCACTCTCTTGTGCAGTGCAATTCTTTTACTCCCACACCCGGCAGGGGAGGGACGTGACGGTTTCCTGTCTCCTCTCTTCCCGGCCACACCATTCCTTCCCTCTGGTGGGGCATGGGCATGCCTCACTGAATAATTGGGGGTCACCTACCCTATCGACCCTCTTCTTCCTATTTCACCCCCCAGCCTTCACTCTCCCCTCCCAGCACTTTCTCTTGCACAGTGTATAGCCCTACACGTCCAAATTTAAAATACACAAGAAAAATTTCGGCCAACCTTTAAAGCACTTCAGAAACAGACCTTCAGCGTCAAACCCCATATTAGCGCTTTAATGTAAGTTAATTAAAATCAACCGCGGTCGTTCCAGTTTTATTTTAGGTCCTAGCCACTAAAATCCCAGGCATGCAAGTAAGTGGCAGGACCTGCCAGAGTACAATTGACTCACTGGTAACACCCGGTTAGCCTGCACGTGGCGAGGTATGGGCAACGTCGGGTCCCATTAGGGGCCTGGCGGCCAATAAGCCGGATAAACAATGGGCACAACACATAACACTACTCATGACCCACACACTTCGAAATCTCTGGCTTTGACAGGGTACTGTCACCGATACATAGAACATTCGCGCAGATGGGAGAAATCCCAGGAGCCGCTAGACCCTCAATATATCTCATACTCATCTGCACTGCTGTTACTCTCAAAGAAACTCCGGGTGTGTTCGACGGTGTCCGCCAATCCATGCTGCCTCGGTGTCATCGCGTCTGATGGTGGGACCTTCGAGCATCTGTTGTAACATCATGAAATGCATCCATCTCATACTCCATTGTTAATATTGTGTCAAATAAACATTTGTACCAATATTTTTGACACAACCTTTTTTTCTTTGTATAGGTACAATGGAAATTAATAACTTTATAAATGTTTAAAATTTGTTTTAGAAACATAGATGAGATATATAACATTTTAGAAAGTATTATTTACTTCTATCATCGAGTACCACTAAAATTCATTTAATAATTGGCATATTTGTATTTTCTTTATTATACAATCCTTTATGCTCATAACAGGACAACTTTGACTGCACAGCGAGTTGCAGGGGTATTGAACAACTTAACATTAGCATTAGTAGAGGCATTTGATGCAAGAAAGAAAGCTTATGCAGCATCAGCCAAAACAAAAAAAAAAAAAAAAAAAAAAATTTCACACATCCATCCCCTCTAAAAGTTTGTCCACTTCCTCCTTGAATTATTTTTAACCTATCAACTCTTTACAATTAGTTAATGTATATTTAAATTTAATATTTTAATAATTGAAAAATATATTATTTTTATATTTCAAAAATTATATGTTATCTAAAAACTTAATAATTTAATTAAATAATTTTACAAAGTAACACATTTATAATAAATAAATTTAAATTTAAAGATTATTTATATACAGTATTTTGAACTTGAAGAAATCGTACTGAAATCATGAAACAAGAATTCTTAACCCTGTCCATCGGGGTTGTTAATCCAGGATGGGTTAATATTTCCGTAAACACTTTCTTGGTCTCGATACTATTTTCACCGCATAATGAACTTTCTGGTTTTCTGCTTCAACAACAAGCCCAAATGCTCCTCTTGCAACGATCTCGACAAATTGATCCTCGAGGTTTCTTTCAACATGTCCAATGACATCTTCTCCCACACTTCCAAATTTATATTTAATGAATCGGATGATACCATATTTACTGATTTACAAAATAAAGCAACTTTGCGTCTTTCATAAAAGTCAAAGTACGGTACACGAATAAATTATTCAATCAGACTAACGATTCATCTGATTTAAATACAACGGATAAGTGGAATGAGCTGAGAGTGAGGCACGTTATTCATTTTCTGTTGTTGTTGTTGCACGGGGGTGCGCTGTTTTACTCCAGTGTTTATCCAACATTAAAATGGTTGTCTCTAGGAGAGGATGTAGACGTATGCCTTTGTGGCGGTTTATCGCCTTTGGATTGTTTAAATGCCTCTCGCCATAGTCTGTGGCGAAAGTGTCGTCAGTGGTCTACTATTTTGAAGTCACGTTTGGGATTAAGATCGTGGTTGGTGGCCCAAAAATGTTCCGCGACTGCGGACTGTCAATGCTTTCTTACAATACACAATTAGTCATATCTATAATTAAAAAAAATTTTTAAAAACCAAACATGGGACAACGATTGGACTGTTTTGAATTTGCATAGCAGGCAATCTTGTTTATAGGACTGGAAACTGAAAAGGTTTCAAATTATTTCGATTACTGGTTGGTGGTTAGTTGAAGAGAGAGTTTTAGCCGCATAAGCAACTTAGGCCACACTGCTCTCTATAGAATGTACAGAATGAATGTAAATTCTGTGTTTTCTGTGGTCGATTTTCCGTTGGCTGAACAAAAACCCGAGTTTCCGGGATAAAAATCATGCTGCCTTCGCATGAGATCGACTAATTCAGCCACTTTGGGAAAAAGGTCCATAAAAATTCCTTTCCTGATCGATGGCACTCTAACTCAGGTGTTTTCCAACCGGTGTGGGGAGAACGGCGATCCTACCAAATGTACTTCCCAAGAGAGTATAAGCTTATTTTAAACTGCATGAAATGTGTAATATATATGTTGTTGTTGTTCAAACCAGTCTGCGCGGGTAGACCTTCCCACACCGGGTGGAAAAGGCCCGAGTTCGAATCCCGTCCATGAATCGAGGAACTTGAATGGGCTTTTTTCATTCGGTGGCTCAGTTATTCGGTCTCCGGCGTACATAGCAAGGTTTTACCCCCATAAAATAGGGTTTTTCGTTCAGCAAAACAGGCAAATCGACCAGGGAACACACGCGATTAACAGACGTAAGACAGATGGGCAGATGAATTTAATAATTCGGGTGGCCAAATTTCAGCACGGTACGTATAATGTATTTAGGCAGGACAGAAGGGGTTACGCTTCTTATCAAAAGCAGCCTGAGCGCGACGAAAGTCTTCTCGGATTCAGACGTTTCTCACGTTAAAATCGAATCTGTATGGTGTGAGATAGTTGGAAGCAAAGGTACAACGAGAGTGGGAGGAATCTACAGGCCAGATGATCGTAAAGATCGGTAGAGTAGTTAATGATCGCTGCCAAGTAGAGCTTCTTCAGTGTGACCTGGCACCTTTCTAGCCACGTGGGCAGGAGCAGCAGTGCATAGCACATTCTTCTTGATTAGACCAGGGTTCGAGCCCGTGATCACCAAAATACGGAGGATGCCGAAAGGTGAAAGAATGACCACCGCACATCCCCGGGGCAATATGGCTTTAGTTGATAATTCTCCTAAAAACAAAATAATAAACAAACAACAGAGTGACCTAGGTAGACTTCAGGGATGGTCAGAAAAATGGCAGCTATGCTTTAATCCAACAAAGTGTAAGGTATTACACCTGGGAAACAGTAATCCCAAAATAACTTATTCACTTGGTGGAGTTCAACTAAATTCGGTAATGCAGGAAAGGGACTTGTGTGTTACGATACGGTCAAATATTTAATTCTCTGAGCATTGTAAACAGGTTGCAAGGAAGGCCCATGGTGTCCTTTCGATGATCTATCGAAAAATTGCTAGTAGAGATAAAGACGTCATAATCCCATTATACAGGGTGTCTCAAAAATATTGGTGCAAGCGTTTAGGGGAGGTAGGTAACATCTAAAGGAATGTGAATCGCATAGGAACCCATAACCGGAAACGTCACCGTAAGTCGATAGACGGCGCTGTTCATCAGTTCGCGAGAGGAGAGGGAAAATTTCTGGTTTACTCATTGAAGCAGTAGTCGCCGCACGAAGAGCATGCATCGTTATACGAACTGTGAGATCAGGGCGCTGACCAAGTACTGGTAAACACGCATAGTTTTGGTGCTCCGTTATTTGTTGTGCCGTTTATTGGTTTCAAGTGTCACATTTTCATTTATTTTGTGTCCATCAAGTTCCTCTTTTCAAGATGTGTCCACGGACATCAACTTCGTGAAGATCGGCCAAGGTAATCGAAAGTTATGAAAATTTTTATTAGCGTTGATCTCGCCGGGTCACAACGTGATTCTGCATCGCATATTGTTATATAGCCAATTTTGTTAAAGTGAATAGTATAACAAATAATTCCTAAATACTGATCATAGTAATTATCGGGAACAGTAATTGAACAGTTCTACAACCACATGTAACTTTCATAATGAATTTTGGATATTTTGCTAGTTTTCCTTGTTTGACTTTAGTATGCTGGTTAATAAACAAAGGCCTTTGTTCTCAATTTACACCACGCGGTCAAGCCCTGTTTTGAGTGACCGTTAGCGTGAGTTGGTAGCAACGTACCTCAAGACATCTATATCCAGAATATTTATTGGTACTAAATTTACTTGATTTAAAATATGAATAGAAGTTATTAATTTAATTACATTTAAGATATTGAGAACATATATATATATATATATAATATGCGCAGTGCCGTGCTCTCCAGGACGAACAATAAACCAAGCTCGTCATCCAGTATTCTTCATATCTAGGGGTTAAGACTTCCCCCCTCCCACTCGCAAAACTCCAAGACTCTGAACTAAACTGCACCCCAGCAGCAAAGCAACTGCCCCTCAGAACCTTTCATCCCGCAGATTTCATCCTGCTGCAAAAAATTATTTTGGCACCATTATCCAATTCTGGGTATGGGAACACAAGACCTGGAGGAGATGTCAGAGGGTTCCCAGACATCTACCGACAAGCGAGCGGTGAAACCCACCCTGGACAAACCAGACAAGAAAGCACCTGCAAGAGGAGAAACAAGAGGTACAATATTGAAAAACCAGACCGGGAAATGAGGAGCAATAGTGAAGCTAGAGATCGACAGGAGCCAAGCAAAAACACAGAAGAGCAAAAACAAGGGGAAAAAATCTCCCCTCCGGATCTCTCATTGCTACAGGGAACAGTCCTTGAGCAAGTGCTCACCCTGCGAGCCACTCTAGAAAACATAATGAGAGATAACAGTAGCAGAATTTCTTCAACCTTAAGAGCAGACATAGTCCTTCAATGGACTAAATTAGAAACAATCCTCCTGCAAACAAATGTGGAGCACCAGAGGGCGCTTGCAGCCCTAGAAGCATATAAAGATGCTGATGGTGGCAAACAAATGCTACAGCGCGCCCCATCATATGCCCAAGCGCTGAGGCATACCCCAAGTGAGAGGGAAAAAACCAGTGAATTACAAGTGCCAAAGAAGAAAGTACTCACAAAAACTCCAAATATAGTGATACTGAGACCTACCGGGGACAGCAACCAATCAAGTGAGCAAATCAAACAAAAAGTCATAGATAATATGAAGGAAGACTTTCAAAACACCAGGATAAAGTCTATCCGCAAAACCAGGAACCCAGGGATCGTGATTGAGACTGAGAGCGAGAAGGAGATAGAAGAAATAAAAGCAAATGAGAAAATAACCACATTAGGGCTAAAGGCAGAATTACCGAAAAAGAAAGGCCCAACTATACTAATATTTGATGTAGAGTATGACATGGATCCGCAGCAATTAACCAACGAGATTTATAGAAAGAACTTACAGAGCCACTTCCCAGAGTTGGAACCCTCTGAGCTGATTTTTCCAAAGTTCAAAATAAAAGCAAAGAACGGGATGGGAGTAAATTGGACGGTGGAACTGGCGCCATCTGCTTGGCAAATCTTAAGCACCCAAAACAGAATATATATAGAATGGAGCAGTCTGAGATACAGGGAACATATATCCATTCCCAAGTGCTTTCGCTGCTGCAGATATGGCCACACCACTCATACTTGCACACAAAGAGAGCCGACCTGCGGCCACTGCTCTGGCAAAGGGCATGAGTACAATACCTGCCCCAACAAAACCGACGCACCAACCTGCGCAAACTGTAAGAGTCTGAAACTGGAGCACTCACACTCCATCCGCGATACTGGGTGTCCGACATACCAAAAAATCAAGAGTTCCTACCAACAGAGAATAGATTATGGCCACACACCATAAACAATTCAACTCCAGCGTTCTCACATTCCACCAGCTCAATGCACAGCGTGCCAGAGCGGTGGCGGAGCAAGTCCGACTAAAAGCTGACGATGAAAATGCTGACATCCTCATAATATTGGAACCGTACACGCACCAAAAGCAAGTACGGGGGTATCCTATTAAATACAAAAGTGTGCAGTACACAGATGAAACCCCGTGGGCAACTGTGATAATCAGGAACCCCCATATCACGGTCACAAAAATCCCACAATTCTGCACACCATGGGCAGCATGTGCCCACCTTGTCACCTCTCTGTGAAGTCTTTATGTGGTTGCTCTATACTGCAGGCCAGGGGCAGAAATCGACTATGCGATAACATACCTGGAGAATCTTCAAACTGCACTAAGCGGAAACAAGATAATAGTGGGGGCAGACGTCAACTGCAGATCCCCCCTCTGGCACAGTACCACGCCTGAAAGAAGAGGCTCAACAAATGGGCAAAGGCTCGAGGAGCACCTGGCCAACTCCATATTTGTTGTTAAAAACCAACCCTTCTGCCTCCCGACCTTCTGCAACACCTTATGGGAAGCAGAGATTGACATAACATTAGCCACAAGAAACATAGACACCCACATCACAAATTGGACGGTTAGAAATGCCTGGACGACCTCGGACCATCGTACAATAACCTTCACATTAGAAAGGAACTTGACAAGAACAGCTGCCGACAGGCACATGCTAAATAGATTCGCCCTAAGCAAGGCAAACTGGGACACCTTCCGAGAGACTCTACGCACAGCAGGCCAGCAATACCTGCACACACTGAGGGAGCAGGAATGCGGGAGCGAAAACCCGGAACGACTCCAGAAGGATTTAACAAAAATAATAACAGAAGCAGCAGAGAAAGCCATGAAGAGAAGAATCCCCATTGCAGGGGCCACGCCCTGGTGGACTCCAGAGCTCACACGAATGAGGAAAATAGTACAACACAGAAGGAAACAATTTCAGAGGGCTAGGAGGAATTGGCCGCAACAAGAAGTCACTGAACTCAGGAACCAATATAGAATCGCTAGAAATTGTTATACTGAACAGATAAAGAAAAATAAAAGGGAATCATGGGAGAGGTTGGTACAAGGGTCAGGAAACAGCAACCCCTGGGGGGTGGTATACAAAATTACCACTCACAAACTCCCCAGGGGGGAAGTCGTGACAGCCACCAAAACAGCACAAGGAAATTTAACCATAACCTGGGAGGAGTCGATTGGGAACATCCTGGACAACATCCTTCAGGAGCTGCCAACAACACTAACAGATGAGCAGCAGGCTATCTGCCAAGCAAACAATTCCTATAATAATGATCAAATAGAACTCCCCTTCACCTTAGAAGAAATTCAGGATGCAGCAAGCCGCGCGAAAAATAAGAAATGCCCTGGACTGGACCTAATTGAACCGGAGATGGCAAAAGAAGCAACTGAACATATACCTGAATTACTGCTAAAACTATTCAATTGCTGCCTGGAAGCAGGTAAATTTCCACTACAGTGGAAAAAAGCAAATTTAAAACTGATCCTAAAAAACCCAACAAAGCCACCAGAGACACCTAGTTCCTACAGACCCATAGCCCTGCTACCAACCCTCAGTAAAATATTCGAACGGCTGCTACATACAAGAATCACAAGGCATTATAATGAAGCAAATCCTAACATGTCAAAGCAATACGGATTTACTCCTGGCAAATCCACTATCGAAGCAATACAGAACCTCCTCTCTAGAGTCGCCCATTGTAAAAGGAAATACTTCCTTGTCATCGCAGTGGATTTCGCTGGGGCGTTTGACGCCCTCTGGTGGCCGAGCGTCTTGGCGAGACTCAGAGCTGCCAACCTTCCATTGAATCTTTATTATTGCATGAAGGATTACCTGGCTGATAGAGCAGTGCAAGTTACCACACCATATAAATGCCTCAGTCGCCCAGTCCGCAGGGGCTGCCCCCAGGGTTCTGTCCTGGGGCCGCTCCTGTGGAACTTTGTCCTGGACGAATTCCTCGCCATGGATCTGGGTGGTGTGGAGGCCCAGGCCTATGCAGATGACTTGGTCTTGACCATCGAGGCTGACAGCAGATCCTCCTTAGAAATCCAAGCAAATGATGCCCTGCAAAAGCTGCTAGATTGGACGAAGCTACACTTGCTCAAACTAGCACCCGACAAGACAAATTCGGTGCTGCTAAAAGGTACGCTAGACTTAAGAAGACCACCACAAATTAAGATTGAGAACAAAACAGTTAAGCTGTGCGAACAGATTAAATACCTAGGAATAATCCTGGACAGAAAATTAAATTTCAAGCCACATCTAGAATATATTAAACAAAAGATAAGAAGATATGCGGCCCTCCTCGCTAGAGTCACTCGCAGGGACTGGGGACTCAGACGTACTACCCTGTCTTTGTACTACAAAGCTCTCTTCATCCCTGCCATCACATATGGCTCCCCTGTCTGGTACGCGAGGGCGGCACTAGAAGTGAATAAACGGATCCTCGAAACCATTCAGAGGACCATCCTCCTTACCATGTCGAGAGCAACTAGAACGACTAGCACGGCTGCCCTCCAAGTCCTGGTAGGAGTTCTACCCCTGGATCTCGAAGCTACCCGCTGTGGTCTGCTCTACCATCTTGCCAGAAACACATCGGCTACAATGTATGACCTCACCACTGACATCACTAATGACCGCAACTATGAGAAGAGAAGAATCACCGACCACCTCATCCAGATTTGGCAAAGGAGATGGAGCAACACAGAAAAAGGTGCAGTGACCAGAAGATTCCTCCCCACTGTCACCAAGCTGTACCCTAAGGCGCCAGTGTGGTTTCACCCTGGTCGAAATACCACCTTCCTCCTTACAGGACACGGCCCGTTTAAAGCTAAACTACACCAACTTGGTATCATAAATAACGCGGACTGTCCCTGTGGCAACCCGGAGTCCTGGAGACACTTAATGTTTGAGTGCGATTTGTATGACGACCTGCGACTACAGCTAATAACGTCAATCCAATATATCCCAGACAACCAAGAACCCAGACTGCTAGACACTCAAGAGGACTACAAGGCACTCAGTCAATATGCCCAGGATCTATTTTCTAGAAGGAAAACAATGATAGAAATATACCAAAGGCAACCCAACTAGAAAGAATGCAGGAGGTCAAACAGGTAAAAATAAAAAAATAAAAAATAAAAAAAAACACAAGCAAAAAACTCACCATACCACAGAAAGACAAGACTTTAGGATGATTTGAATGGCCTACTGTCGACCCAAAACTGCACTCCCTTGTGCGGTTTTTTTTTTTTTTTTTTTCTGGGGAGGGGGAGGGGGAGGGGGTATTTGCTCTTCTCCTCTCCTCGCCTCCCCATATTTTCACTCTGGTGGGGCATGGGCATGCCCCACTGAAAATGGGGGGTCACCTCTCTATCCGACCCCTCTTCTTCCTATTTCATCCCCCCAGTCTTCACCCTCCCCTCCCAACACTTTCTCTTGTACAGCGACTGCCCCACATGTCCAAATTTAAATCACATCAAATTTTGCCCGACCTTTTAGGCTCTCTAGAAATAGTTCTTTCAGCGTAAAATCCCACGCAGCGCTTTCTAAATGCAATTTTACTTAAACTGATAACTCCAACTTAGCGATAACTCCAACCTTTATTTTTGGTCCTCGTCACCGAAATCCCAGGAAAGTAAGTGGCAGGACCTGCCAGAGTATAATTAGTCTCTTGGTACACCCGGCCGGCGTCCCCGTCGCTAGGTATGGTAACGCCGGGTTCCACTGGGGGCCAGGCGGCCAACAGGCCGGATGAACAATGGGCACAACAAACTACATACCACATGAGCCATACATTAATTTTAAACCTCTGGCATAGACAGGGTACTGTCACTCGATACAAAGAACATACGCGGAGATGGGAGAAATCCCCGGAGCCGTCAGACCCTCAACATACCTATACCTATACGAACTGTGAGCTGGCAGACATGCACCTAGCGTATGGATTAGGAGAGTGCAAGGGACGAGCCGCTCAACGAATTTAGGGAGAACGCTTCCCAGACCGACATGTAACGGACCACCGTTTTTTTGCGCGTGTGCATCAAAATTTGTGCGATTATGGGTCATTTAGAGGTAACACGAGTAGGGCGGGCAGGCCATGGAAGAAAGTCCAGAATAATCCTACTACCAGAACACGTGCCGTTGCCTCTGCCTTAGGAGTGTCTCGTTGCAGTGTACAACGTGTCTGCCACCACGATTCTTTACACCCCTTTCATCTCCAAAGGATTCAGTTACTGCTCCTCCACGATCATCCTGCACGTGTGGCTTTTGCGCAGTGGTGTCTCCAAGAAAGTGTTCAACAAGATTTGAATTTTCCAGCCTAAGTTTTTTGACAGATCAGGCTTATTTCATTCGGGAAGGCTTATTCAATCAGCAAAATGCTCATGTGTAGGCTCACGACAACTCACACGGTGTGCGCCCCCTTGCGGCACAACATCGCTTCGCAATAAATATGTGGGCAGATTTGGTCCGTGACTGCTTAGTCGGTCCATACCATCCCGCATGAATCCCTCTAAATATCGGATCTTTCTTTAACAAGTTCTACCAGGGTTACTTGAGGATGTTCCAGCAAATGTGAGACGCAATATTTGGTTTCAACATGACGGGACGCCCATTATGGAAGGTGTGTTCGTGATCATTTGAACAGGCGTTTTGGGCGTCGGTGGATTGGCCGTGGTGGACCCGTTGCCAGGCATGGCCCCCACGCACACCTGATTTATGGAGCATTGATTTCTTTCTGTGGCGGGGGGCCCTCAAATCTATCGTGTAGGTGCAAAGTGTAAAGTGTATTGATGTCTAACGGCACCAGGGGTTTCCCCCATCTCCGCGATGCTTTCATTGTGGGTGTACCAGTTCACTGGGTAGGCCAGAGATTTAAAAGTGAGTGGATTTTGTTCATGTGTAGTGTTGTGTATCCTTGTTCATCTGGCCGTGTAGCCGCTGGACCCCTACTGAGGCCCAACGTTGCCCAAACTTGGCCTCGTGGAGGCAGACAAGGTACACAATGAAATTTTACTCTGGCAGGTCCTGCCACCTTCTTTCCTGCGATTTCAGTGTCTAGGGCCTTAAAAAAAAAAACACTCAGTAGGGGTGAGTGATAGAATTAGGAAAGCC
The DNA here is from genome assembly GCF_048544385.1 of Mastigoproctus giganteus. Classification (NCBI taxonomy): domain Eukaryota; kingdom Metazoa; phylum Arthropoda; class Arachnida; order Uropygi; family Thelyphonidae; genus Mastigoproctus; species Mastigoproctus giganteus. The sequence continues at coordinate 80,917,950 of NC_143588.1, forward strand.
AATTGAGGTTTAATTTGGACGAAGTTAAGTTTTTGCAGTTTGTGTGGGGCTTTACGCTAGCGTATTAAATAGAGTAGGGGGAGACTGAAGGCTGAGGGAAAAGACAGAAGTATGGGGACAATAGAGGACCCCAGGATTTTCAGTGAGGCAGGTCCAAGCCCCACCAGGAGAAGAATAAGGGTTGGCAGGGGTGGAGGGGACACAACACTGTCTCTCCCTCCCCAGCAGGCGGGGAGGGGGGAGACAGATCTACTTCTAGCATGAAGTAGATCAAGGAAATACAGTGGATGTATCAAGGCATTGAGATTAGCGACTATCATGTTAGCAATCGATCTGTTTGTGCCACAGTAGCAAAACGTCAACATGCTCATCAACAGTTGTTCAAGTAATCCCCAAAAAGAAAACTCATAATGCACAAATTCATTAGAAACATTAGGTAGACTGCAAAATTTGACGGGGACACCAGTTGGCGATAGGAAAGTGGAATGTAGATCTCACCAGTCCTGATCGAATACTATACGAGTATGATTTATAACTTGTAAATGAGTTCAGGGGGGGCACTAAAACTAATTACAAGGACGATATGTAGAGAGCTGTACGGATTCGGATTCTGCAGAAGAACTGGAGTACACGTACCAAACATCACAGCAGGGAATGCACAGCGCTGTCTTATCTGATAAAGAACCCATCAGAATTGGTTCATGGAACTTTCGAAGACTGTGTGAGGAGTAACAAATCGCGGTACATGGTTTTCCATTCTGCCATGCTGGATATGGCGGATACCTGCATTAAATTATTTCTCAGTGCCATCCCAACTGTGTAGTGTAACAGAGGTGCTGCCATTGTCTGGGAGTTTCTCGTGGTTTTAGCTTGGACCATTGGTTGCTGTTCCTGGAACAATGAATGCCACGCAATACATTGATAATTTGGGCAATTCTGCTGTTCCTATGCTGTGGCAGCAATGTGGGGGAGGCCTTTTCAGTTTCAGTATGCTCACGACAGCGAACTGAACATCTTTCAGATTGCATTGTGTTTCATACATTACATCCTCTATTGCGATCACTGTTTTTATTTTCTTTAGTAAAACGAACAGAGCAGAATAATGAATTATGTAATGAGTGGATGTGTTTCTAAGGAGGGCAATTTTCCTTCATTGTGAACCAATAAATGATTTTTAAGACTAAACGAGTAAGCAAATGCATTATGACATATTTGACAAGAAAATGGTTTCTCCTTGGTGTGAACCTATAAATGTCTTTTGAAAGCACCAGACATTGAAAATGCCTTGTGACATATACCACAAGAGTAGGGTTTCTCGCGACTGTGAACCGTTAAATGAGCTTTTAGAGTACTTCCTTGTGTAAACGACTTTCCACATATTTCACAAATGAAAGGTTTTACACCACTGTGAACTGATAAATGTTTCTTCAAACTACCTTTTTGTGAAAAGGCCTTTGCACATATTTCGCAGCTGTGGGGTTTCTGCTGACTGTGAAGCAATGCGTGTGCTTTTCTATACTGTTCAATTATTTCATATTGGTTAATGAAATGTTGCACACCTTTAACTTGTGGCACATAATTTTCCTGTTTCTGCATTCACATATTCTGTTTCTATATTCACATAATTTTCTTCCGTTTCTGTGATATTCACATATTGAGGGGGACGATTTTCTTCTTGCAAAACAGCTTCTGCGTTACTTTCGTCAGCTAGCATTTTAAAATGTTGGCTTGTGAAAAAAAAGTACCAATTATTCTCTTTAAAGCGAGACTAAACAAGTAGATGCTGAAGTTCAGTGTCTGCCACTTTTCATCATCCACTGGATTGTTAATTTGTTTCTCTTGATGAATCTGAAACAAAAAAGAGAAAAAAACATGTACATATATACACAACTACTTTAGACTTAATGTCTATTTTTTCTGTTTTAATGTTATGTTGTTATTGTAGTAGGGTCGCTGTGATCCTTTACGAACATAACGACTAAGGCCATAGTTCTTCGTGTATACTGTCTGTAAATTGCTGCGTTCTGTCGATTTTCTGTTTTTCGGAAGAAAAAACCATGGTACCCATCGCCTGAGACCGACTAACTCCGCCACGTTATGAAAAAGGGCCATAAAAATTCCTCACATCAATCACGGGACTGAAACTCAGGTCTTTTCCACCAGCTGTGGGGATCCGCCGGTTCTACCAACTGTGCTACCCACGAGGTGTTTTATTGGCAGAAGTAAAAGAACCCCCGTGCGTGTGATGACTGCTATTATTCGCAGAGTCTGAACCAAATTTTGAGCTACTGATTGTTTACGTGTTGGCTAGAACTCCTTCGAAAGCTAATAATATTTTTTTATTCTTCTTCTTGTCGCAGCAAAAGCCTTAGATTCCCTTACATCATTGTAGCTAATACTAAGTCCAGAAATTTTTTGGGGCTTGAACCAATATTTTTATCAGCTGTTATTGAGAAAAAATCGGGAGATTTTTTTAAAATCAAAATCTTTCTTTGAACACCAGTGTAGTCAATATATTATCCAGGCAACTCAATGAGGTTGGCAGCATGTTTTAAGGCTTTAGGCGCATATTGAGCTGTATACACATATTTGCACGTGTTCTGAGGTCAATTTGCTGTTTTTCTGGAGGAGGGAAAACCCAAGTGCTCTGGAGAAAAAACCATTCTACCCTTGCTTAACACCGACTAGCTCAGCCACGTGAAAAAGATCCATAAAAATTCCTCGTCATTGACGGAGGTTCGAACTTGGGTCTTTTCCACTCGGTGTGGGATGGAGTTAATAATTGAGCTACCCATGAGGACACCTAGCAGGAATGAAAGATATCGCCCCTATGCCCTTGGTTAAAAATAGAAAAAGTGAATAAAGCAGGAAATTATCATTGCTTCCGTTTTCAATCTGATCATCTCTTTTCCAACTTATAAACAAGGCATGTGGGGATATTCATTATATTACGGAATAAAATCAAAATGTTACCCAGATATCATTGTGGGTATAGAACAGTGGTTCCCAAACTGTGCACCACGGCACCCCAGCGAATTCAGAGAGAACCGGATATTTTAAACTTTCGAAGGAAACACAGCGATGCTCAATATGTCGGACATTGCGCGGACTACCAGCTCAAGCTACATGTTCAACATTACAGTACTTAAGTTGTTTGGACCTACCTACTTAACAGCTAGTGATTAAAGCTAGTGAAAAGTGTGAATTAAGCACGAGTGAAGAAGTTAAACAGGTGATTGCAACGAATTTTAAATCCGAACTTAAACAGATTAAAATCAAATCTATCACAAAGGTTAGAGAAAAAGGCGTTGCAATTGAAACTGCCACTGACGAAGACATTACTAAATTAAAGAACTGGCCGAAATTTGGGGAACACAAATTAATTGTAGACTCGCCCCGAAAACTAAACCCGACTGTGACTTCTATGACATACAAAAAGATATGTCAGTGCTCACAGCATTCTCAACAAATTGAGCCTTATCTAAACTTCCTTGAGACAGCTTTAATTAGGTTATCAGGCAAAAAGATAGTTATAATGACCGACGCAAATGCTTCTTCCAGTATGTGGAACAGTCCCATAACGAATAATAAAGGTGACTTGCTGGAGGAATTCATAATAACTAACGGATTGATTGTCTGGAACTCCACCGGGCATCTGCCCACTTACTCATCCCCTTCTGGTCAGTCTTACATAGATGTCACTCTGTCGAATGCAACATTCGGGAGATGCATAGAAAATTGGACTGTTCACTCCTCTTGGTCGGTAAGCGACCACAATGTAATAACCTTTGACATAATATCTAATGAAAACGCAGCAGCTCTGAGAGGCACTCATGACTTCCCCAGATACAAAACTCGACAAATCAATTGAAATCCTTTTGAGAAACTACCTAAGCAAAAATTTACGGATGAAAAACTGAAAACTCTGACAGATCTTACTTTGGACCAGCATCTAAAAGAATTGATGGCAATCATCACCGAAATATGCGACGAGACGATTAAGAAGAAACAGAGAAGAGAAAATTCGATTCCTTGGTGGTCCCAGAACCTTTCTTCTCTAAGAAATCATACAAAGAGCGCAAGACGAGATGTTCAGAGAGCTAGGAGGGATGGTAGACCTGAAGATGAGATAAACCGATTGAATGAAATATACAAAAACGCGAGAAGGACATATTTCAACAATATTTACAAAGAAAAACGCTCCGCTTGGGAACGCTTAGTTAAACAAACTATGGACCAGGAGCCCTGGGGCTTGATCTACAAGCTGACTCTAGACAAAATTCAATCGGGGGAAATATTCTCCCCTGTACTTAGACCTGATAACTCCGAACCTCTGACATGGGCCGAGACTATGGAAACAATTTTGGATGAATTGATTATGCAGGATGAAACTGTACCAGAAAGTCCGGTACAAAAAGGCATTCGTTTAGAACATCTTTTCTACGTAGGCCAAAGCCATTAAGATGATTTTGACGGACATGAGGTAGGTCTTGCTGTTGCGACTTTGCATGATGGCAAATGCCCTGGACTGGACCTATTAGAATTTACCATGGTTAAAAGAATCTGGAGCACCTGTCCCCAAGTGATGATGAACCTTTTTAATGCCTGCCTACAAATGGATCCTTCCCCTCTCCTTGGAAAAAAGCAAATCTTAAAATACTCATTAAGAATCCCAACAAAACAGCAAATCAGGCAAATTCATATCGCCCAATCGCTCTACTTCCGGTCTTTTTCGGAAAAATAGTTGAGAAGCTGATTGTAGCGAGATTCCAAAAGCACTATAGAGAAAGAAACCTAAACCACAAATATCAGTTTGGCTTCACTGCTGCGATGTCTACAGCGGATGTCATTAACGTAGCTATTAATAACGTTACAGCCTCCAATGAAAAGTATGTCCTCGGCCTGCTTGTGGACTTCAAAGGGGCCTTTGACACTGTTTGGTGGCAAAGTGTCCTGCAGAGGTTCCGAGAGGCCGGGCTCTCCGTGCCTATTTATCGTCTCATCACGGATTATTTCCAGAATCGCTCACTTGTGGTCTCCAGTGGATCGTGCTCTGTTGCGAGACCTGTGACTCGCGGTTGCCCTCAGGGATCAGTTCTCGGACCAGTATGCTGGAACGTTGTTCTTGATGGGTGGCTGGCTACCGAACATAATTACACTACTAAGATCGCTTACGCAGACGATTTAATTATCCTTGTTTCTGGAAACTCAAGACTACAACTTGAAATCCGTGCTAATGAAGTCCTATCAGACCTAGATGAGTGTTGTTGTACATATAAATTAACGCTCCGCGTTAATTTATGTGTACAACACCACTTTTGTTTTGTTTTGTGGGCGGTGTCCCAAAAGAAAACAAATTATTCTCAAAGGTAAATTAGACCGAAATAGACCTCCGAGTATTAAGATTAAAGAACAATCAATAGAATTAGTTAACGCGTACAAATACCTAGGAATTATGTTAGATAACAAACTTCAATTCATTACCCATGCTAAATATGTACTAAGCAAAATGAAGACTTTGACAGGCAAAATAATCCGAATTACCAAAGGTTCTTGGGGTCTGAAACCCTCCAATCTCAAGCTATACTACAAATGTATATTTATTCCTATTGTCTGTTATGCTGCGGGCACTTGGGGCCCCAGTATACGCAGAGTCACGGTGCAAAAAATCTTGACTCAAGCCCAGCGCTTCTTCCTGATTGCAACTTCAAGAGCTTGTTGCACAATTTCAACGTCGGCACTACAGGTAATCAACGGTAAACTACGATTCAAATACGAAGTGCTGTACAATTACTTTCAGTATTGTAGAAGGAAGGGTATTGCGGCACAGTTCAACCAGTTTTCTGTTAACCTGGACGTGCCAGTGAAAGAAGGCAACGCTAGATTAAGAAACCAGTTCCTCCAGGAATGGTAAAACGAATGGACTAATGCCAACACTGGAAGAATTACTACCCTTGTTATACCTAAAGTTGCTGAATTTGGCAAAACACACTGGTCCTGGTATAACCCGGGTCTTCACCTAACTTTCCTTCTATCAGGGCATGGCAGCCTAAACTCAAAATTATTTACTCTGGGTTTGGCTGCGTCTCCTCTTTGTAAATGTGGTTCAGAGGACACAGTCCAACATATAATCTTAGAATGTCTATATTATGTAGACATTCGATTTGAATTTCAGGCATTGACCGAAGTTTACGATGTAAATAACTTCACCAAGTTTTTAGAAGGTAAATAAAATTATCAGGCACTGTGGCTAACTTCGCAGACAAGGCTTTCCGCAGAAGGAAAGGACTTGCCGACTGAGAATAGTTATGTAATAAGTGTGTAATCAATGGGTGGTAATCAATGGGTGCTGCTCTTCGTGGACTAATGTTATTAGTGGAGTCCCACAGTGTTCGGTGTTAGGTCCACTGTTGTTTTGTATATTTATCAATGATATTGATGAAGGTATATCAGGCTTAATGTCAAAGTTTGCAGATGATACAAAGGTTGGCAGGGTTGTTAATGACAGTAATGGCAGTGTGCTACTGCAACAGGATCTAGATAATTTGGACAGATGGGCTAAGAAGTGGCAACTGAAGTTTAACCTTGACAAATGCAAAGTACTGCAAAGTACCCCAGAGAAACGTACCAATTGTGTGGTAGTACACTTAAGGTGGTAGAAAATGAAAAAGACCTGGGAGTAATTGTGCAGTCAGATATGAAGTTCTCTGAGCAGTGTAGACAGGCTGCCAGGGCAGGTCATGGGGTTTTGTCAACGATACATAGGAATTTTGCTAGCAGGGAAAAGGAGGTGATTTTCCGTCTGTTTAAGGCAATGGTCAGGCCACGCCTTGAGTACTGCATACAGGTCTGGAGGCCTCATTTTAGGAAGGATGTAGATTTATTTCAGCGTGTACAGAGAAGGGCAACAAGATTGGTGAGGGGAATGAAGGGATTCTCTTACGAAGAGAGGCTTAAGTTCTGCAAATTGCAGTGGCTGGAGACTAGGCACCTGCGCTGTGATCTGGTTGAGGTATACAAGGCCTTGAATGGGTTGAGCACGCTGAATTCTGATGGGATCCTTCCACTTGTTCAGATTACGAACCTAAGGGGCCATAAATTCAAATTAAGAAAGGACAGATGTAGGATAGATGTGCAGAAATTTGCCTTTAGCCAGCGGGTGGTTAATTGCTGGAACAAACTTCCATCTGTCGTTGTGGAAGTTGATAGGTTGAATAAATTTAAGGAGGAACTGGACAGGCATTTGGAGGGAATGTTGTGATTTTTTTTTTTTTTGGCTGATGCTGCATAAGCTCATACATTTGCTTTCTTTCATCACGTGACACTACTACTACTACAATTCGATAAACACTGGAGTAAAATAGCGCACGCCCGTGCAATAGAAAGTGAATAACGTGCCTCACTCTCACTTCATTGCACTTATCCGTTGTATTTAAATCAGTTGAAAAAAAGACAGTTTCAGTGTAATTGCAGTTTTATTTATTAAAAAACTAGAAGCGTAGTCCGCCTTATTGTTAATGATTTTTTTGAGATGGAGTCGTCCAGAAGTGAATTTAGAATTATGGGAAAAACATGTCATTACGTATACAGAAAGAAATTTTGACTTTGAATTTGTTAGTTTACTGGGAAAAGGTTCTTTCGGTTCAGTAATTGAAGCAAAAAGAGATGATATTCACTACGCTTGCAAAATAGTGTGTAGGCCGAGATACGGAGAACTGAATTTATGGCAATCTCTCAGTCATTATGGAATACTTCCATTAATAGAAAACATTGTGGGGGGGTAATTTTATTCCTTCTATTCATATATTTTATATATATATATATTTTTTTATAGACATTTTTTTAATCTATCCCTTAGCTATTTCTTTCCCCCTTTTCCTTGGAACCACAAAGGCTGTTGTTTTTTTTATTTCATTCCTTTAAACAGGGGGGGTCCTCACTTCCCTTCCAAGGCCCACATGCTACCTGCTGCGTAATATATTATTTCCATTTATTTTTATCTTGTCTGAGTATCAGAAGATCCAAGTACGCGAGGACTTATTTTGTTATATTTTCTTTATTCTAGCTTCCCTAGCTTGGATAGTTCGTACTACTAATTATTGCTCTGAGGGGTCAGTCTATTAAGACGAAACATGGGATATTAACATAACAAGGATTTATTTATCATTTGTACAAGAATTATTTACACATTTATAATTATTCATAATATCAAAATTTTACGACACAGTAATTATCATCATACATGAAATGGTGTCCTCCCTTAATTACTCTCCTTAAACAATCCATAAACTCCCACTATGTTTCAATAAAAATCTAAAATTTCTATCCTATACACTTTTATATGGTCAAATATATATTTATCCTTTTTCAACATATTCTGAATAACACCAATAATTTTTTTTTTTTACTCTTTCTTACATACGTTTAGGAGGAAATTTCTATCGAATACAATTAACTCCGTTAATAGCAATTAGACAATTCCTGAAACCCACTGTTTTACTTTTAACACATTTCTTTAAAATTTCTCATCAATACCTCTAGTCACAGATGAGTAACATTCACTCACTCTCTCCCTATTTCTATTATATCATATTCCTATCTTTACAAATTAGTATTCTTCACGTTACAATACTTCTAAAACTGTCCTGTCCAATTTTCTCCCATGGATTTCTTTACAACCCCGTTCTCGTTAGTAACATTCACTAAGCTGACTTACTTGGTATCTTTCTCTACCACCTGGGTGAGTTTCCGATCCTTCAGGTCTTCCTTCGATTTCTTCCCTGATCTGCTGGGCTTACGGCTCTTTTCTGTCTCCACGTTGACTTTCCCACACTCAGGACTTCCTCCAGGTCATTCTGCCTTTCACTATTAGTTTTCCCACTATACTATCATTTTTCGGAACATTCTATATGCGTTTCCCGCACTCCCAAAAAAAAAATTATCTTTCCGCCACTCTCACGCCTCTCCGGGATTCTCCTCCGGATCTTTCCCTTCCAGGCTTTGGGACTCTGACTTTTGGGCTCTGGCTCCCTCTTCTTCCTTGCATCAGAGTTTTTGTTTCCAACTCTCCCTTATTTTTCGTCCAATCAATGCTTTCTCTCACTATTCATCTTTAACTTCATTTGCTCATTTTTTCTTTCGCGTCGTCCCGACCCGCGTCTGGTAGGTCGAGCTCCCTTTTTTGGGTTGACAACATCCGGGCTCTAACCAATCTCAAGAACTATCCTTGGGATGCCCGCTACCACTTACCTCTTCCGTCACGCTTCCCTTCAAGACACCGCCTGTGAAATTTGTGAGTGCTTCCCATGTCGGCCTGTTTGTACTTTGTTTATGGTGCGCTCTCTGATCTGGAGTCTTCCTTTTCTGATGGAGTCCGAAACTGTTCTTGGATGTGGGCGTTCTTTTGTCCCCCTGTTACTGTAAGTTTGCCACACCTCTTTCTTGTACACACGGACTGCATCAAACTGGCCTTCCCATTGTGTTTACCGTTTGGTCAGCGCCCCCCCTGCTGTTAAGCTAATCTCTCAGTTTCGAAGAGTAAACAGACCAGCAATTCTGCTGAGTGCTTGACTGTTTTTAACACCTAGTTATTTATTAAAATTTGATCATTTATAAATTCCTAAAAATAAGTGTAAGAATAGTTCTTACAACATTAAGCTGCCCAGGTCATGTATTTTTCTAACTCAATTGATGATCGAAACCCTCAGAGATGGAGTTAAAAATAAGAAATTCAGGAATTTGCCATTCTAAAAGACCGCTCTTATCTTATCTTCAGGATGTTCTCCATGAAATAAACTACCAATATCTGCTGAAGAAGCTATCGGAGATCATTTTTTCAAAGCAGGTAAGGTAAACGACAAATACTGTATATAAAGAATGTTTAAATTTAAATTTATTTATTATAAATGTGTTACTTTGTACAATTATTTAATTAAATTATTAAGTTTTTAAATTTATTTATTATAAATGTGTTAATTTTTAAAATTATTTAATTAAATTATTAAGATTTTAGATAACATATAATTTTTCAAATATAAAAATAATAATAAATTTTTCAATTATTAAAATATTAAATTTAAATATACATTAACTAATTGTAAAGAGTTCTTCTTTAGCCTTTGTTAGCCCTCATGCAGTACAGTTATTACAATCGCGTCCACCACTCAACGGGTTTGAAAAAGACCTGAATTCGAGTCCCGTCGGGGATGTGAAGAATTTTTTTGAGCCTTTTTCAAAACGTGGCTGAGTTATTCGGTCTCAGGAGTTGGCAGCATGGTTTTTTTCTCCCGAAACTCGGATTTGGAGTTGGGGGTTATTCTCTACATTCCTTAAGTTAGACTAGAACTTTTCGGGGCATCATGTTCACAGGAAGAGAGTTACAATTAATCCGAAACTTTTTTTCTTTCCTTATGTTGTAGTATTTGTTCTTCACGCATGCGTATAAGTGACCAATCGTCGGACAATAGGAATGGCCTACGGATATTGATTGAAGTTTCATGTAGTTTCATCTCTAAGGTTTCTGCAATGAATAGTTTGTAGTAGTTGTGTTGAATATTTATAATTTTTGTTTCAGTTCACTTATACGCATGCGTGAAGAACAAATACTACAACATAAGGAAAGAAAAAAGTTTCGGATTAATTGTGAGTAACTCTCTTCCTGTGAACATGATGCCCCGAAAAGTTCTAGTCTAACTTAAGGAATGTAGAGAATAATCCCCAACTCCAAATCCGAGTTTCGGATTTGGAAACTCGGATTTGGAGTTGGGGATATCATTAAATTACATTTTTATTGCCAATTTCTTTATCTAAATTAGTAATGCTATGAGCATAAAGGATAGTATAATAAACTGTAGTTAACAAGATAAAAATGTACCAAATTTTAAATATGTTTTAAAGGTACTGGCTAATGGAAGTAAATAATACTTCCTAAAATGTTATATATCCTGTTATATATCCTGTACTGTGTTTTGTTCTGTCGTTGTGTCTCTGGCTGCTTGGTTGCAGGGCTCCTAGGGGATTCCTACGTTGCCCGCCACAACCACTGGGAGGTGAGCCAGGCTGCCCGTTATACTCTGGCTGGTCTATGCCAGGGTCGCCTGAGCTTTCTGACAGAGACCAAGTAAAAAAAAAAAAAACTTTTTGTTGAAGAGAGCACGCTAGGAATTAGAGTAAGAGTAGAGTGGGTCAGAATGTAGGGTAATGAACAGAGATGGACCAAGGGGAAGGATACACACGGTGATTTAAGGCGAAGTGGGGGAGAGAGTAAAGAGAATTAAAGTCACAGGGACGGGTGCCCCTGTATGAGCGCGATTGGCGTTGCGCTCTGAAGGGATGTCCCACACTCAGCAGAGTGGCAGCAGCATAGATCCCGCACCCACAACAGGGTACCAGCATAATCCTACCCCAGAGTGGGGTTTGCATGATAGCTTTGGTTGCTATAATTTCCTGCACACTAGGAATTAGAGTAAGATGTGGGTAATGCATTTATTCTACCCCTGTTGAGGTTTGCAATGCTGGTGGAATGTTCCGGTCAGACCTGTCATGGGTGTGACAAACCCGTCTGGTGTTAATAACTGCTTGTGCAGATCGTGTGAAGGCTGCATAAGATGTTTCATCGTTTATGAGGATGTGTTCCTGTTGGTAGGGATTGGATTGTATCTCGGTGAAGTGTCGTAGGCGGTAATCATTATATGAGGGGCACTCGTACATGACAAGGACCAGAGGACTCTTCATCTCCACAGTGGCAGTAAGGATTCTTTTCGATACCGAGCGCTGTTAACTTTTGCTGGAATGGGCCGGTCCCAGTAAGCAGAAAGGTTGCCTGCAGTCCAGGTGAATACGAGGGAGAAGGCTTGGGATAGGTAAGGGCAATTGTGGGGAAGAATTTCTTAGTTATTTCTCCTTTATTTGTTGCATTCCAGGACTCCTGCCATACACACCGCAGGTGGCTGGCGACACGCCTTTTTTCTTGCTTATGGTCATTTGTGACGTCCAGATGCAGATCCAGTAGTTGGTTTCTTAATTCAAAAATTTTAATTTCCAAAAGAACTTCTGTAGAAAACGTTCTTTCAATATCAGCCAACAGATATTCGATCCATTTTAAATTATATTTAAAATAGACCGAATCTCCACATTATTTGATGCATCTGCCCTGCCGATTTTCTAAGCTCTGGTGGTGTGTGGAGGATTGCGTCACCTGACATACCCTTTTCCACATCGTGCTATTTAGTAACCATGTAGTGGAGCACAACTTGCCTTCACCATCGAGACATTTCACAAAAACAACAACAGTTATGAAACCACTTGACATTTATTTCACGCTCACTTTAACTTTAAGATCTTGTTAAGATCCTGTTCCGTCTGCTCATGCCTTTTATGTACCCGTTCCAAATCATGGCTATTTAGTTTCGAAGAAATTCCTTCTGCTCTCAAAAGGAGAGCAGAAGGATTACATTCGTAATCCACTTCCTGGTGGATTACAAATCGTCCGCAGGCAAGAAAACACCGCAATTGATGGGACAGCCCTGATATGGATCCTAAAGGGTTCTGTCCGTCTGCTTGCACATCCTCCTTCTTGAGAATTTTTTGGATCTAGAATTCCGAAAAAGTAGTGGTAGTTTTAGAAGTAGTTCAATACTAGTGTAACTCGCTGTGCACGCAAAGCTGTCCTGTTATTATGCCCATAACAGGACAGCTTTGCCTGCACAACGAGTTACACTGGTATTGAACTACTTTAAAAAGTTTTTCTGAATTGCAACTATGCTCCTAAAATCCTACTACAAGAACAAGACGAAAGCCTTTGTTATTATGCTGCTTGCTGGTCGTTTACTTTAAATAAACACCAAAACTCGAATCTTCTCTAAATAAATTTAAGGAGGAACTGGACAAACATTTAGAGGGAACTGTTTTGTAAATTTTTTTTTTTTTTTTTTTTGGCGGATTCTGCATAAGCTGCTTTCTTGCATCACATGCAAGAACTACTACTAATTCCTTGATGACAGTGCAGAAACGCATTCCAAAGGCTGCACCAATGAGATGGAGTCCTAACTGAAAACTAGTACAAACTATTTTACACTACCATAGTGACCTTTACGAACTTTTCAAGAGCATTAACAGAAATTCTTTATTGTGCGATTCAGATACTTCATTGAGATGCAATGAATTTTATAATTGGTTAACGCAACATTCAGCATACTTTCTTCTTATGGTTTATGATAAAATTTTCATTAAAACTGACTTTCATTAAAAACTTCATTAAAACTTTAATATCTTACAAAATAAAATTATAGATATTCCATATATATGAGAAGTTTGAAGAATGTTGCAAAGAAAATAATTTGAATGAATCAAAATGTGGTACAAAACGTCCAATTAAAGAAGAAAGAGAAAGAATATTCTGTCTAATATTGAATGATATCTTAAAACATATGAAAGCAAGATACAGTGAGTTTAAAAATTTATGATTTATTTCGTTAGTCAATACTAAAATATTTCAAAAACTAGCTTGTCAAATTGATACGGATGCATTAGAAAGTTTAGAAAAGAATTATGGTGATGTCTTCGATGTCATAAGACTCAAAACTGATATAGCTGGAATTTGTAATGCATTCTAGGATGAATAAATTCAAAATTTGCTCGCTTTCGTGTTTCAAAATGAACTTGAACAAACATTCCCTGAAGCGGTGAAGCTGCTGCAATTGATTTTAACAATTCCAGCTAAAACAGTTTCTGTTGAGAGGTCATTTTTAGCTTTGAAAAGAATCAAAAGCCTCGTGTTCATTCGTGTACTTCGTGTTCACTTGCTACTATATGGCTAATAATAATAATTATAATAATAATCCTGTTGTCTGTAGATTACTCACACTCTCATTGTACCTTTGCTTCCAACTTACTCACACCACACAGATTCAATGTTGAAAGATGTACTTTCAGACTCATCTATATCTCTTTTTGCAATCAAGCTGCTTTTGAAAAGGAGAATAACATCATCACCCCTTCTTTCTTCCCTATCTTTTCTAAATAAATAATATAAATACTATAATGGAACTTGTGATCCCCAATTTTCAGGTGGCACCACATTTCTGTTAGCCCTATTATGTCAGCATTACTTGTCCTAAACAGGAGTTTAAATTCAGCCTTTTTATTTGACAACCCTTTGTATTTGTACAACTTTTATTTGTACAACTATATCAAAAGGTGATATAGTTGTACACGTTGGCACTAATGATATTAAGAGAAGGAGACCGATGAATTACTTAACAAGTACAAGTCACTGTTGAAAAAAAGCCACGAATCAGGGTTGAATTTGGAAGTGTCTGCAATTCTGGAATTTTTAGTGCGCGGAACATCGAAGATTGAACTCTTGGAGATATAAACACACGCGAAAAATAATAGAAAAATAGTAAAGGGAAGTGAGTTATTTGAGGCCCAGATTAGCCTCGACAGAAACAAAAGATAAAATAAAAACGGAAATTATCTTCGACCTCCACCGCAAATGTTGCCCTCCTATTAATTTCGTACTTTCAGTTATGTGCACGCCGATGTCCACAAAATCTCTTAAATATCCGGTTTGTATCGATAAATGGAATGCTTCTAGGAATGTTGCAAAGACTTCAGGGACATTGGCGGGTTTAGAATTTAATTTTTCACCTCTTAAATTGTTTAAACATTGCAAAAGCTATTAACCACCGGTTTTAAGTTTTTCTTCCACTTCCATCGTAAACGGGTTTTCGTTAATCATGACTTGTTTTTGCCAGTTCAATTTTGTTTTTCGGTAATGTAATCTGAAAGAGATATTTTGATCCATTCTTCCTTCAACGCAGAGGTCAGTTCAACAAGTGATAGCGGTCGACTGACTTGAACCGAAGCCGAAGATCTGAATTCATTCGAAAGCATCGAGAATTTTCCGCTCATTCCAAACAAAATCCTCCACTTAATTAAATGATTTCCATTCTATTTTACACAAATATGATGTGTCGTTTCATCCCACTGGTTTTTACATTCATTTATCTTTTCTCTCAAAAGAATGAAAGTAGAATTGTATGATCAAACTGGAGTAGAAAGCACTATTAATCTTGCAATCTTGTCACATATTGCGAATGTAAGGCAAAAATCTTTTGCACAATCTTGGGAATTGTCCCGCTTACTATTTCACATCTGCAATGTTAGTACAGTTTTTGGGAATATTCAACTTGTCGCTGGGTAAAATGTAAATAAATAAACGACACGCTTGCATTACTAATTTAGATAAAGAAATTGGCAATAAAAATGTGAATTAATGATATCCACAAAGATTGTGAGGAATTGCGAAAATCTTTCTGGATCAGTGTAGCGTATTATCAAACATCGCTTTCGTATCTATTCAGTTATTTGTTTTAATAATAACTGTGATCTGAAAAAAAGCTTGATATTACTAGAAAAGGATATTACGTGGGATTTTTCTAATGTAGTTAAAGTTGAAATATTCGGTGTTGTTTGAAATTTTTGTGAAATTTTTAGAAACAGCTCAAATTGATCCAGATTCAAACAATGAAAAAACTGGTGACTTGACTTTACAAATATCAGACACAACACATCCGCCATCTGTGTATTAAAAACGAAAGATAATGGGTTATTAACCATAAAAAATCCCTTGTATTATGGCATTATGATGTGGTCTAAACCTATTGAAATCACCATTCCTATTATGGGTGATTTCAATTTGCCTTTAATTGATTGGAGTAAAAGGGTAGGAAACTCGACATGGGGAACAAAAGTTTTAAACCAACTACGACTGTTATTTGTAGTTTATAGCCCGAGTTCGAAAGAATATCCTAGGCCTCATCTTCACCCATGAATCAGATGACATAACAGGGCTGACAGTAGACGAACCAATAGCAGGAAGTGATCACGGAGTTCTACGGTGGATGATGAAGAGAGAGGTAAAAGGCAAAGGAATGGGTTTTAATTTTAGAAAAGGAAATTACGATGCTTTAAGGTACTACATGGCCTCTATTAACTGGGTAGATACCGCGCAGAGGACGAATATAATTAAACTGTGGTACGCTTTTAAAACATTAAAAAGGGAAAAAAACACATACACACACATAAATATACAGGCACGTATAATGTCCAATTGGCATAAATACAATGGCATTAAAATCCATTAGATTAAGACAAAAAGAATTGGAAGAGATCGAACGGCTGTCATCTGTTTTGGATAGAAAATCAAACAAAAAAACAAGTGTGCTCCCGATAGAAGCAAAAGTATTAGCAATATTTTATTATTCGTAGTTATTCGTAATAAAATACGTATTTTATTACGATTATTTATTGTTTTGGTTACAAATGTGTCTTGGGTGGTCGGCACCTAACCCTAGTTTTCCCTTAAGGCCTGTTGTTCATATTGTACGAGGGTTGCTAGGAACACAACTATCGTTCTGTACGAGGACTGACTGTGCTTTTATAAATATGTATATAATTTGCTTATAATTACATTTATGTTTTGTCACGTTTGAGCTTTCCATTATGGTGATTATTAGGAGTTTGGATTATCTGGACAAAAATGTTTGTTTCGCTGTCCATTATTCCATTATAAATGTCCTTTGTGGCCGCGTAGTCTGCACGATACATCGCCATCTACCACTCTTTCGGAGAGATGGGTGTTCATTGTCCGATTTTTTCGTAATAAATCGGCCAGTGAACACGCATTTTACAGATAAATGTATGTAACGGATATAAGCGACAAGGTCAGGTGCCATCGAAATGCCCTCGTGGATAACACATTTGGTAAAAATCACTTGTCCTCCTCACACCGGTTGGAAAAGATTTGAGTTCGAATACCGTCAATGAAGAGGAATTTTTAAGGGCCTTTTTCACAACTTGGCTGAATTAGTCGATCTCATGCGAAGGTAGCATGATTTTTATCCCGGAAACTCGGGTTTTTCGTCCAGCAAACGGAAAATCGACCACAGAAAACACGCAATTTACATACATTCTATACAGAGCAGTGCGGCGTAAGTTGCTTATGCGCCTAAAACTCTTCAACTAACCACCAACCAGTAATTGAAATAATTTGAAAAATTTTCAGTTTCCAGTCCTATAAACAAGATTGCCTGCTATGCAAATTCAAAACAGCCCAATTGTTGTCCCATTTTTGGTTTTTAAAAATTTTTTTTAATTATAGATATGACTAATTGTGTATTGTAAGAAAGCATTGACAGTCCGCAGTCGCGGAATATTTTTGGGCCACCAACCACGATCTTGATCCCAAACGTGACTTCAAAATAGTAGACCACTGACGACGCTTTCGCCACAGCCTATGGCGAGAATCACTTAACATATTAAACAATCCAAAGGCGATAAACCGCCACAAAGGCATACGCCTACATCCCCTCCTAGAGACAACCATTTTAATTCTGGATAAACACTGGAGTAAAACAGCGCACGCCCGTGCAACAACAACAGAAAATGAATAACGTGCCTCACTCTCAGCTCATTCCTCTTATCCGTTGTATTTAAATCAGATGAATCGTTAGTCTGAGTGAATAATTTATTCGTGTACCGTACTTAGAGTTTTATGAAAGACGCAAAGTTGCATTATTTTTTAAATCAGTAAATATGGTATCATCTGATTCATTAAATTTAAAAGTGTGGGAGAAATATGTCATTGGATATGTTAAAAGAAACATCGAATCGATCGAATCGTAGCAAGAGCAGCATTTATTATGCCATTGAAGCTTGGAGCCGTGAGAGATAGGGTTAAGAATTCATCCTTCAGGATTTCAGTACGTTTTCTTCAAGTTTATAAGCATATAAATTTTTAAAATACTGTATATAAATAATCTTTAAATTTAAATTTATTTTTTATGAACCTGTTACTTTGTAAAATTATTTAATTAAATTATTAAGTTTTTAAATTTATTTATTATAAATGTGTTAATTTTTAAAATTATTTAATTACATTATTAAGTTTTTAGATAACATATAATTTTTCAAATATAAAAATACATTTTTCAGTTATTAAAATATTAAATTTAAATATACATTAATTAATTGTAAATAGTTCTTCTTCACACTTTGTTAGCCCTCATGGAGTACAGTTAGTAGAATCGCGTCCATCTCTCAACGGCTGAAAAAGACCTGAATTCGACTCCCGTCGAGAATGTGAAGAATTTTTATGATCCTTTTTCAAAATGTGGCTGAGTTAGTCGGTCTCAGGAGTTGGCAGCATGGTTTTTTCTCCCGAAAACTCGGATTTTTCAATCAGAAAATCGGCCTCAGAACACGTAATTTACAGACAATATACAATCTCCCTTGATCAATGATGCTCCTAAAATCCTACTACAAGAACAACACCAAAGCCTTTGTTGTTATGCTCATTTCTGGTCTTTACTTTAAATAAACACTAAATATACTATTCTGACCATTTAATTCGCGGAATGGCAGCCTCACAGTACAACCATTCGAGTTTCAGTGAAGTGCCGTTAAGCGGCAGGGCAGTGCATATCCAAGAATTAGCTTACGCTGACACTGCAGTTTATAGCATGTCGTCTGCTAGTCCAATATCGACCTCAAAATGTTTTTTGTGTTCTTGAATTTGAAATCAGTTTTTGAATGTGAGACTGCCTAAAAATGGGGCATTCTTAGTTAACAAGGAACAATTTTCAAAAAATAAAATCAAACGAAACTTGCAAAGAATCCGAGACAGCTTCTGTCTTGAATTGAGGAGAATTGAGAACAGTGCAGATTTAATTTCTCGGACTTAATGAAAGAGGCCATTGGATATAGCTAGGCTCCTCTTATAATGTGACTCTTCTTATATACTTTTATATATATAAATTTATGTTTACACGTTCCCCATGTTTCTGGCTGTGATCCTGTTTGTGACATATAACTTAATTAAATTAATACAACATCATTTTCCCTCTAAGCTTTCAAATAGAAAAATTAAATTCGCACTACTACATCCTACTACCATTTTTCTCATCTCTCTCTTATTCATTAGCATAATAATATCCATTTAGCCATATTACTACTTTCTTTGTCCCTTCTTGATTATTTATCATGAAATACAAACTTACAGTACTTTGTTTTCGCCACCTGCAGTGTTGATGAGACAAGAATAGCGTTCCATCTGCCATTATGACAGTGTGCTACTACAACAGGTTCTAGAAAAGTTAGGTAGATGGGCTGAGCAGTGCAGACATGTGCCAGAGCAGCTCAAGGGATCTTGTTAATGATAGCAGGGAAAAGGAGTCATTATCCCTTTGTATAAGGCAATGGTCAGGCCACATCTTCGGTACTGCTTACAGGTCTGGAGGCCTCATTTTAAGAAGTAAATTGGTTGAGCGTGTACAGAGAAGGGAAACAAGATTGGTGAGGGGAATGAAGGGATCTTCTTCCAACAGAAGAATAAGTTCTGCAAATTGCAGTGGCTGGAGACTAGGCACCTGCGCGGTGACCTGATTGAGGTGTATAAGGCCTTGAATGGGTTGAGCACGCTGAATTCTGATGGCATTCTTCCACTCCGTTGTGGAAGTTGATAGGTTAAATAAATTCAAGGAGGAAGTGGACAAACGTTTAGAGGAAATGGATGTGTGAAATTTTTTTTTTAAATTTTTTTTGGTTGATGCTGCATAAGCTTTCTTTCTTGCATCAAATGCCTCTACTAATGCTAATGTTAAGTTGTTCAATACCCCTGCAACTCTTTGTGTGGGCAGAGTTGTCCTGTTATGAGAATAAAGGATTGAATAATAAACAAAATACAAATATGCTAAATTTTAAATGAGTTTTAGGGGTACTGGATAATGTAAGTAAATAATACTACCTTGAATGTTATATATCCGTTGAGTGTTTCTAAAAATAATTGTAAACATTTATAAAGTTATTAATTTCCATTGTACATATACGAAAATTTACAGGGTGTCTCAAAAATATTGGTTGAAACGTTTAGGGGAGGTAGGTAACATCTAAAGGAATGTGAATCGCATAGGAACCCATAACCGGAAACGTCACGGGAAAGTAGTAGCAGAGGCACAAGAAGCAGAAATGACACAAGACAGTAATTAGTGGCAAACATTTATTTGACATAATATTAACAATGGAGTACGAGATGGATGCTCGAATGATGTTACAACAGATACTCGAAGGTTCCACCCTGAGACGCGATGCACGTGTGACACCGACCCAGCATGGATTGGCGGACACGGTCGAACACACCTTGAGTTTCTTTGATAGCAGCAGCGCAGACGAGTCTCGACACGAGATCCATTTCCGCCTGCACAGACGATTCGTACACGATAGACTGAGGGCCCCCCACAGAAAGAAATCAAGGCTGGATAAATCAGGTGACCGTGGGGGCCAGGCAACGGGTCCACCACGACCAATCCATCAAAGCCCAAAACGCCTGTTCAAATGGTCACGAACACACCTTCCGTAATGGGCAGGCGCCCCGTCATGTCGAAACCAAATGTTGCGTCTCACATTTGCTGGAACATCGTCAAGGAACCCTGGTAGAACTTGTTCAAGAAAGATCCGATATTTAGCGCAGTTCATGCGTGATGGTAACATGTATGGGCCGACTAAGCAGTCACCGACCATACATGCGCACACATTTATTGCAAAGCGATGTTCTACCGCTTGGGGGCGCACACCGTGTGGGTCCTCTGCTAATCCATACACTAGGTGCATGTCTACCCAGCTCACAGTTCGTATATCGATGCATGCTCTGTGTTTACGAAACACAGAGGTTTACGAAAATTCGGCTAAATTGATTGACAATATGTGTAGTCTTAATGCTAAATCAGAGCTTAAAGTACGCAGTCAGAACGGAGGCAAACGACAAAAATATCAGGACATCTTCAATGATGCAGATGACGATGTCAGAATTAGATTTGTTCGCACAGCCGGCTATTAATCTGTGCATCGAACGGTCTTCCTACGTATCCTACTTTAGTCATCAAAGACCAATACTTTCAGTAAGCGATATTTAATTATTATTATCCATGAATTTTATTAATATCTGAAAATTGAAACGTTTTTAACACCTGCCGATGACTCGTAAATGTAAAACAGATTAAATATGTTACCTGCAGGATACAGTAATACAAAATAATTTTAATTTTTTTATTTTTTTTGAAATAGGCTATGAAAGACTATTTTAACGTACAAGGTTTTCATAAGTTCCATGAACATGTCAAAGCAACTAGTAGCACGAACCCGTGCCAACTGATCTACATAACTGCTTCCTTTTACGACAATATAACGTATCGTAGGTCGTTCGCACGTAGTTGTGTTGGACAGTTCTGTTGTTATTGGTTTTATGAGCATCGGCAAGTAAGGCCACATTCCTCTAGACGATAAACCCCGAGTTTCAGGGAGAAAAAAACCATTCCACCCTCGCCCGAGACCAACTAACTCAGCCGTGTTGGGAAAAATTCCTATCGTCATCGACGGGATTCGAACCCACGTCTTTTCCACCCGGAGTGTGGAAGACGGCGATCTTACCAACACTTCAATATACCGATGATCATAATAAAAAATTATAGCGGGACTTCACTTATCCGAAACGTCGATTAGCCGAATTAGTGAAGAAACCACAATACATCACCTACACGCTCACACAAATAACCTTGTTTTATGAAAGTTTAAATATTTTAATAAACGAAGTTTAACTTAAAACTACTAAGGCTGAACTTGCTTTTGTTTAGCAACGTCACGAGATAAAATCTCTTTATATTTTAAGTTAGTTTGTTAAAATTTCTTTATTTTCGTGATAAACTACGATTTAACTGTTTTCAAAATACGGAGTGTGAAAAAAACGTTCGGAGACTGTCACAACAGAGTGTCACAAATATATTGGTACAAACGTGTAGGGGAGGTAAGCAACATCTACAGGAATGTGAACCCATAACAGGAAACGTCACCGTATGTCGGTACACGGCTCTGTTCATCAGTTCGCGAGACGGAAAATTTCTGGTTTACTCATTCAAGCAGTAGTCGCCGCACAAAGATCATGCATCGATATACGAACTGTGAGCTGGCAGACATGCACCTAGTGTATGGATTAGCAGTGGACCCACACGGTGTGCGCCCCCAAGCGGCAGAACATCGCTTGGCAATAAATGTGTCGGCAGGTGTGGTCGGTGACTGCTTAGTCGGCCCATACCTGTTACCATCACGCATGAACTGCGCTAAATATCGGATCTTTCTTGAACAAGTTCTACCAGGGTTGCTTGACGATGTTCCAGCAAATGTGAGACGCAACATTTGGTTTCGACATGACGGGGCGCCTGCCCATTATGGAAGATGTGTTCGTGACCATTTGAACAGGCGTTTTGGGCTTTGATGGATTGGTCGGGGTGGACCCGTTCCTGGCCCCCACGGTCACCTGATTTTTCCAGCCTTGATTTCTTTCTGTGGGGGGCCCTCAGTCTATCGTGTATGAATCGTCTGTGCAGGCGGAAATGGATCTCGTGGGAGACTCGTGTGCGCTGCTGCTACTATCAAAAAACTGCAGATGTGTTCGACTGTGACCGCCAATCCATGCTGCGTCGATGTTACACGTGCATCGTGTCTCAGGGTGGAACCTTCGAGCATCTGTTGTAACATCATTCGAGCATCCATCTCGTACTCCATTGTTAATATTATGTCAAATAAATGTTTGCCACTAATTACTGTCTTGTGTCATTTCTGCTTCTTGTGCTTCTGCTACTACTTTCCCGTGACGTTTCCGGTTATGGGTTCCTATGCGATTCACATCCATTAGATGTTACCTACCTCCCCTAAACGTTTGTACCAATATTTTTGAGACACCCTATAAATCTTCGTATATGTACAATGGAAATTAATAACTTTATAAATGTTTACAATTAGTTTTAGAAACACTCAACGGATATATAACATTTAAGGTAGTATAATTTACTTACATTATCCAGTACCCCTAAAACTCATTTAAAATTTAGCATATTTGTATTTTGTTTATTATTCAATCCTGTTATTCTCATAACAGGACAACTTTGCCCACACAAAGAGTTGCATTGGTATTGAACAACTTGAAATTAGTATTAGTAGAGGCATTTGATGCAAGAAAGCAAGCTTATGCAGCATCAACCAAAAAAAAAATAAAATAAAAATTTTTGCACATCCAATTCCTCTAAACGTTTTTCCATTTCCTCCTTCAATTTATTTAACCTATCAACTGCCACAACAAAAGATGGAAGTCTATTCCACCAATCAACTACCCGCAGGATAAAGGCAAATTTCCGCACATCTGTCTTTTCTTAACTTGAATTTATGCCCCCTTAGGTTCGTAATCTGAACAAGTGGAAGGATCCCATCAGAATTCAGCGTGCTCAATCCATTCAAGGCCTTATACACCTCAATCAGATCACCGCGCAGGTGCCAAGGCTCCAGCCACTGCAATTTGCAGAACTTAAGCCTCTTGGTAAGAGGATCCCTTCATTCCCCTCACCAATCTTGTTGCCCTTCTCTGTACACGCTCAACCAATTTACATCCTTCCTAAAATGAGGCCTCCAGACCTGTACGCAGTACCGAACATATGCCTGACCATTGCCTTATACAAAGGATAATCACTCCTTTTCTCTGCTATCATTAATAAGATCCCTTGAGCTGCTCTGGCAGCCTATCTGCACTGCTCAGTAAACTTCACATCTGACTGCACAATTATTCGCAGGTCTTTTTCATTTTCTACCACTGTAGGTGTAATACAACCCAGTTGGTACGTTTCTCTGGGATTACCTCTACCCACATGAAGTGCTTTGTATTTGTCAATGTTAAACTTCAGTTGCCACTTCTCAGCCCATCTGCCTAACTTTTCTAGAATCTGTTGCAGCAGCACACTGTCATAGTGGCAGATGGAACGCTATTGTTGTCACGTCAACACTGCATGTGTCAAAAACAGAGTAAGTTTGTATTTCATGAGAAATAATCAAGAATGGACAAAGAAAGTAGTAATATGGCTAAATGGATATTATTATGCGAATGAATAAGAGAGAGATGAGAAAAATGGTAGTAGGATGTAGTAGTGCGAATTTAATTTTTCTATTTGATAGCTTAGAGGGAAAATGATTTTATATTACTTTAATTAAGTTATGTGTCACAAACAGGATCCTAGCCAGAAACATGGGGAACGTGTAAACATAAATTTATATATATAAAAGTATATAAGAAGAGTCACATTATAAGAGGAGCCTAGCTATATCCAATGGGCTCTTTCATTAAGTCCGAGAAATTAAATCTGCACTGTTCTCAATTCAAGACAGAAGCTGTCTCAGATTCTTTGCAAGTTTCGTTTGATTTTATTTTTTGAAAATTGTTCCGTGTTAACTAAGAATGCCCCATTTTTAGGCAGTCTCACATTCAAAAACTGATTTCAAATTCCAAGAACACAAAAAACATTTTGAGGTCGATATTGCACTAGCAGACGACATGCTATAAACTGCAGTGTCAGCGTAAGCTAATTCTTGGATATGCACTGTCCTGCCACTTAACGGCACTTCACTGAAACTCGAATGGTTGTACGGTGAGGCTGCCATTCCGCGAATTAAATGGTCAGAATAGTATATTTAGGGTTTATTTAAAGTAAACGACCAGAAATGGGCATAACAACAAAGGCTTTGGTGTTGTTCTTGTAGTAGGATTTTAGGAGCATCATTGATCAAGGGAGATTGTATATTGTCTGTAAATTACGTGTTCTGAGGCCGATTTTCTGAATGAAAAATCCGAGTTTTCGGGAGAAAAAACCATCCTACCAACTCCTGAGACCGACTAACTCAGCCACGTTTTGAAAAAGGCTCATTAGAATTCTTCACATTCTCGACGGGACTCGAATTCAGGTCTTTTTCACCTGTAGAGAGATGGACGCGATTCTACTAACTGTACCCCGTGAGGGCTAACAAAGGCTGAAGAAGAACTCTTTACAATTAGTTAATGTATATTTAAATTTAATATTTTAATAATTGAAAAATTTATTATTATTTTTATATTTGAAAAATTATATGTTATCTAAAAACTTAATAATTTAATTAAATAATTTTAAAAATTAACACATGTATAATAAATAAATTTGAAACCTTAATAATTAAATTAAATTATTTTACTAAGTAACACATTTATATTAAATAAATTTAAATTTAAAGATTATTGAAATACAGTATTTTAAAAATTTAATGTATCGTACTGAAATCCTGAAAGATGAATTCTTAATCTATTATGAGCTAAATATTTCCTTAAAACGGGTTCTCCATTTCTTGGTGTTGCTACTATTTTCACCGCGTAATGAACTTTCTGCTTGAACCACAAACCCAACGAGCCGGACAAATTGATACTCGAGGTTTCTTTCATTATGTCCAATGACATCTTCTCCCACACTTCCAAATTTATATTTAATGAATCAGATGATAACGTATTTACGAATTTAAAAAATAATGCAACTTTGCGTCTTTGATAAAAGTCAAAGTACGGTACACGAATAAATTATTCAATCAGACTAACGATTCATCTGATTTAAATACAACGGATAAGTTCAATGAGCTGAGAGTGAGGCACGTTATTCATTTTCTGTTGTTGTTGCACAGGCGTGCGCTGTTTTACTCCAGCATTAAAGTGTATTTAGGATCATACGGCACCAGGGGTTTCCCCCATCTCTGCGTTGTTTACATTGAGATGGGTGTGCCAGTTTGCTGGAAATGCCAGAGATTTAAAAGTGTATGGATATTGTTCATATGTAGTGTCGTGTACCGTTGTTCATCTGGTCATTTAGCCGCTGGACCCCTACTGAGGCCCAACGTTGCCCCACTTTCGCCCCGTGGAGGCAGACCAGGTACACCAGTATTATAATTAATTTACTCTGGCAGGTCCTGCCACCTAATTTCCTGAGATTTCAGTGGCTAGGACCTAAAAAAAAAAAAAAAAAAAAATTTCGCACGTTGTATGTTGATCACATACATGTTTCCCGGTTTGAAGGGGTTGCATTTGAAAATTTAATGGCCGAGGAGAGGGCGAAATAATTTAGAGAAGCTAGAATTTTGGTGTGGGTCTTGCGCTGGCATAGAGATAGAGAGGGGAGGAGACTGAAGGCTAGGGGGGGAATAGCTAGGAAAGACTGGGTTCAATAGAGTAGACGACCCCAGCATGTGCCAGTGGGGCATGCCCATGCCCCACCAGAGAGAAAGATGTGGGATGGCAGGGGGGAGGCAACAAGAAGGCTGTCGCCTCCCCCTCTACCAGGGAAGGGAGGAAAGTGTGCCCGGCAAGGGAGCCGGCACAGGTCGCCATATGGCCTTGCGGCTGCATGTCTGCTTGAGTCAGATCCTTGGTTGGGTCCTAGTTGTCCAATCCGTGTGTAGGTTCCTGTCTGTGGTTGTCAATTGGCAGCAGGACAGGTGCCTTAGTTAGGTCCGTAGTTGTGGGTATTTGGTCCAGTCTGTGGTTACTTATGTCTCTATCTGGAGTCATGGTCATTAGTTATTGGATCCTGGGTCCATTTGTTGGATCCGAGTTTGTCGAGTCCGGGTGTTTTTTTTTTTTTTTTCTTTTCTCTCCTTTTTTTATGCTGTTTCTTCCTGGGATGCAATCCCTTTGTGGATTGTCTTGATGGTGACTGTCCGTGCACCTTATATGGTTGTTTGCAAAGTCATATATTGTGGGCCTGAGAAACTCTATTGTGGCTGTGGGGGCGGAAGAGTATGCCTTCTATGAAAAAGATCTTGTGCAAAGTTTGCCAGTGCTTTGTAGCTGTGCTCCTCCTCCAGTAAGCGTTCCTCTTGATTCTCTGGTACATAATGTAATTCTGTAATCAGTCGGCATCGGAGGTCTTCATAAAGCTTGCAGTGGTACATTAAATGCTCCCACGTTTCCACTAAGCCACAATGGCAGAGGGCAGTGTTGCTCACTGCAAAGGTCATTAGTTTGAATCTGATAGCGCCGTGGCCAGTTAGGAGGTACGTGGCCAGCAATCCTGGGGAGAGCCAGCTTGGGTATTTTGGGTATACGGCCGAGACAGATGGGAGGAATTTTCGCGTTATTTGCCCTTTTGTTGAGTTTTGCCACCGTGTTTGCCAGGTTTGTTGGAGATGTACAGTTAGTCTTCTTTTCTCTATATTCGGTTCGCTGGCTACATTTAATGTGAAATTTAGGCAGGTATCCGGTATGCCTCTGGAAAGGCTGAAAAACTCCAGCATTAAAATGGTTGTCTCTAGGAGTGGATCTAGACGTATGCCTTTGTGGCGGTTTATCGCCTTTGGATTGTTTAATATGTTAAGTGCCTCTCGCCATAGGCTGTGGCGAAAGTGTCGTCAGTGGTCTACTATTTTCAAGTCACGTTTGGGATCAACATCGTGGTTGGTGGCCCAAAAATGTTCCGCGACTGCGGACTGTCAATGCTTTCTTACAATACACAATTAGTCATATCTATAATTAAAAAAAATTGTTAAAAACCAAACATGGGACAACAATTGGGCTGTTTTAAATTTGCATAGCAGGCAATCTTGTTTATAGGACTGGAAACTGAAAATTTTTCAAATTGTTTCAATTACTGGTTGGTGGTTAGTTGAAGAGTTTTAGGCGCATAAGCAACTTAGGCCACACTGCTCTGTATAGAATGTACGTAAATTGCGTGTTTTCTGTGGTCGATTTTCCGTTTTCTGAAAAAAAAACCCGAGTTTCCGGGATAAAAATCATGCTACCTTCGCATGAGATCGACTAATTCAGCCAAGTTGTGAAAAGGCCCATAAAAATCCGTCTTCATTGACGGTATTCGAACTCAAATCTTTTCCAACCGGTGTGAGGAGGACAAGTGATTTTTACCAACTGTGTTATCCACGAGGGCATTTAGATGGCACCTGACCTTGTCGCTTATATTTGTTACATATATTTATCTGAAAAATGCGTGTTCACTGGCCGATTTATTACGAAAAAATCGGCCAATGAACACCGATCTCTCCGAAAGAGTGGTAGATGGCGATGTATCGTGCAGACTACGCGGCCACAAAGGACATTTATAATGGAATAATGGACAGCGAAACAAACATTTTTGTCCAGATAATCCAAACTCCTAATAATCACCATAATGGAAAGCTCAAATGTGACAAAACATAAATGTAATTATAAGCAAATTATATTCATATTTATAAAAGCACAGTCAGTCCTCGTGTAGAACGATAGTTGTGTTCCTAGCAACCCTCGTGCAATATAAACAACAGACCTTAAGGGACAACTAGGATTATGTGCCGACCACCCAAGACACATTTCTAACCAAAACAATAAATAGTCGTAATAAAATACGTATTTTATTACGATTAACTACGAATAATAAAATATTGCTAATACTTTTGCTTCTATCGGGAGCAAAATTGTTTTTTGTTTGATTTTCTATGCAAAACAGGTGACAGCCGTTCGATCTCTTCCAATTCTTTGGGTCTTAATCTAATGGATTTTAATGCCATTGTATTTATGCCAATTGGACATTATACGTGCCTGTATATTTATGTGTGCGTATGTGTTTTTTTCCCTTTTTAATGTTTTAAAGCGTACCACAGTTTAATTATATTCGTCCTCTGCGCGATATCTACCCAGTTAATAGAGGCCAGGTAGTACCTTAAGGCATCGTAATTTCCTTTTCTGAAATTAAAACCCATTCCTTTGCCTTTTACCTCTCTCTTCATCATCCACCATAGAACTCCGTGATCACTTTCTGCTACTG
The DNA here is from genome assembly GCF_048544385.1 of Mastigoproctus giganteus. NCBI lineage: Eukaryota > Metazoa > Arthropoda > Arachnida > Uropygi > Thelyphonidae > Mastigoproctus > Mastigoproctus giganteus. The sequence continues at coordinate 80,946,653 of NC_143588.1, forward strand.
GTTCGTCTTCTGTCAGCCCTGTTATGTCATCTGATTGATGGGTGATGATGAGGTCTAGGATATTCTTTCGAACTCGGGCTATAAACTACAAATAACAGTCGTAGTTGGTTTAAAACTTTTGTTCCCCATGTCGAGTTTCCTACCCTTTTACTCCAATCAATTAAAGGCAAATTTAAATCACCCATAATACGAATGGTGATTTCAATAGGTTTAGACCACATCATAATGCCATAATACAAGGGATTTTTTATGGTTAATAACTCATTACCTTGCGTTTTTAATACACAGATGGCGGATTGTGTTGGGTCCGATATTTGTAAAGTCAAGTCACCAGTTTTTTCCGTGTTTGAATCTGGATCAATTTGAGCTGTTTCTAAAAATTTCACAAAAACTTCAAACAACACTGATAATGCAATATTATTTGAAAAATATGTCATATTTTATTAGAAGCCATAAACAAAAATCTATATTATGAACCAGTTTCGTAACCAGAACCTTATCAATAAGTTTTAAATGTCCAAGCCCCGGCCAGGAGAAGAATAAGGGTTGGCAGGAGTGGAGGGGACACAAGACTGTCTCCTCCTCCCCAACAGGGGAAAGGGAGTAAAGGTACCAGGCAAGGGAGCCCGGTACAGATCGCCATCAGGCATTGACAGTTGTGAGCACGTGGGAGTCCAAGTGATCTGAACCGGATCTTCTTTGGTGATCTTTTTCAACGTATGAGTCAAATCCCAGTCGCAAGGTCATGAGCAGTCTCGTCCTATGGTTGGTCATGTGGACATGTGTTTTTGTAAAGAGCGGCACCTAGAACATCTGTTCAACTCCGCCTCATATCTCTGTGAAGAACAGTATCACTACAATTGGGCCAGATGTGTGTGACGTAGGTTTGTGTGTATTATGTGTGTGTTCTGTTGTTGTGTCTGGCCACTTGGCTACCCAGAAGCATCAATCACCTGGACAGATGATTCTGGGTACTCGTCCACACCACGGGAAGGTGGGCCAGTCCCAGTAATGCACGTACTGTCTCAAAAGAGACACTGACACACATGATGTTGCCAGCAGGTAGGTCAGGATCCTCTGGGGGCCCATTCCAGAGGGGCAGACAAAAAGAAAGGAAAAAAAAAAATGTGTTGTTGGTAATGGGGAAAAAAAAATAATAAAAAAATAAATAAAAAAAAATAATAATAAAAAAATAATAAAATAAAATAAATAAATAATTAAATAAAAAAAAGAAAAGAAAAGAAAAGAAAATATATATATAAAAAAATAATAAAAATAATAAATAATGAAATAAAAAAAAAATAAAAAAAAATAAAGAAAAATAATAATAAAAAAAAAATATATATATATATATATATATATATAAAATAAAAGTAATGTGGAGTGGCTGACTCCAAACAGAATGCAAGGAGGAGCAGGAGAGGGAAAAAAAAAAAAAAAACACCATTGTCTAATCCACTTCAGGCCCAATGCCAGGGGTGTTTACCACTCTATATGATCTCCTCCTTCGAGAGAAGACTTCCATAGCAAAGTTGTGAAGAGCAAATAAACGTTCAGGGGTTTGGAGTAACTGGTCTAATTGGTTTTCCGATATTGGGATGGTGGTCACTAAATCTTGTCTCAAGTCTTCGTACAGAATACAGTCAAAAAGGAGGTGCCTCCAGTTTCCCTTGGCTCCACAGTAGCACAGGTCAGTCGTGCAGAGGCCTAGTTGGTGCAGTTTTTCATTAAGAGAGCCATGTCCAGTAACTAGGAAGGAAGTCTCCATGGTGAGGGAAAGCCAAGATTGGACCAAATTAGAGGATGTAAAGGTTACATCAGGAAGGAATCTTCTAGTAACCATTCCAACCTGGGATGTATCCCAGCGGGTCTGCCAGATGTTCACTAACTCGTTTTAGTATCTGGCTTTCTCAGCTTTTGTGTCAGTGTCAAGATCAAGCTCAATGTCAAGGAACTTAGTGGGGATGCTGTTTTTGATTCTAAATACTAGAATTTGATTCTATGGTTGGTCATGTAACCTGTTCAGGTCGCCTATTGTGCATGATATGAGGATGCAGCCTCGGGTCCTGGTAATATCATTTTCTTAGTTCGTGCGATGGCCATTTGGTTTAGTCATCCAGCTAATGGTCGAGTGCGAATAATTTGTATCCAGTTCATATCAAGTCCTGTGTCAGTTTGTCTTTGGTTCAGACGTAGGTCTTCCTGGTTGTCAGTTCCCTCCTGAAGAAGGCTAAATGATGGTCACGTTCGTGGTTGTCGGTTATTTGGTACAGTTTTCTCGTGCATTCCGGTTTTCTCCAGTCCTAGTTTTGGGATTCATCATCAGCTTCCCGGTGCTGTGCATGGTGGTTTGCTTCAAGTGCTCGCCTTCTAGCAAGGGGTTTCTGTGCAAAGATGGTAAGGGCTTTGTATTCTTGTTCCGAGTCGAGAAGATGCTGTTCCATGTTCTGCGGTAAGAAGGTGATGGCAGTGGTGAGCGTGCATCGCAGATCCTCATACTGGTGGCAGTCATACATGAGAGATGTTGCCATGTCTCCTGGCGGCCACACATCTCTCGTGTATCTGTGGCCGCGAATCTATCGTGTATGAATCACCCGTGAAGACAGAAATGGATCTCGTTGCGAGACTCATCTGCGCTGCTGTTACTCTCAAAGAAACTCCAGGTGTGTTCGACCGTGTCCGCCAATCCGTGCTGCGTCGGAGTCATCGCGTCTCATGGTGGGACCTTCGAGCATCTGTTGTAACATCATGAAATGCATCCATCTCGTACTGCATTGTTAATATTGTGTCAAATAAACGTGTGTACCAATATTTTTGACACAACCCATATATCTTCGTATAGGTACAATGGAAATTAATAACTCTATAAATGTTTAAAATTTGTTTTAAAAACATAGATGAGATAAATAACATTTTAGGAAGTATTATTTACTTCTATCATCGAGTATCATTAAAACTCATTTAATAATTGGCATATTTGTATTTTGTTTATTATACAATCCTTTATGCCCATAACAGGACAACTTTGCCTGCACAACGAGTTGCATGGGTATTGAAGAACTTAACATTAGCATTAGGCTTTTGATACAAGAAAGCAAGCTTACGCAGCATCAGCCAAAAAAAAAAAAAAAAATTTCACACATCCGTTCCCTCTAAAAGTTTGTCCACTTCCTCCTTGAATTTATTTAACCTATCAACTTCCACAACAGCAGATGGAAGTTTATTCCACCAATCAACTACCCGCTGGCTAAAGGCAAATTTCCACACATCTATTTTACAACTGTGTTTCCTCAATCTGAATTTATGTCCTGAGTTTGTAATCTTTTATTAAAAATTATTAAAAACTTAATAATTTAATCTAATATTTTTAAAAATCAACACATTTATAATAAATAAATTTAAAAACTTAATAATTTAATTAATAATTTTTTGGATCTAGAAATCCGAACAAGTAATGGAAGTTTTGGAAGTAGTTCAATACCAGTGTAACTGGTTGGGCAGGAAAAGCTGTGCTGTCCAGTTATCAGCATAAAGGATAGTATAATAAACTGTAGTTAACAAAATACAAGTGTCAAAATTTTAAATGAGTTTGAAAGGTACTGGATAATGGAAGTAAACAATACTTCCTAAATGTTATATATCTTTTGAATGTTCCTAAAACTAATTTTAAAAGTTTATTACATTATTATTTTCCATTGTACATATACGAAGATATTCAGGGTGTCTTCTAGAATATTGGTACAAACGTTTAGGGGAAGTAGGGGAGGTAGATAACATCTAAAGGAATGTGACTCGCATAGAAACCCATAACCTCTACTACTACTACTACTTTCCCGTGTCGTTTCCGGTTATGTGTTCCTCGTGGATAAACATTGAAATCGCACTTGGGTTCAATTAGAAGTCATACTACGTTTTGGAGCTGATTTTTGGTGATTATTCACTGAATGACGCATTCTATCCTATCCCATTGATAAACGAGCCATTAATGGGTTCGATATCAACGTCGTTCCTGATTTTATAACTTTTAAAAGAAATATTTCCAAGTGACGGAAGAAGACCCGTGCAATTGGAGAAGATCCATTATAAGTTCGAATACTGTGAGAGTGGGCTGAAACAGGTCACAGAATTCCTGAGTGCTGAAATAGTTCCTTAAAAATTCCCTCTTCAATCAGTCTACTACTTGGACAGATGCATTGGTCAGATTACTGCAGGCTATTTAGCAGATATTGACGAAGACCCATCCACAAAATATTCGAACGATTATTGGGCCAAAATTAGTTCTGAACTGAGGAGCTCTGTAGATGGAGTTAGTGCCGACCGGGCTATCCGGGTGGGTAAAGTGCCTGCCTGGAAACACAAAGGTCGCGGGTTCGAATCCCGCCTCGGGCTTGGATCAGAGTACTGCAAAAATCCTGGGAGGTGCATTATGGCCACAGAAGCCGATGCACCACCAACTGACAAAAAAAAAAAAAAAAAAAAATATTTTTGAGACACACTGTATATCTTCGTATATGTAAAATGGAAATTAATAATTTAATAAACTTTTAAAATTAGTTTTAGAAACATTCGGAAGATATATAACATTTTAAAGAGTATTATTTACTTCCGTTATCCAGTACCGCTAAAACTCATTTAAAATTTTACACTTTTGTATCGTGTTTATTATACAATCCTTTATGCTCATAACAGGACAACTTTGTCTGCACAACGAGTTGTATAGGTATTGAACTACTTCCAAAAGAATGGTCTCGCAATCATAAATGAAGTCTCCTTTACTTTGCAAAACAGTCAAAAGTGGATATTTTCAACATTTATTATACTTTTTTTCTAATTGATGATTATCATTACAATTTTCTGGAATTTTGAATCTCCTGTCTCATCTTTACGGTCACCAAAGTAGGGGTGCTTAAGGACAACTGATCTTTCTTTACAAGCAGAAAGCTTTATTAAAAATTTGTTAAATTTAAAATAAATCAGACAAAGAGATCGTATACTTTTCTTCTGGGAGATTAATTCAACCACTGAAAAAACATCACAGAGACAGGGGATGGGTGAAGAATAAGATGGGGTTGGATTTGCATCAATTCATCCCTAACAAAGAGCCAAACTTCGTCATCTCTCCCTGCGCCAAAGGTCAAAAACTAACATAACGAAGAAAACTTTAGCGAATAAAGCCAAGAAGGTAGTTAAGAAAAAGGTTATAAAGAAGAAGGTAACCACAGGAAAAAAAGCTAAGAAAACTAAAGCGGGAAAGAAAATTATAAAAAATAAATCAGTTAAGAAAGGAAGAAAACCCGCAAAGAAACGCAGAAAATAGATAATTACTTTGTAAGGAAAGTTTCCGGAATTCTGTTCGTTATATATGCGTTGTTTTCTCTAATTTCTTAGACTTTTGGCCAAGCTTGAAATCCGTACTTCAGAATCAAGAATAATCACCGTTAAAGTAAATTAAAATAATGTTTTTGTTTAAAAATTTTTTTCACATATGTGTATTTTCATACGTTATTTTTCATATGTGTGTTTTCATATGTGCATATTTCATATGCACATATGAAAATATTTGTAATATTTTTAATATTTATTATTTGTAAAATTATTTGTAATATTTGTAAAATAATAAGAGGAGTTTGGCTAGATGTAGTACGTAGAACACTTCAGTACGATACACTCCAGAAATTAAAACGAAAAAATCGACAACTTACCGGTACATTAGAGTAAAATATAAATAATTAAATAATTAAAAACCAATTTAACGCAATATAAATCAATTTAAAACAATTAAAAATCAATTTAACGCAATTAAAAATCAATTTAACGCAATTAAAAAGAATCTAACCAAAATTTTCATTCCTGTGAACACGACATACGGTCGAAAAGCATTGTCAGCTTCAGGAAGGAAAATCGTTTTGAATATTTTCGTTAGATTCTTTTTAATTGCGTTAAATTGATACTTGCATCATTATTTATTATTTTTTTTCATTTAATATTTAGAGAACAGTTTTCAAATATTTTTAAAATATTCTTTAGACATTGTACAATGGGAGTCATTTTGTTTTACCTAAATCGTGTGTATCAACGGCGCAGGCGCTTTAACTGAAATGAAATCATATCCGTTAGCTTCGAATGACCTCGGTTAACGAACTTTAAATAAACATTATAATATACAGAACTACGTATTGGGTGCATTATAATCTTTATTTTTTTTTATAAAAAAATTATCGTGTTAAAACAAAATCAAAAGACCCTTGCCAAATTTTTCAGGATTCGCTATCGAACACAGAGGTTGGTAGCGAACCCTGAAAAATTTAGTTGATAAGCTAACTTTCACAGCTACAGTTATTAATATATAATGTTGTTGAGGTTGTTGGATCAAATACAAATAAATAAAACAAACACACACTTAAAAAAAAAAAAATCAGTCACAGTCTTTTATAATTGAAGCAAAAAGAGATGTTATTCACTACGCTTGCAAAATAGTGTCTAGGCCGAGATACGGAGAACTGAATCTCTCAGTCATTATGCAATACTTCCATTAATAGAAAAGATTAAGCTGCCCAGGTCATGTATTTTTGTAACTCGATTGATGATCGAAACCCTCAGAGATAGAGTTAAAAATAAGAAATTCAGGAAATTGCCATTCTAAAAGATCGCTCTTATCTTCAGGACGTTCTCCATGGAATACTTTAGAATGAATTCTGTCATTGTGATGTGAAGATGGATAATGTTCTGCTTGATTTCAATGATAATGCCGTATTAGGAGATTTCAAATCCTTGGATAAAGCGAAGAGAGGAAAATGTGTGCAACAAATTCCATTGCCAACGTTATATTGTCCACCAGAAATTTCAAAGAAAAGGCAAATGAATGGGAAAAATATTGATCTGTGGGCGTATGGATTACTAGCGACTGAAACACTCACTGCATTTGGATACAGAACAGAATGTGCAGAAGGAAACATGGAAGAGGTGGTGGAAAGAATTCTTGAAGGGAATTATTTAAAATTGGTGAATTAGATTGATGTATCCTACATGCATCATTACATCAAGATTTGTAACAGAAACCCTTGATTTCTTAAGGCTCTTTTTAAGGGTAAACGCGACAGAACGTATATCTGCTACAGAGGGGATCGGAAATCATTTTTTCCAAGTAGGAAAGGTAAACGACAAATACTGTAAGATTATAAGCATATAAATTTTTAAAATACTGTATATAAATAATCTTTAAATTTAACTTTATTTATTATAAATGTGTTACTTTGTAAAATTATTTAATTAAATTATTAAGTTTTTAAATTTATTTATTATAAATGTGTTAATTTTTAAAATTATTTAATTAAATTATTAAGTTTTTAGATAACATATAATTTTTCAAATATAAAAATAATAATAAATTTTTCAATTATTAAAATATTAAATTTAAATATACATTAACTAATCGTAAAGAGTTCTTCTTCAGCCTCAAGGAGTACAGTTAGTAGAATCGCGTCCACCTCTCAACGGGTGAAAAAGACCTGAATTCGAGTCCAGTCGAGGATGTGAAGAATTTTTATGAGCCTTTTTTAAAACGCGGCTGAGTTAGTCGGTCTGAGGAGTTGGCAGCATGGTTTTTTCTCCCGAAAACTCGGATTTTTCATTCAGAAGATCGGCCTCAGAACATTTACAGACAATATACAATCTCCCTTGATCAATGATGCTCCTAAAATCCTACTACAACAACAACACCAAAGCCTTTGTTGTTATGCTCATTTCTGGTCGTTTACTTTAAATAAACACTAAAACTCAATCTTCTCTAAATATACTATTCTGACCATTTAATTCGCGGAATGGCAGCCTCACCGTACAACCATTCGAGTTTCAGTGAAGTGCCGTTAAGCGGCAGGACAGTGCATATCCAAGAATTAGCTTACGCTCACACTGCAGTTTACAGCATGTCGTCTGCTAGTGCAATATCGACCTCAAAATGTTTTTTGTGTTCTTGGAATTTGAAATCAGTTTTTGAATGGGAGACTGCCTAAAAATGGGGCATTCTTAGTTAACACGGAACAATTTTCAAAAAATAAAATCAAACGAAACTTGCAAAGAATCTGAGACAGCTTCTGTCTTGAATTGAGGAGAATTGAGAACAGAACAGATTTAATCTCTCGGACTTAATGAAAGAGGCCATTGGATATAGCTTGGCCCATGATATGACTCTTCTTATATACTTTTATATATATAAATTTCATACAGGGTGTTTCAGTTAAACGTTTCAGAACTTCTAAGAGGGGTAGGGTACATCCTGACAACTCGAAATCATATACCAATGGGCAGAATCGAAAATTCCGAGCTTTAGTGCAGGGAATCTTAATTTCGCACAAGAACGCCAAGTTAGTAGGATGGATGATTACACGAACGCAGAGTTAGCCGATATGCATTTGGCGTACGGGGCTGCAAATTGTAGTAGGCCAGCCGCACAGCGTTTGTACGCGGAACGATATCCGACGAGGCGTATTCCCAGTCATAATTTCTTTGCAAGACTGCACCAGAGGTTAGCTGAGAGAGGTTCATTTGAAAGAGCTGACAGGGACAGGGTAAGAACAGCACGGACTCCAGCCGTCGAACAGAATGTGCTGCAGCATGTACAGGGGAATCCAAGAACGAGTACACGAAGTCTAGCAAACGCAGTCGGGGTTTCCCATTGCAGCGTCTGGAGGATTCTCCGAGAACAAGACATGCATCCGTTTCACGTGCAGCGTGTCCAGACACAGCAACCGGAGGATTATGCACCTCGTATTGCTTTCGCACAGTGGTACCTTGGAAAATGTGCTACAAATCCCCTTTTTCCTGCTGAAGTGTTGTTTTCTGATGAGGCATCCTTCACAAGGGAAGGAATTTTCAACACGCATAACGACCATATCTGGGCGGTCGAGAACCCGCATGCAATACGACGTCGTGCAGCACAGATTCGATTTTCGGTCAATGTATGGGCCGGTATTATGGGAGATCACCTCATCGGACCTTACCTGTTACCGTGTCGTCTAACCGGACCTATCTACTTGATCTTTCTGCAGCAAGTATTGCCACAACTTTTGAGAGATGAACAGATTTCTGCATCGACGCAACAGACAATGTGGTTCCAACACGATGGAGCCCCTGCCCATTATAGCGGAGATGTTCGTAACTACCTGGATGTCACATTTGGTCAACAGTGGATCGGACGTGGTGGTCCCGTGCGTTGGCCTGCTCGGTCACCCGACCTATCATGTCTTGATTTTTATTTCTGGGGTCATATGAAATCGCTAGTTTATGACACCCCTGTTGACAATGCTGAGGAGCTGGTTGCAAGAATCGCAGTAGCTGCCGAAGAAATTCGAAATTCGCCTGGAGTATTCCAGAATGTTCGGATGTCCATGCGTCGGAGATGTGAGGCGTGCATTGTAGCCCGTGGAAGAAACTTCGAACACTTACTTTAATCCATGTACCTTTTGCTTCTTTTCATGTATTATTAAAACGATTTCTCACTTACGGTCTCTTTTCTTTATGGTGCTTCTGTGTACAACACCGCTTCAGGAAAGCATTTCCGACCCCACATTGCTATATGATTTCGAGTTGTCAGGATGTACCCTACCCCTCTTAGAAGTTCTGAAACGTTTAACTGAAACACCCTGTATATAAATTTATGTTTACACGTTCCTCATGTTTCTGGCTATGATCCTGTTTCTGAGATATAACTTAATTAAAGAAATACAACATCATTTTCCCTCTAAGCTTTCAAATAGAAAAATTAAATTCGCACTACTACAACCTACTACCATTTTTCTCATCTCTCTCTTATTCATTCTCATAATAATATCCATTTAGCCATTTTACAACTTTATTTGTTCCTTCTTAATTATTTCTCATGAAATACAAACTTACTTTGTTTTCGCCACCTGCAATGTTGACGTGACAACAATAGCGTTCCATCTGCCACTATGACAGTGTGCTGCTGCAACAGGTTCTAGGAAAGTTAGGCAGATGGTCTGAGAAGTGGCAACTGAAGTTTAACATTGACAAATGCAAAGCACTTCATGTGGGTAGAGGTAATCCCAGAGAAACTTACCAACTGGGTTGTACTACACCTATATTGGTAGAAAATGAAAAAGACCTGAGAGTAATTGTGCAGTGAGATATGACGTTTTCTGAGCAGTGCAGACAGGTTGCCAGAGCAGCTCAAGGGATCTTGTTAATGATAGCAGGGAAAAGGAGTGATTACCCCTTTGTATAAGGCAATGGTCAGGCCACACCTTGAGTACTGCGTACAGGTCTGGAGGGCTCATTTTAGGAAGCATGTAAATTGGTTGAGTGTGTACAGACAAGGGCAACAAGATTGGTGAGGGGAATGAAGGGATCCTCTTCCAAGAGAGGCATAAGTTCTGCAAATTGCAGTAGCTAGAGACTAGGCACCTGTGCGGTGATCTGATTGAGGTTTATAAGGCCTTGAATGGGTTGAGCACGCTGAATTCTGACGGAATCATTCCACTTGTTCAGATTACAAACCTAATGGGACATTAATTCAAATTAAGAAAAGACAGATGTAGAATAGATGTGCAGGAATTTGCCTTTAGCCAGCAGGTGGTTAATTGCTGGAACAAACTTAAATCTGTCGTTGTGGAAGTTGATAATGTAAGTAAATAATACTACCTTAAATGTTATATATCCGTTGAGTGTTTCTAAAACTAATTGTAAACATTTATAAAGTTATTAATTTCCATTGTACATATACGAAGATTTACAGGGTGTCTCAATAATATTGGTACAAACGTTTAGGGGAGGTAGGTAACATCTAAAGGAATGTGAATCGTATAGGAATCCATAACCGGAAACGTCACGGGAAAGTAGTAGCAGAGTTACAAGAAGCAGAAATGACACGAGACAGTAATTAGTGGCAAACATTTATTTGACATAATATTAACAATGGAGTACGAGATGGATGCTCGAATGATGTTACAAGACATGCTCGAAGGTTCCACCATGAGACGGCACGCACGTGTGACACCGACGCAGCATGGATTGGCGGACACAGTCGAACACACCTGGAGTTTCTCTAACAGTAGCAGCAGCGCAAACGAGCCTCCCACGAGATCCATTTCCGCCTGCACAGACGATTCATACACGATAGACTGAGGGCCCCCCACAGAAAGAAATCAAGGCTGGAAAAATCAGGTGACCGTGGGGGCCAGGCAACGGGTCCACCACGACCAATCCATCAAAGCCCAAAACGCCTGTTCAAATGGTCACGAACACACCTTCCATAATGGGCAGGCGCCCCGTCCTGTCGAAACGAAATGTTGCGTCTCACATTTGATGGAACATCGTCAAGCAACCCTGGTAGAACTTGTTCAAGAAAGATCCGATATTTAGCGGAGTTCATGCGTGATGGTAACAGGTATGGGCCGACTAAGCAGTCACCAACCATACCTGCCCACACATTTATTGCCAAGCGATGTTCTACCGCTTGACACGTTGTAGCTGTTTGTAATCCAGTGAAACTTCCCACGACAGAGGATCATTGTAGTATTTTAACTTTTTTTTTTTGTTCTTTTCCAGACGAAGATTCTTTACTTACAGGACGCTCAGGAATACTCGTGGCGCCCTCTGTGAGCTGCTGGTGCTACAGTTAGAAGAAGAGGGGTTGACAATCGACGTTGAAGGCTTTGTTGGGGAAAATAACAGAATAACTCCCACATTATAATTTTGTGTGGGTGTATATATATATACATTTTTTTTTTGTCAATAAAAATATATTTATTTGTAAATATTGTCTCTTTTTTTTCTTTGATACTAGAAAAAATAAATTTTAATTTTCCCATTGATCAATAATCTTAAACTTTGGGAAGTTACTTTTAGTAATGTAAAAGGCGTTAAATTTCAAATATATAAAGTAAAATTGAAGTTGCACATGTGACCAATAGATGGAGCCATCGTTCACAGTGGACGCCAGTAATTTTTTATGTTTTTTTTTTTGCTTTTTTTTTCAAATCGTACCTGAGTTATTTGGTGTCAGCCGAGGTGGTTTTTCCTCGCGGAAAGTCAGGTAGTTCTTCCATTAAAGTTGGTGATGCCCCTAAATTCTAAAAGTTCAGTATCGAGGAAGTTTGAACTACAACACGTTGACCAGTTTTCACGCAATTTAAAACAACTTTATATTCTCTTGGGATGCGCAGTTGGCAGGATCGCATCCTCCCGACACCGGTTGAAAAAGACCTGAGTTCGAGTCCCATCGATGAATGGAGGAATTGTTATGGGCCTTTTTTCCAACGTGGCCGAATTAGTCGGTCGCAGGCGAGGGTCCGTGGTTTTTTCTCCCGGAAATTCTGGTTTTTCGTCCAGCAAAACAGAAAATCGACTTCCGAACACGCCCAATTTACAGATAATATACACAGAGCAATACACACCACATAGCCCTGGCCGCTATTGCTCCTAAACTCCAACAACATTAAAATTAAATTTATATTTATCATGTCAGTGTGAAATTTCTAGCAGCTCCCAAAATTGTGATTTAAGGATATTTCGAGCATTTTGGTTGGGGAAAGCATTTATTTTCAAGTTATTGATAAGGTGCTGGTCACCTAAGTTTCACCGGATTACAAACAGCTACAACGTGTTAATCTCCATGACACGTTGCCTGCCCACGTCTATCTTATTGAAAAAGAACTCAAGGCGTGACGTGTAGGAGGAGAGCGTCAATTACGTGTTAAGTGGTTAGGATATCCAGCGTCCTACAACTGTTGGGTTCCAGCTAAAGATGTTCTTCTTCGCTCTACAAAGTAACGCGAGGGTGGATTTCCATCCCCAGAATACACACTCTAATTTTACTGTTGTCTTGCCCGATTCTATAGCTCTGAGTGGTAAGGGGGAGGTTGCAACTTTGCTAAAAGAACTTTCACCCAGGAACACAGAGGTTTACGAAAATTCGGCTAAATTGATTGACAATATGTGTAGTCTTAATGCTAATTCAGAACTTAAAGTACGCAGTCAGAACGGAGGCAAACGCCAAAAATATCAGGACATCTTCAAGGATGGAGATGACGATGTCACAATTACATTTGTTCGCACACCCGGCTATTAATCTGTGCATCGAACGGTCTTCCTACGTATCCTACTTTAGTCATCAAAGACCAATACTTTCAGTAAGCGATATGTAATTATTATTAATAAAATAAAATAAAAATATCGTTATATTATTATCCATGAATTTTATTAATATCTGAAAATTGAAACGTTTTTAACACCTGTCATTGACTCTTAAATGTACAACAGATTAAATATGTTACCTGCAGGATACAGTAATACAGAATTATTTTAATTTTTTTTTTTTTTTTTGAAATAGGCTATGAAAGACTATTTTAACGTGCAATGTTTCATAAGTTCCATGAACATGTCAAAGCAACTAGGATCACGAACCCGTGCCAACTGATCTACATAACTGCTTCCTTTTACCACAATATTACGTATCGTAGGTCGTTCGCACGTAGTTGTGTTGGACAATTCTGTTGTTATTGGTTTTATGAGCATCGGCAAGTAAGGCCACATTCCTCTGGACGGTAAACCCCGAGTATCAGGGAGAAAAAAACCATTCCACCCTCGCCCGAGACCAACTAACTCAGCCGTGTTGTGAAAAAGGCACATAAAAATCATCGACGGGATTCGAACCCACGTCTTTTCCACCCGGAGTGTGGAGGACGGCGATCTTACCAACACTTCAATATACCGATGATCATAATAAAAAAAATATATTTACTTATGCGAAACGTCGATTATCCGAGTTAGTGAAGAAACCACAATACATCAGCTTCACGCTCACACAAATAACTTTGTTTTATGAAAGTTTAAATATTTTAATAAAATAAATTTAACTTAAAACTACTAAGACTGAACTTGCTTTTGTTTAGCAACGTCACGAAATAAAATCTCTTTATATTTTAAGTTAGTTTGTTAAAATTTCTTTATTTTTTTGATTTAACTGTTTTAAAAATACGGAGTGTGGTAAAAAAAGTTCGGAGACTGACACAACAGAGTGTCACAAAAATATTGGTACAAACGTGTAGGGGAGGTAAGCAACATCTAAAGGAAAATGAACCCATAACCGAAAACGTCACCGTATGTCCGTACACGGCGCTGTTCATCAGTTTGCCAGACGGAAAATTTCTGGTTTACTCATTCAAGCAGTAGTCGCCGCACGAAGAGCATGCATCGATATACGAACAGTGAGCTGGCAGACATGAACCTAGTGTATGGATTAGCAGAGGACCCACACGGTGTGCGCCCCCAAGCGGCAGAACATCGCTTGGCAATAAATGTGTGGACAGGTATGGTCGGTGACTGCTTAGTCGGCCCATACCTGTTACCATCACGCATGAACTCCGCTAAATATCGGATCTTTCTGGAACAAGTTCTACCAGGGTTGCTTGACGATGTTCCAGCAAATGTGAGACGCAACATTTGGTTTCGACATGATGGGGCGCTTGCCCATTATGGAAGGTGTGTTCGTGACCACTTGAACAGGCGTTTTGGGTTTTCATGGATTGTTCGTGGTGGACCCGTTGCCTTTGACCCCCACGGTCACCTGATTTATCGACTCTTGATTTCTTTCTGTGGGGGCCCTCAATCTATCGTGTATGAATCGTCTGTGCAGGCGGAAATGGATCTCGTGGGAGACTCGTCTGCGCTGCTGCTACTGTCAAAAAACTGCAGATGTGTTCGACTGTGACCGCCAATCCATGCTGCGTCAGTGTTACACGTGCATCGTGTCTCAGAGTGGTACCTTCGAGCGTCTGTTGTAACATCATTCGAGCATCCATCTCGTACTCCATTGTTAATATTATGTCAAATAAATGTTTGCCACTAATTACTGTCTTGTGTCATTTCTGCTTCTTGTGCCTCTGCTACTACTTTCCCGTGACGTTTCCGGTTATGGGTTCCTACGCGATTCACATTCCTTTAGATGTTACCTACCTCCCCTAAACGTTTGTACCAATATTTTTGAGACACCCTATAAATCTTCGTATATGTACAATGGAAATTAATAACTTTATAAATGTTTACAATTAGTTTTAGAAACACTCAACGGATATATAACATTTAAGGTAGTATTATTTACTTACATTATCCAGTACCCCTAAAACTCATTTAAAATTTAGCATATTTGTATTTTGTTTATTATTCAATCCTTTATTCTCATAACAGGACAACTTTGCCCACACAACGAGTTGCACTGGTATTGAACAACTTAACATTAGCATTAGTAGATGCATTTGATGCAAGAAAGAAAGCTTATGCAGCATCAACCAAAAAAAATAAAAAATAAAAATTTCACACATCCATTCCCTCTAAAAGTTTGTCCACTTCCTCCTTGAATTTATTTAACCTATCAACTTCCACAACGACAGATGGAAGTTTGTTCCAGCAATTAACCACCCGCTGGCTAAAGGCAAATTCCCGCACATCTATTCTACATCTGTCCTTCCTCAATTTCAATTTATCCCCCCTTAGGTTCGTAATCTGAACAAGTGGAAGGATCCCATCAGAATTCAGCGTGCTCAACCCATTCAAGGCCGTATACACCTCAATCAGATCACCGCGTAGGTGCCTAGTCTGCAGCCACTGCAATTTGCAGAACTTAAGCCTCTTGGTAAGAGAATCCCTTCATTCCCCTCACCAATCTTGTTGCCCTTCTCTGTACACGCTCAACCAATTTATATCCTTCCTAAAATGAGGCCCCCAGACCTGTACGCAGTACCGAAGATGTGGCCTGACCATTGCCTTATACAAAGGGATAATCACTCCTTTTCCCTGATATCATTAACAAGATCCCTTGAGCTGCTCTGGCAGCCTGTCTGCACTGCTGAGAAAACTTCATATCTGACTGCACAATTACTCCCAGGTCTTTTTCATTTTCTACCACTCTATGTGAAGTACAACACAATTGATACGTTTCTCTGGGATTACCTCTACCCACATGAAGTGCTTTGCATTTGTCAATGTTAAACTTCAGTTGCCCCTTCTCAGCCCATCTGCCTAACTTTCCTAGAACCTGTTGCAGCAGCGCACTGTCATAGTGGCAGATGGAACGCTATTGTTGTCACGTCAACATTGCATGTGGCAAAAACAGAGTAAGTTTGTATTTAATGAGAAATAATGAAGAAGGGACAAATAAAGTTGTAAAATGGCTAAATGGATATTATTATGCGATTGAATAAGAGAGAGAGATGAGCAAAATGGTAGTAGGATGTAGTAGTGCGAATTTAATTTTTCTATTTGAAAGCTTAGAGGGAAAATGATGTTGTATTACTTTAATTAAGTTATATATCACAAACAGGATCATAGCCAGAAACATCGGGAACGTGTAAACATAAATTTATATATATAAAAGTATATAAGAAGAGTCACATTATGAACCTAGCTATATCCAATGGCCTTTTTCATTAAGTCCGAGAAATTAAATCTGCACTGTTCTCAATTCTCCTCAATTCAAGACAGAAGCTGTCTCAGATTCTTTGCAAGTTTCGTTTGATTTTATTTTTTGAAAATTGTTCCGTGTTAACTAAGAATGCCCCATTTTTAGGCAGTCTCACATTCAAAAAGTGATTTCAAATTCCAAGAACAGAAAAAACATTTTGAGGTCGATATTGCCCTAGCAGACGACACGCTATAAACTGCAGTGTCAGCGTAAGCTAATTCTTGGATATGCACTGTCCTGCCGCTTAACGGCAGTTCACTGAAACTCGAATGGTTGTACGGTGAGGCTGCCATTCCGCGAATTAAATGGTCAGAATAGTATATTTAGTGTTTATTTAAAGTAAACGACCAGAAATGAGCATAACAACAAAGGCTTTGGTGTTGTTCTTGTAGTAGGATTTTAGGAGCATCGTTGATCAAGGGAGATTGTATATTGTCTGTAAATTACGTGTTCTGAGGCCAATTTTCTGAATGAAAAATCCGAGTTTTCGGGAGAAAAAACCATGCTGCCAATTCTGAGACCGACTAACTCAGCCACGTTTTCAAAAAGGCTCATAAAAATTCTTCACATCCTCGACGGGACTCGAATTCAGGTCTTTTTCACCCGTTGAGAGGTGGACGCGATTCTACTAACTGTACTCCGTGAGGGCTAACAAAGGCTGAAGAAGAACTCTTTACAATTAGTTAATTAATTAATGTATATTTAAATTTAATATTTTAATAATTGAAAAATTTATTATTATTTTTATATTTGAAAAATTACATGTTATCTAAAAACTTAATAATTTAATTAAATAATTTTAAAAATTAACACATTTATAATAAAGAAATTTAAAAACTTAATAATTTAATTAAATAATTTTACAAAGTAACACATTTATAATAAATAAATTTAAATTTAAAGATTATTAATATACAGTATTTTAAAAATTTATATGCTTATAAACTTGATGAAATCGTACTGAAATCCTGAAAGTCGAATTCTTAACCCTGTCCTTCAGGGTTCTTAATTCAATCTCTTCAAGCTCTTACGCTGTCTATTACAGGCATTAATCCAGGATGGGCAAAATATTTCCATAAAACGGTTTCTCCATTTCTTGGTCTCGATACCATTTTCACCGCATAATGAACTTTCCGGTTTTCTGCTTCAACAACAAGCCCAAATACTCCTCTTGGAACGATCCGGACAAATTGATACTCGAGGTTTCTTTCAACATGTCCAATGACATCTTTCTCCCACACTTCCAAATTTACATTTAATGAATCGGATGATACCATGTTTACTGATTTAAAAAATAAAGCGGCTTTGCGTCTTTCATAAAAGTCTAAGTACGGTACACGAATAAATTATTCAATCAGACTAACGATTCATCTGATTTAAATACAACGGATAAGTGGAATGAGCTGAGAGTGAGGCACGTTATTCATTTTCTGTTGTTGTTGCACGGGCGTGCGCTGTTTTACTCCAGTGTTTATCCAGCATTAAAATGGTTGTCTCTAGGAGGGGATGTAGACGTATGCCTTTGTGGCGGTTTATCGCCTTTGGATTGTTTAATATGTTAAGTGATTCTCGCCATAGGCTGTGGCGAAAGAGTCGTCAGTGGTCTACTATTTTGAAGTCACGTTTGGGATCAAGATCGTGGTTGGTGCCCCAAAAATGTACCGCGACTGCGGACTGTCAATGCTTTCTTACAATACGCAATTAGTCATATCTATAATTAAAAAAAATTGTTAAAAACCAAAGATGGGACAACATTTGGGCTGTTTTGAATTTGCATAGCAGGCAATCTTGTTTATAGGACTGGAAACGGAAAATTTTTCAAATTATTTCGATTACTGGTAGGTGGTTAGTTGAAGAGTTTTAGGCGCATAAGCAACTTAGGCCACACTGCTCTGTATAGAATGTATGTAAATTGTGTGTTTTCTGTGGTCGATTTTCCGTTTGCTGAACAAAAAACCCGAGTTTCCGGGATAAAAATCATGCTGCCTTCGCAGGAGATCGACTAATTCAGCCAAGTTGTGAAAAAGGCCCTTAAAAATTCCTCTTCATTGACGGTAGTCGAACTGAAATCTTTTCCAACCGGTGTGAGGAGGACAAGTGATTTTTACGAACTGTGTTATCCACGAGGCATTTGGATGGCACCTGACCTTGTCGCTTATATCCGTTACATACATTTATCTGTAAAATGCGTGTTCACTGGCCGATTTATTACGAAAAAATCGGCCAATGAACACCCATCTCTCCGAAAGAGTGGTAGATGGCGATGTATTGTGCAGACTACGCGGCCACAGAGGACTTTTATAATGGAATAATGGACAACGAAACAAACATTTTTGTACAGATAATCCAAACTCCTAATAATCACCATAATGGAAAACTCAAATGTGACAAAACATAAATATAATTATAAGCAAATTATATTCATATTTATAAAGCACAGTCAGTCCTCGTGTAGAACGATAGTTGTGTTCCTAGAAACCCTCGTGCAATATAAACAACAGGCCTTAAGGGAAAACTAGGATTATGTGCCGACCACCCAAGACACATTTGTAACCAAAACAATAAATAATCGTAATAAAATACGTATTTTATTACGATTAACTACGAATAATAAAATATTGCTAATACTTTTGCTTCTATCTGGAGAAAACTTGTTTTTTTGTTTGATTTTCTATCCAAAACAGATGACAGCCGTTCGATTTCTTCCAATTCTTTGGGTCTTAATCTAATGGATTTTAATGCCATTGTAATTATGCCAATTGGACATTATACGTTCCCAAGAGAGTATAAGGTTATTTTAAATTGCATGAAAAGTGGAATATATATGTTGTTGTTCAAACCAGTCTGCGCGGGCAGACTTTCCCACACCGGGTGGAAAAGGCTCGAGTTCGAATCCCGTCCATGACTCGAGGAACTTTAATGGGCTTTTTTCATTCTGTGGCTCAGTTATTCGGTCTCAGGCGTAGATAGCAAGGTTTTACCCCCATAAAATAGGATTTTCCTTCAACAAAACAGGCAAATCGACCAGAGAACACACGCGATTAACAGACGTAAGACAGAACGGCAGATGAATTTAATAATTCGGGTGGCCAAATTTCAGCACGGTACGTATAATGTATTTAGGCAGGACAGAAGGGGTTACGCTTCTTATCAAAAGCAGCCTGAGCGCGACGAAAGTCTTCTCGGATTCAGACGTTTCTCACGTTAAAATAGAATCTGTATGGTGTGAGATAGTTGGAAGCAAAGGTACAATGAGAGTGGGAGGAATCTACAGGCCAGATGATCGTAAAGATTACGATCTACATACAAATGACATGGGCAAGTAAGCATCAATATCTTTTTCTGGCCGGCCATTTTAATTTTCCTCTAATTGATTGGAGCAAATGGGAGGGAAATTTCGCATGGGGGACAAAATTTTTAAATCAACTAGATGATTGCTATTTGTATCAACATATCAGGGAAAGTACCAAGGAAAAGAATACTCTAGACGTCATCTTTCATCAGGTATGAACCGTATGACATAATAGGGCTGACAGTAGAAGAACCAGCAACAGAAATGATCACGTTGGACGATGAAGAGAGAGAGAGAGAGAGAGAGAGAGAGAGAGAGAGAGAGAGAGAGAGAGAGAGAGAGAGATAGCAGTAGTTAAATGCAAAGGAATGGGTTATAACTTCAGGGAAGGAAATTACGACGGCTGAAGGTGCTACTTGGCCTCTATTCACAGGGTTAGCTATTTTGACAGGGTTACTCAACAGCTGCACTTTGGGAATTATTTCGACATTGTTTATTTGGATTTCAGCAAAGCTTTTGACTCAGTCCCACACGAGTGGTTGCTTTATAAGCTCGAATAAGTTGGAATCACTGGGAAAATCCTTAGCTGGATGGCTTCAGGGCGGGAGGCAGCCTCTTCTGATAAATGGTTATTCCTCAGATTGGGTTGATGTAAGAAGTGGGGTTCCCCAAGGATCAGTATTACGACCACTGTTGTTTTCGATTTTCATAAACTGCATTGATGAAGGGATAGAGGGCGTGGTGTTTAAATTGCAGATGATGTAAAGATCGGTAGAGTAGTTAATGATCGCTGCCAAGCAGAGCTTCTTCAGAGTGAACTGGCACCTCCGTAGCCAGGTGGGCAGGAGCAGCAGTGTATAGCACACTCTTTTTGATTAGACCAGGGTTCGAGCCCGTGATCACGAAATACGGAGGATGCGGAAAGGTGAGAGAATGACTACCACATATCCCCGGGGCAATATGGCTTTAGTTGCTAATGCTCCTAAAAACCAAATAACAAACAAACAACGGAGTGACCTAGAGAGACTTCAGGGATGGTCAGAATAATGGCAGCTATGCTTTAATCCAACAAAGTGTAAGGTATTACACCTGGGAAACAGTAATCCCAAAATAACTTATTCACTTGGTGGAGTTCAACTAAATTCGGTAGTGGAGGAAAGGGACTTGGGTGTTACAATACGGTCAGATATTTAATTCTCTGAGCATTGTAAACAGGTTGCAAGGAAGGCCCATGGTGTCCTTTCGATGATCTATCGAAAAATTGCTAGTAGAGATAAAGACGTCATAATCCCATTATACAGGGTGTCTCAAAAATATTGGTACAAGCGTTTAGGGGAAGTAGGTAACATCTAAAGGAATGTGAATCGCATAGGAACCCATAACCGGAAACGTCACCGTAAGTCGGTACACGGCGCTCTTCATCAGTTCGCGAGAGGAGAGGGAAAATTTCTGGTTTACTCATTGAAAGTGGCGCCTCCGTAGCCAGGTGGGAAGGAGCAGCAGTGCGTAGCACACGCTTCTTGATTAGACCGGGGTTCGAGCCCGTCACCACCAAATACGGAGGATGCGGAAAGGTCAAGGAATGACTACCGCATATTCCCGGAGCAATATGGCCTTAGTTGCTAATGCTCCTAAAAACCAAATAACAAAACAATAACTCATTGAAGCAGTAGTCGCCGCACGAAGAGCATGCATCGGTATACGAACTGTGAGCTGGCAGACATGCATCTAGTGTATGGATTAGGAGAGGGCAAGGGACGAGCCGCTCAACGAATTTACGGAGAACGCTTCCCAGACCGACATGTAACGGACCACCGTTTGTTTGCGCGTGTTCATCAAAATTTGTGCGATTATGGGTCATTTAGAGGTAACACGAGCAGGGCGGCCAGGACATGGAAGAAAGTGTGTTGAATGCCGTCCAGAATAATCCTACTACCAGCGCACGTGCCGTTGCCTCTGCCTTAGGAGTGTCTCGTTGCAGTGTACAGTGTGTCTGCCACCACGATTCTTTACACCCCTTTCATCTCCAAAGGATTCAGTTACTGCTCCTCCACGATCATCCTGCACGTGTGGCTTTTGCGCAGTGGTATCTCCAAGAAAGTGTTCAACAAGATTTGAATTTTCCAGCTTAAGTTTTTTCACAGATGAGGCTTATTTCATTCGGGAAGGCTTATTCAATCAGAAAAATGCTCATGTGTAGGCTCACGACAACTCACACGGTGTGCGCCCCGTTGCGGCACAACATCGCTTCGCAATAAATATGTGGGCAGATTTGGTCGGTGACTGCTTAGTCGGCCCATACCATCCCGCATGAACTCCGCTAAATATCGGATCTTTCTTGATCAAGTTCTACCAGGATTACTTGACGATGTTCCAGCAAATGTGAGACGCAATATTTGGTTTCAACATGACGGGACGCCCATTATGGAAGGTGTGTTCGTGATCATTTGAACAGGCGTTTTGGGCGTCGGTGGATTGGCCGTGGTGGACCCGTTGCCAGCCCTGGCCCCCACGCTCACCTCATTTATCGAGCATTGATTTCTTTCTGTGGCGGGGGCCCTCAAATCTATCGTGTAGGAGCAAAGTGTAAAGTGTATTGATGTCTAACGGCACCAGGAGTTTCCCCCAACTCCGCGTTGCGTTCATTGTGGGTGTACCAGTTCACTTGGAAGGCCACAGATTTAAAAGTGTATGGATTTTGTATATGTGTAGTGTTGTGTATCGTTGTTCATCTAGCCGTTTAGCCGCTGGACCCCTACTGAGGCCCAACGTTGCCCAAACTTGGCCTCGTGGGGGCAGACCAGGTACACAGAATGAAATTTTACTCTGGCAGGTCCTGCCACCTTCTTTCCTAAGATTTCAGTAACTAGGGCCTTAAAAAAAAAAAAAAAAAAAAAAAAAACATTCAGTAGGGGTGAGCGCTGGAATTAGGAAAGCCAATTGAGGTTTAATTTGGACGAAGTTAAGTTTTTGCAGTTTGTATGGGATTATACGCTGGCGTATTAGGCAGAAGAGAGGGGGAGACTGAAGGCTGGGGGGAAAAGACAGAAGTATGGGGGACGATAGAGAAGGCGACCCCAGGATTTTCAGTGAGGCAGATCCAAGCCCCACCAGGAGAAGAATAAAGGTTGGCAGGGGTGGAGGGGACACAAGACTGTCTCCTCCTCCCCAGCAGGCGAAAGGGAGTAAAGGTACCAGGCAAGGTAGCCCGGTACAGATCGCCATCAGGCATTGACAGTTGTGAGCACGTGGGGGTCCAAGTGATCTGAACCGGATCTTCTTTGGTGATCTTTTTCAACGTAGGAGTCAAATCCCAGTCGCAAGGTTATGAGCAGTCTCGTCCTATGGTTGGTCATGTAACCTGTTCAGGTCGCCTATTGTGCATGTTATGAGGATGCAGCCTCGGGTCCTGGTGATATCATTTTCTTAGTTCGTGCGATGGCCATTTGGTTTAGTCATCCAGCTAGTGGTCGAGTGCGAATAATTTGTATCCAGTTCATGTCAAGTCCTGTGTCAGTTTGTCTTTGGTTCAGACGTAGGTCTTCCTGGTTGTCAGTTCCCTCCTGAAGAAGGCTAAATGATGGTCACGTTCGTGGTTGTGGGTTATTTGGTACAGTTTTCTTGTGCATTCCGGTTTTCTCCAGTCCTAGTTTTGGGATTCATCATCAGCTTCCGGGTGCTGTGCATGGTGGTTTGCTACAAGTGCTCGCCTTCTAGCAAGGAGTTTCTGTGCAAAGATGGTAAGGGCTTTGTATTCTTGTTCCGAGTCGAGAAGATGCTGTTCCATGTTCTGCGGTAAGAAGGTGATGGCAGTGGTGAGCGTGCATCGCAGGTCCTCATACTGGTCGCAGTCATACATGAGATGTTGCCATGTCTCCTGGCGGCCACACATCTCTCGTGTATCTGTGGCCGCCAATCTATCGTGTATGAATCACCTGTGGAGACAGAAATGGATCTCGTGGCGAGACTCATCTGAGCTGCTGCTACTGTCAAAAAACTCCAGGTGTGTTCGATCGTGTCCGCCAATCCATGCTGCCTCGGTGTCATCGCGTCTCATGGTGGCACCTTCGAGCATCTGTTGTAACATCATGAAATGCATCCATCTCGTACTCAATTGTTAATATTGTGTCAAATAAACGTTTGTACCAATATTTTTGACACAACCTATATATCTTCGTATAGGTACAATGGAAATTAATAACTTTATAAATGTTTAAAATTTGTTTTAAAAACATAGATGCGATATATAACATTTTAGAAAGTATTATTTACTTCAATAATCGAGTACTATTGAAACTCATTTAATAATTGGCATATTTGTATTTTGTTTATTATACAATCCTTTATGCTCATAACAGGACAACTTTGCCTGCACAACGAGTTGCCCGAGTATTGAACAACTTAACATTAGCATTAGTAGAGGCATTTGATGCAAGAAAGCAAGCTTATGCAGCATCAGCCAAAAAAAAAAATTTCACACATCCATTCCCTCTAAAAGTTTGTCCACTTCCTCCTTGAATTTATTTAACCTATCAACTTCCACAACAAAAGATGGAAGTCTATTCTACCAATCAACTACCCGCTGGCTAAAGGCAAATTTCCACACATCTATTCTACAACTGTGTTTCCTCAATCTGAATTTATGTCCTGAGTTTGTAATCTTTTATTAAAAATTATTAAAAACTTAATAATTTAATCTAATATTTTTAAAAATCAACACATTTATAATAAATAAATTTAAAAACTTAATAATTTAATTAAATAATTTTTGGATCTAGAAATCCGAACAAGTAATGGAAGTTTTGGAAGTAGTTCAATACCAGTGTAACTCGTTGGGCAGCAAAAGCTGTCCCGTTATTAGCATAAAGGATAGTATAATAAACTGTAGTTAACAAAATACAAGTGTCAAAATTTTAAATGAGTTTGAAAGGTACTGGATAATGGAAGTAAACAATACTTCCTAAATGTTATATATCTTTTGAATGTTTCGAAAACTAATTTTAAAAGTTTGTTAGATTATTATTTTCCATTGTACATATACCAATATATTCAGGGTGTCTCTAGAATATTGGTACAAACGTTTAGGGGAGGTAGGTGAGGTAGGTAACATCTAAAGGAATGTGACTCGCATAGAAACCCATAACCTCTACTACTACTTTCCCGTGTCGTTTCCGGTTATGTGTTCCTCGTGGATAAACATTGAAATCGCACTTGGGTTCAATTAGAAGTCATACTACGTTTTGGAGCTGATTTTTGGTGATTATTCACTGAATGACGCATTCCATCCGATCCCGTTGATAAACGAGCCATTAATGGGGTCCATCCGTGCTTCTTTTGAACTTAAACTGTGAAAGAAGGACAGAGAGAACTGGTAATATAAAACAGAGGGATGTTTCAGCAAATGTCTCATCTGTTACCATCAGCTCCACTATGCATTAAGTGAGTTGCAGCATCAATATTGTGCCATAAACAGGCAATTATCAAAGGATTATGACCAGCTACATCCTGTGAATCAATATCGCTGCTTCCAGATAAAAGCAGTGCCTCTGTAATATCTGAAAGAGAAACAACGATTTTGTTTCAGTGGAGGGTTTTTGCTGTACACACAAATTACTATTTATAATGAAACAGTTTAACTTTGATAACCGATTGTAGATTCGATATCAACGTCGTTCCTGGTTTTATAACTTTTAAAAGAAATATTTCCAAGTGATGGAAGAAGACCCGTGCAATTGGAGAAGATCCATTATAAGTTCGAATACTGTGAGAGTGGCCTGAAACAGGACACAGAATTCCTGAGTGCTGAAATAGTTCCTTAAAAATTCCCTCTT
Source organism: Mastigoproctus giganteus (assembly GCF_048544385.1). NCBI lineage: Eukaryota > Metazoa > Arthropoda > Arachnida > Uropygi > Thelyphonidae > Mastigoproctus > Mastigoproctus giganteus. The sequence goes on from NC_143588.1 coordinate 80,972,253, forward strand.
CAATCAGTCTACTACTTTGACAGATGCATTGGTCAGATTACTACAGGCTATTTAGCAGATATTGACGAAGACCCATCCACAAAATATTCGAACGATTATTGGGCCAAAATTAGTTCTGAACTGACGAGCTCTGTAGATGGAATTTGTACGGTGAAGGTAGAAATATTGTAAATTATAGAATTTTTATACATTTTAAATATCAATTTATTATTGGTGTTACTTAAATCTAACGGAACTTACACTACGTGTGCCGGTTAGCAAAAAAATAGACTTCCAATTTCAGGAATATTTGAGAATGTTCCAGTAGGGTGCAGAGGACTCCTGAATGTGATAGAACATTGTAGAAGAATCCTGAATTGGCAGCACGTTGTAGATGATCCTAGGATATTCTGGAGAGTGGGAGTATCGTTTCAATATCACAGAAGACTACAAATGAGTGCAGAGTGTTTTTCAATAAAATAAAATGCCGAGTAAGGGTTGTAACATCGGACATTTGACATTCACAAATTGTAGTTTATTGTAAGTTTTCAATGTTTCGGGATAAACGTGGCAAGAAATAAGAAACTGACGATTGCAAAAACCAGGAGTTTCGTTTAAAGAAGTAGAAACTGCAATTCTACGATTCAAAGGAGAAATGGCAGACCACGATTCCAAGGAGAAATGGCAGACCACGATCAGGTCGACTGCACGTAACAAAGGAAGCGCAAGAAAAGACCAGAACACTGATTTTTAAGCGCAATCGATCACTTACTGCATCTGATATTTTGGCTGAGTTTCTTCTGAACACAGAAACTCCAATGTCTTCATGTACAGGAAAACTTCGTCTTAAACAAGTAGGACCTCGTGGTCCAGTAGCTGAATGAAAGTCCATATTAAAAGCGGAAAAATCGAAAGAAATAGTTCTCTTGGATAAAGATCCATCAACATTGAACAGTTGAGCGGAAAAACGTGCTGTGGACGGTTGAATCGAAATTTGAAGGTTTTGGATCCAAACTTAACAGTTTATGTGAGATGATCAAGTGGATAAAACTTTTTTCCCAAATTATTTAGTGCCTACAGTCAAACCCGGTAGTGGTGGTTCCATCATGATTTCGGATTACTTCTGTTTTTCTGTATTGGGTGACATCCTCAGAATTGTAGGATGTTTAAGAAAAGGATATAAATATATTCTTGAACATAATGCAATATCCTCTTGACTTCCACTTTCTGGAAGAAACTTTACATTACAAAAAGGCAGTGATCCGCCAGGTGTGTTGGACCGTGTCAGCCAATCCATGGTGTGTCGGTGTCACGCATCCCTCTCGTCTCATGGTGGAACCTTCGAGCATCTGTTGTAACATCATGAAATGCATCCATCTCGTACTCCATTGTTAATATTATGTCAAATAAATGTTTGCCACTAATTACTGTGTTGTGTCATTTCTGCTTCTTGTGCCTCTGCTAATACTTTTCCGTGACGTTCCCAGTTATGGGTTCACATTCCTTTATATGTTACCTGCCTCCTCTAAACGTTTCAACCAATATTTTTTTTTTTTTTTTGTCGACCGGGCTAGCCGGGTGGGTAAAGTGCCTGCCTGGCAACCCAAAGGTCGCGGTTTGGAATCCTGCCTCAGGCTTGGATCAAAGTATTGCAAAATCCTTGGGAGGTCCATTATGGCCACAGAAGCCGATGCACCACCAACTGACAAAAAAAAAAAAAAAAAAAAAAATATTTTTGAGACACACTGTATATCTTCGTATATGTAAAATGGAAATTAATAATTTAATAAACTTTTAAAATTAGTTTTAGAAACATTCGGAAGATATATAACATTTTAAAGAGTATTATTTACTTCCATTATCCAGTACCGCTAAAACTCATTTAAAATTTTACACATTTGTATCGTGTTTATTATACAATCCTTTATGCTCATAACAGGACAACTTCGTCTGCACAACGAGTTGCATAGGTATTGAACTACTTCCAAAAGAATGGTCTCGCAATCATAAATGAAGTCTGCTTTACTTTGCAAAACAGTCAAAAGTGGACATTTTCAACATTTATTATTATACTTTTTTTCTAATTGATGATTATCATTACAATTTTCTGGAATTTTGAATCTCCTGTCTCATCTTTACGGTCACCAAAGTAGGGGTGCTTAAGGACAACTGATCTTTCTTTACAAGCAGTTTGTTAAATTTAAAATAAATCAGACAAAGAGACCGTATAGTTTTATTTGGGGTGATTAATTCAACCACTGAAAAAACATCACAGAGACAGGGGATGGGTGAAGAATAAGATGGGGTTGGATTTGCATCAATTCATCCCTAACAAAGAGCCAAACTTCGTCATCTCTCCCTCCGTTGCCACCCTACTCCACTCGACAATTCGAATCTCCCTCACTCAGTTCCAGCACGCGACTTTGGAGTCTCCCATGCGGAAAAGAAATGAAATGTAGTGCACAATGGAAAATGCGGGCGAAGTAAGTTTACTCAGAATCCTTCGGGAAAAAAAAGAAAGTTCAGTCAGCAAATGATAACGCGAGAGATATGGAAAGTGAGATTATTCCTTCCCAGCATCCTGCGCAACTATTCACGAAGGTAAATAAAGCGAAAAGTTCAATTATGTAACCCTTTCGTGGGTAAATCAGCTGACGTTGTCTAGCGCAGGAAGCAACGCTCGAGTCCGAATCGCTGCGGTGAAAACGTGAATGTTTACGAACATTTGTACTCATCAACAACACCCCATACTCCGCAACCTCATGCAGCAGCAAATACTTTCTTGTCATATCAACGGATTTTGCGGGGGCATTCGACACCAGGTGGCCAGTTGGCCGAGCGTCCTGGCGAGATTACGGCGGGCCCACGTGCCAGAAAACCTCTACGATACTATCAAATCGTATCTTTCACAGAGGATAATAAGTGTCATTGCACTTTATGGGAAACTAAATCGACCTGTTCACATGGGGTGCCCCCAGGGCTCTGTTCTTTGCCCACTCCTGTGGAACATGATCCTTGATGAGTTCCTGGCCATGGACCTGGGCGAAGTCCACTCCCAGGCCTTCGCGGATGACTTAATCTTGACGGTCGCTGCAGACAGCAGGGTCCAACTGGAGGACAAGGCGAACCAGGCCCTGACGATACTTCAGGAGTGGACACAGACTCATCTACTGAAGATATCACCGACCAAAACTTCCTCGATTTTGCTCAAAGGAACACTAGACCTACGCAGGCCACCACAAATCAAAGTGGAAAATAAGACTATCAAACTAGTGGACCAACTAAAACACCTCGGCCTTATAGTTGACTCCAAACTATCATTCCAGTACCATCTGACATACATCAGAGCAAAGATTAAGAAATACTCTGCACTAGTGGCCAGAATCACAAGACGAGATTGGGGGCTCAACAAACGCACCCTGTCCTTGTATTATAAAACAACCTTCCTACCAGCAATAACCTACGCCTCTCCAGCCTGGTTTCAAAAAGCCGTAACCGCCGTAAATCGATGGTCACTGGACGCCACTCAACGGACAGTACTGCTAACTATCACCCGTGCCTGCTGTACCACCAGCACTCCCGCCCTACAGGTATTAACGGGGCCCTCCCCCTGGACTTAGAGGCTATTCGCTGCGGCATCACTCACAGCATTGCAAAAGGACAACCCTGCACCTTCCTTGGCTTTTAGTAAACACAGCTGCGAATCAGAAAGAAGAAACAATCAGACTACAAAGGCACTTACAGCAGGTATGGCAGGATCGATGGACTGCCACAACCAAAGGCGAAATTACAAAGAAATTTCTGCCCACCATAGACAGGGTATGCCCCAAGCCCCCACCCTGGTTTCAACCCGGTCTCTTCATAACCTATTTGCTGACAGGCCACGGAACGTTCAACGCAAAATTAGCATCCTCTCGGATCCTCTCGTGGGTCCTCTCGGATTCTTTCAGAATCCGAGAGGACCCACGTTGCTCCTGTGGGGAGCCAGAAACCTGGACACACATAATGTATGAATGTACCAACTATGAAGACCTATGCTGCAGACTTATGACAGCAACCACGTACTTCCCAAGACATCTCGAGTCGCACCTACTAGATTCATGCGAAGAGTACAAGGCACTAGCCAAATTCGCGCCGTTGTTCACCCGGCGCAAAACACGAATTGCTGTTCACAGGGAATCACAATAATAAGGAGGAACTCGTGCAAGAGCTGCTTACCCCTCTGGCGCAAAACACAACTGCTGAATATAAGTAACTTCAATAAGGAGGGACCTCGCGGACTCCTCGCACAACGACCTACCTGATAGAGACGTGGAAATATGAATGACGCGTGTGAGGATACCCGCTCTTGCATCGCCTGCACAAAAATGGATATACAGTACTACTACTAGACAGGTCGGGACTGTCCCAGGAATGACCAACTATCACGGCTTGGACACTTCAACTACTGTGACTACACGCAGCTTTGATGCCCATGCCATAAGGCGATCCTACACCTGTGCTCACTTGCACAGGACTTTTACTCCTCTTCCTGGGCGGGGGAAAGAGGGGATGGCTCTGCTGTTTCCTCTCCCCCTTGCCCACCCCTGTTTTCCTCCTGGTGGGGCATGGGCATGCCCCACTGACCTTCTCTGGGGTCGTCTTCCCTATTGACCCCATATTTCTGACTTCCCTCCCAGCCTTCAGTCTCCTCCCCACTCTGACTAAATATCATAGCGTATGCCCCACACTACCAAAATTTTAATTGTTCAAATCAAGTCACGCATGCCCTTTTGGCCTCAAATAATCTCTTTAGCGTCTTACCCTGAAAATCGCCGCGTGATGCATTACATTTTTTTTTTTTTTTTTTCCATAGACCCTAGCCACTGAAATCTCAGGAAATTAGATGGCAGGGCCTGCCAGAGTAAATAACTGTAATACTGGTGTACCTGGTCTGCCTCCACGGGGCCAAGTGTGGGCAACGTTGGGCCTCAGTAGGGGTCCAGCGGCTAAATGACCAAATGAACAACGGTACACGACAGTACACATGTACGATATCCATACACTTTTAAATCTCTGGCCTCAACAGTGTTCTGTTTCACATAACAATGTATACTACGCGGAGATGGGGGAAACCCCTGGTGTCGTTAGACATCAATACACTTTACACTATCGAGAGTTGCGCTATATTCTCCGGGTGTCGTATTCTGTCTCTCGTGCGTTTATCATAGTGCTTTGTGACAGGGACGTCATAAATAATGAGTTAACTCTATCTGTCGATCAATCCAGGCCAATAAATTCAGTCGTCTCTGCGTGACCTTATCAACTTCCTTCATATTCTATTTGGAACACATCAACCAGGATGTAGGAGGGGCGGTTGAGGTATACAAAATGTATCAATAAATTATAGATTCGAGAAGAATGAATATCCAGCAAGTCGAACAAAGTCCAGTAATCAAATTTTTGACCAAAGAGGGAAGAAATGCTAAAGAGTTCCATGAAATAATGACCAGAGCTTTTTGGGAAGTGTAATGGAGGCATGCGATGCAAGGAGAACAAGCGTATGAGCTTATGTAGCATCAGCCAAAAAATTTCACACATCCATTCCCTCTAAACGTTTGTCCATTTCTTCCTTGAATTTATTTAAGCTATCAACTTCCACAACAAAAGATGGAAGTCTATTCCACCAATCAACTACCCGCTGGCTAAAGGCAAATTTCCGCACATCTATTCTACATCTGTCTTTTCTTAATTTGAATTTATGCCCCCTTTGGTTCATAATCTGAAGAAGTGGAAGGATCCCATCAGAATTCAGCGTGCTCAACCCATTCAAGGCCTTATACACCTCAATCAGATCACCGCGCAGGTGCCTAGTCTCCAGCCACTGCAATTTGCAGAACTTAAGCCTCTCTTGGTAAGCCACCCCTTCGTTCCCTTCACCAATCGTATTGCCCTTCTCTGTATTTGTTCACGCAACTCTACATCCTTCCTAAAATGAGGCCTCCAGCCCTGGACGCAGTACTCAAGATGTGGCCTGAACATTTCCTTATACAGAGGGACAATCACCTCCTTTTCCCTGCTAACAAAATTCCTCTTTATCATTGACAAAATCACTTTCAGCTGCTCTGGCAGCCTGTCTGCACTGCTCAGAAAACTTCATATCTGACTGCACAATTACTCCCAGGTCTTTTTCATTTTCTACCACTCTATGTGAAGTACAACACAGTTGGTACGTTTCTCTGGGATTACCTCTACCCGTACGAAGTGCTTTGCATTTGTCAACGTTAAACTTCAGTTGCCACTTCTCAGCCCATCTGCCTAACTTTCCTAGAACTTGTTGCAGCAGCACACTGTCATAGTGGCAGATGGAACGCTTTTGTTGTCACATCAACACTGCAGGTGGCGAAAACAAAGTAAGTTTGTATTTCATGAGAAATAATGAAGAAGGGACAAATAAAGTTGTAAAATGGCTAAATGGATATTATTATGCGAATGAATAAGAGAGAGATGAGAAAATGGTAGTAGGATGTAGTAGTGCGAATTTAATTTTTCTATTTGAAAGCTTAGAGGGAAAATGATGTTGTATTACTTTAATTCAGTTATATCTCAGCAACAGGATCATAGCCAGAAAGATGGGGAACGTGTTAAATATAAATTTATATATAAGAAGAGTCATATTATGAGCCAAGCTATATCCAATGGGCTCTTTCAATAATTCAGAGAGATTAAATCTGCACTGTTCTCAATTCAAGACAGAAGTTGTCTCAGATTCTTACAAGTTTTCTTTGATTTTATTTTTTTGAAAATTGTTCCGTGTTAACTAAGAATGTCCCGTTTTTAGGCAAAGTGTCACATTTAAAAACTGACTTCGGATTCCAAGAACACAAAAAACATTTTGAGCTCGGTTTTGCACTAGCAGACGACATGCTGTAAACTGCTGTGTCAGCGTAAGCTAATTCTTGGATGTGCACTGTCCTGCCGCTTAACGGCAGTTCACTGAAACTCGAATGGTTGTACGGTGAGGCTGCCATTCCGCGAATTAAATGGTCAGAATAGTATATTTAGAGAAGATTGAGTTTTAGTGTTTATTTAAAGTAAACGACCAGATATGAGCATAATAAGAAAGGCTTTGGTTTTGTTCTTGTAGTAGGATTTTAGGAGCATCGTTGAGTAAGGCAGATTGTATACTGTCTGTAAATTACGTGTTGTGAGGCCTATTTTCTGGATGAAAAATCCAAGTTTTTGGGAGGAAAAACCATGCTGCCCACTCCCGAGACCGACTAACTCAGCCACGTTTTGAAAAAGGCCATAAAAATTGCTCACGTCGTCAACGGGACTCGAATTCAGGTGTTTTTTCACCCGTTGAGAGGTGGACACGATTCTACTAACTGTACTCCATGAGGGCGAACAAAGGCTGAAGAAGAACTCTTTACAATTAGTTAATGTATATTTAAATTTAATATTTTAATATTTGAAAAATTAATTATTATTTTAATGATTATTTAAAAACTTAATACCTTGATTAAATAAATTTTAAAAATTAAGACATTTATAATAAATAAATTTTAAAACTTAATAATTTAATTAAATAATTTTTAAAAGTAACACATTTTTAATAAATAAATATAAGTTTAAAGATTGTTTACATACAGTATTTTAAAAATTTATATGCTGATAGACTTATAATACAGTTCTTTGAAGAAATCGTAATAGTAAATAGTCATACTTACCTTTGAACATTGGGGATGCTCTTGGTCATAAACTTTATTTTATTTAAGCTGTAATTAACAAGATACAAATGTGCCAAATTTTAAATGAGTTTTAAAGGTATTGGATAATGGAAGAAGGTATTGGATAATGGAAGTAAATAATACTTCCTAAATTGTTATATATCTTTTGAATGTTCCTAAAATTAATTTTAAAAGTTTACTAAATTATTAATTTCCATTGTACATATATGAAGATATACAGGGTGTCTCTAAAATATTGGTATAAACGTTCAGGGGAGGTAGGTAACATCTAAAGGAATGTGACTCGCATCATCATCAGCCATTTTCAATCCACTGCAGGATGAAGGCCTCTCCAGCAACTTTCCAGTTCCTTCTGTTTTGAGCACTGGCCATCCATTTACTACCCACAAACTCATGAATTTCATCTATCCATCTCCGCCTTTGTCTTCCAGGTTTTCTTCTAGCTCCTCTTGGGTACCATTCTGTTATTTTCTTAGTCCATCTGTCATCATGTCTTCGAGCTATGTGTCCTGCCCAAGACCATTTTAGTTCTTTAGTTTTGATAAGAATGTCCTTTATTTGAGTTTGCTGCTTAATCCATGCGTTTCTCTTCTTATCGAACAGTCTGATTCCCAATATAATTCGTTCCATTCTTCGCTGTGTAGTTCTCAGCTTCTCTTCCATTCTTTTGGTGAGTGCCCAAGTTTCACTTCCATAAGTCATGGTGGGGAGTATACATTGGTTCATTATTTTACGTTTCAGACAAACTGGGATATTGCTCTTCAGTATGTGACTATATTTCCTGAATGCTATCCATCCAAAATTTATTCTTCTCTTGACTTCCAGCCATTTATCATTATTACAGCTAATAACTTGTCCCAGATAAGTATGTCTCCACCTTTTCAATTACTGCTCCTTCAATCATTATTTCCCTTTCCGTGGCATACTTGTTCATCACTACTTTTGTTTTAGCCATATTCATCTTTAGTCCAAAATCCTTACTAACTGTGCATAACTGATTAAAATTTTCCTCTAATTCTTTGGAATCGTGGCTTATGACCACAATGTCATCTGCAAATCGTAAATGGTTTAGGTACTCTCCGTTCACATTGACTCCTTTCTGCGACCAGTCTAATCTTCTGAAAGCTTCCTCAAGGGCAGCAGTAAACAACTTCAGAGATATTGTGTCTCCTTGTCGAACTCCTTTCTCGATTTTAAATTTCTTACTGTTTTTGTCTAATCTAATAAAGGAGGTAGTATTCTCATAATATGTGGGGTATCTATGCCTTGTCTTTCCAGTGCCCGAAACATTGCCTTATGCTGTATGGAGTCAAATGCCTTTTCATAATCCACAAATGCCAGGCATAATGGTGTTTTATATTCATTTGCTTTCTCCATTAACTGTGATATTACGTGAAGGTGATCCATAGTTGAGAATCCTGTCCTAAAGCCAGCTTGCTCTTTCGGTTGATTCTCATCAAGTATTCTTTCTAATCTGTTAGTAATGACCCTTGTGAACAACTTGTAGATGTGGAATAACAAGCTAATTGGTCTATAATTTCTAATTTCTGATTTATCTTCTTTCTTATGCAGCAAAACTATGATTGCATTATTCCACTGCTTAGGCGTCACACCTTTTCTAATGCACTTTGTGAAGAGCCTTGCCAGTTTTTGTGTTATGTCTCTTCCTCCCAATTTTAACAACTCTACAATAACTTCATCTTCCCCCGGGGCTTTCTGATTCTTCATTTTCTTCAATGCATGTTCTACCTCATCAGGAAGAATATCGGGTATGTCGTATGTGTTGCTACTTTGCAATCCATCTTCCCCACTGCTGGCATCATTCCCTCGGTCCTTGTATAATTCTCTATAGTAGTTTTCTGCTATTTGAATTATTCCTTCTCTGCTGTTTATAAGTACACCATCGCTATTCTTCAGTTTCAGTATCATTTATCTTTCTGTATTACTGCTCATGGCTGCTGATTTAAATCCTCTGTTTTCCCTTAATGTTTGTTCTACTGTTCTTGTGTTAAATCTTCTCATGTCCTCTCTGAGTCTCTTTCTAATGGCTTTGCATAACTCAGTATACTCAATTTTCTCTCTGTCAGTGTTTTTCTTCCTCTTCATTTGTCGTCTTCGGTTCATCATGACAAGTGTTTCTTGACTAATTTTTTCTTCTTTGGATTTCTTTTTCCCTATAGGTTTCTTGGGCTTTATCACTTTCAGAAAGTTGTAATATTCCTCTTCGATATCTTGGTCCTGAGCAGTCTGCAGAAGCTCAAACTTGTTCTTAAGTTCCAGTACATACTACTTTTTCTCCCCTTCTATTATCTCAAAGACCTTTGTATTATTTACTCAAGTCAGTTTTTTCCTTTCCTTTCCTACATCTATATCAAGTGTACATCTTACCATTCTGTGATCACTTCCAACATTTACCTTATTCAGGACGGTAACATCATTCACAATATATCTTCTGTTAGTGAGGATGAAGTCGATTTCATTAGTTGTTAATCCATTTGGACTCTTCCATGTCCACTTTCTGTTCACCCTTTTCTTGAAAAAAGTGTTCATTACTGACAGTCCTTGAGATTCTGCAAATTCCACAAGTCTTTCGCCTCTTTCATTTCTTTCATCAATTCCAAAATTTCCTATAGTTCCCCTTTCTGTGCTGTTTTGTCTTTTTCCAACCTTAGCATCGAGGTCCTCCATAATAATAGCGTAGTGGGTTTTCTGCTCACCTAGAAGACTCTCAATTTCGGTGTACATTTCTTCAACCTCTTCATCATCACGGCTCGATGTTGGTGCATAAATCATTATAATCTTTAGCTTGTACCGCTTAGAAATCTTGAGTATTAGTCCTGACACCCTTGACACTCTTGCATCATATGCCCCAACTAATGCTAACACTGTGAGATTCACTTTTTTTAGTAACTATTCACGGTGCACATATTTAATAAAGAATATAATATCCCATTACATCCTATTTCTATTACACAGAAAAGCAAAAGAACAGTAAAAAAATATGGGAATGTGTTAGAACTATTAAAATGGATATATTTCGAAAAGGGTTGGATTTGAATCCAAAATTCATCAAATTGGATTTCGAAAAAAAACAGTCCACGAAGCTGTAGTTCCTGTTTGAAGAGAAGCCCAGTACCGGAAAATCCACTAATTTTGTCTAGAGAGCACCTTAAAAAACGAAAGTGAGATAAGAAAAATGGCTGAAAGTTGATTTAATGGAAATCATTTCCTCGATAAAAGAGTCGAGAAATTTGCGAAAATTCTAGAATACGATCAAGAACACTACACTTTGTTATAAATTTAAGATATTATTTCAAAAAAATAAATTAATAAAATAACAGTATCTTCAAAATACAATTGACTTTATATTTTCTTGTATTTCGAAATAGATCTTAATCCTGTATAGCTCGCAATTCACTGATGAAGAAGAAAATCTAATCCCCTGTCTGGTGCTCAAATACACCAACGCACGAATGATAAAAAAAAAGAATTTATAAAACTTTTTGTCCTTTATGATACATATACCACATGAGCAGTTCTGTCCATATACATATTTGGAGAGAAAATAACCCTCACCTCTTTTGGATCTTCTGATCACATTAAGAATTAACAATATCCTCTTACATTTTTTTTGCGGCCAGCTGATTTTATTTTGCTTAGTCACTGCAACAGTCATGAATCTCACAACAGAAAAAACGTTTCCCCTCAATGAGTTACCATGGTATTGCACAACTTCCAAACAAATAATACCTTCTTGGTAATGTACCATTTATTTAAAAAGATAAAACAATAGATAAATGGCAGATTAACCATTTACCTTTTGGCGATGCAACGATATAATGATATCGCCAAAACCTGCACTGAACTCAGTCACGTTTCAGCCAACTGTGTTTCAAAGCAGTGCAATAGCAGGGCAACTCGTTGTGGAGGAACATTTTCTCCTGCTGAGAGGTTTAAGACCACTGCATTAACAAAATAGTTGAAATCCATCAGTCATATCAAAAAGACATCAATCATACTGCATATGATGGAAGAAATTGGGGGTGGGGTTGCCAGAGCTTTGCTCTGGGGACTAAACATGGGTCCCACCACTTCAAGCCTCCAATAAGAAAAGTGGTGGTACACCGGTTGATTAGTCATCCATCACCTACTGTTGCCTGGTAACACAGAGGGATGGCATTCCTCCGTGTGCTGTGGGCATCGTACCCCAACCCCTGCTTACATTGGTTCGCACCTGGCTGGTCGCCCACAGTTTGCTAGGTTGCCATATTTCAGGATTAGCACATGGGGTTACTAACAGTCCAGAGTTACTAACAGTCCCACCATCGTCCATCGTGAAGGTGCAAGCAGAGAATTTGGTTGTAACAGACTGACCGGACTTCGCCAAAATTAGGTCCACTTGACTTGAGTGTCACCCGATCAGGTATCAAGCCCAGCTTGGCATACCTGAGAGAATGTCTGTGACAGTCTTGCCTCATCGTTAGAGAATTTGGACTGGAAAAAGTCGAGTTTCGAAGAAAGTTAGTTAAAGAATTCCAAGTAGAGTTCGGAGATTGATAGAGGCAACGGATGAATTTGACAAAATGGCAGAGAGAGATTTTAAACCAGATAAGTTCGAACCAGGAGATTATTATTATTATTATTAGCCATATGGTGCAAGGTAGCCTGAAGCTTATGCTGCACCAGCCAAAAAAAATTTCTGAATTACCCCCGAGAGAGAGAGAGAGAGAGAGAGAGAGAGAGAGAGAGAGAGAGAGAGAGAGAGAGAGAGAGATGATGATATCCAGCTCAGGACCCTAGGTGTGCCAAGCCCATACTCACCAGATGTGAGCCCCTGGGGTTAATTCCAAATTAAATGTTCTTATTTATACTCCGGCACGCCTAACAAGTCAGAGGAGTTTACAATAAATTATCAATACAAATATTAACAGTATTTAGCAGTCACGGGCCTGAACCCCGGTTCATCCAAAGAGCGCGTGCTACTGCACTCTCGCCCCCGACCACTCGGATAACGTCAGGCCTAATTACTAAGTCTCTGACAGGGAATATATGAGCGGACACATGCACAAGAAAGAAAATAAAATTATTTTCAAATTAAGTAATATAATTTAATTTAACAATTTAGAAATTTAATATAAATTTCAGGAAATCTTCGAAATTTTTTGTAATATAATTGGAAAAAGGAAGTTATGTAGTTTCTATCCATACGGTAAAGTTTATACTATATACTGACAAATAATATCGAGATGACATCTTGGGCTATCTTACTGTAAAGGACAGATGTGCAAGTGCCGGTCCTAGAATGCTGATGCCATTTTATGCTATGCTTAATTTGTAGCCTTGCACGTTTTAATTATGATTATTTTTATATTCTCATATTTTGTTTCTAATGGTCACTTTATAGCTGAATTTGTATTTCTGTGCTTGGTCACATGTGTAGTTAACGTTTTTGTAAGATTCCTCTGGTTATCTGTGCATGGAATCACAAATGTATACCATTTACTTATTAAAGATTATTAATTATTATTATAAAAAATTCTTAACAAATAGGTTTTATTAAATTTATATATAATACGAGCTCAATACTACACTAATTTGTTAGCAGATGACGTTTTCGAATTCTTCTTCTTATTATTATATTTATTATTACATTTATTATTTATCAAGAAGGTGTTTTAAAAAATAGATAACTTATTTTTTATAAATTTAGAACATATTTACAGATTTTAGTATACATAATTATACGTCGTATTCGATTTATTTAACGACGTTGCACGTTCTGCAAAAATATCTTTTAATTTCATGAAAAATTGAAAATTGAATAAAATCAAAGATTACAGGATAAATGAAAGCAAAATTTCACTTAAGATATTTCTCAATCTTGTAAAACACCTAGATAATTTTATATGGTTAGAATTCTATTAACAAGAATTTAAAAAATGTTGAAAAAAAAAATAATAATGAGAAGTGACGTAATCACAGTGACGTATTCTCTTGCTTCCGCTGTGTTTTCAAACTTCGACGCCAGGATGCACTGTAATGAAATTGAAAAAAAAAAAAAAAAAAAATATATATATATATATATATATATATATATATATGAACAAACTATTAAAATTAATAGATCCTCAAGTTTAAAAAAGATCGATGTAACATATAATTCATTTTGTCCAGATCGAAAAATAATGTGTGAACTGCTGAAATTCAAACTTTTATCTTTATTTTTGTCATAGAATTATCACAAAAATTATAAATCAATTATACTGTATTAATATACACTTTGTCTGTTGCGAGATGATAAGTGGGTCGTGGCCTGAAAAGTTTGCCCACCCCTGGCTTAATGCATCGCAAAGTTCCTTAATTTCTTTTTTTAAGGGAAAGGTGTCCTAATTTTTTAGGTTGAGAATAAGGTTCCTGTTTGCAGGAGAAACTGTCTTAGCAAGCAACACTTTACAACTAGTGCAAACAATACAAAGGCTGTTGTTTAGTACCGGAGACTAGACACTACCTGGACATGACGTAGTGCAGGAAAATCGCTGTGTACGTTTTATTATGCAGTGAAAGTTCCGAATGTCAGCGTGATGGTACTGTGTGTGTATCATAATGTATAATAACTTATTTTATGAGAAAGTATGTGCAATGCTGGTGTGTATATATCATACCGACTGGAAGAATGTACACACATGTATTTCTCCTTGAAACAACTTATACAGATTTATACAAACCAGCAGGAAGGAGGAGACGGATTACAAAGACTACACTGGACACATCTCATTAGGAGATACTGAAACATCTTCCCTATAGCCTTGTCTTTCTTTTCATGGTCATCATGTCTTCGTTTCCCCTGAAAGACACGCTCTAAAAGGTAAGCATTTTTACATATTCGATGACCTGAAGAAGAAGAAGCACAACTTATAGTTTTAGACTTTTCCTTTTTTACTCCTGCCGTTGTGAATATAACAATCAGCAGCCGAGTGGTTGAGGGTTATGCACTATAATATTCTCTGTCTTGTAAACTATTCTGGCCCTGTGTGGCATACCCACAGAGAAATTTATTTTTTTTTATAATGCTTAAAATATTACTTACCAAAAGAAGGACTCCGTAAGAAATATTTATGTGCTGTTGCATTATAATCTTCTAAAAAAGTGCTGTTTGAAAATCTCCTTGAGCTACCTTCTAAAGATTTCTAATCATACTGTAACTTAGAAAGTCCAAGAGAGAGTTCACGGCTATATGATTGCTGTTAACAATGAAATTCGTATTTAACAGCACTAGTAGAACCAAATCTTTAACAACATATGGACTTGCTGGCTACTATTAACCGACTACAATGTTTTTTATTTTTTCAATAAATAATGCCACTTTCAGCTACAGTAGTTACTTTAAGACATGAATACTTACACTACAAAGCAGAATGCGATTAGCTATGAAGGTTGTTTCTAGCCTCACACAGAAGAGAGATGTATTTTTGGTGTATGCATTTTTTTTTTCTTCTTCAATAATTTGAACCTTTATATGAACACATACAAAGTTATAGTTGATAACTAACAACACCTTTTGGTAGATCATTGAGGCTCGAGCCTACATAAATAGAAAATATTCAACATCGAGCCGTAATAAGATATCTTTACAGAAAGGGATTATCAGGCAAGTATATTCAAGCAGACACGATAAATACATTAACAGATATGAAGTTTTCTGAGGAATGCAGACAGGATGCTACATCATGTCGTGGGGTATAGTCACCCCAATGGCAGGCCACGCATATACGAGAATTTTGTTAGCAGGGAAAAGGAGGTGATTATCCCTTTGTATAAGGCAATGGCAGGCCACGCATTGAGTACGGCGTACAGGTCTGGAGGCCTCATTTTAAGAAGGATGTAGAGTTGCTTGAGCGTGTACAGAGAAGGGCAAGATTGGTGAGGGGAACGAAGGAGTCCTCTTATCAAGAAAAGCTTAAGTTCTGCAAATTGAAGCGGCTGGAGACTAGGCACCAGCGAGGTGATCTAATAGAGGTGTATAAGCACGCTGAATTTTGATGGGATTCTTCCGCTTGCTCAGATTACGAACCTGTGTCATAAATTCAAATTGATTCGTAGAATAGATGTGCGGAAATTAGTCTTTAGTCAGCGGGTGGTTAATTGGCGGAACAAACTTCCATCTGTCGTTGTGGAAGTTGATACCTTAAATAAATTCAAGGAGGAACTGGGCAAACGTTTAGAGGGAATGGATGTGTGAAATTGGGTTTTTTTTTGGCCGATGCTACATAAGCTCATACGCTTACTTTATTGCATCACATGCCTCCATTTCTACTACTACTACTACCACCACTACAGAATCTGCTCCAATCTATGCAACTCTCAAAAATTGGGTGGCTAAATTTAAACGTGACAGAATCGGCATTTAAGATAAAAAGCTCAACAAAAGTCCATCAAAAGTTGGTGGTAGATTATCGGCTATAAATCATTCTGTCAAATGATTTACAGCCAGGCATGACAAAGGTTTTTGCACAATGGGTAACCTGCCTTTTGACACCACAGTAAAAAAACCTTCGATTCAAAACTACAAGACAACTTTTTACTCATTATCAAGCAGATCGTGAAGACTTTTTGGCTAGATATGTAACTATGGATGAAACATGGCTTCATCACTACCGACCATAGTCAAAACTACAATCAAACCAAACCAAAGGAAGCATGCTGATTCCACACCTCCAAAGAAGGTGGTGAATCAGCCAGCCCCATCGGCAGGCAAGGTCATGGCATCTATTTTTCTGAAATTCAAAGGGGAAAATAATGGTAGATTATCTTCTAAAGGAACAAACAATATTTAGTAATGACGAGGGGTGCAATCAAGTCAAAGAAGTCAAGAAAGCTGACTGAAGTTATTTTTTCGCCACACATCGGATGTTTCCATAGCTGTAATTCATCAGGCTGGCTATAAATTGTTGCTTCCTCCATCATTCTTACCAGCAACTAACACCACGTGATTTTCACCTAATCTCGGAACTAAAAATCAACTTATCTCGAAGAAAATTTGGTTCGAATGTCGAGGTAATAGTGGCTGCTCTTTCATTTTTTCACGACTTTCAAAAAAGCGACTACAAAACTGGATAATGGATCTGGAGCATCCCTGGAAAAAGTGCATTGAGTTACAAGGAGACTACATCGAAAAATAGTGTAAAGTCAGCAGCACATAATAATTCCTTCTATGACAAACTGTAAAATTATCAAAAACTCTCGTAAATATATGCCAAATTTATCCAAAATACCACGCACGCTATTTTCAGAAAAGTTTGCATTAAAAATCTTTCGTGCATTAAGATGCACACGAAGATTTTTAATCCTTGTTTAAGTTTCTTGTTTTAATTCTTGCTTTAATCGTTGTTTGTAAAAATCCTTGTTTAAGAACAAGGACTTTTACTTTGGGTTAACATATTTTAAGAATTTTTATTCTCATGTTACAGCAAAATCGGCAATTTTGCTGTAATAATGCGAAGCAGACATCTATGTATTTTGGAATTCTACTGGACAAACAATATCAACCAAAAAAGGAGAAAAAGATGTGTGATCATAAGAAGCAAGTCACAATAAGACACAATTTAGCTTTGAAAACTTTTCTAATTTGCCGAACAGTAGTTTTAATTTGACTTTCAAAAAGTGAGGTGGATGTCTTATTTGGCGGTGTACAATATTGGAATCGATAGAGTAATTATTCGAATGGTATTACATGGAAAGAATTAGATGTTTGCTAACCATCTATTAGCAGAATAGGCGAAAAATGGTTAGATTTCCCATTATGTTTAAAATGCTAGACTTATTCAACACTAGTTTCCGGACTCTAGCTCCAGCCCTAACCTATCAAGTGTCAGTTACGGCTGCACAAAGATGTCAAGGATTATGACTAATATAAGGACATCGTCCTTGGCAGCCATAATAGCTCTAGTTATACTTCCATCAAGATCCTTCAGTATTTCCTTGTTCTAATGAATAAGACAGCGAAAAGTAATTAATAGATTTTTAACAGTACAGTATAATGCAACCAGTTAAGATGTAATGTAGCATAACATGCACGGTAACGTTTTAGTTAGCTGTGTACACCTTGTAAGTCACATTACGATCCTTCCTCAATTTAAATTTACGTCTCCTTATGTGTGTTATCTGAGAGAAAGAGTAAGGATACCAACAGCATTTAGCTTATTCAATCCATTCAATACCCTGAACATCTCGATCAGGTTTCCTCTCAAGAGCCTAGTTTTCGACACTGCAATTCGCAGAACTGAAGTCATTCTAGGCAACCGTATCCTCTGGTTTTCCCTTACTAATTTTATTGCTATTCCTTACACCCATTCCAAAAAATCCACATTCTTTCTGAAATGATTATCTTTCAAGTGGTGTATCAAAGTAATACACCACTTGTGCAAATCCATGTAATACTACAAAATACGGTAATATTCTTGGAGTCTCTGTCTTGTAAATTACCCTCATCCTATGTAGCGCTCCCAGATTATAAACAGAGAATTTAGTTATTTATTTATATCTTGAGAGTAAAATATCATCATCATGAACTTCATCCGGCTTAGGTCTTTTAAGACCTGTTCTGTTGTAGCTCTTGGAGGTGGTCTTGATCTAGCCATCGTTTTCTTGGTCGACTCAAATCTTTCTCTTGCCTGTAGGTCTGTAGTTAAAGGATAATTTTGGGATCAGGTTTGGGTTCATTCTTTCTATGTGGCTGACCCATTTTTTCAGTTACCGTTTTATGTCATTTATTATGTTATCTACTTTTAATTTCTCACGAATATCTAAATTTCTTTGATGATCTAGTGGACTTAAAAATCTAATTTGTGCTGCTTCTAGTTTTTGTGCATCTTTCTTATTTCTTACCCAGAGAGTAAAATACAATTTACATATTAAGCGTATCTGGTAGTGATTGTGCTAAATGAATTTGTACTCTTACGTATGAACAAAACAGAGTATGTAAAAAAAAATATAAGGCAAAGTATGCTGAGATTTCATGGCCTTAGCAACCTCGGTGCATATTCTAAACAACCCAATCCAATTCATTGTTGCATTTAATTTTTTAACACTTTCCTTATTTACACAAGTACGGAAATGCTAGAGAGTTTGCTTTTGTTGCAAAACCTGTAATTAAGGAGTAGTTGCATAATCACTGAGTGACAGAAACCCGTTGATTACCAGTTTTAACTAACATATAATTTTATAAATTCCAAAGAAAACAGGAAAATGTGTAAATTTTAAATTTGTATTTTCTACGTTTCCTTTTATACCATATAAGTAAACTCTACGATTTTCTGTCTATAAATGAAAAGGAAATTGGGGTTTCTAGAGAAAGGATTCAGCATGCGTTTAACATTTTGCAGAGGAAGCTGTAGAAAAAAATCCTTGTGACGAATAGCTCTTGAATTTAATTATTTCCAAGAAAAAAAACACGAAAACATCCAATTAAGGTTTAGAGTAGTCAGAAGTTCATACGTTTAGTTCCCATCTCGTTGTAATAGGCAGGAAAATTGATCGAGTAAAAAAAAATCCCCCTAAAAGATGTCGTGCATTCATCAAAGGTTATGTGTGTCGCAAGGTTGAGTAGAGCCTTGGAATGGATTATTATTACTGTAACAAATAGAAAGGTCTGTATTTATATCAATGACGATTAGCCTAAGAATAAGTATCTACATATACACTGCTCGACAAAATTAACAGAACACGTAGGAAACGTGGTGTAACTCGTGCAGCTTGCGATGAAGCGGGACAAAATGTACCATAGAATAACGATGAAATGAGAAGACAGCAAAAAACTTTGGGCAGGTATAAGGGACATTTATAGGGGTCATGTAAGAATTCCCAAAAAAGGTCACATTAAAGAAGTCGATACAAGATGCTCGAAAATATGGTCTCATGACATCAGTGCGGCGTATGATCCCCTCCAACAGCCAAACAGGCCTGGCAGCGGTGAACCATGCTCGTTATAAGGGTGTTTATAAAGATTTTATAGCAACAAATCCCATTCTTCCGCCAGCACAGACCTTAGTTAACTAAGTGACGGAGGAGTTTGCTGTCGGAGTGCAGTGCGACGCCCAAAGGCGTCCCACACATGTTCGATTGGATTTAAGCCTGTTGATCGCGCTGGCCACGGCAGTCGTTGGATATCTCCAGTTTCAAAATATTCCTCCACCACTTGAAGTGGCGTTGTCGTGCACGAAAATAAATTCTGGGCCAACCGCACCCCTAAAAAGTCGCACATAGGGTTCGAGGATCTGTTCTCGGTATCTGTGTGGTACTCCCTATCAAAAACATGGAAGGGTTCAGTTGTTAATCGTTATTCCGCTCCACACAAGAACACCGTCTTCATCGTAAGTGTCCCTTTCTCTGACGTTGGAGGAATGGTACCGCATTCCTCGTTGTATCCAGATGAAATAACTTCTAGAATCTGTTTGTAGGCTAAAACGAGACTCATCAGAGAACAGAACTGTATCCCATTTGTCAGGGTTCAAAGTCACATGTTCATGGCACTGGTTTCGACGAGCTATGTGGTGGTTTGGGGTTAATGGCATACAGACTACTGGCTTCCTTGAGTAGAGTCCACTTGAATTGAGCTTTCTTGACACAGTCCGGTTGTAAATGTGACTACAGCATCCTCAAGAGACAGTTAATGACAGGACATCGTAGGGTTCCGTGTTGCCGTTAGAGACAGATAGGGGTCTGATCTGGTTGACGTAGCCCTCTGGCGACCTTGGCCAGCTCTTTTTATAATGGTTCCTGTCTCCCGAAACTGCTTACATAGTGCTAAGACGACACTGCGTGAAACGAGGATCATTTGCCATCCTGAGTACTGGAGATGTGGCTATCCCACTGAGCAAAGCAAAAAAAACGGGAATGAAGTGATGTGGTCGCAACCTGTGTTTTTAGGTATAAATAATTTGCATAATGTGCTGCTGCGTAAGGTGGTTGATCGATTTCTATTGGATACTTGATATTGCATGTCAGGATGGCTATTATATGAAATATTCGCCTTCGGCAACACTGTTCCCAATAAAATGTTCATGAAAAACATTTTGTTCTGTTAATTTTGTAGAGCAGTGTAAATATGTAGTAAAGAACGATGGTGAACTACAGGTACCATTTTAAAACATTTAAAATTGTGACAACTTCAACGTTTTTTCTCTCTCTGCTATTTTAGGATTTTTATTGAACTAAGTTTTTAAATAAATTAATGATTACAAACGTAGATGTTCCGCATTTGTTTCGAAAAATAACATTCAGTTAAGATAGGACATATTTCAATGTCCTACCTTAACTGAATGTTAGGTATTTGCCTTATCTAGAACTAATTATACTATAGCAGTTTTTTCAAACATAATGATGATTATTTGAGAAATTGATTTATTGCTTTTTTTTTTGGCAAATAATCTATTTTAAAAAAGAATTAAATAAATGAAATTTATAAACAAAACTAACATACTGCAATGGATCATGGATTCAGCTAATAATAATAATAATATTTGTCAAACATTTCACGTTCTAAGGAACGTGAAAGTCATGAGAGGCTATCAGATTTCTAACTTTGTGATTCGTGTTGGCACTCATATGTGACTAATAATATCAAAACAACAGATTAGGATTAGGAGCAATTTAATAATTATCAGCTTACCATTCGAGCTACAATAGGTGTACCTTGACAAGGCTGACCGACACTTATGAACAACATCTTGTCCACTGCGCATAAAACAGAAATTGCAGCGACCCTCAGAGTAAATGGTCCCAAATTATCACGTTATACTTAGTTAAAAAGCGAACAAAGAACACTAGCGCCTATATGATTTACTCTTTCTTTTAAATCTTGGTTAAACAACGAGAATTCTATTTTTATTTTGAATCTAAATCTCAAAAGATGGACACATATTATAATTGTTATTGCATACAAGGAGTTTTTCGGTTCGTTCCCATGCAAGGACAAACTTTTTATGCCTTGGGATATGAATTCTCCAAGAGTTAATGATTTCATATAACTTAGTAAGAAGACATTAACACTATTTCACTTTTTTTTTTTATGGAAATCCTTCATTTGACCATTTTTTGTTTTTGTATTAATTCTCTCTGGCATGAAAAAGAATATAAGTTCCATCCGCTAACTGCCAATGCTCGTAGATTTAAGTCCAGAATACAAACACTTGCATACTAATACAAGTGTTTACAGAACAAGTTTTTCATTTCTGGCCGCAACATTCAACTTGTACAATTACCAAGTCTAAGCAGCAAAAGAATAACCACATTGTCCTTGGAGACACGTGCAGGTACCGAAGGACAACAGCTGGCTTTGAACGTAAAAACACCAGTAACCTCTTGATCAACAGTAAACCGCAAAAGTTCCTTCTATCTATTAAATCCTGTGACGAGTATTATCAGCAGTTACCTGAGTCTCATGTCTATACGTGTAGTTCAATCCAGAAAGATTAGTTAACAATGGCCTTAAGAGGTTAGTAAGAGACATTAGATAGTCTGTTTTTTTCGACGGAGTGATTTCATATGCTGTCTATGTCTGTCGACTAGGCAAGGTAAGTTATATTTCCAGCAGGATGTCCATGAATATTTATAGTCCAATGAATGACCCTTGTTGCGCGACTTCTACAATCAGTGGTACCTGAACTTCAACTCTATTACTGCCGGTTAGTTATCATGGTCATCCCATAAAAACTGCGCTGGAAATGATCTTGTTAACCTTTTGGGGTTGCTTTTTGCTGCTTTTCAGTGACACTTCAATATATGGTAGTCACAGTAATGTGTATATTTCTTAGGTATTTTGTATTTCTATATATTTTTGTATATTTTAGTATGATCGTATCGTATGTGTTTGGAGTTCCATCCTGAAACAAATACCTCTTCATCAGGGTTGCACATAAAAAATCTGCTTCTTAAGAGGGCTGATATTTTTTAAAATATGTATGTAGAAGCGGCTAAGGCATCATTGTATTATGTTTGTAAATTTGTGTTGGCATGGTCATATTTCCTGCTTTGAAAAATAGGAGTTTCCTCGAGAAGAAAACCATTGAAGTCGCATCCGAGAATGAATGACTTGGCCAAAATATGGAAAAATGCCGATAATAGTTCCTTCTGTCCTGACAAGTAAATTTTTCAACTGATCGAGGAATTGATGCTTTAATTATTCTCTTATTTATTTGGACTCGTTTTTAGCCGAGTTTCAGGCGCGAGAGTACATATGTACGCATGCTTTGAATGGCCGTGGTTGGAGCCAGCGATATTATCAAATATGGTGCTGTTTCTTGTATCCTCAATATCTTGTAAACTCTTTTGACCGTGTGGTCGTTCGGAGTATAAACAGAAAATTTATTCATTTATTTATTCCATCTCCCATATATAGAAGTTAGAAATCCTACCAACAGCCAATGGCGATCTATTGAAGATAGGTTATGACAGCTTGAACTGTCTTTAAATCTCTGCAAGACAGGACTAATTATGTGTTACCAATTCCTGTTATATGTTAATTGAATATACATTCTTCCATCTAAACGACTTCTACTAATGTGTATGGGAACTGTGGATTTCCACAGTTATACATTCATCTTCAGTGAATCTATTTCCTTATTAAAAAGAAGCGCACTTAAAAGCAGTAAGGGGTCCAACACGACCCCTGTGGTATCTCTCATCACATTAGTCCATGCAGAACAGTGGCCATTTATAACTAATCTTTGTCTCTTACCACTTAACCATCCCTTTATACATAACAGTAGTATGCTCTCTAATGCTATATTGTATCAAAATCTTCGCTGAAATCTAAGTATATAATTCCAAATTACGCTTTTCATCGAGCTTATTTGTAACGACCTCATAATAACTCATGATTACTGCTCAGGAGCATGATCAAACATTTAACAAATCCATGCTTTTATTACTTAATGGCTCTGCTCCTATAAACGTGATCTTTCATTACTTCTTTAACTACTTGACTCCATTATTTCCCTGGCACGATCAAACTGAGAAGCATGTGGTTACTCGCTTCACACTTTGAACTTTGTGAAAAGAAGAGACTTTGCACACCTATAGTCTGTAGGAACTTCTCCTGAATCTAGGGATGCTCTCATTATTATGGCTAAAGGTTATCACTTTTTAGCTTCTATTAACATAATTGGATAGATTCCATTACCCCCAGGTATTTTGCACTTTTAGAAGCTCTTCTTCCATTCTTTGCATTATTACAAAATCATTTAACTAGAAATCCGTATAGATAGACTTCTGTTGACCCTGTCTCTAAAAACTTCCTACCTGTAGACTAATGTGAGTCATCCCTTTCCTTCTAGTATTAACGTGCGCAAAGAATTCCTCTCTAAACACTTGGCATTTATACTTTTTTTACATTAGTTGGTCCCCTTTTATAAAAAATTGTCCGAGAATATTATAATCACCTTTACGAAAACAAAATCCTTATCCTTTACCCTTGCCAGCAGTCATTTCTTTGAAAAAATCCACATCAATACACAATTATCACTGCTTCCTAAAATTTCCTTTACTTGAAGATACTTAATTCATGACGAATCAGAGCTGGTAACCACACCAAGAATATCGTTTTCTTGTTAATGTTTAAAATAGTCATCCAGCAAATCGAGAAATGTTCTATTACCGAGCGAGATGCCAGTCCATGCATTCCATTCGATATTTGAATGTATTTTAAGACCTTCCATGACGTAGTTTTAACATTTTCTTAATATTCTTGTATAGAATTTTCACTTTCTTTAAAATTAGTGTAACCATTAATTTTATATAAATATCGCGCGATTCTGGCTTAGCAGAGCAGTTTCGTTCAGTTGTAAGTCTTCATTTGTTTGTGTTTCCCTGCATTAACCTTTAATTTTATTTTGCTGTGTCGATGTGCACTGCATATCGATGTACATTGCAGTTAATTCTGTAATCTAAATTTCTGAATGAAAAATACGATCCCATCCGGCTGCGATGCAAGTAATATCTTGGTATTGAGTGAAAAAGGTACTTAGTATCATCTTGAGCAATATCTCTCCATTTCTGTATTATTTGTTCTCTTAAACCTCTATGGTTTAGGCCAGTTGAGACAAGACTCTAATGTGGTGTCCAGTCACATTCCACACATGTTCAATAGGAGACAAATTAAGACATGCTTCCCTGACTAACAAGTCAGGGAAGCATGCCGACATTTCAGAGAAACTTCCCTCACGAATAACACAGTGATTATTATCAAATGTAATAATTGTTCTTGTTAACAGTACTATTCAACCCAGATTTTAATCTGTAAGTTGGTGCCAGTGAGCTGATTTGTATAGTTTCATTAATGAAAAGACTGTTCAGATATAAAGTAGGGTCTTCCGAACTTACATTCACAGGTGGTAACATCAACCAGTACTGGGATTTCGTTCTACATGAATAGCAATTAGTTTAGTAAATCATCCAGTTTCCAAGAGCTGGAATGTGCAACTGCATTCAAATTCATTCAGGTGAGTATAGTTTATGCTATTTGTACGCATTGTCCAGGCATCTTAAAAGATTCTTTCACAAACTGATTGACCAGTGTTCGGTCTATTCCATCTTCTTTTACAACTAATAATAGGATTTGTCACATTTGCTGAATTGTGGAATTGGCTATTCCAACGAAACTGGGACTATTCCGTCGATTGCAATAGTCCCGGCGAGTTAGTCGAAATTGCAAAAATGTCATGGAATCCCAACGAGTTAAGTTTGAAATGTTTCCAACTGATGTTTCTCAATTTTTTCATATGGCCACCGTTTTAAATTTTAATGTTTTTTTCTTTAATATGTTTTGGAACATATTTCAGTTTCTTTTCCTTTAACTTTATAGTATTGTGTAAATGTAAATAGATTGCGCACAGACAACTGCTGAAAAAAAAAAAACTATTCTTGATTTGCAGCACTGATCAGAAAGAAGGTAGCCAATGAGGGCTGGCGCCATCTATCAAACAGGTTTTCCTTTTATAGTTAGACTTCATTCACTCTATTAGACGGTCACTAATATATTTATTATACACTTCCAGCCTGTTCTGTGTTGACATTCTGCAACTACTACCATTGTTCCATTTTTTTTAAGTCAAAGCTTTAAATCCGAGTGTCAAAGTAAGTGGAATATGCCATTAACAGCACGATTAGTGAGATTAATTTAAGACGTGGAGCACACACCTTCCATGTGCTTGCGGCAAATAAGAGAGACTATTGCCGAAGATAAAATGAAGAGACACTTTATAATGATTTACATCTTTGAATATCTGAAGTAATTTAAGTTGAAAATTTATTTCAGATCATGATTCCTCAAAATAAATTTAATTATCTGATTACTTCAGTTTCACCATAAGAAGGATTTACCAGGCAATTTTGTTTTCCCCTTCAAAAGTTGTATAAGAATGACTCATATTTAGAAGATTGTCCACCAGAAAAGCGACATTAATCAAGTTTAGGATGATATTTCCCAACTCTCATTCCGTTATCACTACTTAATCCCTTCGTCCTTTTGCCACCATGCGGTATTACGAAGAGCCTTGACATAGATCAAGTCACTAGGGTTTATAATCGCATATAGTCGATTAAAGTTTAGACAGAGGGTTCTAACCGCTAAGGTAATAATACCCCTATGTTCAATCGTATGATAAAGTATTTGCTGTTTTTAAATTATGTCGTTCTACATCGCTGTCCTTAAACTGCATTAGGAAAACATTATAGAATCTGTTTATTAGTAAAGTGAGAAATGGTTACCTACTATTCAGCTTAGACCTAGTCCCAGAAGGCCAAAGGGCCTCGTAGAGAAATTGAAATAATGAACATGTTAAAATAATAAACATTGATTCACTTACATGGGTAATACTAATACTGATATTAAATTATTTTAAAAATATATAAAAGAAAAGGGCGAAAAATAATAAAAAACAAAGAAAATATTCAATTAAATGCTCTATCCCTAATATTGATAGGAGTAGAGCAAATTTTACAATGTAAAATTTTGTAGATTATTTTAAAATGTAAAATGTGATCTATTAATGAATGTATATATAATAGGAACAAAGAATGGGAAAATCCTAATATAAAGAACGATAGGTGGGTAAAAATATTAAAAAACCAGAAACCCACTGGCAAAGAAAGTAGAGGAAGACTAAGATGATTGAAAAGAATATCTATCCTGAACTGAACAAGCAGATTGCTTAATGATAAAATAACACAGAATTTACTTTATATTCGCATGTATTTATTTATTTATATAATTATTTGAGGTAATACATGACACAGTAAACTCGGATTAAAATGCAGACGTAGAAATAAGCAGAAGAGTAACATGGAGGACTGCTTGGTACTAAATAAAGCCATTTTTATTAAATAAAACACGCGAATTTGCATGACAGGACTAGTCGAGTAATAATGCTCTTATTTTTTGACACAATTTCTTTACAGTTTCGTTAAATTATGACAAAATATTTTGTCATAATTTAAAATATTTTTCGAAATATTTTATCATATTTATTTTATCTAAATATTAATCAGAAAAAACAAATTAAATTCGAATACAGTATCACGCACTGCGTACATTACCTAATATGTTTAAGTCTGGTTAATGGTTGGTCACTCCTGTGATACGATTATCTATACTTATTTCCTCATCGACCAGTTCTCAATTTCTGCTTCCTTCTGATGATTAACGCTATTCATACAACCAGGAAAGAAGTCAAAACCACAAGTGATAAAAGTGTTTACTCAGTAGGATTAAATCTTGATATTAATGTTAGTTAAATTATTTTATCAAAAGCGCTTTGTCACTTTCGTTTATTCACCTTTATCTCGTTCATTTATCGCGAAAGTTTAATCGAACTGCACATTGTAAATAAACATTTTTTTTTATTTGACTCATGACGTAGGATTGCCAATCGGGAAGTATAAATAACTACGACAAATTAAATTTAAATCTGCGTAAACGATTTAATATCGTTTATTAAAAATCAGATCAGATTACAACTGCACAATATTTATTTTGTGCGTGTTCGTATATATAACAGTCGAACGAAATGCATCATGGGACAATTTTCTGAAGAAGGTACGTTTACATCTGGATACATTGTGGCTTGTGTCAGAACTTAATATTATTATTATTATTATTATTATTAGCCACATGGTGCAAGGAAGCCCGAGGCTTATGCTGCACCAGCCAAAAAAAAAAATTCCCCGAGTTACCCTGAGAGAGAGAGAGAAGGGAAGGGAATCACCAAGAAAGAGAAGAATGATGATATCCAGCTCAGGACCCTGTGTGTGCCAAGCCCATACTCACCAGATGTGAGCCCCTGGGGTAACTTGTATCATAAATCTCAAAACTTGTATAAATATGTGGGGTTCTAAATGTTTACTATTATAATTGAATATTAAAGTATAATTATATTATATTATTATTGAATATTTACTGTGAAAATGATAGTACACATGATAACAGAACTGTTCTTTTGTGGTCACTCATTCCACAGACAGCGTAATTTTTAATATTATTATTATTTATTATTTTTTTTCATTTTCTGATAATTTATATAAAAAAGGAAATTTAAAATTTTTTTTAACGTTGGTTCGCTGGATTCGAACCAATATATATATATATTAAAAAAAACAAACATATTTTATATACTTTGGTTCGAATCCAGAGCGACAGGAGGAATTTTTATAGACTTTTCATACTGTGCCCGAGTTAGTACGAGGGCTTTGGAAAAGTTCGTGGCCTGAGTAAGAAGGGTTTATTTGATAAGTCTCGTAACATGTTATTTTTCAACATACCCCTTTGACTCCTTTGGAGTCAATATTGTTTTCCCACCGATGCTGCATTTCGTTTATTCCAGCTGCGAATAAAATTTCCCCTTGGGCTTCCAGATATGCATCCACTGCAGCAATGTCGTCACTGTTGGTCGGAAAATGGATGCCAGCAAAATATTTTTTTCAAATTAGGAAAAACTATCCACCTCACCTGTCTATCTCCTCTAATAATTTGTCTAATTCTTCCTTAAATTTGTTAAAACTACCCATTTCCACAACAACAGATGGAAGTTTGTTCCAGCAATCAACTATCCGCTGGCTAAAGGCAAACTTCCGCACATCTATTCTACAACTGTCTTTCCTCAGTTTGGATCTATGCTCCCTCAGGTTTGTAATCTGGGCAAAAGGAAGAATCCCCTCAGCATTAAGCCAGCTCAATCCATTCAAGGCCTTATATACCTCAAACAGATCGCTTCGCAGGTGCCTAGTCTCCAGAAGCTTCAATTTGCAGAATTTAAGCCTTTCTTCATAAGAGCACCCCTCTGTTCCCTTCACTAGTCGTGTTGCCCTTCTCTGTACTCGTTCTAGCAACTCTACATCCTTCCTAAAATGAGGCTTCCAGACCTGTATGCAGTACTCAAGGTGTGGCCTGACCATTGCCTTATACAAGGAGATAATCATCTCCTTATCCCTGCTGGCAAAATTCCTGTATATCATTGACGAGACACCATGGCCTACTCTGGCAGCCTGACTGCACTGCTCAGAAATTTTTACAGATCCTGTTGCAGCTGCATACTGCCATTACTGTTATTAACAACCCTGCCAACCTTTGTATCATCTGCAAACTTTGACATTAAGGTTGATATACCTTCATCAATATCATTGATAAATGTACAAAACAACTATGGGCCCAACACCGAACCCTAAGGGACACCACTAATAAGATTAGTCCACGTAGTGCATTACCCATTGACCACCACTCTCTATCTTCTCTCACTCAACCATCCTTTTATCCATTGCAGCAACTTTCCCTTAATGCCATACTGCTCCAATTTGTACAGCTCCTATGTGCAACAGTGTCAAAAGCTTTCCTGAAATCCAAGTACATGTATATGATATGAAAATTTTTTCCATCCAGTTCCTTTGTGACCACATCATAGTATCCAATCAAATTGGTCAGACAAGACTTCCCCTTGACAAACCCATGCTGTGTCTAAATTACTGCTGCAGTCTTGTCTAAATGATCCTGCAATGCTTCTTTAACCAGTGACTCCATTATTTTCCCTGAAACAGAAGTCAAACTAACAGGTCTGTAATTACTTGTGTCACCGTTTGATCCCCATTTGTTAATTGGAGATACATTTGCACATCTCCAGTTCGTGAGGTCTTCCCCCGTGTCCAAGGAAGCTCTCATAATTATGGCTAAGGGTTTTCTTACTTCCTTTGCTGCCTCCTTTAATATAAGTGGATGGATTCCATCCACCCCGGGTGCTTTTCTTATGTTTAACTTCAACAATTTATCCTACACTTTGCTCAGTTATTACAAAATCATTTAACTCCCTATTAGAGTTTGATAAACATCTGGCCTTCTCCTCGTTGAATAACTCCTCATGTGTGAATGTAGATGCAAAATACTCATTTAGTTCGGCAGCTATCTGAGAATGATTATCTTCAGTGAAACCATTGATATCAAATGGACCAATCAGATTCACCCCTTCCTTTTAGAGTTTATATAAGTAAAGAAATCCTTGCTGTTTTTCTTTGCATCCTTTGCCAAAGATTTTTCATAATCTGCCTTCGCTTGCCTAACCTCCTTTGTGACTTGATTACAGACTAGCTTGTATCTACCATAGGCATCTGTGTCGCTTGACAATTTATGTGCATCCCGTGCTTTTTTATTCTCGCTTCCAAGATTACTTCCTTGAATGCTTCCCATTTAGAATTTGTTGTTGGTAACATCATCAGTTGGTCCCACTGTATAGAACCTAAAAAATCTCTGAGACCACCGTAGTCGCCTTTACGAAAGCAAAAACCCTTCCCTTTACCCTTGATCGTAGTTACATCTTTAAGTAAATCCCGCATCAGTACACTGTGATCACTGCTACCTAGTGGTTCCTTTATCTGTAAATTCTTAATGCATGAATAATCAATGCTGATAATCAGATCAAGATTGTTGCTCCCTCTTGTTGCCTCTCTAACATGCTGCTGCAGAAAACAATCATCCAATAAATGCACAAAAGCCTTGCTAGTGTGCGAGTGACCAACCCACTAGTTCCAGGCAATATCTGGGAAGTTAAAATCCCCCATTATAAGACACTCTGATTTACTTACTGGCCCTCTCTATTTCTCTGTATAATTGTTCATTGCACTCATCAGTGTCATTAGGCCTATAATAAACTCCTACCCTCATTTTTGGTTTCCCAGTGCTTATGTCACACCAAACTGACTCAACATTGCACTGTCCATCTATGTCAACTGGATGCACTTCCTTAGATTTTATGTGTTTCTTAACTAACAGCATAACCCATCCTCCCTTCCTATTCTGTCTATCCTTTCTGTAAATTCCAGTTTGGAGAAAGTTTTCTCTTGGGCCTCCAGGAATTCATCCACTACAGCAATGACGTCACTGTCGGTGTTAAGGTGGCTGCCAGCCAAGTATTTTTTCAAATTAGGAAATAGGTGAAAGTTCATTGGTCTAAATATGATGAATATGGGGAATGGTGCAAGATTTCAAAGACACACTAATGCAGTGCAGTCATGGCAATAACTGCACTACATTAGTGCGATAACAAACTTATGAGCAGGCGCATTGTCCTGGTAGAACAGGACCCCTTTTCCGAGTTTTCCTCAACATTTGCCTTTGATGTTTTCACGCAAAGCGTCACAAGGTCTGTTTAATATGCCTCGTGATTGTCTGGTCTTTCTGAAGGAAATGGACTAGAACACTCCATCAGCATCCCAAAAAACCGATGCCATCACCTTGCAAACAGAAAGAATCGACATAGCTTTCTTTGGAACGGAAAAAATGTTGTGTTTCCACTGTTTGGACTGCTCCTTTGTCCTTGGCTGAAAGTGATGGGACCACGTATCATCCATGGTCACAAAACTTGCATGGAATTTTGCTGTATCTGCGTGAAAACTATGCAAATGCTCACTTGATTTAACAACTCTTGTGCGTTTTTTATTTTCTGTTAAAAATTTTCGGCCCCATCGTACTGACACCTTTATCATATCGGAAATTTCTTTTATTATGCGGTACACACATTCAGATAAGATGCCCAAGACTGGCATTGTACTGAACTGTCACTCATCGATCACTCATCACCAAATCATGCACACTGTCAAAAACTTCTGGAGTGATGGGCTTTGCAGGTCTTCCACAGCGTGCGTGGAAGGCTCTCCTTCCCTCCTTTAAATTGTGCTGTACACTTTTTAAACACAGAAATGAAAGGGGTGTCTTCCCAACTGCTGTAACCATATCCTCATGAACTGCCTTTAGCGTTAGCCTCTTTGTTTCCAAATATCGGATGACTGCACAGTGACTTTTTAGTCCATCTTTCTTTATTTATACAACTTTGACTTGAAGACCTGTAATTAAAAAAAAAAAAAAGCATTGAAATTTCATGAACTTGTGGATTACTTTTTAAAGTGTTATACATTAAATACAGAAATTTTTAATACGGTAGGACTACCCTATCATGATCTGGCCACGAATTTTTCAACCTCCCCACGCTCTCGTAGTATATAATTAGCGTTCGTATTAGCCATATTTGCAAGAAAGTCACAAGCTTTTGCTGCACTAGTTAAAAATAATAATAAAATTACATTAAATTGAATTAAAAAATAATAATAAATAGCAATAACTCAAATAAATAATAAAAATATATAAAAACAAATAATAAAAATTATTAACAGAAATAAAAATTAAATAAATACATAAAACGAAAATTGATACTTGTATTTTTGTTGTTGTATAAGAGTTTAGGAGCATCAGCGGATAAGACCATATTATTCTATGGATATTTTCTGTAAACTCATGTGTTGTGAGGTCGATTTTCTGTTTGCTGAACGAAAAACCCGAATTTCCGGGAGAAAAAAACCATGATATCCTCGCCTGAGACCGACTAACTCAGCCACGTTGTGAAAAAGGCTCATAAAAATTTCTCCCATCATCGACGGGACTCGAAGTCAGGTCTTTTCCACCTGGTGTGGCGAGGACATCGATTCTACCAATTGTGTTACCCATGAGAGCAGAACTTGTATTCACAATACTTGCATACAGTGCTATAGTCGTAAAACTAGCAGAAGGTATACTCTATGAACGTTACTAATCAATGTTATAATGTTAAATATTTTAATAATATTTGTTTTTTCAAGTCTTTTAAAAACCAGAAGGCATACGCTATTTATTTAAAAAAATCCAGAGGGTATACGGCGCATACCCGCGTATATCCTCCACTACAGCCCTGCTTGCATAAATATATGAGGTATGAACCTCTAGTAGGGCATAGGATCCAAGAAAGCAAGCTTATAAAGCATCTGTCGAAAAAATTTCAAAAACCTTCCCACATCACCTTTCCATCAAATTGCCCAATTTCACAACAACAGATGGAAGTTTATTCCAACAATCAACCACCCACTGGCTGAAGGCAAACCTCCACACATTTATCCTGCAACTATCCTTCTTCAATTTGAATTTTCCAAAGCTTATACTTAGTAAACATTTTGACTTTCATGATATTACAAAACACATTTGATCAACTGGAACACTTTTTCGGTATATTCCATAATAAGCATCAAAATTTACCGGCACCGAAGAAAGTGTATGAACATCAAATACTGCTTCCTAAGCTTTTACTTCATATAATTCACAAAACAAAAAGAACAGTAATAGTTAGGACCTAGATTATGAAACCGTTAAACATTTCAAAGTAGATCAAGTGCCATAAAGTAATTTATGTCATTTCTTCATGAATGTGTTCTAATTCTGACTGTCAGAACTGTACTTATAGCTGCTTCTGCTTATAGCTTAACAAACTATAAAAGTAGCGTTCTCGTAAGATTTATACCTTACTAGCTGAATTTTATCATAAGTTATTCAGTCCACACTACGATTTTTCCTCTCTGTTTATTCTCGGTACATTCATATAGAGTCAAAGGGACTTGTAAGGGCCAAAATGGGCTATATATTTTGGGGCGTCGTGTGGAAGCAAACACGAGTCGTACGTATCTTTGTACAAAGGCTGCTGTATGTAACTACGCTATGAATTGGATGAATGGCTGAGTCTGAGGGAGGTATTCGCCTGAACTAAATTCACAATTGGTCCAATGTCAATACTCGAAAATGTATTTTGTGGAAAGAGTTGAACCCAAGTCATATCCACTCAAAGTAAGAGAACAGCCACGCTTAGCCACTGCGATAAGGTAGTTTTGAAAGGTCGACTTTATTCAGAGATATTTTTGAATGTGAATGTTGGCAAAGGTTAAGATTATAATGATTCTAAGGTTACTCTGTTAAGGTTACTATGATTCTAAAATAATGATTTTGTCCGAAAGGCAAAGTCGTTTAGTATTTTCAGCGACAGTTAACGAATTCCAAGGTCAGTCACGCGATAATATATCTGCCTAGCCCAAAGTTTGCTTATGTCGAACTTTATTCTGCATTTAGCACAATTTCAGGAAGTGGCACTGAATTTTTGATTCTCTCTCTCTCTCTTTCTGGGAAACTCAGACTTTTTTTTTTTTTTTTTTTTTTTTTTTTTGGCTGGTGCAGCAAACGCCTCGAGCTTCCTTGCACCATGTGGCTAATAATAATAATAATAAAAGATTCTGAAATATTCCTCCCCATCAGGAGAGGAATCTTTCAGGGAGATGCCCTGAACCCATTGTGGTTCTGTCTAGCACTTAACCTGCTATCCACTATGCTCAACAGTAGCAAGTACGGATGTAACCTCAAAGAAGGAAGGAAGGAAGAACCTGTACACCCTCACCCACCTGATGTATATGGATGACATCAAGCTCTACGCGGGAAAAGAGAAACACCTCCAGAAACTACTCCAGATCACCGAAGAATTCAGCAATGATATTAGGATGGAATTTGGTCTAGACAAATGCATGATCCACGGATTGCACCAGGGAAAATTAGTCAACCGAAACTACCAGCTGCAGACTGGTAAAGAGATCGAAGCCATGGCAGAGGGAGAGGCCTACAAATACTTGAGGATGATGCAGGCTCAGCAGTTACAGCACGAGAAAATTAAGGCCTGCCTTACCGAAAAATACCATCAGAGGCTCAGAAACCTGCTGAATGGAGGGCACACAATTAAAGTCATAAACACCTATGCAGTTCCAGTGCTAACATACTCCTTCAGGGTCATAGATTGGACTAATACCGAGCTGGAGAATATCATGAGAAAGACAAAGACCATGATGACCAAGAGCCGCCAACACCACCCGAGATCTGCCGTGAAGAGACTGACAATTGCCCTGGAAGAAGGAGGAAGGGGCCTGATAGATTTCATTGAGCAACAGAAGACAGCGATAGTTAACCTGAAGGATTACTTCCAGAAGCACACAACAGCACTCCACCAGGCCATAAGGAAGATAGACAAGCGGTATACCCCACTCAACCTAAGCGAGGAGTCCCCCCCCCCCAAAACCAGGAGGTACAAACGAAGCTAGAAAGATGGGCAGAGAAGACACTCCATGGCAGACACTACCATCAAGATCACATAGATAAAACTGCTTCCAATGCATGGCTCACGAGCGGGACGCTCTTCCCCGAGATTGAAGGATTCATGCTCGCCATCCAAGACTAGGTAATCAACACCAGAAATTATAGAAAATACATCGCCAAGGAGCCCGGAGTGTCCGACGATACATGTCGACGATGCCACTTGGCCTCAGAAACGATCAAACACATCACCGCGGGGTGCAAGGTGATCACCCAGACTGAGTACACTCATAGCGACGAGATAGTAGTAAGGATAATACATCAGAAGCTAGCGAGGAAATACCAGTTGACTAAAGAAAGTGTACCATAATACAAGTACGAACCACAGGCAGTACTAGATACCCCAACCCACAAACTGTACTGGGACCGCGCCATAATAACGGATAGGACAATCCTGCACAACAGACCCGACATAACCCTTGTGGACAAGAAGGAAAAGACTACTTATCTGACTGACATAGCGATACCAACACTGGCAACCTGCAGAAAACCCATGGGGAAAAAAATCAGGAAGTACACGAACCTAAGACAGGAGATGAAAGAGGTTTGGCATATGGAACAAGTTTGCCTCCTCCTTTAATATAACTGTATAGATCCCATCCGCCCCGGGTGCCTTTCTTATGTTTGTCAAGCGCGCGGGTGCATAAGTACATGTGCCTTGAGTGACCGGGGTTCAAGCCCGTGACTGCTGAATAGGGTGCTGTTTCTTGTATTCGTGTATCTTGTAAACTCCTCTGACTGTTTGATCGTCCCGAAGTATAAACAGAAAATTTATTTATTTATATAAATAAATAAATAAAAATTTATTTATTTATTGTATGGTGCCAAAGACCCTACATAACAGCCTAGCAGCTGTTATGTAGGGTCTTTGGTCTCCCAGCGAACACCTACAAGGAACTCCAGAAAGTCGCAATCCTGAACACCTGTAGGATAGTCAGAGAGTTCCTCGACCAACAGTAACACCAGTCATAACAACAACCACCCTGTGTACTTGGTAGCAATACCCGTCACGAGATGGAACCCCAATCAAGGAGAAATAACATAAGAGCAA
Organism: Mastigoproctus giganteus; assembly: GCF_048544385.1. NCBI lineage: Eukaryota > Metazoa > Arthropoda > Arachnida > Uropygi > Thelyphonidae > Mastigoproctus > Mastigoproctus giganteus. The sequence goes on from NC_143588.1 coordinate 81,008,533, forward strand.
TAATAATAATAATAATAATATAATAATACAATACATATGCAAGCAGAGTTGTATCAAGACTTATTCACCGATTCAGCTGTCGAACAGTTTAATCTTAGCTCTGATTAGAAATACTATTTTTAGAAAACCATTACTTCATTTCTGATCTTCAATATTGTGATGGTTTCAGAATTGCAAATTCGCGGATATTACTTTCGCGTAGCCTGTTGAATATTTCAACAGTTAATTCTACTTGGGTTGTTTTAGAATTAGAAATTGAATTCAGAATCGCTGAAGTAACTGAGGCCGTGAGTTATTAGTATTTGTATCTATAAATACTGCGTGTATTTATTCTTTAGTCAGTTTCCAGTTTGCTGGATGAAAAATCCGATTTCCGGTATTAGAAACCATAAAACTCCCACCAGAAACTGGCTAACTCGACTATGATGTAAACAAAAATGATCAAGGAAAATCCTTGTGACAATTTTTAAACTGTCGCATGACTTTTCCTTGTTCATTTTAGCAGACACTGTTACCACCAGCTACAATAACGTATGTAGTGTCGTACATTCGTTGTTTCCAAATCTTCTATTGACCTCAGTAATAATGCACGAGTAGTTCATGAAATTTATTTTCCTTGGGACAAACGTATTTTAATTAAAGTTCTTATTTCTGCGGGTCTTGCATGATAAGTTAATGTCCCATTGCGTTGGTAATCTGCCATTTCATCCTAATTTTGAAAGCCATGATTTTCCTTATGATATAAAGGATGCCATAAAAGCTATCGGAAGGCCATTACACAAATGAAAGTTCTGTCACTTAATATATGTATATCTTCCTTGACAAAATAAAGGGTTTGCCACTTTGCTAATCGCAGTCGTGGGTAGCACAGTGGTAGAATCGCCATCTCCCCTACCCCCATCGCGTGTAAAATACCTAAGTTCCAGTGGATGACGTGAAGAATTTTTATGGGGCTTTTTCACAAGGTGGCTGAGTTAGTCGGTTTCAGGAAAGAGTAGCATGGTTTTTGCTCCTGGAAACTGGGGTTTTTCGTTTTGCTGCAATCTTATGGCATTGCCAGATGCCATAAGAACTCGATGCAAAATTGAACTTGGCAATTGTAATTGGTAAGTACAAATAAAAATTCAGTTTTAATGTTCAGTATCTGTTTAAATAAAAGAAAATGTACTTGTAAAATTCTGTGCCTTAATTAGAGTCTACTCAACAACATAAAATTTATCAGAAAATTAAGTTAAAAGTAAATGAAGTATAATATTTATAATTTTAATGTTATGTTGTCTAAACGCAATAAAAACCATTATGATTGATACAATGAATCAGATGCAATCTCCTCTTTATTCAAGTTGATGAATCTGATGCAATTTGCTGTTTATCGGAATACACAGTTGGTAGAATCAGTCCTCTCCACACCAGGTGGAAAAAGGCCCGAGTTTGAATCCCGTCAATGACGCTTGGAATTATGGGCCTTTTTCACAACGGGACTGAATTAGTCAAAGGAGAGGGCAGTATGGTTTTTTCGCCCGGAAACTCGGGTTGTTCATCACACGCAATTTACAGTCACTACTCTACTCTACTCTACTCTACTCTACCATAAAACAACTAGCAATCTACTCTACCATAAAACAACACACTATACACACTTCTGGCATTTACAGAGTTCTGTTTACTTCGCACGAGTAACGATAGCGCAGGTGTGGGAAACCACCGGCGGCGCCCCAACCCAAAACACTATGCCACTATGCCACACCCGAGAAACAGCCTTAAGTGAATAAACCCTGTAGAGTTGCAGTTTCGAGATATTTATATCTGAGCTTCTGGTGCCGAATCCCATGCCACGTTCAAAATCGCTTAAATCTTTCGTCTTCTCCATTTTGGCATTGAATTATGCAACACCTCTGCGTATCTGCCCACCTGCTTTGTATTGAATGGTACAAACGTGTGATACTGTAATTACTGAAGGAGCGACCTACCTCATGAAAATGACGGATGTACCTAATAAACTGGAACCCAATATATACATCTTTGATTATTTTTAATCAAATGTAATTATTATCAGAAATAGGTAAGACACGAAACATTCATATACTGTTTTACATTTTATATAGTTTTAGTAGTGGAGTAACGAGATATAAGGAGATGGTTCAGTCCTCCCAAAATAAAAAATCCTGCATATCTCCAGAAAAAAACGATGGTCTGATAACTATTTTGTATTTTAATGTTGAAGAGTGAATGAGCACGCTGTAAGTTTTTTAGCAGGCATTTAGACCTGCAAAAGTGTCTGGATCATAGAGATAGTAAATATATATTGGGGTAACATCAGCTGGACTGGCAATTGGAAAGTCTATATCGCAAACTTCGAGAAATCACGAGAAGGACAGGGGTACAAAAATAATATTTTCCATGACGGTCAATGTTCTAACGTTACGAAAAAAAACGCTCTCGATGCATTATGGGACTGCAATGATAAGTTTGTGACGTCATTTATGCCCGCAAACTCCTGTTTATTGTATGATAAGGATCTGCGATTGTGCTTACTCTATCAAAATTAAAATATTTTAAAGCAGTTAAAAATAAAATCTCCTTACAGCAGAAATAGTAATAGATTTTTAACGTTTAGTGTTATCGAGATAAAAATTTTAATTATTTATATATTTATTGATTTGTTGTTCCATGTTTGGCCAAGTTTGGGATTTGTTTTTGTAAAATTCTTATTGCCCCATCCCCATTAAAAGAAATCGCTCGTGTCGGTTGGGTTTCTTGCTAATCATTCTGTTGAACCTCGTCGACCAATTAATTGTCAGGGAACTTTTTATCCGGCCACTGCTGGACATTTCGTAAAGTGAGGAAGGCGGAATTGGGGACGTCTTTTGCTTTTTCCCACTTGAAGACGACCTGCCACATGCACATCATCCATTGTGTTTCGTAAACACAATGGATGATTATGGTTATGCCACTGTTTTCCAACCTAGTTGGAAAACAGTGGCAAACTTGAGATTTCAGCTGGAGCGTCTCTCGCTCCAGCTGAAATCTCAAGTCCTGACGAATAAAAGAGTATAACACGATGTGGAGACCTGTCTCCGGCTGTCCACAATAACAGCTCAGACTTCGCAAGGCCCAGCTGGCAAATAACAGCAAGCAGATGGCCCAAACTGGAACCATAACAGTAGCTTCGGGCTCACAGTTCGAACGGAAGGCAGGAAAGCATGGGTCGTTCTTCCCTTTCAGAATTAATCCAATGGTTCTGCCAATTGGCATCTAACTCATTACTGATGCGCTCAGTTGTTAAACTCAGGTCATCGGCCACGCGCCCAACCAGACACAACTGGGCGCCCAAAATCTCTCTGGAGGTCCCTTGTTTGGAAACGAGCATCAAAGCCGACTTAGTCACCAATAGATCAGATGGAATTTTTCCAGCCAGAATACATAACGTATCAATAGCAACGATACGATTTTCTCGGATGAAATCTCTCCTGTCCGCGTAGCGTTTCGCTGAATGCAGTGGACTTCATAATCATCACGAATGCCCAAAATTTTTGTGTACAGAAGTCCAGGAAGAAGCTGAGCGTGTGTTTAGACAAAAAAATAGAGTACAAATTCCTTGTGGATCGGGTGTGATCCATAAAGAATTTGTACCTGAAGGGAACATAGTGTATGCGAGTTCTATGTACAGATGCTTCAAAGACAATTGAAGCGCATTTCCCAGGTGAGGCCTCAATTTCGAGACAAAGGCAGCTGGTTCTTGTTGCAGGACAATGCCCCCGCCCATTCTTCTGAAAAGAGTCAGCAAAGGCTTCTCTTTGGAGGCCTTCGCCAACTCTTTTGAGAAACTGTTAGAATGGTGTAATAAGTGCATTCAATTAGGTGGTGATTACTTCAAATAAAAATAAAACCATTTTTTAACTCCTTCACTTTGTGTTCTTTTTATTATACCAGTCTGGGAACTTTATTTCCACACTATACTTCTCAATTGCTTTTTATTCAAAGGCATAGAGCAACAGCAAGGTTTGCATCGTCCGTTTTGCTGAATTTTTGTAGTCCAATTTTAACTATCATCTGTTATTTTTCCTTTTAAATAAATTAATAACCAACTTTATATACCAATGCCCTTTATACATAAAGTAATGATTTATACGTTCCAGTTTTCTGACAAGCTTTTGCACTCACGTGAGTGCATATAACTTTAATAACAAAGTATATTCAGTTCTCAGCACTGCTATTTCCTGTTTGCTTACTAGAATTATAGTAATGTGATGACTATAAACGGTTTTTCAATTATAATGGGATTTATTTTTTGTATCAATTAAATGAAAGCATGAAAATACTGTTCTCACACTAATTGTACAGTTAAAAGTAATATTCTAAAAGAGATAATCTAAACAATGTAACTTCAACATAAATAATTTATCTCCATGTAATGATTTTTAAAATAGAGTACCAATTTGGATTACAGCCAAGTTGGTTGTTGTACACCGGTCTTAGTTTTTCCCCACTTTGTATGATATACCTACTAAACGGCAAAACCACTTTAGACTAGAATAAAATTACTGGGTATTTCCCCATTTTTGTTATTCGGCAAAAGAGAAAGTTGCAGGGTCGAAGAGTAATTTCGTCGGTGAGCTTGAAAAATGGAGGTTTAAGAGTAGGTAGGTGATGATTTGTAGAAAAGCTAAGAGTTCAAGGTTTTCTTCGTAGAAAATGTGTTGCAGTAAATGAATATTATTGCTGTAATTGGCTGTTTGGGCAAAGACAATAAACATTTGTCTGTTTTTTTATGAGCCATGACGACTTTTACAAAAAATATATCGTGTGATGCATTTAAAATTGCGCATTCACCAGGTGGAAAAAATTATCATCCGGTAACCTTCGTGAACAAAGATTTCTTTCCTCTTTTTAATTCTAATTTCATTTCCTTTTTCTTTGTTTTATTGGCCTATTTAAAATGCCGTTATTAAGTTAAAAGTCGGAATTTTCAGTCCAATACGGTAACATACTTTGTGACCAATTCAAAAATTGCACCTAATATCTTACCCAGTCTCTATGACGTCAAAAACAATAAAATCACGACTTAATTCAGATAACAGGTAACATTGCCCTGCACTGATTTTAGAGTTACTGTAATTACCGGTTTAAAAACTAGTCTGTTGTGAACTGCAGAAACTTCGGATAGTTATACATCTAATTTACTTAAAGAACATTCCTACCGTGTAATTAGGCTGTCACCATAGAATAATGGAAATCTCCCCTTCGTTTCTTTTTGTATACATTAAACCTCGAACAAGTTTAGGAGTAACGTTATGAGAAGGACAATACTGTTTAAGACTTTCATCCAGGTTTCGAAAGAAGAAAGAAATTTTATGTGAGTCAGTCGTGAATTTCAGAAAATTAATAATTCCTAAATGCTGTAAATTTATACAATGAAAAGGTTTAATTCGATACACAAATTCGATACACAAATTCAATAGATTGTCCTTAAATACTATTATCTGTAGAGCACCAGCTGATATCAAGGGTGGATTTATCTTGGGCTACAGCTGTAACTCACGTTTTGCTTAGTATTACTATTGACACAGCCATTTGGAATCTAAACTACTTTGTCAATAATTATTAGTAATTACCTAAATCTTAGATAATTTGTAATCATGTGTACTAAATATAGAGTAAACAATTAAGATTCTTCTTTATTTGTAGGCCTAATTCGTCACATAAGTTTTGGCGATTGTTCACTCCTGGTAATTTTCATCGTCTAGCGTATATTTTCATCACCTATAGTGCATTTTACTTTTTATTTTATACAGTTTGCTTTTTGTGTTGATTTTTTTATTGCATTTTTATTATTCGTTTTCTATATTTGCGTTGCCCATTTGCTATATACATAATCGAAATTTGTCGAAATTAGTTTGGTATTAGGCAATATGGTGCAAAGAAGCCCCGGACTTTTGTTGCACAGGCCAATAAATACATAAATAAAACAAAAAGAAATGAAAGAAACAACCTGTGTGACTTCCTCCTCACGCAGGCTCTCCAGCTGATCTTGGCATTTCCCCATGCTGGCAACCTCAATCACCCATAAAAGTAACTTATTCCAGTAACCAAAACCTCGCTAACTAAAAGAAGTTCTCAGCAATGTGTGCAATTCTAATCGTGAACCATTTCGTGAACGTGTGCAATTCTAATCGTTGAACTTATTTGAGTTCAATGACACAAATACATGGACAGGTGTATACAAGGGTATACGTGAGTCTGATTTGCGTAAATTAACTACTTTTTAGGGACTACTCACCTCCTAGAGGAGTCACAAAGTCTACTTAAATATATATATAACAACAAAATCTCAATTATTTGGAGTGGATGGGAAATAAATTTGCCTGGATTAAAGATGACACCTCAGCACCTTTTTTTAATTAATAAGCAGAAATTTTTGTTCAATAGAAAAAGTAATGCTCATGAACTGAAATTTAAAAAAAATAAAACTCTTTTTACAATTTTTTTATATTTTTTTTTCATTTTAATTTTCACTCTTTTTACAAAATTACATTTTGTAATGTTCCGGACTTAATTTTGAGGGCCATAGAGATCCCGGTTAATCCGCAACCTGAAATAATCCGCCCCGGATAATCGAGAGTCTATTGCAAACAAATACAGGTGGAAGTAAGAATTGCAACTAGAAGTAAAAGTGGATATATTAACTAAATGATTATTCGAACCTCTGCATTTATTATCAAAACAAAATTTGGACGAGTCTATATTATATTTAGTTTTATATTGTCATTTAACAATATAAATAAAAAGACAGAGTTTTGAAAGCTTCGGTCCATACATTCCAGTCCTAAGATCTTGACATAAATGAGGAAGCAGAGAAGGCGTCCTTGAGGAATTCTTCAACCAACTGTGTTCTACCTACAGGGCGTGTCAAGGATAGGCCTTGAGGCATCATCCCTAAGAAAATTTTACGAGATTTATGGATTGGTTAGAACCTTACCCTAAAAGCGTAAATTGTTTTAACTGCACATTGATTACAAATAGATAAAGGGAAGAAATTATCAAAACAAGAGGTCTTTCTTTAATCCTGAAATCTAGGAAGCATCAGTAGGAAGTGGGATTCCTCTCCTTCTTGAAGCGATAGAAGACACCATGAATCTTCCACCGAGTACCAAAAGGTACCTAACATTATCTTAAAGTATATTCCTTCGTTCTTGGATTAACTATTCCCTCAAACCACTATGGTTTGAACTGGTAGAGTCATAGGTCTAAGTTGCCATTCCATCATCTCCCAGGATGTTCAATTGAAGACAAATCAGAGAACTAAGCAGGCCACGAAAGTATGACACATTACGAAGAAACCATCTGGGGCCAAGAACTTCCCAGTTGAAATAATGGTTTACGTAACTTTTGATAAAATAGCAAAATGATAGGTCTACATACGTTTTAATGTATCATTAATTTATGTGATTGCCGTAAACAAAAACTAGTGATCGATAGCTATCATAGCCGATGGCCTCCACATATACCATGATTCCTACTGTTTTATTCGTATGCTTTTGTTGAATATGGAGAGAACTGTCTTTTTCACCAGGGCGATGCCGCACGAGTCAATGAATTTCCATCATGAATTCACATCTCCTCAAAGAAGCAAATATGTTATCCACAGCATGCCAACTCGCGGCCATCGTCCGGGTTTTGGTTCTCCAAAACCCGGACGATGGCCGCGAGTGCATTTTGCTATCTAACTCTCCTAGGAGAGTTAGATAGCAAACGAACACCAGTTTTCTAGGTGCGACCATCCTTCTTTACAGAACTAAATTTTGCATCTCCTTTCAAATTTCAATATTCGGTTTCCTTCTTCTTTTGCAACTGATAATAGCATGTATTTCGCTTTCACTTTATAGCCTGTTTGATTGCATAAATCATTATGATGTATTGTCGTGCAAATTTTCAATTACATTAATTTTTTTAGGTTGAGGTAATTATTTTGGCACCGAGCATTTATAATTGAAATTCACCTTGATATTTATATTATTTGGAAGCAAAGTACGCTTTACCATTCATCTAAGATCAACCAATATCCATCGGGAAAAGAACTTTGACGACTAAATATGAAGCAGTATCTCAGATAAAACATCATAGGCAAAGTGCAAAAATGAGTATCTTTTAGTGCCTTTTCGTTGGAATGGTTTTCTTGTTGATCATGCATATCAAACTAGCGGTTCGCCGCCCACTTGAAGCTTTCCCGCGTTTGTTGTTTGCTTTTACAGCTTAACGAGGTTCATGTTTATTATTTATAAGAAAATAATGATAAATTAAAGGAGCTACACTAATATCACATACTACCATAATTTATATGAACCATCATATTAGCATTAATAGAGGCATATGATGCAAGAAAACAAGCTTATACAGTATCAGCCAAAAAAAAAAAAAAAAAAAACTTCCCATTTCATATGCTCCAAAATCCATTCGCTCCAAAAGTTTGTCCAGTTCTTCCTTGAATTTATTTAAGCTATCAACTTCCACAACGACCCAAAGAAGTTTATTCCAGCAATCAACCACCCGCTGGCTAAAGACAAATTTCCGCATATCTATTCTACATCTGTCTTTCCTCAACTTGAATTTATGTCCACTAGGGTGCGCATTCTGAGCAAGAGAAAGAATCCCATCAGCATTAACCTTGCTCAAAACATTCAAGGCCATATACACCTCAATTAGATCACTTCCCAGGTACCAAGGCCGCCGTAGCCTAGTGGTCAGGCGCGCGGGTGCATAAGTACACGTGCCTTGAGTGACCGGGGTTCAAGCCCGTGACTGCTGAATACAGTGCTGTTTTTAGTATTCTGTGTATCTTGTAAACTCCTCTGACCGTTTAGCCGCCCCGGAGTATAAACAGAAAATTTGTTTAGTCTCCACATGTTGCAATTTTCAGAATTTAAGTCATTCCTGGTAAGAGCTACCCTCTGTTCTCCTCACTAATCTTCTTGCCTTACTCTGTACTCGTTCCGGTAGCTCTACATCCTTCGTAAAATGAGGTCTCCAGACCTGTATGCAGTATTCAAGGTGTAGCCTGACCATTGCCTTATTGAGGCCATGGTCAGGCTACACCTCATTAACATAATCACCTCCTTATCCACCGACCGGGCTAGCCGGGTGGGTAAAGTACCTGCCTAGCAACCCAAAGGTCGCGGGTTCGAATCACGCCTCGGGCTTGGATCAAAGTACTGCAAAAACCTTGGGAGGTGCATTATGGCCACAGAAGTCGATGCGCCAACAACTACCAAAAAAAAAAAAAAAAAAAAAAAACCTCCTTATCCCTGCTAACGAAATTCCTGTATATCACTGACAAGACCTCGTGAGCTGCTCTAGCTTCATATCTGACTGAACAAGTACTCCAGGTCCTTTTCATTCTAACTCTGAGTGTAGTACCACACAGTTAGTAGGTTACTCTGGGATACTGCTACCATATGCAATATTTTACATGGGCACCTCCGTAGCCAGGTGGACAGGAGCAGCAGTGCCTAGCACACGCTTCTTGATTAGACCGGGGTTCGAGCCCGTGACCACTAAATACGAAGGATGCGGAAAGGTCAGGGAATGACCACCGCATATCCCCAGAGCAATATGGCCTAAGTTGCTAATGCTCCTAAAAAACCAAATAACAACAATACTTTACATTTGTCAATGTTAAATTTCAGTTGCCCCCCTCTACCCAACTTTTCTAGATCTTGTTGCAGTAGCGTGTTGTCATTAACAACCCTGCCAACCTTCGTATCGTCTGCAAACTTGGACATTAAGCCTGATATATCCATCTACCCAACTTTTCTAGATCCTGTTGCAGTAGCGTGCTGTCATTAACCACCCTGCCAACCTTCGTATCGTCTGCAAACTTGGACATTAAGCCTGAAATACCTTCATCAATATCAATGATAAATGACTACCATCGCTATTGGGATGGGACCTCTGTTCCATGAATGACAACACTCTTTTGGACCTTCCTGATTTAGACTCTTTACAAACTGTGATATTATGCAGCTCTGCTGACCCAGTGACCAAATGGACAGAAGCTCTGAAACCGCTCCCAAGTCAGACTGCGGTGAACATACATCTCTAATTTTGACTTAACAAAAGGGACAAATCCGCGGTGAGACCCGTACTAGTGACACAGTCTAGTGATAACCACACACTTGACGACCAGACCTGAAAGCTCCGAACTCGTAGTGACAAGTATACATCGGGCAGGACACATTACGTACAGTCCCAAGTGTGACAGCCTTGCCAGACTCTGGAAAAGATGGAAAGGGACCTTCGTCCCAGCTCAGTTGCTGCCATTAAGCTTTCTTTGCCACGCTGTCTTGCTTGGTTCTTTTTCTCCACCATCCAGGCAGGGGGGAGATTACCCCTGGTCACCTGCCCCCCCTCGCCATCCCTCTTTTCCCTCTGGTGGGGCATGGGCCTGCTCCACTGATTTGGGGGTCATTTTCTCTATGGACCCCTTATCTCTGTCTTTTCCCCCCAGCCTTGTTTTCCTCCCCCTTCTCTAACTTATAACCAGCGTCTGAACCATCTCTAAATTGCTTGAGCCGTACACCCAAAAACTTAATAACAACATCAGTTTTTTTTTTTTTTTTTTTTATGAAAACCACAAACACGAAAGGTATCAAAACCTATAGTACTTAGTACCGTGCATGGGTTGAAGGAGAAGTATGGGAGGAGAGGGATGCCGGCAACTTTTCTCTAGAGACTAAAGTTTGCATGATTAGTAATCCTTTTGGCTAACCCCTATCAGTAGCGGTTTTTTTTTTTTAGGTCCTAGCCACTGAAATCTCAGAAAATTAGGGGGCAGGACCTGCCAGAGTAAATAACTATAATACTGGTGTACCTGGTCTGCCTCCACGGGGCAGAGTGTGGACAACGTTGGAATCCATTAGGGGCCCAGCGGCTAAATGACCAGATGAACAACGGTACACGACACTACACATATACAAAACCCATACACTTTTAAACCTCTGGCATTAACAGTGTTCTGTTCCACACCCACAATGTATACTACGCGGAGATGGGGGAAGCCCCTGGTGCCATTTGACACTAAACACACTCCACACTCCGCATGGCACACGAATTATGAATTCGCTTCCTTATGCCCGGAAAAAAAATGTTAATAAATAAATTTTCTGTTTATACTCCGGGACGACCAAACAGTCAGAGGAGTTAACAAGATAGACAGAATACAAGAAACAGCACCGTATTCAGCAGTCACGGGCTTGAACCCCAGTCACTAAAGGCACGTGTACTTATGGACCCGTGCGCCTGACCACTAGGCTACGACGGCCCTTATATGTTTGCCAACCAAATGCATTATCGGCTCCGTGCAATCGTAACGTTCGATTTCATCATTTCCAGTTGGCCTCACTAACAATAAATAATTACAGTGATTAATCATCATTAGGTGAACAGTAGGCCTACAAATACTGCATATGCCTGCTCTTGTCTATCCATCATCAGATATTTCTGTAATTGACAAATTGACAACATTGACAAATACCAACAAACCGTGAGAAGACCTAGTAAACTGCCATTCCTATGAAGGATGATTAGACATTTTAAACAAAAAAACAACAGCAATGGAGATAAAATTTAAGCTGACAGATTTATCAAGATGAAAAAAGGATTGGGAAGTCCTTTATATTTTATGAACTGTGGAAAGCAAATCAGGGAATAATGAACCTAGTATCATAAAAGTAATATTTTCACAAACGTAGTATGTATTAGTAATAGTATTCGCTATATAGTGCAAGGAAGCCACAGGCTTTTGCTGCACTGGCAAAAAAAAAAAAAAAAAAACCACACAACCAAGTAGCTGAGAAAACACAAATTATATGCTTCCTTCCTCGCAGAGGTAAGTATCTTGTTGACCTTTGAATTTATTCAAACTGTCAGCTTCAACTACCTGCAAGGGCAACTTGTTCCAGCTGTCAACGACTCACTGCCTAAAAGAAAACTTCCCACAATTTAATCTAAACCCCAAGTCATGTAATTTGAATTTATATCCTCTAGTTCTGGAATTCTTTAGGACAGTGAGAATTCCACCTTCATTCATTTTACTAATCCCTCTCCGAGCCTTATAAACCTCAATCAGGTCACCTCTGAGGTGCCTGGTTGCTTTGCTCTGTAGCTAACATAATCGGAGTCTTTCCTCATACGGTCGTCCTTCTGCCAATCTCACCGTTCGAGTTGCCCGTCTTTGAACCCTTTCAACAAGATCGATGTCTTGTTTCAGGATTATGCCCTCCCTATTTCTACAGGATAACGTTCGATAAATCATCGATAGGACACCATTGGCTTTCCTGGTGGCCTGTTTACACTGCAGAAAACTTCATATCTGCCTAAATGTAACTCACAGATCCCTTTCCTCTTCCACTGTTTTTAATTCAGCCCCACCAAGTGTATAATTTATTTGTGGGTTACTACTCCCCAAGTGTAAGACCTTGCATTTAGCTGCATTAAAACATAGCTGCCACTTCTCTGACCATTTTTGAAGCCTGTTCAAGTTATCCTGAAGGAGCGCTGCTCGACACTGATCATTAACAACTCTGCCAATCTTTACGTCATCTGCAAATTTGTAACGAGTGATATCTCTTATTTAATGGTCTTGGCAATTTATACAATAATCCTTACTACTGTGGTTTTGAGATAACAGTTTTGTAATTGCAAAGTTTTTTTTTGTTTGTTTGTTTTTTTTTTTTTACGCATATGCGGTTTTTCCAGTCTCCTTAAACAGAAGAACACGACAACCCACCCGTGACTACAAGCTGAAGATCTTGTAGTCAATTAATGGGACTTAATAAGTGGTGCAGAAGAAAGGAACTTGTTTATGCTCTACCCTTTCAATAACGAACCTTGTATGCACAGTTTTACGACATGTCGCTCTCTCTCTTTCTACAGATTTTCCTGCTTTTAACTAACATTTATTTTTACAGGGTGTATTTCGGACATGTTTTCATAATGCTTTGAAGGTTACCGCGTTTGCTATAGATTAACATTTATTTTAGCCTTTATTATGGCTTCTGCAAGTTGAATAAGTGCTAAAAGTAAATGTATTGAAACCGGCAAGAAAAGTTTGTGACATTTTAACAGAAGATGAAACTTGATAAGCTTCAACCGGAATCAGTTAAGATACATAAATCGAAAATAAAGTTTACTGTGCTTTTTTCATATATTTTATTGGCATATTTATTTCTCCCTAACGCTCCTATAAGGAGGCTTAGAGGGGAACAGGCATTCTGTGTGTTATCAAACGCTCAGACTAAAACACTGATGGATCGAATATCTTTCTATTTCACAAGACTTAGGAGAAGTCCGGTTGGCTGCCTCCTTAAAATCCACTCGTGCACGTCTTCTCGATGATAAGTCCTGTTACGTCACTTAGGTGGCAACGAACGTGTAGAGTGGTCCTCTTCAAGACGCCAGGTCAGCATGAAGAGGAAAAGACCAAACCCTCCAGCACATGACAGCGCGACGAAACAAATTGCCCTCAGTCCCCAACATCTTTCACTCCCCCTCTTACGGCAGCGAGAGGATCAGAGTGGAAGCAGAGGGTGCTAAGAATCTCTGGGTACGACCAGGCTGCCATGCACGGAAACTGAACTTGGCCTGTTGCAACGTAAGATCGCTCATCGGTGAAGACTAGATATTAGAGCTGGAAAAGGAATTAGAAAATGTGAATTTCTAAGAGGTACAAGCTATAGGTTATAATGATTTATGCACCAACATCGAGCCATGAGGATGAAGAGGTTGAAGAAATGTACACCGAAATTGAGAGTCTTTTAGATGAGCAGAAAACCCACTACACTATCATTATGGGGGACCTCAATGCTAAGGTTGGAAAGAGACAAAACAGCGCGGAAAGAGGAACTATAAGAAATTTTGGAATTGGTGAAAGAAATGAAAGAGATGAAAGACTTGTGAAATTTTCAGAATCTGGAGGATTGTAAGTAATGAACACTTTTTTTCAAGAACAGGGTGAACAGAAAGTGGACATGAACGAGCCCAAATGGATTAACAACTAATGAAACCGACTTCGTCCTCACTAACAGAAGATATTCCCTGGAATACTGGATTTTGAAATTGCTAAATAGGGTTGCCGGGCTAACACCTACAATCTCAAAATTTGTTCTGGTCACCAATCTTAATATGCTTCCTTGGAGGTATCACATCATCTCTAGGAACCTTCTTACCCTCTCTCAGCTTCCATCCGGAAAACTGAGCTCACCTGATATATGGGATATCATCGTTGTACCTAGAGACCATCAGATAGAAAAAGATGCCAGACCAACACATCCCCATACAGATCAAAGCTGCGTAACATGTCCTGCCTGGACAACATGTTTCCAGATAACTCCTTCCAAATATTGAATAGATTAGCCATAGACGTCGAGAAGCTCTGCAAGGACAGAACCTACAGATCTTCCATTCTTGCAGACATGTATTCCCTCGTCATGCTCTTAGGTGGACTCTCTGAGATGCCGCGCTATCCACGCTCTGATGTATCTGTATGTACTTTTATATGTTGTATCTTTATGTTTATGTATCTTCACTAGAGACTGTTTAAGGCCATGTATTGTATCTGGGTTCTGTACATAATGCATTTGTCTGTCACTTTTTTTATTTAATATTTGTATATAACTCGTGTCCTCTAGCTGCAAAGGAACATTTCTTCGGAAATAAATTGATATTAATAATAATAATATATCATGAATGATGTTACCGTCCTGAACAAGGTAAATGTTGGAAGTGATCACAGAATGGTAAGATGCACACTTGATATATATGTAAGAAAAGAAAGGAAAAAACTGACTCGAGTAAATAATACGAATGTCTTTGAGATAACAGAAGAGGAGAAAAAGCAGTATGTACTGGAACTTAAGAACAAGTTTGAGCTTCTGCAGACTGCTCAGGACCAAGGTATCGACGAGGAATATTACAACTTTCTGAAACTGATAAAGCCCAAGAAACCTATAGGTAAAAAGAAATTCAAAGAAGAAAAAATTAGTCAAGAAACACTTGTCATGATGAACCGAAGACGACAAATGAAGAGCAAGATAAACACTGACAAGGAGAAAATTGAGTATATTGAGTTATGCAAAGCCATTAGAAAGAGACTCAGAGAGGACATAAGCAGATTTAACACAAGAAAAGTAGAACAAACATTAAGGAAAACAAAGGACTTAAATCAGCAGCCATCAGCAGTAATACAGAAAGATAAATGATACTGAAACTGAAGAATAGCGATGATGTACTTATAAATAGCAGAGAAGGCATACTTCAAATAGTAGAAGATTACTATAGAGAATTATACAAGGAACGAGAGAATGATGCCAGCAGTGGGGAAGATGGATCGCAAATTAATAACACATACGACATACCCGATATCCTCCCTGATGAGGCAGAACGTGCGTTGAAGAAAATGAAGAATCAGAAAGCCCGGGGGGGGAAGATGAAGTTACTGTAGAGACTCCTATTTTCTATGGGATCTTAGTCTTACTAACCGCGGTACTTTTCAGCAGTCCCCGTGACTGGGGATTGATTCCGAAATAATACAGAAAGCAGGCAACACACCAAAACATAAAAGAAATGAAAAGTTATAATAGGAATTTCAGAGTAATTGCAACAACCAACATTTGATAAAAATAAGGAGACTTTTAAAGTTCTTCTATTATATTCCCTTACCACCCTATCATTTGGAGTCATTATGCTTATTGACTGTCAGTTTTAAGAAGTCTGATAGTTTTATGGGGAAACTGTATGTAGTTTCGTCTGATTTTATTTTATTATTATTTTTTGTTTTGTTCCCTCTGCAGGGGATTTAATCCCCTTAAGACAATCGTTCTAAAGAAAGACATGATGTTATCTTTCAGCCAGCAAGTTGTTAATTACTGGAGTATGTTACCTCCTTGGATAGTTGAGGCTAATAGCTTTGGGAAATGCAAATGTCAACCGGATAGTTACCTACGTGAGGAGGGAAACACTAATACAATACTCTAAAAAATGAATCATTTAATACTCCAGTAAAATACTCTAATAAATGAATCATTTAATACTCCAGTAAAATACTCTAATAAATGAATCATTAATACTCCAGTAAAATACTCTAAAAATATAATTTCATACTCTAGTGAAATACTGTTAATAAATTACTTAATAAATATAATGTAATACTTCTAGTGAAATACTGTTAATAAATCTGCAATTGATGTTAAATGAAAATTATTTATATGAAAACTGCACATTATATTAATTTCAGTAATATAATTATACATTTTGTAGTGAAAAATATATCACTAGGTATGGTCAGTAATTTACTTGTTGACGAGACAAACCATTAATTTCTTCTACCACCCTTCCTCTCAAGTCCCAGGTAGAAAATCGACCTCGGACGAAAACTGTATAGATTTTCCTACACACCATGCCCAAGAGAAAAGGATTAAGTGAGCATTATTGGATGCATACATGTGCCTGTATTATACAAGATGAAGTTTCGTTAAAACTACAATATAATGAAGTTAAATGAGTATTTCCTTAGTTCTCCGTATGAGCAATTTACACTTCCATTAAAACTAATTAATATAAGTGAAATTTTGTTATTTTAGATATCGAGATGGGAAATTTATTAATGCCTTATATGATTTCATTATTTTTCTTTCCGCCGTACAATCCGGTTTCTATCCTCTGCAAATCTCTGTACTTTCCATCTTCCCACAAATGTGTTAAGTTGCTGCAGAGGTTGTGCTTTCCTCGAAAAGACTTGAATCAACCGATATCTACGTTTAGAAATTCCTAACGTGATTAATTGGTTAAATCTTGAGACAATACTCTAAGAAAAAAAAAAAGTGGGGATGGGGGGGAAGTTACGTCCATTAGCTTCATATGCATGACAACATAGCGCCGAAGGCACCATCGGGCATTTCTCTGTATATTGCAACACCAACGTCAGTACAGATGGGTGGTTTTCCGGTGTGTGTGTGCGTCGGCCTTGTGATGATGCTGGTGAAATACAAAGTAAGTCAGAATGACAGCCACAACCTGAACGCACGATGATAGGTTTGGTCAGAGGTGACAGGTAAGGGGTGCCTAGTCGTGAGCGTGGACTATTAGATCTCAAGAAACTTCAGTAAGAACTTTGTACTCTTGTTTTTTAATTTTTTATATATTCATGTTTTTACTAGTAGAATATCCATTTGATACAAGTAATTGGCAAAAAAATAATAAGATCCCGTGATAGATATATAAAATATAATAAAAATAATTTAGAATTAAAACAATGGGATTTTCCTAATTATTAAGGAACTCACTTTTTTCATATATATATATTATATGAGAAAGTGAGCTCCTTTATAGAAAATAATTATACACCACTGATTCCCTCTTGTGCCGGTCCTAGTATGCTGATGTTATTTTATGTTATGCTTAATTTGTAGTCTTATTTGTTTTAATTACGATTAACTTTCTATTCTGATATTTTGTTTTTAATAGTTATTCTGTAGCTGAAACTTTGTATTTCTGTGCTTGGTCACTTGTTAATGTTTGGTAAGATTCCTCTGGTTAACTGTGCATGGAATCACAAATGTATACGATTTAACTTATTAAAGATTTTTTTTATTATTATTATTAAATAAGTTTAGATTAACTCATAAATCGAATTTTAAATTGTCAATTCGTTAGAGGCGATATGTCGCTTCAACGAAACCAAAGATTCGACCTGGAAAATGAGAGAAAGTCGTAAAATCTGTAATAATATTTCAATCATTTTCAAGTTTTTTTTGCACAGAGAATAATATTTATTATAATTTTATTTTTTATATATTTTTTCCTATAATCTATTTTTGACTGGGTTCGACACTAGCGCCGAACGACTAACAGTGACAACTCTACTCGTAAAATGAAGTGTAATGAAACTGCTTTGGAGAATTTGCGAACGCATCAAAATAAGGAAAATTATACGTATAATGATAAACAGACATCGCGTGTTTTTGTCATTTGTGCTTTACCTGTATTTTTACGCGTCTATCGAGGCCAAATTCTTGGTTGATATCAATCTGCTTTTATATCTGCGATACATTTTACCAAAGTGTTTCTTAGGCCTTAAAAAAACAACCTGCATTTCAGGCTTAGTTACTGGATATTATGGCAAGTATTATTATAAAATCGAACAGGTTCGAAATGTGCACTTTTTCGACCAAAACTATCCAGCATAGATGGAGTAGAAGATATAAACGAAAGCCATAGTAGTTAAGTTACCGGTTCTACTTGAGTAACTACAAGCAAATTGACTGCGACCTATTTGCACAGCTAGTTTCCCACTAACACCAATGGTTACGTAGTTATCAAGAGACCGGATTTGAAGGTAATTGAACAAATTCGTTAAGGTATTTTTGATTAAAGTGCAGATAATCAAAACGTAATAAGTTGCATAAAATGTTTTCTTTCGATTGAAGAACGCATAGCTTTAAGCTTTAAATATTGACCTAGTGTATGACAGTGAAAGGAATGATTTGGCCCCAACATTTGCGGGGTTCTATAAATCTTATTATGATAATTATTTATGTATTTTAAAAATACGTACTTAAAGTTGAGAAGTAAATTTAATGCTGTACATAAAATGATATTACCCGATTATAAAGTGTACAGTGAAATCAAACTACAGGACATTTAGAGAGAAAGTTTTTGCTTTTTCTATTTTATATTGCGAGAGAGCCCCTGCAGAAAGCATAGTATTCATAATTTTATAATAGCTTTTAAATTGTTGCAACGAATTTAAGATAAAGAAACTGAATTAATTGAAATTTCTAAAATACGATTTATATTAAATAAATACAATGTATATTAAAAGTCTGTCACAACGAGCTTCAAGAAGTTACATTGCGATCACGTTCATTTGTCTTTATATTTTAAAATAATTTGGCGTGTGTCATTCGAAAACTTTTTGAGAAGCACAGAAGAGTGTTATGTGGGGGGGGGGGGGGATTAGGAATCAGTTTATGGAAAAGATTGGTACTAGTTTGGAGTGTGGTTCTTTATGAAGCAGCGATTGGCGTTAGATTGGTTAGTTGCAGCCCCGATTGAAGAGGGTTTTAAGAATTTCTCCATGTTCCACTTATCACTCTACAAATGAGTGATAAGTGGCGTTATTAAAAGGTCACAGTTATTAAAAAGTTGTTTTTTTTTTCCTCGTATTTGCAGTACAGTACAATGCATTTTGTATTTGCAGTAACAGCACAATGTATTTGATATTTGCAGCAATGGATTATATTTTATTTGAATGCTCTTTACCTGTTGAAAATTTTTCGTCATAAGCAATTCTTTTTTTCACTGATCTAGAGGAGCATCGAGTTCTTCGTTAGCTAATAACGAAAAGCTCATTTTCATTTTATAATGTTGCATTAAGCCTAAACGAATTGAAAAACAATAAAATAAAGAAAGAAGGAACGACTTATTTTGGATGATTCACAAGACACCATCCACTTGAGATGAATTTTCCCTCATTTTTGTTTATTGCAGATATAATTTAAAAGTCAGTATCTCAAATCTCAATTGTCTCCATTTTCGAATGTGGATATTGCATAGTTCTGAACCAATTTTTTGATTAGAAATTACCAATAATAACAAAAAAGAAGGGTATAGGCCTTATAAGTTTCATCAAGCTATAAATACAAATTTTGCACTAGCATTTTCGTTTTGCAATTCAGTTGATTGCCCAAAAATGTTTACTGGGTAAGTTGGGGGGGGGATGAATCACACAGGACGTTTCAAAAGCCCTTATTCATAGTGACCATGACGAGTAAAGAAATGACTGTTATGTTTATACTCCAGTACGATCACGTTGAACAGAAAAGTTTACAACTAATCATTTGACAAGAATATTATTAACCGTATTTATTTGTCACTTGGATTTCAACCAAGATCAACTCAAACGTTTTTATTATTTATTTTTGCATGACCACACGGCTACATCAGTCCCCAGAACTAATGAGAACTGGTGTATAATGTTTGTATGTGTTGGATAAACTTTTAACAAAAATATATTTAATCTTGTTTTTTTTTTTTTTTTTCCAAATATTAGTTTTCCAGTTAATACAAAGTGGGCACAAATCTGATTTACTAAACTATAACCTTACTGTGTAAATAAAGTAAATGATACAAGAAACCACTTCCAGGTGATAGAGAATATTTTAAAGTTTTTATTCACCAACCAGGAAATGTGCGCACTACCGTAGATGGCAGCATAATCACAAACTTGCAATAATGGCGGAATTTGGCTCTTTGTGCGATGAGTTACCCCAAAGTGTGAGGACCTTTCTTCTTTGAAGAAGCTACCGTCACAAGCATCGTGTATTTAAGACATGTCACAGAATTTCCAACAAGACGGCGCTCCGCCACTTTACCACAAAGAAGTTGGTGTATAACTGAACAGCATTTCCTGGGAAGTGGATTTGAAGAAGAGTACCGATTTTGTGGCCCCATACGATGAGCTGATCTGACTCCTTAGATTTTACTCTTTGAAAGTGTATGTTTCACCTATATTTGGAACCGTTATGGAACTTAAACAATCGTGA
This sequence comes from Mastigoproctus giganteus, assembly GCF_048544385.1. Classification (NCBI taxonomy): domain Eukaryota; kingdom Metazoa; phylum Arthropoda; class Arachnida; order Uropygi; family Thelyphonidae; genus Mastigoproctus; species Mastigoproctus giganteus. The sequence continues at coordinate 81,029,130 of NC_143588.1, forward strand.
AAGTCGGCCTCGTCGACATGATTATGTTGTGTCAAATATGGGAAGAACTGGATTAGAGTTTGGACATGTACAGAGTAACTAAATACAGTTAGAGTTGAAGCTACGTCTTTATTTTCAACGATGAATTAAAATACTTCTAATTACGCTTTAATAAAAGATAGCCATAGATTGTTCAATTCTCCTGATAAGATTCAAGAGAGTTGGAGGATTACTATATTCATCTTGTGATGGTAAAGCACTTAAAAAATTTGCGAAAATCCCTGCTCAACATAGGTAGGTTTCTGATGGAATCCGTCTGTTATCCGATTATCAATATATCGATATGTTAAAAACTAGGATTAATACTTTCCCTTCTTTTGTGAGATAATCTTCAGAAGAGTGCGAGACCGAAATTGAAGAACTGGATGTCCAGCATCTGAGACATCGACACATATTGTACAAAGCTGTCATCGATCTCATGATGTTCGTGTTAAGCGACACGATGCAATAATGAACATCATGGAGAGCATGCTTGTCCAAAAAAAAATGACAGTAAAGGAACCGTATTATACTACCTTTGAGGTGGAAGAAAACCTGATTTAGTTTTCTTTAGGCAGGTAAGACTTATATTGTGGATGCTCAGGTAGTAAGCAGTAGCTTAGCCAGAACCATCAACTTAAAGTAGATTATTATAGAAATAATATTGACTTAATATAGTAAATACTCGAGAATTTGGGGCAGTGGCTGTAGTTATTTCGGCGACCGTCTCCTTTCAAGGAGTTAATCTCCGAGATTATTATAGAAATTTTGTATAAACTGCTGAATTGAGAGTTTTAGCACTTTCCCACCTTGACATTAAAATTATAGCTTTGCGTGCCGTGCAGGGACCCCTCACGGGATGGTGGGTTTTGGCACCCTATGACTGTTTAGCTGATTGTCTGTAGCGTGGCCTGCCATAGTCAGTTAATGTATCTTTATGTTAACAAAGTAAGGAAAAATTTAAAAAAACATGCCAACATCGAACACCACTAATTAAAACTTGAAGATATCCTCTACTACCTAGACGTGGTTTCTGGTGTGTATCACATAAGTCATTCACAAAATAATATTTTAGTTTTGTAAAGGAAGTTTGTGGACAACCTGAATTTTTCAATTGGAGAGTTTCCACTAGTTGCAGCAGGGACTGTGTTTCTACACTTAGTTCTAGCACAGGGTATCCGATCCGCGGGCCACTTGCGGCCCATTCATATTGTTCAGCCTGCGACCATGTAGGCCCTTCCCACCCGAGCTTAAAACTAGCATATGACAAAATGTTCTTTAAACTGAATTAAAAATAAACAGAAATCCTAATTAGAAAAATGCATAATTACTTGGAAGGGTGCGGTCCGCGACATCCAGTATTTTATCCGTTTCGGGCCCCCCTCGACCAGAAAAAGTTGGACGTCCGTGTTCTAGTCGCACCAATGAATTTTTTGATGAAATGAGTGATCTTTAGCAAAAATACCGTGCTTCAACAAAAAAAAAAAAAAGAAGAAAAAAAAAGTACGCCGGGGGGTAAAGAGTTCTAGGAGCGGGAAACAATCGCAGCTTTATTTTGTTTCTTTTATTTTAAGGATCGATAAGAAAACAGTGTAAATAGTGCGTAACCCATCATTTATTTGTATTAATTACATTAATAGTGTAATTACATTAATAATGTAAACAATGTAATTCCCAAGGAAGTTAACTCTCCCCCCCCACGCTCTTATTTACCTGTGATTGCTCTGTGAAGTGCAATTTTCGTTACGATTTTCATCACAGTTCATTGTATAGCAATCCATCACCTAGTTTCGTTTGCCCGGAAGCAGTGAAACAACTGGACTTACCAACTCCTGCAGCAAGTAGGCTTGCTCCTTTATTTCAGGTTGACTTGTCCTAAAATGGTCATGTGTCCTTTTTTAAGAGTCCTAATAAATGGTGGCAATAAGTTTCATATCGGTTTTATGTATACGATATTTGTTAACTGCTCTGCGAAACAACATTTTGAATTAGAACCATCAACTTAAAGTAGATTATTATAGAATAAGATAATTAAAATTGTGAAATACTAGTTTCCAGGAGGAAAAAAAAACATGTGACTGTGGCCTGAGACTAACTCAGCCATTATAAAAAAACTCCCTCTTCGTGTCATTGACGGGATTCGAACTCAAGCCTTGGTGTGAGTTCTGTGCGTTATGTCTTCAGGAAAATTTATTGTATTAAAAAGATTATTAAAGTTTCTTTTATATTTTGATGCATTCTAAGGTGGTCAGAAATTATCTTCATCCTAAATGTTTTTTTTTCGGCAGCTGTTATACCAACTGCTACAGTTAATAATCGGCAGTGGCTTACGGCTTCTTTCTAGTTCATTACAATTTTTTTTTTTTTTTTTTTTTTGAACAGGGTGGGTATTCAGAGATTAATTAGTTTGAACATTTTCAATCCGAACTACACTAAAACAGAAATTTAGTAACTTATTTTTAGCTGCATTAGCATATACTGTATTCTTAAAGCGGCGGTTGTTTTCAGACATCCGTCCGTCTGTCTGCCAGTCCACATGTAATAACCCAACTCGTAGTGGATGGATTTTCATGAAATTTTATTTTTGGTCTTTTAGTAAGATTTAATGCGTTTCTGCGCATCCGCCATATTTCTCATTCCTTCCTCATTTTAAAATGAGGAAGGAATGAGCAATATGGCGGATGCGCAGAAACGCATTGTTATTACGTTGAGAGTATCTACAGTGAAGTGAAAACAATTACTTTCATATATTATTAGTTAGTCAATTAATTGGAAACAAGCTAATATTATGTCTCAATGTAAATAATAATTTTAATTTACATTGAGACATTCACTTTACGTGTACGTAATAGAATAAATTATTAATTTTGTAAAAGCTATGGGTGATATGTCACTTTCCAACTTATTTATACTGTGCATACATGGATACATATACAAATTTACATGGATATAAATATTCTGTGTGAATACTTTTCCATTTCGTTTACAGTGCGCTCCTGTTTTCCCAACGGGATAATCCCTTTAATTGCCACAGATTATCGCTGTAAGTCAAGAATGGATCCAAATTATAGTGATCCATAAGTGACAAAACCGTGCGCTGTCTTGATGGGTGTTTGAATTACGAGGGATGGTCAGTAAACAGTTGAGGGTTGCCTGAAAATAAATTATATACTACTGGTTCAGAGTTATGAGCCAGATGGTGATGTACTGTAATACTCAGCAGTAGCAGCTGAGATACGATGGCATTCGCAGTTAAGGAACATCCAAATACTGTATATCTTAGAGTAAAACAATTGTCAGTGCAGCCATGGAATTTCGCGTTTCGGCGAAGATCAGAAACAACTTTAGATGGACTGTCTGCAACATCTGATGAGAAATGAAACTTAAATGTGTATCCTTTGATTACGTTGTGACCATGGTTGAGACGTAATTCAAACACTATGAACTGTTGGCTTGCATTGTGTTCAAATTTTGTACCATGACAGCTAAAGCCAGGTGGCGTAATATACTGAGTCTGTAAATTATATGTATTGTGTGGTCGATTCATCTATTTCTCTGGATGAAAAGCCCAAGTTTCCGCATTTAAAAAACCTCGCAGTACTCTGCCGAGACCAACTGACTTGGCCGTAGTGTGAAAACATTTCATAAAAGTAGTTTTCAAATTCATCGCTTGTATTCAGAGACAAGCAACGCAGTGGAGCTGAAACAAAAAAAAAAAAAAAAAAAAAAAAAAATTAAAAACACAGAAAAGAACACGTTCATGTGTTTCGACTTGTAGGTTCAATGGCATTTCATGTGTCAGAGAGAAAGCAGTAAGTCGGGTTGATAACCAAAATCCTCTACGGTGATCCATGACGTGCCTTGACTTGAAAGTGTTAAATCATTAACTACGCAAGTCTCACCTCACGCTGCTCAACAAATCGTTACCATCACGTGGTACGGTTTTGGAAGACTTCTTGAGTACATTACCTAATTCGGGGACAGCGAACCAATGGTCTTTAATTTAAAGACCAATGGTCTATCAGACCAAAAATTCACAAAAATCTTACCGCGCACAGCGTTAGAGTCATACTTGCCTATTGACAACGTCAAATTGATTATTTCTTGCATTCACTGTAATTGAACAAAGGGCTAATACAAGTCCATTACATCTTGGTTTTGGAAATATTGTGAATAAATTGAAGTCTTGCCGTTTTAATTTTTCCCACGTTAATGCTAAAATCACGAAGTTTAAAATACTCTGAATTTTAGCACTCAAAGAATTACCGCGTCCTTTACCCTCAATTAAACACGAACGTGTGCTCTATCGGTATAAATGTTGGAATGAAAGGAATTTAATACAATTTCAAAGCGAGATGCCAAAAGACAAGAATTTTCGACACCATTTTTGACTTAATAGTTTTTAAGATAAATTAGAATCCCGCTAATTACAAACAAATTTTTAAATGAATTTTGTGATCATACCGTATTACATGCAAGCGCCTCAATCAAAGATGGGTAATCAGTGAACTACAGACATCTGGCTGGAATTAAAAGAAGAAGAAAAAAACTTGATGGCAAACAACCATTTCTTTTGCAGTAATATCAGTGGATGGCGGAAAGATTGGTTCCAACTGGGCCTAGGAGATTTATTTTAATTCATTACCTCCCCCAACTCCATGAGTGGCATTTCCAATTTATTATTCCCCCATCCCTCTAGCGATTTTAATATGCATTATTTTCTTCTCTTCTTATATGATTATGATTTACAAGGTGTTTTTGAAGTGGGTGAAGGACTTTATAAACAATAACTTGTTGGTTGATCTTTGTGAACTCTACTTGACTGGATTTAAAAATGTACATATACATAGGGCAAATATTGTACAGTACATTCACAGACACAGGCGTTCATATTAATAGTTAATTTTTTTAGAGTGTAATTCTAAACTTCGAATTCGGCTGCAAATTCATATGACCTGGTTATTGGTCTGTTGAATACCATTGCTAATTAACGATGAAGAATGGTTTTCTTAGAGTTTCATTACTCACGTTAATTCAGTGTTTCATCTTTTTTATGAATGAGTGTAACTTGATTGTTGACAGTGAGAATCCATCTGATTCTTCCTCTTTGGTGACATGCATGAAATGAATTTATCTCATGGTCATTTCGGAATTCATGGCAGCAAATGACCTTGCGTATTATTTTTTTCCTCGCAAAATCTTGAGAAGGGTGGAGTCGAATTATGACGTCATTTGAATGACCTCCATATTTATATTTTATTTTTCGACTGGCACGGATAACAAGTTAGCTTGGCTGGCCTTGTCATTAGTCTGTACAAAGCTCACTGTGGTAAAGAAACAAACTTAATCAATACAAGACGCTCATTTTCTTCCTCTCTCTGGAAAAACGAGATATTTTCAAGGAAGCATAGTTAGCTGGCAACGGAAAATGTTTGTAATTATGGCTGACGACACGAAACACAAGGTTTCTCAGAACTATGATTGTACACCGTAAGCGCAAGGTCACCTGTTGTGTTATATACAGGTTATTGCCATTGTATATAGAGCGGGCGGCATTGGTTGAGGTTAATCTGTTTTATAAAATTATCCAGAAAACTTTTCCTGCATTTTGAATTGGCCGGATTGTTTTAAGTCATAGAAGACTTGCCGAGACCGGCTGTTCGTCATATGTGACTGATTGGTTTAATAGTTGTCCCAGAAAACTATCCGAATTATAACAGGCTCGTGTGAGCTTGACCGAACCCGTGCTGTAAAATGTGTATAATTTTAAGTTCGTCCATATGTTTTTCATAGTGACAAACCGAAGTTTTCTAATGGGGAAATCCAGCTACCTCTGCCTAATAGACCAACTCAGTACATATATAAAAATCCTACAAAAAGTTGCTGCTCTAATCGTGGACGGAATTCGAACTGTAATCCAGGATATTTGAAAAACTGATACAGTGTGATTTGATCATTACCTGTGAACTTTGTCTTTTACAGTTTAACGTTGTTTTCCCTGTTATCTGATATTTACTCATATACTTGTTGAAGAAATACAGGCCGAGTAGCCTGTATTGATTCAACATTTAGTGCTATCCATCAGTAACAACTAATAAAATTAAATAACTGAGGAAAGACGTCAGTAGTACCAATATGACGACGAAATATGGTGTTGAGAAATCGATAATTTTGGACCTCAGTCAATCAAATCAGTGATTAAAATAAGATTGATATTGATATATATTATTTGCCATGTTGAAAGAAGTGGATAATATTGATGGTTAATAACGTCTATCATAATTTTATACTCCTTCATAAGAAGAAAGATCAAATTATGACAGGCGTACACTCTAACATCAGCACGAGATGCCCAGCCTGCATCTCGGGTTTAACGCGATGTTTATCTTTCACATCTTATACTACAGAAGTTGATGTGGCCTTATTCAGGGCTCGACAAATACGGTCGCCATGGCGACCAGCATTTTACAAATCAGTCTAGCGGTTGTGAGGTTGAACTATCAGTTCTTTGTTGTTTAGCTGTTGCTGTATTCTGTACGTATCTTGCAATGTTTTGATTTTCGACAAAGGTACAGTGCGATGGACTCATAGTACGGACGCTAAACTATCAAGCAACATTTTGTGGACGAATCTTACTGGTTGAGAGAATATGGCCAAGAATAATAGCCAAACCAATCATATCCACCTTTCGTTAGGATAGCTTGAAAATGAAAGTTAGCTGGAGAGCATTTTGTAATTAGCTCCTTCTTCAACATCAGTGCAGCAAACTTTATTGAAAGTGGAACACCAAATAAATATTCGAAGACTATTCATTAATGACAATATTATACTGTTTAGATTAGGGAGCTTTATTCACATTCACGATGATCGTAACTCTCGAATTGATCCGGTAATTTACCATCTCTTTTACTTTATTGATTTCTTTGTTTCGGTACGCTGTTAATAGTAAAGATATCATTTATAACTTTAGATAAAAGTTAATCACGTAAAAAATGTAAAAACTTTTAATTTTCACACAGTTTAAATTAGCAACGGATCTCCAACATATAGCTTGAGGTCGATTGATGGCATTATATAAATTTAACTGTAACAAGTATAGTATGTCCCCCCCCCCATCTCCTCCACTCCTAGTGACTAGATATCGAACAGTTTTTTCAAGGCCCTGGTCATGTTCCTTTCCATGAAATATTTGTTTAGCAATTTGTGTTTCATTAGTTCGGTTGAATCAGATGGGGAAAGTTAGAATATTTATTCTAGGAATACAGATGTGGACAGCAGATACGATGTACATTGGCGCCATATTGGCGTCAGAATTTTAGAACCTCGTCCCACTCGTACTGCCCGATACAGTGACTCAGTCCAGCATGTTCTATAAATCCTAGAATGAGTAGTATAATGTTAAGACTCGTTTGGGTTGCAAGGGTGTGCTAAGGAGAGGAAAGTGTGGTTTGAGTATTTTGTGTGATCAGAGTGCAAAAATTTTAGCATTTCTTAGACTAGTCAAGTTTACGGCCTCAAAGCGAACTGACCCTAGCTGAGCTGTTAAACATATACGTAGTAAAAATTGGGGGAGTATCATTATTGATACACTACTCTGCATTTTGAAAAAAATTCACTGATGTTTTCTTAGAAAGGGTGTTTGTGAATCATTTTCTAATACTGATTTCAAAAAGGACTTCCATTTGTTTCCAATGTCAGATTTCTTTAAAAATCACTAAAGATAATTTGATTTTTCACAAACTTTTATTAATGTTTGCAGCATTTGTGCACTGAAATTATAAAAAAAAAAATGCTACTTTTACCAGACTTTTATATTTAAATACATGTTGAAAACACTATTAAAAAGGGGAGTGTGGAAAAAAGTCTACTAAACACTCACTCACCTCTCATTTTAAAAACTGATCAACGATGGGTCATATTCGTTTCTTTGGTTTTCTTGCAGATCCTTCTACTTTACAGTTCCTCTTCAGCATCCAGTAATAGTCAGCCCTCATGTTGATATTTTACCTCTCCTGGTACCTCATCTCCATGTTTTTAATGTTCTGGTGAAACCTCTCACCCTGTTCTTCGCTAACATTTCCTAGCTTTTATGGGAAATAATCGATGAGGGAGTGCAAAAAATGTACCTTGACACTCACGTTGCATATCAGCTTCTTGAATCTTCCCAAAATATTTTCTACTATATTCTTGTAGTCTGGATTCTTGTTGTTCCGTAAGAAGTTCTCTACAACCGGCCTGAAGCTAATCCATGCCTGTTTTTCTATTTTATTTATAATTCCTAGAAAAGCTTCTCTTGGGTGATCAATGGGAATTTAGTACAAAGATAGTTGAAGCAAGGACCTTCATTGATGAAACAGTTTATGAAAGCTTTCACAAGCTGTTTCTTCAAACCCAGTTTGATGTGCAAGGGTAGAATGAGGACAGTTTTGGGGTCTACCAGTGGTTTGTGAACTATGTCGTTTGATCCAGGCCCCTCTTTGGCCAGACCTTGACATCGCATTGTTTACTCCTTGCCCGACTGTCTCACTCACACAGAAAGCAAGACATTTTTGTGTAGCCAGATTGATGTCCAAGTAACATACCTCTCACTTTAAAGTCAGCACAGACCAATCAACCATGTTCTTCATACTTAATATTTGTCAACAACTTCTTCAAGTTCTCATGTTTCTTACAAATACACAGAGTAAGCTACTGCAATTGGCTCATATTTATTTCCATTGTGGATCACCACACCTTTGAGATTCCTCTTTGATGAGTCAATAAAAACTTTCCACTGTGTAGAATTGTAACTAATTCCTAAATAGTTCATTAAGTCATTTATATTACTGCAAAAAAACATAGAATTGCCCTTAGAAAAGTAGGGGACAAGTTCTCTTTCTTTGTGTCAGTACCATGAGAAAAACGTCTTGTGTGCTAGAGGATTTTTGACTGAAGTCTAGAATCAAGGAGTTCTGCAGATTCCTTTGGTAAATTTAAATCTCTTACCAGATCATTGAGTTCATGCTGTGAAAACTGTTGAGGACTGGACTCAAATGTCTCCAGGCATGTAGACTTCAGTATCATCTTCAAAAGCTTCACTTTCTGCTGCTATATTCTCCAATATAAGTGGAAGGCATGGAATCGGCAGGTTATCTCCACGTGGAACCGGCCTAATAGCTGATGTAATATTAGGATGCACAATACCCTTCTTACTCTTTGCATTGTATCCGTATGCATTAACTAAGCAAAAGTAACAGTCATCACAGTGGTTTGTAGGCTCCCACCAAATCATGAGAATTGCAAATGGCATAGCCTTCTTTTTGTCATTTTTCCATAATCTCAATGCTTAAACATGAGTTCAGCAAACTTTACGTGGAGCCCATTGTTTATCTTGGTCACCGAGTTTCATTCCAAAATAAGCACAATATACATTTTTTTACAAATTCTGTAATACCTTGTCTTTGCTTGAGGACTTCTTCAAATATAACAAAATAAGTTTGGATTGTTCAAACACTTGCGTGAAGACATTTTACTCACCTTTTCGAAAAAGTTTGACACAACTTCAAACATAAACTAAGCTGCAATGATAAACACTGCTGCATGGAGCTCTCAAGGTCAGGAAACAAATGACTGAAAGCAAAGTTGCCAAAAATGTGAAGATTTACTTTACAAATTCCCAGCATTTACTCCTAACTGAATATATTGAATAATAGAACCCATGGCATCAACTGATTTGTGAAAAATGGTACGTAATAGAAAAAAACGAATTACATTTCTGAAATTAGCAAAAAAAAAAAAAAAACTGAGTTAAAAAGAGCTATTAGTTTACAAACATTGAAGACCATGATGCAGAGTAGTGTAATTAGTGAAACTTGGGGTGGGGGATAGAAAGATAACCGATTATAAAGATGGTGGTTAGAAATAACAATGTAAATCTTTACATTATGTGATTACTTGTGACCACTCTGCTACGGCGGCCAAGATCTTTTTTCGGTTGTATAAAAAAAAAAAAAAAGAGGGAAGTACAGTATTATATTCTTTTATTTAATGATGTATTAAGCAAGGGATTTTCCTCGACTGTTGATATGCTGGAAATTCGTGAAAGGCAGAGTTAAGCCATGTTTAAGTTAATAGATAAGTGTTCCGAGACTATAAAATAAAGTTTCTCAATAACCGTTGGAGAAATACGAAAACTTAAATTTGTGCCGCAAGCTAAGCAAGAATAAATGAATTTAGTTAATCGATTTTTAACTAATAAAATGACAGCAAAAAGTAGAGTGCTTCTGACAATATCTGCACCAAAGCAACTGCATAGATTATTTTACTTTTGGAATTTTCTGAATTTTAAGTTTTTTGGGCAATCACTAGTTTAATTGCCAGTTTCCCAATGTAGTTATGTAAGTGGGTCGAATTCATCATTTTTAGCCAATGAAATGATAACAAGCAGTAGAACATAAATTCCATTGACTTCTGTAGTTTTCAATTTTTTTAAATTTTTAATTTTTTTAGGCACATTAGCAAATATGCATGATGCTCCGTTGTCTTCATGTCCGTCTGCATGTAACAACTCGACTCTCAGTGAACGGAATTTCATTATAATCAGACCGATAGAAATCCGGCAATTATTGTTTCCTTTTCTTTTTTTTCCCCTTTTTCTTTCTCTTTTTTTAATCATATAATAACTCGACTCAGTACATAGATTTTTATAAAGTTTTATATATAGACCTTTTGAAAGATTTGTCAAACATTCATTAATCGATCGTTATTAGCTGTGTTAATTTGTGGACTTTGAAATGCACTTGTTCTAACCGTGTCCGGCTAAGTTTACTTTCACGGAATCTTTTCAAAGTGTGGTAACTTTTTTCTGGAACCCCTTGTATAGCATTTTTGATTATGGCATCAATCGTCCATTTTATTTACAAATTAAAAATGGACTAAAGTATATTTATCTAAATAAAATTAATTTTAGAATAAAAAAACTAAATGAATTAAGCCGTTTTGACATGAATTTGAATATATTTTAAATCAAAATATCGATTTCGCATGCTGGGTATATCTGTAACGTGCACCATTGCAGTACTCTCTGAGAAACGTGTAATTAAACATCTCTAAGGCTATATATTTCCGCCTTTCACGTTGTCTTGTAATACAGAAAGAGAATTAAAAATGCTCTCGCTCTGTCACGGTAATATAGGGCTGTTTCTTCAAATATCTCCACCCAGTCAGGTTCATCCATAGTAATAGGTTCTAGTCTGAAGTGTGCGTCATAATTACAGGTTAAGAGACAGACATGTGCCCGAAGCTTCTGAACCGTTTCGATAACATCTTTACACGTGCGGTTATATCCAGTTCTGACCAAGCTAGAATGACAATATTTGCTTAAGGCATGTCATTAAAATACTTCCTCCCCCCCTTTCGTACCTCAGTAGCAACTGTCTGAAAGAAATGTTAAGTAGTTTTCCAGAATAAAATAATAATAAAAAACTTTCTCTTTCTGTACTCTTAAAGGATTCCCTGAAAACATCAGAATGAGGTTTACTGGTAATAAGGAAACATTTGATATTGAAACTGGTAAACACGTTTGATAAGGAAAATATCCAAATGTCTCTTTTTTTTTTTTTAAATTTTTTTCGCCAGAACTTCGTTTTTGACTGGATGGAATTGAAAAGGAGAGAATTCCCAAATCATCAACGTTGAATACCCGAAAGGCACATTTCAGTTGTTATAATTTTAGAACAGTCGTTCGTCAACTTTAGCCGCACGTGCCACCAGGTGGCACACGGAAAGATTTTTATTATTTTATTTTATCGTAATAAACAAAAATAGCACTTACAGGAAAAACGGTTTTCGAAGATTCTTCAGCGTCTCAAAATATTGGCACGTGAGTATATATTACAGGGATTTCGATTATCCAAATTAATTGGGGATAGCAGTTTTATCAGTTCGGATAACCGAGTTCAACTTAAAAACTGCTGATTTTTCTTCTCTAGACTGGTATTATTAACACCACTCTTCGATTTTTGAATTACATTAATTTTTCCATGATTCCCGCTGACGCTTTGTGGATACTTTTGCGACACAATGTACAGAGAGATGCGATTCGGTTCCCTTAGCCATAAGTATAAATAGCACGTATAAATAGCAAGTATAAATAATACGGGGGAGGGGCATTGCTTAACTTGTCACACATTAAATTGTATTACAAATTTCCACGAGAAAGAAAAAAAATTCTCATACAATACAGAGTTTCACGCAAACAGAATTCCGAACATCAACAAACACGCCATAAATATAGTATAACAGAATAAACTGGAAGCACAACTTACTATACAGTATTTCACAAACAGTTATGTCACTGGTCTTAAAAAAATAAAAATAAATAAATGCGTTATTTGTGTCTTGGCTCCGTTACACTGGCCAGAGAGAAGTTTACAGTTAATCGTTTGGACCAGAATACAATCATTAACCGTATTTAGCAGTCATGCGCGCTGGAATCACGGTGAATTCAAACGCAGGCGCTGCTGCTACAATCTATCCCAGAATACTCGGCTAGGTTCTGCTATCTTATTTTGCCAAAATAAATCTAGCCTTATTATTAATTTTATGACAAATATGTTTTGTTATTAAAACATTTTAATTCATAAAATAAACTGATATATACAGAGTAAAAGTGATGCGCGCCACTGCCAGTTGGTTCGGATAATTGGTGTCTCACAGTTATGTGTGCCTGATAAGTTACTTTTTGGTGAATTAAAAAAGATTTAGCACTTATCCACAAGAAGTGGATAGGAGAGAAAATTAATTCCTATCAGAGAATCATACTCGGGTTCGTGGACAACAAAATACGAGTGGGGGAAAAAATGGAAAACAGTAGTGTATGATTAAGGGCAAAATATGATGTCCAAGAAACAACATTCACATATGAAATACCTACATTCCTTAATCAGTATTCGAATTGGGTCTGATAGAAGAAAGCATAAGTTAAGAATATTTCGTAAAAAATTAATAAAAGAAGACGTAGAATCATAATTGGAGACATCAGTGGCTTTTATTAATAGGCAAGCGCGGTGTTGATAGTGTTTAGATATTAATAACGAAGTCATATTATGAGGAAGAATTAAATAATAAGCATTAATATTATTGGGAAAATACATTTGGTCCATGTCTCTCTGGAAATAACCACGGTTAAAATTGGCTGTTTGGTGTGACAACTTCAATTGCCAACGGTCTTCGAAGTCCATAATCCGATAATGATATCGAGACATCCAGTAATGTTATTACTGTATGTTGTGATGATTTCGATGGTTGTATATATTAGTATTAGTAGTGGCAAATGATGCAAGAAAGCAAGCTCATACAGCATCAGCCAAAAAAAAAAAAAAAAAAAAAAAGAACCACATAGTTACATCACCCATCCCCTCCAATATTAATTTTTTTTAATGACACTCCCAAACACGATAGGTATTAGAACTTATCGTCGTTGATGTTAGAGAACCTCCTATGGGGGCTCACATCTGGTGAGTATGGGCTTGGCAAACCCAGGGTCCTGAGCTGGATATCATCATTCTTCTCTTTCTTGGTGGTTCCTTTCTACTTCTCTCTCTCTGTCTCTCTCTCTCAGGGTAACTCGGGAAATCGGGAAATTTTTTTTTTTGGCTGGTGCAGCATAAGCCTCAGGCTTCCTTGTACCATGTGGCTAATAATAATAATAATAATAATAATAATAAAATACCTAGTTTTTCAGGAGGCACAAAAAACTATATTACTATTTACGTACTGTATATTTTACATTATGTAATATGTGTAGATTTACAGTACATAAATATTAATCAAATGTTAAATATTATATATCAATTTATCCAACACTTTTTTAGTAATAATGTAAATTTGGCTTGAAATGCTACATAGGAGATTTGATGTAGTGCAAATAATACAGGTTAGTTGAAAGAAATACCATAACTTTCCAGATCCATTGTGACGACTAACTTTTCATTATTGGCACTATCTTTTGCAGCATTCTTTGCTATCCAGGCATCTTCCTTCTTCTTTATGTGCTGCTCATACTCTTCTTTACTCAAGCAGCCTACTTTATAACTACAACACACACACATCACACTGATCTTTACGTGCATATTATGCTTATCCGCTTCTCTTTTAAAACTTGCTGAAATAATTGCCTTTCAACCCATGAAACATTATTTGTGGCACACCATTCCTTATACACTGCACAGATGTAAAATAGATCGAAATGTTGATTCTACGTAGATTCTGTTCGATGAAGACCTGCAGTAATGGCTAGGAACTTTTGGGAGACAAACTAACCTTTTTTTTTTTACGTTTTCTACGTCTTCAGTTTTCCGACGTATTATCTTGTTTTGGTTATCCCTTGTAAACTTACTTTTCTTTCTTTGCGGTTCATCTACTTCATTCGTATTTAGCTCTTTTTCTACATCATCCACTTCTTCGTTATCATTATCATTAGGGGTTGCATTCGTCTTTAACCACCTCTTAAATGTGTCTTCACCGATGCACAGAGTATTTATGAAAAACGTTCTGCATACTTTCATTCTATCTTCGTCACCTTTCTGTAAAAATATATCATGCCCCTCCATTTTTCTATGTTCATCTGATGCTGCTTTTCTTCTTTTTCTTATACTTCTGGAATTCACTAAACCTCTGATATAGGCCTTCTTCTCATTCCATGTTTCTATATTCCAAAATGTATTGATGATTTTATCTCTATCTTTGTCTGAAAACAAAGCGCACAGAAAAGTACGATTACTTTTCTTTTCCAAAAATCGCAAAAATGGTAAAGAATCGATGCGTGCATCGATTCTTTACCATTCTTGCATCTTTTGGTACATTCTGCATTTTTTGTTTTCTAGATATCTTATATCCAATGTACGACTTACCTAACATTCTCCTTTTCTTAGCTTCCAAAGGATTTTGTATTTTACCGTCTTCGACAGTTCTGACTTCTCCATCGGATGGTTGCTGCATTGTACCTTGATCAATTTCTACCGATTGAAAATCAGTTTTTAATTTATCTGAATCTGCATTATTATTAATAGGATGGTCATCTGCCTAGCTTACATTATCATAGCTCGGTAACTCAATTTCACTTGAACTGCCAACAGCAGTGTTAATTATATTGTACAAATCATCGCCAGGTTCGGTTGTTAGTACCGCATCTAAATTACAGTTTTCAGTGTCTTGGACACTTTTATTGTTATTATATTCTTCAAAGGATGATAAAATCTCTGGATCAAATTTTCAATGCCAAGCTACTTACAATAGTACCATCTGTTGTATCTATTTCTCCAAGTTGGGGGGGAAATTGAAATAATATAATGACTTTCATCTTCTTCAGTAACCATCTCATCAACCACAAAAGAATCTGAAAAAAGGGAATTAAGTAGTGTAGGAGACTTATAGAAAACCTAAGAATACTTATTTATTGATTGGTATATCAGTACATTTTCCAATTTAAAAGTTTAATTCAGGGTTATGATTTGTCATTTAGAATACCTTCTATGTCATGAATAGCTCCTATGTAGCAATCTGTCAGCAATGAGACCAGACATACAGGATTTGAAAACCTCCTATGTTTAAATTAACACACAGGAGGTATTCTGACATCAAAAAGATGCAACAATCACATAGGTGTTTTTACAATTTCAACTATAATTTATTTCAGACATTTTCCCACATAGGAGGTATTCACCATGTTTTGCAGCAAAAAAAAAAAAAAAAAATTCTGAATCCAATGATAATAAAATGTCAAGAACACATTTTGAGTCACATAGGAGGTTTTCTAACATCGACGACATTATAGTACTTAGTACCGTACTTGGGTCAAAGATTGGGATGACAGAAGATACGAATTTCTGTAGATGGAAAATGCATGTGAAGGAAGACTGTTCCAGAAAGCTGAAGTTGAAAGGATAAAGGAAGAAGAAGAAGAAAAGTTGGTTCTGTGAGTTTGAAGTTGGGTAGTAAATGGATTTTGACTGGTTGCGGCACGTGTTCAGACTGATTTGGAAGAGAGAAGCCAGTTCAGAAAAAAAATACCCATAGAAGTACCCATACCAAAAAATACCCATGTATAGAAAAGGCATGCAGCAGAAACAGAACGTTTATGAGATAGAAAATTTAGAGACTTTGTAACTCACGGGTCATTAATTAACCTGACTGTCGTCTTTTAAATGGAGTGTAGAAGCCTGAGAGAAGATATTGGGGTGGGGGACCGCCCCAGATGTGGACAATATTACATAGTAGGTTGAAATTGATTTTTTCACAATGAGGAGTTGTTTAGAAGAAAAGTATCGTATAGAGCGAAAGAGAACCCAGTTTTTTTTTAGATGTTTTTGTAGTAGTACGGTTTTAGGAGCATCAGCGACTAAGGCCGTATTGCCCCGTATACACTGTAAATTGTGTGTATTCTGTGGTAAATTTTCTGTTTGCCGATTGGTAAATTTTCTGTTTGCCGATTGGTAAATTTTCTGTCCTATCATAGAATCATAACCGAGTATGATTCTCTGATAGGACGAAAAACCCCAGTTTCTGGGAGAAAAAACTATACTGCGTTCGCCTGAGAGCGATTAGCTCAGCCACGTTGTGAAAAAGGCCCATAAAAATTACTCACCTCATCGACGCGACTCAAACTCAGGTTTTTTCCATGAAGTGTGAGGAGGACGGCGATTCCACTAATTGGGCTACCCACGAGTGCTTCTTTAGATGCCCTATATTTGTGATATGCTTATGCCAAAAGAGATTAGAAGTTAGGGTAATCCCTGAGTTTATCCAGTTTGTCTAATTCTTCCTTGAATTTATTCAAATTATCCATTTCCACAATAATAGGCGGAAGTTTGTGCTGCATACGAAATTTGTTCCAGCATCAGTTAGCATTACTTGAAAAGGAGTATGCAAAGTTTCAAATAAGTGAATGTTTCCTCGTGAAGAATAATCTGTTGACTAATTTTGTTGAAGATTCATTGACATGTTCAAGGATGATCACAGGTGTTGATTATGACTTCTCTTAGTGAGCCAACTCAGCTCACGGATACAGAAAGTTCATCCCACACGCCTGGTTCACATTTGCAACAGCGCTGCTGTGATTTAGATCAGCTGACATCGGTCCTTTGTGTAACCCAATTGGAGGAAATTGGTTGTGGTTAAATCAGTATTGTGATGATCAGTGGCCACCGCAGCCGATACAATTACTGTATTTGAGAACGTGCCATACAAGTATGTTTACATAACTGTGAGCGAATGGGGAAGCATCCCATCCGTTTCCAGCTTGTTGAAAGGATAATCTGCATTGATATGTATTCTCCTGCAATTAAGACATCAGATATCATTGTAATGTGTCGAGATACCAGCACCCGTTACTGTTCGCCCTATGCATGAAAAAATTCTGTACACTTTCCTGTTATTAATTTCCTGTAATTAATGTGATAACGCCATAGTTAATAGGTACAGAACCTATTAACTATGGCGTTATCACATTCATGTTGAATTCAAATTCAAATTATATTAGGGCCATCCGTAATCTCTTAACATACCCATATGTATTATGAATACATTGCGTGTGTTCTCTGGTCGATTTGCCTGTTTTTCTGGACGAAAAAACCCCCACAGTTTCTGGGGAAAAACCTTGCTATCTACGCCTGAGACCGACTAACTCAGCCACGGAGTGAAAAAAGCCCATAAGAGTTCCTCGCGTCATCGACGGGATTCGAACACGGACCTTTTCTACGCGGTGTGGGGAGGACGGTGACGATACCACTGTGCTACCGCGCAGACACGGTCACGTTGAGGTGGTAAGGCGTGGTTTCGATGTCTCACGTTATGCACTGAGAATGCTGAATTCCGTCATGTCTCACTGCAATGATTACAACTACTGGTGCACACGCAGCATTACCGCCATCTTTTATCGAAATTTGAGTTATGTCTATGCTACTTGTTCTTTATTTCACAATCATATTTGTACCTAAAACTATTCAAAATTCACCCTTAACTGCATTGTATGAGAAACTGGTTCCGTATTTTCCTTCATCCTCCTTGATGAATACTGAATAATAAACGAAAATTATTTTGTAGAACAACTCTCGTCTGTGATGACGTTCTTGGCTTGTTGGTCGTGCAACCAAAACTTCCGATCTCATCCAATTTTAGAGAACGTGTTTTTCTAGCTAAGTATAATTGTCACAGGACGCAATAAATTTTCCTGAAACATTTTTCTCTGGCAAGATTTTGTTTTGCTTTCCAGATTAAGATTATGCGGAAACTAAGCCCAATGGAGCTGTTATTTTAATATCTGTATATGTATGAGGGTTGTTAGCAAAGTCCTGGGACTAGCGGTTATTTGAAATCAGGACTGCGCTTAGCGTTAGTAACACTTTCCTTTTCATCCACTTCTGAAACACGTTCAGCAGACCGATTTTCGAGATACTCTGCAGTGTAGCTGTAGTAGCTTTTCTTTTTCCTTTTTTTTTTTTTTTTTTTTTTGCCTTCGTATCACCAACAAATGTATGTCCTCTTAAGATCACAGTTTAAGTTCGAGAACTTCCAGAAGGAAACTTAAGTCATGTTAACTGCGGAATCTTGATAGAAACTGTTGCCTTATTTCTTAGTCATATTCTTCATTTCTCTCTTTTCTGTCTTCCTTTTTCCATCTTAAAAGATGGTGTCATAAGGAAACCTGTAGATATTTAGTGCCGTTATTTCAATAACACGGTGCAATAATACTTTAAGAGATAGGATGTTGTCGGATTTTGTTCCTTCGCTTGAAACATCCATATCACCAAAAGGAATTAGAGGAGTTCGAAAAATCCTGATAAATCTTCTTACAGAACTAATCTGCTTGGCTCTTGTCAAAGGTGATTAAATTTGATCAGAGAATCAGAAAAGGAATTCAGGTCAAATAATTTTTAGACGATTCCTCGCCGGTTGGTAATTAAAAAACAAATGCCGTTAGGGCGGAGTACGTATACTACAAAATATCACATGATTAAAGATCCAACTTTATATGTTTCTTGAAGTCCATAGTTTGTAGTTGCTGTATTCTTTCTAAAGAGCCAGAAACGAAGAGCAGTCTACAAGAAAATTGATAAAATTATATTTCCTCTTGCTCTTTAATCTGATAGAGGTTTTTCGAGTTTCTCACTTATTCAAACGCCGTACATTTTTGTTGGTGGCGTAAAAGGTAAGATCATTCGAGCTAGTTTATTTTTATTATTTTGATCTTTTCCAATTAATAAGTAACTTTGTGTAAAATTTATCACGCTTTCAATAGCTTGGAGAAACTCATTACTTTGAGAGTTTTATCTGTATGTTGTTGCTTCTTGAAAGACTAGTTAAGAATCTTATTTCTTTACTTTTAATTGTTCATAAGTTAAAGCCAAGTGTTACGTAGGCCTGCTGAAAGTTGTAACTCTAGACATATTCTGATGTTCAGAAGTTTTGACCGAGAGGTCTGTCTGAACAGGGCCGGATTAAGGATGAAAGAGACCCCCCCGGCCATATTTAAATTTGAGGCCCCTTTAATATATACATAAAACTATTGTTATTATTAGAAATTTTTAGCACTACTTTATAAAATGTTTACATTGAAATAAGGCCCCTCTTCGGGTGAAGCCTCGGCCATGGCCGGTTTGGCCGTAGCGTTAACGCGGCTCTGCATCTGAATATACAGAAACTTGTATGTCGTGGGTTGGATCTGCACAACGCCACATTACAGTGAGAGCTTGTCTGACTTCTGAAAAAAAA
Source organism: Mastigoproctus giganteus (assembly GCF_048544385.1). Classification (NCBI taxonomy): domain Eukaryota; kingdom Metazoa; phylum Arthropoda; class Arachnida; order Uropygi; family Thelyphonidae; genus Mastigoproctus; species Mastigoproctus giganteus. The sequence continues at coordinate 81,048,897 of NC_143588.1, forward strand.
AAAAAAAAAAAAAAACACTATAATTGTAGATGCTTTCTGTCGTATATGAGTGTTCCGGGGTAAAAAAAATAAATTTTATTTTCAAAACTCTTCATTTTGATTGATCTGCTTAGTTATGTGAAGTTGGGGTGGAAATGAAGTTTAATTTGAAGTTTAAAATAAGTTGAAATAAGTTAATTGAATGAATACGGAATTGTTAAAATTTTGCTCAAGGAAGTAGAAGTGCACTACCTCGTCCCTGGTTGTCATTTGAAAAATTGAAATGTAAAATAATATGAAATAAGCAAGGCCAATAAGAAAGTCACAACGAGCAACTTTCGAGTTAAACGTCTTCGGTTGGCAGTGATAAGAAAGAAAAAAAGAAATCGTGTATTTAAAGAATTTTTATGTTCCCATAATGCATTTTGCGACATGTGGGAATCTTATGTGCGTAAGATTCCAGACCGGGGAGAGGTTGGTAGGTAGTTTCGTATTTAGAACGTTAAGTTTAGTATTATGGGGACACCATTCTGTGACAAGTGCCTCATGTTGGAAGATTTTGTAACTAGATCCTAATTTAATAAATGCAATGGCCGAATCGACTAGGGGGTTGTGGTTGTGAGAATGTACATGTTGTAAGTTCGATGCTGGTTTGATTAGTTCTGAAGCTGTTGTAATGGTAATAAGCACGTGTATTATAAATTTTGGTGGAACCGTATTTTGTGGTAGTGCTCCCGTTGTAGCATGCGTTACAACCGGGTTGGCATTTAATTAAATATATTATATTATTGATGTCGCTTATTGGATATTTGTGTGTCTCTTTATATGTATTGAACATAGTCCCTAATTTATTGTATGAAGAAAATATTAATGTGATATCTGTGTTTGCAAACACTTGGCGGAACTGTCTGGCGAGACTGCTGTGATAGGGTAGAATAATACGTGTGTTCTGTTTGTTCTTATGATTACGCAGGTTATTGACATTATTCCTTTGCAACAGAAATTGTGTGTTGGATTAATTGTAACGGATATATCGTCTTGCGAAGAACTGAACTTTATGGCATTGTGGATTTGCTTATGCTGTACATATCAATACATATAAAGAGACACACAAATATCCAATAAGCGACATCAATAATATAATATATTTAATTAAATGCCAACCCGGTTGTAATGCATGCTACATCGGGAGGACTACCACAAAATACGGTTCCACCAAAACTTCCAATACACGTGCTTATTACCATTACAACAGCTTCAGAACTAATCAAACCAGCACTGAACTTACACAACATATACATTCTCACAACCACCTAGTCGATTCGGCCATTGCATTTATTAAATTAGGATCTAGTTACAAAATCTTCCAACACGAGGCACTTGTCATAGAATGGTGTCCCCATAATACTAAACTTAACGTTCTAAATACGAAACTACCTACCAACCTCTCCCCGGTCTGGAATCTTACGCACATAAGATTCCCACATGTCGCAAAATGTATTATGGGAACATAGAAATTTTTTAAATACAGTACACGATTTCTTTCTTTCTTATCACTGTCAACCGAAGACGTTTAACACGAAAGTCGCTCGCTGTGACTATTGGCCTTGCTTATTTCATATTATTTTAAATTTCAATTTAAACTTCATTTCCATCCCAACGTCATGTAACTAAGCAGATCAATCAAGGTGAGTACCGTCTATTAAGCTTTACTGCTATTCACACTAAGTCGATTATACAACGGTACATTAAGAAGCTCTATAAATCATCTAAGTGTCAAACTCTATTCATTAAAGGACAATAAAAATAATGCTGTTCCCTTTTCTCAGGAAGACACTTTGCAAGTACACATCATGGAAAAGAGTTCTGTCCTGATTTCATTTCATTGTCTGGTGAAATGAGCGGCGGTTTTTCCCCTTTTTTTTGTTTTTGATCTGTTGGTGGAATTCCTGTAGGATATTACCGTGTAGTTTCCTGCATTGCCTGCTCATGCGGTCCTGTTTTAGCTCTATATAGGAGGAACTTTATAGCTGCTTTTTTGTATATCAGGTAGCAATTGTAGATGATGTCCTTGGTAGTAATGAAAAAAAAGTTGCACGTTGTGTGTGTTGCCTGTTCTCCGTAAAGCAGGTACCAGTACCCCTCCTGGGTGTGTGTGGTCGCAGTGGACTTGGTGCTTTCCAAAGCTTATTTAATGTTATGCTGTTTGTAGAATAGGCAAGGTACGTGTGCCCCAGGATTCCGGGGATGGTAAATTGATTATGCAGTGTGATTGGAATTGGGAGAATATTGTACCACAGTCTCCATTGGACATATCCAATTTGGCAGTTTGTCCTGTAAGGGAGGTTTCAGTGAAAATTGGATAACAAATTTCTGTATGTAGAGAAAGATGTGGCCAGCTCTTGGTGGCTGTATGATGTGGAGCGTCGCATCTGCTTGGCTTGGTATGATGAGTTTGTGGACTATTTTGTAGAGAGCAGGCAGCAATGGAACTATGACTTCTGGTGATGTATATTCAAAAATCGGTGTAAGTGAATTTTTTTCCGTGATGTTTCTGATTTCTTCTCCTGTTATGTGGCTGTTTTCAGTAGTTGTTTTTATGGCCCTACTTACAAGGTTTTCATAGGTAGGTCTTGTAGGGCTTTCCATTGCAATTATATTGTCAAGGTATAGCCAGTGGCCCTTATTCCTACCTAGTTCCGCTTTAGGAAGAAGAGATAATGAGCAGTTTTATAATTCGTTAACTTTTTGCTGTGAAATGGGGACTCTGAGAGTACAAACGGGTGTGAATATTCAGTGAGTAAGTTGTAATACTAGGCTCTTCCAATGCTGCAGTGCATCTCCGTAGGGGCGCCTCCGTAGCCAGGTGGGCAGGAGCAGCAGTGCGTAGCACACGCTTCTTGATAGACTGGGATTCGAGCCCTTGACCACCAAATACGGAGGATGAGGAAAGGTCAGGGAATGACCACTGCATATCCCCGGAGCAATATGGCCTTAGTTGCTAATGCTCCTAAAAACCAAATAACAAACAAGCATCTCTGTAGAAAATGGGTAATCGGGGCGGAGCTGGTACCGATAACCATTCTTAAAACTGTGTGTAGGGTTAGCCATCTAAAAATAGATGATTGCTATTTCAAATAGGTAATCCTTGGCGATGGCATGAATCCGTTTCAACTGCAGGGCTTTTAAAGAGAGAATGATGTTAGAGAAATTAGACCTTGGCCTTCCTGATAAGATAGCTTTGGGAAGGATATCCAGTTTGTTTTATACCACAGAAAACTCCGGATGGCTGCTTTTATATGATGGAGGAAGTCAGTGGGTCGGGTTAGCCTTTAAATGACACAGCAGCTCTGACCAGTTGTTTTGATGGAAGTTGAGATATTGTCGAGGTACCCGTAGTTATTTTTGCCCTTCATCGGACCAGTTGCAGTGGATGGAGGAAAGTGTGTTCTGGCTCTCCAATTGCCTGCCCACAGGATGGCTTCGAATTCTTTATCATTACGCATGATAATGGTAACATCGTCTTTGCAGGCGCTGTGTGTTAACTGTAATTGTGGTTCTAGTAATAGTTTACTCCTGGATTTTAAGCTGATGTCAATTTTTAGGCGCGTTAACATATATATATATGCATAAGCACCGTGTAACAACTCGACTCCCAGTGGACGGGACTCGACTCCCGGTGGTCCTCTGTCGAGATGGGGCATAATGGTCAGTCTATTTTATTTCATTTTATTAATTATTTGGTCATGTAATGTTGTTAGTCTACGTTTCCACCTTAGTGAGATTTCACATAATTCGGAAACTAGGGGGCGCCGCTAAATTTCTTTTAATTGTCTTAATTTTCTAAATTATTTTAGGAACGTTGCTTCAACACTACCCTCTCCTTCTTTATCCCCCCCCCCCCTATATTTTTTTCTGTTATTGTTATTTTATTTGGTTCAGTTCATTTTCACTCTACTGGTTTGCCATGCTTCTGGCAATTATTCTATTATAATTTAGCTTATATATATATATATAAATATATATATATACACACAGGGTGTCTCAAAAATATTGGTACAAACGTTTAGGGGAGGTAGGTAACATCTAAAGGAATGTGAATTGCATAGGAACCCATAACCGGAAAGGTCACCGTAAGTCGGTACACGGCGCTGTTCATCAGTTCGCGAGAGGGAAAATTTCTGGTTTACTCATTCAAGCAGTAGTCGCCCCACGAAGAGCATGCATCGATATACGAACTGTGAGCTGGCAGACATGCACCTACTGTATGGATTAGCAGAGGGCAATTGACGAGCCGCTCAACGAATTTATGGAGAACGCTTCCCAGACAGACAGACATGTACCGGACCACCGTTTGTTTGCGGGTGTGCATCAAAATTTGTGCGATTATGGGTCATTTAGAGGTAACAGGAGTAGTGCGAGCAGACCACGTTCGACGCGAACTCCCGCTATGGAAGAAAGTGTTGAATGCCGTCCAGAATAATCCTACTACCAGCACACGTGCCGTTGCCTCTGCCTTAGGAGTGTCTCGTTACAGTGTACAGCGTGTCTGGTACGACGATTCCTTACACTCCTTTCATCTCCAAAGGGTTCAGTTATTGCTCCCCCAAGATCATCCTGCACGTGTGGCTTTTGCGCAGTGGTTTCTCCAAGAAAGTGTTCAAGACTTGAATTTTCCAGCCTATGTTTTGTTCACGGATGAGGCTTGTTTCACTCGGGAAGGCTTATTCAATCAGCACATTGCTTATGTGTGGGCTCACGACAACCCACACGGTGTGCGCCCCCATGCGGCACATCACTTCGCAATAAATGTGTTGGCAGGTATGGTCGGTGACTGCTTAGTCGGCCCATACCTGTTACCATCCCGCATGAACTCCGCTAAATATCGGATCTTTCTTGAACAAGTTCTACCAGGGTTACTTGACGATGTTCCAGCAAATGTGAGACTCAACATTTGGTTTCAACATGACGGGGCGCCTGCCCATTATGGAAGGTGTGTTCGTGACCATTTGAACAGGCGTTTTGGGCGTCGATGGATTGGGCGTGTTGGACCCGTTGCCTGGCCCCCACGCTCACCTGATTTATCGAGCCTTGATTTCTTTCTGTGGGGGGCCCTCAAATCTATCATGTATCAATCGCTTGTGGAGACGGAAATGGATTTCTTGGCGAGACTCGTCTGCGCTGTTGCTACTGTCAAAGAAACTCCAGGTGTGTTCGATCGTGTCCGCCAATCCATGCTGCGTTGGTGTCACGCATGCATCGCGTCTCATGGTGGAACCTTCGAGCATCTGTTGTAACATCATGAACTGCATCCATCTCGTACTCCATTGTTAATATTATGTCAAATAAATGTTTGCCACTAATTACTGTATTGTGTCATTTCTGCTTCTTGTGTCTCTGCTACTACTTTCCCGTGACGTTTCCGGTTATGGGTTCCTATGCGATTCACATTCCTTTAGATGTTACCTATCTCCCCTAAACGTTTGTACCAATATTTTTGAGACACCCTGTATAAGAGAGAGAGAGAGAGAGAGAGATTTAAAAAAGAATTATACAGCTGCAATTAAGCTAAACAGTTAAGTTTTAGAGAATGTAAAACTGTAGAGGTTTCTATGAAGTTGCCATCTTAGTAATTAATTGACTAAGATGACTACATTTACTTCTTTTCACTTCTATTAATCACAGAAAAATAAAAAATCAATTAATTTCAAGAAAAAACAAATAAAATGTACCTGAAGTATAATGCACTGTATGCATTATAATAAGACATCCAATAATAAGAAACTGTTGAATCGATATCACATTTTAAGATGTTTTGTTAGTTGCTAGAAAGCTGTTAAGATCAGTTGTAGACCTCCCCGACAGAAATTCAGAAATCTATTCGTATAAATGAAAGTATAGTTCGACTATTACTCTACAAAGAAAAGTTGAATCGAGGCCAAATTGTAAACCTATGTACTGTTGGTCCTTGGGAAATTTCAGGTCCAGTTGTGATTTCACATCCTTCCACTCCCTTCTACAAAAATGAAACTAGTTTTTCGCATTAATCGACAAGAAAATGCAGATTGCTACCAATTTTTCAACATATGTTCTGTTGGCTGCTGGGATGAATCTAAGTTCAACTCCGATTTCACAGTGTTCCTTCCCCAGATATCCTTACAGAAATATTACTACAAATTTAGAACAGGATCTGTGATCCATTTCAAAATTTCAGTGCTTACGTAGAAATTTTTTTTTTTTCGGAATCTTTGTAACAAATTTCATATCGATAGGTTAACTTATTCGGGTATAAATCGTGAATTATTCCATTTTCCAACGCACTTGAAATGTACCTTAACTAACTTGTTTAGAAGAATGATTCGATGGCTAGTGTATATAGTGGTCCAGAAAATGGGCATCATTATTTTTATTTGTTTAGAGCAGAGGTGTATTGCTAAAAAAAATAGTACCGCAACGCTCGTCGTAAAAAAATTAATACCGGAACTCTTGTTCTCCAGAAGACTATATGATAACGCCACATTGACTGTACAGTAACTGAATCAGAATCGCGGTTCATAGACCAACCAGTTCTAGCGTTCAGCTCATGGCGAATCAAAACGCAGCATTCGCATGCATCACAGTATATCTCATTCGTTCGATCTCTTTATCTAACACATTGTACTTTAGTAAGAAACGTTCAAGTTTCATTGCGAAATTTATATTTTTGTTTTTAAATAAATTTTTAAAGAAATCTATTAATTTTAAAGATTACTGTTAGTATATATTTTTAGTATCAATGGGTAAAATAGATATTTCTCCCCCCTTTGATTATGCCATCGTTTCATAATATTAGGTGTATAAATTGATTGTCTATTATGACATTTAGAAAAAAGTACCGGAACGTCGTTCCGGCCAGAATACACCACTGCTTTAGAGTATGGTAATGTTTTATGTGAGCTAGTTATTTATATTTACTTTCAGTCAGAATTTTGCCTCTTGGTATAGAAGACGAATTACTCTGTAGGGAACAAATCCTTAGGCTTTGAGGACATTAAACACTGGTTGTGTTCTGTTCTCTCAAAGGCCTTTTCCTGGACCAGGATGATTAAGTGCCTAATTTTCCTGCTGACTGTTTGCAGCGTTGATGAGGGAGCGGATTAGGTTTAGGTTGTCGTTTATCAACCTTCTTGATGCAGAGCATATTTGGTAATAATTGTGTATATTGTCTAGCTGCACTGAGGATAACCCCCCAACACCGCGATAGTTATTTTGTGACATGTATAGTACTCTGTAAAGGCCAGATAGTATATGTTGTATTTGTGTGTGTGGTTTTTGTGTATATTCTTGGGTTATGTTGGTATGTTGTTTATCTGGCCACTTGGCATAGAAGCCCGAAGAACACCACAGACTCGTAGTTACCGTCCACCAACACGGGGAGCCAGGGCAGGTCAATAGGGAACGGTTCTTGATGCAGAGCATATTTGGTAATAATTGTGTATATTGTCTAGCGGCACTGAGGATAACCCCCCAACACCGCGATAGTTACTTTGTGACATGTATAGTACTCTGTAAAGGCCAGATAGTATATGTTGTATTTGTGTGTGTGGTTTTTGTGTATATTCTTGGGTTATGTTGGTATGTTGTTTATCTGGCCACTTGGCATAGAAGCCCGAAGAACACCACAGACTCGTAGTTACCGTCCACCAACACGGGGAGCCAGGGCAGGTCAATAGGGAACGGTACTCTGGCAGGACTAACAACAAGGTCTCCTGAGCTTTGAGGAGAGCACGAAAAAAAAAAAAAAAATGGCAATGCTTTTGGAAATGATTGGTGATATCAGAAGAGTAGATTCCAGTCTTTTGGCTATAGCTCTGGAAATTCTATTGCAATCTATATTCATTAGAGAAATTATGTGTCAGCTTTGAGGGTTTGTGAGGTCTCTCTTAGAAATAACACGGGCAACAGAAGTTAGCTGACGTTGGCAATTCGCGGTTTCCTGGCTTTCCATCTACATAGTACGGAATTTTAGGATACAACAGCAGTTGGACACTACATCTTCTCCAGTGATTTCATTACTACTATTCCAAAGTGGTGGTGGTTACCATTAGTTATTTTCAGTTTGGATTGCAAATCAACTCCGAGGATTTTTTAAAAGTTCTAACATTTCTGTATATTGAAATGTTAGTATGCTATTTTTTATTTATTTATTTATTTTTTTTAGGAGCATCAGCGGCTAAGGCCATATTGCTCCGTATACTGCCTGTAAATTTTGTGTGTTTTGTGGTCGATTTTCCGTTCGCTGGACGAAAAACTAGAGTTTCCCGGAGAAAAACTATGCTACCCTCGCCTGAGACCGACTAGCTCAGCCACGTTGTGAAAAAGGCCCATAAAAATTCCTCATGTCATCGACCGGATTCAAACTCAGATATTTTCCACCCGGTGTGGGTAGGACAGTGATTTTACCAACTGTGCTACCCATGAGGGCTCAGCCAGTATTAGTGGATTAATTAGAAATGGATGTACCATACAGATCCGAATCTGTGACTTAATTTATACCCTTTGACTTTTTTTTCATGTAGGAGAAGTACTGCCAAATCAGATTGCATCTGATTTCTACCATCTACCACCTGAATTATATGATATATGGCAGGAGTGGCCTACTTAATTTGTGATGTGACCTACTTTTTTCCTTTAAAATGTGCCACGATCTACAATCTCAAAAATTACATGGCACAAGGTGCACAAATCGAGGGATGATTGTTTATTTAAAATTCGTCGTGATCGACCGAAATAAAATCCGCGATCGACTCGTTGGCCACCCCTGATATATGGTATCCATCTTACGATTACCTCCATTTGCAGAATAACTTTGGGCAAAGTGTTTGAATACTGATTTCTTCACAGTGATCCATTCTGTTCATGTTTTAAATTTTCAGACTGAAAAGAAACACTAGAAGTTATTCTTGTGATCGACATGCATTTTTTTATTCTTTGCCACTTGACTTCAATACAACTCTGCTAATAATGAACTTTCTGTGATGGTTAAATTTCACCTGAGACTAGAAGAATTCTTTATAAAGGACTTTTTCAACTCTGGACTGTACTTAGCATGTCTTAGGAACAGAGGTAGGACTGAGGATTTTTTCTATCGAACACTCGTGTTTATCCTCACTCTGACATTGAATAGACGCAGTTTACAGACACGATATAAAATAAAGCTTCGTGCCCTTATATACTTACCTTAAACAATTTAACCATTGTACTTAAGATGAATATTTATAATAATTGCAAATTTAATCTTTCGAAATGTTTATTTCTTTAGATATAATATTCCATAATTTGTTTTTCAGATATTCCTTAGTTGAATATTCTGCATGATAAACGAACAGCCCGAGTTGTCAATATGGAGTTTGAAGACATTCTTAAGGAAGTCGGCGAGTTTGGCCGTTTCCAGCTCATCATGCTGATAATATTTGTCATCCCTACCATATTCTTGGTCCCTTTATACTCGTTAAACATATTGTTTATCTTGGATGTTCCAGACCATTGGTGTTATGTCCCAGAACTTTCTTCCTCTAACTTGTCATCCGAACACAAACAGTTACTGTCACGAGTTCACACTGATTCCGGACCTAGTCAATGTAACGTGTATGCCACTAATTATTCGAATATTTTAACGTTGCTCCCAGAATGGGGAGAAAACTGGACTGAGACGGTGCAAGTTTTACAGACAACTTGGCCAATCGAGAAGTGTAGTAAAGGATGGGAATACAATACCTCTTGGTATGATGCCACTGCTGCGACGAAGGTGAGTTATGTGTAAAATAAGTCAATTAAATATTTAAATCAAATAGGATTTCACCATATTCGTATTATGATAAAAATTCGAATTGGTTTATTTCAGTGGAACTTGGTATGCGATGATAGTCATTACGTCAGCCTCATTATGACTCTTTCTTATCTTGGGGGAACTCTCGGAAGCCCGTTGTATGGATTCCTCTGTGACAGGTAAGGTTAAACGATTTTGAAAGACAGTTTCGGGTTACGACCTCAAATATGCAACTGGTATTCTAAAGATATTATTTACAAGCAGTTTCTGTGTTTTCTGAATTCCTAAATTGCTTAAATCACAGTTTTTATAGGTCTTTCTAACTCTATCCACTGTGAGGCGCTGATGTCAAATGATAAATATATCTCGTGCTAATTCATCCTTGCCATATACCTGTTTTCCTATATATTCAATTGCAACACTGCAGATATGGCAAGGGGACACTCGGAAAAAGTATTTGATTTAAATACCAGTTTTTTTCGAAGATCATTTCTCCAGTTGATTAAAAGGATGTTGTGACTTTCTGACGGCTGCTGTGCGGCCCATCAGAGATAGGAGGCATCGGCCAAGGGCAGGAGTCAAGGATAACAACCCTATCTAGTCAAGGATAACAGACAATGGATATAAATCATCTGGTGATATTTGAAAATAAAAAAGAAACAATCTATACGTACCACTGTTCTGTAGTTTAGAACTTAGGGCATAAGGTGGGAGATTGGCACACAATATTACTAATAGTAATAATCTTTATGAAAAAATAAACATTTACTTTACGGAATTAGAAGGTAAAATGTTTTATTTTCCGTCCCGCTGCCCCCCAGCCTGTGTCGTATTTAAGAGGACGAACATTTTTAAAGTAGGAGCGCGCAGGAGAGAAAGGTATGCCATATGAATCTGCAGAATATGGCCACCCAGATTAGTCGATGCGCCAAGAAATCCTCGAAAACTCATGAGTAAAGGAACCAGAGCTAACCCTTTTTGCGGAAAGTTATCAACGGATCATTAAACAATGCCTCGCCTTGTTGGAGATTGGCAAGCATAATTCGTGGTTTGAGAAGGAGCAACTGGAATCAGGCTTGTACTGGGAATTCAACAATGAATATAGTGAACAAATTCTTGTGGGAGGGTGTTAAGAAAGAATCTGTGGAAGCTACTCACTGGCGAAACTATAAATTATACTCCCTTCTCGGGAAATGCGCGAGCAGAACCATCATGCTCTAACAGTTATGCCAAATCAATCGCCCGGGGCCCCAACCCTTCTCTCTTGCGCGCAGTGGCCGACGTCGCGGTATGATAGTTTCGCCATTGCTGCCATGTTCTCTAGACTTGATGTCACCTGTCTGTATAAGGAAAGGCTGTATGCCATCCTAGGTTTGGAAATATGGAAACTAGTTTTCCTTATGTGTTATTTTCTGCGAACATAGAAGAAAATCTTTATTGTACAGTAAAGATACAGATACAATAATGTGCCCGCCACAGCCAAGAGGCCAGGGGCTTGACAATGATATGGGGTAATATAAAAATATGTACAGTATAAAAATTTGTACAGTATAAAAGATAACATAACAATTAAAAACGTAGCATTAACCATTCAATAGATATGAGTATGTACATAGTTGTGAGGCAGAAGTACACCAAGGTATGTACACATTCATATGTACAAAGCACATATTTAAGCATATTCACACAAGTCAGAATATTTCACAGTGCCACTTGATGTTCGGTATTGCATTTTCTTGTGAGACAGTTCGTCGATTTGCCTGCGACGTGCCGTTCTGCGCCTCATAGGAGATAGCAGATGGAGATATCGGTATGAGTCGACATCAGGGGCCAAACAAAAGGGGAACAAGTTCGGCCAACGAGCGCCTGTAATTGCGATCAGAAGCGAATTTCTGGAGGTCAACTCCGATCATTAGCAGGGCTTGTACTGTAGGAAGTACTTGTCCAGGTAGGAATCTGTCACTGATTTTCAGCCTGTTCCGTTGTAGCTGAAGAAGAGGGGTGGCTCGTAAGGAAGGAAGTGGAACATGCCACTGGCATATATCCCAGAAGTCAGGGGAGTTGATTTTGCCAACCAGCATTTTGACTGTGGTCACAGTTCTCTCATGCTGATTATTTGAGGCAGCCGCGGGATTTGGAGTTGGTCGGCCATACTGGTGGTCCTCTGCTGAGGGGGAGTCGATGTTTGTGGGTTGCCCACTTCAATATCCAGTATTCACTGGCGAGGATGGGCTTCATGAGAGAAGGTGCTGCGGATGCCCATATTTCAGAGGCATACAGAACGGTTTCCAGATATCTGATTGTGGTTCTTGCATCTGTGTTATGAAGAAGATGTTGACGGGCAATCCAGCGCATTCGGCTGATCTTGCGTAGAACACATTCGATGTGACAGTTGAACCTAAGGTTTGGGTCGAAGGTTACACCGAGATCTTTGTGTTTAGTTACACTTGGAATAACTGCACCCTGCAGTGAGGGTTGTATGGATGTGGGACACTTCTTCAGAGAAAAAACCATAATAACGGATTTTTGAGGGTTCAGTTTAAGACCGAAATGGTTGAGATGGCTAGAGAAAGCTGTGATCTTATTACAGATTTCCGATTTGATCACTCCCCTGTCGGCTGATGGTGGTATTTCCGTTAGGAACTTTATATCGTCGGCGTAGGTAATAACATCATCTCTGTTACACACAAACGGAATAAGGAGGGCGGTAAAAAGTAACCCCGATAAAACGCCACCTTGCGGCACACCAGCATTGATGGATCGGGTATAGCAGAGGTTGCGATGAGTGAAGTACACTGTTCTATTCCAGAGGAGCGAGTGCAGAAAAGCGAAAACGTCACCTTTGATCCGAAAGAAATTGGTTAGGAGATTCAGAAGGGCTGGGATGTTGAGGCTATCAAAAGCAGCTTCGATATCGGCATAAACAACCGCCATTTATGATCTGGCCTCAAATGCGTTTAGAATTTCCGTTTGGACTGCCAGAAGAGAGGTTGGAGACAGTTGATCTATTAGGGAGAACATAATGGAGTTGTTTTGATGATTGTGGAAGAAGATGGCGTGTTATATGCGGAAGAAGGACTTTTTCCAGTAGCTTTAGGAGCGTGGATGCAGTGGATATCGGTCTATAGTGCTTCGGCTGGCTTGGTAGTTGAACTTTAGGTAGTGGGGCGAGAGCGTATTTGCTCCAGGATTCAGGAAACACCCTATGAGAGAGGATGGAGTTGAACAAGTAGAGCAGAGGATCAAGGATATATGGACTGAGGCACTTTACGATGAAATGCGGGATTTTATCGACGCCAGCGGTGCATGAGGGACGCAGCGAGTTGATGGCTTGACGGAACTGCTGTCGATCGATAGTCCTCTCCTTTCTTCATAGACTTATTTATTCTATTTATTGATTTTTTTTTTTTTTTTTTTTTTTTTTTTACTGTATAAGCTATGTACAGCAGGAACCTTCGATTGGAATGTGGACTGTGTTTTAGTTAGACCAACTGTATGGAATCTTGTACTTTAATGCCACTCGCAAAATTTTCTTGGTAATAATAATAAAATTCTTTATTCAAAAAAAAAAAAAAAAGAAGCGTTGTAAAAAATATCATTGCTTTTCGTCTCTTCCTTCTGCAACAAACTTCTGTCATAGTCGCCCTTACTGAAACCTGGTTACATCCACACGTACTTGACAGTGAAATTTCACCTCTGTCTTATTCTGTTTATCGTTTGGATCGATACTCGAAGGGTGGTGGTGGTGTTGCTATCTTTACCCATCACTTGGTCAAAATGCTGCAGTTCACTAAACATCCTTCCATTGAAGGTATCTCTTTATTAGTTAATCACACAGGAAAGCTTCTCCTGCTTACGCTTTTGTACCTTGCTCTCCCAGTTTCTTTAGCCACCATTCAACGATTAGAGGATATTATAGATGCAGCGATCTTTTTTGAAACCTCCGAAAGCAATACCACTTATTTTGGGTGATTTTAATGTCCCAACTGCTTTTGACCCCAATCGTTCACCAAATTCACTGGCTAAGCAATTTTTAGTATTTGGCTTAGTAATGCCCTAACTCAAATCTATAACTTTCCCACCCGGAACTCCTCTTACCTTGATTTAGTTTTTACCCATGAATCAATTCTCTTCTCAATTTATAAGGGTGATAATTTCATCCGATCCGATCCGATCCGATCACTTCCTTTTTGTCGTAGATTTCCTTTCTTTTTTTTCTGAACCTTCCTTTGACAGATACTTTTCTAGCTTTAGGCACACAGACTGGACTTCGTTAAATCAATTTCTGGGGAACCTTGACTGGATTCCAATCCATAATTTTGAATCGATCGATCATTACGTTGGTTATCTGTACTTAATCTTCCATTCTGTAATTTCTGAGTTCGTTCCCATCAAATTCGCTTTCGCTAATCGTAGTAACTTCCCTCACTGGATGTCGAACAAGCTTGTGTATTTAATTCGTCGCAAAAATTACCTCCACAAAAGGTATTCAAAACTCAAAACTAACTTTAGCTACTTTTCCTTTTCTTCCCTTAGACGCCATGTTAAGAGAATTACTAAATCTCAATATTCTCATTATCTTCACTCAGTTGAAGCCGAACTTACTAGGAATTTCAATTCGAGGCCATTGTGATCTTATCTCAAACGGTTATCGATATCTTCTAGAATTCCTATGCTAATTAATGATTCTAATATCTCTATCAACTGTCCTCTTGGCATTGCTAATATTTTTGCTACGCACTTTTCGAAACTTTTCTTCCGAACAGTAACGTTCTATTCCCTATTATCCGTTTGAATATAATACTAATGACAGTTTTGATAGATTAGTTCTCACTACTGATGACGTCCAGTCAGCCATTTCTCGGCTTAAAGATTTCGCTTCTCCTGGTCCCAATACCCTCCCTGCTCTTTTCTTCAAGAAAAGTAGTTCGTCTTTAGCTCCTGTTCTTACAAATCTCTTCAATTACTGTCTTCTTCTTGACTGTTACCGTTCATTGTTCAAAGAGGCTTATATCATCCCGATTTATAAAAAACAGGGTCATAAAGCTAAGCCTAATAGCTACTGATCTATTACTATACTGAATACAATTGCCAAAATTTTTGAACTCCTGCTTTATATATATCTTAGTTCCTATCTTCACCCTTTTATCAATAATCATCAGTATGCTTTTCTTCCCAGGAAATCAACTGTTTAAAATCTTGCCCTGTTTTCTCATTTCCTACAAACTAATTTGGACAAAGGAAATCAAATTGATTCGCTTTTCCTTAATATTTCACATGCATTTGACTCTGTCCATATCGATCTTTTGCTGTTCAAGCTGTCATCTTATGGTCTACGATCCCCTTTACTAGGTTTGCTGGATTCACTGCTTAGAAATCGTAAATTATCTGTAATAATTGATGGTACTTCATCAACTCCGTTTACTGTTTCGCAAGGTGTTCCTCAAGGCTCACCATTGGGTCCGCTCTTCTTTATTGTTTATGCTAATGATCTGTCAACCTTATTTCAGTCCGTTAATGTTGAGTGGCAACTCAACATTAACTGACTGAAATAAGGCAGATGATATTAAACTTTACAAAGTTATTTGTTCTTCAACTGACAGCGATGAACTACAGTCCTGTCTTGATCCCCTCTCACTCTGGCTCAATAAAAATAACTTGTTTCTGAACCCGCTAAAATGTAAATTATGTCGTTTTCGCTCGAATCGTGTAGTTAGACCCTCCGTCCTTACTGATTATTATATTGGAAACTCTTTAATTGCAAGTATTGATACGTTCAAGGATTTAGGTGTCCTATTTCGATCTGACCGTCAACCCCTCTTCCCATGTTGATCACGTAATATCTCACACTTTTAAACTTCTTGGATTAATCAAGCGTTCTTCCTCTGTTTTCAAGGGTGACAAAGTTATAATTCTTCTCTACAAGCAGCTTATACTTCCCATTTTTGATTATTGTGATATTATTTGGTCCCCACAACAGGAATATCTTTCTCGCAGACTTGAGAGAATTCAAATGAAATTAATTAAATTATTATGCTATGGAAATCACATTGCATTTCATCGTCGAAATTATGGAGCTTTCTGTAGTCGCCTCAGAATCATTCCTCTTCACTCTAGACGTCAACTCCATGGGTCTCTTTTTGTCTACAATATCATAAACTCTGTTAACGATTCTCCATCTCTTCTTGAACAAATACCTTTCACTATACCCCGTTTCAATTCTCGTTATAAAATTAATCTCTCACTGCCTATTCCTCGTACTCATCACTCACTTGGTAGTCCCCTGTTTCGTTTCCTTCAGGTAATGAATAACTACAATATTGATTTTACTCTTAATCCATCTATCTATAAGAATTTGCTTCTTACTCTGTTTTCTTAATGTAAATTTTGTATATATTTTAATTCTAGTTTTGTATTGATTATTACTGTTTTGTATTTTCTTTAACTCCTAACGTTCTCACCTTTATTTAGGGTCTGTGTGCCATGTGTGTGAGAAACGTGTGTAAATAAATAAATATCATAGGTATCGCATGTGCTATTCAAATACTGTTTGTAGCTGAAGCACTGGATGTTTGTTGCCATGCTCTGTGTGGAGGAATGAACGTGACAGATGCGCAGAAACGAAATATTCTCGATTCACGCATAAAAGTCTTTGCTTTCTGCTCATTTTTTGCTACAGATCATAGATTACTATTTGCTAACGTACCTAAACTGTAATGCACCAAGTATATTAACTAACTTATTAGGCGCGTTAGCATTCATTGGCGGACAAAAAACCTGCATCACTTGTGAATTTTTCAAATAATGTATTTTGCACTGTATTGTGGGTTGTAGAAATGTTCGAAATGCATTTGTTACATGGGATATATATCTCTGTGAATGAAATCCAATAAAAAGACTCTACGTAATTGCCATAAAAATATCTTCCGAAAAGGTCAAATGCGTAATTAATGGAAATATGAGACATCATGCAAATGGCAATCATGACAACCAAACACATTTTATTGCATTTACGTGTACAAACTGAAATGACAAGTTAACGTAATAGTATTATGTACTGTAAATCAGCAAAATAAGTCCTCAATATTTTGTTGTTCCTCCTCGAGCTGCAATTACAGCCTTGCAACGATCTGGCATAGAGTTAATCAACTTCTGATATACGGTTGCCCAATTTCGTGGTACCACACCTTTACAATGCTCTTCTGCAGCGGAATGTTACTTGTTGGCTTCTTCTGAGCAATTTTAGATGACATTACGTATCAGCAGTTTTCAATAGGGTTCAAATCTATACTGTTGCCAGGCCAGTCCAACACTGTAATGCCAGCATTTCTGAGGTATTTCTTAAGGGAGAAAAACGAGGGAAAATATTGGCGAAAGTATGTTTTAAGCCTAGTGAGACAACAAGACAAACTCATCATTAAATCTAAATAGCATAAAACTTAAGCAGTTTTGCTGTGTGGCTAGGTGCTGAGTCCTGCTGAAAAATGCAATTTTTGGACATCTTGTGTTGTGATCCCTAATAACGGGTTCAGGCACTCTTCCAAGATAGCAGTGTAAGTTTCTGCATTCACCGTTCCGTTAATGAACTTAATTCGCCCCATCCTTTGCTTGTTATGCGTCCCCAGACCATCTGACTGGCGGGGAACTTTACAGTCAGTGTTATGCATTCAGGATGGTATGCCTCCGATTTTTCTTCTGACATATCGCTTCCCATCCGAGCCATACAGAAAAGATGACGGTTGCCCATTGCTTTTTTGTCCATGAAACATGCGTTTTAGCCCAAGCAAGTCGCTTCTTTCTCATTTGTTGGGTCAACAAAGGCTTCTTCTTGGGCCGATAGGCATGCAGACCACAATCCGTCTTTGGATAGTTCATGCACTTGTTTCAACGCCAGAGGCCATTTAAAAGTCCAGTTTTAGATCAGGAGCACTAGCATGGCGATTAGGCATAGCCTTTTCAAATATCGATCTTGGGAAGGTAGTCACTCTCTTACGGCTTGATCCAGGTCTTCTCTTCACATCACCGGTTTCACGCTTTAATTTCAGCACCCGGGATACTGTTGACTGGTGGCAGCCAACGTTATCAGAGATAGCACGCGTACAAAGCCTTCCTGGGACAGAGCAACAGCTACATATGGAGCCATGCTTACATCTCCGCAAAACAGGATACTAATGAGCGTGTATACCCTTCCAACGCCGTACTGTATTTATAGAAACGGCTGATGCAGTACCTTGCAATTACTGTCTGATGCAATAGAAGCGTTATCTGATGCAATACTTTGCTTTGCGGCAAACAAAAGGTAAAAGGTATAATCAAACAGTGTCTTATACGTTTCACTACAAACGTTACTTTTTTTTACGGTGATGCAGTTTTTTGTCCGCCAGTGAATATGCATAATGCGCCTGTTGTCTTCGCCGTGACCGGCCTGTGACTACTCTACTCCCAGTACACTGATTTTCATGATATTTTTTTTATTTGGATCTTAAAAAAAAAAGATTCCTCGAGCCATTCCGAATTTAATTAAAATCTGACAAATATAAACCAAGTAATTATTATTATTATTATTATTATTTTCTTTTTCCGTCCTCATGCAATAACTCGACTCCTAGTGTATGGATTTTCATTAAATTTTATATATAGACTTGTCGAGAATTTTCCTGAATTTCATTAAAATCGGACCAATAGAATTGCTAATTATTATTTTTTTAATACAAATGTAAGCTGTCCGATAGCTGAAACACTCGACGTAATGTTTATTGCCATGCACTGGTTGGAGAAAGGAAATGTGGCGAATGCGCAGAAACAGTGTTCACATTTTAAGCACAAAATTCAGCTTTTTTGCTTTTTTTTTTTTTTTTTTTTTTTTTTTGTGACGACTTGCGTACATTAAGTAACTTGTTTTTATATCTAAGTTACTAAATAATATACACTATATGAAAATATATTGTATGCAAAGTCCCTATATAGTCCGAAATAATTCGAAACAGAAGCAGCGTGTTTATATTAGACAGTTTACACTGTTTGAATTCTAGCTGCGCAGCGTTTAATATCTGACATTTCCTCCTTCCCGTATCTTTTATCAATGAAACTTCGGGAAACTGTTTTGTGCGTGTGTAATTTTCGTTTTCTTGTGTCCATAAAATCATATTCATTATCTCGCTTCAAACCCGTTTTTCGCTGTGCTCTGGTGGATCAATTAATGGCATGTAAGCATGTTTATCTACCAGAGCGGATCACAAACGAATAGTTGCATATGAACATATTTCATGCTAGTAATTATACTAGTTTACACTATTAAATCATGTATAATAAACGTATTCCACGCTTACTACACGCTTTTTTAGCAGTGTTATTAATGACAAATGAAGCGGTCAGGTGTGTTAAAGGAAATTTCTAGCTAGGTTTAATAGCAAAACAGGCATAAATGTAATTGTCATTCTCATTGTACCATTAAGGAGTCAAGGTTAGTTTTCTCAGTCAAGGACTGTAATAACAATGAGCTCAAGGATTTTGGCTACAAATGAAATACATTTGAGAAAAGAAAACGATCTTTTTTGTTTAGGCGTTTCGAAAGTTCGTTTTCATTGAGGAAAGTCCACGTTTTATGCATAAGTGCTTATATCGTTCACTAGGTGGTGCCAGTTGCTACCTGCAACCAAGCAATGAAAAATAAACAAATTAAAGGAAACTATGAAACCATAAAATAAAATTTAAATCAAAATTAGTAAGCAAGAGTCAGAACTCATTAGAGGAAACATAGTGCAAGAGCGAATAGTTAATTATTGCGAGGTCTTTCCTGATCTTAGCCGATTTTTTCCAACCCACCGACATAGAAGCCAGCCTTGGAACATACAAAATATATAGACACAAACAAAAGACCAAACTATGACTAAAGAGACTTTCGTTGAAATTAAACGCCAACTGAGAGATGCGATCACATCATAAGAATGAGAACGGAGAAATGGGTTCAGAAGAACTGGATTCTGTTGCATTACAATGCGTCTGCGTGCGCGCGCGCACACACACACACACTTTAAAGAAAATTTTCTGTTTATACTTCGGGACGACCAAATGATCAGAGGAGTTCACAAGATAGACAGAATACAAGAAACAGCACCGTATTTAGCAGTCACTGGCTTGAACCCCGGTCACTCAAGGCACGTGTACTTATGCACCCGCGCCCCTCACCACTAGGCTACGGCGGCCTTTGGTCAAACAGTACCTTATTCACTGCGTTGGGTTAGGCTGAGGCTGGGTTAGAGTTTGCATTCAGGCAGCTAAGGCCACGTATATCTATAAATTGCGTATATACTGTTGCCTGTCTGTTTGTCAGGATGAAAACTCTGGGTTTGAAGCAGCGAAAAAATTATGGGTATTACAATGGTTTGCGGCTCTCCAAAGTTCAACCCTACCCGACGACATGTTATTCCTTAATATTTAATTTCTGTCATTATGTTTTCTTTGCCCCCCCGAGACAACTGACTTTTTAACGTATAGGTATATTATATTGTTGATTTTTATGATTTTTAACATATAGGTATAATTCAGAGGTTCCCAAACTTTCTCGGTTCACGGCGCCCTCAGTATCTTAGTAATTTTTTCACGGCGCCTCTAGGCCAAAAGAAATACCTAACAGTTCGTTAATTAAGTACTTAGGTCCAAACAACTTAATAAGTACTGTTGAAACTGTGAACTACCTCGAGCTAGTGCGCCTTGACCGACAGATGTCTAGTATCGCTATGTTTACCTCGAAAATTTAAAATATCCTACGGCGCCCCTGTTAGTTTGCCGCGGCTCACAGTTTGGGAACCACTGGGTATATTATATTTTGATAAAGTTCAACACATAAAATTGTTTGCAATCCTGCACCAGATAAACCGAGACAGCAAAGACATCCAAAGAATCGAGAATCTGTACTATAATCAGAGTGCCATGGTGAGCGTGGAAGATGAGCTGACAGAAGAAATTATGATAAGAGGTGTTCGATAGGGGTGCATTCTATCTCTATGACTGTTCAACCTCTATTATGAAAAAATTATATGAAAGAGGCATTGGAAGATAGAGAAGATAGGAATTGTTTTAATTGGAATAGTCATCAATAATATTTACTATGCCGATGACACAATTATCATTGCAGGATGTGATTCTGATCTTCACACGCTCATGGGAATAGTTGATGCAAAAAGTAATAAGATGGGGCTTCGAATAAATCCCAGTAGGACTAAATGGATAGTAGTTGGCCTCAAGATTTATACAAATCTCACACTTATAGTCAATGGGAAACTGATTGAAAAAGTTAACAGTTATGTCTATTTAGGAAGAGAAATTAATGACAAAGGGGATGATTCAACTGAAATTAAAAGAAGAGTTGAAATAGCAAGATCGGCCTTTTGCAAAATGAAAGGTGTTTTATGTGATCTGCAATTGGATCTAAATCTTCGAATAAGAGTAATGGAGTGCTACATCCGGTCCACACTACTCTATGGTTATGAGACTTGGATATTAAAGAAAGCAACAATTAAGAAATTTTTGAGGCATTCGAGATGTACATGTACAAATAGAAGAATATTACGTATTCCATGGACAGCTAAAGTTACAAATATTGAAGCGTTGAGATCAGTCAGCAGAGAAAGGAAATTAATGTTTCTAATCAACGAAAACTTCTTTTTTTGGTTACATTATGAGACATCAAGAGAATATGTAGTGCCACAAATCATTCTGACTGGAAGAATTAATGGTGAGAGGAAGAAGAATATCATGGCTGGATAATTTGAAGGAATGGACAGGCAAAACCAGATGGGACGGCAACCCATGATGATATTATATTAGGAGTGAGTGAGAAATTTTGATAAAAGGAAGATAGTGGGCGTGACTTAATTCAACCACCTTTGCTTTTCATAGGCATTAAATGCGTAAGTGCTTTCAGAGATAATGTCTCCGCAATCCTTGGTGTTTGCGCCTTTCCGCCAGCTGCGACCTTGGCAGCGGCGTGGTTTATTGCTAAACAAGCAAACAAATAACATTATAATTGCAATAGAGAAAATTAATACAGCACATAAAAATTAATAATGAAACTGTTTGATAGTATTACTAGGAAACAGTTGCTGCTGTAAAGTAACAAAATTGTTCAAATGTACGCGCTGCCAATCAGAAGGCTGTATGGGCAGGATACAGTTGGTTCTGGTAAATGGATAATTGATTCATTTAATTTAAATTTCTCCTTAATTGTACTAACTCATAAATGAAACCTTTACTGTAAGGCTAATTTTGCAACCTTGACGGTCCAGATAGACTAAAGGAGTACCGACCCCCCCCCCCATGATAAAAATAATGTGAATATTTTTTGAACTACATGTGTAGAATAGATGTGCCGAAATTTGCTTTAGCCAGCGGGTGGTTAATTGCTGGAACAAACTTCCATCTGTCGTGGAAGTTGATAGGTTAAATAAATTTAAGGAGGAACTGGACAAACATTTAGAGGGAATTGTTTTGTAAATTCTTTTTTTTTTTTTTGGCTGATGCTGCATAAGCTCATACACTTGCTTTCTTGCATCACATGCCACTACTGCTACTACTACATGAGAAATATTAAAATATAAATTATTAAATGCTGTTTTAAAATAATTAAAACAGCAGATTTCCACTTGATGAACTTATAAGTGATTCATTTCTTCTTCTTGTTTCAGCCAAACCGATGATATTCCAATTCACATTTTCTAATTCCTTTTTCAGCTCCAATATCCTGCCTTCACCGATGTCTTACGTTGTAACAGGCCAAGTTCAGTTTCCGTGCATGGCAGCCTGGTCGGTACCCAGAGATTGTTAGCACCTCTGCTTCCACTCTGATCCTCTCGCTGCCGTCAGAGGGGGAGTGAAAGCCGCTGGGGACTGAGGGCCATTTGTTTTGTCGTGCTGTCATATGCTGGAAGGTTTGGTCGTTTCCTCTTCACGCTGACCACGAGTCTTGAAGGGAACCACTCTACACGTTCGTTGCCACCTAAGTGACGTTACAGAGCTTACCATCGAGAAGGTGTGCATGAGTAGATTTTAGGGAGGCAGGCCAACCGGACTTCTCCTAAATCTTCTGTAATAGAAAGATATTGGATCCATCAGTGTTTTAGACTGAGTGTCCGATAACACACAGGATACCTGTTCCCCTCTAAGCCCCCCTATTGGGATTAGTAGAGCAATATTTGTATTTGCTTGAGGGAAAACTTCATCACTATTTTGAAATACTTGATGTAAAAATTTTTGATTGGATTCGAAATCCATTCGCATTATCCCTAGAAATTCCAGCATTGCATTTAACAATGAAAGAAAAAGAAGAGCTGTTAGATTTAAGAAATTATCGCACCCTTCAAGTACAATTTAAATAAATAGAGTTATCCGAATTTTGGTTAATGGCGAGAAAGGAGTTTCTTTCAATCGGAGAAAAAGCAGTTGACACTCTTTCATTTATTACCACCTATTTGTGCGAACACAGTTTTTCGTCGATGGTGACTGTCAAAAGTTCGAAGTGATCATCATTAAAAAGTCTGGATCAGGAGTAGGAGTTACGCGTACCCATTTTAAGAATAAAACCTGATATGAAAATGTTACGTTCACAGAAGCAAGCTCAAGTTTTTCATTTAAAAATATTTAATTAAAAAAATTTCAAAACTTCATTTTGGAGTTTTTTATGAATTTAATATTAAATACTTAATATCTTCCATAGTATTTATATTTTACTTTTCTTGTCATAATTATATATATAATATAACGCAAATGTAAAATTTTTTCAAAGTCTTTATTGACACCCCAAAATTCGCCCCAGTTTATTTCTGTGTGCCGTACAAAAATTATAATTTTCTAAGTGTGCCCCGGCGCTAAAAAGGATGGGAAGCACTTCCCTAAATCATAGCAGTATTCAGACTGAACGAACCCGGCAGCCTTCTGAGTATGCAAACAATTGAGTGGTTTAAAGATTGGATTTAAAAAATAAATACGAAGTAAAAGAAAAACACAGCTTGTGAAACAAATTCTATTATTTTCGTTCTATTACATTTTGGGGAAGAAAAAAAAACTACTAGTTCTTGTTTTCAATCGCCTAATGAGATAACTAATTTGTCTAAGGTGTTCCAATAAAAAAAATTGGAACATGCTTGATCTGGGATTGTCTCATACGTGGCTAATTCAAATTCGTTATCACGTCTTGCAGCATCCTTGTTATAGTTTAGCTACATAATTTATGTAGCTAAATTATTTTTTTTTACAACGTGGCTCAGTTTGTCGGTCTCAAGCGAGGTTAAAATGGTTTTTTCTCCCAGAAACTTGGGTTTTTCGTCCAGCAAGCAGAAAATCTACCTCAGAACACATACAATGTACAGACAGTATACGCAGAGAAAAATGGTCTTAGTCACTGATACTCCTAAAACCTCACTACAATAACAACAGCTAAACTATTTATAGGAAGTGGTATGAGAAGAATAACAATATTATTCTTATAGGATATACCCTGGTTGCGAAATCTGAAAACTGGACATCTGCGTGATTATCTGAATGCGGAAGCGAAAGATTAATTAGCTATTAAAAAAAAAAACTCGCCTAATGTGGTTGTAGTGCTAAAAAGGTTGTGTAATTTTACTGATGGATTGAATAAATACTTAGATGAAACAGATGTAGATGATGTACTTGCTACCCTTACTAATTGTTAAAGACCGACATTCTGTGTTTTTAAACTTTTTATCCCCATCCCAAATTACCCTTAACTTTTCCTAATAACAGTTTTGACCCATATCCCCATTATGTGACAAAATACCAATTAGTTCAGAGCGGAACTTCTCGTTTACACAATTTTTTTGTCATTCCATTTTGTTCCACACTTTTACATGAGTTTGGAGAAAGGTGGGATAGGAGAGAAAATAGACATTGCCATTTTAAAATATTTCAAGGACTTTGGAAAAATTCCAGCCAATCAGAATATAATTTTGCTTATCCTTGTCACAAGTGTGATATGAAATATGATCGATGAGTTATGTTAGGTTCCTGCAGATTAAAATATGACTCGCTTTCTTTTAGACAACCCATCTGTTGTTTTCGTTTGTCATACTTTAAATGATAAATTAATACCCATTACTTCCTGTTGATATTTTTATTAATAGTTACTTTCTAGTTTCCCACTCCCTGCCGGAAAACTAGAAACGAAAACAAAATGCCACTTTTCATGTTCAATCCTCATTTGAATTTATCTTTAGAAGTGACCTCGGCCCTCTGTCTGCATTCCATACTTTGGGAGTGGCTTGAACATGATTGAATTTTAGAATGATTTTGAACACTTCAGCCTTAGAACACCGGAGAACCATTGGCTATATATGAAATATGGTTCTCAACAACGTTCCCAACTTTTTTGATATTACTGATTTTTGATTTTGATATCGTTAATCTTAATTGATAAAATGGGAAGAAAACAGAGAGAATTAATTTTTCGTTTATTGTTGAGCTTGAATAGAAGCTTCTATTATCCCAGCCTTGCTCCCTCTTTCAAGTTCTCTTCCTGATGCCAATTACAAATAAGCCACAGAAAATAGTTTAGAAAGTTTCCCCCCTCAAGGGCATCAGCAAGGGTCAAGCAAAACTTGTCTATTACCAGCATATCTATCTCGAACATGCTGACTACTGGATGTTGATTGTGGCCCTTGATTCTTTGCAATAACCGTTTCTTGTAATTGTTTTCATGAGGCTTGCAATGAGTTCGCGTCTGTAACACAGTGATTATAATCGTCAAACTCCCCGCATCAGGTGGAATACGCCTCGAGTTCAAATCTCGTCAGTGGCACAAGGAACTTTATTGGATTTTTTTTTTCTTTTTGAAAGGTTCACATGGACAGCAAAATAGGCATATCGATCAGTGAACACACGCAATTTATGGACATAATACAAATTGGCAGATGAATTAGTTTTCGGGTGGGCCTAATACGATACACTCTTGCAATGATCATTAAAACAGATGACGTAAAAATCATCATATTACCATAATCTATTTCACCAGTATTTATCAGAAAGCAACGTGTTATTAATATTTATTCCACAGTTAGCATGTCCTGAATTTAATTCTTAATTTTCACTTATTTAATCAAGTAATTTATTATTTGATTCTATTATTTTATTTAATTAATTACTATTTATTATTTAATTCTTAATTCTCTCTTATTTTCCGATCAAATTGGTAAATAAGAAGAGCAAAGCTGTTCGATTTTTAGCAATTAAGACTGTTTTAATATTTGTTTTAAACGTTGGGGGTTTTGACGTATAGCATGTGAAACCCATTGAAGCAACTTCACACTGTATCCTTCAGTTGAAAATATACGTTTATTATTAAATATCTTCTGTATGTTATTGCTATTTAGTATTTTCATTAAGGTAACAAAGATCACGTAACGTCAGCGTATTGTATTTGTAAATTGCGTGTCTCATTCCGTGATCTATTTGCTGGATGAAAAAAAATAGAGACCAATGTAATTGGGCGCTCGTCAGGGACTCCAGTAAGAATCTTGAACCTTGTTAGTTTCAAGATTTAAGGTTACTGATTTTAGTGAAGATTCAAAATTCAGTTATTGAAACTACTAGAATTCAGGCCTGATGTAGCCCAGTAGTCAGGAGCGAGAATGCATAGCACGCGTTTCTTGAGTGGACCGGGGTTCAAGCCCGTGACTACTAAATACTGTAAATATTTGTATTGATAACTAATTGTAAACTCTACTGACTTGGTTGTCGTGCCGGTGTATAAACAGAAAATTTAGAATCTTGTTGCTTCTAACAACAAGATTCTAGTAAGCTGAAAAACTCCAGGGTTTTTTTTTTTTTTGGGGGGGGGGGAGATTATATAACCCTTGCACGATACCGTTTAGCCCCAGTAACAGTGTAAAAAAAAAATTATAAGTTCGTCCTGCTTTTCACAGGATGTGAACACATGCGTTCACCACGCGGGGATTGAACGATAGTAATCATAACCATTGTGCTACGAGAGTGCCTAATACATTGTGGCAGAAGATTTTAAGCAAAATGTCTTAATTTTACGAATTAAAATACAGCACGTGAAAAAGTGTTATTTTCTAATTTAAAATCATAAACTTTTTAAGTGGACCAGATTTGGGGTACATTATCGATATGATTAAGTTGTTTTTATCACTCCCCGTGCTTTGCCATTCGTTAACCTCATTTTTCGAGGATAACTGGGTTCCCCAGAACGCTCAGTTCATGTTCTCGTGGATGTTTAAGATGTTTACTACAGATGTTTAAGTGATTGTGTATTCTTGTGACTCAATTTCTTTAATCGTTTATATGTTTAGATATGGACATATGTTCATATGTCTACATAAAAGTCATGTGGACATATGAACACATGAACTTTTATCATCCCTGTGGAGTCCGAAAACGCTTCCCTTCTGAATTATAGCCCGTTTTCTTTTTTTTCATAGAGTGAACGTCCAATATCTGGATAATAAGTATCCTGGCCGTTTTATAGGTAGAAGTGGACCAACTTTATGGTCTGCACGTTCTTCCGATTTAAATCTACTAGATTTTTTATTATGGATACACCTCAAAGCTCTTATTTACGCTGTCCCGGTTCGTAATACACAAGTTCTCTAAGAACAGATCGTGGATAGTTGTTATTTGGGGTACATTATCAGCAGTCGATCACTGACTGAAGGAAAATTTTCAGATATCACCATTCTACAATTATGCCCACTCAATTTAAACGCATGCCTCTGTTTGTGTTACTTGACTACGCTCCACTTCACTCTTGGCCAAGTGCATGCGAATTAGCATAGAACAGCACCACACAAACTATCCATTTAGGAAAAAAAAAAAAATCGCGAGTATGCACAGTAAATATAATTACCCCACATCAGGTGGAAAAGACCTGAATTCGAATCCCGTCAATGACGTGAGGAATTTTTGGGATTTTTTTTCACAACCTGGCTGAGCTAGTCGGTCTCAAGCGAATGATTTTTCTCCTGGAAACTCGCGTTTTTCGTCCATCAAACAAGCAAATCGACCACACAGAATACACGCAATTTACAGACACTATATACTGACGCCTCATAGCCTTAATTTGCTTTAGTGCTTAACACACACACACGTACACACTCAGAGCATTGATTATCATTTCTAGAACAGCTACTCTCCACAGCTAGAACAGCCACTCTCCGTCCTGAGTTCCATAACCACAGTCCCACAGGTGGCGCCTTACCCTAAACACTATGCCACTAGTCCCAGAGCTTGTTACACAAGTAAGCAATATTCCTGTACTTGGCTATGGCATCCTTTTGCTTCAGGTTCGAGGGGACTCCCCACATAGTTTCGTTGCTGTTCTAATATATTTTTATTCGTATCTCCACATTTGGTGTAAACATTTCGTGGGATGGCTTTGGCTTCCTTCCCAAAAGCTTCGGGTTGTAAAAAAAGTTTCATAGGCTTGACGTAGCTGAGTGGTCCGGAGCCCGAGTGCAGTAGTACACGATCTCCGATTGGACCGGGGTTCAGTCCCATGACTACTGAATACGATTAACAATTTGTATTGATTGATGTATTGTAAACTCCACTGACCTGGTGGTCATGCCGGAGTATAAACAAAAACATTTTATTATTATTATTTTTTTTTTTTTTTTTTTTTTTTTTGCTCGATGCGTCTCAGAGTCAGGATTTCAGCTGTCTTGTTTTTCTTTTTGCATTTCTTGCTTTTTGAGGTCCAAGCCATTTCGCCCATACTAATACAGCAATCTCCCGAAATTTACTATTCTCTCTCTGCTGCCAAAAAAAAAAAATAATAAATAATAATAATAATAAATAAAATAAATAAATAAAAGATATATCTTGCAATTCCGCCGAGAAATTCTAAATTACAATTTCTGTTATAGTATCCACAGTTGTGATTATCCAAAGTATAATAAAACTATCATATTACGGAAGTTAGTTCACAGGCTAACTCAATTTAATTTATGAATTTGTCTCTTGAACTTCGTCACGGGTCAGAAACATTTTAGTCATCTTAAATGAGTAACTTATTTGAAGAAATTACAGCTGTCTCTCTCTTTGAACCGTAAAAGGAATGCCATTGGCACTTTTGTTTTCCTCCTTTCAGGAAATGGTGTAAGTGAGAAATATCAGATAATGCATGGGGGTGACGCATCAGTTTGTGCAATTTAGGCTTCGGTGATAGTGCAGTTTGCATTCGCCTCAGTATCCATTGCCGAAGGCATTCAGTCATTTACGGAGATTCTAATAAAATTATCTTTTACTAAGAAAACACTACTTAATCCATATCAGATACTGAAAATAATTATTAATTTATGTTAAGGCTCTTAAATAATTATTTAATTATTCAGTAATGAGTAATCTTTTTGTTCATTCACGTTTCTTTCGTCTGTTTTCGTTCTAAGGCATTTTTAAGGGGACTTAAAACGCTGAGAAAGTGTATAACAGATATTATATATGGCATGCTCACATTTCTGTTTTATTATAGTTATTATTTTTATAATTTGATCTTATATTAGTAAGAGAAAACATATTTTAGTGTTTATAATTATTTTAACATTTCATCATTTTGACCCATAAATGTGTGAGTCTGTGAGAGTCTTTGCTGTAACAGAAAAGAATGGTATACATCAGAGCGTAATTGCAACTGCCCATCAGGGGTTAACATTATAATACTTATATAGAATATCCTATAACAATAAAAAAATATATAATAAATGTAATCTCTAAAAACAATACGGAACCGTCCAGTCGAACTTGAATCCGAACACTAGCAGGATTCTTTGATCGTACTTCATGCAGATCAGTTGGTTCTCCCAAAAAACCAAAAACTACTTGGAGGTGTAGATCAACGGCTCACGGGTGGCACCTATGGCTCCCCTGGCTGACAATAATAATAAGATTCTTTATTAACGTAAATTTTATACAATAGTGATTCCTTACACAGAAAGCCAGAGGAATCTTACAATTTGTTGTTTATACAAGTGATTTTGTTTTATAAAAAAAAAATAAATAAAATAAAAAAATAAATAAATAATAATAACTAAATAATAATTAATAGATCAAAGCAAAGATGATAATCAAAATGTAAAAATTAAGTAGTAATTACAGCGAAAAAGGACTACAAGTTGAGCAGAACATGAAATGACATCGGCTAACTAAGATCGGCACTTACATAAATGTCCTTTACAAACAGCAAGATGGGACAAGATGCCATCGCGATATGCCTTGTCTATAGTCCACAGGTCGATGTCGATGTTGAACGAGTTGAGTGTCCAGAGTCACATTTGGGAAGTGTCTCTTGAAATTCTGCAACCGCTGGAGCCTTGAGTATAGGAGGGGATACTACGGAGATGTCTGCCTGGCAAACACCAACCAACCGTTTTCCAGATGTTGATGTGATCCTGCTTAGCTGAGCACAGATGAAGGAATGACTTTATTTTTAGCACATGGGCTCTGTGGACTATGGGCGTATATTGCAGGTTGCAGCGGAGATTAGATTTAGATGTTGTGTAGATCTGGTGCGACCACAAGTTGGCCCATCTCAGCACCCAGAATTCGAGGCCCCATAGTTTCCTGAGGCTGGTGGGTGGTGCCGCCTACCAATCTTCCACGGCATAGGAGAGTACACTACAGAAGTAAGTTGCGAGGTATTTCTTGATTATTTGCTTATTGTGCGTTTTGCACAGATCCATTTTCATTCCCCAGAATTCTCTCAGGGCTTTGGAGTACTGAGCTTGGATTTGTTTTTTATAGGTGAGGTTGGCGTCAAGGATTACTCCTAGGAATTGACACTGTCTGTGGGAGTCAGAACATTTCCTGCCAATTCTGGAAGTAGAGAAGATGCAGTATCAGTAGAAGTCATCCGACTTGGCGTAAAGATGAGATAGTTTGACTTCTCTGGATTGACTGACAGGCCAAAAAATTTAGCATACTTACAGAATGTATTTAGGTAGCTGTTTACAGATTCAGAGGCGGTTTGTCTTTCTTGTGAATCACCAACATGGCGTTTGCATGGCAGGTAGCAAACAATATCATCAGCATACGATAGGAAAGCTGGAATTTGATCCATTAGTGGAACGAATATTGCTGCAAATAACAAGGCTGAGAGAGAACCACCTTGTGGGATCCCTACTTCGACGCTTTTAGTGACTGTAATGCCATCGCCTTTGAAGTGAAGCATTCTCCTAGATAGCAAATTATTGAGGATCTCGAGCATATTTCTGGATATCCCGTAGAATCTCTCAAGTAAGGCAAGAAGGGGTGTTATTTGGACCGAGTCGAAAGCAGATTTCATGTCCAGAAAAATGGTGTGAAGATCTTCGTTGTCATTCCAGGCGTGAAGTATTTTCTGTGATAATGACTGTAGGCAGGTTACAGTAGATCTATTAGGCATGGCATAATGGGTATGTTCTGGCCTATGCGCAAA
This sequence comes from Mastigoproctus giganteus, assembly GCF_048544385.1. NCBI lineage: Eukaryota > Metazoa > Arthropoda > Arachnida > Uropygi > Thelyphonidae > Mastigoproctus > Mastigoproctus giganteus. The sequence continues at coordinate 81,080,129 of NC_143588.1, forward strand.
GATTGCAAGTGCTACTTATAGATGCACTTCTCGGGGCATTTCAGGAAGGGAGAGGCAATTGATATTGGCCTGAAGTCAGCCGGTCTTTTCGCACGAGGCTTTTTCGGAACTGCCACGACTCTGTATGATAACCAGCTTGAAGGCACTTGTGCAAATTTGAGTACTTTGTTGTAGAGTTGAGTGAGCTCTTTGCTGATGAAATAAGAAGCAATTTTTAGACTAAAAAGAGGTATTGCGTCAATTCCTATGGTGGACTTGTCAGGTAGTGAATTTATTATTTTTATTAGTTGTTCTTCGGAAATTTCTGTATTACTAGAAGGTGAAGAAACGCTGAACGCTTCATTCCAAGGATATGCTTCGGACACACGGTGATCTCGCTTAAAATGCAGCACCTGCTCACGCCATTCCTGGACATCTAAAGATAGAGGGGTGCAAGTATGACTAGTGGACCACACACGTTTTCCCCTGGATAGCCGGCCGTTCATGAAATTGTCAATAGAAAATTGTTTCGTCTTCTGGAAATCCATCCTTGCTTTGGAAAAGTTGGCGTATGACTCTTGTGAAGGCGACTTCTTGTAAAAGAGGCATGGGCTGCCTGTTTTTCCCTAAAGGCCTTGGTCAGGAGGGTATTCCACCATGGCTTTGAGTGAGGACTAAGGATGCAAGTTTTGGACATTGCAGACCTTGCAATGAATTCCATCCATCTCGCAAGCCAGTAGGCAGCCTCATTTATGTTAAGCTCAGCCAGTATGTTCCATGGGTAAAGTTGGAAAAGGGTAGTAACTTTTCCAATGTTGATGTATTTTGGATTGTATACTCTCCTGACAGTGTTTGTAGTTTGTATTTGTGTACGTTCATCCTTAGGTGCCTGCAGAGATATTATAGCAGCAATCGGAACATGATCGGACGGGAGGAAGTTCTCAGTTATGGTCAGGGTTTCCTTTATTAAACAGTTTGAGAAGATGCGCTGCAGGGTGTCATCGCCGTGTGAGGGAGGAACATGAATAAGACCAATGCCCATTTCCGACATGTTCAATGACAGAGTATCTAGGAGCTTCTTTGTGGCTGGCAGTGGAAGGTTAAAGTCTCCGAGGATGAGGAGCTTTTGCCGATGATTGATTGTGGATGACAGCCATGCTGTCAGATTAAGGACAGAATCCTCAGAAACCGGTGGGGGGGGAATAACGGCGCACACACAGAGATCGACAAACCAGCAATTCGGTAGATTCCAAGAACAGCTTCTATGTCACCTCCTGGATAAGTGGATGCCTTAATCAGGGGTAGTGACCTCCTGGATAAGTGGATGCCTTAATCAGGGGTAGTGAACTCCTCTGACAGATTGCTACACCGCCACCTCGTCTCCCAATTCTATTAGCAGCCAGCGTGTGATAGCCAAGATTTGAGGTGAAGGCATCAATTTCCATTTCAGTCATGGTGTAGTCTTTTTCTGTATACACGATCTTGGCCAAACTTCTTGAGGTCGACATCCAGATCCTGGACGCGTGATAGCATCTGCTGAGGGAAAATCGGTCGGACAGTGAAGGCGTGCTTAAAAAACGCACAGCTGTAGAGTTGCCAGGAGGTAAGCCACCGGGATCCTCGAGGCTCAGCTATCACAGTCAGGATAGCTGAGACCAGTCAGTCAACTGTTAAAAAGCGTATCCTTTTATCAGTAATCTACGGTGGCTTAGGAAGTTGATTGTGTTGCCCATGACTGGAGCTGGGATCGTAAATTTACAGTATGTAGCTCGTGGGAGGCCCACTTCAGTAGCGAATACTCTGAAGAGAACACTGGTTTGATGCCGGAGGGAGCTGCAAATGCCCAGATGTCCGCCGCATTTAAAAGTAGGGATCGGGCTGTTATTTCAGTGAGTTAACAAGCGTGACAGTCATTATGATACCTGGAGAATTTACTTTAAAATCTCAAAACAAATCTTTGCTCTGGTGATTAAGAAAGCGTATGACTTATACAGGGTGTTTTTAAAATCGCCGAAACCCATATAATTGCATTATAACTCCGAATAACTGTGCGTTATTAATTATATAATATCGGTGTAGATACACCATAATTTATCCATAAATTTAAACTAGTATATATGTAGTGTAAAAGGCATCGTTTTAATTTTATCTCATATTGTGGCTGCCTTCACGAGATACCAGGTATTGCACTACTTTGAATAAGTAACGCTTCTCTAGTAGAGAAGACTACTGTTATTTATTCTCAGTGGATACCACCACACAGACGGCACCGTTTTGAAATATGGTATGGGATAAAGTTCTCGGTTATCCTCATACTGTCCCTATTAGACTTAGAAAAGAGATAAAGATGTAAGAAGGTGACAGTAGGAGAGGTAGAGGAAGCAAATGCCATAGAAGGAAGAAAGGGACAGTTGCTCCTTCAACTCACACTCAAAGCTCATATATTCCTCGAATAGGCAACGCTTCCCCAGTAGAGAAGCCTGTTGTTACCTATTCTCGGAAACTCCGTGAATATCAGGCTCCCCGCGGCGTCCGTTTCAAAGCTATTGGCCTATCATCAGTGGATGGGCAGGCACCGTTTCAAAGCTGTTGGCTTATCATCGGTGGGTGGGCAGGTACCCTGGTAATGCAACATGCCATCACAGTTGCGAAGTGATTCCACAATATGAGAGATGCCAAATGGTATACAGATAATGTATAGACAAATACCTGGTGTCTCGTTGTGAAGGCAGCCACAATATGAGATAGAATTAAAGCGATGCCTTTTACACTACATAGGTAGTTTAAATTTATGGGTAAACTATGGTGTTTCTTCACCGATATTATATAGTTAATTACTTAAAACCCATATATAACTATGCCTTGTGCATTTCATCTTAAAAAAAAAAGTTATTAATTAATATAACTCCGATTACACTTGAGGGAATATGTAATTTGGTTGATGTGTACACCAATCATGTAGGATCGCAATGCATTATAAAATGTTGGACATGCTCTCCATTCTATGTTAAACACATTCGAATCCGACAACACACGTTTTTGACAACGCGGTGAAGCGTATCGGCATTTAACTTGGTGATTATATCTTTTAATTCTTCAACTGAGCTTAGACTGTTTACAAATCCCTACTCTTTAACGTATCTACCTACCAAAGAACAAATCAGTAGAGGTAAGGTATGGCGTACTAATATCACTGGTAGAAAGTTGCTTCAACTTGATGGAGTATCATTCATGTGATCGTAACCCCATAAGAACACGCCACTGCAGCATACCAAGGCGCAATGACAACGCTGAAAGCAATTTGACAGAAACGATCAGGTCTGCTTTCTGTGGTGTTGGTTGTTATTGGGTTTTAAGAGCAACGTGTACGCTGTCTGTAAGTTGCGGGTGTTCTTAGGTCGATTTTCTGTTTGCCGGACGAAAAACTTGATTCTGGGAGAAAAAAACCATGCTACCTCGCCTGAGACTGAATAACTCAGCCACGTTGTGAAAAAGGCCCATAAAAATTCCTCTCATCATCGACGGGACTCGAACCCAGATCTTTTCCACTCGGTGTAGGAGGACGGTGATTTTACCATCTGTGGTGCCGTAATGCTCCATGATAATGCACATTCTCATACTGCTCATCAAACCCCGGATCTTCTGGAATTGGGGAAGTCTTGACCCCTCCTCTTTCTCACTGCATAGCCAGGATCTTGCCTCACTCTGATTTCTATCTGTTCGGCTTGATACCGGTAGTTTCAATCCAAATAACTTTTATGTGGAGTACTTGATGTCCAGAAACTGTATAACTCTGTATTAGGCCTGACGTGGCTCAGTGGTCAGGAGTGAGATTGCATAATACGCGTTCTTTGAGTAGACCGGGGTTCAAGCCTGTGACTACTTAATACGATAAATATTTGTATTGACGATTTATTGTAAACTCTACTGTCGGGGTGGAGTATAAACAGGAAATTTATTATTTATTTTGTCCAGTACGGTAAAGCAGGTTGTTGATGACTTTTTTTTTTTTTTTTAATGTAGCTTCGTGGAAGAATTTGACAGCGAACCGCTAGTTTTTCAAGAACTTCTGGATCCAGATTTTTTTCCACTGACATCAGTCACACCTCATTTATGCTCAATTTTACAGAGTTGAATGATATGACTTTTCGTGGTATGATAATCTTTTACCATACCATGGTCAAATTAATTGGTCTCGAGCAAGGGTTGCTTGGTTTTACCTTACAGAAATTCTGTTTTCCATCCGAAAAATGGACAAGCCGACCATAGAATACATGTAATTTACAAACATGGGTTTAGTGTCCTTTACACACTTTTAATAACTCAACGCAGCTAGGAGAAACGCAATATTTATGTTCGTTTATGCGAATGAGGCAGCCAACCTGTCATTATATCGTTAGTTACCTTTTCGGTTGTGTTTGGTTATAGGACACTCAAGTGTTGCATCATTCAAAATCGAATTGGAAAATCGATGGTGCGTAAATAATAACACGATCTATCCATAACTTCTGACTAGTCCTTTGTCTTTTCTTCTTTCTGAGAACTTTTTAAATTTTTTTCGAAAATTAAGGTTTCATTTTCTCGAAACCTCAAATTGCCTTTTAAATATTTAAGATGTATATATACCTAGAAAAGATATCACATTTTTTACGCTATAAATAACTTACTTCCTATCTGAAATAATGAACATAATTATTTACTTATTTATTCTGTTTCAGAGTAGGTCGCCGGTTTACATTTTTTATTCTGGTAGCCGTTACAGTCATTAGTGGAGTATCTTCAGTGTTCATCTCCAATTTTGTACTGTTCATCCTTATCCGGATGGTATGTGGTAGTTTGATGCCTTTAGCCTTCCAGCTTCCGTATATTATTGGTAAGTAAACTTATTAGATACAAAATAAAGATTGATTTGGTAATTAAAGCTGTTACCGATAATATAATAATAGCCAATGTTGGAGAGTTTCTTTAACGATTTCCTATTACTTTTATGGTGTGTGTGTGTGTAAGTAAGGTCATAATAACCATTTGGTGTTTGTTTCTTATACTGGCTTTGTTGCTTATATTTGTTTTATTGGTGTTTTTAAGTTGTCCAGAATTTTTGTTCACCCTCTAAAACAGGATGATGATTATTCGAACCTTAGGATTATTCGAATTTGGGATTTTACCAGTTCAGAAAATTTAAAAGTAATTCTCCATTTCTCCTGCTATCTGAGAATATTTGGTTTTCAGATTGGTGTTGTTAGCACTTTATTCCAAATTTTTAATATTAAAAGAAATATAATAAGAAAAAATAACAGTAGCTAGTAGTACGTGAAGGCCTTAAAGTTGCTTCACTTAAAATATGAAGTATTTTTAAAGATTAAAAAGAACCGATGGAGAATATAAACGTTGCTATTTCAATTCTTGTAAGCTAAATTTCACGCAATCAGAAATCTGAACATCAGCAAACGCTAATAAACTACTATGTAGCAGCAAAAACTACAATACGACTTACCTATAATATTTCAAGAACAGATTTGTCTTAAAAGAGAATAAAAACGGGGAAAAAATAATAATAAAAAAACCCGAAACTATAACAACAACATAAAAAAAAAATTACATTAGAGGTCTGCCACTGATAATACTACACAAAAGTAGGCCTTTTCTTCTTAATAGTTGCAAGTTAAATTTGCTTTATGTTATTGCTAAATATTCTAACTCATCTAAAAGAAAATGTTATATATACAGCCCCTGTAGATGGTAATACCTGCCACTTCTTGGATTGCTTGGGATAATTCATGGGCTATACTAATACTGTACTATAGTGAAATTATAGCAACCTTATAATACCGTGATAAATCTGACTAAAAAATGAATAGCAAATGCTTAGAAAACGGTACTCACCTTGTATAAATCTGCAATAAAATTTTTTTTGGTAGATGGTGGTTAAATTTAGGTTGGAAGAAGCATTAAAAAGAACTAAGGCGGGGAATGGAGTGAAAATATTTTAAACAGATTTTAAAATGAGCGCAAGGAAGTAGAAATGCAGATCTCCAATCCTTGGTTGTCATAAAGAGGTTAAAAGACGTAAATGAAAAAAAGAGAGAAGACCGGTGGTGCCAATAGTCATTACGAGGGACTTTCGTGAGTAAACCGTCATCAGTTGGCAAATGGAATGTTCTTGTCCAGAATAACGGACGTTCCATTTGCCAACTGATGACGGTTTACTCACGAAAGTCCCTCGTAACGACTATTGGCACCACCGGTCTTCTCTCTTTTTTTCATTTACGTCTTTTAACCTCTTTATGACAACCAAGGTTTGGAGATCTGCATTTCTACTTCCTTGAGCTCATTTTAAAATCTGTTTAAAATATTTTCACCCCATTCCCCGCCTTAGTTCTTTTTAATGCTTCTTCCAACCTAAATTTAACCACCATCTACCAAAAAATTTTTATTGCAGATTTATACAAGGTGAGTACCGTTTTCTAAGCATTTGCTATTCATTTTTTAATACTGTACTAATAAAGTCACCAATAACTGTTCTTCAAATACTTGTTGAAGAGGCGGGTTCGATTACTGTCGAAACAGCAGAAATGTTTGTTTTTCTTTAATATTGTAGCAGAAGTAGTCTTTGTTGAGCGAGACTTGCAGGATGAAGAACTAGGTAACTCGTGTAAATTTACGTTATTTTTATTGTGAAAGTTCTTGAGAAAATTATTTATGGGAAGTTTTCATGGAGGGCGAGTTTTTGTTTTAAGAGTATTTTATCCATTGTATTGTTGAATGACTCGAATACATATTACAATCAGTTCATGCATTTCAGAATTCATGTTCGTTTCTTTTCACAGGTTTAGAAATGGTTGGACCAAAAATGCGAACCAGAATAAATGGAATTAGTAACATCGTTTGGACTTTAGGGTTGTGCGCTCTCCCCTTAATAGCGTATTTATCCCGTCATTGGGTTATTCTTGGCGTAGTGACTTCTTCCATCCCCATCCTATCATTTGCTATCTACTGGAGGTAAGCATCTAGATTAGCAGTTGCTCAGTTGTGTCAGCTGCCATTTTATTATGTAAAAGAAGCAGCAGTTCAATGTTTTTTTTAAAAAATAAGATTATTTACAGGTATCTACCGGAATCTCCACGTTGGCTCGTATCGCAGGAACGTTACGAGGAAGCAGCCGAAATATTAATCCGCATCGCCAAAGTTAATGGGAAACTCGGGTCGCTTTCTTATGATCTCATCCCAAAGTTAAAAGTAAGTTCAAATTTTTTTGTTAATATCGCTCAGAGAACTTTTAATATTTCAGTAGCGTTTTTTCTTTAATATGGACCAGAGTAAGGCTGATATAAACAGTGTATCGAACCAGAGTTTATTTTTAAGTTGAAAATTAATATTTTTAAATAACTTTTTAAAAAGAAATTAATATTTTAAAAATAATATTAATTTTTTATTCTTTTGAAATGTTAAATTATTTTAATATCAACTGATCGTAAATTTTGTAATATATGTTTAGCTTGGTATAACTGTAAGTAATTTCAAATAGAAATAAATAGAAAAGTAAATATTAACTTCTTGACGACATAACGTACATAATACAACTTACATGGTTCTGATATATATATATATATATATATATTAAAAATTGCTAAATAAATAAATAAAATTAAATACTTAAGAAACGTAATTTCAATATCTAGTGATTAATTTCAGTTACTATACTGTATTTCGATTTGTTAATTTTTAAAAAATGTTTAGTAGTTTAAATATGTAAATATATATATATATATATATATATATATATATATATATATATATATTTTTTTTTTTTTAAATACATTTACGTAAAGAATAGTAAATATTTTAAATCAATTTCTTATACCAGAGAGAGAGAGAGAGAGAGAATGGAAGTCTTCAAGCAACGGGCGGGCCGTCATAAATATTTTTTTTTTCGTGGGTTGTCAGGTAAACAAGGTTGCGCGCCACTGGTCTAGACCAGTAGTACGTAAACTTGTTAGATAACGGTACACATATAATATTTATGTATATAGGTTAGTGATGTCGTGACAGATTTTATTTTAAGAGGGAAAGAGAGAGAGACAGCAAGGACAGAAAGGAAAAGAGATGCACTAATCAGCAGTCTTATCTTGTACAACTAGCTCTCAATGTTACCTAACATGAAAAATAAAATTATTGAGAATTATACTAGCCTCCAGATATAGTACATAAATAACAGTGGCAAAATTAGCCACAGGCAGGTAAACTTTTTTTTTTTTTTTTTGGGTGGGGGGGGGGGTGGTTTGGTTAAACCAGATCGAAGCTAATTATTTCCTGTCATACTTGACATGGAATTAAATAAACTACACGGTATTTGATAATTGTATAAAATATATCTATACAGTTTCCTCTGAATACTTTGGAAACTGATGGAAATAGATACTTCTTTTATATCGAATTATTTTTAAAATAAAAAATCAGTTGTAAAATTTATTTTTCATTTTTTTATCATGGCGGTTTTGTGTTATGAAATTTTTTTCTTTATTTGCAAAAGATTTTTTTTTTCGTAAATACTGTATTCGCTACGCACCTATTATGACTGCTTGACAGCTGAAAAATGACCAGTTAAGTAATTATAATTTCAAATTATTGGTTAATTAACTGTTTATTTATTGGTTAAGTAATTTTTGATTTCTGAAGCCATTCTGTTACATCGCTTCTACGCATGCGCATATTTCTGCTTCATAAACGGACTAAAAATACCAGACCTACTTTTATCGTTTTTGTAAATACGATGCACGTATTTACAAAACCGATAAAAATGCGACTACATGCAATAAGAATCATCTGTTTTGTGCAGTGAATATTTTCATAATAAAAAATAGGCAAATTTCAAAGTAACTTTTTGTTTGGTATTTATATAAGTAATACAGTATTACGTCACAGAAGGAATTAAACTTTTCATTTATGCAGTCAGAGCGGCGCCTGCCATTTGATTGCTTTCTGTTATTTTCAGATCACTTAAAAAATAAATCATGCCATTCTGAACACAGAAATTATTTTCAAAACAAAGATAAGAAGATAAAAAAATAAATAATAAATAAAAACAGTGGAAAATATTTTAGTAACCGACAGGCTTGTTTTTTCGGAATTCATATCCTGGCATCTGCAGAATAAGGCTGTAAAGCTACACTGTTTCGTGTTCCTTTTATGAAAACAAAAGATTTCGTCGGTAATTTAAAAAAATAATAAAATAAAAAATACCTAGTTTTGTGAGCATCACTGGAACCAGACTTCCGATAATTTTCCAAAATACGTTTTAATTTTACCTTCTCATTTGTTGCTAGATAAGTAGTGTCATGTGGCGTCGACAGCATGGTGCAAGTGCACTAATTTGGATTTCGAAGTAATACACAATTTTTAATATTTTCATTAATTTATTGAAACATAGGGTATTGCATGTATTTGAAAATTTGGTGAACAGAAAATTTATTCCCACATGCACCGCTTTACAAAATATCCTTCTGTCGTCCATGTGTAGTAGTAGGGTTTTAGGAGCATCAGCGACTAAGGCCATATTGCTCCGTGTATACTATCTGTGAATTACGTGTGTTTTGATGTCGTTTTTCTGTTTTGCTGGACAAAAAAACTCTAGTTTCCGGAAGAAAAACCATGCTATCCTAACTCTGCCACGTTGTGAAAAAGGACCATGAAAATCCCTCCCGTCATCGACAGGACTCGAACTCAGGTCTTTTCGACCCGGTGGGGGGAGGACCGCATCCTACCAACTGTGCTACCCACGAGGACTAGATAAGTATGGACACTCACAGTTTAACCACAAAGTCAAAAATATGCCATCAAGCCACATCATTTGACAGCATCATAAGAAGTGACTGCAGTTTTCTCTAGCTCACGTACATATGTGTTTTTCTATAGGGTGTTTGTATACTGCTCTTCTCTCTCTAAGCAAAGAATTTTTTCTTGAAGTTCAGAAGAATGTGACGCTTTTCACATTCTTTCGAACTGTTTCTGTAATGCCACCACATTCTTCCAAAGTGGCTTCTGGTTTGTACACCGCTAGCTATTCATGCTTCAACGTCAGACAAAATTCTTTCCCTCTTCCATTCCGTTTGGAACAGTTTTGTGTTGTACGTATTTCCTGAAAATTATAACTTGCGGAAGTCCAATTAGTATTAGTAATGGCCATATGGTGCAAGGAAGCCTACGGCTTATGTTGCACCAGCCAAATAAATAAATAAAATAAATAATTAATAAATAAATAATAATAAGAGAAAATGAAATAGACAACCAATGCATTTCCCTCCTCCCGTAGGTAATTATCCAGCTGACCTTTGAATTTCCCCAAACTGTCAGCCTCAACCACCCATGTAGGTAACTTATTCCAGTAATTTATAACTGCTGACTAAAATAAAACTTCCTCCAATCCAGTCTAAACCTCTCTCCCCGTAACTTGAATTTATGGCCCCTAGTTCTAGACTCATTTATAACCGTGAAAATTTCGTCCTCATTCATTTTACTGATGCCTCTCAGAGCCTTAAACACCTCAATCAAGTAGCCTCTAAGTTAATTCCAAAGACTCTTCTGGCTTCTTGATCTTCCATGTATTCACGACCCTTTCAGCAACTTTTCGTGTTTAAGATTACCATAAAAATGGGCTTTCAGCTGTTATCAACACAGGGGAAACAAGGAAATGCATTGTAAAACTAGAGCTGTTGCTGATGGCTATAGAAGGTCATGGTCGTGTAAAACAAGATTTAGCTGGTGGCCGCACAATTCCTTTTTTATTGAGGCATTTATTTTACCGATAAGAATGATAGTTAGATGGAATTTATATGCATATAACATAGGAATAATAATAAAATTCCTAAAGAGATTGTGAAAACTGTAACTAATAAGTTATGTAATTTAAGATTCTACCTTGGAGTCAGCTGAGAAACGTATATATTTTTGAGTTTTGTAGAACAATATCATGTAAAATTGTTGTACATTAAAAATATATATATTCAACATAAAATTTTTTGTTTGTCATTTATTGACTAGAGGTAATGCAAGAGAGGAGCCACCCATATCGTTGCTGAATTCTGTTCAACTTGATGTCATTAAATAATGAAGGTACAATCTTACTGAATCAGGGATCGTACAATCAGGGAATTCATTATTATTGTTCTTGCGCCTTAGATTTGTTAATTTTTAATCCAAACAGAAACTTGGCTGGCTCCTGACATTTTAGTTGGTGAGATTGATAAGTGTCCTTTTATTTCTTATGGAAATAAAAGAAACTTGAAATTGGCTAACTCAAACCACGAAAGAAAGGACTATTAGAAATCCCTCCAGTCGAGAACGATACCCGAACTCAGACACAGGCGAGTAAGATTGTACCTTCATTATTTAATGACATCAAGTTGAACAGAATTCAGCAACGATATGGGTGGCTCCTCTCTTGCATTACCTCTAGTCAATAAATGACAAAAACCTTTGACACCTTTTGAGGCATTGCTGCAATCATATAATAATGGTGTCTTTTGCACTGGTAGCGCCGTTGTGAGTAGCACAGTTAACAGAATGGCCGCCCTTCGCACACTGGGTGGGAAAGCCCCAGTAGTGTGGGGAGGATAGCATCATTAATGGAGTTCGATTTCCGTCATTGAATCGAGAAAATTTTAAGGCCTTTTTCACAGCATGGCTGGGTTAGTCGGTCTCATGTGAGGGCAGCATGGGTTTTTCTCCCTGAAACTCGTTTTTTCGTCCATCAAACAACAAATTGACCACGGAACACACGCAATTTACAGGCATACAGTGGCGGAGAAAAAAACTGCATTACTTGTGAATTTTGCAAATAAAAAATTTTGCCTGCATTGTGGGTTGCATAAATGTTCGAAATGCATTTGTTAGATGGGATATATATCTTTGTGAATGAAATCCAATAAAAAGACTCCACCTGATATACCTAGTTGCCACAAATATCTTCCCAAACGGTAAAATGCGTAATTAAGGGAAATATGAGAAATCATGCAAATGGCAATCGTGTGAAAAAATTTTAGCGGGTCTCGACTACTCAAGTTGTCTGTCCAACTGGCAATCATAACAGCCAAACATACATTTTATTGCATTTACGTGTACAAACTGAAATGACAAGTTAACGTAATAGTATTATGTACTGTAAATCAGCAAAATAATCCCTCAATATTTTGTTGTTCCTCCTCGAGCTGCAATTACAGCCTTGCAACGATCTGGCATAGTTAATCAACTTCTGGATATACGGTTGCCCATTTTCGTGATACCACACCCTTACAATGCTCTCCTGCTGTTGAATCCTACTTGTTGGCTTCTTAGCAATTTTAGACGACATTATGTACCAGCAATTTTCAATAGGGTTCAAATGTACTGTGTTGCCGGGCCAGTCCGATACTGTAATGCCAACATTTCTGAAGTATGACTGCACCTTAAGGGAGAAAAATGAGGGAAAACATTGTATGTTTTAAGCCTTGTCAGACAACAAGACAAACTCATCATTAAATCTAAATAGCATAAAACTTAGTAATTTTGCTGTGTGACTAGGTGCTGAGTCCTGTTGAAAAATGCAGTTTTGGACATCTGTGTGGTGATCCCTAATAACGGTTTCAGGCACTCCTCCAAGATAGCAGTGTAGATTTCTGCATTCACCGTTCGTTAATAAACTTAATTCGCCCCGCCCCTTTGCTTGTTATACATCCCCAGACCATCTGATCGGCGGGGAACTTTACAGTCAGGATGGTATGCCTCTGATTTTCGTCTTTTGATATATCGCTTCCCATCCGAGCCATGCAGGTTGAATTTCGATTCTTCAGAAAAAATGAAGGTATCCTATTTCTCTTTTGTCCATGAAACATGCGTTTTAGCCCAAGCAAGTGGCTTCTTCTTCATTTGTTGGGTCAACAAAGGCTGCTTCTTCTTGGGCCGATAGGCATGCAGACCACATTCCGAAAGCCGTCTTTGGATAGTTCGTGCACTTTTTTCAACACCAGAGGCTGTCCCAAAGTCCAATTTTAGATCAGGAGCAGCACTAGCATGGCGATAGATATAGCCGTTTCAAATATCGATCTTGGGAAGGCGTAGTCACTCTCTTACGGCCTGATCCAGGTCTTCTCTTCACATCACCGGTTTCACGCTTTAATTTCAGCACCCAGGATACTGTTGACTGGTGGCACCTAATTTTATCATCGATAGCACGCGTAGAAAGCCCTTCCTGGGACGGAGCGACAGCTACACTTTTTTTTACTTGGTATCAACTGAACACATGGAGCCATGCTTGCACCTCCGCAAAACAGGATACTAATGAACGTGCATACCCTTCCAACGCCGTATTTATAAAACGGCTGATGAAATTAATACCTTGCAATTACTATCTGATGCAATAGAAGCGTTATCTGACGAAATACCTTTGCTTTGCGACAGACAAATGACTGTAATCAAGCAATATCTTATACGTTTAACTGCAAATGTTACTTTTTTTAAGGTGATACAGTTTTTTGTCCGCCACTGTATGTACGGCGCAATATAGCCTAAGTTGTTGATGTTCCCAAAGCCGTACACCAACGAACCATTAGTAGAGGCGGCTCATGGTATAAGAAAGGGACGATTGAAACTTTTGTATTGATTTTTGTAACTTGGTATTTTTAAAAATCGTTACTTCTAATTGTTATTATTAGTAATGCATTTAAATTTAAGACAACTAAAGCTGCTATAATCGCATAATTCTGCACTTTTGTCTGCCGTGCGAAGTCGCAACAAAACACTATATGTCTAGCAAAGCATTTGCCGATCTATTGCAAACGTTCTTGCTGCCCACTATTCTTTCAGCCGAAGTGTGGTTCCAATAACGCCATATGCTTGGACTCCTGCTCGCTCATGGAAATACCAATAAACAGGGGTCTCCATGCTCGAAGTTCAGGTTCGTTTCAACCACGTGTACCAAAGAAACGTGAGATCTCAAAATTGCGTTATTATTACTTGCGCCATGTCGGTATGCTTATTTGTTTATAGGAGTAAATGATATTTCTGTATAGCAGATTATAGTGGTTTACCACCAGGTGGAAAAGACCTGTGTTCGAATCCACGTGTTATAGCAAGGGCGTGGCGATTGCATTCAATCTTTTTTTACCTGTTTATAAATTTTCCACTTTTCAGATGGATCTTGAACAGTATTTTTAATTCTACGGTCATCTAATTTTTAAATATGAGTCAGATACCAGGTGTGTGTGTGTGTGTGTGTGTGAATGAGAGAGAGAGAGAGAGAGAGAGACTGGGCTAACAGCACGACCTAAGTGATTTTGAGCGTGGTATGAATGTTTTGAAATCATAGAAATGCCCTACAACTTACAAGTAAAAATTGACAAAGCGTTGGTTCGAAATTGTTTGAAAATGTGAGAAAACGGCGTGGTTAATGACTATTTTCTCACCCCATTATGATTTTATTTTAATTTTTTAAATTACATTTTAATAGCCACTCTATTAGAATGATCTGCAGTCTAATAATTCACTTTGTTGCATATATACCGTTGTGACTCTTATGTCAGTCAAGAAAAGATGCCATATTTGTTAATAATTGTCTCACACCTATAAATGATTTCATATCCTTCATGCGTTAATAATGAAAGTAAAATATAAAGGCGCATCAGTGCATATCGTTGATCTTAACTTACGGAACATAATGAGACTTTAATAGGCTTTAACGAGATTTTAACGAGTTCGTTCTATATAAGCCGAATCGAAATAACTGCTTGAGTAATATGCCACAGCAAAAATAATATTGAAACAGTTTGCAAACTTTAAAAAAGTGGCAGAGTGAAGTAACAAGGCATGAGTTATAGCATCCATCGTTTTCCTTATTAAAAAGGATTCTAGGGCAGATTTTTAGACGGTTTCATAAGTAATGACATGCCTCATTATGTTTGTGAATTTATAGTAATAAAATTAAGAAAAGAAAAAGGAAAAAAAAAAAAAAACTAGACGCAACGTTAGTAAAGAAACAGTTTTATTCAGATCGTCAAGGTACACCAAATACACAGACATTTCAAACTTTATCACCCAAGTTGTTCAAAGTATTTGTGGATGGTATCAAAGAATATAAAAGCAAAGTTATTCTTTGCTTACGTAGTGTGTTAATATATTTTTGTTCCTTTTTATTTTCGCATACGATGCCCTTTCGATAGTAAAATATGCCGTATCAGAGCATTTAATTAATTCTTCTTTTGTCTGCTTTTTTACCTGCGACAGGAAGAACGTTTTACAACGTGGCCGAGTTATTCGGTGTCGGTTGAATTTTATCTCCAGGACATATTAGTTTTAAGACCGAAGGAATACAAATAACCGAAGAGGGGTGCTTACTGTACGGCAGGCCCTTGTTACGGCAAGGAGCATAGAATGCTGTATGGAGTCTAGTTTACGGCGATTTCAGTCGAGGGAGGCCCTAGTACACCATACTGAGGCTCCATAGCAAGCTGTTGGGACAAATATGGCATTATAGATGAGGGCCAGAGCCCAGCACTTAAGACCCCAGTCTGCACGGCTTATACGGATGATCATGGCCGAGTATTTTTTTTATTTTCTGTGACACATATTTCAAGTGAGGATGGAAATTTAGCTTCATATCTAAGACAATTCCTAAATACTTGATTTCTGGATATAATCTTATGGAGGTGTTGTCAATTTTGATAACCGGTGGTCTTTGTAGTTGGAGCGTTCCCTTGAGCAATATAGATTTTGTTTTCTCTCCCGAGATCTGTAGTTTTGGTGAATGGGTGCCCAATCCTGGAGCTTAGTTAGTGCGCAATTTGTGCACTCCTCTAGATTGGCTCTTGTGTCACCATGCACCACCAAAACCAAACCATCAGCAAACGTAAGGGATTGAGTCATCCCCAAGTCCATCCCAAGGAACTCGTCCAGGACGATGGACCAAAAGAAAGGCCCCAGGACCGAGCCCTGGGGACAGCCTCAGGAAACAGCTAATGACAGATTTGTACCCGGTACTAACATGGACAGTGCAGTGTCTCAGGTACTCCTTGACACAGCTATAAAGGCTGAGTGGTGCTTTGGCTTGTCGGAGTCTTCTGAGAATACTTGGCCACCACAACCGATTAAATGCTCCAGCAAAGTCAACTGTGATGGCTAGCGCATACTTGGCTTGAATGCTTGAAGCAGTAGATATTAATTTAAGAAGAGCATCTTCAGTGCTGCAACCAGCTTTGAAACCATACTGAAGTGGAGAAATGAGGTTTTCTTTAGAGTAGCATTTTGACAACCTGCTGAGTAGAAGCCTTTCCAGAAGTTTGCCGAGGACTGGCAAGAGAGCAATTGGCCTGTAAGATTTTGGCTCTTCAGGTGGTTTATCTGGGTTCTTCAAGATGAGTTTAAGGCATGCCTCCTTCCAGATAGCAGGAAAGTGGCCTTCCATTAGGCATCTGTTGAAAGTGGCAAGCATGGTGTTGGGGAAGTAGGTTGCAAATTTCTTGATAACATCCACCTCGAGGTCATTGCCAGGAGTTTGTTTTCTTTAGTTTTGTCCAGTGCAACTTTTAGATCGTCATTTGTAAATGGTTCTTCAGTATTTTCTGTTGTGTAAGAATCGTTAGTGGTAACAATCTGTAGTTGCTCTTCAGTTAGCTGTGCATCATCTGTTGGATAGAGGGCATTTAGCATGTTGTGGACAGAGTCCTCCCACGTGAAGGTGGAAGAACCATCAGGCCTTACAGTTGTACTGAGGACTTCATCTCTAGGGAGTTTGTTCACAACGATACGATAGACAATCCCCCAAGGGTTATCATTTCCTGTGATCGAGACCAAATTCTGCCATGAGGCTTTTTTGCAGCGTCTAATCATGGTAGTGTAACTGTTCCTTAATAATCGGTAACTGTCTTTTGCGGCTTCGACCTCCAAGGGTGGATTTATCGGACTTTGATAAAGGACCGATTGTGGGAGCTCGATGGGCTTGTGTCTCGATTTTCCCAAACAGCTGAACTGGTGGGATGTTCCAGAGCCGCCGCCATTGTTAAAGTGTACCAGGACTGGCGTCAAAATGGTCAAAGAATGACCTGACGGCAAAACTGCAAAGGTCAGCAAAAGGTTGATGTCAGAGGTGAGCGCCGGATCCGACGACTTGTACAGGCAAACGGGTGCAGCACTGTTGAAGAGTTAACTACCCATTACAACATGGGCTAACCCGGAACAATATCTGGCATAACCATGCGTTGCATGTATGGGCTATAGCAACAGATGACCCCTACGACATTCTCTCCTAACCAAGGTTCATCGGCGTAAAAGACGCCTGGTGCAATGGGCATGCAAGTTGGACGTTAGACTGGAAGATGTGCTGGTTGGATGAGTCACATTATTTACTCCATGCCATGGATGGTGGTGTACGGATTTGGCATCAACAACATGAGGCTCTTCATCCATTATGCATGGTATCGAAAGTGCAGGCCGGTGGAGGCGGTTGTATGGTGTGGGGCATGTTTCACTGGCAGGAACTTGGACCCCCTGGTGCATGTGGAACAACGTATCAGTGGTCTCCGCTATCGTCAACTGCTTCTTGCTGACTGTGTACACCCCCGCTATGTTACACTTTTTCCTGAATGGCGATGGTGTCTTCCAAGATGACAATGCGCCGAGCCATCGGGCACTTGTTGTGCAGGAATGGTTTGAGGAACACACTTCTGACTTCCAATATATCGATTGGCCTCCAAACTCCGCCGATATCAATCCCATAGAGCACTTGAGGGACACTATGGAAAGGCATATCAGGCATCTGGATACACCAGTCACCTCCATACCTGCATTGCTGACCGCATTACACACATCTTGGTTGGCCATACCTCCCGAACGCTTCCGACATCTTGTTGAATCAATGCCACGTTGGATAGCTGATGTACTGAGGGCAAAAGGAGGACCTACGAAGTATTAGCTATCCGACATGGCATCGATTCAACAAGATGTTGGAAGCATTCGGGAGGTATGGCCAACCAAGCTGTGTGTAATGCGGTCAGCAATGCAGGTATGGATTTGATTGGTGTATCGAGATGCCTGATATGCCTTTCCATAGTGTCCCACAAGTGCTCTATGGGATTGATATCGGCGGAGGCCAATTGATATGCTGGAAGTCAGAACTGTGTTTCTCAAACCATCCCTTCACAACAAGTGCCCGATGGCTCAGATTGTACAGAGTACATTCAAATCAGCAGATATATTACAAATATAAACTTTGACTCAAACCTAATACATATTAGAATAATATCTTTAATGCCATTTCATAGTCTTTATACATCAGGGTGGCGATATTTTGAAAATTGGTAAGTGGGACAACTTGAAACAAATGTATAGTATAGCATATTTTCCCTCAAAAAGTTAAAAAAATATATAAAATTGCAATTAAATACATTTTTTTTATCAATCAATCTAGTATTTATTTGTTATGATTGTTGTCGATATGTATTTGTCCTATATAAACTATAATATTTATAAGTTATAACAGTTATTTTAAAAATAGCAAAGAAGACTACTTTTATTGTATATATTTTTCTTTAGATTTTGCTAGTTTTAAAATTTCTTCTCCTTCCAAAGATTTTAAAAAGTTTTTAAATTCTGAACAGGACATGTTATAGTTTTCTTTCACCATAAGTTCGGCTTCTATATTTTCTAATAAAAGACGGTTTCTCTCTTTCCGCCAAGCAGTTTTCATTAAGCTGAAAACTCTTTCTGATGAAGCATTTTGTAAACTATGGACCTTACAATTTGAGACAAATTATTTGTCTCCGGAAATTTTAAGAAAAGTTGCACCCATTTTTTTTTTTTATCAACACGCATTTTCTTTTCTTCATTACTCAGTGATGATGTAACTTAAAATAACAAAGAGAAAAAAAGATAAGATTTCTCAATTCTCATTTTTCTCTTGTTATTAGAATTAATTTTTAACACATCCGTTAGATTCCAATAAGATTAAAAATACGTAAAATCAATAAATTAACAGTTTTTTTCCTTTCTTATCGGGACAAATGATGGTATTATCAGGAAGCGGGATTTGAAGTTCTAAATGTGGACAATCCCGGCCATATCGGGACGGTTGGCCACCAACCGTCATTAAATGAAGGGTGAGTGAGTGGTGCACATTATATTTACATAACGAAAATATAAACTTCGCAAAATTTCATTCTTGTAATGCTTCAGTATAAACTTCTTTAGTTTCTTTCATAAAACCACGTCACAGATTTTGATTTTTCAACGACTCATGTCAGCCTACTTATAGTGGATATTCTGAAGATTTGGACAGGCAGAAGAAACTTATCAACATTGGACTCAGGGCCGGATTAAGGATGAAATAGATCCCCGGCCATATTTAAATTTGAGGTCCCTTCCCCGACCATATTTAAATTTGAGGTCCCTTCCCCGACCATATTTGAATTTGAGGCCCCTTTAATATATATATATTGCACATACATATAAATACATATTACATAGGTTTTTATATTTATATTGTGAATAATAATTCCTTGATAAAAATGTAAAATAGGTTAAAAGGGTTTTAGTTTTTTTTTTTACTTGAAAAATAAAGTAATAATAAAAACAATTTTAATAGAAACTTTTAACTTATTTATTGTACAATAAAAAGGTATAACAATAAAATTTAAACACTTAACAAGTTAAGTTTAAGTATGCTTTTATATTACACATTTTCTTGGTTTATTATTATTAGAAATTTTTATCAATACTTTAGAAAATACTTACACTGAAAATGAGGTCCCTCTTTGGGTGAGGCCCCCAGCCATGACCGGTTTGGCCGTAGCATTAACGCGACCCTGGGTGGATTTTTTAAATTCTTTCTTTAGGCTATAATTTTCGAAAAATGCTTTTTTTGTTTAGAGTTTTTATGGCGCACTAGCCACCGATGCTGTAATGTGCCATTCGTAAAATGCATATGAAATTAGTTTTAAAAAAAATGGAAAAAGAGAAAACTGAGATATTGGAAGTTACGTTAAAACAGACAGTAAGGAGAAGCTGGACATCAGATAATGATGGAATGAATATGCAAGAAGTGTAATTAATTAGCCTAAAAATGTGAAATGTAGTGAAAGCTGAAAAGAAGTCAATTATTAAGGCATGTTATTCTCAAGTTGTAATGTCAAAAGCATACAGGTTTTAGAAAGAGAAATACAAACAGACAACGAATTATGGGCTGGCATTTATGCCATATGGACCTCCTCTGCTACCATAGTGCTGAAGTTATGAACTTAGAGGAAAAATGTTTAGCCCACCGTCGTAGAGATTCTGTTTAATATCTGGAGAACAGATTAATTGCAAACTTATGTAGTAGGTTCTCCATGTAGCCAATAATTAGGACATGTACAGTGTCGCTTCTGTGTAGCTGTTCCTTTACAAGTTAACCCCAGGGGCTGACATCTGGTTAGTATGGGCTTGACACACCCAGGGTCCTGAGCTGGATATCATCATTCTTCTCTTTCTTGGTGATTCTCTTCTACTTCTGACACTCTCTCTCTCTCTCTCTCTCTCTCTCTCTACTTCCATCACTTCCATCAAGTGATGGAAGTCGGTTCCACCAACCAACCACCCGCTGGCCAAAGGCAAATTTCCGCACATCTATCCGACATCCGTCCTTCCTCAATTTGAATTTATGCCCTCTGAGCTGATTATTCTGAGCAAGATGAAGAATCCCATTGGCATTGAGCATGCTCAAACCATTCAAAGCCTTATACACCTCTATCAGATTACCTCGCCGGTGCCTAGTCCACAGACTCTGTAATTTGCAAAACTTAAGCCTTTCTTCGTAAGAGCAACCCTTTGTTCCATTCACTAATCTTGTTGCCCTTCTCTGTACCCATTCCAGCAGCTCCACATCCTTCCTGAAATGAGGCCTCCAGACCTGTATACAGTACTCAAGATGTGGCCTAACCATTGCCTTATACAAGGGAATAATCACCTCCTTATCCCTGCTAGAAAAATTCCTGTATATCATTGACAAGACACCATGAGCTACTCTTGCAGCTCGTCTGCACTGCTCAGAGAACTTCATATCTGCCTGCACAATTACCCCCAGGTCCTTTTCATTCTCCACCACTGTCAGTGTAGTACCGCAGAGTTGATACGTTGCTCTGGGGTTACTGTTTCCCATATGTAGTACTTTACATTTGTCAATGTTAAACTTCATTTGCCACCTCTCAGCCCATCTGTTCAACCTTTCCAGATCCTGTTGCAGCAGCATAGCGTCAGTAGTGTCCTTAACAACCCTGCCAACCTTTGTATCATCTGCAAACTTGGACATTAAACTTGATATCCCATCATCAATATCATTCATAAACACTGAAAACAACAACGGACCCAACACTGAACCCTGAGGAACTCCACTAATAACATTAGTCCACGTTGAGCAGTGTCCATTGATTACCACTCTCTGTCTTCTGCCTTGTTTTGGTAAAATTTGGAACACAGTACCCCTGGATGTGGCCAACGAACAGTTGAAATTAATGATGTGACTGCAGCTTCCCTCCTGCTGTCACACAGAAAAGCCTTGCGAAAAATTAGGTCACGTGACACATCTGCCCCGACAAAAATGGTTGCAATCAGAAACAAAAAACAACAAAGAAGCAAAATGAAAGGCTCGTAACTTAGCATTAGTTGAGGTATATGATGTAAGAAAGCAAGCTTATAGAGCATCAGCCAAAAAAAAAAAAAACCTTCCCATCTCACCCATTCAGTCACTCCAAATGTTTGTCTGTTCCAACAATCAACTACCTGCTGGCTAAAGGCAAACTTCCACACATCTGTTCTACAACTGACTTTCCTCAATTTGAATCTATGCCCCCTCAGGTTCTTAATCTGAACAAGCGGAAGTGTCCCATCAGCATTGAGCCTGCTCAAACTATTCAAGGCCTTGTACATCTCAATCAGATCACCTCGCAGGTGCCTAGTCTCCCGATGCTGCAACTTACAGAATTTAAGCCTCTCCTGGTAAGAGAATCCCTTTGTTCCTCTTATCAATCTTGTTGCCCTTCTCTGTACTTGTTCTAGCAACTCTACATCCTTCCTAAAATGAGGCCCCCCAGACCTGTATGCAGTACTCAAGGTGAGGCCTGACCATTGCTTTATACAAAGGTATAATCACCTCCTTGTCTCTGCTAGCAAAATTCTTATATATCATTGACAAAACTCCATGACCTGCTCTGGCAGCCTGGCTGCACTGCTCAGAGAACTTCATATCTGACTGCACAATTACCTCCAGGTCTTTTTTCATTCTCCACCTTCTTCACACAGTTGGTACATTTCTCTTGGGTTACTGCTACCCATATGCAGTACTTTGCATTTGTCAATATTAAACTTCAGTTGCCACTTCTCAGCCCACCTGCCTAACTTTTCTAGATCCTGTTGCAGTAGCATACTTAATTTTAGAGTTAAATAGAAATCATAGCAGTAGCACGAAGAAACAAAAGCAACCAAAGAAAAACTGATGGTGCCAGCATGAGGACATCCGCACTGAACCATGGCAAACAAAAACTAACAAACTTCCAGGTAAACTCGCAAGCATATTAGCAAATAATCAATAGTGAAAATAAAACAAACTATGCATTCCCAATAATCAGCGAATCGCAGAACTCCAGACGAGAGAGAGAGCAGTAACATCACATGACCTTTCTTCATCAACTGACATTTCGCAGTAACATACTTTCCACTAATTACCGAAAACAAGTTAGTGACTGTGGAAGGGAGGGACAAACTGATAAATTAAAATGAAAGTCTATTAAAAAACCCACACTTCTTTTTCTTGAATCCTTCCCAAATTAGTGGCATAAACTAACCAAATCTTCTTTTACTCAAATGAAAATCTATTAAAAAACCCACATTGTGCTTGAATCCATAAACTAACCTAACCTTTTTTCACTATACAAAAATTAAAGCCGATTAAAAACACGATCCTTCCTGTAAGTGCTTTTTTCCTTCTAATTGCAACTATTATTTTCAGTTCATGTCCTTCACGTGACCTTCTGTTCATCACGTAGCTTTTCCCCATAACACATGGAAGGGAGGAGCAAAATCGTCCTTCACTTCGACAAGACCAATCATGCCCTTCACTTTGACTGTTTGTCAGTCACACACAGTGGCTAGCAATCACGTCCTTCACTATTTGATATATATCAAATATATAGCAAATATATTAATACTAAAGTGCAGCCAATATTTTTATGACAAGTTGGACTTTTTGTTATCACACTTGCTTTTTTATTAGGATTTAAACTGCATCATAAATGCAATAGTTTTAATACTCACAGCAACACAATCATCAGTTTAGCCCAAATTGCCTTAGTACTGCACTATGTTTAAAGAAATATAACAAAACGTTTTTTAATGTTTGCCAATTATTTAAAACATGAGAAATTTGAATTTTGCAAGTTTTTGTCATGCTAAAAGCTCTAAATTAGTCTAAATATAGCTCATATTTGTTGTCTTCTAGTTCTTAAGAATCTGCCACTTTAATAGATATATGTAGTACTAATTGAAATCTATTATTAAAAATATAAAATTTAATATTTATTTTATTTGTTCGATATATAGGAAGCAGGCCGAACGTTCCAATGTGAAAAGGAGGAATCAAAAAACATTTCACCAACCGTATTCCTTCGTTATCCCCGTGTCAGGAAAAATATGTTAAATGTCACCTTTTGTTTGTAAGTGTAACTACAGTAGAATTATTTTGTTTTATTCATTTTATAATTAAAATTTTTATTCAAGAATTTTAAGTTATCGTCAAAAGCAGGCCAGTCCTTGGGGTGCAGATGCTGCACCTGGCCCCTTGATTTAAAACAACTCAAATTCATATAAAGGCCTCTTCCCCCAGTCACAGCAAGGAAGACCAAGTGTCCACAACACTCGTTCCATGAAACTTTAAAACCCAATTGTGTAGTCTCTGTGTTAAGATAAATAGTTTATCTCAGATTAATATCACAAACATTAATGCTTTGGGAATCTGGCTAATTATGTGTTTGTGTCTAATGAAAATCTAATTCTATATGCCAGGTTCAAATGTGGCATCCATTTTTTTCCATACATTGGTGCCTTCACTGATAGCGCAGTGGTCAATAGTCACCATCCTCCCACATTGGAAGAAAAAGGCTAAATTCGAGTCTCATCAATGATGCAAGGAGGTTTTATGGCTTTTTTTTTTTTTTTTCCATAAAGTGGTTAAGTTAATCAGTCTCAGTTGAGGGTTGCATAGTTTTTCCTTCTGGAAACAATGGTTTTTGGTCTAGCAAATAGCAAAGCGACCAGAATACATGCAATTACTGACACAATATACTGACCCCCTCATAGCCTAAGTTGCTTTGGTGCTTAGCATACACTTAATCTAAGATACATATGACAAAGTGGAATAGCGTTCCGATCCATTCCGAGCCCTGGTACAACCTATTGATGTGAGCAAATATATTTTTGTAAATGAAATTTCTTGCCTTAAAGGTTGAAAAGGTGTAAATTTACTTAAATCTCCTGTTAAAGTTATTCCGTGGGAAATACAGAGTTAACTAAAAACACTTAGCTTTATGTTAAAATACAAATTATTATTGTTTACTGGTTATTTTTGCATAATTATAAAAAATTCAAACCAACTAGTGTTGCATTACTTTGACCATGCTTAAGGTTCTTGTGGATAGGACAATTGGTATAAACAATGTTCTCCCCGCACGGGGTGGAAAAGACCTGAGTTGGAATCCCGTCAAAGATGCCAGGAATTTATGGGCCTTTTTCGCCACATGGTTGAGTTAGCCGATCTCAGGCAAGGATAGTATGATTTTTTTTCTCCAGGTTTTAGTACAGCAAATCGAGCACAGACCACACACAATTTAGAAGCATTATATATGGCACAATATGGCCTAAGTTACTGATGCAATTAAAACCCTATAAAAACAAATAATGCTTCAAATTCAATTTTGGAAAAAATCTTTTTCTTGTTTAGGTGTTGAAGAGGAGGACTCTCTTTCTCACAGACTTGATGTGGTAGCTACTTCTATGGACAAACGTTGAAACGTTGTCTTCATTCAGTGTCGAATCAGGCTGCCTTTGTCTCGAATAACGGCAAGTGTGCGGCGCGTCATGGATTCTATAAGGTGTTTTAGTGTGTTTTGATCTAACTGTAACCATTCATCCAGCAAAATATCATGTAGCTGCGACAAAGTTGAAGGAAGAGGATTTTGTTGCCGAATAGCTCTTTCCAATATATTCTACACATTCTCAATAGGATTGAGATCAGGTGAATTGTGGGGCCAGTGAAGCTGATAGAAATCCGTATCGTGTTCTCCTGACCATTCTTGCACGATTCTGGCATGATGTGATGTTACATTGTCATCCATAAAGTGGCCATCAACTTCAGGATAAAAGTAACATTGAAGGGTGCAGTAGATCTGATACAAAATTCAGGTACTCTCTGGATGACATTCGACCTACTGGTATCAACTGATGCTAGTCTGTGCCAAAAAAATATTCCAAATACTATGATACAACTTCCAGATGCTTGGGTTGTCTAACAAAGCAAGCAGGGTCAATCACTTCATGAGGTTCTCGCCATACTCTGCTTACCATCAGTGCAAAACAAAGTGTATCATGATTCAGCTGACCACATGACTTCCTTCCACTTGTCCAATCACAATGCTCTCCGCACCACTGCAAGCAGATTTTTCTGTTTTTCTCTGAAACAAGTCACTTCCGAATAGGCAGACAACTACCAATATACAATTTCTTCAATTCCATGTGCATGGTACAGGTTGAAATAGGGCAGTTCTGGACTTGGTTGAATACAGATGTTATTTGCTGCACATTGGCACCCCATTTTTCCATACAAGTCCTCCTTAGAGTATTGTTTTTCTGCCAAAATTAGGCTTTTAAAATGTGGAAGAACCACTTGCTTTCATCATTAAAAGCTTTGAAATGGACGTTTTTGAGAAATCAGTTATATCTTTCATTTCTTGAATCATGGATCCTGCTAAACATGCACCCATGATAAGACCTTTTTAAAAGTCTGACAAATCATGTATTTTCTCCATTCTGGCTTCAAATTATTGAAGTCAAACAGCTGGTACAGTCTTTATACTCAACGAGGCAATATTTGATCACCCCACTTCGCAGTTTTTTTTTGCATCTGTTTGCATTTATTCTGTCTGTGACTGTCTTAATACAAAGGTTCATATTTTTTTGGCAAGTGTGTTTACTGTCAGAATGTGATTGCAAAGATTTATATGACAAGCAAGTCTGTGGCCAC
This sequence comes from Mastigoproctus giganteus, assembly GCF_048544385.1. Classification (NCBI taxonomy): domain Eukaryota; kingdom Metazoa; phylum Arthropoda; class Arachnida; order Uropygi; family Thelyphonidae; genus Mastigoproctus; species Mastigoproctus giganteus. The sequence goes on from NC_143588.1 coordinate 81,106,392, forward strand.
ATTAGTCTCTAGAAATTATGCAGAAGAGGGCTGTCTTTTGAATTAGGCACTTCAGACACTGTTCCTAGGACCTATGACAAAAAAAAAAAAGACCTGAAAAAATATAATTCAATAATTTTATCTATGAACTAATTTTTAAAGACAGATTTCTAAGGTAAATTCTTTCTTTGGTTTTTTCTGTTAACAAAATCATTAACAATGTCATCAAAGTTTATATTATGAGTAAATTGTTACTTGAATAAGTGTTTTGTAAATAACTTCAGTACCAAATTTATAGAAATGCCTTTGAATTTATTTAAAAACAAAAAAATAAATAGAATTAACACAAGGGAATTTTAATGTATTTGATATAATGTAGGGAGCCCTCAGAACAAAGAGCACCTAAGGTCTACGAACAACAAAAGACAGCCCTTATGAAAGAAAGAGGATTTAAGGGGTGGTTGTAACACCAGCCATGAAACTCTCCAGAAAGTGTGCTTTCTCTAATTCAGAATTATTTTAAAAAGTTAACCCCTCTATTCTTGAAACAAGGTCTGTCTAAACATTGTGTGAATTAACGTGAATTGTTTAAGATTTTATGGGCAATTCGTAGCAGTAGTTATTAGTTTTACCGCATCTATCTGTCCATATGCAAATAACGGCTGCTGTTCCCTTGAATGCATTTTGATTAAATTGAATATGGGAAATACAAAAGTTAGACTTAATGCAAAATCTACTCTATATTGCACTTTATGAAAAGGGTCTATTTATGATTCTCCACTTTTACTCCACTTTTTCATTCTAATTGCTTTCACAAAATATTTTTGTAAATTCTGTATAAAGAATAGCTTATCTTTTGGAAAAGCTTGAATTTGGATATGGATCCCTCAGAGTCAAATCAAAACAAAATGCTTTGCTACAGCCATAACTTAAATATTGATTCGATAAATGTATTAATCAAATCAAGTAAATCTTTTTCCTTTTAAAAATTGACCACATGAATGATTTTTCCAGAGCCTAGAGTGGACTGAATAAGAGCAGTCCCTATATTATTAAAGCTATTTGTGCTTCTCTCCCCTGCGACTTTCATCAATTTCCAGATGCATGGTATGGATCAATTGAAATTCATTTACTCTTTCTGAAATAATCGGCAACAATTAAAAAAAAATAAAACGTTTGAAATCATAATGTAGCAATTGGGAGTAATCCTTTTTGTTCCCAGATGTTTAAATTATTCATAATTATACATAATTATCATTTTTTAAAGATATAATGAAACTTAAAACAAACAGAATCATGAATGCATTTATGTGTGTCATTTTGTAGATTTCAATTTGAAAAAGTTAAGAAAAGCAGGTTTGCATGATTATAAATTTTTTTATTTTTTTAGTCATTGATACCAATATTTACATGATTAACATTTTTGTACCATCCAATATATTTGGAGTTTTTGGATCTTTTGCATTGCAACTTGTGTGACTGGAAGGAGTGAAGAAGGGGAAATGTACTAAATGATCATGAATTTGAATCCATTACGACAGCAAGCAAGCCACAGATGAAGCAATTTTTTAAAAATTATGAAATACTACCAGGCCTTCTATAATAGGTTCTTATAATATGGATTCACACGAGCACTGTTTCATTTTTAAGGCCAAAAATTAGGCAACACAAATTACTGTTGTATTTATGCAATTTAATCAGACTAGATGTGAGTTTCATTATTGTTGAGTGAGGAAGAGATGTGTTGGAGGGCTTCAGTGCTTTGCTTATAAGTTTATGCCATTCAGCACCGTTGTTCTTGGGAATTTGTGGCCCATCAGCTATTGAAATCATAGTACACCAGTTCCATTGGCAATCCAATTCAAATGGAGTTGTCTTATATCTGTACAGGTGCATCCACAAGTGTATTTGCATGTTGCAGGGGCTAAAAAGATCAGAGTAATTTCCAAATGCACTTCAGAACTCTCAAGAAAAACACTGCTCCCTTTGCTCAAATTAGCTAACTGCAGACTGGATGGAAGGGGCCTTTTAAGAATTCTCTCAGTCCATGGGATTTGAACCAAAACTTCTTGGGACAAGTAAATAACTCATCTCAAGAGGTTTTTGTTCAAGATAAATTACATGCTTTACCTTTTGATTCATCCTCTTTGTGAATTGGGGAGACATTTGCACATCTCCAATCCATAGGGACATCCAGAATTCAAGGATGCTCTCATAATTATGGCTAAAGGTGTGCTTACCTATTTTCCTGCCTCTCTTAATATAATTCAATAGATCCATCAGCCCCAGGAATGTTATATACTTCTAGCTTCAACAAATTCTCTTCCCCTCTAAATTATCACAAAATAATTTAGTTCCCTCTTAGAATATGATATACTTCTTGGCATCCCCATCCCTAAATAATTCGTTTTGTGTGAATATATATGTAAAATATCTATTCAGATTGTTAGCAACCTGAACAGGATCATCAACAGTTCAGCCATTCATATGTAGTAGACCAATGTGATTCATTCCTTTACTTCTAGCATGAATATGAGTAAAGAAGTCTTGACTACTTTTTTTCCTGCATTTTTGCCAGAGACTTCTTGTAACCGTAGCTTGCCTAAACCCTCTTTATGACTTGATTGCATTGTTTTATACTTATTGTAGGTTTCTGTATTCCCTGATAATTTATACACATCTGTTCTGTTTCCTTATGTGCCACTAGTCTCATCACTTCTTCTTACATCCATTTAGATCTAAGGCTTGAACAGTATATCTAACTTGGTTTGAAAAGAATAGTAGCTTCTATGATTACCTTCCCTGAATGCTTTCCATTTAGAATTTGCAGTTGGTAACATCATCAGTTGATTCCACTGAAGGGGATTTAAAAACTGTCTGAGACCGTTGTACTCATGTTTACAAAAGCAAAATCCCTCTCCTTTACCTTTGACAGTAGTTTATCTTTAAGTAGATCTCACATCAACTGACTGACTGCTGCCACTTGGTGGTTCTTTTATCTGAAGATTACTGATGTGTGAAGAGTCATTACTGATAATCAGAGCAAGAGTATTGCTTTCCCTAATTGTCTCTCTCTAACATGTTGGTGTAGAACACAGCCATGCAATAAATCCAGAAAAATCTTGTTAGTGTGAGATCTCAAAACACAAGTTCCAGTCAATATCTGGAAAGTTCAAATCTCTTATAAGATATTCTGGTTTACTAGTGCACTCTATTTTTCTGTATAGTTTTTCATTATATTCATCACATTCATTAGGCCTAGAACACATTCCTACTCTTATTTTGGTTTTCCCAGTGTTTATGTCGCACAAAACTGACTCAATGTTGCACTGGCCACCAAAGGAACTGAGTATACTGCCTTAGATTCTGTGTGCTTCTTAATCAAGAGCTCAACCCACCTTCCACTCCTTTCTGAACACATTGTACTCACCATACTCAAATTGTCTGAGTGGCAGCATGTCTTCAATATCACTGTATCTGCATTCGATGATGTAGTACTTCAAATTTGAATACTTTCCTAGAGTTAGTGTATAAACTTTTCTAGCATTCGCGTATAAGCAACTATAAGTAAACCTTTTATTAACCCCGACAATGCTCATGTATTTATTTCTATCTACATATTCTGGGGAAATACAGACTGTTCTGTTCCGGGGAAAATAATGGAGTCACTGGTTAAAGATGCATTGCAGGATCATCTAGATAAGACTGCAATAATAATTCCGACACAGCACGGGTTTTGCTAAGGGAAAGTCTTGTCTGACAAATTTGATTGGATACTATGATGTGGTTACAAAGGAACTGGATGCAAAAAATATTGATATCATATACTTGGATTTCAGGAAAGCTTTTGACACTCTTGCGCATGGAAGACTACTGTACAAATTGGAGCAGTATGGTACTAAGGGCAAGTTGTTACAATGGAAAAAAGGATGGTTGAGTGGGAGAAGACAGAGTGGTAATCAATGGATGTTGCTCTTCCTCGACTAATGTTATTAGTGGAGTCCCCCAGGGTTTGGTGTTGGGCCCACTGTTGTTTTGTATATTTATCAGTGATATTGATGAAAGCTTAATGTCGAAGTTTGCAGATCACAAAGATTGGCAGGGTTGTTAATAACAGTAATGGCAGTGGCTACTGCAGTAGGATCTAGAAAAGTTGGGCAGATGAGCTGAGTAGTGTCAACGGAAGTTTAACATTGAAAAATGCAAAGTATTGCATATTAGTAGAAGTAACCCCAGAGAAACGTACCAACTGTGTGGTACTACACTTAGGGTGGTAGAAAATGAAAAAGACATGGGAGTAATTGTGCAGTCAGATATGAAGTTTTCTGAGCAATGCAGACAGGCTGCCAGAGCAGGTCATGGGGTATTGTCAATGACATACAGGAATTTTGCTAGTAGGGAAAAGGATTATCCCTTTGTATTAAGCAATGGTCAGGCCTGCCTTGAGTATTGCGTACAAGTCTGGAGGCCTCATTTTAGGAATGGATGTAGAGTTGCTTATATTAAGTTCTGCAAATTGCAGCATCTGGAGACTAGGCACCTGCGAGGTGATCTGATTGAGGTGTATAATGCCTTGAATGGGTTGAGCAGTCTCAAAAAAATTCTGATGGGATTCTTTCCTCTTGCTCAGATTACAAACCTGAGGGGGCATAAATTCAAATTGAGGAAAGACAGTTATAGAATAGATGTGCATAAATTTGCCTTTAGCCGGCGGGTTGTTAATTTCTGGAACAAACTTCCATCTGTCGTTGTGGAAGTTGACAGCTTAAATAAATTCAAGGAGGAACTGGACAAATGTTTTTTAGAGGAATGGATGTGTGAAATGTTTTTTTTTTTTTCTTTTGGTTATGCTATATAAGCTTGCTTTCTTGCATCATATGCCTATGCTAATGCTATTCCCCACTTCCAAGCTAGCAGTTTTCTGACTTACATGACACTTCCTTGATAGCATTGGCAAATGTCCTTGCACCCCTTCTATTTAAGTGTACTCCATCTCTGTAAGACACAATCTCTCCTGTTAACAAAGACAAACTATGCTGAGGAAAATCCTACCGCATGAGTCTTGCAGTCTCTCTAGCATTGAATTGTTTGACCAGACTTTCATCATGTACTCCCTCCTATCATATTTGGCAGAATTGCGAAAATTTTCAAATTTAATCATAACTCATGACTTTTTCTCAACATTTCCCCATACTTAGTAGTCGCAGGTGATGCAAGGACACAAGCTTAGGTAGTATGAGCTACTCAGATCTGCCATCCTTAATATCATGAGTATCAACATGTACAATATTATTTTTGTACCCTTAAAAGATAATAGCTACCCTACAATGTCATCAGCTTTTGCACCTGGCAGACAACCCAATCCTGTTCTACCTATCTATCCTCTTTATAAAATATATTTCCTGTTTCCCTGACAATAACGACTTTCTGTGGGACAAGTGCTTTCTTCCATGGGAGATGGTGTTATTCTAGAACTACAGTCAAATGAATATTACCTGGCAAATGGATTGACTATCCTAACTCACCCTCATAGCAGCTGAGGTCACAAAATTTAATCTTCCCCTTTCCCAGACTTCTCTTTATTAGTCCTCATGACAGATGTTTATGTGCCTCAAAATCTAAAAAGCATTGAAGAGCTAAAGATACAAATTATATAAACCATACAGCAAGGACTGATCATGCTAGACAGGATTTAGACAGAACTTTACAGTTGGGACATATGTGTTATGAAAGGAGCACATGTATATAGAGGTGCCTCCATAGCCAGTTGGGCAGGAGCAGCAGTGCATAGCACACGCTTCTTGATTAGACCGGAGTTCGAGCCCGTGACTACCAAATACGGAGGATGCGGAAAGGTCAGGGAATGACCACCACATATCCAGGGAGCAATATGGCCTTAGTTGCTAATGCTCCTAAAAAAAAAAAAAAAACCCAATAACCATGTATATAGAGCAGTTATAAACTTGAGGATTTATTATACTGTCTTTTGGCACAAGCTTCATATTTCTTATTTTAATAAAACAAGAATCGTGAAATTTTTCAGTTTTTAAGTAATCACATAATTACCTTGCATTTTTGCAGTTTAATTAGTGTTACAAGAAATTAATGTGATAATAGATTTACCAGAAACTTTTACAAAGGATCTCCAAAATCACTCACTATATCTTGGAATATCTGATTTTAATACAAACCTCTGAAGGTATTTAGACATTACATTTGTTCAAATCAGATGCCATTTCTAAATTAGATGATATCATGTGCACCTAATCAGATTCATTTGGGAAATAACAAACAAAAACAAATCTTGCCTTTCAAGGCCAGATAATGATATTAATAGTAGGTGATCAGAGGACTTAACAAGTACAAGGCAATGTTGGGAAAAAAGTCAAGAGTTAGGATTGAATTTGAAATTGTCTTCAATTCTGCCCAGACATGATAGGAGAGAGCCTTGTCGATCAATTCAGCCCTGGAGAGAATGTGCAAGGCTCATGGGGTAACATTTTTCTCAGTGTGGTCCATGCTTGTTAACAGGAGAGACTGTTTTTACAGGGATGGGATACACTTAAATAGAAGGGGTGCAAAAATATTTGCTGATGCTATTGAGGCAGTGATAGGTGGGTCAGAAAACTGTTAGCTTGGGAGGGGGGGGGAATACACAGACTAATAGATTAACCAGAGCTGCAGGGAGAGGTGAAGGTGATCCTTGCACTGCTTCTATTGGAAAATACACAGCCTGAAAAGTAAGGTTTCAGGGATTTTAGGCCTTGCTGTGGGTCATCATGGAACAAGTGAATACATGGGCTGTGTAAGGATAACTAAGAGTAAGTACATGTGCATGTATACTTGCATGTTGACTAATGTTTGGAGTATTGTAAATAAACTAGATGAATTTGAAGTACTGATTAAGTCATCAAATTAAGGCATTGTAGAGATAACAGAGACATGGTATCACTCAGACATAAGTGATGCTGAATTTGCAAGAGGGGTGGAGGGGTTTATGCTCTTAATTAAGAAGTATATTAAATCTAAGGCAGTGCTTGTTTGTTTGTTATTTGGTTTTTAGGAGCATTAGCAACTAAGGCCATATTGCTCCGGGAATATGCGGTGATCATTCCCTGATCTTTCCGCATCCCCGTATTTGGTGGTGACGGGATCGAACCCCGGTCTAATCAAGAAGCGTGCGTTACACACTGCTGCTTCTTCCCACCTGGCTACGGAGGCGCCCTAAGGCAGTGCATCCAGTTGACATGGGTGACCAGTGTAATGTTGAGTCAGTTTGGTGTGACATAAGCACTGGGAAAACAAAATTGAGAGTAGGAGTGTGTTATAGGCCTAATGACTGTGATGAGTATACCAAACAGCTATACAGAGAAATAGTGGGCCAGTAAATCAGAATGTCTTATAATGAGGTATTTTAATTTTCCAGATGCTGACTGGAATTTGAGGCTTGGTCACTCCACACACTAGCAAGACTTTTGTAGATTTTTTGGATGACTATTTTCTACAGCAGCATGTTAGAGAGGCAACAAGAGGAAGCAATACTCTTGATTTGGTTATCAGCAGTGATTATACATGCATTAATAATCTGCAGGTAAAAGATGCACTGGGTGGCAGTGATCATAGTGTACTAATGTGGAATTTAATTAAAGACATAACTATTGTCAAGGGAAAAGCTTTTGCTTTTATTAGGGTGACTACAGTGGTCCCGGGCAGTTTTTAAATTCTATACAGTGTGAAAAACTGATGATGTTACCAACAGCAAATTCTAATGGGAAACATTCAGGGAAGTAATAATAGAAACTACTAGGCTCTTCACACCAATGAAGAAATATTGTTCAAGGTTTAGACCTAAATGGATATCAGATGTAGCTGAGACATGTGGCAGAGAAGAAAAGCACATGGGATGATTCAGAAGCCTATGGTACATATAAATTAGTCTGTAATCAAATCACAAAGTAGGCAAGCTAAGGCAGATTATGAGGAGTCTCTGGCAAAGAAAAGCAGCAAAGACTTCTATGCTTATATTTAACAGTAGAATGAAGGGATTGAATCACATTTGGTCACTTAATATCAGTAGGTTAACTGTTGATCCTGCTTGTGTTTCTGACAATTGAATAGATATTTTGCATCTACATTCACACATGAGGAATTCTTTAGAGAAAAGGATGCCAGAAGTTTATCAGACTACACTGGGGAGCTAAATTACTTTGTGATAACTGAAAGGAAAGTGGAAGAGGAATTGTTGAAGCTGAACATAAAAAAGGCACCTGAGATGGATGGGATCAATCAAATCATTAAGAGAGGCAGCAAAGGAGGTAAGTAAGCCTTTAGCCATAATTATGAGAGCATCCTTGGATTCAGTGGAGGTCCCAATGGACTGGAAATGTGCAAATTTATCCCTACTTCATAAAGGGGGATCAAAAGGTGACATGAGTAATTACAGAACTGTAAGTTTAACCTCTCTTCCAGGGAAAGTAATGGAGTCACTCATTAAAGAAGTAGGAAAATTGGGTCCACGGGCTGAGAAATGGCAATTGAAGTTTAATATTGACAAATCCAAGGTACTGCATATGAATAGCAGTAATTCCAGACAGTGGCGGATTTAGCACTTGAGAGGCCCTAGGCGCAATTCAGTTTTGAGGCCCCTCTAAATATTTTCAGTACCACTACAGTGTGCATTCTACATGCACGTTTTTACTATAGCACGCGCTCTAGATTTGGTGTTGCGGTTTTAATCATTTTGGTTGCGCAATTCTTTCATACATATTTTATTAATTAGGAATTAAAAAATTAATTCCCAATTATCACTTACTATAAATGTCACGGCTCGTCAAACAATTCAGTTTTGATAAATACATAAACAATACATAAGATATTACAGATACTTGATAACAAAACAAAAATACTCCTACACTAAAACACCAACCACACCAAACTCTAGTAATTTGTAACAGATTTGTGAGTGAAATGTTAGTTCCGAAAGCTATTAAAAAAGACGATGCTCCGTTACATGTGAGCCAACGCAGTAGTGATTTCAGAGGCTTTAAAAGACTACTGCGCTTGCTTATTGGTTCCCAATTAGTTGGGATAGTTTCGAACTGCCTCCGCGAACAAATCTAATATCGTTTCTTGAGCAATATCATCACAGAGTTCTTCACTCATGGAATTACCTCCACTAGGAAAAAACTGAAAGTGTTTAATTTAAGCATTAATGATAATATGTATTCTACTTCAGATTCACTTAGTTAGCATAGATATTTCATATATGAAACTAAAATTACTGTAACACAGAGCGAAAACGGATACAAAAATAGATTTTGACAAGTTTAATAATGGGAAATATACATATATTAGATTAGATACTGATACTAGAGAGCTATTACGTGCTCGATAATTCCTATATTCTATTATATTATGAATCAACAGGGCTTACCTTTATTTTTTGATATAGGAAGCTTTTCCAACTCTCCTTGTCCAACTCGCTAATAATTCATGGGGAAGGCGATGTCAATTTTGCAAAACATTGTCATAAAGTTAGATTTTGGAGGTCTAAACGGGCTAATAATTAAGGATCGATTTTACATTTTGGTCCTATGGCTGGAATTTTGAGTTAAATTTAGGGGTCTAATAATTGGGTAAGGGGCGGGGATGGGGGTTGGGGTTATTCTCTACATTCCTTAAGTTGGACTAGAACTTTTCGGGGTATCATGTTCACAGGAAGAGAGTTACTCACAATTAATCCGAAACTTTTTTATACGCATGCGTGAAGAACAAATACTACAACATAAGGAAAGAAAAAAAGTTTCGGATTAATTGTGAGTAACTCTCTTCCTGTGAACATGATGCCCCGAAAAGTTCTAGTCCAACTTAAGGAATGTAGAGAATAACCCCAACCCCCACCCCCGCCCCTTACCCAATTATTAGACCCCTAAATTTAACTCAAAATTCCAGCCACAGGACCAAAATGTAAAATCGATCCTTAATTATTAGCCCATTTAGACCTCCAAAATCTAACTTTATGACAATGTTTTGCAAAATTGACATCGCCTTCCCCATGAATTATTAGCGAGTTGGACAAGGAGAGTTGGAAAAGAAGCTTCCTATATCAAAAAATAAAGGTAAGCCCTGTTGATTCATAATAGATTAGATACATACAAACAAAAAGCTTTCAGTTGTTTTGTCAACCTTCCTCAGTTAAAATGACAGTTAAGAATGGAGCATGAGGGCAGTACTGCCAATCTTGTACGTGAAGTGCATGATTACTGTTGAGTCAGTTTGGTGTGACATAAGCATTGGGAGATCAAAATTGAGAGTAGGAGTGTGCTATAGGCCTAATGACTCTGATGAGTATAATAAGGAACTGTACAGGGAAATAGAGTGGGCCAGTAAATCAGAGAGTCTTATAATGGGAGATTTTAATTTCCCAGATATTGACTGGAATTTGGGGGCTGGTCACTCACACACTAACAGGGCTTTTGTGGATTTATTGGATGATTGTTTTCTACATCAGCATGTTCGGGAGGCAACTAGAGGGAGTAATACTCTTGATTTGATTATCAGCAGTGATTCTTCATGCATTAAGAATCTGCAGATAAATGAACCACTAGGTGGCAGTGATCACAGTGTGCTGAAGTGGGATTTACTCAAAGAGATAACTACCATTAGGGGTAAAGGGAAGGGTTATTGCTTCCGTAAAGGCGACTACGATGGACTGAGACACTATTTAAATTCTATACAGTGGGACCAACTGATGATGTTACCAACAGCAAATTCAAAATGGGAAGCATTCAAAGAACTTATCTTGGAAGCTACTAGGCTTTACATACCAACTAAGAAATATTGTTCAAGGTTTAGGCCATAATGGATGTCAGATGAATTAATGAGGCATATGGCAGAGAAGAAAAATGCATGGAATACTTACAAATTAATGGGTGACATGGAAGCCTATGATAGATACAAGTTGATATGCAACCAAGTTACAAAGGAGGATAGGCAGGCGAAGGCAGATTACGAGAAATCCTTGGCAAGGGATGCAAAGAAAAACAGCAAAGAGTTCTTTACTTATGTAAACTCTAGAAGGAAGGGGATGAATCAGATTGGTCCACTTGATATTGATGGGTCAACTGTTGATGATCCTGCTCAGGTAGCTAACAAACTAAATGAATATTTTGCATCGACATTCACACATGAGGAGTTATTCAGCAAAGGGAATGCCAGAGGTGTATTCAACTCTAGCATTAAGCTACAGAATCTTGAAATAACTGGGAGTAAAGTGGAGGAGAAACTGTTGAAGATAAACACAAGAAAGGCACCCGGGGTGGATGGGATCTATCCAGTTATATTAAAGGAGGCAGCAAAGGAAGTAAGCAAACCCTTAGCCATAATTATGAGAGCTTCCTTGGACTCAGGGGAGGTACCCATAGACTGGAAATGTGCAAATGTGACCCCAATTCACAAAGGAGGATCAAAGGCTGACACAAGTAATTATAGACCTGTGAGCTTAACTTCTGTTCCAGGAAAATTAATGGAGGCACTGGTTAAAGAAGCACTGCAGGATCATTTAGACAAGACTTCAGTTATAGCTCAGACACAGCATGGTTTTGTTAAGGGGAAGTCTTGCCTGACCAACTTGATTGGATACTATGATGCAGTCACAAAAGAACTGGATGCAGGGAATAACTTTGATATTATATACTTGGATCTTAGAAAGGCTTTTGATACTGTTGCACATGGAAGACTGCTACACAAATTGGAGCAGTGTGACATTGGAGGCAAATTGCTGCTATGGATAAAGGGGTGGTTGAGGGGGAGAAGACAGAGAGTGGTAATCAATGGACACTGCTCATCGTGGACTAATGTTATTAGTGGAGTCCCTCAGGGCTCAGTGTTGGGTCCATTGTTGTTTTCTGTATTTATAAATGATATTGATGATGGTATATCAAGCTTAATGTCCAAGTTTGCAGATTATACAAAGGTTGGCAGGGTTGTCAAGGACACTACTGACACTATGCTGCTGCAACAGGATCTGGAAAGGTTGAGCAGATGGGCTGAGAGATGGCAAATGAAGTTTAACATTGACAAATGTAAAGTACTACACATGGGAAACAGCAACCCCAGAGCAACGTATCAACTCTGTGGTACTACACTGACAGTGGTAGAGAATGAAAGGGACTTGGGGGTGATTGTGCAGGCAGATATGAAGTTCTCTGAGCAGTGCAGACGGGCTGCAAGAGTAGCTCATGGAGTATTGTCAATGATATACAGGAATTTTTCCAGCAGGGATAAGGAAGTGATTATTCCATTGTATAAGGCAATGGTCAGGCCACACCTAGAGTACTGTATACAGGTCTGGAGGCCTCATTTCAAGAAGGATGTAGAGCTGCTGGAACGAGTACAGAGAAGGGCAACAAGATTAGTGAATGGAACAAAGGGGTGCTCTTACGAAGAAAGGCTTAAGTTTTGCAAATTACAGTGTATGGAGACTAGGCACCAGCGAGGTGATCTGATAGAGGTGTATAAAGCCTTGAATGGTTTAAGCATGCTCAATGCTGATGAGATTCTTTCTCTCGCTCAGAAAAATCACCTGAGAGGGCATAAATTCAAATTGAGGAAAGACAGATGTAGGATAAACGTGCGGAAATTTGCCTTTAGCCAGCGGGTGGTTGGTTGGTGGAACAGACTGCCATCCTTTGTGGTGGAGGTTGATAGCCTAAATAAGTTTAAGGCTCAGCTGGACAGGTATTTTGAACGAACAGAGGGGTGAAGTGGAAGTGGGTTTTTTTTTTTTTTTTTTTTTGGCTGATGCTGCATAAGCTTGCTTTCTTGCATCAAATGCCTCTACTAATGCTAATGCTAATTAACTGTTGGATGTTGAAGCCTGTGGTTGTAATGCATGCAGACATTGCCAGCATTTGACAATAGTCAGGATTGCTGTTTCGATGATAGGGTGGACTTGACATCCACTGTTCCTGTTGACTGAGGTATTGGAGCATTTGATGTTCAACGATTCCAACCAGGCGCGTCGGCGATAGTGGCGCGACATCCACAATTACAACATTGCGATGTGGGTCAGTGTCGTGGTGGGTTGCCCAAACGTGTTCGGCAATAGCTGAGTGCTCCACATCCGCTAAGCGGATTGTTCTTTTGTGTTCGGAAAGGTGTTTTTCGAGCCGTCTCCCAGTTTCCCCGATGTAGCAGCTAGTGCAGTCACGGCAAGAGATGTGGTAGACCAATCCGGTTTGTAGTAAGGTGGGGACAGGTGTTTTTACCTTAGAGATGAGGGATCATAATTTTCTGCCTTGGAGTTGTACGCATTTTATCCCATGTGATTTTAAGACTCTACAAACCTGTTGTGATAGGTTTGGGTAGTATGGGATAAAGGCGCTCGCGGCTGAGTCATTACCTTGGATGTTTCTGTTGGTCGCTACGTGGCCATGTGTCTGTAGGTCACACCTGTCAAGGGTATTGATGGGATAGCCACACCTCGTGAGATCTCCCTTGACTTTAACAATTTCGGTGCGCCTCTCATTTACAGAGCTAGAGTGTGTCCAGGCACAAGTTAGCAAGGTTCGTGCAGTGGCAAGAAGATGGCTACGCGCGTGTGCTGACCAGAAGTTGGTAAATTGGCCAGCACACATTGGTTTACGATGGACAGTTGTCTTCAAGCACGTGCCCTCGTGCCGGACAAGGGTGTCTAAGTATGGTATGGTATGGTATGGTATGGTGTTGTGTTGTCCGACTCTAGCTCGATGGTGAATTTTATGAAAGGCGACAGAGAATTGAAATGGTCTAAGATTCGGTCACCTGAATTTCTGGGGATAACCACGAACACATTGTCCACGTAGCGACACCAAAAGGTAATGGGATCTGGTACATTTGTAAATGCATGACTCTCTAATTCCTCCATCGCAATGTTTGCCGTGACCGAACTAACTGGGGAACCCATGGCTGTGCCGTGTACTTGTTGGTAAATGGAGTCATGGAACATGATTGCACCGCCTATTAAGTACAGTCTGAGGGCGGTGGAGATATCGTCTGGTGTTAGTTTGGTTCTGCTGCAAAGGGTTCGATTGTTATCTAAGAGTTGCTTTGCACATGTGATGGCAAGTTCTACTGGGATGGAGGTGAAAAGTGAAACTACATCAAATGATGCCATGATTTGATCTTGTGAGATGGATATAGTTCTGATCTGTTCTATGAATTCACTACTGTTAGAGACGATGTTGGTGGTCTTGCCTACTAGGGGAGAAAGGAGCCCCGAGACAAACTTAGCTAATTCATAGCTTGGTGAGCCACAACAGGAGACAATGGGTTTTAACGGTGTACCTTCTTTGTGAACTTTCTGTAGAACTGTGGAATCTGGCAGCCGGAGGCACAGAGGTGATTACGTTATCTAAGAGTTGCTTTGTTTGTATGTATCTAATCTAATATATATATATTTCCCATTATTAAACTTGTCAAAATCTATTTTTGTATCCGTTTTTGCTCTGTGTTACAGTAATTTTAGTTTCATAATGAATCCAGAGCGCGCAGGCCTCTTTAATCATATTTCATATAATATGTTGGGATATTCGCATAAGAGTTTACTAACGTCTCTTCTTAAATTATAGTTTTATTCAGTAACGGTAATAAAGATGAGTGTAAAAATTTAAAATGAAACAATTTTATTTTTTTTTGAGGTCCCCTCGATTTAAGAGGCCCCAGACGCGCACGCCTCGTGCGCCTGTGCGGAAATCTGCCACTGATTCCAGAGTAACTTAGAAACTGTGGTACTATACTCAGGATAGTGAAAAATGAAGAAGACCTGGGGTAATTGTGCAGTCAGATATGAAATTCTCTGAGAAGTGCAGATATGCTGCCAGAACAGCTCATGGGGCTTTGTCAATGATATACAGAAACTTTGCTAGCAGGGATAAGGAGGTGATTATCCATTTGTACAAGGCCATGGTTAAGAAGGATGTAGATCTGCAGAGAAGGGCAACCAGATTTGTGAAGGGAACAAAAGGGTGGTCTTACCTAGAAAGGCTTCAGGTTTGCAAATTTCAGCTTCTGGAGACTAGGCACTTGTGGGGTGATCTGATTGGGATGTTTAAGGCCTTGAATGGATTGAGTAAGCTGAATGTGAATGGCATTCTTCCTCTTGCTGAGTACACATTTGAGGGGGCATAAATTTAAATTGAAGATGGATGGTTGCAGGATAGATGTGCAAAAGTTTGCCTTCAGCCAGCATGTGGTTGATTGTTGGAACAGGCTTCCATCTGTTGTTGTAGAAGTGGATGGCTTGAATAAATTCAAGGAAGAACTAGACAAATTCTTGGAGGGTATGGATGGGAAATGTGTGTAGTGTGTTTTTTTTTTTTTTTTTGGCTTGTTCTATATAGAATTTTGTGCATCATTTGTCCCTGCTAGTACTACTACATCTAATCAGTGATGTCTTGTCATCAATTAACATTGGGCTCAGTAATAAATCAATTGTCATCACTCCCAACTGTCTTAGTGGGCTTGGCCAATGCACAAAATCTAACAACATGCTCAAGAGAGCCCAGCCTAGCTCATAGCAAGCAACAGATCCAATAATAAGAACACATCTAGCAGTTTTTACTTCAAAATTGTTGGAGTATATAGTAGGTTTTGAACTGCAGAGAATCTCTGGATCAGGAGAAGGACACCATTTTAACGTTTATCATCATGACTACTCAGTGGAAGCAGCCAAGGTGACATATTTACAAAACTTTTTTGAGCTCATTACTTTTTAAAATATATATTTATAATTTTCTTGCATTATGTCTCATGCTTGTCAGTAGAAAAAAACTGACTGTATGATGAATAATCTATAGATATTTGTATTGTGACCTTTTAGGTTGAGTAATGTCATTACTTACTATGGCCTACAGCTGAACATTCCTAACCTTGATGGTAATGGGTTCCTAAATTTCTTCCTGCTTGCACTCATGGAGATCCCTGGTTATATTGCCAGCTGGATATTAATGGAACGTATAGGAAGACGATGGTGTTCCACTTTCTCATTTCTTCTAACTGGAATTTTCTGTCTACTGCCAGTTATTTATACTTCAGGTAAGAAAATAAAAGCATGTTAAGGCTAACCTAATTATACCCACTTATTATAAATCTTATCTCTTTATGACTTTAAAGATCATCAGCTTTTAAATACATATTCCACAATGTATTTCCAAGGTTTTATGGGCATGATTCAATTACTTCAAATTTGAAATTCTGCATTAAGCCATCTGATTTGGAAGTAGCAGCTTCTAATGTTGTATATATTTTTTAATTGGAGACATGTCTTTAATTAACCAAAACCGGCATGGTGTGGTGACCAGTGATAATTTCAGCAATGTCATGCTTTTTTGTTTACTTGGCCCACACAACTGAAACTTCCAGTAGCATTCAATAAAAGTGTTTCCTTCAAATAAAAATCCAAAAACTTCTATTAGTTATTGTGCAAACAAGAAAAAATGCAGGATCGAGTTAAGCCCAGTTATATTCATGTGTTGAATGGCATCTTTCACATCCAATTGTTGAAATGTGTTAGCATTAGTAAAGACACATGATGCAAGAAAGCAAGCTTATATAG
The DNA here is from genome assembly GCF_048544385.1 of Mastigoproctus giganteus. Classification (NCBI taxonomy): domain Eukaryota; kingdom Metazoa; phylum Arthropoda; class Arachnida; order Uropygi; family Thelyphonidae; genus Mastigoproctus; species Mastigoproctus giganteus. The sequence goes on from NC_143588.1 coordinate 81,122,965, forward strand.
CATCGGCCAAAAAAAAAAAAAAAAACCCTCCTCATTTCACCCATCCACTCGCTCCAAATGTTTGTCTAGTACTGCCTTGAATCTATTTAAGCTAACTTCTACGACGGATGGAAGTGCTGGGCTTTAATATTCTGAGTTATCTGGAATGCTTTGAATGCCGCCTAAGTTCCGGGAATGGTTTGGATGCTACAAAATCTTAATTCAAGCATGCCCCAGAAAATCCCAATGAACTTATGTGACTGCCTAGTGGTTTATTAAAATAGCATTAGCATTAGTAGAGACATACGATGCAAGAAAGCAAGCTTATGCAGCATCAACCAAAAAAAAAAAACGTTCGTTCCAAATACCTGTTTCATATCTGCCTGCCAGCTCAGCCTTAAATTTATTTAGGCTATCAACTTCCACAACAAAAGATGGAAGTCTGTTCCACCAATCAACTACCTGCTGGCTAAAGGCAAACTTCTGCACATCTATTCTACAATTGTCTTTCCTCAATTTGAATTTATGCCCTCTCAGGTGATCATTCTGAGCAAGAGGAAGAATCTCATCAGCATTGAGCATGCTCAAACCATTCAAGGCTTTATACACCTCAATCAGATCACCTCGCAGGTGCCTAGTCTCCAGACACTGTAATTTGCAAAACTTAAGCCTTTTTTCGTAAGAGCAACCCTTTGTTCTATTCACTGATCTTGTTGCCCTTCTCTGTACTAATTCCAGCAGCTCTACATCCTTCTTAAAATGAGCCCTCCAGACCTATATACAGTACTCAAGGTGTGGCCTGACCATTGCCTTATACAAGGGGATAATCATCTCCTTATCCCTGCTAGAAAAATTCATGTATATCATTGACAAGACACCATGAGCTACTCTTGCAGACCATCTGCACTGCTCAGAAAACTTCATATCTGCCTGCACAATTACCCCCAGGTCCTTTTCATTCTCTACCACTGTCAGTGTAGTCCCACAGTTGATACATTACTCTGGGGTTACTGCTTCCCATATGCAGTACTTTACATTTGTCAATGTTACACTTCAGTTGTCACCTCTCAGCCCATCTGCTCAACTTTTCTAGATCCTGTTGCAGTAGCGTACTGTCATTAGTGTCATTAACAACTGTGCTGACCTTCGTATCGTCTGCAAACTTGGACATTAAGCCTGATATATCATTAATAAATACAGACAACAACAATGGAGTGTTGCCTTCATGATAGATGGCAGTACCTCCAATAGATATTTTCTGGCTTTGTGACATTGAAGCATCTGGCTAGTATACAATGGTTGAAGTGCATACAGTAGCTTAACTGTTACACTTGCTGGGGCTTCCATGTTATTGATTGACTGGCATCCAGTTGTTGAAGCTGATGTCCACTGATTGAAACATGCAACGTAGCATCATCTTTAAACTCTCTACAGCTTACTTCCATGTTATTAACTGACTGCTATACAATTATTGAAGCGTGCTATGTTTTTGATTTACATTTTGCTTGCCAACAAGTCTAAAAACAACATGGTAGAAAGGGTTTTATTTTCAAAAAAAAATATGAAAATATACATTTGTAATATCAAAAGTAGATTTTTCATAGTAAATAAATTCTCTGTTTATACTCCAGGATGACCACATGGTCAGAGGAGTTCACAAGATAAAGAGAATACAAGAAACAACACCATATTTAGCAGTCAGGGGTTTGAACCATGGTCACTCAAAGCATGTGAACTTATCACCCTCGCACCTGACCACTCAGCTATGACTGCCTTCACAAATTGAAAATAAAGATAGCATCAATAAGTAAACAATTTTGAATTATTTCTTGCTAATTTTTAAAACGGCACATATGTGGACTCGCTTAGACCCCCGTGCCCAGAGGGGTAACAATTATTTTTGTGATTCATTATGGATTAAAATCAAATTTGTTCCTTATTTCCTTAAATTCATTGTATATTGAGAATTAAGTAGATATTTTTTTCCTTTTTTCAAATGGATTATATCATTTGTCTTTATATTATACTCCAAATATAATAGTAAGACAAATGATATCTGCTACTCAGTGATTTTTACATTTAATCAAAATGTTTTGTTACTAATTTATTTCATTTCCAGATTATGCAAAATTGAATATCAGTTTTATTATACCTAAATTTTAGTGGATGAGTTTGAGTGGAGTCTAAATATTTGCTGAGATTGGATATCAGATGATCAGAGGTTAAGGGTGGAGGGGATATATCATCATTTTTGGATTTGGGATCTTATAGTTACAGATAAAATTATTATTTGTGCTGCACAGAAATTACTGTGGCTAATATAAAGAGAAGTTGTATCCTATTTATGAGCTACCACTTTATTAGTAACTAACCATAAAAATGTTATAAAAAACTAAACAGTTCTTTGGAATTCTGATGTGAACTGTTTAGACTCTGCTTAAATTTGAAAATAATCATAATGCAAATTGAATTTCAAAGCAGTTAACTACAGTTATTAGAATGCCTCACAGTTAGCTCTGTTCTAATTTGTATTTGCAGAGACAAACCAAATGCCTGTAATTGCATCCCTCCTTGCCAAATTTTGTAGTGCTATATCCTTTATGTCTCTGTACCAGCAAGCTGCAGAACTCTATCCCACTCCTCTAAGGTCACTTGGAATGGGAATAAGTGGAACAGTAGCTGCCACTGCAGTGCTGGCACTTCCATATATAGTATATCTGGTAAGTTATAATTTTTATAATAACTTAGATATAAATATTTATTAGGTGAAAGTAAATACTAAAGGTAGCTTATTTCACTTTAAATTATTAGTCTTAGGTAGTGAATACTAGATTAGACAGCTAATCAGCTTTAGCAGAGGATTTTCCTTGAGGAATTCAATTATTTGAATTTTAGTACTGATATAATCAAACCTCCCATTATCTGACAACTTTAGGATCCGATTCTTGCCACAACTTAATCTTCTGAATTTTAGGTAGTTGTATCAGTCATTAAAAAGCCATAAAATACTGTATTTCTGTATTGAAATTTACTATACATAGTACTGTACAAGTGTGGCTTTTTTCAAGAGAAAGGTTAATATGCACAGTACAGTAAAAAATAAAACTATTTCCCCCTTCCAAAATATACTATATTGTGTTCAGTATACAGGGTCATTATAAAGTCCTTATGCAGTTTTAAATTTTCATAATTTCTGTTCTATACATGATAAAATCAATCTGTAAAAAGGGAAAGTAAAAGAATTTATTACAGTTTTACATACATTTATTCTTGGGATTGTTAATTCTCAACATGACTTGCAGTAAAGGATTTCTACAGATGCCACACTTTTCTCACTTACACTTGGCCTTCCAGATCATGGTTTACCATTGATGGAACCCATTTCTTTAAACTTTTTCATCCAGTTAGCTGTGGAATTCCTGTGTGGTGCATCTTTGTATGGGTTCTAAATATTTTTTTTTTTGTACTATGATTACAAACTTTAACTCGATCAACCACAGCACGCAATTTTCTTTTTCTTCTATTTGAAGCCATTTGGTCAAGCCTAATTCTGCAAAAAAAAAAAAAAAATTGATAAACTACAATAAAATAAATGAATCACTCTTAGTACATACTAAATTTCACTAAATTACATTTCTAATGTTTTTTACGGATTGATTTTATCATATATAGAATGGAAGTTATGAAAATTTAAAACTGCACAAGGACTTTATAATGACCCTGTATTTTCAAAGGGAAAAGCAACATGTTTCACCAAAGTCCCAATGTCATGCATTTTTAGCAATACAACCTTTTCCACAATAAATAATGCCTAGTGTTATGCATTTTTAAAGGTAACAAGTCCTCTGGGCTACTTAATTTTCTTTTAGGCAGCCTATAGACAAATGAAAATAGATAAAAGGTGCTGTGTCAATGTTGTTTGCAAATAACAAGCTAAAAGTCCTAAAAAAATTTAAAAAACAGCAAATGCATTTAGATTATCTTAGCCTAATGCTTCATATATGAATCATAAAACTCAAAAACTGAACAGACTATAGCTATCCACGAGTCCCTAATCTTGTTCACAAATAGCAGTCAGACAATTCCATGGCCTAATGAGTTTCTCAATGTTGGCAGAGCCAACACCAAAAACTTATCAAGGAGGTGAAATCCTTACCCTGTGGGTAAGGATTTCACATTTACTCTCCATTTACATGGAGAGTAAATAATTTTTTTTATGCTATACTTTTACAACTAAATAATTAATAATGCAAATCGAAACTGAATACCCTACTTGAGGAATACTAAAATTCACACCTATGTAATTCTAAAAGATAATTAAATTTCTAAGATATTTTATTTGTAGTGTGCAAAATACACCAGGGTAGCTGCTAGATGGTTAAACAGCATCTGCATCCTGCTCTGCCTGTGCCAAGAAAAATTGCACACCATAATCTTTATCTAATTTCTCTGGCTTAAGACTAATTGACAAAGCGAATAACATATATTCCCTCCTCTCATGTCCAGGTAAAATCCTAGACATGTTCACCTTATGTCCTAACTTATTACACTTTCTCTTAATATGTAACCAGTTCTTTATTTATTTCATCTCTAATTCATTAGTTTTACAATATATCCTCTTGTATTCTTGATAAACATTATATAATATCATGTATTCTTATTAACTTCTTTCACCTGGAAGAATACTTGATGGTTCCTCTTCAGTCAGTATCAGTATTGTAAGTAGCTAATCTTAGGTGGAGGAAATAGGAAAAGCTCAGTAGCGTAGCTACCCTTTTTCGGGCCCGGAGACAAAGAACATGTTCGGGGCCCCCTACTTAATTAATGAAAATTGAAAAACAGGAGACAGCCAAATGTGCCGGGGCCCCTAAAGGGCCCGGGCCCAGAGGCAATTGCCTTGCCTGCCTACATGGTAGCTACACCACTGGAAAAGCTCCCTCTTGTGTGTGTGTTCCAACATTAAAACCTCCTTGTTACTAGCTAAGTTGGTTTGTACTGATTGTTACCCACAAGATCATTACATTTCTCACAGGATTTAATTTTAGCATTACAAAGAACTCAATTCCTTCATTAAGATTGTTTTCAAGGTCATCAAAAAACAAATGGCAAGACAAGCATTATGGCAAAGGGCATCAGAGATCAGTGAAATCATTTGAAGATTCCATCCTCTGAGCATGTTGCTGATAGCTGAATAGCTGGCCCTTTTTAATGAAAAATGTGCACACACATTACAATTGTGATTTAGCTAACAAAAAGTGAAGCAAGATATGTGCAGAGTAGCACAATCCTAGCATGATATATATTAACTATTGTGATTTAGAAGTAATATTTTATTAAATATTATTTATCAATATTTCATTAAATATAACAGAAATATATTTTTGCAACCCTTAGCAAATCTAATGGTTGGGAATCACTGCTGTATGGCAACTGAACTATAAAGTAGTAAGCAAACCTGGCCATGCTGTCAGTGAGAGTATAGGAGGGTTGGTTTGAATCCTGCTGAAGCTTTGGAACAATTCTTAAAGGCTTTTTACAATATTAATCTGTTCCAATGACACCATCGTATTTTGAAAATATTGTAATGTGAACCCAATAACACATTGTTTTCTGGTAGTTGATTCCAAAACCTCGGAAGTTGAAATTTTTCGCTATATAACTAAGCTGTTTATCTCTCTAAAAGGTGATTTTTATAATGGAAATTGTACATATTGATTAAAAAAATTGACTAAAACTAATATATTGATTAAAGCACAATGCAAAAAATCACTTTGACTAAAGGATGCAAAAACAAAACATGCGACCGACACGTTTCCAAAGACTGTTATTGGCTGAGAGGAAAGACCACGTGGTCCGGTCGGAGGCAGTCGTAAGCCAAGCCAAACATAAAGTGAAATAAGTAGGCACCTCTTAACATGGTCACTGGTTAGTAGAATCAGGAGCTTTATAGAATCAAATTTCAGAAAACCAATTCAAATCATCAAAATGCACTACACTTTCATCGTTATCGTATGTTTGGTTATAAGAATCAATTTTGAATGCCTTTGTGATATTTCTGGAGGTCACTACCATAAAACAATAAAAACAATTTGCAGTTTCCAGTTTATTGGGCTTTTCTGTTAGTGCAATCTATTATAAACGGGTAGTAAACTCGATCTTATTGCATTTGTAATAATACCGGTAACTGGAATTGTGTGGGTTTTTACATTGTTTTCCCCTTCCATGGTGAAATGTGTTTCGCCTTCCACGGAATCTTTAATCATATCAAAAACCTAAAAAAAATTTTCAGACTCTTCTCTTCATTCCTATTTTTTAATTTTTGTAAACTTGTTACTCTGTATCTTACTTGTGTGTATCGTGTTAGTTGCAATTTTATGCGTGCTGTGTTCTTTGTTATTGATTGCTTATCTTTTTTACTGTTTTAAATTTTACAACAAAAAAAATGTCAGTGAACAGAAATATCAATTAGTTAGCATGTGCATATTACAATGTATGTATTTAAGCTATGTACGTAAGCGTATTTTTATTTTGCTAACCCGTGGAAAATATTCTTCCGATTTTCACGTATCATTTAATTTTGTCGATTGGCAGGATTTCAGGGGGTGGGATTTCATGTGTTGTTGCGGCAGACCCCAGGGATTCTTCAGACCTCCATTAGCCGCTGTTGTACATCTTGTGAAGAAGCTTGCACAAAAGCTGGTCACACACTACATACAAAAATTTGTATGTAGTGTGTTGAGTGCATAAGTGTAATGATATGTTCTGTTGTTGTGTTATTGGCTGTCACCTGGCTTTTAGCAGGTGAGAAGCATCAACACCTGGTCACTGCATCCCACTTCCCATCCCCACTACTTGGAGGCAGCCAGGTTCTACTAACATCTTGCTGCACCCACCCGAGACAAAGTCCCAGAAGGCACGGGAGAAGAAAATGAAATAGGATTTATAGTAGGATAAGGAGGGGATCTGGTGAGAGAAGGATATAATTATAGTATAGAGGTGGATCAAACAGATGGATCCACCAGAAAAGGGAAGTTAGGAGACAAAAGTAAGGCTAAAGTAAAAAAAGAAAAGAAAAGAAAATAAGCAGAGATAAACTATCATCTCTGTCAACAGTCAGCTTCATAAAATCTACGTATTAATTGGCAAGGTAATAAAGCATAAATTTGTGCTTTATGTCTTTACTTTTATAGCCTGTGGATAATATTCCTCCTGTTTTCACTTATTGCCGTTTAATAGAATTAAAATTCAATTCACAAACGTGATCACAATGACCGGCACTTACCACATATCATATAATGAACAGAGTCCATCATAAAGTGATTTTATCATACAATGAACCAATCGTCAAGCAGGGGTCCACTGTATAATTAGCCAATCTCAGGTTGATAGACTATGAAAGAAGCATTATTATTGATGCTGACAGGTATGTGAAACTGTGACAGAATCAGAATCTAAGAGATATTTTAAGAATTTCTGATTGTTTCCAACAGTTCATAACAGGTACAAACTACCTGAATATTGTTGCAAATCAAGTAGATCTATTAATGCTCCTGTTGCTCTCCAATAGCTGTGGAGTTTTCCAGCAGGAGAATGCATATTTTTGGAAATGCAGATGTGGTTTCAAGAACATTCAGCAGACTTCCTTGGCTATCCAAATTCCAGATCTGTTTGAGGTGAAGTTGAGATGCCAGATGTGTTTGAATACTTTTGAGATGAAGTTGAAATGGTTGTTAAAGGTAGGGGACAGTCTTTGATTTCACAGTAGGCCTGACGTAGTCGAGTTGTCAGGAGCATGTGAGTAGCATGCACTATTTGAGTGGACCAGGTTCAAGCCTGTGACTGCTAATTTGTATTGATGATTTATTGTAAAATCCACTGACCTGGTGGTCGTGCCGGAGTATAAACAAGAGTCTGTGACATGAATAATCAAAGCTATTCTGGGTTAAGGAAGTCTAACACTTTATTAAGGTATGTATTTGTTTATTAGTGATGAGTAAATGAATATATGTGTAGTCTTTACAGAAAATAACTAATATATGCTTTGTAAAAAATGTTTTACTTGCAGGCAGAATATCACTCATTCATCCCATTTGTGGTTTTTGCTGGACTTTCTATCATTGCTGGTTTCAGCTCAGCTTTCCTTCCTGAAACACTGAATTCAAATCTTCCCCAGACAGTCTTGGATGCAGAAATTTTTGGAAAGGATCAAAAGTTTTTTTCATTTATACAGTAAGTGCTTATTAATTAAGTCTTTTTACATATCTTGATGTTCAGTACACCTTACAGATCCACATCCCGCCAGCCAGCCTATCATATTGGTGCAAAGGTGGGATGAAGCACAAATCCAGAAATATACTCAAATTCACCAACTTCTCAGTGAAATGTAACATAATTTCACCGAAACTTCAAAAGAGCTTATTCACGTTCAGTCTGCTAAACAGTTTTGCCATTTTCAGATAATTCAAAATAATGTGAAGAACTAACAGAAAAGTCTGCGTGTGGTGCAGACTCTATCATTATGTCTCTCATACATAACAAGCATCTCTGTTTCACATAATTATAGTCTGTTGCTGTGCTTGGCTGTCCAGAATACAGTTCAATTTTTACACTTTCTCTGCACAATATCTCTACACTTTTATCACACAATTCTTTTGAATTGTGCAATGTGTGAAATTTGTGGTCCTGTAGTAGGCAGTATTCCAATGACACCAAAATTAGAAAAAAAAAAGTTCATAAACCACGTAACTGTTGGGTTTCTTCCAAGAAAATATCCAAAACTGTTAGTTTTTTTTACTGTGCCACTACTGTAATAGCATTTCTGTTTATAGTAAAATCAAATCAAATTTATCATGCACATAGAGATGTACTTGAGTATCCTAATAAAGGTGGGTTAAATTTTATCTGTCATCTTTAAGCAAGATGGCTGCAATTTGACATAAATACCACATATTTAGGATTAAAATAATATATAAATAATATTTTAACAGCACCCAAGCCTACTGCTTTAATCCATACATATAATTGTCTTGTAGAAGTGTGTATTCACAAGCTGATTTGTATGTTGTACAAACTGAAAACCCTGGAATAACTTGTGGGGAAAACTACTTCTGCATAAGATCAGCTAACTGCAGTCTCACTTGAAGAGGAAATTCTTCCAGTTGTTGGTAGGAATCAGATCTAGACCTCTCCAAGTCAGTAGCAAACGGCAATGTATTGTGTCAGCTAAACTGACACAAGAGGACTCTTTGGTGGTGGATGTAAGAGAAGAGTACACCTGCCAGATATGTGTCTGCTATTTTGAACCACTGTCTTTAAACAAGGTAGCTGCTACTTTGTGACTCTGTTTGAAGTTCGATCAAAATGAAATTTATTGGACTTATGAGTGTGTATGAGGTCACAATGCTAGGTTATTTTTATTTTGATCTGCCGTCTTGAAACAATGGTGAACACCTGTTTAGAACACATGTATTTATAGTCTAATCCAAACAAAATTTACAATACTTTTTGATGGAGAAGGGGAGAGTACATTTTTTGATAAGGTTACTTGTCTTTTAATTCTTCATTTTGAAACAAAATGGTTGCCAACTGCAATACATGTGCATTACATGAGTATATTTTATGTGAACATTTATATGTGTAAGCAGGTGGCATGTAATTTATAGTTATACAATAAAATAAAGCATGTTTTGCAAAATACTTTTATATTTCAAAAAATACGAAAAATGTGTTCTTGGTAATTAATACATATATATTATGGAAAAAAAATTATAATCTGCTTCCAGAACCAACGTAAGCAGGGGTTGAGGTGTGGCACCCACACAAAACAGAAGAATGCCACCCCTCTGTGTTACCAGGCAATAGTAGGCGGCAGATGACTCATCAACTGGTGCAATACCACCACTTTGCTTATTGGAGGCTTGAAGTGGTGGAACACATGTTTAGTCCCCAGAGCTAAGTTCCAGTCAACCCTTCCCCATTTCTTCCATCATTCAGTATGACTGATAACTTTTGAGGTTATGAAGAACATCATGGCGAGATCCAATCTTCCTTACATTTCGAGGGTACAGCTCTAAAACAGAGTTCTCAGGCCAGCCACTAGTTAATACAGCGGACCGAACCTGTTGGTATCTCTCTAGGAAGCTTCCAGATCAGCTAGTGTATAATCCTGCTACCTCTACTCTGCCAGATAGTGACTGGAGGGAGTCAGAGTAGTGTGTATGCGGGGGAGGGGGGGCATTGTTGAGGCCATGTTATGTCAAGGATCTAGGTATATTCTTACCATGTGTACACCATATTCAAAAATTTCATTGCTTCATACAGCATGCCCCCCCCCCCCACTTTTTCTTACTATTGAATACATCATGAACTGTCAAACTAATAGAGCAAGCTTATCTGTGAAAAGATCTGAACCACCCAAACTCTTCCTAGTTCATTTCACAAATAGATAGATACGTGGTATCAGTTCTAATCTCAACGATGTCCATTTCCACTTGCAGTCTGCCAAACCCCATGTACTTTTTCTGACAGAATCTCAGTTATTGGTTGATTCAACTACTGCTCATCTCAGTTGCCCAAATTATTCGCTGTATGATTCCTTTGGCCTTACAGATGGTACTTGTGCATATGTCCATTCTGATATTCCCTGTCAGAGACTTGGTAATTTGGAATCTCCTCTTTTCGATCTTCTCTGGCTTAAAATCTCTATAACTCATTCTGTTAAATTCATCTGTTCTCTCTACCATTCTCCCAACTCCACTAATCACTTGGAGCTCTTTGACTTCCTCTCTTTGCAACATTTTCATTTTCTGTCTACACCAAAGCTTGCAACGATTGTAAAGCAGTTATTAATCAGTCCAAACTAGATTTTGAACAGGCTAAGAGTAGAAAACTTGCTTCTTGCCCTAATGGTAGCCGAGCATTCTGGTCTCTTGCCAAAGCTATTGGCCACAACTTTTGCCCATCTCTGCTCCCACCTCTGTCAAAACCAGATGGTTCTGTTGTCACTTCAGCCAAGGATAAAGCTGACCTGCTAGCATCCCATTTTTCTTCCAACTCATGCATTAATGATCTTGGTAAAACACTTCCCACCATGCCTCATTCAATGCTCCCTGTGGTCTTCTGTCAAAAGGATCTGATGGTATTTCTCCACTTGTTCTCAAAACCTGTGCTCTTGAACTTGCTCCTGTTCTTTGCCGCCTTTTTTCACTTTCTTATTCCAAAAGTGTTTTTCCATCTGCTTGGAAATTTGCTCATATCCAACCAGTTCCTAAAAAGGGTGACAAATCACTGCCATCCAACATCCATTTACTGTCCAACTTCAAACTCACAGAATCAACTTTTCATCTTCCTTGTTTATTCATTCATCTGCTGTTTTCTGGAATGACCTTCCTTCATATGCATTTCCTGAAAATTACAGCCTACAGAAGTTCAAGTCTAATGTCAACAAATATCTTCTTTTGTCTTCTCAACCTCCAACCCAAACACTGTTCTAAGTACTATAGGTTCTAATACCTCTCATGTTTGGGGTTTTCATAAAAAAAAAAACTCATTATTTTTCTGTTATATCTCACAAATGACAAAAGGAAACATACCAACATTGGCCAAAGAAATCCCCTATGTATTTCTGCAAAAAATGTAAAGCACGTGTTGCTATTTTTGAAGTGATGAAAATAGAGCATCTAGTGAACAACTGCCAAATTATGATTATTAAAAAAAAAAATTTTTTTTAATTTTTTATAGGCAAATCACTTAAAAAAAAAAGCTTATGTACCTGTTGAATGTTTATTTGCATCCAGAACGAAACTAAAAGTATCAAAATGTATGGTTGATGTATTGGATATGGGGATAGTTAAGTTTCAGACTGATCTGTCTGCCCATACTCAAGGCCACATTATGTCAAGGATCTGGGTATATTCTTACCATGTGTATGCCATATCCAAAAATTTCATTACTTCATACAGCATGTCCCACCCACTTTTTCTTACTGTTGAATACACCATGAATTGTCAAACTAACAGAGCAAGCTTATCTGCGAAAAGATCTAAACCTCCCAAACACTTCCTAATTCATTTCACAAATATACGTGGTCTCAGTTCTAATCTCAATGATGTCCATTTCCACTTGCAGTCTGCCAAACCCATGTACTTTTACTGACAGAATCTGTTATCGGTTGATTCAATTACTGCTCATTTCAGATGCCCAAATTATTCACTGTATGATTCCTTTCACCTCAAAGGTGGTACTTGTGCATATGTCCGTTCTGTTATTCCCTGTCAGAGACTTGGCAATTTGGAATCTCCTCTCTTTGAGCTTCTCTGGTGTAAAATCTCTCTACCTCATTGTGTCAAATTCATCTGTTGTCTCTACCGTTCTCCCAACTCCACTAATCACTTGGAGCCCTTTGACTTCCTCTCTTAACAACTTGACTTTCTCCAGTCCAACTTTCCTAACAGTGAGGTAATTTTCCTAAGTGATTTTAATGTTCACAACTCCAGCTGGCTTCCGTTTTCTAGTCACACCGACCCAGCTGCTCGCGATGCTGAGGCTTTTGCAAATTACTAATGACCTTGCACAGGTTGTTCATTTACCTACAAGAATACCGGACAATCCTAATCATACAGCCAACACGCTTGATCTTTTTCTCACAAATAACCCTTTTAAGTACACGGTCGAAGTGAGAAATCCTTTAGGCACTTCAGATCACAACTTGGTGATTGCCTCTTCTCCAATGGAGCCTTTATCTCATGGCTATTCCCAACCTTGTGTTGTTTGGCATTACAAGAATGCAAAATGGGATGACCTGCGGGATTTCTTTTCTTGTTTTCCTTGGTCGGATTACTGTTTCAAAACTTCTGATGTCAACATTTGCTCAGATCGTGTTAGTGAAATTATTCTTGCAGGAATGGAATCCTTTATCCCACACACCACTTTAAAATCTCATCCTTTATCTAAACCTTGGTTTTCCAATAAATGTGCTAAGGCTGTTCAAGATAAGAATGTTGCATATCGTAATTGGATTGTTTCTAATTCTTCAGTTTCATTTTCTGCCTACACCAAAGCTCGCAACAATTGTAAAGCAGTTATTAATCAGTCCAAACCAGAGTTTGAACAGGCTAAGAGTAGAAAACTTGCTTCTTGCCCTAATGGTAGCCGAGCATTCTGGTCTCTTGCCAAAGCTATTGGCCACAACTTTTGCCCATCTCTGCTCCCACCTCTGTCCAAACCAGATGGTTCTGTTGTCACTTCAGCCAAGGATAAAGCTGACCTGCTAGCATCCCATTTTTCTTCCAACTCATGTATTAATGATCTTGGTAAAACACCTCCCACCATTCCCAACACGCTCCATTCAATGCCTCCTGTGGTCTTCCGTCAAAAGGATGTCAGAAGGATTTTGACAAATCTTGATGCTAAGAAAGCTCAAGGTCCCGATGATATTTCTCCACTTGTTCTCAAAACCTGTGCTCCTGAACTTACTCCTATTCTTTGCTGCCTTTTTTCACTTTCTTATTCCAAAGGTGTTTTTCCTTCTGCTTGGAAATTTGCTCATATCCAGCCAGTTCCTTAAAAGGGTGAAAAATCCCTCCCATCCAATTATCTTCCCATTGCAATTACTTCTACTCTTTCTAAAGTAATGGAGAAATCAATTAACCGCCAACTCTTAAACTACCTAGAAACCTTCCATCTGATCAATGATCGCCAGTATGTATTCCGTCAGTGTCGATCCACTGGTGATATTCTGGCTTATGTTACCCATTTATGGACTAATTCAATGGAAAGGTTCGGTGAAACACAAGTAGTTGCTCTTGACATCTCAAAGGCTTTCGATCCTGTTTGGCATAAAGGTCTTCTAAACAAGCTCCCATCTTATGGTTTGCCAACTGTTTTTTGTAATTGGTTATCCAGTTTTCTCTCTGATCGTTCACTGAGGGTGATGGTAGATGGCTCTCTGTCTTCTAACTTCTCCACCAATGCTGGTGTCCCACAAGGCTCAGTTCTTTCCCCCACTCTTTTCCTCTTGTATATTAATGACCTTCTTCCATTGACTGAAATCCTATCCACAGTTTTGTCAGTGATAGCACATTGCATTTCACTTTCCATTTTGAGAAACCTTGCCCTGCTCAATCAGCTTCAACTTCCTGAAATTCTGCTACCAATTCCTTAAACGTCGATCTTCAGGTAATTCTCCAGTGGGGAAAAGACAACTTAGTTGATTTCAGCCCTTCTAAAACTCAGTCTTGTCTTATATCTCGCAAAAAGGATTCTTCTACTCCTATGCTTATCTTTGGTGACACTCCGATTTCTAGGCAAAATGATATATCTTTTTTGGGGATTACCCTGACTTCTAATCTCTTTTGCCACAAGCACATCACAAATATTGCTTCCTCTGCATCTAAAAAAACTTGGTTTTCTCTTTCGCTCTTGGCATTACTTTTCTTCCAAACAGCTGATCACTCTGTATAAATCGATTAGGTTAATAAAGATTCATCTCTAACAGAGTCTCTCCACTTGCTGTCTCAATTGTACGTCTGTTTCTGCTGCATGCCTCTTCTACAGATACTTCCATGGGCACTGTTCTTCTCAATTGGCTTCTATTATTAGCATTAGCATTAGTAGAAGCATATGATGCAAGAAAGCAAGCTTATGCCGCATCAGCCAAAAAAAAAAACACTTCCATTTTACCCCTTGTCCAGCTGAGCCTTAAATTTATTTAGGCTATCAACTTTCACAACAAGGGATGGAAGTCTGTTCCACCAACCAACTTTTCCGCTCTCTCTTTCCAAACAGTGTGAACACGTGCAGCCACCAGCCAACATCCATTTACTGTCCAACTTCAAACTCACAGAACCAACTTTTCATCTTCCTCGTTTATTCATTCAACTGCCATTTTCTGAAACAACCTTCCTTCATACGTATTTCCTGATAATTACAGTCTACAGAAGTTCAAGTCTAATGTCAACAAATATCTTCTTTCATCTTCTCAACCTTCAACCCAAGCACGGTACTAAGTACTATAGGTTCTAATACCTCTTGTGTTTGGGGTCTACATAAAAAAAAAAAAAATATATATACTTGACTGTGTACAGCTAAGTAATTTATACATATAATATATGGGGATGAAGGGGTTGAAATTTTACCTGAAATTTTTATTATCTCCCATAAACAGCATGAATCAGTATAATTTGCAACCTGCAAGGTTGCAAATAATCAATCACATGACATTATCAAAGTTGAGAATGCAATATGGTGGCAGTTGTCCGCTAACATATGAACAGAAAGCATAGAAAGTTGTGGTTCTCAATAATTTGGCAAGTTGTAGAAGGAAGGGGAGTGTCCCTTGAACAGATTGCAGTGAGGCATGGCCCCATTATTACATACCTGGGAGCAAATGTGTAAGCATGGAATGGTGTTATGTAAATGCTTTGCTGCTAAAAAAAATTCAAAACCAAAAAATATGAAGACTGCTGGCATGGTTGTTGCTTTGGTCTCTAGCACTCTGATGGGCTAATTTGTAATTTTTTTTTCGATTACAGTGTTATAATAAATACCTACTATTATTCTAATTTCCTGACAACAAACCTGAAGGCACCATTGAAGAAAAGCATCCTGAAAAGGTCAAGAAATTTATAGTAAAAAACATTTATTGGATGATTGTTTTCTGCAGCAGCATGTTCGAGAGGCAACCAGAGAAAGTAACACTCTTGATCTGGTTATCAGCAGTGATCATTCGTGTATTAAGAATTTGCAGATAAAGGAACCACTAGGTGGCAGTGATCACAGTGTGCTGAAGTGGGATTTACTCAAAGAGGTAACTACCGTCAGGGGTAAAGGAAAGGGTTTTTGCTTCCGTAAAGGGGAGTACAGTGGTCTCAGACAGTTTTTAAATTCTGTACAGTGGGATCAACTGACGATGTTACAAACAGTAAATTCTAAGTGGGAAGCATTCAAGGAATTAATCGTGGAAGCTACTAGACTTTTCATACCGATTAAGAAATATTGTTCAAGGTTTAGGCCTAAATGGTTATCAAATGAACTAATGAGACTCGTGACAGAGAAGAAAAATGCATGGGATGCATATAAATTATCAGGCGATGCAGAAGCCTGTGGCAGATATAAGCCAGTCTGTAATCAGGTCACAAAGGAGGTTCGGCAGGCGAAGGCGGATTACGAGAAATCTTTGGCAAAAGATGCTAAGAAAAACAGCAAGGATTTCTTTACTTATATAAACTCTAAAAGGAAGGGGATGAATATGATTGGTCCACTTGACATCGATGGTTCGACTGTTGATGATCCTGCTCAGATAGCAAACAAACTGAATGAGTATTTTGCATCTACATTCACACGTGAGGAATTATTACAGTTTGATAATGGAAGAAGGTTATCAAATTGTAGCAGTGTGCTTAATGATTTTGTAATAACTGAGAGCAAAGTGGAGGAGAAATTGTTGAAGTTAAACATAAGAAAGGCACCTGGGGTGGATGGGATCTATCCAGTTATTTTAAAGGAGGCGGCAAAGCAACTAAGCAAACCCTTAGCCATAATTATGAGAGCATCCTTGAACTCAGGGGAGGTTCCCACTGACTGGAGATGTGCAAATGTATCCCCAATTCACAAAGGTGGATCGAAGGGTGACATGAGTAATTACAGACCAGTTAGTTTAACTTCTGTTCCGGGTAAAATAATGGAGTCACTGGTTAAAGATGCATTGCAGAATCATCTAGACAAGACTGCAGCAATAATTCAGACACAGCATGGGTTTGTTAAGGGAAAGTCTTGTCTGACAAATTTGATTGGTTATTATGATGTGGTCACAAAGGAACTGGATGCAAAAAATAATTTTGATATCATATATTTGGATTTCAGGAAAGCTTTTGACACTGTTGCGCATGGAAGACTATTATACAAATTGGAGCAGAATGGTATTAAGGGTAAGTTGCTACAATGGATAAAAGGATGGTTAAGTGGGAGAAGACAGAGGGTGGTAATCAATGGGTGCTGCTCTTCGTGGACTAATGTTATTAGTGGAGTCCCACAGGGTTCGGTGTTGGGTCCACTGTTGTTTTGTGTATTTATCAATGATATTGATGAAGGTATATCAGGCTTAATGTCGAAGTTTGCAGATGACACAAAGGTTGGCAGGGTTGTTAATGACAGTCATGGCAGTGTGCTACTGCAACAGGATCTAGATAATTTGGGCAGATGGGCTAAGAAGTGGCAACTGAAGTTTAACCTTGACAAATGCAAAGTACTGCATATGGGTAGAAGTAACCCCAGAGAAACGTACCAACTGTGTGGTACTACACTTAAGGTGGTAGAAAGTGAAAAAGACCTGGGAGTAATTGTGCAGTCAGATATGAAGTTTTCTGAGCAATGCAGACAGGCTGCTAGGGCAGGTCATGGGGTTTTGTCAATGATATATAGGAATTTTGCTAGCAGGGAAAAGGAGGTGATTGTCCCTCTGTATAAGGCAATGGTCAGGCCACGCCTTGAGTACTGCGTACAGGTCTGGAGGCCTCATTTTAGGAAGGATGTAGATTTGCTTGAGCGTGTACAGAGAAGAGCAACACGATTGGTGAGGGGAATGAAGGGATCCTCTTACCAAGAGAGGCTTAAGTTCTGCAAATTGCAGTGGCTGGAGACTAGGCACCTGCGCGGTGATCTGATTGAGGTCTATAAGGCCTTGAATGGGTTGAGCACGCTGAATTCTGATGGGATCCTTCCACTTGTTCAGATTACGAACCTACGGGGACATAAGTTCAAATTAAGAAAGGACAGATGTAGAATAGATGTGCGGAAATTTGCCTTTAGCCAGCGGGTGGTTAATTGCTGGAACAAACTTCCATCTGTCGTTGTGGAAGTTGATAGGTTAAATAAATTTAAGGAGGAACTGGACAGGCATTTGGAGGGAATGGTGTGATTTTTTTTTTTTTTGGCTGATGCTGCATAAGCTCCTACACTTGCTTTCTTGCATCACGTGCCACTACTACTACTACTATTTGGCTGTATTGAAGCTTTTTTAATTTAGAATTTACAATTAGAATAACAGCATTATTAGCATGCCCTTAGAGAATTCATCAGTAAGTTCTATACTGTCAATAAATAAATAAATTTGTTTTTGTACTCTGTATGGCCAAAGAAGTTTAATTTTGCTGTAGTTGTTTTATTACATTGCTGTACCTGGCTAATGGCTAAGGATGGATTGTGGACTTTTTGTGGCACAATATGGACTCCATTTCAACATGCACACCAGCGTCTGTGTACATTATAAGACCAACACTCTGAGATGGGATGGGATGAGATGAGAGCCTAACCCCATCCACCCCTCATACAATATACATTCAGATTTCCATTCTTCAGATATTAAAAGAATTTTTGGAAAAACAGAAGTTTGACGGCAACATAGCAGCAAATTTCTAGTAAACAAGTTGTCAAGAATTTTGTCTTGTGGGGATGCTGTTATTTCTACAGTGATGGGATGTGTGTACATGTAGAGAAACAATATGTTGAGAAGACTGTCTAATGTGAAACTAAACTATTTGACACACAATGTTTAAAAATACAGGTAAAATTTGACCCCTATATATATAGACCTTACCTATTTTGTACAAGGTGCTAAAGTCTCAAGGGCAGCATTGGCCTTTGCATGATGAACAAGAAGAAAGTATCACGCATCATACCTTATCTTCAGTAACATTTATACCATTATTTAGAACGTCATTTACATTTTCCTGTGCAATTAAATTAGATTAGTAGTTTTCTACCGTAATCTTGGAGATATAACTATGTTTTATCTTTTTAATTAAGATTACCAATTTCTATATTATGAATGGCCCTTCAGTATAGTTGATCTGTAGTGATGTCTGAGTTAATTGCAATGCTTAGCATTGTATTACTTAATATATAAGCTTGCCATAGACCAGACTATGAAGTTTTATAACATTAAAAATTTTATAATTTTAAGTAAATTAATGATTAGGATAATGCAGACTTATCTGTAGTGTCTAAGAACTACATGTATCCAAAAATTAAGTTAACTATAATATTTGAAAAATCAAGAAAAATGTGTTGCTAGAATTCTGTGAAATATTTTTTGGAAAAGAGTAGTACTAATTATTTTATTAGTAAGAGAAGGAAGAGTGTTTTGTGGAAGAGCATCAGCCTCAACTACATTGAGTTTGAAAATAAATATACCTCTATTTTCATGAATCATTATCATGATTATCCAGAAATATGAGGGCCAGCATGATCAACCTTGACATCTGAAAAATGCTCACAACACTATTTGCAAAACTGATAAGACCTTGTGATGATAAATCTCATTTTCCTACACAACTGAATTTTAGCATTTGAAGGTGATGTGCCCAAATTTGTTCCTCTGTTTAACATATTCCAGTCAAGAGATGTTATTAGCCTCTCCTGTGGTTGTGCTGGAGTATAAACATATATTTTTTTTAACTTCTAAGGAATATCCTCAGTTTGAAGGAATTCATCAAACAGCTTAGCCCAATGCCAATGGACATTATCATCCATGAAAATGAATCCAGGGCCTGTGATACCCAAAAACTCACATAGGACTTGAGAATCTCATCTCTGTATTTCTGAACACCCAAAGTAGATGCCTCTGAAAGTATCTTTCCAGACCCCTATTAATGGCGAAGGATGGGTGAGCCACTGATCTGTTATCACTTAGCTGTTATTTTTTAAATAACAGCTAAGCCCAAGACCCAGGAAAGATGTCTCCCAACCCAGCCCCTCTTTCAATATCACCACAGCAGAAACTTGTTCTACATTTTTTTAATATAAGAACACATCAAGAATTAGTGTTGAGAACAGATCTTGACACCTATCTGTAAACAGAACACTAACACATTGGTCTTGGCTTCAGAAATACTTTCTGCATCAAGTCTGACTAGCTCCCTTGTGGGAAGAGAACAGAAAGCATAGGAATCCCCTTTCTGAGGCCTTCCCTATGCCACTTCATTTTTATGCCAGATAGTGGCCACCCTAGCATGTTGGGCTCTTGGCTGACATTGGACTTGCCTTTGATCCACCTCTCCTATTGCATGATGTTATAATCCTTAAATTACCATCCTTGAATCAAGTATGATTGTTCTGTTTGCACCACTCCACATCTTCCAGATGCCTTCATTGCATTTCACAAGAAGAGAAATCTTAAAATGACATGCATTGTTACTGTGTTAGATTGGAAATGAGGTGTGCTGTTATAGCATGCACTTTTATAGCTTGCTCGATTATTTTAAAGCTTAAATCATATCTTGATGTATTCAGGTTCACAATATGAACTGAATACAACAGGATAAGAATGAGACAGGGTGTTAAATTCTGTATAACAATTTATGGATTTACATTTTAAAAAAAAATAATAAAATAATAATAAAAACATGGCTGCATTGTTACTGTGTTAGATTGTAAAGAGTTGTGCTGTTATACATGCACTTTTATAGCTTGCTCGATTTGCATGTTCCAAAACTTAAATCATATCTTGATGTTGTATTCAGGTTCACAATATGAACTGAATACAACAGGATAAGAATGAGACAGGGGGCATTTAAATTCTGTATAACAAATTATGCATTTACATTTAAAAATAAAAAATAATAATAATAAAAAAAAACATGGCTGCAACTTAACTTTTGGGTGCTAATGCATGTTATAGTGTTAAGAAAGCTAGGCTCCATCAAAGTTGCCATTTTTGATAAAACAATGTTTCTTTTAACACATTTTTTTTTTTTTTAAATATCCAACTTTTTATCCATCCACCCCATATATCATTATTTTGTAATTTTAAAGGTTTTTAAAAATACAGTACTTTGAAAAGAATAATAATGGTTGTTTCAGCATGTTACTGATATAACTGCAAATTCAGCCTTCTTACTTATTTGACAATCAACGACATAATTTTAATCCATACATAGAAAAATTTAACAATTTATATATATAAAGTGCAACAGAATAATTTTAAACTTTGGACTTTATTTTTTTTAAGGAAGAAGAAAAAGCCTATGCAGAATTTTATAGATGTGAGGAAACAAACTACAGAAGTGAAAAGTAAAGAAAGTAGTGAACAGGTAGAACTAATTACAACTTGCGTGTAATATTACATTCCTCAATAAAGTTAAAATTGTGTGTGTAAATATACACATACACACACACACACACATGTAAACCACTAAAAATTAACTAGTAGAGTACATTGAAGAAAAAGAACTGATTCCTTTGTAGAAAAGAAAATAAAGCGAAGAGGATTTGGAACAGCAAAATATTTTAACAAAAATTGAGCTGAATGCTATTGCACAGCACAATATTTAGTACCAAGATGACAAATGTACTACTATTTATTATGTAATTTTCGAATTTTAGATGTTTTTTATAAATAGTGGCAATGATGTCATTATGTAAAGCATATGGTGAACATCTTGTGGGCACACTATATTCGTCCATCTCTTGTCTTTCACTGCTGTAGTAACCATTTATTATTAATTAGTATTGTTATTGTGCAGCCTGTGATAACTATAGTAATAATAGGCTGCACAATAACAATGATCTGATTACTATGGCAATTACCCCTGTACATTTATGTATGAAAATAATAGTTGGGTAAAGCTAAACTTATAGAGGTGTGTACATAATCAGAAGAAAATCAATTGGAAGAAACTAAATGAATTGTAAACTTTTCCCCCCCAAATAATACATAGTCTTTTTCATAACCAGCTATACACAAAGTTATAATAAACAATAATCCTTAATATATAAATAATATTGAAAAATATAATTTGACAGATTCGTTTTATATGCTTAAAACAATATAAAACAATTCGTTTTATATGCATAAAAAACCTGCAAAAAATTCAACTTTAACTATGAAATTTGAAACATTAACATTATGAAACATCATGAAATATTAACTATGAAAGTATACTTATTTCATATTCTCTCCCAGGCACAAATCTTTGCCTAGATATAGTTTAAAACTTCCCCTAGATATAATTTAAAAATAGCCATTAAAAGAAAAGAAATGGTGATATCCATAGCATTATAAAGGAGGTGGTTAAGCCTATATATATATATAGTGAGTCACCTCCTCACTTCCAAAGGACCCTTCATTAAGAATATTTCCTTTTCAGTGCTTGTACTTGAAGATGTTCAAAGGATAAATTGAATTTAAGAGTGGCTCTTTTTTATGCTATGCAAATGTGCTACTTCCTTTTGCAGGGACCAAAAATCTGATGACAAAAGGACAGCTTATGAAGAGAACCTCAAGTGTAAAGAAAAACAAAGTGAAAAAGTAGGAAATTAACCTCCCCTCTCCTGATTACCACCACAGCATTGAATTTTGAAATGATTAGAATAAGTAAGGAGAAAAAAAGAATTAAAAAAAATGGTGGTAGTGGCAAATGATACAAGAAAGCAAGCTTATATAGCATCAGCCAAAATGTTCCAACAATCAACCACTCACTGGCTGAAGGCAAACTTCCACACATCTATCTTGCAACAATCCTCAGCTTAAATTTACACCCCCTTGTGTGTGTAGTCTCAGCAAGTGAAGAATGCCATTTGCATTTAGCTTACTCAATCCATTCAAGGCCTTATACACCTCAATCAGATCATCCCACAAGTGCCTAATCTCCAAAACTGAAGCCTTTTTAGGTAAGAATACCCTTTTGTTCCCTTTACCAATCTGATTATCCTTCTCTGCACCTGTTCCAGCAGATCTACATCCTTCCTAAAGTGAGACCTCCAGACCTGTATACAATACTCAAGATGCGGCCTAACCACTGCCTTGTACGAAGGGATAATCACCTCCTTATCCACGCTAGTAAAGTTTCTGTATATCATTGATAAAATCCCATGAGCTATTCTGACAGAATATCTGCACTGCTCAGGGAATTTCATATCTGACTGCACAATTACCCCCAGGTCTTTTTCATTTTCCACTACCCTGAGTGTAGTATCACACAGTTGATAAGTTACTCTGGGATTACTGCTATCCATATTCAGTACATTGCATTTATCAATGTTAAACTTCAACTACCATTTCTCAGCCCATTGACCAAATTTTCCTAGATTTTGTTGCAGTAGCTCACCCTGATTAAGGCATTAACTACCCTGCCAACCTCTATATCATCTGCAACCTTTGACATTAAGCCAGATATACTTTGATCAATATCATTAATAAATATTGAAAACAACAATGGGGCCCAGCACTGAAGCAATGTGGTTGTAATTTTGACCTATTTTTTTGTTGCTAAATCTCTCAAGTTCCTTAATAATATCAATTTGATTATATCGCATTCTTCCTGTTTTTCTGCCCATTTCAATGCTGTTTCTTTTCGTTGACATTTTACCGTAAAAAAACTGAAAAAAAAATAATAATAATAAATCGCAGAGTTTTGGGCTGTATTATTCTTACTGAATCTGGAGCTAAACTAAACATAATATGAAATGAAGAAAACAAAATATGTCATGAAAAATTGGGTTCACTGAAGCAAATGACTAAACTATCACTCATGGTTTCCAAGAAAACCCATCAATCCTAATCCAACATTTCCCCAGATATACTACATAAAAAACAGACAGAAATACTCTCATATATAATAAACATTTGTCTTGAATACTACCATTAATAAAAAAGAAGAAAAATCAGCCTTTCAATTCCAGATAACTGACATTATCTGGAATGAGACTAAGTTCATTCTGTAAGTGTGATACTGAAGAAGTGAAAAGAGAATGTTCTTCTTTGAGGATATGTTTAAAGTCAGAAGATGGCTATGCTACTGGTTTTTTGTTGTGAATTTCTCATTTCTCTAATTCTTTCATTTTGTTTTCTTGGAAACAACAATTTTTAAGGTATCTAGAAAGAGTTTTAGCAAGGTTTAAGTCACAGTTTGTGTTTTGAACAGAATGTTAGATAAGCTTACTTTTGTAGTTAAAACTGAATTTTTGCAGGCCCTTTTACATACATGACATTAGAATTTTTTGTTTGAAGAAGGTTAATTCTCTGTGTATAGTTAAGATTTATATTGTAATGTACAGATGCATTAATTATTTTGGTATGAAACTACCTTAATTGTTTTTCAAAACAATGGTAATTAACAATTAGGTTATTTTTCTAATTGAGCATATCCAAGATCTGCTTTCCCCTAAATAAAGTTTAGTATTAACCTATGAGGTCACTGTGTTATAGAAATAGCTGCTGGAACAGTATGCTTATGTGCCCCTAAGGTGTTCTATGTTATATACACATAGAATATATATACACACATATATATATACATATATATACAAAGTAGCAATGAACTCGTTTGGAAGTTTTGTACACTATTATGGAGTAAATTTTTCTGTTTTGTTTTTATTTGTATTTACATCTACTTTTTATACAGAATATATGTATATTTTTACATTATTTTTACTTTTAAACATTTATTTGACAAAACTTTTTTTATTTCATCTTTCAGGGATAATTATATGATACAGTAGTGCCTTGACATTAAGAGAACCAATTCTTTTTAATGAACATTCTCATTAACAAGGCTGGTTTAAGTCTCTTAATCATAAATCTAAATAAGCTGCAGGAATTAAGATGACCAGGCAGTGTTACTTTATGCTAGTAATGGGCATAATTGAATAATCAATAATCAAGAGATTTCAATAATCAAATTATTTCACTTGATTATATCATCATTTTATGATTATTTCATTAGATTATATCATTTGAATGATATAATTCAAATGATTTGTCATAATCAAATGAATCATTCAAATGATATGAGAATAAATGAAATAATTGAATAATTATACTGTAATCAATTTTTACCCCTTGATTATGCCCATCATTACTTTATACTGATTTGCAGCATTGTCATTTAACTTTCTGAGAGAAACTAGGTTATTCATTTCTCATATCCTTCCTCTCCATCCATAAAGTTTTTACCTAACCCATGTAATTTTATCTCTCTAACTTGTTTTCAGAGTAAATATTTCTGACTAGAGCTATATTTCTGACCAGTACATTTTGAAGTATTTTGATGAGTAGTAATCTTCAGTAATAAATTATGTAATAAATAAAAAATTATAAAGATAAATTATATGCTGTTGAATGATTCTGGTAGCATATGGTAAGGATAGCTGACATAAATCCTTGCTGTAACAGGATGTGAGATCATGCATTTGTTTTTGTAGTTATTGTTTCGGCTCTAATCATACAGTAAATTTAATCTTCAACAGTAATTTAGTTAATTTGTTTAAGAAGACAACATAGAAGCTGCCACAATTTAAGGCTTTATATATTCTAAAATAATGAATTGATAGACTTAATGCTACTAATTCATTAAGATTTAATAATCAGAAGTAAATATATATGATAAAAACAATATTTCTTAATTCTGAGAATTACTAAATTATTTTTTTGGTAAAACCAATTTTATTTACAGTACTTGCTTTCAACTTATTTAAATTTGAAGTGTTTGCTATAACTAAAGCAGTTTAAAAGAAATGAAATTAAAATTCCTAAACGAATGAGCACATAAAATTATAATATTGTTTGGTATTATCAAAACGATGAAACAAATTGAAAGACACTGGAACTAAAAGTTTGACAGAACATTCATCTTTAGCCAATGAACTAGCTCTAAGACTGAAGATAACAGTTCTATTGAAAACTTTTAGTTACAGTTCCCACAAGCTTTCAGTGTTTATGTATATTTGTGCTAACCAAGCAAAGTTGTGCACATTCCTTTGGATATTTCTGTTTCTTACATCCAGTTGCATTTCACTTTTTTTAAAATCACATAACTATCATACACACTTCATATTTAAATGCACTGAAGACAAGTATCTTAAATAAAATGGGTCTTACTATAAATTACTTAGATGAATGCTTTACAATGATACCGATTTCTGTTGTCTTAGTTCTGAGAATTACTTGAAACATGGAATGTATCGCTAATAACTTTTCATTGAAATGTTACTGAATTATAATAATTACTTTGAAACTGTAATAAATGTCATTTCATTTTGACCGGAGGAAAATAAAGTTTTACTTTTCATAAAGAAAAAGAAACAAGTCTTTTCATTCAAATTTAATACCAAAATACATTAATTCCTCTAATTAGAATCACTATAAATTTATTATTTATTACTAATTTATAATTTTAAAAATATGTAAGAGAAAAGAGGAATTTTAGGGTTATATATGTTTACAACATCACTATTAACAGTTAATTCTGTTGCATGCAATACTGTTGAAGTTTCAAATAAACCTTTGTTGTCTAACCTATGATTTTTGTATCATTTTCAGATTAGCTTTACTAAAGACAAAATATATTGATAACCATTTTACAAAATATTTTAGCAACTTTTTAAAATGAAATGAGCAATTATACCATTCAATTTGACAGATTGTTTAACAACTATTAGGACAACCCTCCAAATCACTCAAGTGACATTTTACATATTTGTATTTATTTGTATAGGGTGATTCAAAATTTGCCAAACCCAAATATTAATAATTAAATTTATTAATTCTTTATTATTGAGATCCTATAATCAAGTAATTAGAATAATTATAATGATAATAAGTAATTATACAAATTATGTTGAAAATGCACAAACTTTTCCTCATATGTGATATCATCTTTTCTTTTTATTATATTCTTTAAGTTTGTGCATTACATGAATATGATGGGGACAGAGGCCTAACATTTTAACAGCCCTTTCTGTATTTGAATAAGATTCCCATTTATGATACAAGTCTTCTCAGTGATAGTTGACAGCAATAAACATTGATTAACATCTTCAAAAGAATTGTATATGGTTACTGAAATAAGAGAAATTAGCTCTTCCATTCTGAATTGCGCAAATTTTGAATTTCCCTGTATATCATTTATAGCCACCCCAAGAACATTTAGATGAAGAATATTTTTTTATTAGTAAATGTCAGTTTTCTATATTAAAAGGAGTGAGAGACTATAAAAATTAAAGAGCAGATCACTACAAAAGTCATAAATAACTTTATTTTCCTCTCATTAAAAAATATAAAAATGTATTAAAAGAATTACATGATGGTTTAAAGTATTTTACAATGGCTATAGATAAATAAAATATTTCATTTATAACATTAAAAATTTTAAGCAATTCCTAACTTCTATACATCATATCAAAGCTGCACATACATTAGCTGCAATTATTAAAAATACAACTTGCATATAAAGTATTCTAACATAGTGGTTCCCAAACCTTCAGGCTTGTAGACCAGTAAAATTCCAATTAAGGTTTTGGAGACTGTTCAAACTATTCACATGAATAGTTTGATAACTTGCTTTCTTTCTGCCAGTTTTAAATCAACGGTATACAATTATTATTTTTCTGTTTTGTGGACTGGCAGAAATTGAGTCACAGATGGCACTGGTCAAGAGACCAACGATTGGGAACTACTTCTCTAATGGATATAAAAATATATCAGTTGGCTGTAACTCAAACTTATTTTTGTATAAAATATAAACAGTACTAATACATCCTTCTCTGAAAGACTCTTTGTCAAAATTCAGGTACATTCAAACAATGAAATCTTACTAAAATTTGTATGCAATAGAAAAACATACATTGATATAAGGTAACTGTATGAACATTTCACTGTACATTACTTGTCTAATTCTCATAAATCAAGTCTCACTTTTCACATATCATATTCGTAGAAAAACAAAAGCAAATGTGCTGGCAAAAATGTCAGAAAAATAAATTAACTGAAATCAAGAACATTCTTTCATCTGGATATTTCATATAATATGGGATCTTTGGAAACTTTGTACTAACTTCAATTCAGCAACAAACAGCCCAGATGACACAAACTACTCAGTGATAATCTAATTTTGTTCAAAGATGAAAAGCTATCAACTTGTGGTTAAACAGGTTAGGTTAGAGAAAAGTTGTTTCAGAAAAGTGCCACGGCAACTAAGGCTGGAAGGCATTACAATATATGTTTATAAATATAAGGAATAAAAAAACTTGAGTTGCAGAGAGAGAGAGAGAGAGAGAGAAACCTTACACTTCTGCTCAAGGTTAACTCAGCCACCGCTTGAAAGTTTCTTGAAAAGTTTCTACCATCACCAATAGGATCAGACTCATGCCTTTTCACATGGGAAGCAAATAGCATAGACTATACAACATGGAGGACTGTTTGATATGCCTGATGAGAGACATCACAGACTAGATGCAAGTGCTGGCTGAGAATATAGGCTCTCACCATAGTCACAGACCAATTCCCAAACCTACACAGTTAATCCCAGTATTAATGGAATGAAGTGCATAAGACTTGTACATAGGAGGGGTACCAATATAATGCATTTTGTATAACTTCATATCTTTATATTTTTGCTATCTTTGTGTGTTGTTTTTCTATAAAACAAAAATATACTGTATTTTTATTGTGATAAGCTTATATTAACACTATAAACATATTACATGTAAATAATAACATGAAAATAACATATACAACTGTAAATCTTATAAATGTTAACTTAACACTCACTGTCTGTTTCAGATTACAAAAATTAAGAAATACAGCTTATAAAAATGGAAAAATGATTATTTCAATAAGAACATTTATTTTAGAAATATTTTTTAAATGGCATAAATTTACATCTTATTTCATTTTTAAATTTAAAAAAATATATTGCACAATTATAGAACTGGGCAATTTCACTTCTGAAACTAGCTGCACAAAAAAAAAATATATATTTAGATACCAGAAAAATTTAAGTAATCGAAGCAATAAAAAAAAAAAAATATATATAGATATATATAAAATTAGTAAATATAAATGGTCTACTGAAAACATGGCAGCTTTGTATCTAATATGTTCAACTGTTATGAAAATTATTAGCAATTATAATACTATCATATATATTCATATTAACCCTTTCAGTGGTGGGTCCTCTACAATGATTTTTTTGTAACAGTGAACTCTGGAGAGTAGTTTTTTTTTTTTTTTTTTTTTGTAGAATTTTGAAATTTTGTAAAAATGAAAACTTGGTACATAAATACATTTAAATATTATAAATATTAACATGTTCTTATTCTGACTTTATTATACCTAACACTACAGTAAAATTGTCAAAAATCAAATCAATTTTAAAAAAATCAACTTTCCTTTTTGAAGCAACAGTATACAGTAATACTCAAATACAGTAATACTCTATGTATTACTTTATTTGGGCGCCTCCATAGCCAGGTGGGAAGGAGCAGCAGTGCATAGCACACGCTTCTTGATTAGAACGGGGTTCGAGCCCGTCACCACCAAATATGGAAGATGCGGAAAGGTCAGGGAATGACCACCGCATATCCTGGAGCAATATGGCCTTAGTTGCTAATGCTCCTAAAAACCAAATAACAAAACAAACAAAACAAAAAACTTTATTTGGTTTTATGATAATGTAATCATATTCAATAGATCTTCAGTTTTACTGTGTCTACAATTGGTTGTAAATATAAATAAGAGATGGCAGCACTTATACTAGAAAAATGAAGCCAATTTTTATATGTTATAGGAACATACTATCTCAAGTAACCTTCAAAACGTAGATATTACATACTCCCCATAGAGCCCATGCATGAAAATTGTAGATCTTTGTATGTAGCACTGAAAGTGTTAATGACAATAGGAAGCTACACAAACAAGAATGCATCATATAAGCTGTAAACACAGGGCATGGAAGGATTCATTTATTATAATGTTTAGTGTGCAGGTGAGTACAATGGATAATTAACATGCATTATGATACAGTTATTTGTCTGAAGTGGAGTTGGTTTATAAGGGTCTAAAGTTCATTTGTAGAGTACATTGGTTGTTATGCAGAGTAAGTAGCCATGCTTTGTGATACAATGTGATTCAAGCAATATGTAAACCACAGTATATTTTAAGTTTTATTTCTATTATAAACATAATTATAGTGTAAATCACAATAAATGTTAAAAGTGTCCTCCAACCCAAATGTAAGCAAAAACTCTCTTCGTCATGATTGATGTGATTTGACATAAGTTTGTTATTGTTGAAATTTAATTCTTCCAATATGTGAAGACTGTTAGCATAAGCCATTCATTTTAAAGGAGTCTGAAGGTTAAAAATCTAGAAATTATGGATGTTTAATTATGGACATGTTCCAAGAAAATATTAACTGCCTTCAACGTAAAAAAAAAAAAAAAGCAATAATTTATAAAAACAGGAACTCCCAACCTATGTAATACTCGACTTACACAAATTCGAATTTATATAAGTTTTTGTCGGCCGGTGCAAACAGAAAACAATATGGAAATGTATTCTGCATCTGTAGGGATAAATGGATGTATTGTGAAAATATCGTAATGTGAACGCAATAACATTGTTTTTTTTTTAAATTTGTTCCAAGTCCTTGGAAGTTAAATTTCCCTATATTACTATACTATTTATCTCTCAAAAGGTCATTTTTATAATGGAAATTGCACTACACTTTCATCGTTATATGTTCTGTTATAAGAATCAATTTTGAACGCCTTTGTGATATTTTTCTAAAGCACATTTCTGGAGGTCACAACAATAAAAACAATTTGCACTTTCCGGTTTATTGGAATTTTAGTGCATCTAATTATAAACGGGTACTAAACTTGATCTTATTGCATTTGCAATAATACCGATAACTGCAATTGTGTGGGTTTTTACGTTATGGTATTATGGTGAAATGTGTTTCCCCCTTCACTGAAATCTTCAATCATATAAAAAACAAATTTTCAAAATCTCTTCATTCCTATTTACTTATTACAACAGTAAAGGGAAAGGGTTGTTGTTGTTTTGGTTTTTAGGAGCATTAGCAACTAAGGCCATATTGCTCCGGGCTATGCGGTGGTCATTCCCTGACCTTTCCGCATCCTCCATATTTGGTGGTGACGGGCTCGAACCCAAAGGGAAAGGGACCAACGGAAAGTGCAAGTGGTGGTGGTGGTGCCAGGAAACGAAACAAAATTGATTTAGAAATGAAGATGATTAATTAAGAAGTACAAAGTAGGACAAAAGTTTGCATCTATCGCATGGAATTAGGTCTCACTGCTTCAACAGTGAATACTATTTTAAAGTACAGTGCACTTTAACATCAAAGGATCAACAGTGATCACAAAACAGCATTAGGGTGCTATATTGAAGATAGAACAGCTATTAATAATATGGATGGAAAATCAGATTCAGAAGCAAGTGCTCCTCACTGTAATGACCATTCAAGCAAAAGCAACAAGTATTTATGAAGATATTAAGGATAAGTATGGCGAACCCCAAGCTAAGTTCATGGCAAGCAACGGGTGGTTTAATACGTTCAAGCATTGCGCTGGTTTCCACAACGTTAAAGTATGTGGTGAAGTCACCAGTGCCAATTCTGTAGCTGCAGAGAAATTTTGTGATGTGTTGGAAAAAATTATTGATGAAGGCGGCTATTCAACACAGCAAATTTTTAACACTGACGAGACTGCTCTGTATTTGAAAAAAAATGCCAGATCGAACATACATTGCCAAAGAGGAAAAGACAATGCCAGGTTTCAAGGCTTCAAAAGATAGGGCCACACTCTTGCTTGGGACTAATGCAGTGAAAGATTACAGATTAAATCCACTGTTTGTGTACCATCCTGGAAATCCTCATGCATTTAAGGGCATCAATAAAGCCACCCTACCCACGCATTTCCATCGAACCAGAGAGCATGGATAACAATATCTCTCTTTGAGGATTGGTTTAAATGCCGCTTCATTCCCAAGGTTGAAAAATATTGTGAAGACAACGATTCCTTTCAAGATTTTGCTTCTATTAGATAATGCTCCTGGACATCCTACATTATCTAGATGATTTCAATTC
Organism: Mastigoproctus giganteus; assembly: GCF_048544385.1. NCBI lineage: Eukaryota > Metazoa > Arthropoda > Arachnida > Uropygi > Thelyphonidae > Mastigoproctus > Mastigoproctus giganteus. Next base: position 81,154,827 of record NC_143588.1, read on the forward strand.
GAACACGAGAGTCACATTTCTACTGCCAAACACCACTTCGCTCATCCAACCTATGGATCGGCGTTATTTCAAATTTAAAAGCATACTATTTACGCACATTTGCTCAAGCATTGTCTGCAGTAGACTATGAGAAAAATTTTATGTTAAGAGAACTTTTGGAAATCTTACAGTATTTACCATGCCATCTTAAACATTAATAAGGCCTGGGCGGAAATTACTAAAAGTTGTTTAAATGGCACATGGAAGAAAATATGCCCACGGCACGTAAACAGCTTCGAAGGATTTGAATAAGACGAATCGTATGAAGAGGTTACAGGTAAGATTGTAAAGGTTGCAGAGCTACTTCAGTTGAAGGTTGATGCCAAAGACAAGGAGTTAATAGAGGAAGAAGAGAAGGAATTATCTAACGAAGAACTTATTGACTTGCAGGCAGCGACAGTGATAGAAGAAAATGCTGACAAAGCTCAAAATGAACCAAATGTGGGGCTGAGATGCTTCATCACCAGAGAGATGGCAATGGCATTTTGTGAAATTGTATCAGCAATGGTGAGGTTTGAGAAGATGGATCCTGACAGTGAACGATTCTTAAAAGTTTACAGAGGGAAAAGCCATGTTTTATGTGCTTGAGAGTATATTTCACAAAATATATACTTTAAACAGTGTATTACATTGCTGCATATGTTTAATCATTAAATACTGTACATAAAAGCAGAAAATATTCAATCTTCTCAATTTTACTTTCAAAAGGTGATGCTTTATATCACTGGAATTTTTCAAGGTCAAAATACGAGTTTGTAAATCAGATGTACATAAACCAGGAATTAATTGACTGAAAGCTAACAAAAAAAACAACTGTTGGACATCTTGGAGATGACCAGTGCTGTTACTGTAGTAATTAGAATGAAATTTCTGTCAGGTTATCAATGATAAATTAGCACTTACAGTTGGGTTTCATTTTGAATAACTCTGTATAAATAATTATCTTCAATCAAGGGAAGGGTGTTTATGAGTTTAAACTATTTTCCCATCTTAACATAGGCCAGAAAAGTTATCTATTTCAGAAAATTTCTCCATATTACTAATGAATATGCATTATGCTATGTGGAGATTGAAGAAATTATTCTTAGAAGCATTTGTAAAAGTACATCAAAGCTTGCTAAGATAATCTTGTCTCTATAACCAGGTGCTAAATGCAAATGAATAATTTTAAGGTTTAGCAATTACAAAAATCATGTTTTAATTTAATTTTGGTTAAGGTTCACTGAAAATTCTTGTCAATCAACTAATGTGGTGATTAGCTAGAAAAATGCATGGGCAAATCTCTCCAGTGCTAATTCCCTTTATTATTATTTGGTGTACATAATTTTTTTTTCTTTTTTTGTGGCTCTGAAATCCAATGAGAAGCACTGAAATAAGGAAGGAGGGAAATTAAGGTATTATCTTAAAACATTTACATTAATCTCTATCACTCCTGCTCCCAAAACAATACTCTGGGTTGAGTGTTTTAGAAATAGTACCAAAACAACTAATGCCATGAGGTGTTGGTACATCATGTCTGTAAGTTATGTATATTCTATGATAAATGTCTGTTTTGTGGGATGGAGAACTAGTCTCTAAAAATAAATAAACATGATCTTTATTGTAAGGTGTGAAGGTACTCACTTTACAAAACCCTTCACAGCACTAAGCCAGGGGTTGAAACCATGCAATCCTCACCTAAGACAGACTAACTTGGACATGGTGTGTAAAAAGCCCATAAAAGTTCCTTTTATCCCGAAGAAGGAAACACAAGCTTTTAAATACAAATTGTGTGGAAGAACAAGAGCTGCAGCAGTATGCTAGCTGTGATCATATGCTTTGCTAGCTACATAAGTTTCTTATATTATTTCAACACAGGTAAATAATTTTAAGTTAATCTATGTAAAACTTGAATTGACCTTCATTTAAGGTGCAAGAAACTTGTCCCTTACAAATTAAATATTCTTTTCACTTATTCTTTCTCCGTATGACAACTGACAAGTTTTTCACTGTTTTTTGAAAAACAGTTGATCTAGAACTGTAAAGGACAGAACCATTTATTTGTTTAATTTTATGGTAGTATCTCACATTTTACTGTATGTCTGATAGTAGAATCATAATTATGCTTACTTTGGTAAATGGCATGACTGTTTCAATAATGTGGGTGGGAGGGAAGAGAAGCCGATTACAATCAGAACACCCACTATTTTGGATACTTAGCAGAGCATGTGTTTTTCTTTACAAGTAAAAAATGCAAGGAAGACCTAATTTGCCAGATTAAATACTCAGGGAAAGTGTTTGTAATCAATTAAGGCCTGCTAATTTAAAGGATACTTTTCCATTGATAAGCATCTTCAACTAGCACAATGTTGCTGAATGCTTGTAAATTGTACTGGAAATAGGCCTTTGACACTATTACACTTATCACTTTTCAACGTAAAATATGTGCAAGCTTCTGTGACAAACTGAAGTCTTTACATATTTATCCTTGTAGTGATTAATGTAATTAACTAAACAGAATGTACATTATCTGGAAGAAGGCAACAAAAAGTAAATTTTAAAGTCTCTAGCTGAAAAAATTCTTTCATATTACTTTCTGACAATGAATATAAAAGATATTTTCCTTTGTGGAAAAATGAATCCTTCCACTACCCATGCAATACCTTGTGACTAACTTTTTTATTTTTTTCAGTGATATTCTCATGGAATAATAACTAAATTGCTTTAACATATCTTACAAACAGCCTTTATGATAACTGTTAAACAATGAATTTGAGACATCTAGTGACTAGTAAATATACTAGTGAAAACATTCTTTTTATCATAAATTTAAAACTTAACATGTGCATTACTTATGATACAATACTTTAACTTACAGAGTTATGTAATATATTGATATTTTGGTGTATAACAGAAATAATGAACATCATAAATACTTAAAAAATATATATGCTAATATCTTTACAGCTACCACCTCTTTAAATCAACAGCTACAACAAATAAACAAAGTAACAATACTTATCAAACAATAAAAGTTAAATTTTTGGCAGGAATATTTTAAGGAATGTGCAAGGCACAAGGTGGAATTTGGGGTTTTTAGTTTCAAACATCTTCAGATTTGCTATCTGCATGTGTATTTAATGCCTCCATATAAGTTCCTTCTTCATTGTAACGGTTCTGAAAGTAAAAGTCTTTTTTCAATATCAAGAAAATTTTAATTTATAAACTAAAGTTTTTATAAAACTAAGTAGTAAGCTGGGCCATACTTATAAATAGGCACATGAGGTGCTAGCTTCGGGCCTCACGATAGAGGGGCCTCTGTAATAGGAAGCCCTGATCTAGTGGTAGGCAAAAGTGGGCTTTTTTTAAAACCCACTTGTGCCTACCATGTTTACATTGTAAACAGAGACAGGTGAAATTTACTGAAAGTGTGGATGACTCATTTCTCCAAAAGAACAGATTAATTTACAGAATAAAGGAAAATCACTCTCTCTCCTAATTCTCTAATACAGTGTAACAGTAGAACACAGGCTGACCTGCGTCGGGAATATGCCTTAATCTTTTCCGCTGCCTATGAACACAAGAAAGCAATGACCAGTGTGACTTCTCGGTATAGTATGTGGGAGAGACAGTTGTAAATGTATTATGAACAATAAATTGCAGATTGTCAATCCTTATAGCTCTTAATTTGTGTAGCTCTATTTGCCTAAAGGCCAGAGGTGTGAACAATTTGTACCCAGCCTCTCTCAAAATCCGTTCGTTATATGGAAATTTTATTTTTCGCTCTGCAGAAACTATTTTAATTGGACAACCCATGGATTTGAGAATCTGTAAAAGATGAGACCTGAAAACTGTAACATTTAGTTTAATTGTTGATGTCCAAAGTTAAAGTGTGATACATAGGAGTGCACATACTGAAGTAAATATAGATACATATCTATCTCTCTGAAAGTAGTGTTGTAGTTTAATAAATTTTGATTCTGCTGTAACAGAAAATTTAGATATCAAATCTATGTAATATTTCATTATCTATTGTAACTGTGGCATACATTTCCTTTATTGAAAGCTTTTTGTTTTCTCAATCTTAAAATATGAATTGATTCAAGTGTTAATTCTTTTATATTGAATTAGGGGCTCACGTTTGGTGAGTATGGGCTTGGCACATCCAAGGTCCTGAGATGGATATCATCATTCTTCTCTCTCTCTTGGTGATTCCCTTCTATATCTCTCTCTCTCTCTCTCTCTCTCTCTCTCAGGGTAACTCAAATTATTTTTAGTTGGTGCAGCATAAGCCTCAGACTTCCTTGCACTATATGGCTAGTAATAATAATAGTTATATTACTTTTAAGCTGTTACTATAATCTCATTTGAATTAAAAATCTGAAATTGTCAATAAACAACAAATTAAATGAAGCAGCAATTAAAACTGTGATATATTAATATTTAAAAAAACATTAATCATAACAGCAGGAATGCCAAAGAGGAAAATGTTTCAAATATTGAGTATATGTACAATATTAATGATGGATTTAGATCTACATTTCTGAATGTCGAAACAATTCTGAAAATATTTCTCACAATGCCTGTGACAAATGCAAGTGGGGAAAGGTCATTTTCTGTTCTCAAACGAGTAAAAAACTATTTGAGGAATAATTTAATTCAAGATAAAATGAGTAATTTGTCATTGTTATTTATTGACTCTGAACTAGGAAACAGCATTAATTACAATGATATAATAAATATTTTTGCCAAGGCAAAGCCAAGGAAAAAATATTTATGCACATAATAGGACATAATAGAGCTTACAGAGACGTGGTGCCACGCAGAAATTGGGGATGATGAGTTTCAGTATGGCTTGTATAATGTATTTAGGAAGGAGAAGGTAGATAGAAGGGGTGGTGGGGTAATGCTTCTTATCAGAAGCAGCCTGAGTGCGACAATAGCTTTCCCAGATTCAGACGTCTCGCATGCTAGAATAGAATCTGTATGGTGTGAGATAGTTGGAAACAAAGGTATAATACGAGTAGGAGTAATCTACAGACAAGGTGATTGCGAAGATTATGACAAAAGCCTCTACATGCAAATGGAATGGGCAAGTAAGCGTCAATGTCTTATTATGGGTGATTTCAATTTGCCTCCAATTGATTGGAGAAAATGGGAAGGAAACTCGACATGGGGAACAAAATTTTTAAATCAACTTGATGACTGTTATTTGTATCAACATGTCAGGGAAAGTACTAGAGAAAAGAATATCCTAGATCTCATGTGATCATGAAGTTCGATAATGGATGATGATGAGAGAGGTAGCAGCAGTAAAAGGCAAAGGAATGGATTTTAATTTCAGAAAAGGAAATTACAATGCCTTAAGGTACTACATGGCCTCTATATTACTGGGTAGATATCGCACAGAGAATGAATACATTTGAACTGTGGTATGCTTTTAAAACATTAATCACAGATGCCTTGAATGCGTATTTACCATTAAAAAAATACTCCAAGAGGAGGGTTCCAAGTTGGATGAATAGTGAAGTTGCCACATTACTTGAGCAGAAAAAGGTGGCATGGAAAGGTTACAGAGCAATAAAAAGTACTAAAGCCTATAACAGCTACAAGATGATCTGTAACAGAAAAGGTTTGACAGGCAAAGGCAGTTTATGAGAAATCACTAGCAAACAGGGCAAAGAGGGGGGGGGGATAAGGAATTCTTTACATATATAAATGCCAAGAAGAGCAGGACAAACCAGATCGGACCTTTACATAAGGGAAAGGGGATAGTATTAAATACACCAGTTGCGATTGCAGATGAACTCAACAGTTATTTTGCATCGATATTTACAAATGAAAAACCTTTTGTGGCAATGGGAAATTGTAAGAGCGAAGTTGAAAAATATGTAATTAATGATACTGAAATTTTGCAAGATTATTTAATGAAAAAACTTTCAAGCCTACAGGCCAGTAAGGCTCCTGGATTTGATGGAATATACCCTATAATCTTAAGGGAGGCGGCAAGTGAGTGCATTGAACCATTGAGGCTAATTATGCGAGCATCACTAGATTCTGGGGAGATTCCCTTGGATTGGAAAAGTGCCAATGTATCTCCCATACATAAGGGTGGCTTTAAGAGTGAAGTGGGAAATTATCAACCTGTCAGTCTGACTTCAGTGGTAGGGAAAATCATGGAGGCAATGATCAAGGGTGGAATTCAGGATCATTTGGATCGAATTGAAATTCTCAAGGATACTCAGCATGGTTTTGTAAAGGGAAAATCATGTTTAACAAATCTAGTTCGCTATTTTGAAAGGGTCACTCATGAGCTGGATTTAGGGAATAATTTTGACATTGTTTATTTAGATTTCAGCAAAGCTTTTGACTCAGTCCCACATGAGCGGTTGCTTTATAAGTTGGAACAGGTTGGAATCACTGGGAAAATCCTTAGATGGATAGCAGGATGGCTTCAGGGCAGGAGGCAGAGGGTTGTGATAAATGGCTGTTCCTCAGATTGGGTTGATGTAAGAAGTGGAGTTCCCCAAGGATCAGTATTAGGACCACTGTTGTTTTTAATTTTCATAAATGACATCGATGAAGGGATAGAGGGTGTGATGTCTAAATTTGCAGATGATGTTAAAATTGGTAGAGTAGTTAATGATCACTGTCAAGCTGAGCTTCTTCAGAGAGACCTAGATAGACTTCAGGAATGGTCAGAAAAATGGCAGCTAGGCTTTAATCCAACAAAGTGTAAGGTATTACACCTGGGAAACAGTAATCCCAAAATAACTTATTCACTTGGTGGAGTTTAACTAAATCCAGTACTGGAGGAAAGGGACTTGGGTGTTACGATACGGTCAGACATGAAATTCTCTGAGCATTGTAAACAGGTTGCAAGGAAGGCCCATGGTGTCCTATCGAACTTTTGCAAGTAGAGATAGGGACGTGATAATCCCATTATATAAGGCTTTTGTTAGACCACACTTGGAATACTGTGTTCAAGTATGGAGACCGCACCTAAAGAAAGACATCGAGCTTCTTGAAAGGGTGCAAAGACGGGTAACTCGCCTGGTGAGATCGGCAAAAGGGTGTCCTTATGAAGAAATACTTCGAATATGTGGGTTGCAGAGTTTGGAAACTAGACACCTTAGAGGAGATTTGATTGAGGTGTTTAAGGCTCTGAGAGGCATCAGTAAAATGAATGAGGATGAAATTTTCAAGATTATAAATGATGCTAGAACTAGGGGACATAAATTCAAGTTATGGGGGAAATGTTTAGATTGGACTGCAGGAAGTTTTATTTTAGCCAGCGAGTTATAAATTACTGGAATAAGTTGCCTACGTGGGTAGTAGAGGCTGACAGTTTGGGGAAATTCAAAGGTCATCTGGATAGCACCTTCGGGTCAGGGAAGCGCATAGGATGATAGGTTTAATTTCCTTTTCTATTATTAATTATTATTATTATTTATTTATTTATTATTATTTTTTTTTATCATTGGTTTATTCGTTTTTTTTTTTTTTTTTGGCTGGTGCAGCATAAGCCATAGGCTTTCTTGCACCATGTGGCCATTACTAATACTAATTTGTATGAACTCTCATAATTTAGCTATTGAATTGCTGTTTTATAATGCACCTGCTATTATTTACTGCTAACAAACAAGATGTGGATGTTTTTATAATATTTTTGTAATGCAATTTTTGATATTATTTGATATATATGGAAGTTATTTTTTTTTTTTGAACTGGTATCCTAAAAGGGGGGAGCCCGCAAGAGCTTAGCACCTTGCGGGGCCCCGAGAAGTGTAAGTACGGCCCTGGTAGCAAGAATGTATTGTATTTTAGGAAGGACATAAATCTGTTGGAAAGGGTGCAAAGAAGAATAGCAAGAATTCTTTCTTGTAAAGAATAGATCCTTTGCAAGAAAGGCTCTGGTTCTATTAATTGCAGAGGCTGGAAACTAGGCATCTGCATAGACACTACCTTTTTCAAAGTGGTGTCCATGGAGATGACACCACCTCTTCCACACTGGGTGGTTGAAGAATAGATGTGTGGAAATTTGCCTCCTTTGGCCAGAGAGTAATTGATCATTGGAATAAACTTCCATCTAGCATTGTGAAAATGGGAAGTCTGGATAAATTTAAAGGAATGGACAAATTATTAGAATGAACAGGGAAGTGAAGCTGGTAAAAGTTTTTTTTTTTTTTTAGCTGATTCTGTATAACATTGCTTCCTTGCATCATTTTGCCAATGCTAATACTATCATTAGAATTTCTTGATGGAATAATATTAAGATGTTCTGTAACATTTTGGAATCTTGGTAAACTATTTAAAAATCTTGTGATGCTTTTTTGGGAACAACATTGGTACTGAAGTAATGTATATGACTATTAGTATGCACATTATGGAATTGAATCTTTATACTGCCACAAAACATGCATGGCTATTTTATCAGTCATTGCTATGAAAATGTAAACCCAAATCAAATTAGAAAAAGAAACTTTTTATTGTTATGTTTTGAAGTTCTATACATTGCAGAGATATGAATAAATTTAAAAGTAAATACTTCCCAAGAATACACTAGACCACTGTTTGAGGCATATTCAACTCACAACTACATCTGTAAATGGACTTTTGCATTGAAAAACTTCCCTTAAATATTACCCCATCTCATCAGTGGTGTAGGATAGCCTAGATTTTTTCCCCTTGCATAAAGAGTCTTTACTTTCAAATTGCTTATATAAATTGTAAACTGATTGACACTGCAGTAGATCCTTTCTTTAGTATTTATGAAAATTATGTTGCACATTAGTCACTGAATTTGTTATAAATAAACTTTGTAACATACTCTTCACAGGCTGATTGGCTAGGTGTCAAAATTTGTGTTACAAAATAAAGCAGCTGATCATTTTAAATTGTTGGTGAAAGTTATATTGGTATTCATCTTATTTCTTAATTGCTAATTTCTACTAGATGATCATCACATAAGAGGATAATAATGCCCAAAATTTTCACATTATTGCTTTTTTTTTTTTGTGGGGAGCTGCATATTTGTTAAAAACATAGAATCTCATGCTAAACGCAACACAAAACATACAATGAACTGGACTTGAATACCGATAACTGGAAAAAATATATATGTACATAAAAATGAAAGACCCTCACTTTCAATAAATTTGCTAATTTCTAACTACTGTATATACTATATGCCAGAAAATCAGAAATTGTTTAATTCTGTATAACACAAACTACTTGTAGAAGCTAAGAAAGTTCTGGTTTACTGTTTCATTAAATATCTGATGTTCTACTTGCAATCTGACTATCACCTTATAATAAGGAATTTCCTACTGAAACCACTGGAATACATCTCTAAATGAGCTTCTGGACATTCAGGTGACATGTTCAAGCCACTCTTATTCATGCATTATATTGGAAACAAAAACATCTCTTTCTGTATTTAAACAGAGCGAAATGGCATATTCTATCAAGTAGATTATGAGTATTGTTACACTGTGAGTGGGGAGATGTCTGGAGGACAGACTACAGGAACATAATGAAGTAATAGGGCAAGCTCTGTGTGACCATTCTGCAGTCACAGCACATTACTAGGAGGAGTTGCATCATTTTGTTTCCCAATTATATTCAGATTCTTGGGAAGGAACATAGATGGCATTTGAGTATTAGCCATATGGCGCAATGAAGCTCTGGGCTTTTACTGCACCAGCCAAAAAAATAAATTAATTAAAAAATAATAAATAAATAATGAAATAAAATAAAATACCTACTTGACTCCCTCCTTAAAAAGTGTCTGTCCAGATGACTTTTGAATTTCCCCAAGCTGTCAGCCTCAACCACCCATGGAGGTAACTTATCCTAGTAATTAATAACTCATTGGCTAAAAGAAAACTTCCTACAATCCAGTCACAAATTTCATAAATGGTCAAAAGGAATGCTAAGGTCCTGGGATGAAAAAAAAACAACACTGGTCAAAGCTGCAAGTTCTATTCCCCATGATGCTGAATAGATCTTTAGGGCTTGAGATCATTGTCCTATAGGCGCCTCCGTAGCCAGGTGGGCAGGAGCAGCAGTGCGTAGCACACGCTTCTTGATCAGACCGGGGTTCGAGCCCGTGACTACCAAATATGGAGGATGCAGAAAGGTCAGGGAATGACCACCGCATATCCACGGAGCAATATGGCCTTAGTTGCTAATGCTCCTAAAACCCAAAATAACAACAACAACATTGTCCTATAGGTTCATTGACCTCAGGGTTCAGTGCTGGGTCCATTGTTGTTTTCTGTATTTATAAATGATATTGATGATGGTATATCAGGCTTAACGTCCAAGTTTGCAGATGATACGAAGGTTGGCAGGTCTGTTAAGGACACTAATGACAGTACACTACTTCAACAGGATCTAGAAAAGTTGAGCAGATGGGCTGAGAGATGACAAATGAAGTTTAACATTGACAAATGTAAAGTACTACATATGGGAAGCAGTAACCCCAGAGTAACGTATCAACTCTGTGGTACTACACTGACAGTGGTAGAGAATGAAAAGGACCTGGGTGTAATTGTGCAGGCAGATATGAAGTTTTCTGAGCAGTGCAGACAGTCTGCAAGAGTAGCACATGGTGTCTTGTCAATGATATACAGGAATGTTTCTAGCAGGGATAAGGAGGTGATTATCCCCTTGTATAAGGCAACGGTCAAGCCTCACATTGAATACTGTATACAGGTCTGGAGGCCTCATTTTAAGAAGGATGTAGAGCTGTTGGAATGAGTACAGAGAAGGGCAGCAAGATTAGTGAGTGGAACGAAGGGTTGCTCTTATGAAGAAAGGCTTAAGTTTTGCAGATTACAGTGTCTGGAGACTAGGCACCTGCGAGGTGATCTGATTGAGGTGTATAAAGCCTTGAATGGTTTGAGCATGCTCAATGCTGATGGGATTCTTCCTCTTGCTCAGAATGATCACCTGAAAGGGCATAAATTCAAATTGAGGAAAGACAATTGTAGGATAGATGTGCAGAAGTTTGCCTTTAGCCAGCGGGTAGTTGATTGGTGGAACAGACTTCCATCTTTTGTTGTGGAAGTTGATAGCCTAAATAAATTTAAGGCTGAGCTGGCAGGCAGATATGGAACAGGTATTTGGAACGAACGTTTTTTTTTTTTTTTTTTTTTTTTGGCTGATGCTGCATAAGCTTGCTTTCTTGCATCATATGTCTCTACTAATGCTAATGCTATTTTAATAAACCACTAGGCAGTCACATAAGTTCATTGGGATTTTCTGGGGCATGCTTGAATTAAGATTTTTTTTTTTTTTTTGGTAGTTGTTGGCACATCGGCTTCTGTGGCCATAATGCACCTCCCAAGATTTTTGCAGTACTTTGATCCAAGCCCGAGGCGGGATTCGAACCCGCGACCTTTGGGTTGCCAGGCAGGCACTTTACCCACCTGGCTAGCCCGGTCGGCTAAGATTTTGTAGCATCCAAACCATTTCCAGAACTTAGGCAGCATTCAAACCATTTCCAGAACTTAGGCAGCATTCAAACCATTCCCAGAACTTAGGCAGCATTCAAACCATTCCCGGAACTTAGGCAGCATTCAAACCATTCCAGATAACTCAGAATATTAAAGCCCAGACCAACGTAACTGTAGTTACTGCAGACCTCAATATAACACTGGAAATCGTGTCGAGGATTGAACTATTTTCTGGGATAAAAAACCCCACTGTAACACTCATAACATGGCCAGTGTAACACTCATAGGATTGAATTAGTATTTTCCAGGGAAAACAACTTCTCCCCCCAATGTAACATAATATATTTAATTTGTTTTTCTTATTTCAAAAACATTACTACTAAAGTAACAATATCAGGAAAAAATATTTTAGAGTACTTTACATATCCTTTTAATTTTCAATTTTTCCTGAAAGCAAAGAATGAATACCGGCACCTATTTTTTTTTACAAAAAAAGCACTGTGTATATCACAAGGGGATAGAAACTACTTTGAATGGGATTGCTTATAAAAATGTATGTGCCCTAATTGTTTATTAGAAAAACAAGTCTTAGAAAATCTTGATAGGACTAGGACCTCATATCTCAATAATATACTGCCTGAACAATAGACGGGACAAGGTAGTGATGATTATAGCATCTAGTTCCCCCCCCCCCCAGAAATCCCAGGTCATAAGGACCTAATACCAAGTGACTTTGTTTTGTGGGACTATATAAAGGATGCTGCATTTGTGTCACCACTACCAATGGACATTGTGAACTGAGACACAGGATCACAAAGGCCAATATCTGCTGTATGACTTTTGGGGCTCGTATTAAGTGCCAATAGGATTCACAGGAAACTTTCTGTGATTTGCTGTCCATCGATGTATTTTACAATAATAGTAAATACCAATTTTCATTTAATGATTTTTGAAAATGCTTCTTTTTTTGAATAACCTTCCTGTTTTGCAGTTCTACTTTCATTTTTAAAGAATCCTGAAAAAATTACAAACATCATAAGCAAAGAAATGTTGGCTCATTTCACAAAAAAAATCATGCAACCAAATAAAAATTTATTGCAATCAGGATAGCTGATTTTATAAAGAACACCTCTGCATTTAAATGAAAAAAATTACCTCGTTATCTAGTTTTACCCATACTCCAGATAGTACCACACTTTATTTATTTTTTTGCTTATTTGTAACTGATTATTTTTATACTTTGAAAGTGGCAGGATATTCTGTCTGGTTATAATTTTAGAATGTGTTCACTTATCAATACTTTGCCTTTCATCAAATAACTGGACAGAACATCAGATCAGATAATGTTAGGCACTTATAATATAATTGCATTTGATTTATGAAAAGTACGATTCTTGTACTTTTGTAGTCCATGGATGAAAAAGTTCTACTTTATTTTTATTTTGAAAGGCCAAAATAGTATTAACTATTTTGTAATTTCAAAGTGAATTCAGTTAGTCAAAAAGTAATTCATTTAATTACTATTATACTACCTTATTAACGGAGATTAAAAATTGCATTATGCTACTGTTCTTATCACATTAATTCACATGAACAAAAGTAATATACTTACCAATAAAGATGGGGAAGCAAAGTAATTATGTGACTCAGCATTTCTTTCCAAATCCTCACAAAGACATAGAACTATAGTGTCCATCACCATCTATGAAATTGTAAGAATACTGCAATTTATTGTAATATTATTTATTTATTTTTTTACTACAATATTATTTTATCATATATTTTACAAAAAAAAAATGAACTCCATATATTATGTGAGTTAATATAATTTTGATAAAGATAGGTCTATTCTATGTATTACATAAAAAGCAAAGAAGTATTTGTAGCATGTAGGTTAAATGCACACCTAAAAGGATAAATCCACACCACAAGATAACCCATAGAATGCACTTATCCTGCATCTCACATACACAAAAGTAGCAGCATAGAATCAAACTGAGTTTGAAACCAGTAAAAATTTGAGAGGAGGAGTATATTAAGCTCACTATTCATCCTGATACTTGATATAATAAAGGAAGAATGAAAGGATTACAGCTGGGGTATTTGAAAATGAAATCCATACAATTTAAAGAAAGGAATCCTCACATGTTCAAAGCTGCAACCAAACGTGAAAATTGTAGCTGAAAATGTAAAGAAACATGAGAAAGTCAAAAAGGTATCTTGAAGCATTCATAAATCATGAAAGAAATGGGGGGGGGGGGTTTAATATGCCAAGACCAAAGAATTAGGGAAGTATGGTCGTAAAATAAAGCAATTCTTTTCAAGAGTTTCCTTCACTTACCTCATTATTACTTCAGTCTGTAAGTTCTATTTACTTTTCTTATTCTGAAAGTTTTCATTCTGAAAGTTCTAGTTTTCAATTAATTCCTTTATTAATTACCTTTTTTTTCTTTATTTTTTACCAATGGAGCTTTCAGTTCCATAGATTAAAATTTGTTATAAACAGCTAATTTTGTCTTTTGGATAATTTCTTATTAGTGACAAATGAATTTGTTTAACTGGCTTTCCAATAATACCCACTTTACTTATTTTATTGTTTATTTCTATGCTAATTTTCCATATCACTAAAGATTGTTCCTAGGTATATATTTGTTCCTTTTTTTTATTATTTAGTTTTTATTTAATTGGTTCCTTTTTTAATTATTTAGTCTATACAAAATTTCTATCTCTTTCAAACAACTTTCAAAACTGTTGTTTTTTATCTGTTTCATGCCAAATTCCCCATACCATATATCGAATTTATTTATATTCTTGAAATTGTGAAAACTATTTAACACAAAAATATCATCACATATAATAATGATCCAATTTTTATATTTCCCACTCTAAACTGTCATTAATTTACATGTATTTATGAAATGGTCCAAAAAAAATTACAAAAAGTAGATAAGATGTAGTCCTTCCTCACTCCAAACTTTAAACTATTTTCTCTTGCTTCCTTCAATCCTTACTGAAAATTTAGCATTTTTATACAAACTTTTTATTCTCCTAAAAAGGGTAATCTTTAATGTCAAATTTATTCTAAATATGCAAGTACACATTTTTAGTCATATGCATTTTCCAAGGTCAACAAATTCTAAATACCGTTTTTTTCTTATGTTCCCATGGCTTTTTATAATTTTCCTTAAGGAAATGTTTGATTATGGAATCTCGTTTAGCCTAAAATCTGACTGTTTCTTACCCAACATTAAATTCAACAATACTTTTTCTAATCCTCTTCTCTAAGGTACTTGCACAAAATTTACCCAGTACACTAAGGGAAAATTTCCTCTGTAACTTCCACATATTTAGCTTTATTCATCTTTCGTAGTTAACTTTATATATTATTCATGGAATAATATGTAAGGTTAACTATAAAGATGAATTTATACAAATAAAGATGGAATTATATAAATAAATTGCAAGACATGGAAATGTGATTTCTAAATCTCAATAAATTTGACTTAGAAAAAAAATCACAAGAAAAGCTCAACTAGATGATTTGGGCATAAACAGATCATGGAAGCTTAGCTAAGCAGGTGTATATGATAATTAAACAGGGAAAACCAGGAGAAGCAGGAAGATGGAACATACAAAAATGGAAGTCAGAAGAGGACTGACATGGAAGAGAGTTAAGACTGCCACAAGAAAGAGAAATGAGAAAGTCATTGGGAAAATTGCAAAAACTAGCAATACTTTTGTGGATTTATTGGATGACTGTTTTCTACAGAAACATGTTCGAGAGACAAATAGAGGGAGTAATACTCTTGATTTGATTATCAGCAGTATTTATTCATGCATTAAGAATTTGCAGATAAAAGAACCACTAGGTGGCAGTGATCACATGTACTGATGTGGGAATTACTTAAGATGTAACTACCATCAAGACTAAAGGGAAAGGCTTTTGCTTTCATAAAGGTGACGACAGGGGTCTCAGACAGTTTTTAAATCCTGTACAGTGGGATCAACTGATGATGTTACCAATGTTGAATTCTATATGGGAAGCCTTCAGGAACTTAATTTTGGAGGCTACTAGGCTTTTCATTCCAAACGTCCATGCCTAAATGGATGCCAGATGAACTAATGAGGCTTGTGGCAGAGATAAACTAGTCAATAAACAAGTCACTAAGGAGGTTAGGCAGGCGAAGGCAGATTACGAGAAATCCTTGGCAAAGGATGCAAAGAAAAACAGCAAAGAATTCTTTACTTATGTTAACTCTAGAAGGAAAGGGATGAATCAGATTGGACCACTTAACATATATGGGTTGACTACTGATGATCATGCTCAGGCAGCTGATAAACTGAAAGAGTATTTTGCATCTACATTCACATATGAGGAGTTATTCAATGAGGGAAGTGCCAGAAGTTTATCAAACTCTAACAGGGAGCTAAGTGATTTTGTAATAACTGAGAGAAAAGGAGGAGAAACTGTTGAAGTTAAACATAAAAAAGGCACCTGGGGTGGACAGGATCTATCCAGTTATATTAAAGGAGGCAGCAAAGGAGGTAAGCAAACCCTTAGCCATAATTATAAGAGCTTCCTTGGACTCAGGGGAGGTCCCCATGGACTAGAGGTGTGCAAATATATCACCAATTCACGAAGGGAGTTCAAAAGATGACACAGGTAACTATAGACCTGTTAGTTTAACTTGTGTTCCGGTGGAAAATAATGGAATCACTGGTTAAAGAAGCATTGCGGGATCATCTAGACAAGACTGCAGTAATAGTTAAGACACAGCATGGGTTTGTTAAAGGGAGGTCTTGTCTGACCAATTTGATTGGATACTATGATGTGGTCACAAAGGAACTGAATGCTAAAAATAATTTTGATATCATATACTTGGATTTCAGGAAAGCTTTTGATACTGTTGCACATGGAAGACTGCTGTACAAGTTGGAGGGGTATGGCATTAAGGATAAGTTGCTACAATGGATAAAGAGATGGTTGAGTGAGAGACGACAAAGTGGTAATCAATGGACTGCTCTTCGTGGACAAATGTTATTAGTGGAGTTCCCCAGGATTCGGTGTTGGGCCCATTGTTGTTTTGTATATTTATCAATGATACTGATGAAGGTATATCAGGTTTAATGTCCAAGTTTGCAGATGATACAAAGGTTGGCAGGGTTAGTAAAGACAGTATGCTACTCCAACTGGATCTAGATAAGTTGGGCAAATGGGCTGAAAAGTGGCAACTGAAGTTTAACATTGACAAATGCAAAGTACTGCATATGGGTAGCAACAACCCAAGAGAAACGTACCAACTGTGTGGTACTACACTCAGTGAAGTGGAAAGTGAAAAAGACCTGTTTGTTGTTTCGTTTTTAGGAGCATTAGCAACTAAGGCTATATCACTCCGGGAATATGCGGTGGTCATTCCCTGACCTTTCCGCATCCTCCATATTTGTGGTGACGGGCTCGAACCCCGGTCTAATCAAGAAGCGTGTGCTACGCACTGTTGCTCCTTCCCACCTGGCTAGGGAGGCGCCTGAAAAAGACCTGGGGGTAATTGTGCAGTCAAATATGAAGTTCACTGAGCAGTGCAGAGGGACTGCCAGGGTAGGTCATGGAGTCTTGTCAATGATATATAGGAATTTTGCTAGCAGGGACAGGGAGGTGATTATCCTGTTATAAAAGGCAATTGTCAGGCCACACCTAGAGTACTGTGTACAGGTCTGGAGGCCTCATTTTAGGAAGGATGTAGAGTTGCTAGAATGAGTACAAAGAAGTACAACAAGATTGGTGAGGGGAACAAAGGGGTGCTCTTACCAAGAAAGGCTTAAGTTCTGCAAATTGCAGCACCTGGAGAGTAGGCACCTGTGAGGTGATCTGATTGAGGTGTATAAGGCCTTGAATGGGTTGAGCAAGCTGAATGGTGATGGGATTCTTCCTCTTGCTCGGATTAAGAACCTGAGGGGCATGGATTCAAACTGAGGAAAGACAGTTGTAGAAGAGATGTGTGGAAATTTGCCTTTAGCCAGAGGATAGTTAATTGGTGGAACAGACTTCCATTTTCTGTTGTGGAAGTTGACAGCCTAAATAAATTTATGGCTGAGCTGGACAGGCATTTGGAACTTTTAAAAATTTAAACAAATACATTTTTGACATAGGGGGCTGTTGAAATAATTCATTGCACAGAATTTTTCACCCGACACTATTCTGTTTAAATGAAATTTACAAACCATTATTAATAAGGGAAGTGACCAGAACCCTGAAATATTTTAATTACAGTGAATTTTCTTTAAAATAGCATTTGTTGTAATGGAATTTTACTGTATACAATGTATAATCTATATGAATATCATATAAATGTTGCATATATTTATTTATAAGTTCAAGTACTCACAAAAGAAATTTTACCTACCTCATATGCAGAAATAATGCAATGTGAAATGAATATAGAAACTAATGTTCCAAAAAATGCAGGGACTGCATAAAAATGTAACTGGGAATTATACTGAAAAAATAATAAATAATAATAATAAATATTAATAATAAATTTAATTATGCATAAATTTACTTGCAACAAAGGTTATAAAAGACTTTTAAAACAGGTTTGAATCAACAGTAGTTGTTCATTATGAGGTGTGGCTATTAAATAATGAGACTGCACACACAGCCACTATACAACAAGCACCTGTGAAACAAATGCACAGCAGTTGACCTTGAACCTTTCCCTAGTTGTCTAGGGAAAGTTGTCAAGTCACATTCCAACATGCTCATTCACTTTGCAGTGAGACAGATTTCATTACCTTGTGTTTTTGCAGTTTTGTGGAAAAATGACAGACAAAAGAATCGAACAATGAATCAACCTCAAATTTTTAACAAAACTAAAGGAAACACCAACTGAAAGTTGAGTTATTATGTCAAGTTTATGGAGAAAATACTATATTAAGAGCTCACATGTTTGAATGGCATAAAAGATTTTTTGAAGGAAGAGAGAATGTGGAAGACTGTGAACAACCAGGTTGTCCAGTATCTATGAAAACTGATAAAAATGTGGACTAGGTAAGGACATCAACTAGAAGTGATCATCATTTAAGCATTAGAATGGCTGCATCAGAAATCAATATGGGCAAAGAAACATTTTGACAAACTTTAACTGAAAATTTTGGCAGGCAAAAAGTGTGCTCAGATGGTGCCAAAAATTTTGAAAAAAAAAAGAATTTGCGAAGATGTTTTGAAAAAAACTGAAGAGCCAGACATTCTGAGTAAAGAAATTACTTGCGATGAACGTTGGCTGTTCCAGTGCAACCCAGAAACTAAAAGATAGTCAATGCAATGGAAGACAAAACAATCTCTGAGACAAAAAAAAAAAAAAAAATAATAATTAATTAAAAAAGCCAGAATGTCAAAATCAAAAATGAAAACTATGCTTTTGTTTTCATTGATATAAAAAAAAAAAAATTATTTTGGTTGAATATGTCCCACTAAATTGGACTGTCAATCAAGTATACTACACATTGGAGTTCTGACAAGGCTGCTGAAAAATAATTTGATGCTGGAGCATTATTTGAAAAATAATGCTCCAGCACATGACATACTCTGTTCACCAACTGCTGGCCAAAAAACAAATTCCTGTATGAGCATGCACCCTACTCACTAGACCTATCCCCTTGTTACTTTTTTTCTCTACCTTAAACTGAAAAGTGCACTGAGGGAACCCCATTTTCAGTTAATTGAAAACATTCAGAAAAAAATTACCAAAGTGTTAAAGGGGCTTATGGAAGATGACTTCCAGAAATGTTTCAGTGCTTGCAAGAAATGTTGTGTGCAAGACCAAAGCAATTATTTTGAAGGGAATAACTTCTATGAAATATTTCATTATTATTTTGTTACAAGTCTTGTTATTTAATAGCCATACCTTGTATAATACAAATTTTAGGAAACATTTTTTATATTTTTGGAGGTGAGGTTATAATAAAATTAATAATTTCCAGATATTGACTGGAACTTGTGGATTGGTCACTCGCACTCTAGCAAGGCTTTTGTGCATTTATTCAATGATTGTTTTCTACAGCAGCATGTAAGAGAGACAACAAAAGGAAGTAACTCTCTTGATCTGATTATCAGCAGTGATCATAGTGTACTGATGTGCGATTTACTTAAAGTGTAACTACCATCAGGGGTAAAGGGAAGGGTTTTTGTTTTCGTAAAAGTGACTACAGTGATCTCAGGCAGTTTTTGAAGCCTATACAGTTGGATCAAATGATGATGTTAAAAACAGTGAATTCTAAATGGCAGGCCTTCAGGGAATTAATCTTGGAAGCAACTAGGCTTTTCATACCATCTAAGAAATACTGTTCAAGATTTAGGCCTAAATGGATGTCAGATGAACTAAAGAGGCTCATAGCAGAGAAGAAAAATGCGTAGAATGCATATAAATGAAGAAGTCTACGGCAGATATAAGCTAGCCTGTAATCAAGTCACAAAGGAGGTTAGGCAAGCAAATGCTGTGTCTGAGCTATAACTGAAGTCTTGTCTAGATGATCCTGCAGTGCTTCTTTAACCAGTGCCTCCATTAATTTTCCAGGAACAGAAGTTAAACTAAGAAGTCTATAATTACTCGTGTCACCCTTTGATCCTCCTTTGTGAATTGGGGTCACATTTGCACATCTCCAGTCCATGGGTACCTCCCCTGAGTCCAAGGAAGCTCTCATAATTATGGCTAAGGGTTTGCTTACTTCCTTTGCTGCCTCCTTTAATATAACTGGATAGATCCCATCCATCCCGGGTGCCTTTTTTATGTTTATCTTCAACAATTTCTCCTCCACTTTCCTCTCAGTTATTACAAAATCACCTAGCTTTGCCAAATCACCTTTGCCAAAGATTTCTCATAATCTGCCTTTGCCTGCCTAATCTCCTTTGTGACTTGGTTACAGACCAGTTTATATCAATCATAGGCTTCCATGTCACCCATTAATTTATATGTATCCCATGCATTTTTCTTCTCTGCCACATGTCTCATTGGTTCATCTGACAACCATTTAGGCCTATACCTTGAACAATATTTCTTAGTTGGCATGTAAAGCCTAGTAGCTTCCAAGATTAATTCTTGGAATGCCTCCCATTTTGAATTTTCTGTTGGTAACATTATCAGTTGGTCCCACTGTATAGAATTTAATAGTCTCAGACCACCGTGGTTACCTTTACAAAAGCAAAAACCCTTCCCTTTACCCCTGATGGTAGTTACCTCTTTGAGTAAATCCCACTTCAGCACATGTGATCACTGCCACCTAGTGGTTCCTTTTTCTGCAGAATCTTAATGCATGAAGAATTACTACTGATAATCAGATCAAGAGTATTACTCCCTCTAGTTGCCTTCTAAACATGCTGATGTAGAAAACAATCATCCAATAAATCCACAAAAGCCTTGCTAGTGTGTGACTGACCAACCCACAAATTCCAGTCATTTTCTGGGAAATTAAAATCCCCCATTATAAGACTCTCTGATTTACTGGCCCACTTTATTTCCCTGTAAAGGCCTATAACATACTCCTCTCAATTTTGATCTCCCAGTATTTATGTCACACAAAACTGACTCAACATTGCACTGTCCAGCGATGTCGACTGGCTGCACTTCTTTGGATTTTATGTGTTTCTTAACTAATAGAATAACCCCTCCTCCCTTCCTATCCTGTTTATCCTTCCTGTACACATTGTACTCCCCAAATTCTAGTTCTGCATTTCTTATATCTGTGACACCATGTCCCTGATATTCGAACACTATCTGCCTTTGATGTTTTGACCAACACCTCAAATTCATAAAATTTATTTACCAAACACCTAGCATTGGTGTATACGCAAATATACATGCACCTGTTCCTATTCTTAGCTACCCTAACACAACCCATGTTTACTTGTACCGCAAAGACTCCCAGCAGTCTCTGAAATACCCTGCATCTTGTTTTCCATACTGCAATAATTAAAGACCAACACCAGCCAGGAATTCTAAATTTTACTATAAAAATAAAATATACAGAATATAATGAAATACTGTGATACACTATCGGAAGACTAAAATATTACAATAAAATAAACTACGATAAAACGTTAAAAATGTAGTTAGCAAATAAGCAATAAAACCTGAAGCTTTCGGAGACTGCTGTCTCCTTCTTTTATCGCTTTTAATCCAGTTTATTTTAGATAATTTTATTGCTAACTACATTTTTAACGTTTTATCGTAGTTTATTTTATTGTAATATTTTAGTCTTCCGATAGTGTATCACAGTATTTCATTATATTCTGTATATTTTATTTTTATAGTAAAATTTTTAATTCCTGGCTGGTGTTGGTCTTTAATTATTGCAGTATGGAATTTCCCAGCCCCATAGGCCTGTTTGAAGATATCTTGTTTTCCAGGCTGCTGCTCATTCCATTAGAAGCAGTGCAAGAATCACTTTCACCTCTGCCAGAGGCTACTGTTAATCTATTAGTCCGTGTATCCCCCCCCCCCAAGCTAGCAGTTTTCCGACCCACCTAACACTGCCTCGATAGCATCAGCAAATATTCTTGCACCATTTCTATTTAAGTGTATCTCATCCCCGTAGAAGCAGTCTCTCCAGTTAACAAAATTCCTATATTGATAGTAAACATTAGGGTTGCTAATGATAGTAAAGACAATATGCTACTGAAAGAGGATCTAGAAAAGTTAGGATGATGGACTGATAAGTGGCAACTGAAGTTTAATATTGACAAATGCAAAGTACTGCATATGGGTAGCAGTAAACCAAGAGAAATGTACCAACTGTGTGGTACTACACTCAGGGAAGTGGAGAGTGAAAAGACCTGGGGGTAATTGTGTAGTCAGATATGAAGTTCGCTGAACGGTACAGACGGGCTGCCAGAGCAGGTCATGGAGTTTTGTCAATGATATATAGGAATTTTGCTAGCAGGGATAAGGAGGTGATTATCCCTTTGTACAAGGCAATTGTCAGGACACACCTTGAGTACTGCATACAGGGTCTGAAGGCTTAATTTTAGGAAGGATGTAGAGTTGCTAGAATGAGTACAGAGAAGGGCAACAAGTTTGGTGAGAGGTTTGTTAGTTTGTTATTTGGTTTTTAGGAGCATTAGCAACTAAGGCCATATTGCTCCAGGAATATGCGGAGGTCATTCCCTGACCTTTCCGCATTCTCCGTATTTGGTGGTGACGGGCTCGAACCCCGGTCTAATCAAGAAGCGTGTGCTACGCACTGCTGCTCCTTCCTACCTGGCTACGGAGGCGCAGATTGGTGAGAGGAAAAAGGGGTTGTCTTACCAGGAGAGGCTTAAATTCTGTCGGTTGTACCATCTGGAAACTAGGCACCTGCGAGGGGTGATCTAATTGAGGTGTACAAGGTCTTGAATGGTGTGAGCAGGCTCAATTCTGATGGAATACTTCCACTTGCTGAGATTAAGAACCTGAGGGGGCATACACTGATAAACCAACAAATTATGACCACCTACCTAATATGATGTCGGTACACCATGTGCAGCCAAAACAGCTCGTACCTGGTGAGGCATGGCTGCTACAAGATTACTAAATGTGTCTTGTGGTATCTGGTACCAACACGTAACCAGCAGATCGGAGTTGCTGTTCCAGCACAAACCACAGATGCTCAATGGGATTGATGTCTGGGGAATTTGGAGGCCAGGGCAATACCTGGAAGTCTTCCTCATGTTCCGCGAACCAGTCTCGAACCATCCGGGGTGTGGCATGGCGCATTATCCTGCTGAAAGACAGCACTGTTAGAGGGGAAAGATCGTTGGGATGAAAGGGCGTACCTGGTTAGCAATGATGTTTGGGTAGGTGGTAGACATCAGAGTGCCTGGCACATGGATGACTGGATCCAAGGTATCCCACCCAGAAGAACATCGCCCAAAGCATGAAACCATCACCACTGGCTTGTTTTCGTCCCATGGTGCATCCAGGCTCCATCGCTTCCCTAGGTAAATGAAGCAAACGTACCCAGCCATCCACATGGTGCAACAGAAAATGTGACTCATCGGACCAGACGACCTTCTTCCAATCACTCAAGGTCCAGTTTCGATGCTCGTGTGCCCATTGTAGGTGCTGTTGCCGGTGAACCATGGTAGCATGGGCACTCAGAGCAGCCTGCGGCTATGCAGCCCCATTTTCAGCAGGGTTCAATGTACTGTGTTGTGATACATTACTCCCGTTATCAGCATTCCAATTACCGGCGAGTTGCACCACAGTCACTCTTCTGTTGCCACATACCATCCAGGAGAGCCTTCGCTCACCTCAAGCATCGATGAGCCATGCCGTCCAACACCTCCCCGGCGGTTTGTGGGTTTTCCCTCCTCAGATCACTTTTGGTAAGTACTAACCACGGTTGACTATGAGCACTCCACCAGCTGTGCCATTTTAGATATGCTCTGACCCAGTCATCTGGCCATTACAATTTGGCCTTTGTCAAACTCGCGTAAGTCCGCTGCCTTTCCCATCTGAAAAACAAGAGTAATACTGATTAACAGGGCTCAGTATCAGGTGTTTTCATAACGTGTCCTGACCCGCATACGTGCCATAGTTCACCTGCAGTTGCTTTGATTTGCATAATGACTCGCTGGTCATAATGTTTTGGCTCATCAGTGTAGATTCAAATTGAGGAAAGACAGTTGTAGAACAGATGTGCAGAAGTTTGCCTTTAGCCAGCAGGTAGTTGATTGCTGGAACAGACTTCCATCTGTTGTTGTGGAAGTTGATAGCTTAAATAAATTTAAGGTTGAACTAGACAGACATTTGGAGTGACTGGATGGGTGAAATGGGAAGGGTTGTTTTTTTTTTTTTTTTTTTTGGCTGATGCTCTATATGCTTGTTTTCTTGCATCATATGCCTCAACTAATGCTAATGTTGTATTGTTTTAATCCTCTGTTATCTATTAATTTAATCTTCTGTATACCAAGAGGGTCACCAACCTCCTTCCCCATTTTAAATTCTGCACTTTTTTATTTTTTGTGGAACAATGATTGATCCCACAATTATCCATGTATTTGCTAATGGATCTGCTAACCAGTCCCTGTGGAAACCTACTGTTCACAAGAGTTGTAGAGATGAATTTAAATTCTTCGTCTAATTTTTTTTGTCACACACCTAACTGCTCTTCATGTTTATGGTTTTTATAGTGCCTTTCCTATGTTCACTGAGTAATTTGAATTATAATTAATTAACCGCCAAGTCTTAAACTACCTAGACTCCTTCTGTCTGATCAATGATTGCCAGTATGGATTCTGTCAGTGTCGATCCACTGGTGATATTTTGGCTTATGTTACACATTTATGGACAAATTCAATGGAAAAGTTCAGTGAAACACAAGCAGTTGCTCTTGACATCTCAAAGGCTTTCGATCGTGTTTGGCATAAAGGTCTTCTGAACAAACTTCCATCTTATGGTTTGCCAACTGTTTTTAGTAATTGGTTATCCAGTTTTCTCTCTGACTGGTCACTGAGGGTGATGGTAGACTCCTCTGTCTTCTAACTTCTCCACTAATGCTGGTGTCCTCCTAGGTTCAGTTCTTTCCCCTTTCCCCAACTTTTTTCCTCTTTTATATTAATGACCTTCTATTGACCGGAAATCCTATCCATAGTTTTGCCGATGATAGTACACATTGCATTCCACTTTCCATTTTGAGAAACCTTGTCCTGCTCAATCAGCTTCAACTTCTCGAAAATCTTCTGCCAATTCCTTAAATGCCGATCTTCAGGTAATTCTCCAGTGGGGCAAAGACAACTTAGTTGATTTCAATCCTTCTAAAACTCAGTCCCGTCTTATATCTTTCAAAAAGGATTCTTCTACTCCTAAGCTTATCTTTGGTGACACTCTGATTTCTAGGCAAGATCATATATTTCTATCGGGGATTACCTTGACTTCTAATCTCTCTTGGCATAAGCACGTTACAAATACTGCTTCCTCTGCTTCTAAAAAACTTGGTTTTCTCTTTCACTCTTGGCATTACTTTTCTTCCAAACAGCTGTTCACTCTGTACAAATTGCAAATCCGCCCTACCATGGAATATTGTTCCCACATCTGCGGTAGTGCCCCCAAAACCTTTCTCAAGGCTTCTAGATTCCATTCAGAAGAGGGCAGACTCTCTTCACTCTCTGTCTCATAGATGTTCTGTTTCTGCTGCATGCCTTTTCTTCCGATATTTCCACGGGTACTGTTCTTCTGAATTGGCTTCTATAATTCCTGCCCTCTTTTTCAAAACAGTCCGAACACGTGCCGCCACCAGCCAACATCCATCTACTGTCCAACTTCAAACTCACAGAACAAACTTTTCATCTTCCTCGTTTATTTATTCAACTGCTGGTTTCTGGAACAACCTTCCTTCACATGTATTTCTTGAAAATTACAGTCTACAGAAGTTAAAGTCTAATGTCAACAAATATATTTTTTTTTTCTTCTCAACCTCCAACCCAAGCACGGTACTAAGTACTATAGATTCTAATACCTCTTGTGTTTGGGGTTCTCATAAAAAAAAAAAAAAAAAAAAAAAAAAAGAATTGCTCTGAGTACATCTTTTTCTGAGTGCAAATTGACTCTCTATTAGTATTAGTTATACAGTGAAAGGAAGACACATAGGTTTTTTTCTGCTCAATTAAAAAAAATAACTAAATAAAAATAATAATAAAAATAAAATATAAATATATAAAAAAAGAAAATAAACAACCTATGTGTTTTACTCTTCATACAGGTAATTATCCAGCTGATTCCCCAAGCTGTCAGCTTCAAGTACCCACAGAGGAAACCTATTTCAGTAATTCTCAACTTGATGACTAAAAGAAAAGGGGGGGAAAAGAGACTTCTGTCTCCTCTTTCAAAATACCCAAAAATAATAATTCTCTCCCCAGTCCCATTTTGAATGTTGTGGTAGTTTCATGTCTACTATTCATATATATATAAAAACTGCACTAATTTCTGGCCGAAAAACAAATTCCTGTATGAACATGCACCCTACTCACCAGAGTAGGGTGCATGTTCATACAGGAATTTGTTTTTCTCTGTAAGTAGGGTGCATGTTCTCTGTATGAACATGCACCCTACTCACCAGAGTAGGGTGCATGTTCATACAGGGATTTGTTTATGTACACAGAGAGAACTGATGAGACTAGACCAAAGGCCTCCTCAAAATCTTCCATAAGTGGGGAGAAAGGTTCCCCATGCTTAACCCATACTGCTTATATACATTTTCCCTTCAAATTTAAAATACCCAGGTTCTAAAGCCAATTGTAATAACTTAATTATCATGGTACTGTATCAGACAAAATTCTATTCATTTACAGTATTCTAAATTCCTATCATATGATCTCTACAGCATCCCTTGCCAGAATTTTAAAACATTTCTTGCACATCTTTACTCCCCATCCTTAACAGAGTCATTATTAATATTTTACTGATTGATTACATGGCTAATGAAACCAAATGAATTTTTAAGTGGTTATTTTTTAACAGATTTAAAGTATTGTCTAACCATTTTGCTGCAAGCTGTATTTACTGCTAACAGTGGGCCTAACACAGTTATCTTCTTTATGAATTTTTTCATTTCCAAATAGACTAGGTGCTTCATTGTTAGTAGGTTATAATAAATTTGTTAAGTTCTTTTATTATAATTCTTTTGTCTAATAAATATTTTGTAGCCTTCATAATTTCTCTCTTTCTCTATTAGCAGTTAGCTTTTTACTGCACCTAATGGGATTATTTAACTTATCTATGTAATCTACTTTATTTAATTTCACTGTTGTATTACCTTTATCTCCTTTGATTATCATTCCTATGTGATTTCAGATTTTTTAAAGATTTTTGTTCATTACTAGTTAGCTTTGGTTTATAAAAGCTACTATGACTATTTTTTAGAGCTGCTCTAGTATTCAAATTAAGCTTGGCTTTGGCCTTTGAAGAATAGCAAGGTCAAGCTTTTCTCAATCACTACTATGTACTGTAATTTATTAATAGTAAGTGATTCAGAGTAATACTAAAATTTAACCCTAATGCTAAAGCATTTTTTCATGAGTAGTAAAGCTGCCTACCCCCAGACTAACCAAAGAATAAATAAATAAATAAATAAATAGATAAATTTATATTAATTCTCAAGATGGCTGAGGGAAGAAAAGTTTACAAATTCATTGTGATTGCATATGTACTGAATTAAGTATTAAAGGCAAACATTTTTTCAGCACCACAGTTCACAATGGACTGGGCATGTTTCGTGGCAGCTTTCATGCTTGAACTCTCAACCTTGTTATTTGTGGTGGTGCATGCTAATCACTGGACCACATCATTGAGTGTTTCTGAAGCATTTATTTCTTTATCCTGTCCGGGTATATCCTATGCCTTTTTAGCCAAGTCTCCTTGTGTTCTTCCTGTGAAATCATCAGCAAAATTCAATGCCATTCCCAGTACTGTGTTTGATGGTCTGCCACCTCCTTTAGCGGGTATTCTGTGTAGTATGCATTGCACAGTGCAGGTATGTATTAGTCACCAAATTAAAATCTGCCATAAAAAGAAAAGTACATTAGATAAAGAGAAATAGTTCATTTTATTTGAAATGAACAACAAAAAAAATTTCTGGCACTTGGTCAAATAATTCAATGATGCTGCAACAGAAAGTGATTTGTGTGCTGTGGTACTGAAAGCTTAAATCAGTCATTAAAGTGTAAAGATGTTACCACTGGAATACACGGAAAATAAAGAATAGGGAAGTCCATCAAGCAGTGGTTCAAACAGATTCAAAAAACAGGAAGTGTTCTGCACTAGAGAAGCCAAAAATGCAGGAGATTCTCCAAGCTTGTTTGGTTCTGTATGCATATAAAATTCAGATTGCAAGCAGTGAAACTGGAAAATCAACCACTGAAAGTCACTTGCTGTAGACATGCTTGTGCAGATTGAAAATAACAATGCCTACTGGGAAATTATTATTTTTAGTGACAAAACTTTTCATGTATGTGTGTTGTTATTATTTGGTTTTTTAGGAGCATTAACAACTGAGGCCACATTGCTCCGGGATATGCGGTGGTCATTCCCTGACCTTTTCGCATCCTCATATTTGGTGGTCACGGGCATGAACCCCGGTCTAATCAAGAAGCATGTGCTACGCACTGCTGCTCCTGACCACCTGGCTACGGAGGCACCTATCTATGTGTGTGCTTAGCAAAAATGCATTTGAGGCACTGAAAACACAGTCCCAAGATAAACATCTGGTGCAAAATTTCCTATCATGAGGTAACTGGTCCATTCTTCTTTCATGGGAAGGCAGTTAACAGTACTAATTATCTGGATGCACTTCAGCTAGTTGCTGTACCAGATGCAACCTGCAATCATCACTCCAAAATATGTTAATTTTTGACAGGATGGTGCTCCTTAATGCTGGAGCCAGGACGTTAGAAAATTGCTGATAACCCATTTCTAAACTGACTGATTTGACAAGGTGGACTGATTACTTGGAACCTCCTGCCTCCCCTTACTCATTGTTCAGACACAGTAGGTTTGCAGTTTTTTTTTTTTTTTTCTGGGATTACATTAAGGAACATAGGTATTGCATTAAACTTCAAAGTGTGATGAACTCCAAGCATTTATAAAAATGCAGCTGCTTTTGAGGGATCTATGTCAATTCGCTGTATGACAGTTCTGTGCATGATAATTCATTGTATGTGACAATTCGGTGCATGAAGTTCAGTGTATAAGACAATCTGGTGAAAGACAACTGGTGGCTATAACAATTTGTTGAAAGCCAACTGGTGGCTATAACAATTTGTTGAAAGCCAACTGGTGGCTGTAACAATTTGGTGAAAGACAATTAGTGGATATGATGATTTGGTGTATGACAGTTCAGTGTATCACACAGAGATCAGAAATTAACAAAAACAATGAAGTAAAAGGTTTAGGAAATAAAAGAAATTTTGGCAATAGAAAGGAGGAATGCAGAAATTTAGAAAAAAGAAAATATATTTTTACCTATTTATTTTGTATAAAAGGATTAACACCTATTTCAGCATGATTGTTTCAGTATGCCTATTTCAGCTTGACACTGTCCATCTTGTAATACCTTTAATCCAGATAAGATTATTTATTATTATTATTTTATTTATTTTTTTTTAACATATATACCCAGAAGAATTCTATGCTTTTCAAGGATGATTAATTTATTTTTTAGAGTTACTTTATATTCCTAGTAACAATACTTTAGTTTAAATTGCATTTAGATAAAGATTTTGTAGGTTATTACTTAGTATCGGTAAGGGTATCAAATCCATATGTAGACAGGTTTTGCAGCTCCTGCAAATGAAAGTTTCTCCGTAGATAAACCGTTTGTTTCTCCTTCTCCGTAGATAAACCGTTTGTAACTTGCCGCCACTGTTATACGATACGTGTGCTAGCGTAAGGTTTAACGGAAAACTAGATAGCGAGTATAGTAGTGTCAATTAATCAGTAAAATTTATTAATCTTAATAAATTTCATTGTCAATTGAATTGTACTTTTTTAACTAAATAAATATAGCGACCTAGTTATTACAAACATAACATCATAAATTAATACATATAAGTTGACAGGGGATAAGAAAATCATATAACGTAACTCGGAGATAATATTCAATATCGAAATACATATATATAGTTTTATAACTGCATTGGGGTATAGGTTTAGGGTTATATTTTGTATTGTAATTTTATTGAACTTGAATAGAAATCATGATTCAGACCAGAGCAGCAAAGCAAAAGGCTCAAACTAGTGGAAGTGCTGTGGCTCAGGGGAGAACTGAGGGGGGGGGGGTTGTCCTCTGAATCACAGTCTATTGAAATGCACTGCTTGTTTGATGTTTGTGGAGCAATCAGGAACAGGACATGATATTGCCAAGGGGAATGTCTTTGTGTGTGCGCGATGTAGGAGTGCGAGGAAATCAGGTGCCAACTCAGCATTGCTATGGGCTTATATGAGAGCTTGAAGGACAGGGTGGATGCCCTTGAAGGATTTAAACTGAGGGGTGCATCAAGCTCTCAGCTGCCCACATCAATGGCAGAGCTTGCACTTGAACATCATGCAACACAGCGGCAACCCCCAAGGCAGAATGCACTGGTCCCAAAGGAACTAGTTGTTGTAGGTGACTCTATTGTCAGGGAAATGGGGAACATATTGTTCAAAAAGGATAGATGGAACAGGAATAGGGTATGTCTGCCAGGGGCAAAGGTTGATGATATTGTAGGGCAGATATCATTCTTTAAGGGCACAAAGGGTGATATTGTTGTACACGTTGGCACTAATGATACTAAGAGTAGGAGACTGGCAGAATTACTTAATAAGTAAAAGACAATGCTGAAAAAAAGCTGTGAGTTAGGGTTGAATTTGAAAGTGTCTGCAATTCTGCCCAGACACGATAGGAGGGAGTATATGATGAGAGCCTTGTCGATTAATTCAGCCCTGGAGAGATTGTGCAAGGTTCAAGGGGTAGAATTTTTCTCAGCCTGGTCTGTGCTTGTTAACAGGAGAGACTGCTTCTACAGGGATGGGATACACTTAAACAGAAAGGGTGCAAGTTGCTGTTGCTATCGAGGCAGAGTTAGGTGGGTTGGAAAACTGCTAGCTTGGGGGAATACACGGAGTAATCAATTAACAGTAGCTGCTGGCAGAGGTAAAAGTGATTCTTGCACTACTTCTATTGAAATGCAATTGAGCAGCAGCCTGGAAAGCAAGGCAATGGAAATTTCTAGAACTGCTGGGAGTCATATGGAACAAGTAACTACATGGGCTGTGTTAGGGTAACTAAGAGTAGAAACAGGTGCATGTACACCAATGCTAGGAGTATAGTTAATAAATTCGATGAGCTTGAAGTGCTAGTCAAGATATCAAAGGCAGATATTGTTGGGATATCAGAGACATGGTGTCACATAGACATAAGCAGTGCAGAACTTGAATTTGGGGAGTACAATGTGTACAGAAAGGACGGGAAGGGAGGAGGGGTTATGCTGTTAGTTAAGAAACACAAAATCTAAGGAAGTGCACCCAATTGATGTTGAGTCTGTTTGGTGTGACATAAGCACTGGGAAAGGGAAAAATGAGAGTAGGTGTGTGTTATAGGCCTAATGAATCTGATGAGTATAATGAGCAATTGTGCAGAGAAATAGAGTGGGCCAGTAAATTAGAGTGTCTTATAATGGGGAACTTTAATTTCCCGGATATTGACTGGAATTTGTGGGTTGGTCACTCACACACTAGCAAGACTTTTGTGGATTTATTGGATGATTGTTTTCTACAGCAGCATGTTCGGGAGGCAAATAGAGGGAGTAATACTCTTGATCTGATTATCACTGTACAGGTCTGTAATTACAGACCTATACAGTGGAACCAACTGATGATGTTACCAACAGCAAATTCAAAATGGGAAGCATTCAAAGAATTAATCTTGGAAGCTACTAGGCTTTTCATACCAATAAAGAAATACTGTTCAAGATTTAGGCCTAAATGGATGCCAGATGAACTAATTAGACATGTGACAGAGAAGAAAAATGCATGGGATACATATAAATTAACATGTGACAGAGAAGTGTATGATAGATATAAGCTGGTCTGTAACCAAGTTACAAAAGCAGTTAGGCAGGCGAAGGCAGATTACGAGAAATCTTTGGCAAAGGATGCAAAGAAAAACAGCAAAGAGTTCTTACTTATGTAAACTCTAGAAGGAAGGGGATGAATCAGATTGGTCCACTTGATATCAATGGTTCACTGTTGATGATCCTGCTCAGGTAGCTAACAAACTAAATGAATGTTTTGCATTGACATTCACACATGAGGAGTTATTCAGGGAGGGGAATGCCAGAGGTGTATTCAACTCTGGCAGTAAGCTAGATAATCTTGTAATAACTAAGAGTAAAGTGGAGGAGAAAATGTTGAAGATAAACACAAGAAAGGCACCTGGTGTTGATGGAATCTATCCAGTTATATTAAAGGATGCAGCAAAGGAAGTAAGCAAACCCTTAGCCATAATTATGAGAGCTTCCCTGGACTCAGGGAGGTACCCATGGACTGGAGATGTGAAAATGTGACCCAAATCCATAAAGCAGGATCAAAGTGAGACACAGGTAATTACAGACCTGTTAGTTTAACTTCTGTTACAGGGAAATTAATGGAGGCATTGGTTAAAGAAGCATTGCAGGATCATCTAGACAGGACTTCAGTTATAGCTCGGACACAGTATGGGTTTGTTAAAGGGAAGTCTTGTCTGACTAATTTGATTGGATACTATGATGTAGTCACAAAGGAACTGGATGCAAAGAATAACTTTGATATCATATATTTGGATCTTAGAAAAGCCTTTGATATTGTTGCACATGGAAGACTGCTGCACAAATTGGAGTGTGTGGCATTAGAGGCAAATTGCT
Organism: Mastigoproctus giganteus; assembly: GCF_048544385.1. NCBI lineage: Eukaryota > Metazoa > Arthropoda > Arachnida > Uropygi > Thelyphonidae > Mastigoproctus > Mastigoproctus giganteus. Next base: position 81,187,713 of record NC_143588.1, read on the forward strand.
GCTATGGATAAAGGGATGGTTGAGTGGGAGAAGACAGAGAGTGGTAATCAACGGACACTGCTCTTCGTGGACTAATGTTATTAGTGGAGTCCTTTAGGGTTCAGTGTTGGGTCCATTGTTGTTTTCTGTATTTATAAATGATATTGATGATGGTATATCACGCTTAATGTCCAAGTTTGCAGATGATACGAAGGTTGGCAGAGTTGTTAATGACACTAATGACAGTACACTGCTGCAACAGGATCTAGAAAAGTTGAGCAGATGGGCTGAGAGGTGGCAAATGAAGTTTAACATTGACAAATGTAAAGTACTACATATGAGAAGCAGTAATCCCAGAGTAACGTATCAACTCTGTGGTACCACACTGACAGTGGTATTAGAATGAAAAGAACCTGGGGGTAATTGTGCAGGCAGATATGAAGTTTTCTGAGAAGTGCAGATGGTCTGCAAGAGTAGCTCATGGTGTCTTGTCAATGATATACAGGAATTTTTCTAGCAGGGATAAGGAGGTGATTATCCCCTTGTATAAGGCAATGGTCAGACCACACCTTGAGTACTGTATACAGGTCTGGAGACCTCATTTTAAGAAGGATGTAGAGCTGTTGGAACGAGTATAGAGAAGGGAAACAAGATTAGTGAATGGAACAAAGGATTGCTCTTACAAAGAAAGGCTTAAGTTTTGCAAATTACAGGGTCTGGAGACTAGGCACCTGCGAGGTGATCTGACTGAGGTGTATAAAGCCTTGAATGGTATGAGCATGCTCAATGCCGATGGGATTCTTCCTCTTGCTCAGAATAATCGCCTGAGAGGGCATAAATTCAAATTGAGGAAAGACAGTTGTAGAATAGATGTGCGGACGTTTGCCTTTAGCCAGCGGGTGGTTGATTGCTGGAACAAACTTTCATCTGTCGTAGAAGTTGATAGCTTAAATAGATTCAAGGCAGAACTTGACAAATTTGGAGCGAGTGGATGGGTGAAATAAGGGTTTTTTTTTTTGGCTGATGCTATATAAGCTTGCTTTCTTGCATCATGTGCCTTTGCTAATGCTAATTATACATACAGAAACATCTGAAAGTGCATTTATATGTGGATCAACTTTACTTTAAGAAGAAATAGAGGTAAGAGATATTTTTCTCAATTGATACTGAATGTGTTGGATAAACTTGTGTCAATAAAGTATGCCACTCATAAAATATTCATCTGTAGAACTTAAGATGCCTAAAAAAAAACTTGGAAGATTCTTTTTTAGAGTGTTTACCCTAAAACAGAGGTTCCCAAAGTGTGGGGGGGTGCATGTATTTAAGTATATATTAATTTTTTTTTTTTTTTTTATGAAAACCCCAAACACGAAAGGTATCAAAGCCTAAAGTACTTAGTACCGTGCATGGGTTGAAGGAGAAGTATGGGGGGAGAGGGATGCCAGAAACTTTGCTCTAGAGACTAAAGTACATTAATAAAGTACTTTGCTTATTGGAGGCTTGAAGTGGTTTCACCACTTCAAGCCTCCAATAAGCAAAGTGGTGGTATTTCATCGGTTGATGAAAGTCATCTACCACCTACGATTTATAAAAGTATGTATATTCATAGCAAAATTTTAGGTCAAATCTGTTTATTTGCAATTGTTCATGGAACTTGGGAAGGCATGTGAAATTTATGAAGAATTTTAAGGGGGAAGGGGACTAAGGTATAAAAGTTTGGGAACCTATGTTCTAAAATGTTCCAAGGTAAACAGTCTCTTTTCAGACTGCATTACCCTACCTAGAATATTTTACGAAGCATGCAAATTAATTTTATAAACATTTGATAAAGGCAAATGGCTATATATACATATATTTTAGTCTGTTTAGAGAATAAGAATAAGAGGATAAGAATGTCTCTGTTCAGTTCAGTTCTGTTTAGGTGACCAAACTAGTTAATTAAGGTAATTTATCTAAAGGTATTTTTTCACTGTACTTAAAGACACAAGCTTACATTTAAAAATGATGATCTGATTTATGTTTGATTACTTTACATTACATTCTCATACATTTGCATGAATCTCTCTCTCTCTCTCTCTCTCTCTCTCTCTCTCTCTCTCTCTCTCTCTCTCTCTCCACAAAGTCATACAAAAAACTTAAAATTAACTAATCCTAGATTGTTTTAGAAACAATTTAAAGATTGTTTCAGAAGATAGAAAAACTCAATCATTCATTCATTCGATAGATACACTGCAGATAATATAGCTGGAATGTATTTACAGCAGAGCATATGGACCATGAAGGAAAAGATATGATGATTACAAAACTGATAAAAATTACTAATCAAAATTACAAAATAAATAATAAAAGTAGGAACACTGGTACTTAAAATTGGTACCTTCATCCAGGCTACTCCAATGCAGGTAGAGGTAGCAGTTACAACACATTTTCCAAGAAACAAAAGTAAATCTCCCAGATCAGTGTCATTTGCTAACAGTTTTCTATTTGGCCTCCTTACATATGCCTAAAAAAAATTATGTTTATTCTTCTCAACAGTTATACTAACTTTTCTGTTAAATTCAACTATTTACATCATTAAAATATAAGTCTAATACATCAAAAATTCTTGAAATAAATCATTAACCATGTTTCTGAAACCTAACATTTAAATGCCAGCTTCTTTACATTACATTTCTTCATATATAGAATAATAACTAAATTTAATGTAATTACTCACAGCCAATACATATTACTGAATTTTGCTCTAAGTTCAAAGTAAATATCTTGTAAATTGAAGTATATACTAGATTTTCTGTTACATCAAGGTATCATTATTGTTCTCCAAACAGCGATTAACCAAAATATCATAACAAGCTAACTATTTGAATTGTCTATATATTTAATATAAAAGCCGTTTTTCTTTACTCCGTCAGAGTGAACAATAGGCTTAACCAATCGGGCTGGAAGTAGTCGCAAATTGAAGATATTTCTTCCTAGGTGTGCACAAAGTTGTTAAAATTATAAAAATCCGAATAGTTTTATTTTATGGAACAGGGCAGTTTTGTACTACAAACGAGAATAGTTCAACATTTACAACGTTCACTTTTTTTACCAGTTAACAAAGATGTTAACTGTTAAACAAACAGTTCTCTAAGTTGATCAGGCATTTTTTTCTGATTAAAAATTTGCACATCGTGTCCTTTGTTCTGAAATAATAATAATAATAAAACTGCTACCAATTACGAAATTCTCTACTAGTGCTGCCGATATTAAAAAAAAGAACTAATCATTAGGATTCCATTGCACTGCTCGCACACATTGCACACGAGAGTTCATACACTCTTTGCCATTCATTACATTTAATACAGTAAGAACTCATCACTTTATCATTATCAACTTCAAGTTTATTTGTTTTTTGTTTTGAGGTTATTTAAGGTAAGTAATTTAAGAATTTAGAAGTATGTCACAGTCGACCACCATGCTGCTCTGACTGGTCTTGTTGAGCATACATTTTTTTATGAAAACCCCAAACACAAGAGGTATAAGAACCTATAGTACTTAGTACCGTGCTTGGGTTGGAGGTTGAGAAGATGAAAGAATTTATTTGTTGACATTAGACTTGAACTTCTGTAGACTGTAATTTCCATGAAATACGTATAAAGGAAGCTTGTTCCAGAAAACGGCAGATGAATGAATAAACGAGGAAGATGAAAAGTTGGCTCTGTGAGTTTGAAGTTGGACAGTAAATGGATGTTGGCTGGTGGTGACACGTGTTCGGACTGTTTTAAAAGAGAGAGCGGGAATTATAGAAGCCAATTCAGGAGAAAAGTGCCCATGGAAATATCTGTAGAAGAGGCATGCAGCAGAAACAGTACGAGAGACTCTGTTAGAGAGGAGTCATTAATTAACCTACTGCTCTCTTCTGAATGGAATCTAGAAGCCTGGGAGAGGTTTTGGGGGCATTGCCCCTGATGTGGAAACAATATTCCACAGTCGGGTGGATTTGCGATTTGTACGGAGTGAACAGCTGTTTGTAAGAAAAGTAATGCCGAGAACAAAAGAAAAAACCAAGTTTTTTAAATGCAGAGGAAGCAATATTTCTAATGTGCTTATGCCAAGAGAGATTAGAAGTAAGGGTAATCCCCAAAAGAGATATATCATTTTGGCTAGAAATCGGAGTGTCACCAAAGATAAGCATAGGAGCAGAAGAATCCTTTTTGCAAGCTATAAGACAAGACTGAGTTTTAGAAGGATTGAAATCAATTAAGTTGTCTTTGGATAGGATTTCCAGTTGTCTTTTAAGTTGTCTATCCAAAACTATGGATAGGATTTCCAGTCAATGGAAGAAGGTCATTAATATACAAGAGGAAAAGAGTGGGGGAAAGAACTGAACCTTGGGAGACACCAGAATTAGTGGAGAAGATAGAAGACAGAGAGCCATCTACCATCACCCTCAGTGACCAGTCAGAGAGAAAACTGGATAACCAATTACTAAAAACAGTTGGCAAACCATAAGATGGAAGCTTGTTTAGAAGACATTTATGCCAAACACGATCAAAAGCTTTTGAGATGTCAAGAGCAACTACTTGTGTTTCACTGAACCTTTCCATTGAATTAGTCCATAAATGGTTAACATGAGCCAGAATATCACCAGTGGATCGACACTGACGGAACCCATACTGGCGATCGTTGATCAGATGGAAGATTCCTAGGTAGTTTAAGAGTTGGCAGTTAATTGATTTTTCCATTACTTTAGAAAGAGTAGAAGTAATTGCAATAAGACGACAACTGGATACTTAGAACGGTTGTTTTTTTTAAAAAAGATCAAGCGTGTTGGCTGTATGGTTAGGATTGTCTGGTATCCTTGTAGGTAAATGAACAATCTGTGCAAGGTCATTAGTAATTGCAAAAGGCTCAGCATCTCGACTAGATGGGTCAGTGTGACTAGAAAATGGAAGCCAGCTGGAGTTGTGAACATTAAAATCACCAAGGAAAATTACCTCACTGCCAGGAAAGTTAGACTGGAGAAAGTCAAGTTGTAAAGAGAGGAAGTCAAAGAGGTCCAAGTGATTAGTGGAGCTGGGAGAACGGTAGAGACAACAGATGAATTTCACAGAATGAGGTCGAGAGAATTTAAGCCAGAGAAGATTGAAAAGAGGAGATTCCAAATTACCAAGTCTCTGACAGGGAATATCAGAATGGACATATGCACAAGTACCACCTTTTAGGCAAAAGGAATCATACAGCGAATAATTTGGGCAACTTAGATGAGCAGTAGTTGAATCAACTGATAACTGAGATTCTGTTAGAAAAAGTACACGGAGTTTGGCAGACTGCAAGTGAAAATGGATGTCATTGAGATTAAAATTGAGACCACATATATTTGTGAAATGAACTAGGTAAGTGTTTGGGAGGTTTAGATCTTTTCGCAGATAAGCTTACTCTATTAGTTTGACAATTCATGGTGTATTCAATAGTAAGAAAAAGTTGGGGAACATGCTGTATGAAGTAATGAAATTTTTGAATATGGTGTACACATGGTAAGAATATACTCAGATCCTTGACTTAACGTGGCCTTGACAATGGCCTCTGCATACACACTACTCAGACTCCCTCCAGTCACTATTTGGCAGAGTAGAGGTAGCAAGATTATACACTAGCTGATCCGGAAGCCTCCTAAAGAGCTACCAATAGGTTCGGTCCGGTGTACTAACTAGCGGCCAGGCTGCAAACACCATTTTAGAGCTGTACCCTTGGAATGCAAGGAAGATTGGATCTCGCCATGATTTTCATCATAACCTCAAAAGTCATCAGTCATACTGCACGATGGAAGAGGTGGGGAAGGGTTGACCAGAACTTAGCTCTGGAGACTAAACATGGGTTCCACCACTTCAAGCCTCGAATAAGCAAAGTGGTGGTATTGCACCGGTTGATGAGAGTCATCTACCACCTAGTACTGCCTAGTAACACAGAGGGGTGGCATTCGTCCATGTGGTGTGGGTGCCACACCTTGACCCCTACTTACGTTGGTTTACACCTTGGTGGTCACCCACAGTGTGCTTGTGCATGGAGGTTATACCCAGGATTACTAACAGTCCCACCATCGTGAAGGTGCAAGCAGAGGATCTGGCTGTCACAGACCGTCCGGACTTCACCAAAATTGGGTCCACTTGACTTGAATGTCACCCAAATATCAGTTCCATCAGCGTTTTAGATTTCCAGTTAGCAAGTACAGCTTGTCTGGCATATCTGAGAGAATGTCTGTGACAACCTCAAAGAAACATGCCTTTTCGTGTTTCTGCAAATTAATTCAGGATCGTTCTGAAAGAATGATCCTGAATACATTTAATAGATGTTGATACTATATATTGATACTATATTTGTACTACATTTCTTTTGGACAGCTAGAGAAAAATTCTGCTACCCATTGCGAAATTTTTGCAACGGGTAGTAGTAGTAGTAGTAGTAGTAGTAGTAGTGGCACATGATGCAAGAAAGCAAGTGTAGGAGCTTATGCAGCATCAGCCAAAAAAAAAAAAAAAATATCACACCATTCCCTCCAAATGCTTGTCCAGTTCCTCCTTAAATTTATTTAACCTATCAACTTCTACAACGACAGATGGAAGTTTGTTCCAGCAATTAACCACCCGCTGGCTAAAGGCAAATTTCCGCACATCTATTCTACATCTGTCCTTTCTTAATTTGAACTTATGTCCCCGTAGGTTTGTAATCTGAACAAGTGGAAGGATCCCATCAGAATTCAGCGTGCTCAACCCATTCAAGGTCTTATAGACCTCAATCAGATCACCGCGCAGGTGCCTAGTCTCCAGCCACTGCAATTTGCAGAACTTAAGCCTCTCTTGGTAAGAGAATCCCTTCATTCCCCTCACCAATCGTGTTGCTCTTCTCTGTACACGCTCAAGCAAATCTACATGCTTCTAAAATGAGGCCTCCAGACCTGTACGCAGTACTCAAGGCGTGGCCTGACCATTGCCTTATACAGAGGGACAATCACCTCCTTTTCCCTGCTAGCAAAATTCCTATATATCATTGACAAAACCCCATGACCCGCCCTAGCAGCCTGTCTGCACTGCTCAGAAAACTTCATATCTGACTGCACAATTACTCCCAGGTCTTTTTCATTTTCTACCACCTTAAGTGTAGTACCACACAGTTGGTACGTTTCTCTGGGGTTACTTCTACCCATATGCAGTACTTTGCATTTGTCAAGGTTGAACTTCAGTTGCCACTTCTTAGCCCATCTGCCCAAATTATCTAGATCCTGTTGCAGTAGCACACTGCCATTACTGTCATTAACAACCCTGCCAACCTTTGTGTCATCTGCAAACTTCGACATTAAGCCTGATATACCTTCATCAATATCATTGATAAATACACAAAACAACAGTGGACCCAACACCGAACCCTGTGGGACTCCACTAATAACATTAGTCCACGAAGAGCAGCACCCATTGATTACCACCCTCTGTCTTCTCCCACTTAACCATCCTTTTAATGGGTACAGCTAGCTGTAGCCATTGCGTACAATAGGCCTAACTGATTTGGTCTCAAACTGAAGATATTTCTTCCTAGGTATGCAGAAACGTGGAAAAATATAAAAATTCTAAATAGTAAAAAATCCAAATATTTTTATTTTACAGAACAGGCCAATTTTTTCTACTAGCACTGCCTACCTTAAAAGAAAGAATTGTTTTATTTTACAGAAATAAGAAAGGATTCAACATGTGCTGGCTTACCTGCTCATGATCAAACACGGACTACATTTCTTTAGGACAGCTAGAGAAAAATTCTGCTACCAATTGCAAAATTTTCGCAATGGGTAATGCTAGTTATAATATTAAATTAAAATGGCACTTTACTATGTATGCATGCAAATGTATATAGTTTATTGGTATCAAATGTAGTTGTAAATTAAATTCCCTACAATGGATATGATCAATGCCCTATTCCAGCGGTTACAAAACTGGGGTCCCTAGACCAGTTCCAGGGGGGGTCCGCAAAACGACCCTCTAGAACTGGTAAAATTATTCGTTGTATGTATAGCAAATTGATGATTAAAAAAATCATTAATAAATTGATGATTAATTTTACATAAATATATAATATTTATGCAAAAATAAGAATAAAGTTGAGTTGTTTTTAACATACCTTTGAATTTTATTTTCAGAAAACCCAGTGTTCACACACACACACACACACACACACACACACACACACACACACACACACACACACACACACACACCCTCTATATTTATATAGGGTGTCTGCAAACTTATTTTCATGTTTTGAAGGGGCCTGTAGATCTCAGTCGTTTGGGAACCACTGCCCTATACCAACTATGTTCATCTTAATAACAGAACTCCAGAGAAGGCTTGATTGGAAATATTACCATAGCAAACTGGTATGGAGTATTGATCATATCCAATGTAGGGAATTTAATTTATGATACCAATAAAATATAAATAAATCTGCATACATATATGATAAAGAGATTCAATTTTCGACATAACACTTTTCTTCCAATATTTGAATCGTGCCAAAGAAACAAATATGTAATAATACCTTGAAAGCCATAAGACACAGAAAAAAACTAAAAAATAATAATCCTTTAGCCTGCTCACATAGCCAAGAAAAAATACAAAATGGTGTACAATGCCAAAAAGAAATATGAAAAAAAAATATATATATATATCTCAACAAAATAACTCTAGTTTATACATTTTAATAAAGGCAATATCAACAAAAAATATGAAACTTAAATACACGTAGTACAATATACTGCACATTATGAGTGTGAAAAACAGACTGAGTAGGCAGTTTCTTAGATATAGCAATCTAATAGTGAGAATTACTTCTTTTAGCCTTCAGAAGTTAAATCATTAATTGGGGCACTGACTGCATTAGGTGCTGAAAGCATTTCAAGGAGATGCTGGTCCATGCAGACTCAAGCACAACCCACACTTGCTTCAGACTGGATAGTGGCAGATCCTTATCATAAACAGCTTCTTCCCCCGACTTCAGAGATTGTATTACCTGCTGATAAAGGTAGGTCTACAGTTATGAGTAAAGAAGACTATTGCTCAAAAGCCCTGGATCTCCTACAGGATACTAATACATACAAAGTTACTCAGTGTAATCCGTTGTCTAGTTTGGAAAGACAGGTTAATGGTATCACACAAAGTTGATTTAAGGCAGGTAAAATATCTAAAGTATATTGACTTTACATGCTTCAGGATGCCGAATACCTCAGTTTTATGGTCTCAGTTTTATGAAACCGATAGTTTCATTTGTGGGTAGTCCCACCTATGCCTTATCGAAATTTCTAGCTAGGATTATTTCACCTATAGTAGGACGTTCTGGTTTAGTGGTCAAGGACAGCAAAGAATTTGCAGAGTACGTGAAAAATCAGGTTATAGGGGATGATGATGTTATGATCTCCTTTGATGTGGTATCATTGTTTACATGTATCTCAATTAAACATGGGGTTCATTGTGTAAGATCAGCCTTAGAACAAGATGATGCTATTAGTGCCAGGTGTTTGTTAAGCATTGATGACATTTGTAAAGGGGTGGAGTTCTGCCTTGCTAGTACCACTATGATTTTTCAAAATGTTATGTACAAACAGGTCCATGGGATGGCCATGGGTTCCCCCATTAGTGCCATAGTGACTAACCTAGCTATGGAGGAACTAGAAGCCAGGATTTTCCGTCAGTTAGATTTTCCCATGAAAATTAGTATTAGTATTAGTATTAGTAACAGCCGCATGGTGCAAGAAAGCCTATGGCTTATGCTGCACCAGCCAAAAAAAAAAAAAAAAAAAATCCGAACAAAACAATGATAAAAACAAAAAAAAAAAAAAAAAAAATAATAATAATAATAATAATAAATAAATAACTAAATAATAATAATTAATAAATAAAAAAAGTAAAATAAAAAGGAAATTAAACCTATCATCCTATGTGCTTCCCTTACCCGAAAGTACCATCCAGATGACCTTTGAATTTCCCCAAACTGTCGGCCTCTACCACCCATGAAGGCAACTTATTCCAGTAATTTATAACTCGCTGGCTAAAATAGAACTTCCTGCAATCCAATCTAAACATTTCCCCCCGTAACTTGAATTTATGTCCCCTAGTTCTAGCATCATTTATAATCTTGAAAATTTTGTCCTCATTCATTTTACTGATGCCTCTCAGAGCCTTAAACACCTCAATCAAATCTCCTCTAAGGTGTCTAGTTTCCAAACTCTGCAACCCACATATTCGAAGTCTTTCTTCATAAGGACGCCCTTTTGCCGATCTCACCAGGCGAGTTACCCTTCTTTGCACCCTTTCAAGAAGCTCGATGTCTTTCTTCAGGTGCGGTCTCCATACTTGAACACAGTATTCCAAGTGTGGTCTAACATAAGCCTTATATAATGGGATTATCACGTCCCTATCTCTACTTGCAAAAGTTCGATAGATCATCGATAGGACACCATGGGCCTTCCTTGCAACCTGTTTACAATGCTCAGAGAATTTCATGTCTGACCGTATCGTAACACCCAAGTCCCTTTCCTCCAGTACTGGCTTTAGTTGAACTCCACCAAGTGAATAAGTTTTTTTGGGATTACTGTTTCCCAGGTGTAATACCTTACAATGATGATATGTTGATGATACGTTCACCATTATAAAGAAGGGGAGGGAAGATCAAATACTCAACTTACTTAATAGCTTCTCCCCATTTATACAATTCACCTCAGAGGTGGAAGCAGCTGGTACCCTCCCGTTTCTTGATGTCCTGGTTATTAGAGATGGTGCTAGAGTGAAGACTACAGTTTATAGAAAACCAATGTGTCGTAGTCAGTATGTCCATTACAGTTCAGCACAGGCTTATCAACATAAAGATAGAGTAGCCAGGGCATTAATAAATAGGGTGTGGTCCTACTGCAGACCTTAGTAAGTGTGGTTACCCCCAGAGGGTCTTGCACAAATATGTTTATAGGACTGGGTCCAATCACCGGGAACCACCTCCCTCAGCGGCTACTGCTTACATTCCCTACTATCCGGGCCTTTCAGAGCATGTCGCACGGGCATTACGGGAGTGTCAGACCCGCTGTGTGCAGCTTCCGGGGCGGAGGTTGCACACAGTGGTGTCTCAGGTCAAAGACCATCGGGGGAACATTTGACCGCCATTAAAACTGCGAACTATGCTAGGTCTGCTGTGGCGGAACATTTTTGGGAGAAGCAGCATCGGATCTCCCCTGAGGATGCAGTCATTACTGACCGTGCACATGGGTTCTGGGAACACAAGTGGCTCGAGAGCTTGGGAATTGGTTCATCCCGTCATACTATTAACAGGGATAGGGGTGTGCATTGATGTTAAGTTGCATTGATGATTACACCCCCTCTTTGAGGCAATTGTCCTCAGACACGATGATCTGTTCCACATGGCACGCTCCTGGGTCACTTCCGTTTCTGGTGCACAAATAGAGAATACTGACGATGTTCCTGGTAAGTCACACGAGTACCATTGGCCTGTTACTTAAGGATGTGTCATTGTAGCAACAGTACACTGTTGAGAAAGGAGACAGCTGTCTCCGAAAGCTTTGGATTTCTGGTATTTTAACTCATTTTAACGATTTTAGCATTGTTAGTTTTTAACTGTTTTAACCGATTTTATTTCTTTTAGTGCTTATTGTAATAGTCCAGTTTACTGTATCATCTTATTTTATTTTATTTTATTAAATATCTAATTACTTGGCTGGTGTTTGAGTATTAACTTTCTTGAATATGGAATTTCCCAGCCCCATAGGCCTGTTTGAGGATATACTAATGCTAATGCTAAACATATCTGAAAGACAAACAGCATGTTTTGTGGTAACAATGTTTAAGTGCATTTTCAACATTCTCATTATGAAAGAATAAAATATCATATATTCGAATTTTTGTTTGCTGCACACACAGCTCCATGTGTAACAGATGTCCACGTTTAGGCACTAAAAACTCTTGGGTGAATTCTTTAGTATCCACATCACGCATTAATATTTTCAGTGAGTTCTACATTTAATGTTTATATTTTAATTTTATCAAACATACTATTATTATCTTTGAATATAGAAAAACATAGGAAATTTCAAGGTTGATCAATTTTTAAAGAGTTATGATCAGTCACTGGGACTTCTTAACAGAACAGTGGTGCTACTCGATAGCTTCGCTGTAGAGGTTTTCAGGATACCAATTTGTAGTTAAAAATATTCATTTGTTGCTGAGTTATTAATTTTTGTAAATTTCAAGGTCACAGCAATTCTACTGAGTCAGCCATTTGGACTTCTCCTTCATGAAATTTGGACTTCTCCTTAATTTCCATCTGTACAATAGATAACAGTTGAAGGGTTATTTGAATTGGAAGGAAGGAGATAGGGAATATTAAGACATACAAGCTAAATTTCTTGATTTAGTATATACTTGGACAGAACTGCAACATCACGAGGAAGCTTCACCATTGAACAAGAGCTACCACATCTATGTGGCTGCGACAGGTTTGGCAGATATGCAGCTTAAATTTATTGCCTTCAACAGAAAAAGAAACCTCAAAAGTAATAAGCCCGGATGCGAAACACCTGATCTTATTGGTAGTATCTGTGATGCCACAAGCCTGATGACAACATATATTGGCACCTCCGTAGCCAGGTGGGCAGGAGCAGCAGTGTGTAGCACACACTTCTTGATTAGACCGGGGTTCGAGCCCGTGACCACCAAATACGGAGGATGCGGAAAGGTCAGGGAATGACCACCGCCTATCCCCGGAGCAATATTGATTCACAATTAAGGGAGAAAAGGGAGAGACCAAGAATGAGGTGGCAGGACATAATAAAGACTGATGTCATTAAGAGAGGAGGAAACTGGAGTGAAATCAATGATGGAGAGAAGTACAGGGACAGGACATGGTGGCAAGGCTTCATACATCGCCCCGTGGAATAGGGGAACGATGACATGATGATGAATTTTATCAGACAATGAAGTTGAATGCCTGTATATGGCAAGCAGCTTGGCTCTTTTCTATCACATACTATTATGTGTTAAAATTAAAATAATTGAAAATGAAGTAAAATCTTTCCCATTTTATACAGTAAATAATTCAGCTCTTTTATGTCAAGTTACTATACATAATAAAAATAAAATGGGAAAATTAAATAATACATTTTTCAAGCTTTAAAGTTTAAGAAAATTTCTTACCTGTTTTGCTGAGGTATAAAAGTCATACCCTTCATTAGTTGAAACTGAAAGCAGGAATAGCATGTTAAATGCATAAAATTATGATAAAGAAATTATTCATTTGTATTTGAAAATTTTTAAACTTTCTTAATACATTCATATGAACTCTACTTCATTGCGTTAAAATTTACATTTGTTGATTAATTATTCAAAATTAATACTTCATTAAATAAACAATTTTCTTTGACACGGAAAATAAATTATGATTCTGGTAATACGGTCTCTGAATTACTTTAGTAAATTTGTTTTAATTCTATTACAACACAGTGGGTATAATTTATTAAAGAATCATATATTTTATTTTGTTGGAAAAACAAGGATGTTACATTCTAAGTAAACAATCTAATAACTATTTCAAAAGTGAAAATAAGTATTCAACAAAATATGGTAGAAACCATAAAAAGTAAATAATTAAAGGAACACAGTCTATATACACATTTTTTCCAATCAGAAGGAATAAGTCAAAGTACATGCTACTATACTAAGGGGGGGGGGGATGCTGTAAGCTTACTCAGCGATCAGAGGTAGTAGGAATTTACAAAAAGGGAAAGATGGAAGAAAATGGCTGTAAAAAGTTAGTAAACAGTTATTAACCTTAATATGAATATGAGGTGAGATGACTTCCTTACACATTTCTGATGAAATGCATAAGGAAGTCTAGATGGTAAATGATTCTCATCAACCAGTGCAATACCATCTTTTGCTTATTGGAGGCTTGAAGTGGTGAAACCCAAGCTTAGCTACCAGAACAAAACTCCAAGAACCCTCACCATTTCTTCATTATGCAGTAAGATTGATGTTTTTTGAGGTTATGATGGGTAAGAACCAATCTTCCTTCCATTTCAAGGGTTATAGCTCTAAAATGGTGTTTGCAAAAAGCTGGGTATATTCCTGCTGTGTGTACACCATATCTAAAAATTTCATTACTTCATACAACATGTCCTTCCACCTTTTCTTTACTACTGAATACATAATGAATAGTCAAACTAAAAGAACAAACTTATTTGCAAAAATATCTAAACCTCCCAAACATACCCTTTTTCATTTCACAAATATATGTGACTTCAGTTCCAATCTCACTGATGTCCATTTCAACTTACTTTTCTAACAGAAACCAATTATCGGTTGCTTCAACCGCTGCTCATTTCAGTTATCCTAATTATTCACTGTGCATTCCTCTCACTTCAGAGGTGGTACTTGTGCATGTGTCCACTGTGATATTCCCTGTCAAAGAATTAGTAATTTGGAATCTCCTCTTTCCAATCTTCTCTGGCTTAAAATTTCTTTATCCCATTCTGTTAAATTCATCCATTGCCTATATCTATCTCTCAATTTCACTAACCACTGCTTCGATTCCTTTGATTTCTCTGAATTATTTGAGACCTGACTTTCTCCAGTCCAACGTTCCTAACAGTGAAGTTTCCTTGACGATTTTCATATTCATAACTCCAGTTGGTTTCAGTTTCCTAGTCACACAACCAAACTGGTATGCTGACACTTTTGCAATTACTAATGACCTTGCACCAAATGTTCATTTACCTACCAGAATACCAAAAAAATCCTAACTACAGAGCCAATGCTCTTGATCTTTTTTTTCACAAACAACTCTTCCAAGTACATGGTAGAGGTGAGTGGTCCTCTAGGGACCTGAGTTCATAATGTGGTGATGGTCTCCTCTCCAATGTAGTCTTTCTCTCATGACCATTCTCAGTCTTGTGTTTTTTGGCATTACCAGAATGCAAAATGGGACGATTTGCAGTATTTCTATTCTTTTGATTGGATTACTGTTTTAAAAAATCTTCTGATGCTAACATTCGCTTAGATCGTGTCAGTGAAATTATTCTTGTACGAATGAAATCCTTTATTCCATGCTCAATCCTAAAATCCCATCCTTTATCTAAACCTTGGTTTTCCAGAAAATGTGCTAAGGCTGTTTAAGATAAGAATGCTGCATATTGCAATTAGCTTGCACCCAAATCTCCAGGTTCATTTTCTGCCTACATCAAAGCTCAACAATTATAAAACAATTATTAATCAATCCAAACTATATTTTGAACTTTGAAAAGTGTCTGGTAGGTTGAGTAGAAAACTTACTTCTGTTCAAACATTGTCGAGCATTCTAGTCTCTTGCATGCCAAAGCTAATGGCTGCAAATCTGTCCATGTCTACTCCCACTGCTGTTAAAACCTGATGGTTCTAAGCAAAAAATAAAGCTGACTTGCTAGCATCCTGCTTTTCTTCTAACTCTTGTAATGACGATCTTGGTAAGCCACCTCCTACTTATTCCCAGTGTACTTCACTCAATGCCTCCAGTGGTCTACCATCAAAAGGATGTCAGAAAAATTTTGAACAATCTTAATGCCAAGAAACCTCCAGAAACTGATGGTATTTCTCCACTTGTTATCAAAATCTATTCTCCTGAGCTTACTCCTGTTCTATGTACAGGAGTAAGCTCAAGGTTGTATGCAACCAAGGTGTACACAATCTTGGTTGTGTACAATCAAGGTGTACAACCTTGTTGTAAACCAACATTTACAATGCCTCCAAATTTTTTACTTGAATACCACTGCAGGTATGCCAATTTAAATTGTATTTTGTATACTTCAAGTAGTAAAATTTTTTTTTTTTTTACATATTCACCACTACTTTGTATACATCTCCACTGCTTAACCAGAGCCTCACCTCTTGTAAAAGTTGCTGTCAGCCTCCAAGAGTCACTTCTTGATGGCCATAATGACAGCACATCTGCATTGTGTTCTTATGAAGACCATTCATCATGGTGCCAAACAGGTGAAAGTCTGATGGCACAAGGTATGGGGATGTGGCAGAGCAGCCCACCTGAATTCTGTAATGGTCTACTTTGTCAGAATGCTGGTATCAGATCTGGCATTATTTTGCTTAAGAAGACATTTTCATCTCTTCTCTTTCTCTTTCCCCCCCCCCTTCCCCTCCTATCATGCAATTTGTGTCCTCAGCTTCGTCAATGTCTCCACATAGCTAGCAGACCTGATCACGTGTCCCCATTCCAGGAAACCCACAAGAATAACCTTCACTTTTTCAAGAAATGAAACACACAACTTTTCCAGCAGATGGCTGAACCTTGAATTTCTTCTTTATCAGTGAATCCTTGTGTTGCCACTTCACAGACTGCCACTTTGGCCCTGGTTCATATATCCAGGTCTCACCTTCAGTGATGATGCTATCAGGAAAATCACCACCCATGGTTTCAGACCACACCAGAGGATCAGCACAAGCCTGCACTGTCTGTGCCTTTTGATCTGTCATTAGTATCCATAGAACCCAATTGGCACACAATTTCCTATATCCTAGATTGTCCAGAATTGTTATTAGAGCATATTCCCAATCTCACACATTTCGTGAGTCTTAATGTGTTGGTTTACATAGAGCAGTTCATCTATCCACTTCTCATTTTTCACCACTGCTGCAGTGGGAGGACAGCCTGACATTGGCATGTCTTTTAGACTACTACTAGCATCATTGACATGCCTAGCTGTGCCCATATCAATAGTCATGTAGCTATAAATGTTCTTCAAATGTCAGTAAATCTCAAAGAGCACAATGTTTTCTCTGCATTTAGGAACTCAATAACACACCACTGCTTTATATGCATGTCTGTTCTTGAAGCTGTCACAGACATTCTCTCAGGTATGCCAAGCTGGGCTTGCTACCTGGGAGTCTAAAATGCTAATGGAACTGATATTTGGGTGACACTCAAGTCAAGTGGACCTAATTTTGGCAAAGTCTGGTCGGTCTGTGGCAGTCAAATCCTCTGCTTGCACATTCACGATGGTGGGACTGTTAGCAACGCTGGATACAATCCCTATGTGCAAGTTCTGAATTATGGCACTTAGTATATTGGTGGTGACCTCCAGGTGTGAACCAATGCAAGCGTATTGTTTGGTGACAACTGGAGGGATCAAGACTTCAAGCAAAGAACTTACTTGCTCCAGGTACATCATTTTCCTGGTACAGAAAACTGGTGTAATACAACTTTGCTTGTCGAAGTGGTTGAACCCATGTTTAGTCTCCATAACAAAGCTCCAGCAACCCCCCCTCATCTATTCCATCATGTAGTGTGACTGATATCATTTGAGGTTATGATGGACATCATGGCGAGATCTAATCTTCCTTACATTTTGAGGGTACGGCTCTAAAACAGTGTTCACAGACCAGATGCCAGACAGTAGATAGTTCACCGGACTAAACCTATTGGTAACTCTCTAGGAGGGTTCCGGATCAGCTAGTGTATAATTTCGCTGCCTCTACTCTGCATAGCAACTGGAGGGAGTCCAATTAGTTTGTATGCAGGGAACTTTGTCAAGGCCATGTTATGTAAAGGTTCTGGGTATATTCTTGCCATATCCAAAAATTTCATTTCTTCATACAGCATGTCCTTCCCACCTTTTCTTGCTACTGAATACATCATGAATTGCCAAACTAATAGAACAAACTTAGTTGTGAAAAGATCAAAACCTCCCAAGCATTTCCACATTCATTTCACAAATATATGTGGTCTCAGTTCTAATCTCAATGATGTCCATTTCCACTTACAAGCTACCAACCCCATGTACTTTTTCTGACAGAACCACAGTTATCGGTTGATTCAACCACTGCTCATCTCAGTTGTCCAAATTATTCAATGTGTGATTCCTATCGGCAAAAAAGGTGGAACTTGTACATATGTCCGCTCCGATATTCCCCGTCAGAGAATTAATAATTTGGAAACTCCTCTTTTCGATCTTCTTTGGCTTAAATCTTTCTACCACATTCTGTAAAATTCATCTGTTGCCTTTATCATTCTCCAACTCCACTAATCAATTGGAACTCTTTGACTTCCTTTCTTTGAAACTTAACTTTCTCCAGTCCCACTTTCCTAACAGTGAGGTAATTTTCCTTGATAACTTTAATGTTCACATGGCCCCAATGGACTGAGATGCTGAGGCTTTTTAATTACTAGTGACCACTTGTTCATTGTTCACAGATTGTTCATTTATCTACAAGAATACCAGACAATCCTAACCACACAGCCAACATGCTTGAAAGACATTGGCCATTGTCACTGGAGATGAGTGTTGGGTGCTTCAGTATGTATGACCCAGAGATGAAGCATCAGAGCATGCAGTGGACTTCAAAATCATCACCAAGGCCCAAAAAGTTTCATTCGGGATCAAGGAGTTGCTGATCTCGTTTTTTGACAAAAAGAGTGGGTGCGTTGTTGTTATTTGGTTTTTAGGAGCATTAGCAACTAAGGCCATATTGCTCCGGGATATGTGATGGTCATTCCCTGACCTTTCCGCATCCTCCGTATTTGTTGGTGACAGGCTCGAACCCCAGTCTAATCAAGAAGTGTGTGCTACGCACTGCTGCTCCTTCCCACCTGGCTACGGAGGCACCTCAGTGGGTGCGATTCACAAAGAATTTTTATCTGAAGGGAAGAGAGTCAATGCTGCATTCTACACACAGGTGTTTCAAAGACTCTTAAAGCACATTTCCTGGGTAAGCCCCAATTTCAAGAGAAAGGCAATTGGTTTTTGTTGCATAACAATGCCCCCCCCATTCTGCACTTGTTCTGAAGACAGTTAATATGGCACTGTACAGATCAACTATCCACCCTACTCTCCCGATCTAGCACTAGTCGACTTCTTCCTCTTTTCCAAGTTGAAAACTGCCCTCAAAGAAAGACATTTCAGGAGTTGAGAACATAAAGAAAAACGTAACCACTAAACTGTACACCATCTCTTTGGACACATTTGCTGGATCTTTTCAGAGGCTTTTAGGATGGTGTAATACTTTGAATAAAAATAAAACCATTTTTGAGCTCCTTCAGTTTGTGTTCTTTTTTATTGCACTAAGTCCAGGAACTTCAATAGTAAACCTCATATATCCAGTATTATCCAACAGCAATTGCTACTTTCACTAGTCTCCATAACTCACTAGGTCATAAATGAAGATTGGCAACATAAAAGTTGGCCCCCTACCTTGGTTTTAGGCACATTCACAAATGCAATAAACTCCCACTGTCTTTCACCACATCCATTCATCCATATGTAACAACTTCATTCCCGGTGAATGAATTTTCATGAAATTTTGTATTCGACTCTTTTTAGAAAGATATGACCGCTGCCTAATAGTGGGTATGTCTTCCTCTTGCCACCAGTACCAACATCACATGGAAAGGCATGAACTCTGTAAGGCCTCTAAATGTTGCAGGTAGTATGCTGTATATTTCCAGAATTGCAGCCCACAGGTCTGTGACAGTCCATAGTGGACCCAAACACTGGATCTCTTGGTCCATGTAATCCCAATGATATTCTATGGGATTCATATCGAGTGAATTAGGTGGCTAATGTAGCACCTGGAAGAAACTGCTCTCAAACAATATTGTCAACATAGTGGGTGTTGCCAGAAGACGGTCACCATGAAAGAGTGTACCTGATCAGCCACAATGGATAGTTAGCTTTTAACATTCAGGGTGTAGTCTAGGGATATGAGGGCTCTAAGATATTCCCATAAAAACATTCCCCACACCAAAACACTGCCACCACCTGCCTGTTTCTGTTAGACTAAGACATTTGAGGGATTCCTGTCTGCAGTTTGTTGCCATACCCTCCATAAAAAAGTGATTTATGAAAAGTGTAAGAAAAGTGATTAATCAGAAAAGGAAACTTTTTCCAGTCATCAATGGTACAATGGTGCTGTTCAAATGCAAACTTTAGGCATCACTGGCAATGGGTGGCTGTAAACATGGGTATCTTGACCAGGTGCCTACTCCAGAGGGGGGCCATACAGAGGAGAATTCGTTACATTGTGGTCTTGGAAACACCACGCCATCCCCCTGATTAAAGTCCATGGTCAGCTGTTCCACCGTTTGCCATTTACAGTCTTGCACAAGGCAGGCCAGCCTATGTTCATCACAACCATCAATGAGGTATGGGTACTTGTCACTGGTCTGGCAACTGCTGCTCTGTCCACTACGTGTCCACTCTTGGGCCACCTTAACTACAGCAATCCATGAACAGCCCAAAAGATTCACAGTTTCTATAATATTGCCACTCTTCAAACAGTACCTGGCAATCATCTCTCTTTTTTTTTAAAGTCCATCAGATCATGTTCCTTGCCCATGTCAATCAAGTACTTTATATGGACCACCTGCCATGAACCTGCAGTATCGCACTTACCAGTTCTCACTGTGACATGTGCCATAAGGCAAGGAGGAATGGCTCACTACTAAAACACATATGGTGGTATTAATGTTTTTCGACTGGACAGTATATATGCTAAAGTCACAGATACTCTATAATAATAAAAAAAGTATATGATTATACAAATGCCTAATTAAAAATAACACAACGCTCTCTCTCTCTCTCTCTCTCTCTCTCTCTCTCTCTCTCTCTCTCTTGCTCCTTCAAAATAATAGGCAAAATACACAGTTAAGAGGCTCCTCCCTAGCCAGGTGGGAAGGAGCAGCAGTGCGTAGCACACGCTTCTTGATTAGACCGGGGTTCGAGCCCGTCACCACCGAATACGGAGGATGCGGAAAGGTCAGGGAATGACCACCGCATATCCCCGGAGCAATATGGCCTTAGTTGCTAATGCTCCTAAAAAAACCCATATAACAAAAATAACAAATAACACAGTTAAGTAAAAAAAAAAATTAAATTTGTCTAAATACAGAGAAATGCTTTTACACTTACCAACAATAGTGTAGGCATTATGATGGCAATATTTAATGAAACTATCATAACAAAAAAAACAACAGAAACAACACTTTTGGGAACACTTGAGCAGCTTATTTTGTCTCTTTTTAATTCTAAATTGAAAGAGAGAAAGAGGACAAATATCTTTTTTTAGAATTTATTGTCAATAATGTTAAAAAAGGTTTTAATAATATTATAAATATACAGTATAAAACTACAGTTAAAACAAGATAATAAAAATTTGTATCTGAAATGGTTGGAACCTACAGTAGCAGGGATAACAGAAATTTCATTAAAAAAAGCACTGTTTTGGGATTGTTAATAATTATTAGCCACTTCTTTATGTACTGAAAGGTATTTTAAAATAAGAAGGGTGTTTAAGCATGGGTAATGCATCTCCATCATTTCTACTACCCAGGTAGTATGCATGCATCATTTTATTATATCTCTCATATTGTGAATACCTTCACAACGAGTTGCTTAGGTATTGCACTACTTCGAATAAGTAATGCTTCTCTGGTAACCAGATGGCACCATTTGAAATATGGTATGGGATAAAGATCTTTTTATCCTCATACTATCCCTATTAGACTTAGGAAAGCAAAAAAGACGTAGGAAGGTGATGGTAGGAGAGGTAGAGGAAGGAATCCGTAGAAGAAAGAAAGGGACAGTTACTCCTTCAACTCACACTACTCAAAAGCTAATAAATTCCTCAAATAGGCAACGCTTCCCCATTAGAGAAGATTGTTACTATCTATTCTCGGAAACTTTGTGAATATCAGGCCCTCCCCTGACAGCACCGTTTCAAGGCCTGTTGGCCCTTCATCAGTGGGTTTGTTTGTTTGTTATTTGGTTTTTAGGAGCATTAGCAACTAAGGCCATATTGCTCCGGGAAATGCGGTGGTCATTCCTTGACCTTTCCGCATCCTCCGTATTTGGTGGTGACGGGCTCGAACCCCGGTCTAATCAAGAAGCGTGTGCTACCCACTGCTGCTCCTTCCCACCTGGCTACGGAGGCGCCTTCATCAGTGGGTGGGCAGGTACCTTGTTGCAATAGTGACAACCCAGTTATGAAATATGAGCGATGCTTGATGGTGTGCATGGTTTAATCTAAATATATTTCTTGCCTAAATGTCAAAGAGTATGAAAAGGCTGTTTAAGCATGGGTAATGCATTTCCATCATTTCTACTACCCAGGTAGTATGAATGCATCGTTTTATTATATCTCATATTGTGAATACTTGCACACCATTAAGCATGTGCATCAATGCAAACCATCAAACATCTCTCATATTGTGGAGTTATACTTCATAACTGGTTTGTCACTAGTGCAACAGGGTACCTGCCCACACACTGATGATGAAGTCAATCAGCTTTGAAATAGTGCTGTTGTTATTTGGTTTTTAGGAGCATTAGCAACTAAGGCCATATTGCTCCGGGGATATGCGGTGGTCATTCCCTGACCTTTCCGCATCCTCCATATTTGGTGGCTCACGGGCTCGAACCCCGGTCTAATCAAGAAGCGTGTGCTACGCACTGTTGCTCCTGTCCACCTGGCTACAGAGGCGCCATTGAAATAGTGCTGTAACAGTAGTCTTCTCTACCAGAGAAGCATTACTTATTCAAAGTAGTGCAATACCTAGGCAACTCGTTGTGAAGGTATTCACAAAATGAGAAATAATAAAATAATGCATGCACCCTACCTGGGTAGTAGAAATGATGGAGATGCATTACACATGCTTAAACAGCCTTTTCATACTCTTTGACATTTAGTCAAGAAATATATTTAGAATATAAAATAAAATATAAATCAAAAATAAATGGATATATTATGAAAATAACACTGGTACTTACCAAAAAAAATGTTAAAAAGAGAGGTGAACCTATTTTTTTTTTTTCCATAACTGGTAGAAAATTGATGAACTCATTATGCCATGAAGGGCAAATAATATATTTCCAAAGAGAAAAAATTATGATTAGGGACTATAATTTTTCTAGTTATATGTAACAAAAGTAATGTAACTTGAAGTAACATTTAATTGCATATGCTAGCAGGGAGGTTATTATTCCAATGTATAAAGCAATGGTCAGGTCACATCTTGAGTACTGTATACAGGCCTCATTTTAGGAAGGATGTAGACAGTGGCATAGCTACCATGTAGGCAGGCAAGGCAATTGCCTCCGGGCCTGGGCCCTTTATGGGGCCCAGCATCTTTGACTGTCTCCTGTTTTGGCAATTTTCATTAAGTAGGGGCCCGAACTGTTCTTTGCCTCCGGGCCCGAAAAAAGGGTAGCTACGCTACTGGATGTAAAGCTGCTGGAACGAGTATACAGAGAAGGGAAATGAGATTGGTGAGTGGAACAAAGGAGTGCTCTTACCAAGAAAGACTTCAGTTCTGTAAATTGCAGCCTCTGGAGGCCAGGCACCTACAAGGTGATCTGATTGAGGTGTTTAAGGCTTTGAATGGATTGAGCAAGCCCAATGCTAATTGGATTCTTCCTCTTGCTCAGACTACACACACACATGTGGGGGCACAAATTTAAATTGAGGAAGTATGGTTGCAGAATAGATGTCCAGAAGTTTGCCTTTAGCCTGTGGGTTGGGTTGTTGATTGCTGGAACGAACTTCCATATGCTGTGGAAGTTGATAGCTTAAATAAATTCAAGGAAGAACTAGACAAACTATTGGAGGGAATGAATAGGTGAAATGGGAGAAGTCTGGGGTTTTTTTTGGTTTTTTTTGCCATTGCAAATGCTCATTTTTAAAAAAAAGCTCAGTGTGTGAGATATCAAAAAAAATAATAATAATAATAATCAGAAATAAAATAATAAAAATGTAAGAAATATAGATATACTTACTTCCAACTGTTCTGAAAGCTGTTGGAAGTTTTTAGACAGTTTACTTTTGACTAAACTAAACTGATATGTTTAGTTTTGCAATTTTTAGTCAAGTTTCTGTTATATATGTTATTTTTTTTCATGGACTGCTGAATTTAATATATGCACTTAAAAGCTCATGTTGGGTAGGTCTCTTGTTGTTTAGTTAAAAGTATAGCAACTACATTCCAATATAAGTGAAAAAATGTGAAAAGACTGTGCCATATATTAAATTCATGGACTGCTGAATTTAATATATGCACTTAAAAGCTCATGTTGGGTAGGTCTCTTGATGTTTAGTTAAAAGTATAGCAACTACATCCCAATATAAGTGAAAAAATGTGAAAAGACTGTCATATACTTTGACAGATATTTTTACATATTTGATTTTTATAATAAAGATTTAACATTTAATATCTTAATTTTAATGCTTGTGTTTTGACTGTGTTAAATTCTCAGGTAGAATTTAGCACACTATTGTTAATGGACTAATGGGTCAATAGTGTGTTCCATTTTACGTATTGTAGTTGTATTTGTTGTTAAAAGAACGTTAGGTTAATTTAAATGTTTAACCCTTTGTTTTTTAAAAGAATTTGTGAAAGAAGATTAATTACTTTGAGTTTTCTGAGCAATGCAACTGCATTTCAATTAGTCAGTTCTAATGTAATTTGAGAATGATGATATAAAGTGAAACACAGTGATTTTCCATAAATTAAATAATGTAATGAAATACTCATACCTTGTAAATAATTCAAAGTTAGTTTATTAACTGTTCATGACCTAATTGCCCTAACTTTGATACAAAGGCTATTGTTTGAGGACCCTTCCCACATCGTATCAACAGATCAATACACGAGCAGATACCAGTTTCTTACTCCTTGGTTGCCAAACTAAGACTGCATGACAGCAATTTTAGTTTGACAACTACAAGCACTTAATAAACTAACTCAGAATTATTCACATGGTATAACAAGTTTTATTACATTAGTCAATTCACCTAAGTTGGCATAGCACACTACACTACAGTCAACCAGGTTGTGCAAGAAAAACCATACAGATTTTAGAATAGTCAATACTATAATATGTAATTAAACAGAACAAAAAATAATAACATTAAATTAACAAAGCAAAGAACTTTACAATACTGGTTACTGCATTTCATAATGACATGCAGTAGTTACCATTAATTTGAAAGAAGTCTAGGAATCCCATTTTGAGCATTTAAGCTTAAGTCAGGTCTCTATTAAGTCTTCTCTTTTTTGATTTCCAAAAGTTGGCAGTTATGGATATATTGATATTTTTAGATAATAATTTTGGATATATCAATATTTATTTATTGATATTTAATATGGATATATTGATATTTTTAGATAATTTTGGATATATCGATATTTATTTATTGATATTGATATTTAATATGGATATATTGATATTTATCTTCACATAATTGATAATTCAGTTAGCATACAGAACCTAGAGTTGCTACCTCTCCAGGTTTGACATAGAATCCTTTGTATTTGAGCATACCATATTCAGGTTCTAGGTTTTGTTGTCATTTCTCTGAATCACAGAATGGTAGAGAAAGAATAAAATTTCCATCAATTTTAATGTTATTGTTATACACCGATGAGCCCAAACATTATGACCAGCGAGTCATTATGCAAATTGAAGCAACTGCAGGTGAACTATGGCATGTGTGCAGGTCAAGACATGTTATAAAAACACCTGATACTGAGCTCCATTAATCAGTGTTACTCTTGTTCTTCAGATGGGAAAGGCAGCGGACTTAAGCAAGTTTGGCAAAGGCCAAATTGTAATGGCCAGATGACTGGGTCAGAGCATATCTAAAATGGCACAGCTAGTGGGATGCTCACAGTCAGCCATGGTTAGTACCTACTGAAAGCGGTCCGAGGAGGAAAAACCCAGGAACTGCTGGCGAGGTGTTGGACCACAGCTCATTGATGCTCGAGGTGAGCGAAGGCTCTCCCAGATGGCACGTGGCAACAGAAGGGCAACTGTGGCACAACTTGCCAGTAATTGGAATTCTGGTGACGGAAGTAATGTGGCACAACACACAGTACATCAAACCGTACTGAAAATGGGGCTGCATAGCCGCAGGCCGCTCCGAATGCCCATGCTAACCACGGTTCACCAGCGACAGCACCTACAATGGACACGCGAGCATTGAAACTGGACCTTGAGTGATTAGAAGAAGGTCGTTTGGTCCGATGAATCGTGTTTCCTGTTGCACCATGTGGATGGCTGGGTACGTGTGCGTCGTTTACCTGAGGAAGTGATGGCGCCTGGATGCACCATGGGATGAAAACAAGCCGGTGGCGGCAGTGTCATGCTTTGGGCGATGTTCTACTGGGATACCCTGAGTCCAGTCATCCGTGTACAGGCACTCTGACAGGTACACATTGCCTTTCGTGGCAATGGTCTTCCCCTCTGGCAGTGCCATCCTTCAGCAGGATAATGCGCCATGCCACACCGCCCGGATTGTTCAAGACTGGTTTGCTGAGGAAGACTTCCAGGTATTGCCCTGGCCTCCAAATTCCCCAGACATCAATCCCATTGAGTATCTGTGGTTTATGTTGGAACAGCAACTCCGATCTGCGGCGTCTCAACCATGGACCTTACAGGAGTTAAAGGATCTGCTGGTTACATGTTGGTACCAGATACCACAAGACACATTTAGAAATCTTGTAGCATCCATGCCTCGCTGGGTACGAGCTGTTTTGGCTGCACGAAGAGGACCAACGTCATATTAGGTAGGTGGTCATAATGTTTTGGCTCATCGGTGTATGCTTTCTTAAACTGTACACAACTGTGAGAATGTTTTAAACTATGGTATTGATATTACCCTAAACTGGAAATTATAAACCTATGCAAATAAATGAGTATTGGAAAAAGAAAGTTCTAGTATTTTCCTAATAATTGATATTTAAGAATTTAATTCTTCAGTTACAAAGTGATCTAATTTAGGTTTAATAATAATAATTTAGTTGAAAAATGTTCAGGATTATTCCCCCCCCCCCCCCCCCAAGTCATCTCTAGATCAGAGATTTTGAAAAGAGCTCAAGATCTCAACACTAACAGAACTACTAATGAGCCTTTAAAAATATAACTGAAAAATATGATATATAATATATTAGTCAAAATCAATACATAAGATATCAAAAGAATCAGTACGACGTATTGTGCCAATTCTAGAGGACTGTAGATCAACAGTAGATACTCTTGTCAAGAAAATGGGTTACATTTTTTTTGTATTAAGGATTGATGGATGAACTATGATATGTTTGCTAGGAGTTAAAATTGACCAATAAGTTGCCAGTTTCTACAGGGGAGGGGTGAGTTAAGGGAGCATTATTATTCATGTGGGAATCAACAACATTAATTACACAATAACTGACAACTTCTTGAATAAATTGATGATGATGAAAAAGTGCTGTAATTTAGAGGAAGTACTATATGATGAAAGCCTTGTAAATTAACTCAAGATTTGAGGGATTGTGCAACACTTTTGGGGAAGGGGCATGGCCCACCACTGTCGATAGAAGGAATCTGTTTTGTTTGCATTTGAACAAAGAGGGGAGTGCAAGTAAGTGTCATTGAGGGGCCCTTAATAGTTCAGGGGGAACTGGTGATTGGGGAAGGGAGGGGGGGAGTAATACATATACACATTTATCCTGATGTGTGCAGTTTAATACTCCCCATATTCAAATTCTGCATCCCTTATATTTGTGTGATACCACGTCTCTGATATCCCAACAATATCTGCATTTGATGTCTTGACCAGCATTTCAAATTCAATAAATTTATTTACTATGCTCCTAGCAATGGTGTGCATGCAAGTATACATGCACCTGTTCTTACTCTTAGTTATGCTATATTATTGAAGGCTTATTGCCAGTTATATTAAAACTCGACTATGTGAAAAATTTAAAATTTTTGTCATATAATACCACAATAGTTAATCAGTTGTGTTTAACAAAATCAATGATTAAGTAGTACACGAAAAGATTTAGAAAAAGCCAAAATAATTTAATCATGAAAGTTGCATGAAATCATATACAAGATATTGTCATATTTTCGATTTATTCAAAAGAGAATTTAATTTTTAATAATGAAACTGTGGAAAAAATTTGGAAAGTGCTGTGAGACATGTACAGAATGAGAGCACAAAAACAAGGAAAGGAGTCAAACTAACTTTCTGAGACCAACAATGGGTTAAAGGGAAGAAAAACTGCCCAGCTGAACTTTGAAATAAAAACTGCTATACTTACACAGTCTGTATATAATTCAAAACCAGTCGAGGTAACTTGAAGATATTAATAAGAAATGAACCCATTGCCACTGATCCCAAATGAAAATACACCATTTCGAGAAATGTGTTGTGGATTGCATAATCTAACCTGTTCTTGTCCCTGGAAAATAAGCAAATAAAGTGAAATTAAATTAACGTTCTATCAAAATTTAAATATATGATTACAAAATAATTTAAGAAGAGTCCTCTTTTTAAAAAAGCACAGCCTAACATTAGAATTCTTTACTATGACTAGTAAACACTGACCACTTTATTGAATATCACTTACTGAATTATTCAGTAAGATCAATTGAACAAATATAAATTTATTCCTTTATAAGGCCTTGAATAGCCTTATAGTCATTTAAAGGGTCAGATGCCTTGTTTCCAGACTCTTCAACATACAAAACTGAAGTAACTCTGTGTAAGAATATCTCTCTGTTTATTTATTTGTTTGTTTGCTTAGTGAAATTGTACCATTACTACATAGTTGAATTACTACTTAAGACAAACCAAAGTTTATACATTAGGCATCATTATTATTACATCTCATATTGTGAAACCCTTCACAAAGAATTGCCTTTCTCTTATGCTTCAAATGAGTAAATGTCTCCCCCATAGAGAAGTCTGGTATTACTTATTCTCAGTTGAGTACTACCATCCAGATGGCACTATTTTGAAGCTATTTGGTCTCATTGGTGGGGAGGTAGGTACTCCGAGGTATAAGAGCTGAAGACCCAGTTGTGACTTGTTTACACAATAGGAGAGATGCCAAAAGGTGTACATCTTAGAATAACAAAATTTTACAGCAGAAGTCCTCACACTATGATACTGTTAAGTGCAACTGCATCATTACTACATAGTTGAATTTTAAGACAAACTGAGGTTTGTACACTAGGCATCATTATTATAACATCTCATATTGTGATGACTCTTCACCAATTACACTGGTTTACAGTGTATCTGGGGTTTGAGTAAAAGTATGTGGCAGTTATTTATGCATGTTTACTGATAACATGCATAAATACCCGAAGTCCGCTTGTTTCTATCACATAAAGATTTTTCGCAATTCATTAACAAAATATTACCTAGGTATTAGATGCAAATGTGAACATAACTATAGTTTCTGCAATGGTTTAGAAGTTTTATACGAATATCCTATATTCGTAATCAGTATCAAATATTTGCCTCAAATACAACAGATTGTACATGTTTAACCATAACTACACACACTGCAAAGTAGCCGACCTTGACCCAGGAAGGTAGACAGCCCCCGACCCTGCTCTTCCGGCCCATCTGTGATTTCCAGAATTTTATTTTCCGAGTGGAGTCTGAGAGACTCCTGTGTGTAGTTACAGGTTAAACTTGTTTGAGCATGCACTCACTTGCTTGTACAGTCCACTCAACCAAAGAGCCTATATAAGTGGCACATCCCTTATGCGGTCACAGTACTCCTGTAAAGACCGTCGTGATCTCTCATTGTGTGTTAGTTTTCTTTTAGTATGGCAACCAGAAAGTGTATAAGCAGTCCCAACATATTTTGTTATCTATGTGGTTGTTTTGTTCCTGTAAAACAGAGGCGAAATATTACCGATTTTGTAAAAAAATCGTATTATGCATACTTTAACATAAAACTAGGCGATCAGGATAAATCATGGACACTGCATAAAGTATGCCATACATATGTCGAACATCTTAAAAAATGGAGTCAAGGAAAACAAGGTGTGCTTGCCATTTGCTATTCCTATGGTGTGGTGCAAGCCAGTAAGCCATGCCGAATGTTACTTTTGCATATGTGACATTAAAGGTTACAATTCAAAAAATAAAAAGGACATCAAATATCGAGATCTATTCAAAAAATAAAAAGGACATCAAATATCGAGATCTACCATCAGCCATAAGACCGATTCCACATGGACCTGATCTGCCTGTAAAACCTCCACCAGAAACTTTAGAGTCCACATCTTCCACCAAAGCAGAAGCTAAAGAGGTTAGTGAAGAGGAATGTTATCAACCAGAAAATATTTTAATGCCACAGCAATTCACGCAAGTCGAACTGAACGATTTAGTAAGGGACTTAGGTCTTCCAAAGTATGCTGCTGAAATTCTGGGGTCCAGACTTCAAGCAAAGAACTTACTTGCTCCAGGTACATCATTTTCCTGGTACAGAAATCGTGAAAGGGAGTTTATACAGTATTTTTCACAAGAAGGTCCTCTCATATATTGCAGTGTTATCGCTGGTTTAATAAGTGTCTTAGGAGCTCCATCATACGTTCCTAGTGAATGGAGACTATTTATAGACTCTTCTAAGACTAGTTTAAAAGGTGTTCTCTTGTATAATGGAGATAAGTACACATCTGTGCCAGTTGCTCATTCAGTCTACTTAAAAGAAACTTATGACAATCTAAAATTGCTTCTGGAGAAAATTATATATCAAGATCATGAATGGCAATTATGTGGAGACTTAAAAGTGTTATGTATGTTGTTGAGGCAACAGGGTGGGTACACTAAAATGCCATGCTTTATTTGTGAATGGGATAGCAGAGCTAAAGCCTAAAGCACTGCATTGGACAAAGAAGCAATGGCCTCGGAGGCACAATCTTACACCGGGGTCCAAAAAATATTGTGCACGAAAGTTTGGTGAAGCCAGATAAAATACTTTTATCTCCACTGCATATCAAGTTAGGCATAATGAAGCAATTTGTTAAAGCACTGAATAAGGATGGCAACTGCTTTAAGTACCTTTGCAGTAAATTTCCCAGTTTATCTGATGCAAAACTTAAGGAAGGTATCTTCATTGGTCCCCAAATTAGAAAATTGGTTTTAGATGGTCAGTTTGAAACTACAATGACTGACGTTGAAAGGGAAGCCTGGATTGCTTTTAAAAGTGTACTGGAAAACTTTCTAGGAAATCATAAATCACAAGATTATGAGAAAATTGTTCAAAATATGCTCAGAAAGCTTCGCAATTTAGGTTGCAATATGAGCATCAAAATTCACTTTTTGCATGCCTATCTTGATTTTTCTCCCGAAAATCTTGCACAGATGAGCGAAGAACAAGAGGAGAGATTCCATCAGGACATAAAGGAAATGGAGCAGTGGTACCTGGGAAGGTGGAATACAAGCATGATGGCCAACTACTGCTGGTGTTTAAAAAGAGAGAAACCTGGCACTGCACATAAAAGAAAAAACGATTAAACGTTCTTTTCAAACAAAGAGACGAAGGTCTGATTAATGAAAGTTTCAAAATTTTGATTAATACTTGTCAGTATTTACGTATTTTTTGATATATGAAAATGTAATCCTATCAATTTGTCATTACTAAATACAATAAAGTTATACACTTTCGTAAAAAAAAACAATACTTTTTTATTTCTCAAATTGTGATGTATCTGGATGTGATAGAAAAAAATCTAAGTCATATTTGAAATCACAGCAAAATATTTCGGCAGTAGGACCTATTGAAATTCAAACCCCAGTGAACAAACTTAAATTTGTAAACTAGTGTTACCTTTCTTTTATAGCCCGAATAATGCTTCCCCATTAGAGAGGTCTTTGAAGTTTAAGAGTTATGAATATAAGAACAAGAATAAGAGTATAAGAAGTATGTACAAAGTTGAGACACCGTGAATATATTTTCAATTTAAAATAAATTATTACTTTTATTCTTTAAATCCAAGCAAGTTATTTTAAATTTCCAGCTATTACAGTAAACTGTAAAAACTGGTTAATGTTAATTCAAAGGACCAAAATATGTTCATTTTACCTTAAAAAGATTTGAAGTATTTGAACAAGACAAGAATCAGTATTATCAAGAGATAAATTTTTGAATTAAGACACTGCATTAATACCGTAAAGAATTTTCACAATTCTCTCATTTGAAATCTCAAGAATTGCTTGGTTTTATTTTGGTAAACATGTTTGTGAGTAGACAATTAACAGGTTAATTCAGTCGAAATGAGAAAGATAACTATTGTACTCTGGAGAAATTCAACCTTACATTGCATATAAAATCAAAGGCCACCAAGTTTCCTTTTCACTGCTATTATTACTAGAATCAAGAACCATACCTGCTAACAAGAGAGTATCCATATTGTGGGAAATCATTTTATATTTAATGCTTGTAATCCTTCCCCAAAAAAAAGGAGGGTGACAGCATTAACATTTATAACACAACTTAGGGCAAACTGCTCTTCACAACTTGAGCACAACAATTACAAACCTGCAACTCATACCAGCACTCTGAGCACAATTAAGTCTAATTTGAGCACATCTAGCACAACTAAATCTAAGGTTAATCTCTTTCATAAATAACAACTTATTTATATGCATAAAAATAGATTTAATTCCACACAATCAAGGTAAAATTTGAATGCACCTCAAAGAGCATGGAAAAATCTAATTAGGTGTTTTGGCTCCATATGAATATATAAAAATAAGTTTTCTGTTTATACTCTAGGTTGGCCATTTAGCAGCAGGGGTGTTTACAAGACAGAGAAACTATTACAATATTTTAAGATAGGTGGCCTTGAACATGCAGCAATGGTAACTGTACTTGCTAAATGATCACTTAGCTGTAGTAGTGGCATATAAAAACATATGCAACACGTCTCTATTTGATCTTTCTCAAGGCAAAGCAAACTTATGCAAATTGGTTGATTACAGATCTTTACTCTGAGGAGCTCATTCTACCACATCCCACAGGTGATCAACTGGAGTGAGATCTGGCAACTGGAGAGACTACTGTAGTAAGCTCAATTCACTTTCATATTCCTGGAACAGTTCTGTGTGACTGGTCTTTGATATGGCATGTTGGAAGACACCCATTTGCAGATGAATATATTAGAGCCATGAAGGGATGCATGGTGGGTCAAATGTGCACTTCAAAGACACCCCCACATCATTACATTGCAAGCACCGGCCTGTACTGCTGTTACCCAGCAGGATGGGTCCATGGTCTCATGCTATTTTTGATATAATCTGGTCATCCCATCAGCGTCAAGCAGTAGGCACCAGGACTCATCAGATCAGGAAACATTTTTCCAATCCAAACATGTTTGTTTGTTGTTTGTTATTTGGTTTTTAGGAGCATTAGCAACTAGAGCCATATTTCTCCAGGGATATGTGGTGGTGATTCCCTGACCTTTCCGCATCCTCCATATTTGGTGGTCATGGGCTCGAACCCCGGTTTAATCAAGAAGCATGTGCTATGCACTGCTGCTCCTTCCCACCTGGCTACGGAGGCGCCCAATCCAAACAGCAAGCACCAGGACTCATCAGATCAGGCAACATTTTTACAATTTTCACTGTCCAGCATTGGTGCTTCTAATCCCACTGTAATGGTAACATCTTGTGTTTTTGCTGACAGGAGTGGAACCAGTTCGGTCATCAGCTGCATCATGAGTTGTGTTCTGAAATGCCTTGCTGGTTACCACTGCTGCACTGGGTTATTATTTGATTAACTGTAACCTTTTTGTTAACCTGTGAAGTCTTGTCAGCCTCTACTGGCCATTTCTAACCCCATGATCACCATTGGCTGGATGTTATTGGTTATTAGACTAATTTTGATCTACCCAAGACCTAGTCACACACAAAAACCCCAGTAGGATCACAGTTTCTGAGATATACCAGTGCATCAGCACCAACTACTATGGCCACACTCAAAGTTACTTAAATCTTTCTTCTTAAATCTTGGTGATAGACTGGGAAAAACTATATTCTTGAGCTACATTATCAGTGAACTTTTTACTGTTTCTAATAACATAATGTAGAGTGTACAATATATTACTTTCTTTCCAATCTAATATGTTATACTTAGTTGAGTAGTTTAAATATTTTGGTTTACAATATTACCTGGAAAAATACCACTTAGTCACAGCACCACCAATTATCATCTGCTCGCAAGAGAGAAGAAACTGTGCTATCCAAAGCAATGCTAAAATATGAATTACATATGTATGGTACACCCAAGATGGTTTGTTATATTCTACCACATTTAGAGGAGTTGAATTAAACCAAATTTCTTGTTGAACAGGATAATCTGAAAGAAAGACATTTAATCAATTATATTTTGTTCTTTATCACTTGTGGATTACATCAAAATAATTAAAAATATGAAGAAGAAAAAATATATATAGCAAGACAACTGAAATTGTGAATCTTATTTCTGCTAGAGCTTTACAGCCAATGCTTATAAAGCTTTTTGCTCTTTACAACCCTTCTCAATCCTAGATGATCACTTCCTCAAAAGGAATACAAGTTTTGTATGTGATGTCTATTAGACATTTTTTTTTTTTTTTCATTATAAAAAGTTACTTACTTTTTAGCTTATTAGAATGGTCTTTTATTAGTATTATTATTGTTAACAAAATTTATTCCATTTATCACTGTTTGAAATTTCTTGTACTGTATGCATGTTTTCACTCAATTTCTATTATGTTCAATATATATATATATAAAAAAGGGTATTCAATGTAACCCCTTAAAGGTAATGTTTAAAGAGTTACAGATGAAAAGAGGTATACAGTTGATGAAATGGTTTCAGTGAATGCAAGATTAACGAATCAAGTATGACAGATGCACCTTATTTCCACAGTAAATTCACACCTGATGCTACCTGTGGATTTGTCTAGTTTCATATACATGGACTTATTTCATGTTCGTTTATAATCACATCCTTAACTACACCACCTTTGGATCTTAAGTCACCATGTTACTTATTTCTATGGATTTAAACCAGTTCTTTTTCCTTGGATGTACTTTCATGCAAATTTGGATAGATTATAATTATTAATTTATTTATATCTCAAAATATTTGATGATTCTTGTTTACCATATTCTGATACATTTACTATTCTGCTTATTACAATGTAGCTCCATCATTTGGTCTAACATATACAGGGTGTCTCAAAAATATTGGTATAAACGTTTAGGGGAGATAGGTAACATCTAAAGGAATGTGAATCGCATAGGAACCCATAACCGGAAATTTCACGGGAAAGTAGTAGCAGAGGCACAAGAAGCAGAAATGACACAAGACAGTAATTAGTGGCAAACATTTATTTGACATAATATTAACAATGGAGTACGAGATGGATGCAGTTCATGATGTTACAACAGATGCTCAAAGGTTCCACCATGAGACGCGATGCATGCGTGACACCAACGCAGCATGGATTGGCGGACACGATCGAACACACCTGGAGTTTCTTTGACAGTAGCAACAGCACACACGAGTCTCGCCACGAAATCCATTTCCGTCTCCACAAGCGATTCATACATGATAGATTTGAGGGCCCCCCCACAGAAAGAAATCAAGGCTCGATAAATCAGGTGAGTGTGGCGGCCAGGCAACGGGTCCACCATGGCCAATCCATCGATGCCCAGAACGCCTGTTCAAATGGTCACAAACGCACCTTCCATAATGGGCAGGCGCCCCGTCATGTTGAAACCAAATGTTGCGTCTCACTTGCTGGAACATCGTCAAGTAACCCTGGTAGAACTTGTTCAAGAAAGATCCGATATTTAGCGGACTTCATGTGGGATGGTAACAGGTATGGGCTGACTAAGCAGTCACCGACCATACCTGCCCACACATTTACTGCGAACCGATGTTGTGCCGCATGGGGGTGCACACCGTGTAGATTGTCGTGAGCCCACACATGAGCATTGTGCTGATTGAATAAGCCTTCCCGAGTGAAATAAGCCTCATCCGTGAAAAAAACATAGGCTGGAAAATTCAAGTCTTGAACACTTTCTTGGAGAAACCACTGCACAAAAGTCACACGTGCAGGATGATCTTGGGGGAGCAGTAACTGAACCCTCTGGAGATGAAAGGAGTGCAAGGAATCGTCGTGCCAGACACGCTGTACACTGCAACGAGACACGCCTAAGGCAGAGGCAATGGCATGTGTGCTCATAGTAGTAGGATTATTCTGGATGGCATTCAACACACTTTCTTCCATGGCGGGAGTTCGCGTCGAACGTGATCTTCCCGCACTACTCCTGTTACCTCTATATGACCCATAATTGCACAAATTTTGATGCACATGAGCAAACAAACAGTGGTCTGGTACATGTCTGTCTGGGAAGCGTTCTCCATAAATTCGTTGAGCGGCTCATCCATTGCTCTCTGCTAATCCATACACTAGGTGCATGTCTGCCAGCTCACAGTTCATATATTGATGCATGCTCTTCGTGTGGCGACTACTGCTTGAATGAGTAAACCAGAAATTTTCCCTCTCGCAAACTGATGAACAGTGCCGTGTACCAACTTATGGTGACATTTCTGGTTATGGGTTCCTATGCGATTCACAATTCTTTAGATGTTACCTACCTCCCCTAAACGTTTGTACCAATATTTTTGAGACACCCTGTATATGTTTTTTGACAACATATAATTCTTTATATATTAACAGTAATTTTTATTTTTGTATGACTTTATCACAGTAAAGCCATACTATTCCAACCATGTTTCTTTTTCTTTTTCCAATGCTAATTATAAATTATCTCCGTGCACTTGTATTCTAAATATGACTATAGAGGTCACTGTTTTTCCCGCTATTTTGAATTTCTTTGCAGCTTACTATCAAGTCCGCTTCACTGCTACAAAATGCTTTATCATGTATATATATTGCTAATTTGGATGAAGCCTGCATGCATTCATCTACTCTACTGAATTTGTGCACTTCATTTGCCCACCTTTATTTTTCCTGCCATCTCATTTTTGCTTTGCATTTTTTGAAATACTCCAGGTATCATACACTTTCACTATCTTATCATACTTTCGGTTTCGTTTCTCGGCATGTTTCAACACACATATTTTTCCTTTCAATACAAACATTTGGTATTAGCTTCCTTTTATACTAATGCTTACAAATGCCAGAGCCCTTACTATAAGGTTGGGCTTCAAAACCTGGCGCTTCCATAGTCAGGTGGGCAGAAGCAGCAGTGCATAGCATATGCTTCTTGATTAGACCGGGGTTTGAGCCCGTGACCATCAAATACGGAGGATGCGGAAAGGTTAGGGAATGACCACCACATATCCCTGGAGCAAGATGGCCTTAGTTGTTAATGCTCCTAAAAACCATATAACAAACAAACAGCTTCACAACCCCAGCAAGCTTAGTGTTATTTAATAACTTTTTCTATGCTTTTTATCTTTCTGCTGTCTAATTCTAAAGTTCTTCCCATTCGTTAAAGTATTAGTGTAATACGAGGGTGACATGAACGTTCCTACTTCTATTGCTATTTTTCGTCTTTATTAATTTAAAATACTACTTTTTTCCTTCCCCATTCTCAATTTAATCTCCACACCCTTATATACCATTTGCTTGGTCTAAATCTATTTTTAAAATACACTGATTTCCTATCTATACAAAATTAAATCCTACACTAAATTCTACATATTTATATTAAACATATTGTGATATTAACCATTTTTATCCCAACTCGATACTTATTTTTATCTAAATAAATTACGCTGCATTGGAACTACCTTGTCTATACTGTATCAGAGAGTGCTAATTTCATTTTCGTTGCTTTTTTGGCCTTTCACTTTTCTTCTACTACTATGGACAAGTATAGAAACGCAGTTCCTGATACACGGTTAGATGTAGTCCCCTGATGAAATATCTGATCATGTATCAATATTTATTTCAGTTGACACCAGATCAAGCATTTTTGCATTACCTATATTAGGCCATTTACTAAAAATGTTTCTCCCCCACATTTGATGACAGCTATACCATTTTGATTTTATTTTTATTTTCATTTTATTTGCATTTTATTAGTATTTTGATGTATTAATTTTACTTTACAATTGCCCCACTTTATATTGGCTAGACAATTCAGCCCATAATTTTCTTAATTCATCATAACCTCTAGGATATTAACATCCTTTCACCTTTCACAAATCTACTACACTTCTTTTTCTACTTTCCTCACCCTTCTAGCTACTGGCACTTTGTGTAACTTTCACATCCATTTATGCATACTTAATTCAATATATTAATACTACTTATATAACTTATATATATATTTAGTATGGATAAAATGAACAGAAGTGACAAAAATTGAGGTATAGGTAAATTATGTTTTAAAAATTAAAAATATTATATGGCAATTACACCTGTGTGTGCTAAGCAGCAACAATGAATACAAAAGTATATATTTAAGTTAGAAGTATTAAAGTAAGAGAAAGTGCAAACAGATAGAATTGTAAAGGACACAAGGTGCCAAAAACTATTAGGAAAAGGATAGCAAGAAATAGAAAAATTAAAGTAGAAGAAAGGAAAAGAATGTGAAGAACCTAAAAGATGCATTGAATTATTTGAAATTAATGGCTGAATTAATAAGCCAATTAGCAGGAAAGAAGCTGTAAGGGAGAAAAAATTTAATGATAATTAATAAATTACAAAAAAAATTAGCAAGCATCAAATAGAAGGTTAAAAATAACTGTTTGAAATTTCTTGTACTGTATGCATGTTTTCACTCAATTTCTATTATGTTCAATATATATATATATAAAAAATTTAAAATATTTGATGTAAGCTATAAAAGATTAATACATAATACAGGTATTTCATCAGGGAATTACACCTGATTATGTATCAATAACTGCATTTCTATGCATACCTGATTATGTATCAATAACTGCATTTCTATGCATACGTATAATTATGAAAGAAAAATCTTAAAAGGAAACTCTAAAAAGAGTGAAAAAAAAATTTTTTTATTTTATTTTTCGTTAACTAAAATTGGAGGGTGAAAGCAATAAATCTTCTATAAAAATAAGCATGATAGCCCCGATGCAGTGTTTGTAATTAAAATTAAGGTAATTAAAAAATTAAAAAGAGATAAGATAAAATAAAAGTGCAAGGAAAAAGTCAAATTCGAAGTAATGGTGAGTTGGTAACATATGAATAACTTGCGAGTAAAATTTTGGTGAATATGTAATTCTGTGTGCCAAAAATAGATAGGAAAGAAGCAGGCAAATGGTAAGGGAAGGGGGGGAAGTAGTATAACAAAAGAGGCAAAAGTAGTGTTCTACTACTTTCCTCCTCCCCTAACCATGATTTATTTCTTGTCCCTAAACGTATCATTTGCCTGCTTCTTTATCTATTTTTGGCACACAAAATTACATATTCACCAAATTTTTACTCGCAAATTATTAATACGTTACCACCCACCGTTATTCTGAACTTGATTTTTTTCTTTGCACTTTTATTTACTGATTTTTATTTTATATTAATGCCTTTTAATTACCTTAATTTTAACTATGAATCCTGCTGCATTGGGGCTACCATGATGATTTTTATGGAAGATTTATTGCTTTCGCCCTCCTTTTTTAGTTAGCAAAATTTGTTTTTCACTCTTTTTAGAAGTTCCTTTAAAATTTTTTTTCCATAATTATACGTATGCATAGAAACGCAGTTATTGATACATAATCAGGTGTAATCCCCCAATAAAATATCTATATTATGTATCAACTTTTATAGCTTACATCAAAATATTTCAAAAATTTTTAACCTTTATTTTCCTTTCCCTTATTATTAGGTTTTTTTAACATCAAATAATTTTTCCATCTTCTATTTGATGCTTGCTATTTCTTTGTAATTTATTAATTATTATGAAATTTTTTCTCCCATAACATTTCTTTCCTGCTAATTGGCTTATTAATTCAACCCTTAATTTCAAATAATCCAATGCATCTTTTAGGTTCTTCTCATTCTTTTCCTTTCTTCTACCTTAATTTTTCTATTTCCTACTATCCTTTTCCTAATAGTTTTGGCACCTTGTGTTCTTTGCAATTCCATCTGTTTACACTTTGTCTCTTGCTTTATTACTTCTAACTTAAATATATACATATAATGGAAACAATGATCCAAATTATAAAATGCCACTGGTACAGTATATTACCAGTGAGGGGCAGGGGTAAAAGAGAACAAATTACAGTTGCTAAATGAAAGGTGTTTGTATACTACTGCTAATTCCAAAAAACATAAATGCAGTTACTCCTACAGCATCTATTAGATGCCAAAGAAACAGTTAACACCTTGAAACTAATAAATCAAAATGAAAAAACCACATCATGATGGGGAAAGGTAAGTGGAAGGATATGATTTCATTCTCAAATTAAAAAAATAATAATAAAATAACATCAGAGGCCATATGACTGACAAAAGGTTAATAAGTCTAGCTGAAGAATCATCAATGGGTGCATAATTTCAGATGATGCTACCATTGGTGATTCTTCAGCTAGATTCTAGTGTAACTTTACATCAATTAGCTCAGGTAATGCAAACCAAGTACATTACAGAGGACTTCTCATATTACATTAGCAGTAATAAATTACTCATTTATTACTGCTAATGTAATATGAGAAGTATTCACATCCATTTAACAGATGTGTCATTTCTTCTCTAATTTGACAAAAAGGTACTTACATGCAGTTGCCAGAGTGAGGAGAACTGCCAGCCAGAAAATGAAAACTAATGTAAGTGACATTAGTGCCCACACAGGCTGAAGTAGAAGACATTTCATTTTGCGGATGCAAATTCCAGCTTCACGACAGAGATCAATTGCACTAGCTATACTCTTTCCTTTAAAAATCACAATCAGAAAAATAATTATCTGGAAAAATAAGAGAAATAATAAATCAAAAACATGCCATTAGCTTCAAATGCATTTACTATTTTTAATATATTTGAGGATATGTGAATTATATCATTGTACTTTTATTAAATGGGCCAATTATTTCCATTACACCCAAAAATTCCTTAAGAATTTGAAAATGAAACCTTAAAAATTCTAACCTGCCTGCCCTGTTTGACTAGTCTGCCCACCAAGTTAGCTCTCCTTCTTCCCTGTTAGTTTTTTTCAC
This sequence comes from Mastigoproctus giganteus, assembly GCF_048544385.1. Taxonomy (NCBI): domain Eukaryota; kingdom Metazoa; phylum Arthropoda; class Arachnida; order Uropygi; family Thelyphonidae; genus Mastigoproctus; species Mastigoproctus giganteus. Next base: position 81,228,738 of record NC_143588.1, read on the forward strand.
CTACTGCTATGTCATTTGAAGTGTCTTCATAAGATACTTCAGGGATTATATAAAGGATATCTTCATTATCAGTGAAATTTTAAGTTTTTAAGAAAGGGGAAACTAGACCTTTAAGGAAAGTAATGAGAAATACTTCTTCCATTAAAATGAATTGAACATAAAACAAATTCTATAAATATCTACAGTATTTTTGAACGATTTCTTATTTTTGAATAATTAACACAAAAACATGGAAGGCAATATTCATTCAGGATAGAGATTAGCAATAAGCGTAATAATCAAATTTTACACACACTTTGCAGTGTGCCAAAATTTAAATAAATTTAAAACGGAAGTGAATAATAGCATTTAAATATATATATATATATATATATAGCTTTTTAAATTTTTTATACACATACATAATAAGCAGAAATATATGCAAATATGCACATTTCAAATTTTGTGCAATTAAAGGTTTTTTAAACTGGAAAATTAGTTTATGCGTAATGTCCATAATGTTCTTTTTTAATTTTCAGCAAAATTCATATTTTTTTAAATGAAAGATGCAAAAAGCTTCATTTTTTAAACATTTAATTTTTATTAAATATTAATAAATAAAAATTATTAATAATAATATTTTTATTAAAAATAAAGAATTATGTATAACAAGTATTGTTCATCATTAGGAAAAGATGAAATATTGATATATATTCCAGGAAGAAGAAGAATTCAAAAAACCAAAAACTTTTTCCAGAAATTGAAAAGAAAGTTATTTGTTGACTGTCAGATGTTGTGCTGTTATCTGTTTTTTTTTTTTTTTAGGAGCATTAGCAACTAAGGCTATATTGCTCCGGGATATGCGGTGGTCATTCCCTGACCTTTCCGCATCCTCCGTATTTGGTGGTGATGGGCTCGAACCCCAGTCTAATCAAGAAGCGTGTGCTACGCACTGCTGCTCCTTCCCACCTGGCTACGGAGGTGCCTATGTGTGTGTTATCTGTTACAGTTATGGATACTACCACTAAAACTCCTATAGTTTGATCAGGCAGTTGCTGCAAGTCATTATGTGTCTTGGCACTGAGTGAAAAAGATGGATTAACTGTTTTCTTAAAACTGCTATAGTTTGGTAGTGGCTAGGTTATGGCTTAGGTTTGGTTAGGTTATGGCACAGCTCTAAGTTTCCATTCAATAACATTACAGATATGTCCAATAAAAGGAAAATCTGAGAATCTAGCAGGACAGGAGCAAATACTGAAAATAAACTATTGGATAACATTAATGCTATCAGGGTGGAGTAAAGTGCCATTTAAATGTTTTAAAAAAAAGAGCAAAAGAACAGTATTAAGTATATAGTTTTAATATAATGTTGATCTGTGAGATTACTCCGAACAAAAATCAGTGACGAATGCCTATCTTAAGAGATGGCACACCACACAATTCTTAGTGTTCAGTTTGCATGCCTTTGTTGAATACAAGCAGGAGCACCTCTTTCACCATGGCTAGACACACACAGGTCCTTCTGGCAGCACTTCCCAAATAGAACCTCTTACTCCTCACCACTAAAATTCTCTGCTATTCATTGATGACAAGATAATCTTAACATCACTGAAATTGCAGTACATTATATGATGTGATCAGAAGTTCAAAGTAATTCAAAATGTGAATGCAACTGGCCTCTGCCAGTCATCTAATAATGGTGCGTCTTGATACAATTATAGATCTCCTTGGGTATAATGCTGCAGCTGTCAGATGCTACATGTAGTCTAGGCACCTTAAAACCTTTTCCAACTGACTCAACAACATTTTATTTAGCCTTATTTTTCAATTAACAATAATGTATGTATGTATGTAAAATGACACTCCAATGGCCAAGCATTCCACTTATTTTTACTTCTATCTCAGTGTGATCAGTTGCATATATCATTGCAATATACTGATATGCAAATTTTAAGACAGTTCCAACAACCAATTTTCCCAACTGTAAGTGTATTGACTACTGCACTTTTTATTTTATTTTATTTTATTTTTTTATGAAAACCCCAAACACGAGAGGTATTAGAATCTATAGTATTTAGTATTGTGCATGGGTTGGAGGTTGAGAAGATGTAAGAAGATATTTGTTGACATTAGACTTGAACTTCTGTAGACTGTAATTTTCAGGAAATACATATGAAGGAAGGTTGTTCCAGAAAATGGCAGTTTAATGAATAAACGAGGAAGATGAAAAGTTGGTTTAGTGAGTTTGAAGTTGGACAGTAAATGGATGTTGGCTGGAGGCGGCACGTGTTCGGACTTTTTTGAAAGAGCGAGCAGGAATAATAGAAGCCAATTCAGAAGAACAGTGCCCATGGAAGTATCTGTAGAAAAGGCATGCAGCAGAAACAGTACGTCTATGAGAGAGTTTGTTTGTTTTGTTTTTAGGAGCATTAGCAACTAAGGCCATATTGCTCCGGGGATATGCGGTGGTCATTCCCTGACCTTTCCGCATCCTCCGTATTTGGTGGTCAGGGGCTTGAACCCCGGTCTAATCAAGAAGCGTGTGCTACGCACTGCTGCTCCTGCCCACCTGGCTATGGAGGCACCCTATGAGAGAGAGAGAGAGAGAGTGGAGAGACTCTGTTAGAGATGAGTCATTAATTAACCTAACTGCCCTCTTCTGAATGGAAACTAGACGCATGAGAGAGGTTTTGGGGGAACTGCCCAGATGTGGGAACAATATTCCATGGTAGGGTGAATTTTCAATTTGTACAAAGTGAACAGCTGTTTAGAAGAAAAGAGAAAACCTAGTTTTTGAGATGCAGAGGAAGCAATATTTGTAACATACTTATGCCAAGAGAGAGATTACAAGTCAAGGTAATCCCCAATAGAAATATATGATCTTGCCTAGAAATCAGAGTGTCACCAAAGATAAGCTTAGGAGCAGAAGAATCCTTTTTGAAAGATATAAGACAGGACTGAGTTTTAGAAGGATTGAAATCAACTAAGTTGTCTTTGCCCCACTGGAGAATTACCTGGAGATCGGCAATTAAGGAATTAGTAGCAGATATTCGAGAATTTGAAGCTGATTGAGCAGGGCGAGGTTTCTCAAAATGGAAAGTGGAATGCAACATGCTATCATCAGCAAAACTATGGATGGGATTTTGGATCAATGGAAGATCATTAATATACCAGAGGAAAAGAGTGGGGAAAAGAATTGAACCTTGGGGCACACCAGCATTAGTGGAGAAGTTAGAACGAAGAGAGCAGTCAGAGAGAAAACTGGATAACCAATTACAAAAAACAGTTGGCAAACTATAAGACAGAAGCCTGTTTAGACCTTTATGCGAAACATGATCGAAATCCTTTGAGATGTCAAAAGCAACTACTTGTGTTTCACCGAACTTTTCCATTGAACTTGTCCATAACATAAGCCAGAATATCAGCAATGAATCAACACTGATGGAATTCATACTGCCTATCGTTCATCAGAAGGAAAGTTTCTAGGGAGTTTAAGAGTTGGTGGTTAATTGATTTCTCCATTACTTTAGATACAGTAGAAGTAATTGCAATGGGATGATAATTGGATGGAAGGGATTTGTCACCCTTTTTAGGAACTGGCTGGATATGAGCAAATTTCTAAGCAGAAGGAAAAACACCTTTGCAATCAGAATGTGAAAAAAGATGGTAAAGAACAGGAGTAAGTTCAGGAACACAGCTTTTGAGAACAAGAGGAGAAATACCATCAGGACCTGGAGCTTTCTTAGCATCAAGATTTGTCAAAATCCTTCTGACATCTTTTTGACGGAAGACCGCAAGAGGCATTGAATGGAGCGCGTTGGGAATGGTGGGAGGTGTTTTAGCAAAATCATTAATACATAAGCTGGATGAAAAATGGGATGCTAACAGATCAGCTTTATCCTTGGCTGAAATGACAATAGAATCAACTGGTTTTGACAGAGGTGGGAGCAGAGATAGGCAAAAGTTGCGGCCAATGGCTTTGGCAAGAGACCAAATGCTCGGCTATCATTAGGGCAAAAAAAGCAAGTTTTCTACTCTAAGCCTGTTCAAAATCTAGTTTGGACTGATTAATAACTGCTCTACAATTGTTGCGAGCTTTGGTTTAGGCAGAAAATGAAACAGAAGAATTGGAAACAAGCCAATTACAATACGCAACATTCTTCTCTTGAACAGCCTTTAGCACATTTATTGGAAAACCAAGGTTTAGATAAAGGACGAGATTTTAAAGTGGAGTGTGGAATAAAGGATTCCATTCCTACAAGAATAATTTCACTGACACGATCTGAGAAAACACTGACATCAGAAGTTTTGAAACAGTAATCTAACCAAGGAAAAGAAGAAAAGAAATCTTGCAGGTCATCCTATTTTGCATTCTTGTAATGCCAAACAACATGAGGTTGGGAATAGCCATGAGTTAAAGGCTCCATTGGAGAAAAGACAATCACCAAGTTGTGATCTGAGGTGCCTAGAGGACCACTCACTTCGACCGTGTACTTAGAAGGGCTGTTTGCGAGAAAAAGATCAAGCGTGTTGGCTGCATTGTTAGGATTGTCCGGTATTGTGGTACATAAATGAACAATTTGTGAAAGGTCATTAGTAATTGCAAAAGCCTCAGCATCTCACCCAGCTGGGTCTGTGTGACTAGAAAACAGAAGCCGGCTGGAGTTGTGAACATTAAAATCACCAAGGAAAATTACCTCACTGTTAGGAAAGTTGGACTGGAGAAAGTCAAGTTGCAAAGAGAGGAAGTCAAAGAGTTCCAAGTGATTAGTGGAGTTGGGAAACCAGTAGAGACAACAGATGAATTTTAGAGAATGAGGTAGAGAGATTTTAAGCCAGAGAAGATTGAAAAGAGGAGATTCCAAATTACCAAATCGCTGACAGGAAATAGTGGAACAGACATATGCACAAGTACCACTTTTGAGGGGAAAGGAATCATTCAGCAAATAATTTGGGCAACCGAGATTAGCAGTGATTGAATCAACTGATAACTGAGATTCTGTCAGAAAAATTAGTCTGCGAAAAGGAGTTTGGCAGAATGTAAGTGGAAATGGACATCACTGAAACTAGAACTGAGACCATGTATATTTGTTGTTGTTTATTTGGTTTTTAGGGGCATTAGCAACTAAGGCCATATTGCTCCGGGATATGCGGTGGTCATTCCCTGACCTTTCCGCATCCTCCGTATTTGGTGGTGACGGGCTTGAATCCCGGTCTAATCAAGAAGCGTGTGCTATGCACTGCTGCTCCTTCTCACCTGGCTACGGAGGCGCCACGTATATTTGTGAAATGAACTAGAAAGCGTTTGGGAGGTTTAGATCTATCTGCCGATAAGCTTGCTCTATTAGTTTGACAATTCATGGTATATTCAATAGTAAGAAAATGTGGGGCGAGGGACATGCTGTATGAAGTAATGGGGGGGGGGGAGGGTTGACCGGAACTTAGCTCTATAGACTAAACATGGGTTCCAAGTGGTGGTATTGCACTGGTTGATGAGAGTCATCTAGCACCTAGTATTGCCCAGTAACACAGAAGGCAGCATTCCTCCATGTTGTGTGGGCGCCACACCTCAACCCCTGCTTACGTTGGTTCAGGGGTCAGCTTTATTTATGTACAACTAAAACTCATTGTGAGAATTGTTGTTTGGTGATATCTTAATCACAAATAATGAATTTATTTTTATCCACTTAAAAATCTTGTGTAGTGCGAAGCCGTGTTATACGGGACTATAAGAATCAGTACAAAAAGGAGGTTACGTTCCAAAAGCTAACAAAAATACACCATTTTTTTTATAACTATCAGAAACTTAATTTTTTTAAAAAATAATAACATCCAAATCCTCAATCCAAATATTGAGTGCTTTTTCCATTTTCTCAATTATTAGTGCTCAAGGACAAACTGTCATATTTGCAGAAATTAAAGATCCTGCAGCAACTGCAGTTCTAATTTTCCGTTCATTTTTTTTTATGGTTCGGATTGTTGCTTCATTTAAATTTAAACTGTTTTGCAACATTGATACATTTCCCCTTTTTTTCAGAAGTTCCAAATTTTGTATCTTTGATTCTAGAGAAATAAAGTTTCTTTTGAGCAGTGCTTTTTTTACTTTCCTTAGGCATAATTTAGGGCTGGAATTTAATTCACAACAAAGAAATTATTCCGATATGGTTCTTAAGAACAAAGTTTAGTAATACATAACCAGAAAAATTTATAAACAATCATATAAAAACCAAAATAACATTACAAAAACCTTAAAAGAATGCAACATGCTATTATCAGCAAAACTATGGATAGGATTTCCAGTCAATGGAAGAAAGTCATTAATATACAAGAGGAAAAGAGTGGGGTAAAGAACTGAACCTTGGGGGACATCGGCATTAGTGGAGAAGTTAGAACCAAGAGAGTCATCTACCATCATCCTCAGTGAATGGTCAGAATTTTCACGAACTGCATGTTTTGAAGTCAATTTTTTTATGGTCTCAAACAAGCACAAGTTCAATAGCACAGAACAAAACATGGGGATTTTCCATTTTTTTTTTTTTTTTTTTTTTTTTTTTTTTTTTTTTGCATAACGGCTAGCAGTTCAACAGTGGAGATTCACAAAAAAAATGGAAATTGAAAAATTACATCCAATGTAATAGATGGGTTCTCTGCACAAAAGATAAAAAATACTGTTATGCAAGGTTTTCCGCAATTTTCTAACCATGTTAGAGTGAAACTGGGTTATATAAGTACCATGTTGTGTGAGGATTGCTGCAATTTATCAATCATGTTAGAGTGTAATCATGTTGTAGAAGTACCGTGTTATATGGGGGTTGCCTGTATATAAAAAAAGAACCTACTATAAAGAATATGACATATAACGATACCAACACTGTTAAAGTTGAACAATCAATTATTACTGAACCATGAACTCGGGCTGTTATCAGAGAAGTGAATAACATGCATATTATCCCCAATGTAAATGCACTTTTAGAGGAAAAATGTATCTTATGTTCCATTGCAATAGTCTTAACATTTCAAGGAATGCAGGGTTTTTTTTTTTTTTGGCAAATGCAAAAAAAGCCAACTTCCTTGTACCATTTAGCCAATCTATACCAATGTTAAAAGATTTTATAATAATTATCAACTTAAGATAAATAACAATCAACAACTTAAGATACACAACATAAAATATTTTTATAGCTGTTGTTATGATACTAATTTATAAGTTTTAACCTATAATTAATACTATAACCTATAATATTTTAACCTAACTAATTTATAGCCTATTTATAAGTTTTCAACACCGGTATACTAACCACAGTTACAGTTGCAGTAATTGAATAACCCAGGAAAAAACGTTCATTTTTGGCAGATTCCTCAAGTAACTGAGCTGGGAGCATGGAATCAAGAAGTCTCTTAATATCAAAATAAATCCACCAAAACAATGCTGTTGACACTTGAAAAGAATTAATAAATTATTAAATAAAATCTCATTGAATCTCATCAATAATTACTTAGTCAAATCAGTTTATAAACTTAGAACACAAATATAGTAACTATATAACACAATATAACACAAATGTAGTAACTATATAACACAATATAACACTATATAACACAAATATAGTAACTATATAACACAACTGAGAGCCCATTGTTGAAACAATTGTTTATTTTACAAATGAAATCCTGATGCAATTATTGAGTATCCAGAGCCGAAACTACGGTGGGGCGAGTGGGGCCCCATGCCCAGCATTTTAATGGTGCAATCGATCAGTGCAATCAGTGTATTTTAAAATTGCTTCATTTTTGATTTAATTACAGTCGGACCTCTGTTTAACCAACTTCTTTATAGGAATTTTTTTGAATTCCTCTTGGTAATTACATTTAAAATGGTTTCTGTTGAACAAAGAAAATTTCCATGTAACGAATGGATTAGGAGAGACAACTTTGTATGCACTGTTCTCAACTCTGCCCTTTAGGCAATTTAAGTAATTAGAAAATGCAAATTAAGGGTGAAAGGGATTACAGTTTCACAATGTTAGTTGTGTCCGTAAAACCTATGCAGTCACATACCGAGAAGTCATGCTAGTCAATATGCTTTCCATAGCCAGTCAGAAGATTAAGAAGATTCCCGACACGGATAATAGCCTCTGGTCAACCTGTGTTGTGGTTTCCCTTTACTCCGACAAACGGGCATATGATTTTCGGGGAAGTGAGTGATCCATGCCTTCCAGTAAATTTCTCCATCTAAGTTTACATGGTCACTATAGCTGAATATCTGAGTGATTTTGACATTTTGCACAGTATTCAAAGAACTAGTGACAGTAGCAATGTAGGGGGGGATTGAGACAACTAAGATATTATATAAACTTTACCAAGATGAAATTTTGGCAGATTTTGAAACTTCGTCGAGGCTTTCACTGTGTAGAAAATGTTATGGCATACAGGCAATAATTAAAAAAAAAAAACTGTATGCTTATATCACCAATCTCCAAAAACCAGCGCGAATTAAGGATGATTGCTAAAGAACTTGATGTGGAAACTATAAAGATCAGTCATGTATTTGGGCCATGATGTAGCTTGTGGATGGCAATTGCAGGTTGGAGGAATTATCCCGCTTTGTGCAAACATTTTGAATCAGAAGTTAAATATTCTGGATTATTAAATTGAACTTTTAATCTGGAATTTCTTAACAATTTAGCACTAATGATCGACATCCTGCAGGAGCTCTCTTCCCTTTCAGAAGCTTTACAGTATCACTATGATAAAAGCAGATAAATTAATTATTTGAACTATCAATGCTATTGCTAATTTGAAAAATTCTGAAGGAAATTATGAAGCTAAAATTGAAGCTAAAATTGTTGAAGTGGAAAGAATTTGAAGGAATCTAATTCGAAAGTAAGAACACATTTAAAAAATTATCTCGTGACAAGTTATTAAATGCATTGTTTTATCCTTAAAGTTAATAATAATAATAACTAAATATAAGTTATTAATGCACCAGAGAGTGATTTTAAATTAAATAAAGAAAATAATGATACCATTGAAGAAATTTTAAACATATGCTACTGGAAATCATGATGTTGTTATTTGGTTTTTAGGAGCATTAGCAACTAAGGCCATATTGCTCCGGAGATATGCGGTGGTCATTCCCTGATCGCTCTGCATCCTCCGTATTTGGTGGCTCACGGGCTCGAACCCCAGTCTAATCAAGAAGCACGTGCTACGCACTGCAGCTCCTGCCCACCTGGCTATGGAGGCGCCCCCTGGAAATCATGGAATATGAAAGAACTTTCATCTTGGTGGCAAGACAGTTAAAACCGAATAAGAAATTTATTTTCTGATAAAATATGAAATAAAAATTAATGATTTTAGAGATTTTGTCAAAGATTGATTATCTTTAAAATCGAGTGAAATTCCCTTTTCAATTAAGAAAGCCAGAAATATCCTTGAAATCCCTTGAAACCATTGCGATTAGCACTGCTGTAGCTGAGCGAGCTTTCAGCGTAATGAATAATATTGAGTGAATGAATGAATAATTTTGACAATTAAACACGTTGCAGATTATGATGATCATACATCTAAATGGAAAAAGATTGCTTCAGTTTGATCCGGATCGTTATGTCAAATCATTCCTCTGTAATCATTGCTCAACTATTGAGCAAAGCAGAAGATCGACAACAAATATTAATAAAGAAGTAAATTGCATATGGCAATTTTTATAATAAATTTTTCTTGAATATTTGTGTAATAATTTTTTTCGTGTAATCTGTGATTTTTGTGTACTTTTTCTAAAAAGTTTGTTTTTTATCTAATATTTGCTTTTATATTGTGGAATGTTTTTTGATAGTTTTATGTTATTTGTGATATGAGAAATATTTCATGTTATTTTTTATTTGCAATATTAAAATTTTATCATGAAAAAAATGTATCCATTATATTTCCCTAGTTGTTAAAAAAAAGGATGAATAAAAAAGTTGCATGTGTGCCGAGCACATGCGGCAGATGGTTTATGTGAAACATCCTTTGCATTTCTTTTAGGTATTTTGATTTGTATATATTGATTAGGAAATAAAAGAGCTTTTTTATTGTAAATATTTTATTGATCATTCACAAATTTACATAATTTCTGGAAGACAAGATACAATGGATTTATGATAACTAAAGTAAGAGATGTATATTTGCAATTGCAATGTATCTAAATGTCTCTGGAAAACATTTAGATCGGTATGTCGATTGAAGTACCGATCTTGTAGTTGAAGCAACATATGCAGCTGTTAGGGACACCTAACAATGTAATGTAACGAAAATGCGAGAAATAAAAAAGAAATTGTTGACAAATACAGTAAACCCCCGCTATTCGCGTGGGTTACGTTCCAGAGAAATGTCCCGAATACCGAAAACGCGAATACTGAGTTATGGCTCCCATAGTAATAAAGGGGTTCCGTTCCAACGTATGAAATATATAAGAAAAACTAGTCTAAAATTTTGTCTATGTATGTATTATATGTACCTTCATAATATGACTATGTACATAGACAGTACATAATGAAATGCAAGCATATGGCATCGAAATGAAAATAAGAAACAATTTAATATTAAATGTAATATTTATTAGAAATTTCAAACAAATCTTTCAAACCAGCGCCTTTGCTAGCAAAAAAACTTATCCCGCCAGTGCTATCACCAGTTTGCTAAAGTGTTGATAAAGGAGTTTTCCTTTTTCACGAATGATGAGTGAACTTAACGGAATTTTATTTTGAGTTCCGTCTTCTATCCACAGATTTAAAGCCTTTTCCATTTTTCCTAATTTAACATCACGAGTTACAGAGCAAATTTTTTAAGCAATTAGCGCGTTTTCACGGACACCATGGCGGATTTTTTCTTCCGATTTTTTGATCGATCGTACCGTTGACTCATTGATTTTATAATGTTTTGCCACTGAGGAGACACTTTCACCATTAGAAATTTTGTCTAATAACTCAATTTTATTCGCTAATGTCATCACCTTCTTTGATATTTTCACATTTCCCTTGTTATTCGTAGCCATATTTTTGTATGGGTTAGAAAGAACTTGTCCACAATAAAGTCACTTTCTTCCGTTAACACACTCGAAAAAGTCTGTTTTAAACTGCAAAACGGTAGATTTATCACTTTTGTAAGCATATCAATTTATAAATTTATTCAATTTATAAGCATATAAATTAAAAGCAAACGACGAAACCTTCCATGACAAGCGCATAACACATACTGAACAAGGATTAGCGAGAAACATCCACGCTCGCGATTTTGTCATCCTTCTCCCCCCCACCCACTGAGCGCTGTTTTGACAGGGAAAGATAATTTTAGCCACGTCCATGTTTTTTTATGACGGAAAATATTCACGGCCCTTTAAAATTCAAATTTTTTTAGGTTTCATTTTATATTAAATCAGTGATCGCGAATACGCGAAACCGCGAATACAGATACCGCGAATAGCGGGGGTTTACTGTATTTGCATTGTTGCAGTCATATGACAAATACTTGTATTGCTGCAATCATACTTACTGCAGTAGTGACTTCAGGAAGTATGACGTCACAATCATACTTCCTGTAGTGACTTCAGGAAGTATGATTGTGACATCATACTATTCAAGAATTCTAAAAAGTTAGAACTCCAGACACTATCGTATCCAGTTATCATCGTAAGGGGAGGCATGATGACCAGGTTGTTTTTTTTTTTTTTTTTAGATGGACCTAGGAACATTTTACACATTCACTAAGAGCATTTAAGGGGATAATAAGCCCCATCTGTCCACCCCCTGAATCCGCCTGACTCGAGATATCATACCGGTCACGAAAAATGCATCACGTGCTCTAATCACACTACTAGTAGTGTGAGTGTGGGAAAGCACCTCTGGCGGAAGCCGCGGATGACGTCACTTCCATGACCAATCAAATTTACTGGGTAGAAAGTCAGAAAAACTGCAAGCCCATTGTTGAAATATTCACAGCTCACCACTGAATATAACACTAATATAGTAACTATATGACACAATATAACAAATATAGTAACTATATAACATAATATAACTATAGAACACAAATATAGTAACTATATAACACTATAGAACCAAATACAGTAACTATATAACTATAGGACACACAAATATATTTAAGTCTTCATATTTAATGACAAAATGCAGTTTTTTTTTAAATATCAGCAACAATTTTTTTGGGTTTTTTTTTATCCATAAGATGATGTTACACATCCAAATTTATTTCACACAAAAAAGCACAAAAATAGAAACAAAGTCTCAGAAATACCTGGACACTTTGTCATTTCCACAAAATCATGCATGTGTGAGAGAGTCTCTTTCCCGTGCATTTCTGTTACTGAAAGAGAAGGCTGAAGACTCCTCACAACCACACACACATGCAGCTTCTTTTACAGACAGGTAGCAGTCAGAAGGAGCTAAATCTGAGATGTACGGGATGGGATGAGAAAGCGCTTCCCAGACAAACTCTGAATTATCTGAACTGCCTAATGTGCAGTGTGTGATCATGTGTTGGTGAGTCTGAACATAGTGAGTAGCATTGATGGTTCCCCTTGTAGCAGAACCAACCTTATAGCAAATTCATCCCTCAGCATCACCACAGTGTATTAACAATATCTGTATTCCTGCTGTTGAAATGTTTCGCCCACCTTCTGACACTACTGGCCCGTGGAGGCATCCATAGATATCGGCTACTGAGTTTCACTCCTTTACAAGGAGTTCAATCACTGCACACTAACAAAATGATACATTGTAGCCATTTTCTCACATTGCATGATGGGAACATGAACGGTGTGCAAGTGCCAGCTTAGCATTTTTAATATAGAGGATAGCCGTGATTTAAGTTAGCAAGAGCTTAAAATGTCGGTAATCGTGACAGAGAATATGTACTTAGTCAAGGCTTAATAAAAATGGCACTCACCTCAATAATCCATTATGGTTATGTGAATTATGAAACAGAAATGTGGGAGGAAAACTGGGGTAAATAACCCAGATACGCTGCTATTTTGCACAAATGTGTGCAGTCACTTAATGCTCTTTACTTGTAGTGTATACAAACTGTGTACATTCCAGATGCAAGTTTCTTGTTGTCTTTATGTTATATAGAAGATGCAGCAAGAGAAAACAGCTTTTATCTCACTGCTAATACTTTCTACTGACGGGTTGTATCTGTATTCCTGCCAAGAGAAATTAGAAATCAGAGTAATCCTTAACACAGATGTGATCTTGTTTAGAAATCTGAGTGCCACTGAAGATGAGCATAAGAGCAATAGACTTTTTTTGAGAGAAATAAGATAGGATTGAGTTTCAAAAGAACTGAAGTTAACTAAATTTTCTTTGTCCAATGGCAAATAACCCGGAAATTGGCATTTATCAAATGATGGTGGATATTTGAGAAGTTGAAGCTGTTTATACAGGATAAAGTTTCTCAAACTGGAAGGTAAGATGTAGAAATTTCACCATCAGCAAAACTATGAAACTTTATGCCAGATATGAACAAAAGCCTTTATCTTGGTCTTAAGCAACTGCTTGAGTTCCACCAACTTTTTCCACTATATTGCACAAAAATGAATAACATGTCCATATATAATATTTGGATTAAGACAGTAATGAAATCCATACTGGCGATCACTGATCATATGGAAGATTTTCAGATAGTTTTAAAGTTGGCAGTCGATGAATTTCTCCCTTACTTTGGATTGAAAAGTAATGGAGAAATCCCTCCCTTCCAGTGATAACTGGAAAGGAAGGATTTGTCACCCTTATTAGAAACTAGCTGGATACAGAAAACTTTCATGAAGAAGAAAAAACATCAGTCCAGAAATGCCATCAGGACCTGGAGTGTTCTTGGCATCGAGATTGTTCAGAATTCTTCTGACAACCTTTTCATGGATGATCACAGGAAGCATTCAGTGGAGCGTGTTTAGTATGGTATGAGGTAATTTCCAAGATCACTGATACAAGAGTTAGATAAAATGTAGGATGCTAATAGGTAAGCTTTATCTTTAGCTGAGTATTCAATCGAACCATCAGGCTGCAAGAGGGGTGGAAGTATAGATGGACAGAAGTTTCAGCTAATTGCTTTGGCAAGAGGACAGAATACTTGAATATCATTTGGATAAAAAGCAAGCTTTCTAATTAATAGCAAGATAAAAAGATAATAGCAGGATAAAAAGCAAGCTTTCTATTTAATAGAAGAAAGTTCTGTTTAAAATTGAATTTGGATCAATTGATAACTCTTTTAGAACTGTTGCAATCTTTAATATAAGCAGAACATGAGGGCTGAAGTTTGAATACAACAAAATTGTGATATGCTTCCTTCCTAGCTGCCAACTGTTGTACCTGAAAGAATGTCTGTGATAAGCCTCAAGGACTTAATTATTTTGGTTATTTTGATGAGGTCTTAGTTGGGAATCAACCTACTATTTATAACATCACTGCATGCAATACAGTTAATCACAGGTTCCTCTTAAACAAGATATATCACCCCTTACAGCACACTTATTGAAATGATTCCTTCACTACTGGACTACTGGATAATTCTATGCTGTTTTTCATGACAAAGGCAGACAGTAAATGAAGAACAACCTATCAATTTAGTCTGATTTTTGCTGCTGTTTTTTGATGTTACGTCAATGCCTAACCAGCTGATCCAAACATGAGAAATAAATATGCTACTGATTGAACTACAAGAAAAAACAACTTGGTTTCATCCCTCAATCAGTTAAGTTACAATAAGGCTAATAAACGAGAGTTTAATCTTAAAAAAATTAAACATTTATTGAAAAATGCTTAGGCCAAATTCAGGGGCCCACAGTAATTTATTACAGAAACTGAAATCATCAAAATGAGATTCTACTATACTGCTCTTGCTTTATGCTTTTTTACAATTTTCATGTTTTGAAAGAGGATTAGTATTAGTATTAGTAACGGCCGCATGGTGCAAGAAAGCCTATGGCTTATGCTGCACCAGCCAAAAAAAAAAAAAAAAAAAAAAATGAAATCAATGAAATGGATCATGAAATCAATAACCAATAATACATCAGGCTGCTTTAAACCATTATGTATGCACTAATATATATACATATACATGCACTAATATATATACATATACACGCACTAATATATATACATATACTTATAGAAAGAGCTATGCTGATCATAAATAATCCTAAAAAGCATATTTCTTTTATGATTTGTTTAGATAAACGATTATGCTTTGATGTTCTACACAGATTATTTGAAAACAGAAATGGAATAAAAAAATAAATTTACACACATACTATCCTTTTAATTTATAATTACTTTTTATTCTTTTAATAAACTAAGATACTCAAAACTGTATAACATAAACACTTATATCTTTGCATGTTTGATGTGTATTAAATGATTGTAATACACAAAATATTTACATATAAAAACAACTAGTACAATTCAGTACGTGAATAGGCTATCTGGTTAAGTTTCAGAATTCACTTTTAGATTTCATCTTCAGACCAAAATAAAACTAAACTGATTTCTCAATATTTAACTTTTCCTGCTCACAGTTGACTTATTGTTAACAAACCACCTTAAGCCATTCATGCAACAGATTTGAAATATATATTTTTAAACAATTCTCAATATTCACTGAACCAATAAAGTAATTTAATCAACATAAAAATGCAATTTCCATTAAGGTTCATTGAAAAATTACACTCTCTTACTATGTGTGAGGTTGTAAAACTTATTTATTGAAATGTCCCATCTCAATACAAGCACTCCTCAACTTACGTACTTAATCAGTTTTTTTTCATGTATGTAAGTCTGTTTTGTACATAAGTCCAACTTCGGTCTTGTAGGTACAAAATGCATGTACAGTACAGTACAATGCACTGATATTATAACCCCCAACAAACTTCATCATGTACAGCATTTTACGATTTTTAACCGAGTTAAATGAGGCTGAAAAAACATACAATGAATAATAATGTAGACTACAGTATTTATTCAAAGTTAATTTAAGCTAAATACGACACATAATTTAATTTAATCTATGAACAAATCACTTTACAATGGACTCTCCAAAATAAAATATCATTCACTATACGATATATAGCAAGTGCCGGTCATTGTGATCACATTTACAAATTGAATTTTAAATGTATTAAATGGCTATTCTAATAAGCGAAAATAGGAGAAACATTATCCACAGGCTATAAAAGTAAAGATATAGAGCACAAATTTACACTTACCTTCCTCCAATTAACAAAATTAAATGATGCGTGAAAATCAGAAGAATATTTTCCACAGGTTGGCAAAATAAAAATAAATTTATGCTCATGTATATAGCTTAATTAATAGTGTAACTAATTGATATTTCTGTTCACTGACATTTTTTTTTTTTTTTGGTCGTAAAATTTAAAACAGTAAGAAAATAAGCAATCAATAACACCAAGTACACAAATTGCAACTAACACGATACACACAAGTGAGATACAGAGTAATAATTTTACAAGCTCAAAAAATAGGAATGAAGGGAAGATTCTGAAAATTTATTTGTTTTTTATATGAGATGAAAATTTATTTGTTTTTTGTTAGATGAAGATTTCAGTGAAGGGAAGCACATTTTACCATAATAATGTAAAATTCCACAGAATTCCAGCTATCAGCATCATCGCAAATGCAATAAGATCAAGTTTACTACCCATTTTTAATAGACTGTACTAACAGAAAAGCCCAATAAACCGGAAACTGCTAATTGTTTTTATTGTTTTATGGTAGTGACCTCCAGAAATCTGCTTTAGAAAAATATCATGAAGGCATTCAAAATTGATTCTTATAAACCAAACACAGCAACAGCTTTGTATGTATTTGCGAGTTGTACAAGTTGTTTGTATGTAAGTAGAGGAGTGCCTGTACATATTTAACACATGACATTTTGGCAATGTTTTAGTATTCTACTGAAACCTCTTCAGGCCTAATAATGTGCTTGCAAAGTAACCATGGTTTAGGAACCTGCATTTTTCCAATTAACTTTAATGAAGTATTAAAAGACATATCATGCACCCTTTTCCCTTCACCAACATCTTCCATTCATTTTGCAACCAAAATGTTATATGTTTGACAGATAAAAGAATCACTAGATGGCAGGGATTACAATGTATTCATCTGAGATTTACTTAAAGATGTAACTACCATCATGAGTAAAAGGAAGGGTTTTTGCTTTTGTAAAGGTGACTACAGTGGTCTCAGACAGTTTTTAAATTCTGTACAGTGGGGCCAACTGATAATGTTACCATCAGCAAATCATAAATGGGAAGCATTCAAGGAATTAATCATAGAAGCTACTAGGCTTTTTCATATCAACTAAGAAATACTCTTCATGGTATAGGCCTAAATGGATGTCAGATGAACTAACGAGACTCGTGACAGAGAAGAAAAATGCATGGGGTGTATATAAATTATCAGTCAACACAGATGCCTATGGATGACAGATGAACTAATGAGACTCGTGACAGAGAATAAAAATGCATGGGATGCATAAGCTAGTCTGAAATCAAGTCACAAAGGAGGTTAGGCAAACTAAGGGAGATTACAAGAATCATTGGCAAAGGATGTAAAGAAAAACAGCAAAGACTTCTTTATTTATGTAAACACTAAAAATAACAGGATGAATTTGATTGGTCCACTTGATATCAATGGTTCGAGTGTTGTTGATCCTTCTCAGGTTGCTGACAAACTGATGGGCTATTTTGCATCTACATTCACATATGAGGAATTCTTCAGTGTAGCGGATGCCAGAAGTTTATCAAACTCTACCACAGAGCTAAATGATTTAGTAATAAATGAGAGGAAAGTTGAAGAGAAATTGTTGAAGTTAAACAAAAGAAAAGCACCTGTGTTGGGTGGGATCTATCCAATTATATTAAAGGAGGGGACGAAAGAAGTAAGCAAACCCTTAGCCATAATTATGAGAACACCCTTGGATTCAGGGTAGGTCCTGCAGACCAGAGATATGTCATACATCTGCAATTCATAAAGGGGATCAAAGGGTAACACAAGTAATTACAGACCTGTTAGATTAACTTTTGTATCAGGGAAAATGGAATCACTGGTTAAAGAAGTAATGCAGGATCATCTAGACAAGGCTGTAATTATACTTCAGACACAACATGGGTTTGTTAAGGGGAAATCTTGTCTGACCAATCTGAGTGGATACTACGATGTGGTCACAAAGGAACCTGATGCAAAAAATAATTTTGATATTATATAATTGGATTTCAGGAAAGCTTTTGATACTGTTGCACATAAAAGAATGCTATACAAATTGAAGCAGTGTGGCATTAAAGGCAAATTACTGCTCTGTATAAAGGGATGGTTGAATGGGAGAAGACAAAGAAATCAGTTATCACTGGACACTGCTCTTCATGGACTAATGTTATTAGTGGAGTACCCCAGGCTTCATTGTTGGACCCATTGTTGCTTTGTATATTTATCAATGATATTGATGAAGGCATATCGCCCTTAATGTCCAAGTTTGCAGATGATACAAAGGATGTTAGGGTGGTTAATGACAGTATGCTACTGCAACAGGATCTAGAAAAGTTGAGCAGATGGGCAGAGAAGTGGCAACTGAAGTTTAACATTGACAAATGCAAAGTACTGCATATGGGTAGCAGTAACCCAGAGAAATGTACCAACTGTGGGTCCTACACTCAGGGTAGTGGAGAATGAAAAAGATCTAGGAGTAATTGTGCAGTCAGATATGAAGTTCTCTGGGCAATGCAGAGGGGCTGCCGGTGGTAGGTGACTTCCATCAACCGGTGAAATACCACCACTTTGCTTATTGGAGGCCTGAAGTGGTGAAACCCATGTTTAGTCTCTAGAGCAAAGTTTCCGGCATCCCCCTCCCCCCATACTTCTCCTTTAACCCATGCACGGTACTAAGTACTATAGGTTTTGATACCTTTCGTGTTTGGGATTTTCATAAAAAAAAAAAAAAAAAAAAAGAACGGCTCATGGGGTTTTGTCAACCGTATGCAGGAATTTTGCTAGCAGGGATAAGGATGTGATTATCCCATTGTATAAGGCAATGGTCAGGCCACATCTTGAGTACTGTATAGAGGTCTAGAGGCCTCATTTTAGGAAGGATGTAGAGGCTGCTGGAATGAGTACAGAGAAGGGCAATGAGATCAGTGAGGGGAACAAAAGGGTACTCTTATGAAGAAAGGCTTCAGTTCTGCAAATTGCAGCATCTAGAGACCAGCACCTGCAAGGTTATCTGATTGAGGTGTATAAGGCTTTGAATGGATTGAGCAAGCTCAATGCTAATTGGATTAGGCGCCTCCGTAGCCAGGTGGGAAGGAGCAGCAGTGCATAGCACACGCTTCTTGATTAGACCGGGGTTCAAGCCCGTCACCACCAAATACGGAGGATGCGGAAAGGTCAGGGAATGACCACCGCATATCTGGAGCAATATGGCCTTAGTTGCTAATGCTCCTAAAAACCAAATAAACAAACAACAAACAAGCTAATTGGATTCTTCCTCTTGCTCAGACTACACAAATGTGGGGCCACAAATTCAAATTAAGGAAGGATGGTTGCAGAATAGATGTGCGGAAACTTGCCTTTAGTCTGCAGGTAGCTGATTGGTGGAACAAATTTCGATCTGTTGTGGAAGTTAGCTTAAAAAAATTCAAGGAAGAACTAGACAAACTATTGGAGGAAATGAATAGGTGAAATTTTGGGCATCGTTTTTTTTTTTTTGCTGATGCTGTATTAGCTTGCTTTCTTGAATTACTGCCACTACTATCTTTTGTACACTTTTCTTTTGTACTAATTAGCAAAATTAGTATAAAAGAAAAAATTCCTCAATTTATTTAGTAACAAGGCATGCAATCAGAAATGTATGAATACATTATAACAATGAAGCATCAGATTTAAACCTTCATTTATAAGTGTGAATACTTACTACTTGGTAAAATTACTGCACCAGTCAGTATGAGTTTTACTGCAGTTAACGGCACAAGATGGATTACCAACACCACGATAAAGGACATCACTATAAAAATAAGAAATACTTTTCTATAGAGCACATCTCACTTTTAATACCATCAGAGAAGGAAAAAAATGTATAAAAGTAAGATAAATTAAATTTCAGGACCGTGTATCAAGGAAAGTTATAAAATTAGAGTGACTTGAATGGTATTTTCTTCTGCTACTAAGCTTATGAACCATACTCAGCTTTTGTTATTCTCTCAATAAATTTGTTTGAGAATTCTTAATATTACATCATTTCATTGACATTTTATTTTAGGAAACAAAAAATATATACATAAGGTAAGATGGTAAGATGAAGGAATGATCAAGTCCAGTATGTTTCACTGAAAGTCCGAACAGTAATAGTAGTAAGTGTGGAGCACTAACTGTTTGTTATTTGGTTTTTAGGAGCATTAGCAACTAAGGCCATATTGCTCCGGGATATGCGGTGGTCATTCCCTGACCTTTCCGCATCCTCCGTATTTGGTGGTGACAGGCTCGAACCCCGAGTCTAATCAAGAAGCGTGTGCTACGCACTGCTGCTCCTTCCCACCTGGCTACGGAGGCGCCTGGAGCACTAACAAGAAAAATGTGCAAGTTAACAAATTTCAACAAAGCAAGTTTTCAGTTGTAGCAGTGCTATTTCTGAGTTTGACCTTTAGTACAAATTCATGATGAACAATGCTTTCAAAATAATCACATCTTGTAGAAGGGAAGGAGGATATTAAACTTAGATGGAATTATGGGCTACAGCTGAACCTCTTAGCTACCAACACTATTGTGCATATAATTTTTTTATCGCCAGTGTGAAAGAAATTTACTAAATCTTTCCAGTACTGAATTTTTATTTAAAAAATATAATATTTACAGATAATTACAAATATACTTTCTCAAAATAATTGATTACTTACATATTTTTCTCTTGGTTATATAAATTGCAAAAAACATTTGAAAGTTCCCAGAAGGTAGGACAGTTATCTGACTGTCCTACCTTCTGCTTCACCACATAATCATCATCTCTTTAATGGATTCTTTAATTTGGGAAAAAATAAAAATCACATGATGCAAGATCATGTGAATAAGGAAAATATAAGACAATTACAGGGTGTTTCGAAAGGTATTTAAAAATTATTGTCGTGCAATGAGCAGGAGTCGTGTTGTGAATTATTTCCAATTTTTCTTTGACCACAGATCAGGCCTCTTCCTTCTAATTACATCTCTCAAGCACTTAATGATTTAAAAGTTCATAGTCTTATTAACAGTATAACTCCCTGGAATAGATTCGTAATGAATTATGCTTGTACAGTCTTGACATAATCCAAATTTAATATAATTAGGAAAGGACATTAAGTGGTGATTTTCCATGAAAATTTTCTCTCTAAATAACCATTCTTATACCACGCAAACTTTTTAAGTTAGTTTATTTAGGCTACTGACTAAATGTACTATATAATTAGGTAATGTTTTGGGAAGCATGCCAAAACCCATCATCAGACCATACTTCGCTGTTCTGTTAACAGCCTCCTGGCTTGCTAAATGCCTAAGTCTCCTAAATTCAGTCTCACTCAATGTAAGAGAGTTAGGCATTCACTGAATGTAGGAATGCTTAGGCACTTGGCAAGCAGGAGGCTGTTAACACTACAGCCAAGTATGGTCTGATGATGGGTTCTGGAAAATTTCTCAAAATGTTACCTAATTGTACAGTACATTTAGTCAATAGGCTAGATCAACTAACACTTAAAAAATTCACGTGGTATAGAGGTGGTTACTTAGAGAGTAAAAATAATCCAAATTTTTTTTCCCTTCCTGGAAGACTTGCATTCACAGGATTGACATTTTGTCGGTGTGTTGTAAAGCTAATATTGTTTCCATCTCCTCTCACTAATGTTTGTAGAAATTCTAGATCATGATCACAAATTTTAAATACTTCTTTTGAAAGTGCAACGATTATTTTCATTTGATCTATGGTTAAAAACTTGTGGACAAAGAGGCAGCATAATCTTTTAAAAGTATTTTTAAAATACCAGGTATGATGGCCTGGAAATTACCACATAATATTCCAACTTTACAGGATATGCCTTCATTTTTCATTTAAAAACTGGCCAAAATCATCACCTTGCATCATCAATCTCAATGATATCACATCCATCTTGGGTCTTTTACTATACAAAATTAATCAACCTCTTGATAGAGTTTTTTTTTTTTTCCATTATATGTCCAATAATGATTTCGACAGAGGATCAAGTTCATTATTCAACAAAATTCAAATTTTATATCTCTTCGTTCAAACAGCATCATTCTAAAAATACTGATACAAAATTACTTTTTTTTTTTATGAAAACGTCAAAAAAAACGAGAGATATTAGAACCTATAGTACTTAGTACCGTGCTTGGGTTGGAGGTTGAGAAGATGAAAGAAGATATTTGTTGATATTAGACTTGAACTTCTGTAGACTGTAATTTTCAGGAAATACATATGAAGGAATGTTGTTCCAGAAAATGGCAGTTGAATGAATAAACGAGGAAGATGAAAAGTTGGTTATGTGAGATCAGCTTAACTGATTCTTAGCATTTTAATAATTCCTCATAGCACTGTGAGTGTCAAAGAATATTCACCCAGGTGAAAAAAATTAAAAAAAGTGTAAGCTTTCTTGATTGCATCTTATGATTTTGACAGCCAAGAGTGAAAAGGAGTGCCCATTATTAATTAAAAAAAAAAAAAAAACTTTGATAGGCCATTTCTAAAGATATGCAAAGTCTGTCACAGTATTTTTCTTGAAGCAGTCAGCTGACATCTAACAGACAATTCAAATAGAAATCAGACGGGAAAATGTTAGCTAAACTAACATTTAAAAGCATTTGTATAAATGATCATATGACTATATTTTAATATAAAATGAGTATTTCGTCAATGAAATATAATTTTTAGTGCAGTGTGAACAGTAAATGGATGTTGGCTGGTGGCTGCATGTGTTCGGACTGTTTTGAAAGAGAGAGCGGGAATTATAGAAGCCAATTCAGAAGAACAGTGCCCATGTAAGTATCTGTAGAAAAGGCATGCAGCAGACACAGTACGTCTATGAGACAGAGAGTGGAGAGACTCTGTTAGAGAGGAGTCATTAATTAACCTAACTGCCCTCTTCTGAATGGAATCTAGAAGCCTGAGAAAGGTTTTGGGAGCACTGCCCCAGATGTGGGAACAATATTCCATGGCAGAGCAGATTTGCGATTTGTACAGAGTGAACAGCTGTTTGGAAGAAAAGTAACACCAAGAGCGAAAGAGAAAACCAAGTTTTTTAGATGCTGTTGTTGTTGTTATTTGGTTTTTTAGGAGCATTAGCACTAAGGCCATATTGTTCCGGGGATATGCGGTGGTCATTCCCTGACCTTTCTGCATCCTCCTTATTTGGTGATCACGGACTCGAACCCAGGTCTAATCAAGAAGTCTGTGCTATGCACTGCTGCTCCTGTCAACCCGGTTATGGAGGCGCCGTTTTTTAGATGCAGAGGAAGCAATATTTGTAATGTGCTTGTGCCAAGAGAGATTAAAAGTCAGGGTAATCCCTAAAAGAGATATATCATTTTGCCTAGAAATCGGAGTGTCACCAAAGATAAGCATAGGAGCAGAAGAATCCTTTTTGCGAGATATAAGACAAGACTGAGTTTTTGAAGGATTGAAATCAACTAAGTTGTCTTTGCCCACTGGAGAATTACCTGGAGATTGGCATTTAAGGAATTGGTAGCGGGTATTCGAGAAGTTAAAGCTGATTGGGCAGGGCAAGGTTTTTCAAAATGGAAAGTGGAATGTAATGTGCTATCATCGGCAAAACTATGGATAGGATTTTCAGTCAATGGAAGAAGGTCATTAATATTCAAGAGGAAAAGAACTGAACCTTGGGGAGACCAGCATTAGTGGAGAAGTTAGAAGACAGAGCCATCTACCATCACCCTCAGTGAGCGATCAGAGAGAAAACTGGATAACCAATTACAAAACACAGTTGGCAGACCATAAGCTTGTTTAGAAGACCTTTATGCCAAACATGATCAAAAGCCTTTGAGAAGTCAAGAGCAACTGCTTGTGTTTCACCAAACTTTTCCATTGAATTTGTCCATAAATGGGTAACATAAGTCAGAATATCACCAGTGGATCAAGACTGACGGAATCCATACTGGCAACCATTGATCAGAGAGAAGGTTTCTAGGTAGTTTAAGAGTTGAGGGTTAATCGATTTCTCCATTATTTTAGAAAGAGTAGAAGTAATTGCAATGGGATGATAATTGGATGGGAGGGACATGTCACCTTTTTTAGGAACTGGCTGGATATGAGCAAATTTCCAAGCAGAAGGAAAACATCTTTGGAATAAGAAAGTGAAAAAAGGCGGCAAAGAACAGGAATAAGTTCCGGAGCACAGGTTTTGAGAACAAGTGGAGAAATACAATCAGGACCTGGAGCTTTCTTAGCATTCGAGATTCGTCAAAATCCTTCTGACATCCTTTTGACAGAAGATCACAGGAGGCATTGAAAGGAGCGTGTTGGGAATGATGGGAAGTGTTTTACCAAGATCATTAATACATGAGTTGAAAGAAAAATGGGATGCTTGCAGGTCAGCTTTATCCTTGGCTGAAGTGACAACAGAACCATCTGGTTTTGACAGAGGTGGGAGCAGAGATGGGCAAAAGCTGCGGCCAATAGCTTTGGCAAGAGACCAGAATGCTCGGCTACTATTAGGGCAAGAAGCAAGTTTTCTACTCTTAGCTTGTTCGAAATCTAGTTTGGACTGATTAATAACTGCTTTACAACTGTTGCGAGCTTTGGTGTAGGCAGAAAATGAAACTGAAGAATTGGAAACAAGCCAATTACAATATGCAACATTCTTCTCTTGAACAGCCTTGGCACATTTATTGGAAAACCAAGGTTTAGATAAAGGACGAGATTTTAAAGTGGAGAGTGGAATAAAGGATTGCATTCTTACAAGGATAATTTTACTGACATGATCTAAGCAAACATTGACATCAGAAGTTTTGAAACAGTAGTCCAACCACGGAACAGAAGAAAAGAAATCTCGCAGGTCATCCAATTTTGCATTCTTGTAAGGCCAAACAATACGAGGTTGGGAATAGCCATGCGATAAAGACTCCATTGGAGCAGAGACACTCACCAAGTTGTGATCTGAGGTTCCTAAAGGACCACTCATTTCAACCATGTACTTAGAAGGTTTGTTTGTGAGAAAAAGATCAAGCATATTGGCTGTATGGTTAGGATTGTCTGGTATTCTTGTAGGTAAATGAATAATCTGAAAAGAGTACAATCTCTGTACTCGTTCCAGCAGCTCTACATCCTTCTTGAAATGGTCTCCAGACCTGTATACAGTACTCAAGGTGTGGCCTGACCATTGCCTTATACAAGGGAATAATCACCTCCTCATCCCTGCTAGAAATATTCCTGTATATCATTGACAAGACACCATGAGCTACTCTTGCAGCCCGTCTGCACTGCTCAGAGAACTTCATATCTGCCTGCACAATTACCCCCAGGTCCTTTTCATTCTCTACCGCTGTCAGTGTAGTACCACAGAGTTGATACATTGCTCTGGGGTTACTGTTTCCCTTATGTAGTACTTTACATTTGTCAATGTTAAACTTCATTTGCCACGTCTCAGCCGATCTGCTCAACCTTTCCAGATCCTGTTGCAACAGCATAGCATCAGCAGTGTCCTTAACAACCCTGCCAACCTTTGTATCCTCTGCAAACTTGGATATTATGCTTGATATACCATCATCAATATCATTTATAAATACAGAAAACAATAATGGACCCAACACTGAACCCTGAGGGACTCCACTAATAACATTAGTCCACGATGAGCAGTGTCCATTGATTACCACTCTCTGTCTTCTCCCCCT
This sequence comes from Mastigoproctus giganteus, assembly GCF_048544385.1. Classification (NCBI taxonomy): domain Eukaryota; kingdom Metazoa; phylum Arthropoda; class Arachnida; order Uropygi; family Thelyphonidae; genus Mastigoproctus; species Mastigoproctus giganteus. The sequence goes on from NC_143588.1 coordinate 81,254,663, forward strand.
CAACCATCCCTTTATCCATAGCAGCAATTTGCCCCCAATGCCACACTGCTCCAATTTGTGCAGCAGTCTTCCATGTGCAACAGTATCAAAAGCCTTTCTAAGATCCAAATATATAATATCAAAGTTATTCCCTGCATCCAGTTCTTTTGTGACTGCATCATAGTATCCAATCAAATTGATCAGGCAAGTCTTTCCCTTAACAAACCATGCTGTGTCCGAGCTATAACTGAAGTCTTGTCTAGATGATCCTGCAGTGCTTCTTTAACCAGTGCGTCCATTAAGTTTCCTGGAACATAAGTTAAACTCACAGGTCTATAATTACTTGTGTCAGCCTTTGATCCTCCTTTGTGAATTGGGGTCACATTTGCATATCTCCAGTCTATGGGTACCTCCCCTGAGTCCAAAGAAGCTCTCATAATTATGGCTAAGGGTTTGCTTACTTCCTTTGCTGCCTCCTTTAATATAACTGGAATGATTCCATCCACCCCAGGTGCCTTTCTTGTATTTATCTTCAACAATTTCTCCTCCACTTTACTCTCTGTTATTACAAAATCATCTAGTTCACTGCCAGAGTTTACTTCACCTCTGGCATTCCCCTTCCTGAATAACTCCTCACGTGTGAATGTAGATGCAAAATACTCGTTTAGTTTGTTCGCCACCTAAGCAGGATCCTCAACTGTTGAACCTTCAATATCCAGTGGACCAATCTGATTCATCCCTTTCCTTCTAGAGTTTACATAGGTAAAGATCTCTTTTCTGTTTTTCTTTGCATCCTTTGCCAAGGATTTCTCATAATCTGCCTTTGCCTGCCTAATCTCCTTTGTGACTTGGTTACAAGACCAGCTTATATCTATCATAGGCTTCCATGTCACCCAATAATTTATATGCATCCCATGCATTTTTCTTCTCTGCCATATGTCTCATTAGTTCATCTGACATCCATTTAGGCCTAAACCTTGAATAATATTTCTTAGTTGGTATGTAAAGCCTAGTAGCTTCCAAGATTAATTCTTTGAATGCCTCCCATTTTGAATTTGCTGTTGGTAACATTATCAGTTGGTCCCACTGTATAGAATTTAATATTGCCTAAGACCACTGTGGTTGCCTTTACGAAAGCAAAAACCCTTCCCTTTACCCCTGATGGTAGTTACCTCTTTCAGTAAATCCCACTTCAGCACACTGTGATCACTGCCACCTAGTGGTTCCTTTATCTGCAGATTCTTAATGTATGAAGAATCACTACTGATAATCAGATCAAGAGTATTACTCTCTCTAGTTGCTTCCCGAACATGCTAATGCAGAAAACAATCATCCAATAAATCCACAAAAAAACCCTTCCTAGTGTGTGAGTAATCAACCCACAAATTCCAGTCAATATCTGGGAAATTAAAATCCCCCATTATAAGACTCTCTGATTTACTGGCCCACTCTATTTTCCTGTAAAGTTTGTTATTATACTCATCAGAGTCATTAGGCCTATAGCACACTCCTACTCTCAATTTTGATCTCCCAATGCTTATGTCACACCATACTGACTTGACACTGCACTGTCCAGCGATGTCGACTGGCTTCACTTCCTTGGATTTTATGTGTTTCTTAACTAATAGCATAACCCCGCCTCCCTTTCTATCCTTTCTGTACACATTGTACTCCCCAAATTCCAGTTCTGCATTCCTTATATGTGTGTGACACCACGTCTCTGATATCCCAACAATTTGATGTTTTGAGCAATACCTCAAATTTATCAAATTTATTTACCAAACTCCTAGCATTGGTGTACATGCAAGTATACATGCACCTTTTCCTATTCTTAGCTACCCTAACACAACCCATGTGTTTACTTGTTCCGCAATGACTCCCAGCAGTCTTTGAAATATCCTGCATCTTGTTTTCCAGTCTGCTGCTCATTCCAATAGAAGCAGTGCAAGAATCACTTTCACCTCTGCCAGTGGCTACTGTTAATCTATTAGTCCTTGTATCCCAGATGAAATCATGCATGAGCCAGCACGAAAATTGCGTTTTACTTACATTGTGCCCTAATATATAATTAGGGCACAATGTATTTGCTCCAACGCGACGTTGGAGCAAATTCGCATCGTGAAAATGCGCATTACAGCAGAACTGACTGTACTTTGTAAGCCATACATACATATTATTGAACTCTTTGTCATCTGACAGATGCCACTTTTAAATTTTTTTTTTTAATTTAGAACAAATATTTGTTCTAAATTAAAAAAACCATCTACATACCTTTTTCATATTTTCCTCCTACATACCCTTCCCTTTCCCATAAATTTTCTCTAAAGGATGATACTGCATTTTCTGTTTACTTGTTCAATTTACTAGAGTTATAAGAAGTTAGCTATTTTTTTTAGCATTTGACAGACATTATGAAACAAAATGTTTTTTTTTCTTTTGTATTAGCTAGAGTGTACAAACACTGCTCATCCAGTAACCATAATTAATCTGTGCCATTGACATATAGTTTGATTCTATGCACCTGTTGCATATATTTCTCTGATTTTTTTTTCTTTTTTTTTTAAGATAGGTTTACCAAATGAAAAGCCAGAAACATGGAGAGACATGTGAAGGTGGGTAGTTTGAATAAATTTAAGGGAAGATTGGACAAATCATTGGAAGAAATGAGGAAATCAAATGTTTCTTTTTTTTTTTTTTTTTTTGTTGATGCTGTATAAGCTTTGCTTCCTTCCGTCATGTTGCTAATACTAATAGAAGGAAAGTAAAAAAAATGTATACAACACAAGAAATTTCAACAATGAAAAGTGAGATATACCATGTAAATTATAATCAATAAAAACACCATTTTCAATTCAACAGTAAATCTAAAAGTTAAAATTTTATAACTGAAGAAAAAGAGAACAGCATCTGACAGAAAAACGTAATCAAATGTTCCTTTCAGGTATGTCTCACAGAGGTTTAAGGAAATAATAAAAATTATTACTTTTTTTCTGTTAAAATGGTGAGTGCATTAGCAAGGGGCATAATAATACACAGTAGGGCTTCGACTTACGATGACATCAACATCCAATATTCTCAGGAACCGATATAACATCCATACAATCTTTTATTTTAAGGACCAATGATATTTGCAGATACCGATGGCTTTCCGATATAGCTGGAATGATACATGGAAATTTTCAGATGTGTGGCACACGGAACCTCGCTCGTACGGTGTTCTCAACCAATTAGTCTTTGTTATTGTTCAACAACATTATCATTAAAGTGTGGCGCACGGAACATCACTCGTATGATTGTTTCAGATCTATGACGATCTGAAACTTCGAGCTCCATCAACCAGTGGCAGCACTGTGCACTTTGAAGACTTTAAAGCCAGCAGAGGCTGGTTCGAGCGCTTCAAAAAAAAAAAGGGCGAATATCAAAAGTGTTGAAAGGCATGGGGAGGCATCCAGTGCTGATAATAAAGCAACTGAGACCTTTAAAATTGAATTCCAAGAGTTAGTTAATCAGGAGGGTTATCTTGCCCAGCAGGTTTTTAACATTTACAAAATCGGCTTCTTCTGGAAGCGAATGCTCAGGAACACGTACATCACTAAGGATGAGGCTAGTTTACCTGGGCATAAGCCTATGAAAGATAGGCTCACTCTTCTGTTGGGTGCCAATACTTCTTGAGATTTTAAGCTGAAGCCTTTGCTTGTGTATCACTATAATACCCCCCATAGTATTTAAACAACAAAAGGTTGGCAAATGCATGTTAGGAGTGTTTTTACACAGTAACAAGGCCTGGGTTACAGGATATGTCTTCAATGAATGGGAGCTTGAAGTTTTCTGTCCTTCAGTGAAGAGTTATCTTGAGAAAAATAAACTTCCTGTGAAGGCACTGCTCCTGCTGGATAATGCGCCAGGCCATGATCCCAACCTTTTTCAATCTCTTCAGGTACAATTTGACTTTGTTCAAGTCAAATTTTTGCCACCCAACACAATTCTTCTTCTTCAACCAAACCAGCAAGTGATTACAAACTTCAAGAAAATCTATACCACGAAAATGTTCGCAAGCTGCTTTGCAGCGGCCTCTGGTGAAAATGCTCTCATCCTCAAAGATTTTTGGAGGTCGAAGTTCAATATGCTGGACTGTGTGAAGCTGATTGTAAGTTCTTGGAATGATGTTTCCACCTGGAAACATAATTAAATCCACCTTAAATTCAGCCTGGAAAAAGATCTGGCCTTTAATTATTCATAACATTAATAGATTTGAAGATGATGGTGCTCTGATATTGTCACTCTTGGTAAATCAATGGGTCTGGAGGTTGGCGAAAAGGATGTGGAGGACCTTACTGACACTCATGGGTATGAGCTAACAACAGAGGAGCTACAAGAGTTGGAGAAAATTACGGAGAGTTACACTGGACTTCAGGAAACTACAATTTGTTGATGCTGTATAAGCTTTGCTTCCTTCTGTCATGTTGCTAATACTAATCAGTCCACTTGGACAGTTTCTTTGCCAGTAACAACAAAAGACTGAAAAAATGCATGACGCTTGATATAGTCCTGCCACCACTGATTTCATCAGCTCTGCACTTCAAGTCTGTTTTTTGTTTGTTTTTTTATTTTAAGATGTTTTATGACTATTTATTAAGTAATCTTTATAAAAAAAACCTTATTTTTAATGTAAAAATGAAGTATAACATGCAAATACAAGAAATACCTATTTTATGTGTTGTTGGGGAACGAATTACAGGAAATCAGTGTATTATTAGTTTCAACTAATAATACACTGATTTCCTTTCCACAAAGCACATTGTGGATTTCATTCCACAATGTGCTTTGTGGAATGAATTACAATCAGATGTTGGGGCCCACTGCATATGTTATTTCTGTGCTACATTATTGAAGCATAAACCAAAAATCACAAGCCGACCGGGCTAGCCGAGTGGGTAAAGTACCTGCCCGGCAACCCAAAGGTCGCGGGTTCAATTCCCGCCTCGGGCTTGGATCAAAGTACTGCAAAAACCTTGGGAGGTGCAATATGGCCACAGAAGCCGATGCGCCAACAACTACCAAATCAAAAAAAAAAAAAAAAAATCACAAAAGAACAACCAATATGCGTTTTAAACAAGTTTACACAGGAATCCTAGGAAGATGAAAATACAGCATGAAATAAACTACAAACATTAATGTTTAGTTTGATGCAAAGACCCATCATCAGCATTAAAATCAAACTATGAATAAACATCACAATATAGATTAATCACTTACAGAGCTGGAAAATATGTACACATATTAGATAACAATAAACAGAGCAAATGAATTTCAATTCAATTAGCACTAACTGTTTTGTTGCTTTGTTGTCATCTAATTGGTACACATAATTTTCAGCTCTGTATGGATCAAAAACCTTGTATAAAATGGTGTCTTAACTATATCGCCAATATATGCCATTGCTATGACACAAGATGCAAGCCAAAATTTCCTAAATGGTTCATAACAGGCAGGCCTACCTTAGTCAAGCTGATGTCATGCCCATCCAAGTCTGGATTTAATACACTGAGTCCAGCATTTCTGCCACTGCTGGAAGCACTCCTAGATACCTTGTTTGAGATCATATTCAGCCACCTGCAATTTTGTCTCAACCTTTTAAACATCAAATCTTCATCCTTTAAGCTGTGAGTTCATCTTGTTTGTTTGTTTGTTATTTGGTTTTTAGGAGCATTAGCAACTAAGGCCATAATTCTCCGGGATATGCGGTGGTCATTCCCCGACCTTTCCGCATCCTCCATATTTGGTGGTGAAGGGCTTGAACCCCGGTCTAATCAAGAAGCGTGTGCTGCTCCTTCCCACCTGGCTACGGAGGTGCCTAAGTTCATCTTGCGCAACACGCCACAGGGAACCAGGTCAAGGGAGTATAGCAAGCAGAAAAAAAACAGCTAAGTTGTTCTTGGTCAAAAACTGCTGCACAAACAAAGCAGTATGCACCAGTGCATTGTGGTGCAGCAGCCAATCCTGACTGCTGAATTTACTGACTTTATTGCCCAACAATAAAGTCAGTAAGAATAAAATTATTAGAGCAAAAAGCACATAGAAATATGACTTTTGTTGATTTTTTCATTGAAATATTTTAATTTCAACTTATTGTCTATTATAAACTGTGTTTACGATTAGTTGCAAACATAGATGAGAGATGGCAGCATATACTAAAAAAACTAAGACAATTTGTACAAGTAGCTCGGTTTAATGTACAAGTACAATTTGTACTCGTACATTAAAAGAATTAGTGTCTGAAGCAACTTTCAAAACACAGATCTACATATGCACTCCCATAACCCTATATATACATACATACCACTGAAAAGGTTAAGGATCCTCAATAGTACTTGCTTATTGACAGTTTATCCTGCAGGGACATATTCTTGATGAACAATTCCCTCACTATCAAAAAACAACCAACATGCTTTTCATTTGGGATCTAACTTGCCTTTGCTTTTGTCAAACAATGGAGAAGATGGACTCTTACAATGGGATATTTCTTTCCAAGTCAAACCCAAAAACCAAGCTGTCATCTCCCATTATGATCTTGAAAGGAAGCTTTTACCCTTTTTGATGCACATGTAATGCAGTAGGGCCATATGTCCAAAATTACATATTTTACACAGCAATGATTTGAATGTGATTGTTCATGATAAATTATGTAGTTAAGTTACAGTTCCACATTTGGTGACCATATTTCATTGAAATCTAAGTTTTAAAATTATTGTAGATTATTTCTACTTATTTCTACTATTGTAGGTTGCAGCAGGGCCACAAGTCAAGATGTGGCCCTGAATTTCCTTAAGAAACTGAAGGACGTATATGCTCCCTAACAGCTATTTTAAAAAATAAGTATATGGCCTTACTGCAATTATCGTAACTGAATTTCCGTATTATTACCCAACACGTAACTCAGTTTTGATAAAAATTCAAGATGTGGCCTTACTGCATTACATGTGCAATAGGATCTTTCTTTTTTTATATTTGTCTGTGTGCATGTCTTGGCGCACAGACAAATGATTTTTTTTTCTGATTTTTGCACTGGCATATTCTATGTGACCGGCCTAACATCCTGGCCATGTCATTCTTATTATATTCTTGGTTTCTGTGGATGCATATTTTTACATGTTTTTTCCAGTCTGACTCAACAATAGACAAACTAAACACTATGGATCTTTGTATGAACTTCAAAAACCATTTGAATATCTGTGTCCATCCAGTGGTGTCATCATTGAAAGCTGTTTTTAGTATTTCACAAGTCTCTGAAGCTGTGTAGCCAAGTTTAAAGCAAAACCGTGCAAAACTTCACATCTGCCATTTCACTAATCACATAATGCAATGAACACTATAATGGTATAACTCACCAGACTAATTCATAATAAAAAAATACAATGGTACATAGAAGCACAAAGTTCTCCTGCATACTCCGAGCTGCCAGTCCAGGAGTGTTTAGATCACATCTTGTGTTGACATACTGTGTAAGGCTTACCCATCTACACATTATTAATCCTTGTGCTGTTAATTTCTGTCTTTAATATGTTTTCTGAGAGTATCAAAAGAACATTACACTATATGATGAGAGAAACAACATTTTAATTTTAGTATAATTTCTTCCTCACAGTGACTGATGTAGAATGCTACATCAGTCACTGTGATAAAAAACTTACACAGTTAATTTACAGTATTTAACAAAAAGACTGGCATCATATAGTCATCCAAGGATGACATGCTTAAGAATTTATATTTTCACCTTTTCCCATCATGTTTTCATTTTAGTTTGTTTTTCCACAACATCAGTTTTGGAGGAAACTCTTACATATACAACATGTATATATATTATGCCTTTAGTAATTAATTAGCAAAGGCAAAGCCTATTATTTATACAATACTCACCTTCAAATCCACAATGTGAATCTAGAGAGTAAGATGTTTAAAAGGGATTTAAAAGACTGAAATAATTAAATTAGAATCCCTAAAAGAATGTGCATATTACTTTGGTTTGTCAAGATATAAACTCATGAAGTCAGGAGGCATTGGAAACTGTAACTGCAAGTTTTCAATCTAATCATCATCTGTTAATGTTAAAATAGAGAGAGAGAGAGAGAGAGAGAGAGAGAGAGAGAGAGAGAGAGAAAAAAATACACATGAACTTAGGTCATAATCATTCATGTGTAATCTCACAATGGAATTTAGCAAAAGAAATCTGATATTATAGAAATTTTAACAGGAATGAGAGTACCAAGTAGTTAAAAATGGCTAAGTTTAAAAATGGTAGGTCACATGTTCAACTGACATGTGACCATGTCAGTTGGTGTTTGCCTGTTTTTCCCTCCTTTCTTCTTTTAATTTTAACATTGGTATACAGTCCATTTCAGTTATTTGGGACACATCGGGACTAGTGCATTTTGGCCTGATTAAGCGGCTGCCCCAATTATCCGAAGTTTCATGTAAATAGTTAAAAATACAATGTATCCACCCGCCTTTACAATTGGTTCACTGTACAATCAAATCACATTACGATGGAGTCACCATCGTAACGTGATTTGATAGGTAGCATAGTAAAGTACCGTTCACTATACGATGTGCAGTAAATGCCGGTCATTGTGATCACATTTGTGAATTGAATTTTAATTCTATTAAACAGCGATTCTAATTAGCAAAAATAGGAGGAATATTATCCACAGGCTATAAAAGCAAAGATATATTAAGCACAAATTTACCCTTTATTACCTTACCAATTAAAAAAATTAAATGATATGTGAAAATTGGAAGAATATACGTGATAATCGGAATAATTAATACGTACTGTAATAAGTACATATGAACTAGTTGACATTTCTGTTCACTGACATTTGTGGGTAAAATTTAAAACAGTAAAAAGATAAGCAATCAATAACAAAGAACACGGCACACACAAATTGCAAGTAACACGATACGCACAAGTGAGAATGGAGTAATGAGTTACAAAGCTTTAAAAATAGGAATGAAGAAAAGATCTGAAAATTAATTTTTTTTATATGATTGAAGATTTCATGTAAACACATTTCATCATAATAACCCACAGAATTCCAGCTGTCGGTATTATCGCAAATTCAGTAAGATTGAGTTTACTGTCCGTTTATGATAGATTTCACTAACAGAAAAGCCCAATAAACAGGTGACTGCTAATTATTTTTATTGTTTTATGGTTGTGACCTCCAGAATTTCAACCGAACCACGTGGTACCATTGGAGACAATCGTAGGGTAATCTCCAGTGCTGCAGTCTCCTACCCCGATTAAACAGCATGCTGTCCCAATTAAGCGAAGTAAACTCTGGCTATTTTCTCGATTGGTTTCTGTTTTTTTAAGATTTGCCCCAAATAAATGGCTGCCCCGATTAACCGGTAGCCCAATAACCGGAATCCACTGTACTATGATAAAATGAGAAACTAGTGGTTATAATATGCAATGTTTTTTAGAATCATTTTACATTGGATAAGCTAAAGTTATGTGCATATTCCTGTGGGTATTTAAATTTAATTGTTTCACTGTTTCACATCTTTAAATCATTTCTAAACATCTAACACCTACTTCACATTAAGATTTGAAGGTGGGCATTGTTAAAATGGTAGGTTTTACTTTTAATTTTACATTAATAACTTTCAATACTATAGGTTGCTGAACATCATCAGTTTTAATTAAACACCCAATATTAACTGACAAAAACTGTGTTACTAATTTTCTGTTAACATGTATACAAATCATCAATGGCAAAAATAACCTCCAATTGGCCCAAGTCCATTTGCCATATTATTTATTATAACTACTCGTAGTGAAAGTAAATCATATCTATTTCAGAACATTACATTTTTTTAAGATTTCAGAATACTTACATACTGCAATTACTTCCATTGCTATTAATTCTTTCCAGCCTACTCGTAAATCTCTCACAATCTGCTGTATAGGATTATGTGTATTTAAATAGGCATAAATGTTGTAGGTGATATCAATGGTAGCAGCAGTCTTTACATGTTTAGGAACACAGTGGTAAAAAATGGATTTTCTGTAATTTTAATAAGACAAAATGTAAAAATAACAAATTATATATGCATTTCACATATTCCAAACAAATCTGAAGTTAATTATAAATCAGTAAATGTACCAAAAAGAATCCATTACCAGAAATGTATAATATCAGCAGGAAAAAAAATTACATATGTATAAAACAAATTAGACACACCCACTTCCAAACAGGGGCAGGCCGATCATTTTATTTATCACTTCAAAGTTCTCGTAGCTCTATGCATGTACATTTACAGCCTTTTGTGTCTTAGAACACAGCTTTTATTTATCATCTATCCTATTTCGGGATGTATATTACCAAAACGTTTGATATCTAACTTCAGTTCTTTTTCATATTCATTTGCATTTATTAGGTATGTCATTTAGAATTGGTTGTTTTTAAAAAGGTCAAAGAATTATTTTATTCATTTTTATTCTATTTGATATTTTGATTTAGCATATGATTTTAAGCTTTCAGAGTGGGTTTGTTTTATTTATTTTTTAGTTTATTTTGGATTTAAGGACTTTCAAGATTTTTAGTACTTGTTTATTATCCTCCCATCAATAGTTATGACATCACCACTCTTGCAGTGCAACCTTCGCTGTCACTTTTGTATGAACTACAAAAGGTAAATATATATATGCATAAATATAAACATAAATATTATATATGGTGGGAAGGTAACTAACTACTGTATCCTGGCAGCAGTATATTTGACAAATACCAGAATTTAGACAGGTTCAGATGTCAGATCCCTATACAAGTCAAACTCAAAATCAAAACAAATTAATGAAAAAGAAAATAATGGAAAAATGAGAGCCTTCATAACCCACAACAGTTTAGATTGTAGGTTATGAAGAAGGCTCTCATTTTTCCATTATTTTCTTTTTCATTAATTTGCTTTGATTTTTAATTTGACTTGTATAGGGATCTACATCTGAACATCTCTAAATTTTGAGTGTATAAATTATTGACAGGTTTGCCTCTGTGATCTACTATAGGATTAGACTCTTCATCTCTGTTTATGAGTTCATTAGGTTTCAGTCATTATTATTACATAAATAACTTGCCCCTTCAATATTTAAATATGGAAGAATGTTTTTTAAGGCAAGTCACTATTATGAAGCTTTGGCTCTGTTTTTTTAAAAAACTTGCCATTCGATTTGACATACCTACTAACATAAACAGAAAAAAAAAAATTACGTGCTGGCATTTATTTCATTTGTAAATGAAGGGAAATAACAGAATGATTTGATTTCTGTGAGCAAGAAACTTCAAGAAAAGCAGAACAATGGGAATGAACACTTAATGTAATGGATTCCTACTGTCGTATATTTCAGGAATAGGAATTTGTGCAGATGGAGTACTCAATAAGATAGGTTTATAAAAGGAATTGTGGTTTTTGCTAAGAAAAGCAACCCAAATGCAACAAAAGAACATTGCTTTCTTTACAGAAAAACACTTGTTGCAAAAATATAAATTCGTTAAAACCTGGAATTAAAAAAGAAAAAAAAATACATGAAACAACAGAACTGGATCATACTACTCTTATTTTATCTGCAGAAGTTATGTAGTTTTTGAAAAATAAAGTTCTATCCTAACTTGATTTCATAGAAGAACTATCAGGTTGTTTTTTTTTTTTTTTGCTGTGAAATTATCATTGGTGTACCTGAGAAATATATTTTGTACACATTTTTCAACCTCAACAAAGTTAATATCAATATTCACGGTCCTTTAAATATTTCCTCTCATAACTGTCTTGGACAGCAAAAAAAGCTGTTAACTCTGAGTGCAGATCATATGAAAACTTTAGAACTAAAAATACAGCAACTTGTTTTTATTACTCCACAGATAAGAGATATTTGGATGAATTTTTTATTTATTTATTTTTTTCCTGTGATGAAAGATATTTGGATGATTATTTTTTTTACCTGTTATGAAAGTTTTCCGTTATTTGCTTATTGGATTGAATCATACTACTCTTATTTTTCCTTCAGAAGTTAGGTAGCTTTTGAGAAATAAAGTTCTATCCTAACTTGATTTTATAGAAGAGTTGCTGATATTTTTCATGCAGGAGAGCTATTAGTTTAATTTTTTTTTCCTGCATTGAAAATACCAATGCAATAGTAAAGAAACCACTGTACAATCTGATAGTTGGTGTGTGTGTGTGGGCAGGCACCATGAGTGCACAAAACTGAAGGAAAATATGTTATTAAACTCCACCATCTCACGCTTTCATTCCCTATAGAATAATGAAATACATTAATTAATTATTTGCTGATGCTATCAAGGGAGTGTTAGGTGGGTCGAAAACTGCTAGCTAGGGGGGACAAACAGACTAAAAGGTTAACAGTGGCCACAGGCAGAGGCAAAAGTGATTCTTGCACTGCTTCTATTGGAATGAGCAGCAGCGTGGAAAGCAAGGCAATGGAGATTTCCAGGAGTCATAGTGGAACAAATAAATACATCGGCTGTGTAAGGATAACTAAGAGTAGACACAGGGACATGTATACTTGCATGTACACCAATGCTAGGAGTATAGTTAATAAATTTGATGAGCTTGAAGTGCTAGTCAAGATATCAAAAGCATTGTTGGGATATCAGAGATGTGGTGTCACACAGACATAAGCAGTGCAGAATTGGAATTTGGGGAGTACAATGTGTACAGAAAGGATAGACAGGACAGGAAGAGAGGAGGGGTTATGCTGTTAGTTAAGAACCACATAAAATCTAAGGAAATGAATCCAATTGCTGTTTGGTGGACAATGTAATGTTGAGTCTGTTTGATGTGACATAAGCACAGGGAAAGGAAAAATGAGAGTGGGTGTGTGTGTTATAGACCTAATGAATCTGATGAGTATAATGAACAATTTTCCAGAGATATAGAGTGGGCCAGTAAATCAGAATGTCTGATAATGTGAGATTTTAACTTTCCAGATTTTGACTGGAACTTGTGAGTTGGTCACTCACACACTAGCAAGGCTTTTTTTTTTTTTTTTTTTGGATTTATTGGATGACTGTTTTCTACAGCAGCATGTTCGAGAGGCAACCAGAGGGAGTAATACTCTTGATTTGATTATCAGCAGTGATTATTCACGCATTAAGAATTTGCAGATAAAGGAACCACTGGGTGACAGTGATCACACAATGTACTAATATGGGAATTACTTAAAGATGTAAACATCAAGGTTAAAGGGAAGAGCTTTTTGCTTTCATAAAGGTGACTACAGGGGTTTCAGACAGTTTTTAAATTCTGTACAGTGGGAGCAACTGATGATGTTACCAACGTTGAATTCTAAATGGGAAGCCTTCAGGGACTTAATCTTGGAGACTACTAGGCTTTTCATTCCAACTAAGAAATACTGTTCAAGGTTCATGCCTAAATGGATGTCAAATGAATTAATGAGGCTCGTGGCAGAGAAGAAAAAAAAATGTATGAGATGCATATAAATTATCATGAGACACAGAAGCCTATGGCAGATATAAGCATGTCTGTAATCAAGGCACAAAGGATGTTAGGCAGACGAAGGTAGATTATGAGAAATCTTTGGCAAAGAATGCAAAGAAAAATAGCAAAGAGTTCTTTACTTATGTAAACCCTAGAAGGAATTCTAGGGTTTACTTATGTAAACCCTAGAATGTATATTCACGTGTGAATCTACATTCACACGTGAGGAATTATTAAGGTTTGAAAATGGCAGACGGTTATCAAATTGTAGCAGGGTGCTTAATGATCTTGTAATAACTGAGAGCAAAGTGGAAGAGAAATTGTTGAAGTTAAACGTAAGAAAAGCACCTGGGGTGGATGGGATCTATCCAGTTATATTGAAGGAGGCGGCAAAGCAACTAAGCAAACCCTTAGCCATAATTATGAGAGCATCCTTGGACTCAGGGGAGGTTCCCACGGACTGGAGATGTGCAAATGTATCCCCAATTCACAAAGGGGGGATCGAAGGGTGACACGAGTAATTACAGACCAGTTAGTTTAACTTCTGTTCCGGGTAAAATAATGGAGTCGCTGGTTAAAGATGCATTGCAGGATCATCTAGACAAGACTGCAGCAATAATTCAAACACAGCATGGGTTTGTTAAGGGAAAGTCTTGTCTGACAAATTCGATAGGATATTATGATGTGGTTACAAAGGAGCTGGATGCAAAAAATAATTTTGATATCATATATTTGGATTTCAGGAAAGCTTTTGACACTGTTGTGCATGGAAGACTATTGTACAAATTGGAGCAGAATGGTATTAAGGGTAAGTTGCTGCAACGGATAAGGGGGTAGTTGAGTGGGAGAAGACAGAGGGTGGTAATCAATGGGTGCTGCTCTTCTTGGACTAATGTTATTAGTGGAGTCCCACAGGGTTCGGTGTTAGGTCCACTGTTGTTTTGTATATTTATCAATGATATTGATGAAGGTATATCAGGCTTAATGTCGAAGTTTGCAGATGATACAAAGGTTGGCAGGGTTGTTAATGACAGTAATGGCAGTGTGCTACTGCAACAGGATCTAGATAATTTGGGCAGATGGGCTAAGAAGTGGCAACTGAAGTTTAACCTTGACAAATGCAAAGTACTGCATATGGGTAGAAGTAACCCCAGAGAAACGTACCAACTGTGTGGTACTACACTTAAGGTGGTAGAAAATGAAAAAGACCTGTGAGTAATTGTGCAGGCAGATATGAAGTTTTCTGAGCAATGCAGACAGGCTGCCAGGGCAGGTCATGGGGTTTTGTCAAAGATATATAGGAATTTTGCTAACAGGGAAAAGGAGGTGATTATCCCTCTGTATAAGGCAATGGTCAGCCCACGCCTTGAGTACTGCATACAGGTCTGGAGGCCTCATTTTAGGAAGGATGTAGATTTGCTTGAGCGTGTACAGGAAGGGCAACAAGATTGGTGAGGGGAATGAAGCAATCCTCTTATCAAGGGAGGTTTAAGTTCTGCAAATTGCAGTGGCTGGAGACCAGGCACCTGCGCGGTGATCTGATTGAGGTGTATAAGGCCTTGAATGGGTTCAGTACGCTGAATTCTGATGGGATCCTTCCACTTGTTCAGATTACGAACCTAAGGAGGCATAAATTCAAATTATGAAAGGACAGATGTAGAATAGATGTGTGGAAATTTGCCTTTAGCCAGCGGGTGGTTAATTGATGGAACAAACTTCCATCTGTCGTTGTGGAAGTTGATAGGTTGAATAAATTTAAGGAGGAACTGGACAGGCATTTGGAGGGAATGGTGTGATTTTTTTTTTTTTTCTTTGGCTGATGCTGCATAAGCTCATACATTTGCTTTCTTGCATCACATGCCACTACTACTACTACTACTATTAGACCACTTAACATATATGGGTTGACTACTGATGATCATGCTCAGGTAGCTGATAAACTGAAAGAGTATTTTGCATCTACATTCACACATGAGGAGTTATTCAATGAGGAGAATTCCAGAAGTTTATCAAATTCTAACAGGGAGCTAAGTGATTTTGTAATAACTGAGAGCTAAGTGGAGGAGAAATTGTTGAAGTTAAACATAAGGTAGGCACCTGGGGGTGGATGGGATCTATCCAGTTATATTAACGGAGACAGCAAAGGAAGTAAGAAAACCCTTAGCCATAATTATGAGAGCTTCCTTGGACTCAGGAGTGGTCCCCATGGACTGGAGATGTGCAAATGTATCACCAATTCACAAAGGGGATTCAAAAGGTAACACAAGTACTATAGATCTGTTAGTTTAACTTGTATTCCGGGAAAAATAATGGAGTCACTCGTTAAAGAAGCATTGTAGGATCATCTAGACAAGACTGCAGTAATTGTTAAGATACAGCATGGGTTTGTTGAGGGAAAGTCTTGTCTGACAAATTTGATTGGATACCATGATGTGGTCACAAAGGAACTGAATGTCAAAAATAATTTTAATATCATATACTTGATTTTCAGGAAAGCTTTTAATACTGTTGCATATGGAAGACTACTGTACAAATTGGAGAGGTATGGCATTATGGGTAAGTTGCTACAATGGATAAAGGGAGGGTTGAGTGGAAGGCAACAGAGAGTGGTTATCAATGGACACTGCTCTTCACGGACAAATGTTATTAGCTGAGTTCTCCAGGGTTCAGTGCTGGGCCCATTGTTATTTTGTGTATTCATCAATGATATTGATGAAGATCAATATCATTGATGAATACACAAATCAGGATTAAAGTTCAAGTTTGCAGATGATACAAAGGTTGGCAGGGTTAGTAAAGACAATATGCTACTCTAACTGGATCTAGACAATTTGGGCAAATGGGCTGAGAAGTGGCAACTGAAGTTTAACATTGACAAATGTAAAGTATTGCATATGGGTAGCAATAACCGAAATGTACCAACTGTGTGGTACTACACTCAGGGAAGTGGAAAGTGAAAAAGCCCTGGGGGTAACTGTGCAGTCAAATATGAAGTTTGCTGAGCAGTGCAGATGGGCTGTCAGGGCAGGTCATGGAGTCTTATCAATGATATATAGGAATTTTGCTAGCAGCGACAGGAAGGTGATTATTCCGTTGTACAAGGCAATGGTCAGGTCACACTTAGAGTACTGTGTACAGGTCTGGAGGCCTCATTTTAGGAAAGATGTAGAGTTGCTAGAACAAGTACAAAGAAAGGCAACAAGATTGGTGAGGGAAACAAAGGGTGTTCTTACCAAAAAAGGCTTAAGTTCTGCAAATTGCAGTGCCTGGAGAGTAGGCACCTGCGAGGTGATCCGACTGAGGTGTATAAGGCCTTGAATGGGTTGAGCAAGCTGAATGGTGATGGGATTCTTCCTCTTGCTCAGATTAAGAACCTGAGGGGGCACAGATTCAAATTGAGGAAAGACAGTTATAGAACAGGTGTGCGGAAATTTGCCTTTGGTCAGCAGGTAGTTGATTGGTGGAACAGACTTCCATTTTTTGTAGTTGAAGTTGATAGCCTAAATAAATTAAAGGTTGAGATGGACAGGCATTTGGAACGAATGGAGGGGTGAAATTGGAGGTTTTTTTGTTTTTTTTTGGCTGATACTGCATAAGCTTGCTTTCTTGCATCGTATGTCTCTACTAATGCTAATATAATTAAGGCAAAAATGTGTGAATGATTGTTAGCATCCATGTACATACCATTCTGAAAACCTGTAAAGGTAAATGCTTTTCTAAATTCTCATTTTCTTGTTATTTTTTTTTTTATTCCTATAGATGTGTAGAACTTTAAAAAACATGTGCCAGATGTTAACACAATAGAGTGTGTTATGTATAGTAAATGGAACAAGATCAGGGTCAAAAGAATTTTTCTCAAGAGGGCTGTTCAATAAAGAATGATCATAATTTTTTTTTCACAACATACCATTATTAATCATCCATATTTTGATGGTCCTTTTCAAAGTGGTCACCATTTGATGCAATACACTTATTACAATGTTTCTGTCATTCTTTAAAAACATGGTGGAGGCTATTTTTTGACATGCATTTCAGAATCACCTCTGATGTCTTTACAACTTCTTCTGACGACTGGAAACGTTTTCCTTGCAGCTTCTTTAACTTTGAAAATAAAAAAAATAAAAAATAAAAAATCACAGGGTGCAAGGTTAGGGCTGTAAGGCAGATGAGGAACACATCTGACACATTAATGGTGGCTAAGTACTTGATGACAGTATGAGCAATGTGAGGTCTTGCACTGTTGTGATGCAGCAACCACCCACCTGCATGCAGTTGTGGTCATCTGTGACAAATTTGATTACGTAAAGTGTGCAGTACAGTTCTATAGGAAGGTTCCATAACAGTCGTATGACGTGTCACAACATGCTGGCAAACCATTCCTTGAATGTCAAAAAAAGAGATGACCATACCTTTCCTGCAGATGCCACAACCTTTGCTTTTTTCAGTGTTGGCAATGATGTAGACTTCCACACAGAGCTTTGTTGATTACTGTCTAGGTTGAAATGATCAAGCCATGTCTCATCCACCATTATCGCCTTGTGCAGAATCTCACCATCTTCAGTAACCACCCATTGCAGCTCCTGACAAATCTCCATGCGTCTGTTGCTCAGGTGTGAGTAGTTTTGGAACCCAGTATGCGCCAACATGTGTCATATGCAAATGGTCATGGAAAATACCATGTGTGCTTCCTACTGATACTTTCAACATCTCTGCCAGTTGGCTTACTGTTATACGATGATTTTTTATCATGATTATATAAGTAGTGTTTATGGTTTCTGTGGCGACAGCAGTGGTTGCAGCTCTGGGACTGCAGATTTTTGTGATTGAATCATATCCACCTTTAGACATTCTAAACCACCAGAGAGCTGTTCTATATGGAAATGAAGATTTACCATAAGCCTCTTTTAACATTTCATATGCTTCAGCTGATGTTTCCTTGAGATGGAAACAAAACTTGAGAGCAACATACTGTTCCTCATATGTCGCATCCATTGTTACGTGGGTGAAACTGAACAGGCCTAAACTTGACTGACCACTAAGGTTACACTGTGCATATGCGTTAACTGCACAGTTGATGCTTCTGCACAAGGCAATGCAGCTTGGTTTAGTCTTAAATTCAACCATTCCATTTGACATTACAACTGATCATGAAAAATCATGATCATTCCTCATTGTAAAGCCCTTATACATCACAGATGTTATCAAAATAATTAAAGTATGGCTAATGTGGTGAAAGTAATTGGATAACATTAACAAGTCAACTTTTAATCAATGGTTTTCAAACCCTAACATCCACTGCACTAAACTAGGGGTGAGGAAGTCCTGACTCAGCCAATTAAATTTACAATCATACTGCAGTTTTCCCTTTCTAAACATAATGGCCAACTATATGTTTAAAACTGGAAACTCACATATGCTAGATTTTAAGTAGAAGGATATGGCAAAGCTTCTCCTTTATATATATATATATATATATACACACAGTGTGCCAACTAAATAACAAGACTGATGCTACTACAAAAAAAAAGAATAATGCTAATGGCAAAGTAAGGTTATATATTTTCGAAGTAATCACCTCCAATGTGTACACACTGTTTACATCTTTTATACAAGTTTTGAAAACACTTCTGAAACTCCTCTTCTGGTACCGCTTTCAGCTGTCAGTCACTGCAGCCTGGATGTCCTCTATCATCCCGTATCACATTCCTTTCATGGCTGTTTTAATTTTGGGGAACAAAAAGTAATCTGTGGGAGTTAAATGAGGCAAATATGGGGGGTGTTCAATGACTACAACAGATTTTTTTTCCAAAAATTGCTTGATGAATTCCTGGCCAACCGAACAGAGATCAGTCGGCCAGGTCAAGGATCATCCTCTAACGACTCACGTCCTTAAGAAAATGAGAAAACCATTCAAACACTCTTGGTCAAGACAAACATTCATCAGCATAAACTTTTTTTAAATTGTCAAAAGTTTTCGTAGTACTTTTTCCCAATTTACAATAAAATTTGATAACTGCTCTTTGCTCCATTTTCAATTTTCTGACGACATGCACAAAACTACTATTACTCTTTCCATCATAAATCACAAATTACTGACTGGACAAGTTTCAACTTGCACCTGTTGGAAAAAGCAGACTCTAGCTGATCTAATCATGTACTATTTTGGCCTCTTATGTAAATAGTAAACGCAGAGCGCACGCAATCTCATTACTTAATTGGTACACTGTGTGTGTATATATATATATATATATATATATATTTTTTTTTTTTTTTCTGAATAAAAATTTTCAGTAACCAACAAGGTTAAGGTACTATAAAATAATAGTTTAATATTATTATATCAAATAAAATAATAAAAAATTAAACAAAATGGATAAAAAATTCTTACTGATGTGCAAGAATACTTACGTTGGATACAATGGTAACTGTGCACATGGAGCATAGCTAATCTTTTGATTAGTGCTATGTAGAGATGGAAGACTACTATTCCATAAAGGAGTATTATACAAACATAATTTTATTTCTCTATCAGTTTCAAAATGTCTAGCATTTTCTTTATCAATTAGTTGTGCATCTGGACATTCTTTCACACAGATCTTCAAAGAATGATCTATGTCAGCCATAGTCAGAAAAAATACATACCTGTAATGACAGTAGAGATGTATATCACGCAATACAAAATATTTTTAGAAAGGAAATGATTTCAAAAAAAAAAAAATATATATATATATATAAATCACTTATTGCCAATCACAAAGGTAACAACAGTATACCAGTACAGGTATGTTAGAAGGGTTAACATCAAATTATAACAACCAACAACAAAATAAAAAATAAGCATACAAGGATCTAAAACAAAAAATTTGCTAAAACTAGAAACAGCAGGTATATTGAAGTTAAAAGTTTAAAATGAGTGAGTTCAAAATTCTTTTTATATACACCTTATCATGAAGCTACACATCAGAGTCAATATCAAAACTGGTGGTCAGCTTGACTGCATTAACAAATTATGAAAATCTTAAAAAAGTTTAGACTGTTGAGATGGAGTGAGCCTGATAGAATGGTTGGATGGAATTTGCCTACAAAGGAGGAAGTATTACAAAAGGCATTTTGGTTGGCAATTAGGGACATAAAACATTGGATAGTTCTGTATTCCCAGTGAATAATAAAAGGCATGATTTCGACTTGTTGACATATTTGATATTGAAATGGCACAATCTGGCATTTAATCACCTGATGAGAAAATAATCAACTGACATAATAGGCTGAAGGATACATTTTCAAATAAAAGACCAGAATGGCGAGGCAAAGAGGAAGTAAAGTAGAATATAGCAAAGTATTTCCAGGTAGTGTTAAAAATAAGTGTGTGGCAAAGTATTTCCAAAGAGTGTGTTTAAGAGCAAGGTCATATTTCTAATAGGCTGAAGGATACATTTTCAAATAAAAGACCAGATTGGCGAGGCAAAGAGGAAGTAAAGTAGAATATAGCAAAGTATTTCCAGGTAGTGTTAAAAATAAGTGTGTGGCAAAGTATTTCCAAAGAGTGTGTTTAAGAGCAAGGTCATATTTCATACACCAAAATTATGTTAGAGAAAAGCTTTGTGCAATGGACTAAGAAGAGAAGTTTGGAATCCAGGTATACACTCAATGGTCTTGAGGTTGTCACAGACATAAGAATACTTGCATGTATACCAATGCTAGAAGTATAGTAAATAAATTTGATGAATTTGAAGTGTTGGTCAAGACATCAAAGGCGGATATTGTTGGGATATCGGAGACGTAGTGTCACACAGATATAAGGAATGCCGAACTGGAATTTGGGGAGTACAATGTGTACAGAAAGGATAGACAGGATAGGAAGGGAGGAGGTGTTATGCTGTTAATAAAGAAAAACATAAAATCAAAAGAAGTGCATCCAGTTGATATAGATGAACAGTGCACTGTTGAGTCAGTTTGGTGTGACATAAGCACTGCGAAAGCAAAAATAAGAGTAGGAGTGTGTTATAGGCCTAATGACTTGAATGAGTACAATGAACAATTGTACAGAGAAATAGAGTGGGCTAGTAAATCAGAATGTCTTATAATGGGGGATTTTAACTTCCCAGATATTGACTGGAACTTGTGGGTTGGGCACTCACACACTAGTCAGACTTTTGTGGATTTATTGGATGATTGTTTTCTGCAGCAGCATGTTCGAGAAGCAACCAGAGAAAGTAATACTCTTGATCTGGTTATCAGCAGTGATCATTCATGTATTAGGAATTTGCAGATAAAAGAACCACTAGGTGGCAGTGATCACAATGTACTGACGTGGGATTTACTTAAAGATTTAATTACCATCAGGGGTAAAGGAAAGGATTTTTGCTTCCGTAAAGGCGAGTACAGTGGTCTCCGACAGTTTTTAAATTCTGTACAGTGGGATCAACTGATGATGTTACCAACAGTAAATTCTAAGTGGGAAGCATTCAAGGAATTAATCGTGGAAGCTACTAAAAGTTTCATACCTATTAAGAAATATTGTTCAAGGTTTAGGCCTAAATGGTTGTTAAATGAACTAATGAGACTCGTAACAGAGAAGAAAAATGCATGGGATGCATATAAATTATCAAGTGACTCAGAAGCCTATGGCAGACATAAGTTAATCTGTAATCAGGTCACAAAGGAGGTTCGGCAGGCGAAGGCAGATTACGAGAAATCCTTGACAAAAGATGCTAAGAAAAACAGCAAGGATTTCTTTACTTATATAAACTCTAAAAGGAAGGGGATGAATCTGATTGGTCCATTTGACATTGATGGTTCTGTTGATGATCCTGCTCAGATAGCAAACAAACTGAATGAGTATTTTGCATCTACATTCACACGTGAGGAATTATTAAGGTTTGAAAATGGCAGAAGGTTATCAAATTGTAGCAGGATACTTAATGATTTTGTAATAACTGAGAGCAAAGTGGAAGAGAAATTGTTGAAGTTAAACGTAAGAAAAGCACCTGGGGTGGATGGGATCTATCCAGTTATATTAAAGAAGGCGGCAAAGCAACTAAGCAAACCCTTAGCCATAATTATGAGAGCATCCTTGGACTCAGGGTAGGTCCCCATCGACTGGTGATGTGCAAATGTATCCCCAATTCACAAAGGGGGGATCGAAGGGTGACACGAGTAATTACAGACCAGTTAGTTTAACTTCTGTTCCGGGTAAAATAATGGAGTCGCTGGTTAAAGATGCATTGCAGGATCATCTAGACAGGACTGCAGCAATAATTCAGACACAGCATGGGTTTGTTAAGGGAAAGTCTTGTCTGACAAATTTGATAGGATATTATGATGTGGTTACAAAGGAACTGGATGCAAAAAATAATTTTGATATCATATATTTGGATTTCAGGAAAGCTTTTGACACTGTTGCGCATGGAAGACTATTGTACAAATTGGAGCAGAATGGTATTAAGGGTAAGTTGCTACAACGGATAAAAGGATGGTTAAGTGCGAGAAGACAGAGGGTGGTAATCAATGGGTGCTGCTCTTCTTGGACTAATGTTATTAGTGGAGTCCCACAGGGTTCGGTGTTAGGTCCACTGTTGTTTTGTATATTTATCAATGATATTGATGAAGGTATATCAGGCTTAATGTCGAAGTTTGCAGATGATACAAAGGTTGGCAGGGTTGTTAATGACAGTAATGGCAGTGTGCTACTGCAACAGGATCTAGATAATTTGGGCAGATGGGCTAAGAAGTGGCAACTGAAGTTTAACCTTGACAAATGCAAAGTACTGCATATGGGTAGAAGTAACCCCAGAGAAACGTACCAACTGTGTGGTACTACACTTAAGGTGGTAGAAAATGAAAAAGACCTGTGAGTAATTGTGCAGGCAGATATGAAGTTTTCTGAGCAATGCAGACAGGCTGCCAGGGCAGGTCATGGGGTTTTGTCAAAGATATATAGGAATTTTGCTAACAGGGAAAAGGAGGTGATTATCCCTCTGTATAAGGCAATGGTCAGCCCACGCCTTGAGTACTGCATACAGGTCTGGAGGCCTCATTTTAGGAAGGATGTAGATTTGCTTGAGCGTGTACAGAGAAGGACAACAAGATTGGTGAGGGGAATGAAGCAATCCTCTTATCAAGAGAGGTTTAAGTTCTGCAAATTGCAGTGGCTGGAGACCAGGCACCTGCGCGGTGATCTGATTGAGGTGTATAAGGCCTTGAATGGGTTCAGTACGCTGAATTCTGATGGGATCCTTCCACTTGTTCAGATTACGAACCTAAGGAGGCATAAATTCAAATTATGAAAGGACAGATGTAGAATAGATGTGTGGAAATTTGCCTTTAGCCAGCGGGTGGTTAATTGATGGAACAAACTTCCATCTGTCGTTGTGGAAGTTGATAGGTTGAATAAATTTAAGGAGGAACTGGACAGGCATTTGGAGGGAATGGTGTGATTTTTTTTTTTTTTTCTTTGGCTGATGCTGCATAAGCTCATACATTTGCTTTCTTGCATCACATGCCACTACTACTACTACATTCTCTCAGATATGCCAGACAAGCTGTACTTGCTACCTGGGAGTCTAAAACGCTGATGGAACTGATATTCGGGTGACACTCAAGTCAAATGGACCCAATTTCGGCGAAGTCCGGACGGTCTGTGACAGCCAAATCCTCTGCTTGCACCTTCACGATGGTGGGACTGTTAGTAATCCTGGGTATAACCTCCATGCACAAGTACATGGTGGGTGACCACCCAGGTGTGAGCCAACGTAAGCAGGGGTCGAGGTGTGGTGCCCACACCACATGGAGGAACGCTGCCCCTCTATGTTACCAGGCAGTACTAGGTGGTAGATGACTCACATCAACCGGTGAAATACCACCACTTTGCTTATTGGAGGCTTGAAGTGGTGGAACCCATGTTTAGTCTCTAGAGCTAAGTTCCGGTAAACCCTTCCCTATCTCTTCCATCATGGAGTATGATTGATGACTTTTGAGGTTATGATGAACGTCGTGGCGGGATCCAATATTCCTTACATTTCGAGGGTACAGCTCTAAAACGGTGTTCGCAGGCCGGCTGCTAGTTAGTACACCGGACCGAACCTATTGGTAACTCTCTAGGAGGCTTCCGGATCAGCTAGTGTATAATCTTGCTACCTCTACTCTGCCAGATAGTGACTGGAGGGAGTCCGAGTAGTGTGTATGTGGGTAGCATTGTCGAGGCCACGTTATGTCAAGGATCTGGGTATATTCTTACCACGTGTATGCTATATCCAAAAATTTCATTACTTCATAGAGCATGTCCCACCCACTTTTTCTTACTATTGAATACACCATGAATTGTCAAACTAATAGAGCAAGCTTATCTGCAAAAAGATCTAAACCTCCCAAGGACTTCCTAATTCATTTCACAAATATACATGGTCTCAATTCTAATCTGAACGATGTCCATTTCCACTTGCAGTCTGCCAAGCCCCATGTACTTTTTCTGACAGAATCTCAGTTATCGGTTGATTCATCTCAGATGCCCAAATTATTCGCTGTATGATTCCTTTCCCCTCAAAGGTGGTACTTGTGCATATGTCCATTCTGATATTCCCTGTCAGAGACTTTTACAATTTGGAATCTCCTCTCTTTGATCTTCTCTGGCTTAAAATCTCTCTTACCTCATTGTGTCAAATTCATCTGTTGTCTCTACCGTTCTCCCAACTCCACTATTCACTTGGAGCTCTTTGACTTCCTCTCTTTGCAACTTGTCTTTCTCCAGTCCAACTTTCCTAACAGTGAGGTAATTTTCCTTGGTGATTTTAATGTTCACAACTCCAGCTGGCTTCCGTTTTCTAGTCACACCGACCCAGCAGGTCGAGATGCTGAGGCTTTTGCAATTACTAATGACCTAGCACAGATTGTTCATTTACCTACGAGAATACCGGACAATCCTAATCATACAGCCAATACGCTTGATCTTTTTCTCACAAACAACCCTTCTAAGTACACGGTCGAAGTGAGAGGTCCTTTAGGCACTTCAGATCACAACTTGGTGATTGTCTCTTCTCCAATGGAACCTTTATCTCATGGTTATTCCCAACCTCGTGTTGTTTGGCATTACAAGAATGCAAAATGGGATGACCTGCGAGACTTCTTTTCTTCTTTTCCTTGGTCGGATTACTGTTTCAAAACTTCTGATGTCAATGTTTGCTCAGATGGTATCAGTGAAATTATTCTTGCAGGAATGGAATCCTTTATCCCACACTCCACTTTAAAATCTCGTCCTTTATCTAAACCTTGGTTTTCCAATAAATGTGCTAAGGCTGTTCAAGAGAAGAATGTTGCATATCGTAATTGGCTTGTTTCTAATTCTTCAGTTTCATTTTCTGCCTACACCAAAGCTCGCAACAATTGTAAAGCAGTTATTAATCAGTCCAAACTAGAGTTTGAACAGGCTAAGAGTAGAAAACTTGCTTCTTGCTCTAATGGTAGCCGAGCATTCTGGTCTCTTGCCAAAGCTATTGGCCGCAACTTTTTCTCATCTCTGCTCCCACCTCTGTCCAAACCAGATGGTTCTGTTGTCACTTCAGCCAAGGATAAAGCTGACCTGCTAGCATCCCATTTTTCTTCCAGCTCATGTATTAATGATCTTGGTAAAACACCTCCCACCATTCCCAACATGCTCCATTCAATGCCTCCTGTGGTCTTCCGTCAAAAGAATATCAGAAGGATTTTGATGAATCTTGATGCTACGAAAGCTCCAGGTCCTGATGGTATTTCTCCACTTGTTCTCAAAACCTGTGCTCCTGAACTTACTCCTATTCTTGCCGCCTTTTTTCACTTTCTTATTCCAAAGGTGTTTTTCCTTCTGCTTGGAAATTTGCTCATAAACCAGCCAGTTCCTAAAAAGGGTGACAATTCCCTCCCATCCAATTATCGTCCCATTGCAATTACTTCTACTCTTTCTAAAGTAATGGAGAAATCAATTAACCGCCAACTCTTAAACTACCTAGAAACCTTCCGTCTGATCAACAATCGCCAGTATGGATTCCGTCAGTGTCGATCGGCTGATGATGTTACCCATTTCTGGCTTATGTTACCAATTTATGGACTAATTCAATGGAAAAGTTCGGTGAAACACAAGTAGTTGCTCTTGACATCTCAAAGGCTTTCGATTGTGTTTGGCATAAATGTCTTCTAAACAAGCTTCCATCTTATGGTTTGCCAACTGTTTTTAGTAATTGGTTATCCAGTTTTCTCTCTGATGGCTCACTGAGGGTGATGGTAGATGGCTCTCTGTCTTCTAACTTCTCCACTAATGCCGGTGTCCCCCAAGGTTCAGTTCTTTCCCCCACTCTTTTCCTCTTGTATATTAATGACCTTCTTCCATTGACTGGAAATCCTATCCATAGTTTTGCCGATGATAGCACATTACATTCTACTTTCCATTTTGAGAAACTTTGCCCTCTTCAATCAGCTTCAACTTCTCGAAAATCTGCTACCAATTCCTTAAATGCCGATCTTCAGGTAATTCTCCAGTGGGGCAAAGACAACTTAGTTGATTTCAACCCTTCTAAAACTCAGTCTTGTCTTATATCTCGCAAAAAGGATTCTTCTGCTCCTACACTTATCTTTAGTGACACTCCGATTTCTAGGCAAAATGATATATCTCTTTTGGGGATTACTCTGACTTCTAATCTCTCTCTTGGCACAAGCACATTACAAATATTGCTTCCTCTGCATCTAAAAAACTTGGTTTTCTCTTTCGCTCTCGGCGTTACTTTTCTTCCAAACAGCTGCTCACTCTGTATAAATCGCAAATCCACCCTGCCATGAAATGTTGTTCCCACGTCTGGGGTGGTGCCCCCAAAACCTCTCTCAGGCTTCTTGATTCCATTCAGAAGAGGGCATTTAGGTTAATTAATGATTCATCTCTAACAGAGTCTCTCCACTCACTGTCTCATAGACATACTGTTTCTGCTGCATGCTTCTTCTACAGATACTTCCATGGGCACTGTTCTTCTGAACTGGCTTCTATAATTCCCGCTCTCTTTCTTTCAAAACAGTCCAAACACGTGCTGACACCAGCTGACACCAGCCAACATCCATTTACTGTCCAACTTCAAACTCACAGAACCAACTTTTCATCTTCCTTGTTTATTCATTCAACTGCCGTTTTCTGGAATAACCTTCCTTCATACGTATTTCCTGAAAATTACAATCTACAGAAGTTCAAGTCCAATGTCAACAAATATCTTCTTTTGTCTTCTCAACCTCCAACCGAAGCACGGTACTAAGTACTATAGGTTCTAATACCTCTCGTGTTTGGGGTTCACATAAAAAAAAAAAAAAAAAATACCTAAAAATTTAATGATTTTTGAGGGGGGGGTTACTTCAGAATAGATTCTCATTTACAACCAATTCTTTGGAGGTTGTGCATGGAACAAATGGCAAGTAATAGGATTTTGAAGATTTCACATGCAAACCAAAAAGTTTGATATAACCCAGGAAATCAATCAATTGAGCTATACAAGATGGACTGAATTCACCAGCCGACATTACCTGTTAAGAAATATGATAGAGTTGGTGGAACAACTTGATAGAAAAGGGAAGAGTATAGTCAAAAACAACAAGGCCAAAGGGGTTCCTCTCTTTGTAGCACAAGAGCTGATGTTTCAAATGTAGGTCATAGATCAGTTAAAGAAAATAAAGGTGCAATTATAAAGTAACTGCTAAATTAAATTCGACAGGAGCCTTAAGATGTAATAAGTTCTGGAGAAGATCTATGATAGGATAGCAGCAGTGAAATCAAAGGCATCAAAGATTCTTTTTCTATAATAGATGAAATGGGCTGATGAAGGCACATCATTTCAGTTGAATGAGCTGACGTAAGAGAATGAATGGATAGACAGTAGCCTAAATGCAAAAATTTTCTTGGGAAATGTTTTCAAGATGATTTATTCAAAAAAATGTTTTAGTAGGGGAAAGCAAATGGTGAGTATGTGTGTATAAATATATAACAGTAAATGCTTTAAAATCCAGCACCTTTGAGGACTCTGAGAGGCCACTTTTTAAAATTTTCAGATTTTTGAGGGCTATATTTAGTGGTTGAGCAGTTTTAGAGGACCATATTTCATTAAATATTAAGCACAAACAATTGAACTTATTTACATCTGTAAGTATTTATAATGACTATTTTGTCATTCATCTGTTTTTTTTTTTTTTGGCTGGTAGAATCTAAACTATATGTATGGTGCAACGGTTGTAACTCTCATCACAGAAGAACAAACTTGCCCCTGTTAACGAGTTGTGCTGGAGAGGCTGCCTACTATCTAATGAGAGACCCATTAGTCCTAAAACAGGCTCTCATATTAATCTGATCATTTAAACAAATGGCCAATTACCCTTTTCAAGAGAGCATCTCTTTGAAAGTTGCAATACTGGGGCAACTTATTGCAAAGGCAAGTTTGTTCTGCTGTGAGAATTAAGATCATCACATTATCTATGCAATTTAAATCCTGCTGGCAGGAAAAAAAAACAGATTTCACACATTTTTTGCTATTTGAACATGAGATAGAACCTGTTCAATGTACTGTAATTTTCAGAATGTTGAAAATAATCAACATTCTGACATCCACAACATTCATACATGATGGTTGAAAATTTAAAGTTTGGAATTCAATGCTAAAAGTAAACCTTTACTTTAGTGCTGAGCTGTAAATCAGAACAAATCTTAAAAGTAGGTTAAACTTTTATAAAAAGTACATTCATGTATATAAACTAACATTAACACAAGCAAAGAACAAATAAAACTGTGTGCCAAGTCTATAAACAAAAGCCAAGCACTACTGCAAAGCCTTCAATGAGTGTGTCAATACTGAGTAGTTGTTAATTTCATGTGCATTTGGGTTTACAGCATTCACTGGTTGACCACTTAAAAATGACCATGTGTATGTGTTATGGCACAGTGCCTTGAGTGCACAATGAACTTAGATATGTGTTGCAGCACATCACTCTTAGTGCTGTTTTATGTTTATATGTGTAAAGACAGCAAACATGTTAAAAGATAGCTAATTCTGAAAGCATCTTATAAACAAAGAAATGTCACTTTTTTTCATAAATTCTTAAAGACAAATGCAATCATTGATACAAGTGATTGATTTCTAAATATTTCTATTTAGATTTTAAATAAATATATTGATTTTAAAATTTTAGATATATATTGGATTTTAAAACGTTGATTTTTTTTTTCTTATAATGTAGTAGATTTTAAAGAACTGAGGATCACAAAGTACCAGATTTTACAAAGTTTACTGTATTATAGTACAAGGTATGGCAATAAAGTTCCAGGACTTGTGCTGTTGGAGTCATGTTTGATGAGTTTGAAAATAAAGGGGAAGTAGTATGCTGTAGTTGTTCAAACTTCCTCTAACATATGGTGTTACAGAGATTGTCCAATAGGCTGACAGGTTGCAAGTAACAACCAGTTTTGTTAGTAACATTAATGCTCAGTGTCATAATTTTGCAATGGAGCAATGAAAGAATATCAAATTTTGCTTTTAATGAAAATCTGCAACAGAAACATATGAAATGTTAAAAACTATTTATGGTGATTAAAGTAATACCAGTGTGGTTGAATGGTATAAGCAGTTCAAAGATGGATATAAGGAAGTTCACGATTACCCAAGAAGTGGGCATCTGTCAACCTCTCAAAATGAGGACAGAGTTGCAAAAGTTTGTGAAATTGTGTCAAGAGATTATCGTTTGACCCTCAGAATGATGGCTGATGAGTTGAATGTGAATAAGGAGACAATTTTTTAAATTATGCATGAAGGTTTAGGGAAAAGGTGTGGGCAAAATTGTGCCACACAACCTCATAGATGAGCAGAAGCAATAAGAGTATCATCGTGCAAAGACTTCACTTCATCCAGACTTGTCAAGAAAATCCTAATTTCTTTGACTGTATTATCACTAGAGATGAGTGTTGAGTGTTTCAGTATGACCCAGAGAGGAGGCATAAGAGCATGCAGTGAACTTAGGCGCCTCCGTAGCCAGGTGGGCAGGAGCAGCAGTGCGTAGCACACGCTTCTTAATTAGACCGGGGTTCGAGCCCGTGCCCACCAAATACGGAGGATGCGGAAAGGTCAGGGAATGACCACCGCATATCCCTGGAGCAATATGGCCTTAGTTGCTAATGCTCCTAAAAAACCAAATAACAGCAGTGAACTTCAAAAT
The DNA here is from genome assembly GCF_048544385.1 of Mastigoproctus giganteus. Classification (NCBI taxonomy): domain Eukaryota; kingdom Metazoa; phylum Arthropoda; class Arachnida; order Uropygi; family Thelyphonidae; genus Mastigoproctus; species Mastigoproctus giganteus. The sequence continues at coordinate 81,285,359 of NC_143588.1, forward strand.
CATCACCAGGGCCCAAAAACATTTTGTTTACAGAAGTTCAGGATCAAGACGATGCTGATCATGCTTTTGGACAAACAGGGTGTAATTCACAAGGAATGCATAACTGAAGGGGAGAGAGTCAATACTGTGCTTTTTATACAGGTACTTCAGAATACTGAAGTGCACTTCCTAGTTGAGGCCACGATTTCGAGAGAATGGCAGCTGGTTCTTGTTGCATGACAATGCTCCCACCTATTCTGCACTTACTGTGAAGACATTTCTAATGAAAGATGGCATCATACAGATCAACCATTCACCCTCCTCTCTCCTGATCTAGCACAGGTGAATTTCTTCCTCTTTTCCAAGGTTGTTTATTATTTGGTTTTTAGGAGCATTAGCAACTAAGGCCATATTGCTCTGGGGATATGCGGTGGTCATTCCCTGCCCTTTCCGCATCCTCTGTATTTCGTGGTCGTGGGCTCGAACCCCAGTCTAATCAAGAAGCGTGTGCTATGCACTGCTGCTCCTGCCCACCTGGCTATGAGGCATCCTCTTTTCCAAGGTAAAAACTTCTCTCAAAGGAAAGAAATTTCAGGTGTACAGGACATAAAGAAAAATGTAACCACCATACTCATCATCTCTTTGGATACCTTCACTGACTCTTTACAGAAACTTTTAGAATGGTGTAAAAAGTGCATTCAATCAGATGATGATTACTTTGAATAAAAATAAAACCAGTTTTGAGATCCTTCACTTTGTGTTCTTTTTATTGCACCAGCCCAGGAAATATATTACTATTCATCGTATACATACATATATATAAAGACAGACAGACAGACAGATTTATGTACACTTTGTAAAGATGCAGACTATGAAAATTTTAACATTATCTGTTCATAAATTTTGCCACTTACGGTTTGTCTCTCATATCTAATCCTGAATAAGCTGTACCATCCAAAGGTTCATTATATTTCCCACATACATTTCCAAAGCTGTCCTGACCATAAATAAGTCTAAAATAATCGCCAACAAGAAAAGAAAATGCCGCTATAAATATCTGAAATTTAGGAAAAAATTAAAGAATTAACATGGAAATTTTCAATGATATATTGAAACTTCTTTTTTTATTGTACAGATGCAAACTATGAAACTATACACTTAAAAATAATTATGCAGCAAGTTTCTTACATATCCCTGAACTATAATTTTTATAATTATGTCAATAAAAAATGATAAAATCAGAAGAAAAATTTAAGAATCATTGTTCTTGAGTAATAATTCACTTTCAGTGCTTAGTGCTGAAGTCAGAAAAAAAGCTGGATAGAGCATCAACTTTCATGAGAAATAATTTAATACCATATTAGATAAATTATAGAATGTCTTAAAATACCGTGTGATTGGACTAAGTTTCAATAGCAAAAGCTTAATTTACGGTACTCACCTTGGATGATCTGTAGTTGTTATTTGGGTGAATGAATGACTAAATATTTTGGGTTTGAGTAATTTAAAGTTAAGTAGATTAATTGGTAAGTTTACGGGATGAGAATAAATTAATTAAAAACAGAATTAAAATATGCGCAAGGAAGCAGAAATGCACAAATCCGTCCCTGGTTGTCATGGAGAATTAATTAATTAAGAACTCTAAAATACAGTTCATCTATTTCACATTAATTAATTAAGAACTCTAAAATATGTGAAATAGATGAACTGTATTTTAGAGTTCTTAATTAATTAATTCTCCATGACAACCAGGGACGGAGTTGTGCACTTCTGCTTCCTTGCGCATATTTTAATTCTGTTTTTAATTAATTTATTCTCATCCCGTAAACTTACCAATTAATCTACTTAACTTTAAATTACCCAAACCCAAAAAATTTAGTCATTCATTCACCCAAATAACAGCTGCAGATCATCCAAGGTGAGTACCGTAAATTAAGCTTTTGCTATTGAAACTTAGTTTAATACTATATTGAATTTTTTGGGAAAAAAATACTGAATAACGGAGTACAATGGTGGTGATAACATTTCAGCAATAAAAAACAATTTACATCTACAGTAATACCCCGAAGTTACGCGATAGGTGGGTCCGACGAAAATCGCGTAAGTCGAATTCGCGTAAGTCGGGGTACAACTTTGCATATAAATACGTATAAATTTTGTTTAATTGGGACCAAGGACTAACAAAAACACTAGTTTAGAAGAAAAATATTAATAAAATTGCAGTTCTTTATACATATTAATACAAAATATGTATTAAAAAAACAAATGACTTACGTTAAAAAGTTATTTCGATGTCGATGGCTTCATAAAATCTAACAAATTCGTCTGACGACACAGCGCATTCCTTTTTTTCACGCAGAATTTCTTCGTAGAAAGCTAATAATTTTTTTATTCCTTGCTTTGTAGCTATAACGCGTTCTTCGTTGGAGTCTATGTTTTCTAAAATTTTTAAGCCCTTTACAATTGAGATCTTTTCAATTTTCAACCTGTCAAGTTTGCAATTGTCATGTGCTTTTCGCCGTTGCTTCATTTAGGTCTGTACCACGTGCAATATCACATGGTCTTTCATTTCGCTCAAAGCATTTCACAATTTTAGATTTTTTCTCTATCGACAGAGGCGGACTGGCCATAAGCCTTACCGGGGAAACCCCGGTGGGCCAGTGTGATTTTGGCCATAAACCATAGTATGAGGCCACTATAAATTTTCCCGGGTAAGAATTTTTGATCCAGTCCGCCTCTGTTTATCGATAATTGCTTTTCTTTTTCTCTCTGAATCTGCAGCGTCTTCACCAGGACGCTTCCTTTTCACACCTTTTAATTAAGTATTTTACTCATTTTTAGGGAATAAAGCACAATTACAAAACGAGGAGCACGCTTGATACGCATAAACAAAGCTGCGCGCATGTAGCAAGTGAATAAACAACACCGTAAAAGCAGAGATACACTATTAACACCTCACATTTCTAGGGGTTACTACCATAAAACAATAAAAACCCAGTTGCGTTTCTGCTAGTGAAATCAGTTATAAACTGGTAGTAAACTCGATCTAATTGCATTTGCGATTATACCGATAGCTGGAATTGTGTTGGTTTTTACGTTATTATGGTGAAATGTGTTCCCCTTCACTGATATAAAAAACATAAAAGCAGCAAAGTTGAATTTTGTTTATCTTTCGCTCTCAATCTCCGCCGTCGCACCGGATATCGATAACATATGAAAAACGACCTTGAAGATAGTGGGCGGCAGCGTTGCCAAACGAAAAAATCAAGAACCGCGTAACTCCGAGTTCGCGTAAGTCGGGGTAGCGTAAGTCGGGGTATTACTGTATTTTATATATTTGAAATAATCTAATAAGAGGTATATGCAAAATACAAATATTCTAGGTAGTACAGTCATCCTCTAAAATCACACCTCAGGACCTGAGCTTTGCTGGTTCTTGGAATTTTCCAGATTTCAGGTGGTCATATTATAGTGCATAAATCAAATAAAAAGAGAACAATACTGCAGTTTATTGCACAAAGTACTTAACAGCATATGCTACATCTAGGGAAAAGTAGCATGCAGTATGCTTAGTCATTCTTTCCTAGTGTCACCTGTAAAGAATTTAAATAGCTTTCCTCTGCCCCTCATGTGTATACAGGGTGTCTCAAAAATACACGGCATAACTTCAGGAATGAGTTCCTCATATGTAGACAATAAAAATATTTTATATCAACATAGTTCCGGAAATGCTTGGTTTCCGAGTTTTGAAGGTCTGTCTATGACACTTAACTGATAATATCACCTTATAGTAATTGTTCAAAATGTCCACCTTCTGCCTGAATACAGGCCTCACATCAACGTCTCATGGACTTGCGAAGATGATGCCAAATTCCAGGCATGTTTCGTATTGTCTCACAACCTGCCACAATTCGATTGCAGAAAGTTTCAACATCAGCTACCAGAGTCGAATACACCAATGACTTTAAATGGCCCACAAGAAGAAATCTAGTGGGTTTAAATCAGGTGAGCGTGGAGGCCAGGCAATTTGTCCACCTCTACCTATCCACCGACCAGGAAACCTTCGATTCAGGTAATTGCGGACTAGGTGGCTGAAATGTGCGGGAGCGCCATCGTGCATGAAGTATGCTTGTTGATGAATGATCAGTGGCATGTCGTCCAAAAAATCAGGCATGTTGTTTTCCAGAAAGTTTCTGTACACCTGCCCTGTGAGTTTGTTTGGAAGTACATGGGGCCCAAATAACTTATCACCAAAAACACCCGCCCAGATGTTGAGGCTGAACCGCTGTTGGTGACGTGATGGAAGAATTGCATGTGGGTTTTCCTCAGCCCATACATGCTGATTGTGAAAGTTTTGGATTCCGTCTCGTGTGAACTGTGCTTCATCTGTGAATATCACTAAGGCAGGAAAGTGAGGAGTTGTACCACACTGCTGCAAGAACCACTAGCAGAACATTACTCATGCAGGGTAATCTGCTGGTGACAAGGCCTGTACCCCTTGCAGATGATAAGGATACAATTGGTGTTCTCGCAACACTCTCCAAATAGTCAAACGTTGGACAGCCAGTTGAATTGCCATTCTGTGTGTGCTGATTCCAGGAGTGGCATGCACAACATCCAAAATCTCCTCCTCTACTTCAGGAGTCGTAGATCTTGGTCGTCCTCTGTCAACAGCACGAGGTGTAAAGTTCACATGTTCACAAAGGCGGCGATGGTTACCTTCTGGGAACCTTTCGCGGTACAAACGACGAGCCTCCAGAGCATTACTGCCCGCCAAACCGTACATAAAGTCATATCCGCTTGCTCCTGATTTGAGTACATGTTCGGAATGGAAAACCACCAGATTCTGTTAGTACCTCGTGATGAAGGAAATCACCTGCGGGAGATAAGACATTGTGGTTAATAACTCGGAAACCAAGCATTTCCAGAACTATGTTGATATAAAATATTTTTATTGTCTACATATGAGGGACTCATTCCTGAAGTTATGCCATGTATTTCTGAGACACCCTGTATATTTGATAAACCAATGCACAGTATCCTAAAATAACTTCACCTAGTCTCTGTAGAGTTTCTTTAAAATGCAACCTTTCCCAAAACAGATAATGACCTGCACTCACATTTTGAATACCACAATCTGTTGGACAGCTTCTTTTAAGCAACATATTTAAGGATAATTGTGGGCTAAAAATACAAGTAAAATGGATACAAACACAAAAATTACTAATGTAAAAAAAAAAAAAAAAATTAAATATTACTGGCCAAGTGGAGCATCAACAGCATGTCATTTCAGCAAATAGCCAATATAAGAATCTGATTATACTTAAGCAGTTTGCTCGATTCACTCATTTCTCTAAAAATAGTCAGAAAATAGGTAATGCCAGATAAAGACTGCTGGAAACTGCAGGTTTAACTGTATACAAATAAACTTTATAAATAAATAGTATGGGGTTAGTTGCATTTTAATGAAAATGCCATGAGATGCTACTTACCAAAATAACCAGAAATGCTATAAAAATTATTAAGCAGGCTATGTCTGTACATCTTTTAGTTTTAATAGAATCTTCAGAAGACTCCTGATAAAAGAAAACATAGTGCACATTAAAAACATTCTTTCTTGTTAATCTGAAACTACATGTTTTACATGTAAAATTTTGAAAATTTTCTCTCTATTTTAAATGCAGGAAAATTATAAAGAAACTTTGTTACTTTGTAGTTGAATATCTCAGTATGGGTAAAATCCAGTAAGATTTATTTCACCATCAAACAGAATATAAGTTCCAGTACAGATCAAAGTGAGATTGTTGTTGTTGTTATTTGGTTTTTAGGGGCATTAGCAACTAAGGCCATATTGCTCCGGGGATATGCAGTGGTCATTTCCTGACCTTTCTGCATCCTCCGTATTTGGTGGTCACGAGCTTGAACCCCGGTCTAATCAAGAAGCATGTGCTACGCACTGCTGCTGCTCCTGCCCACCTGGCTACGGAGGCGCCGTCATCAAAGTGAGAATTTCTCTGTATAGAATATGAACCCTTATGCGGGTGACCTTACAACTTCACTTGAAACCAGGCAACTAGAACCATGAGTGAAAGAGATTTTTCTTTTAATTCCTCCAGCCACTAAGAGGAGCTAAACTGAATCCAGATGTTTTGAAACAAGTCACAAGAAGTGAAGTTATTATAAGCAACTGCATATCTGAAATTTCAATGATAGATGACAGGAAGCATATACACTCTTGCTTAAAAGTTTGGAATCGCAGTATATGAAAACAGTTTTCATTAATTTTTTTGAAATTAGCTATGACAATGTAAGATTTAATATAAAACACACCACACCACAAAGTATTTTGAGATTTTTTTATTAAGCAGAATTGAAAAATTTACAGCAAAAAATATTGAGATGATTAATATTAACAACTATATTGATTTTCCACCAAAATATCCTCCACGAGATTTTATCACTGTCTTACACAGATGTGGCATTCTGGCAATTAATTTTATAATAGTGTCTTTCTAACGTTATTCCAAGGGATCTGCAAGATTCTCCATAAATTTGTGGAGGTGGGCAAAACTTAATGGAATTATACAGTGGTACCTTGGTTTGCGATCATAATTCGTTCCGGAAACGTGCTCGTAATCCAAAGCACTCGTATATCAAAGCGAATTTCCCCATAAGAAATAATGGAAACCCAGATGATTTGTTCCAAAACTCAAAAATATTCATATACTGTAAAAATGATTAATACAAAATACATACCTTTTTATATTTTTAATATTTAAATTTAATATACATAAAGCAATCGAATTTATTAATTATTGGGTAGGACGACTTTCACTGTCTCTAATGGAATCACTGCTATCTGTTGATTTTTTCTTTTTGTGCGACTTTAACAAGGAATCTTTCCAATGACGCTTGCTTTTGCCTCCTTTTGAGGATTTCACGGAAATCAGATTCATCGCTCGCACTATTACAAAACGAGGAGGCACGCTTGATACACATAAACAAAGCTGCCCGCGTGTAGCAACTGAATAAACAACACCATAAAGGCGGAGATACACTATTAACACCTCACATTTTACTAAAGCACATTTCTAGGGGTTACTACCATAAAACAATTTCCAGTTGCGTTCCTGCTAGTGGAATCTGTTATAAACTGGTAGTAAACTCGATCTAATTGCATTTGCGATTATACTAGCTGGAATTGTTGGTTTTCACGTTATTATGGTGAAATGTGTTTCCCCTTCATGGATATAAAAAACCATAAATACATTTTCAAAATCTTCTCTTCATTCCTATCGAGTTGCGTTCGGTTGGGGTGATTCTGCGTTCGACTGCCATTTCTTGTAAACGCAAAGGCTAATTGTGCATAAGCGAATTCGGTTCGTGTTATATAAGATATCGTTCCCCTATTTATAAATCGTGTATGATCGAATTCGTGTAGTGTAAACACGTGTTATACGAGAACTGACTGTACTCGTATTGCAAGACCTCGCTCGTTTATCAAGTTAAAATTTATTAAAAATTTTTGCTCGTCTTGCAAAACACTCGCATACCAAGTTACTCGTAATCCAAGGTACCACTGTATTATGGCCCGCGGCCCAGATCTGGCCTGTGGATATTTCAATTAGATCGTAAAAATTTATGTTTATATTATATCTCAATAAAATTAATGAAAAACACATTTTACAGATTAATTTAACATTTGTCGGTTGATTAATAGTGTTGATGCCTCTGTGTCGTCAGCTTTGTCTTGTTAGATATTAATTCTGTTATTTCCACTCAAAGCTATTCTTTGAAACATTGTTAAAATAATCTGTTAATCTTGACCCTGTCATTAAATAGCAATATTGACAGGGTCAATGACAGGGAAAATAGGCATTAGAGACAGTAATTATGGATTTCTTAATTCCTTGCCAGCCTGCACACCAACCCTGATGTGCAGAGTATGGGAGTAAAGATCGCCCTAGGCTTCCACTACACAAGAATTCCAATCCAGGATAAAACCTGGCACCAGCAGCATGGTGTAATGATTGGTATTGGTAAGATCCTGAACCAGCCTGCACATGAACCCTGATGGTCAGAGTATGGGAGCAAAGGTCAACCCTCGCGTCTACTATACAAGAAACCCAGATCCAGGATAAAAACACGACCCTATCCTATTGGTTAATGGAGTTAATCCCTCTACTATAAATTAACTGCTGGCAGCCTGTATGCACATAAAGTTTCTGGTAGCATCAGTAAGAGGAGGCTGTTAGCAGGTATGAATTTAATCTCTTTGTGTTACCTTAAGATTTCCTGTTTTCTATTGTAACAGCAATTCAAAACTTAATACTTTAGAATCGTAATTTGAAAATTGTAATATTGGTAATTGCAATTGTATTATTGGTAATTGTAACTGTAATATCCTAAAATATTCAAATTTGTAGCCCTTTCTGTTCTCCCCACAGCATGGTCTGATGATGGATATTGGTAAGATACCCGAAATGTCACCTTAAACTATATTATAATTAATAATATAGTTTTATTTTATAATAACTTAGTTTATTAGGCAAGCAGTCTAATAAACTATATCATTACTTTCACATGCCGACCGGGCTAGCCAGGTGGGTAAAGTGTCTGCCTGGCAACCCAAAGGTCGCGGGTTCGAATCCCGCCTCGGGCTTGGATCAGAGTAAAAAATGCAAAAACTTTGGGAGGTGCACTATGGCCACAGAAGCCGATGCACCAACAACTAACAATAAAAAAAATAATAATAAAAAAAATTACTTTTGCATGCTATAACAGTAATATGAATATAATAATAACCTTTGTTAAAATATTTCATAAAATTTTAAGACACGTCAGTGCTTGCTCACTTTAATATTCACGAGTATTTTTTTTATTCCAGTGACACCATAAAAATCATGTTGAAGTTGATATCAAAAAAAAAGAAAAGTTGATGCTGAGTGTCGTGTTTTTAATGAGGGGTGGCCATTAATTACTTTTTTTCCCTGCTCAATGATACTTGCACATGTCTTATTTGCAATGAAGCCTCGTTGGTGTTCAAGGAATATAATGTGAAACATCACTACAACACAAAACATCCCTCAAATTATGATAAATTTCAAGGAGCTCTGCAGCAGAACAAACTCCAAGAACTAACCCAACCTTTTCCAAGTGAACAACAGAAGATTAGAACTTTTACTCATCAAAATTTATCTGCAGTCAGAGCTAATTTTCAAGCCTCCCAAATCATTGCTGAAGAAGGAAGGGCCTTTATGGATGGAGAATTTGTAAAACAAATTTTTTTACAATTGCAAAAGTATATCATGAGAAAGTAAAGAATTTTGTGACTGTAAGTTTATCATCAATTGTAATGAGAAGAATTGAAGATTTAGGAGCCGATGTTTAAAATCAACATGTAGACAAAGTTTGTGAATTCGCACATTTTTCAATAGCAATTGATGAGAGGGAAAATACAAGCCATACAGTTCAATTACTGATTTATATCCGAGGTGTAAATTAAAATTTTGCAGTAACTGAAGAGCTAGTTGCATTAAAAAACTTGAAAAGTACAACAAACAGGTGAAAATATATTTTTGAATGTGTCAGAAGCAATTTCCAGCCTCAAATTGAATTGGGATTTGCTATCAGTGGTTACGACGGATGGCTCTAAAAATTAGGTCGGTACTAAAATTGGGTTCATGGGTCAGCTTCATAAACATCTTGAGAGTAAAAAATATTAAAAAAACAATGCAATTTCATTGTATAATTCATCAGCAGTCTTTGTGCGGAAACTTTCTGGGCGTAGATTCAGTCATGTTAACTTATCAACAGTTAATTTTATTTGCAAGACTGGTCTGAATTGTCGGCAATTCAAAAATTTTCTTGAAACAATTGAGAATGAATACGGTGATGACTTGTACCACATTGAAGTACAATGGTTGAGTCAGGGTAACACATTGAAGCAATTTTTTGAACTTAGGATCAAAATAGATCTGTTTAGGAATGAAAAATTAAAACCTGTTCCAGAACTGTCAGATCTCAAATGGTTGAGGAACCTTGCTTTAACAGATATATATGAACGCCTGAATTTTCTTAATTGTTTGTTAGTTATTTGGTTTTTAGGAGCATTAGCAACTAAGACCATATTGCTCCGGGAATATGCGGTGGTCATTCCCTGACCTTTCCGCATCCTCCGTATTTGGTGGTGATGGGCTCGAACCCCGGTCTAATCAAGAAGTGCATGCTAGAATTTTCTTAATATGAAACTACAAGGACGAGACAAACTTGTATAATAATGTCAAAGTATTTGAAACAAAACTGGAGTTATTTAAAAGTCAACTACTTCGGAATAATTTGTCACATTTTCCATGTTGTAATAATTTATCTAAAAATATGCCTAGTTGTAATTTTCCCACTGAAAATTTTGTTAAAAATGTTAGTTTGTTGCAGGAAAATTTTACGTCTAGATTTTCTGATTTTAAAAGTAATTCAAAGGTGTTTGAACTTTTCCAAAATCCATTTGACATACCCGTCAATGATGTTGATGAGAATTTACAATTAGAGTTGGTAGATCTTCAATCTAATTATGCACTGAACACAATATTTAAAAATGAAAATCTAATTCAATTTTATTCAACATTATCTGAGTCAGATTATCCAAAAATTTTGCAAGAAGGTTATATGAATTTTCAGAAGTACATGTATATATGAGTAGACTTTTTCAAAAATGAAATATGAAAATCAAAAATATGATCACGTCTAACTGACCCGCATTTACATGACTTTTTTAAGAATTGGAACTAGTAATTTAATTACGAAACTAAGTAATAGTAATAGAGGTATGTGATGCAAGAAAACAAGTGTACAAGCTTATGTAGCATCAGCCAAAAAAAAAAATTCACACAACCATTCCCTCTAAAAGTTTGTCCAGTTCCTCTTTGAATTTATTTAAGCTATCAACTTCCACAACAACAGATGAAAGTTTGTTCCAGCAATTAACCGCCCACTGACTAAAGGCAAATTTCCGCACATCTATTCTACAACCGTCTTTCCTCAATTTATGCCCCCTTAGGTTCGTAATCTGAGCAAGTGGAAGAACCCCATCAGAATTCAGCATGCTCAACCCATTCAAGGCTTTTTACACCTCAATCAGATCACCACATGGGTGCCTAGTCTCCAGCCGCTGCAATTTGCAGAACTTAAGTCTCTCTTGGTAAGAGAATCCCTTCGTTCCCCTCACCAATTATGTTACCCTTCTCTGTACACGCTCATGCAAATTTACATCCTTCCTAAAATGAAGCCTCCAGACCTGTACACAGTACTCAAGGTGTGGCCTGATCATTGCCTTATACAAAGGGATAATCACCTCCTTTTCCCTGCTAGCAAAATTCCTGTATATCATTGACAATACCCCATGAACTGCTCTGGCAGCCTGTCTGCATTTCTCAGAAAACTTCATATCTGACTGCACAGTTACTCCCAGGTCTTTTTCATTTTCAACCACCCTAAGTGTAGTACCACACAGTTGGTACGTTCCTCTGGAGTTACTTCTACCCATATGTAGTACTTTTCATTTGTCAATGTTAACCTTCAGATGCCACTTCTCAGCCCATCTGCTCAAATTTTCTAGATCCTGTTGCAGTAGCATACTGCCATTACTGTCATCAACAACCCTGCCAACCTTTGTACCATCTGTAAACTTCAACACTAAGCCTGACATACCTTCATCAATATCATCGATAAATATACATAACAACAGTGGGCCCAACACTGAATCCTGTGAAACTCCACTAATAATAGTCCACAAAGAGCAGCTCCCATTAATTACCATTCTCTGTCTTCTCCCACTCAACCATCCTTTTATCCATTATAGCAATTTACCCTTAATACCATTCTGCTCCAATTTGTACAGTAGTCTTCCAAGTGCAACAGTGTCAAAAGCTTTCCCGAAATCGAAGTATATGACATCAAAATTATTTTTTGCATTCAGTTCCTTTGTAACCACCATCATAGTATCCAATCAAATTTGTCAGACAAGACTTTCCTTTAACAAACCCATGCTGTGTCTGAATTATTGCTGCAGTCTTGTCTATATGATCCTGCAATGCATCTTTAACCAGTGACTCCATTATTTTACCCAGAACAGAAGTTAAACTAACTGGTCTGTAATTACTGGTGTCACCCTTTGATCCCCCTTTGTGAATTAGGGATACATTTATGCATCTGCAGTCCATGGAAGCACACTATAGCCATAGCAGCTAATGCACCAATAAACAACCATACCACACACACACACACACACATCCAGTCCATGGGGACTTCCCCTGAGTCCAAGGATGCTCTCATAATTATGGCTAAGGGTGTGCATAGTTACTCTGCCACCTCCTTTAAGATAACTGGATAGATCCCATCCACCCCAGGTGCCTTTCTTATGTTTAACTTCAAAAATTTCTCATCCACTTTGCTCTCAGTTATTACAAAATCATTAAGCATCCTGTTACAATCTGATAAACGTCTGGCATTGTCATTCCTTAATAACTCCTCATATGTGAATGTAGATGCAAAATACTCATTCAGTTTGTCTGCTATCTGAGCAGTATCATCAATGATCCTGCTCAGACCATCGATAAAATCATCGGTAAAACCATCGATATCAAGTTGCACTCAACAACCATTTTTTTTCACACTCTACAACCAACTGATATTTCAAAACTTAGTCACACTCTACAACCACATTTAGCACATTAATTATAATTTTGTTGTATTACTAACTGTATTTTTGCAATTAGTACAATAAATAAGTAATAATTAATTTTGTTGTATTAGTGACTATTTTTTGATTAGTACAATAAATAAGTAATAATTAAAATTTGATAGAAACAAACTGGTATATTTTATATTATATATCCACAGATTTATTTTTGAACCTGTAGATATAGGTAGGTATGAATTTTGTTTCTCTGCATGACACAAAAGCGATGCAGAAATATAGTTTTCAGTAATTAGGAATTTACTGGGGTGCCCACACCATAATCTGCAATACCCCCTCCTATTGTTTAGTTGCTAGAGAGTCCCTGCACAGATTAGAGCTGTGCTTCAGGTCTTGTTGTAATATAAAATTTCTTCCACAAAGTCAAACTCTAGAGGATATTGCATTATGTTCAAGAATGTTTTTATAGTCTTCTTTTCTTAAAATTCATTCAATTTTGATAATGTCACCAACTCCAGAAAAACAGAAACACCCTAGATCATGATGGAACCACCCTGTGCTTTACTGTAGGCACTAAACAATGTGGCACCATTTTTTTTTTCAGTTGATTATCTCTATGCTTGGATCCAAAAATTTAAAATTTGGATTTATCTATCCATAGTACATTTTTCCACTCTTAAATTGTCCAGTGCTAATGTCTCTTAGCCCAAGCCAACCATATCTTTCAATTTTCCACTGCTACACAACCATGAAATCCTGCAGGTTTAAGACGAAGTTTTACAGTGGATGTAGACTTGGGAGTTTCTCTGTTCCTATCGAAATTAGCTCGGATTTCAGTGCTGTTAAGTCATTGATTATGTTTAGTAATCAATGTTATGGTCATATTTTGTACTTAAATTGTTACGTGCAGTCTTCCTGATCATGGTTTGTCCTTTAAACTGACAGTCTCCTTGAATCATCGAATGATAGTTTGTACTCCCTTAAATAAAACACCTAATTTTTGCCAATACTCTTCATAGTATAACTTTCTTTATACAGAGTTATAACAGCACTTCTTTTTTTCAACACTCGGTTCCTTATTTTTTGCAATGTTTATTGCAAAATGTAAAACTTACACCAAACACTCTTTCTGAATTATGCATGTTCGATTTTATAAGTTCCAAGTCTTGCTCCTCAATTTATATTATTACAAAACACTTCCGAATCATCTACAATTTTCTATAATATTAAAATAATACTTCCACTTTCTAGAATATTCTAGAATCATCTACAATGTTCTACAACATTCAGCACACATAGCACACGCTTCTTGATTAGACCGGGGTTCGAGCCCGTCACCACCAAATACGGAGGATGCGAAAAGGTCAGGGAATGACCACCGCATTTCCCGGAGCAATATGGCCTTAGTTGCTAATGCTCCTAAAAACCAAACAACAAACAAACAAACAACATTCAAGAATCTTCTACACCTTTCTGGAATATTGTAGAAATTTATTAAATATTATTAAGTTTTTTTGATTTTTATACATAATAGAAAATATTTTAATATAAACTGGTAAAGACATTTGGTATTATTTTAATAAAAACTTTGAAAATTAAGAAAAATGAAATGTGATTCCAAACTTTGAGACAGAAGTGTATCTGAGAAACTGAGTTGCAGATTTTGATAAGTATCATCAGATTTTACCAATTACTGAATCATTATATTTAAGAGCAGGTAACTTTGATATAGCATGGCTATATAATATTCTCGGTGTGGATCTCTAGTATTCAAAACCTATGTTACCAAAAATATTTGGATGTTAAGAGAAAATAACAAAACAAAACACAACAGGTCAGATTTTAATATTATGTAAGGCCTTCTTTAGTTTGCAATAAATTACATACTCATAATCTTCATGAACATTTTCCATGAAGTGTTCAATGAAAAAAACTTTGATTTAATAATAATGTTGCATCAATGGGTGTTTTGAGTAATTAAACAAAACTATAATTTAGAAATGAATACCAAATAACTACAAGCAATACTGAAACAACAGCCAACCTAACCTGCATTTTCTTTTACAGTGACAGTAAAACTATCAATCAGAATAATAATGCCAATCTAGAAGCATAAAACAAATTAAGTTTTTTAGAACTTTAATACAATTTTGAGCCACAGTAAAAGGTTTTAATGATGACCAAAATGTACAGCATTCTATTTTCTTACAAACTGTAAGACTCCATTGTTGTTGCTGTTGGTTGTTGCTGGGACTGAACAACTTGAAAAAACTCCATCCCCAACCTGACTGAGGCCTTTAAGAACACTCAAGTCTTGGACAGTATTTAAACCCAGACCTCTCCAAATGAGTGACAAGTGGCAATACCACTATAACATCAAAGAGGATCCATGAGATACCAACTGTAAAAAACCAATCAACCATAAACAAGTCATTCAAAATTCATTTCTTGTTTACACTCTGGCATAACCTACAAGTCAGAGGAGTTTACAATAAATCACTAATCATTAATCATATTTAGTAGTCACACAGGCTTGAACCATGGTCCATTCAAAGAACACGTCCTAATGCACTCTCATTCCTGACTACTTAGTTATGTTAGGCAAATTATTTATACTAGGGGTCTGCAAACCAGTTAATGAATGAATGTAATTTGAATCTTGACAAAAGATTTACTGCAATTTTGTATTCAGTAGGGATCAATCAAATAATAATTAAAAGATAAATTGGAAAAGCAAAAATGTATATTAACCCATTTGTTATCCTGTGGATACATTTCCGAAAATTTCTTTGTACACAGTATTACAAATCATATTGGTCTTCACAAGGTATTTGGCACCTGTTATTTATATTTTGCTAATGGCTACATTGAGACAAGCCATGCATAACTGACTATACCCAAAGATTAACTTATTCTGATCTTAGGGTATGGTTAGCAGTGGCCAATGCAATTTAATGTTTACCCCTAATATTTGTTGATTGCTATATTAAAACAGGAAACTGTTTTCTACCAAGAATAAAAGGTAAATTGTAGCTGTTCTTCAAATCCAATAGTATATAGGGAATGACAATGATGTTTCTAATCAGTTAAGAGTGATTTGTTGACTCCCAGAACAATAAACTGAGTACCGTTATAGATTCCATTGTTAATATCGATATTTTGTGTCAATAGTACAATAGACCTGTCTTCAATTTCAGTCTTTGTGTTGGGGAGCCAGAAAGCAAAAGAGAAACCAGGTATTCAGGTTGATAACACAACACGATTGTTATTGTCTGTTCCATCCTTAATTGGCTGTCAGCAAACAAGAAGAGCATTATGAAGCTATTATTAGTTTGCATTGCTGAAAGAATGCCTATGCCTCAACGTTATTATTTATTATTATTTTTTTTTTTTGCCAGTGCAGCAAAAGCCTGTGGCTTCCTTTGCACTATATGGTGAATACTATTACTATACTATTAGTAACTCATGCACTAAGAAAATTATGAAATAGGGAGATGAAAGCTTCCTGAGAAGATACCAGTATAGTACCTTTATTATTCCATTGGTAGTTGTGTGGTGATAATTTTGACACCCACTATTTTTTTCCAAGGTAATTTTTTACCCATTCTATAGATTGAAAATTCAAGAAGACTCTTTTGAAGAGGGAGAAAATGTGCCATTAAGTTGGCAGTATCCTTGTATATGACTTCAAGCAATTTTCAGTAGATAATTTTTTTTTTTTTTTTTGCAGGATATACAATAGGCATGACATTTAAAAAAATAATACAGGTGACCCCCCGCTTAACGCTGATAATTCATTCTGTAAAAACAGAGCGCTAAGTGAGCGCCGCATTCCCATAAGGTAACATATGTATTTGTGAGTTGCAGTCGGTGCCATAGGATATTTCCTAATCAATAATAAACGGTAGTGAAAAGATGCACAAATGTCGGTCAAAATATTTAATATTCAAATATTTGTACATATAAAATATTCTGCATTACATACGTATATAATTATGTGGTAACTACTTATGTATCAAAAGTAAACTTAAAATTCCAATTAAAATAATGAATTTAATTGATTTAAATTGATTTAATTTAATTGATGAATTTAATCATAAAAAATGTGTCGATTTTGGGGTGAACTTTGGCCCTCTTCCAAATAAACTAAAAGGGGTATTAATTTTAAATCCCCCGCAGTTTAATTACCACCGAACAATAAAGTCAACCGATCCTTCGCCGCTTTGAAACCTGGCATGTTTTTTCTTCTTTCAATATGAAACTTCATTTAGGCATTCGTTTCCACAAAAGTCCTGCTTCATCTATGTTAAAAACTTGTTGAGAAGTACGATTTAATACATAATATCCCTCTTCAATAATTTTACAAGTTCTTTTTTGGAAGTTTCGGCTCCTTCTGCACTTGCGGCTTCTTCCCTGGATTTTAAATCTATTCAACCAGCCCTTACTAGTTTTAAATGGTTCGACATTTTTTTTTTTAGGTGAGTTTTCTTCAGATCATCATATTGGCTAATCTCTTTCTCTCTTTTTTTTTTTTTTTAATAATATGTAACTTAACTGAATTCTGCATTGGATATTATCTTCAATAAAATTAGTTAAAGTCTTTCCATTTCAATCCTAATAGCCGGCCTAACACTAGTTGCTTGGCTAGCTATTAGGAACAGCTATCTTTCCCGCTGCTAAAATTAATTCTTTATTTTTTTTTATAATTGTTCTTACAGTTAAACTTGCAAGTCCTAAATTATGGCACACATCCGCTTGTCTTTGACCGGAATCAATTCGCTTCAAAACGTGTAATTTGATTTTCAAATTCAGTCTTTTTCTTACATTTGTAGTCTTCGTACTGCGCTCAGACGTTGTTGCTCTTTCATTCTTATCAGCCATTATTAACTCTTCGAAAATGTAACTGCGTTGGTTGCATTAATTATGATACAATGTTCAAGTAAACTGTCCGTTACGCACGATGTCTAATACTGTACTGTACTGAGTGATGACTAGACTTCGGATAAATGCATATAACGCAAATATTACAAGCAATATACTTGATAATTTTTTAAACTGTTGATCGCGGAACTACGTAACAAGTCACTGTACTGCAATTAAATTAGCGTGCGAGAAAATATCACTGAGTGTGGGAAAATTTCTCAAGTCGGCGTGGGAAACATTTTAATGCTGTTTTGCTATTCATTTTCAAGCTATCAACTCCATCAAATGAAACGATTTCGTTAAATATGCAAAAAATGCAATCTGTAAAAGAGCGTGATCTGTGACAGAGTTATAGTCAGATATGGGTTATAATATAAGAACAGCATTATAGCGAATCAGCGTAAAGCGAACCGCATTATAACGGGGGCCTGCTGTAATAATAAAAAAGTGCTCAAATGATTCATCCTGAATTGACAATCTAGTCACGCTATTTTAAATATTTCTGCAAGAAAAAATATCATAGATTTAGGTTGGGAGAGTTAGAGGCCATATAAAAAGCTCCTAAATAGCCATGTAATATCCCACAGCAATTGCATCCTCTGTAGAACTGATGTGAAATATGCATCCAGGCTGAAAGCTGCCACCGAGTACCTGTGAAAGAGAACATGTTATCTATGCTAATAACATGCTCAATTTTTCATTTATTTATCACATTAATAAGTAATATGATAAATAAATGGTTCAAGTGTTCTTAATTGACCAGCAAAATTCCTAAGCTTTAACTCAACAAGGCAAATCTTGAAATCATATTCATAAGAACTTTTTTCTTTATTAGTGATTAGCATTAACAGAGCACATGATGCAAGAAAGCAAGCTTATATATAGCATCAGCCAAAAAAAAAAAAAACACCCTTATTTAACCCATCCACTCGCTCCAGATGTTTGTCTAGTTCTACCTTGAATCTGTTTAAGCTGTCAACATCTACGACAGATGGAAGTTTGTTCCAGCAATCAACCACCCACTGGCTAAAGGCAAACTTCCACACATCTATCCTACAACTGCCTTTCCTCAATTTGAATGCCCTCTCGGGCAATTATTCTGAGCAAGAGGAAGTATCTCATCAGCAATGAGCATGCTCAAACCATTCAAGGCTTTATACACCTCAATCAGATCACCTCGCAGGTGCCTAGTCTCCAGACACTGTAATTTGCAAAACTTAAGCCTTTCTTCGTAAGAGCAACCCTTTGTTCCATTCACTAATCTTGTTGCCCTTCTCTGTACTCGTTCCAACAGTTCTACATCCTTCTTAAAATTAGGCCTCCAAACCTGTATACAGTACTCAAGGTGCGACCTGACAACTGCCTTATACAAGGGGATAAACACCTCCTTATCCCTGCTAGAAAAATTCCTGTATATTATTAACAAGACACCATGAGCTACCCTTGCAGACCATCTGCACTGCTCAGAAAACTTCATATCTGCCTGCACAATTACCCCCAGGTCCTTTTCTTTCTCTACCACGGTCAGTGTAGTACCACGGAGTTGATACATTACTCTGGGGTTACTGCTTCCCATATGCAGTACTTCACATATTAAACTTCAGTTGCCACCTCTCAGCCCATCTAGTTTCTGCTCAACTTTTCTAGATCCTGTTGCAGCAGCGTACTGTCATTAGTGTCGTTAACAACCCTGCCAACCTTTGTATCATCTGCAAACTTGAACATTAAGCTTGATATACCATCATCAGTATCATTTATAAATACAGAAAACAACAATGGACCCAACACTGAACCCTGAGGGACTTCACTAATAACATTAGTCCACGAAGAGCAGTGTCCATTGATTACAACTCTCTGTCTTTTCCCACACAACCATCCTTTTACCCATAGCAGCAATTTGCCTCCAAAGCCACACTGCTCCAATTTGTGCAGCAGTCTTCCATGTGCAATAGTATCAAAGGCCTTTCTAAGATCCAAATATATGATATCAAAGTTATTCTTTGCATCCAGTTCCTTTGTGACTACATCATAGTATCCAATCAAATTAGTCAGACAAGACTTCCCCTTAACAAATCCATGTTGTGTCCGAGCTATAAATGAAGTCTTGTCTAGATGATCCTGCAATACTTCTTTAACCAGTGACTCCATTAATTTCCCTGGAACAGAATTTAAACTAACAGGTCTGTAATTACCTGTATCTCCCCTCAATCCTCCTTTGTGGATTGGGGTCACATCTGCACATCTCCAGTCCATGGTACCTCCCCGGAGTCCAAGGAAGCTCTCATAATTATGGCTAAGTGTTTGCTTACTTCCTTTGCTGCCACCTTTCATATAACTGGAGAGATTCCATCCACCCCAGGTGCCTTTCTTATATTTATCTTCAACAATTTCTCCTCCACTTTACTCTGTTATTACAAGATTATCTAGCTTACTGCCAAAGTTTAATACCCCTCTGGTATTCCCTTCCCTGAATAACTTCCCATCTGTGAATGTAGATGCAAAATATTCATTCAGTTTGTTCGCCACCTGAGCAGGATCATCAACAGTTCAACCATTGATATCAAGTGGACCAATCTGATTCATCCCTTTCCTTCTAGAGTTTACATAAGTAAAGAACTCTTTGCTGTTTTTCTTTGCATCCTTTGCCAAAGATTTCTTGTAATCTGCCTTTGCCTGCCTAACCGCCTTTGTGACTTGGTTACAGACCAGTTTATATGTATCATAGGCTTCTGTGTCACTTGTTAATTTATTTATATGCATCCCATGCATTTTTTTTTCCCTGCCACATGTCTAATTAGTTCATCTGACATCCATTTAGGACTAAATTTTGAACAATATTTCTTAGTTGGTATGAAAAGCCTAGTAGCTTCCAAGATTAATTCTTTGAATGCTTCCCATTTTGAATTTGCTGCTGGCAACATCGTCAGTTGATCCCACCGTATAGAATTTAAATACCATTTCAGACCATTGTAGTCACCTTTACGAAAGCAAAAACCCTTCCCTTTACCCCTGATGGTAGTTACCTCTTTGAGTAAATCCAACTTCAGCACACTGCAATCACTGCCACCTAGTGATTCCTTTATCAGCTGCAGATTCTTAATGAATGAAGAATAACTACAGATAATCAAATAAAGAGTATTACTCCCTCTAGTTGCCTCCCGAACATGCTGCTGTAGAAAACAATCATCCAATAAATCCACAAAAGCCTTGCTAGTGTGTGAGTGATCTCCTAATAATGCTCCTAAAGTTTGGTAGGAGTATTCTGAATCAGCCTATATAAATATAAAATTTGCAGTATCAGATATATGTGTATATAAAAACCAAATATGGATAATATAATCAATATAACTGTCTTACCTCTTTCTTGGACCAAAACATCCTATAAGTCTTGAAACACCTGTAATTTTCTTAACTCATCTATTAGAAAGGGAAAAAAAAAAAGAAAAAACACATTAATGAATAACTCCTACAGCAGTAAAAATAGTATTAGTGTTAGCTACTATGTGGTATGCAAGCAAGCACTGCATAAAAAAAAATATTCATTATTAAAAAATTAACAAATATATAAATAATAAACTAAACTACCTATCTGACTCCCTCCTCACTTCACTGACTATTCATTTATTGATTATAAATAAACAGTCATTGAAGAAAAGTCAGTAATATTTTTGGCATACAATTCACAGCATCATATAAGAATAAACAATCCTTTAAGCCGCATATTAAACTTACAAGAGTTCTTTGGAATAATACAGAATGACAAGATATCAAGTCTATTAAAACTGAGTTACATTTTCAACAAAACCTTCATTGAGTCACAGAAGTTCAGCAATTAGTGAAGGAAAGATAACGTGATTGGTATTATTTTGATATTTAAAGAGAATGATTTCAAACACAATTTTTTTTCTTACGAGAACTACAAATCATTACATCATAATTACTGCTTTGTTAAATGCATCCCATTCTGAAACCTCTGCCAGTCCCTTGGTCAGGCACAACTCCTCTCGGCTAACTGAATGTCCAGGAAAGTAAGAGAAAGCAAAATGATCTCACAAAAGAGTAATCTCTGATTGGGCAAGCACAGAACACAAAACCAAATGCAAATATATAGAGAATTATGGGAAAAATACTTCTCAAGCAAATTTTAAAAAATGCAGGATAGAGATAAATTCAACAAAGTGGTCACAATACCATATATAAAAGGAACAGGAGAGAAAACCATGAGAATATGTAACAAATATGGATTAGATGTTGTATTTAAACAAATAAATAAAATAAGTCTCTCTCTCTCTCTCTCTTAGGTAAAAAAATAAATTTCCTTATCAGGATCTAGTTTTCCTACTCCACAGTGATGCCTATATCCTCCCACTATCCATGCACATATAAAAACATTTAACAAAGTTATTTCATTACTTCATTTGATTTACTCAGGGTAGGATGTTAACCACCAACAAATTCTACACAGTTTGTAAAAGAATTTAAATTGGATATATCTTTAAAACTTGAAAGCATATTGGGCTTGATGCCTACAATGATATGAAGGTTTGCAGGGTAGTTAATCATAGGAACCGGGGTATGCTATGGCAACAAGATCCAGACATATCAAGCAGATAGTCTGAGTAGTGGCAACTGAAGTTTAATATTGACAAATGCAAGGTATATCATATGGATAGCAGTAATCCCTGTTTAACATATCAACTGTTGTTGATATGTTAAACATAAGAAAGGCACCTGGGGTGGATGGGATCTATCCAGTTATATTAAAGGAGGCGGCAAAGCAACTAAGCAAACCCTTAGCCATAATTATGAGAGCATCCTTGGATTCAGGGGAGGTTCCCACGGACTGGAGATGTGCAAATGTATCCCCAATTCACAAAGGAGGTTCGAAGGGTGACACGAGTAATTACAGACCAGTTAGTTTAACTTCTGTTCCGGGTAAAATAATGGAGTCACTGGTTAAAGATGCATTGCAGGATCATCTAGACAAGACTGCAGCAATAATTCAGACACAGCATGGGTTTGTTAAGGGAAAGTCTTGTCTGACAAATTTGATTGGTTATTATGATGTGGTCACAAAGGAACTGGATGCAAAAAATAATTTTGATATCATATACTTGGATTTCAGGAAAGCTTTTGACACTGTTGCACATGGAAGACTACTGTACAAATTGGAGCAGAATGGTATTAAGGGTAAGTTGCTACAATGGATAAAAGGATGGTTAAGTGGGAGAAGACAGAGGGTGGTAATCAATGGGTGCTGCTCTTCGTGGACTAATGTTATTAGTGGAGTCCCACAGGGTTCGGTGTTGGGTCCACTGTTGTTTTGTATATTTATCAATGATATTGATGAAGGTATATCAGGCTTAATGTCGAAGTTTCAGATGACACGAAGGTTGGCAGGGTTGTTAATGACAGTCATGGCAGTGTGCTACTGCAACAGGATCTAGATAATTTGGGCAGATGGGCTAAGAAGTGGCAACTGAAGTTTAACCTTGACAAATGCAAAGTACTGCATATGGGTAGAAGTAACCCCAGAGAAACGTACCAACTGTGTGGTACTACACTTAAGGTGGTAGAAAATGAAAAAGACCTGGGAATAATTGTGCAGTCAGATATGAAGTTTTCTGAGCAATGCAGACAGGCTGATAGGGCAGGTCATGGGGTTTTGTCAATGATATATAGGAATTTTGCTAGCAGGGAAAAGGAGGTGATTGTCCCTCTGTATAAGGCAATGGTCAGGCCACGCCTTGAGTACTGCGTACAGGTCTGGAGGCCTCATTTTAGGAAGGATGTAGATTTGCTTGAGCGTGTACAGAGAAGAGCAACACGATTGGTGAGGGGAATGAAGGGATCCTCTTACCAAGAGAGGCTTAAGTTCTGCAAATTGCAGTGGCTGGAGACTAGGCACCTGCGTGGTGATCTGATTGAGGTCTATAAGGCCTTGAATGGGTTGAGCACGCTGAATTCTGATGGGATCCTCCCACTTGTTCAGAATACGAACCTACGGGAACATAAGTTCAAATTAAGAAAGGATAGATGTAGAATAGATGTGCGGAAATTTGCCTTTAGCCAGCGGGTGGTTAATTGCTGGAACAAACTTCCATCTGTCATTGTGGAAGTTGATAGGTTAAATAAATTTAAGGAGGAACTGGACAGGCATTTGGAGGGTATGGTGTGTTTTTTTTTTTTTTTTTTTTTGGCTGATGCTGCATAAGCTCCTACACTTGCTTTCTTGCATCAAGTGCCACTACTACTACTACTACTACTGTGTGGTACCACATTCAGGGTAGCAGAGAAAGAAACAGACCTGAGGATAACTGTGCAGTCATATGAAGTTCTGTGAACATGGCTGGTGGGGTTTTGTCAATGATATACAAGAATTTTTCCAGCAGGGAGGTGATTATTCCATTGCATAAGGCAATGGTTAGGCCACATCTTGAGTACTGCATACAGGTCTGGAATACTCATTTTAGGAAGCATGGATCTGTTGGAACACGTGCAGAGATGAACAAAATTAGTGATGGGGCAAAAGGGTGCTTTTATGAAAGACTTCAGTTCTGCAAATTGCAGATCTGTAGACAACATACCTGTAAGATCTGATTGAGATGTTTAAGGCTTTAAATGGATTGAGTAAGCTAAATGCTGATGGAATCATTCTTCTTTCTCAGACCATCCTACCATGAAATATTGTTCCCACATCTGGTGTGATGCCCCCAAAACCTCTCTCAAGCTTCTAGACTCCATTTAAAAGAGAGCAGTCAAGTAAATTAATGACCTGTCTCTTACAAAGTTTCTCCACCCTCTGTCTCATAGATGTTCTGTTTCTATTTCATGCCTTTTCTGTAGCTACTTCCATGGGCACTGTTCTTCTGAAATAGTAATTAAACTGTTCTCTTCCAAAAGCAGTCAACAACCATTCACTGTCCAGCTGCAAACTCACAGAACCTAGTTTTTTTCCTAATTCCTCATTTATACTTTCTGCTTGTATTCTTTGGAACAACCTTCTTTCTCATGTACATCTCAAAAATAACAACCTACAGAAAGTCAAATCTGATGTTAACAAGTATCTTTTCAACCTTTAAATCATGCACGGGACTAAGTATTACAAGTGCTAATACCTTTTGTATCTGCAGTTTTCATAGTAAAAAGGGGGAGGGGGGGGGGTTCCAGAGTACAGATGTTCAGTGAAAAGTGTACAAAGTCAATTTTAGAAAGCAAATCCAACTTGATAAATCTGAATTAATAAATATATATATTATTATGTGTTTTCAGCAAATTAGTTTTTTCTGTAAGTATGTTAAAGCTCTTCTCACAATGTCCATGTGAGTTTTTTTTTTTTACACTAAACATGCATTTCATTATTATTTTTTATTATTTTTTCACATTTAACATACATTTCATTTTTTTTTTTTTTACATTAAAACTGCAAAAGATCCTAGAATGGTGGTGATGATATGTGTTGTACCTTACATACAATAAATATCATCATTCTAATCTGCAGATTTTTTTTTTTACTTATTAATAACCTGAAATTTTTGTTAAATGAAGGAGCACAGTATAGAAATGTACACTTTTACTGGTATTGGAGGGAAATTTTAATTAAGCATTCAGCCTACTAACTTAGAACATACATTTCATATTCCTTTCCACAGGTGGAATGCTGAGTGCACATTGCCTGCATCATCTAGTAATTGTAAACAAAGAGATTTTCAGAAGGTCCCACCATATAAGGCTATGCTTTTTATGTCCTCACTTTTTTAGTATTCATAAGGAGAATCAAATGCTATTATAGATGTAAAAAAGGTAAAGTTTTCATGAAGCTACTAGTAACTACTTTTTTGTCAATATTAGTTCAGAAGCAATTTGATCGTTTTTAGGGGCCGCCATAGCCTAGTGGTCAGGCGCGCGGGTGCATAAGTACACGTGCCTTGAGTGACCGGGGTTCAAGCCCGTGACTGCTGAATATGGTGCTGTTTATTGTATTCTGTCTATCTTGTGAACTCCTCTGACCGTTTGGTCGTCCCGGAGTATAAACAGAAAATTTATTTATTTATATTTGGAATTGTGAATATCACATTCTGAGTTAAGGCTACATAACATGTTGTCTGCTGAAATTTTTAATGTGGCCCACCACTGCTGTTGTATTTGTAGTTGTAATTTTTAGAAGTACAAAACTAATTTTGTACTTTAATTTTCCTTGCAGTCTGAAAAGTCAATCTCGATCAAATTTGGACTGGCATTGACTTTTGAATAGCTCCCCCCACTCTAAGCCATCTTCTAATTCAACATTTCCCAAACTTTTTTAGTCATGAAACACTTTTCATCTCACAACATATTCACGGAACACTTATGAAACAAGTTTAGGGGGAGCCAAAGAACTGTTTGCTAATATTTTATTACATATGCCGCACTGTGCATCAGGAGCATCTTTATTTCCAACACATGTAAAGCTAAAATTCAAATAACTGTCATTGTACTTTTGTTTTGATATTTTATTAGTTGGTTCCTGTTTTTTCACTTCGGATTTTTGGGGGAAAAAAAGGCTGTGATTGTTCATCCTCACTTTGAAGTGTGACAATATTGTGTTCATTTTCATCGACCATAGTTGCACTACTACAAGTACTTGCTTCTCATTTTAAAGTTCTTTTTTCAACCACAAATCCACGGTCACATATTTTAATAATAATATTTCAAAATACTGATAATTATCAAACAAAATTTATACAAGAAGTTAATGGAGGCACTGGTTAAAGAAGCACTGCAGGATCATCTAGACAAGAATTCAGTTATAGCTCAGACGCAGCATGGTTTTGTTAAGGGCAGGTCTTGCCTGACCAATTTGATTGGATACTATGATGTAGTCACAAAAGAACTGGATGCAGGGAATAACTTTGATATTATATATTTGGATCTTAGAAAGGCTTTTGATACTGTTGCACATGGAAGACTGCTGCACAAATTGGAGCAGTGTGGCATTGGAGGCAAATTGCTGCTATGGATAAGGGGATGGTTGAGTGGCAGAAGACAGAGAGTGGTAATCAATGGACACTGCTCAACGTGGACTAATGTTATTAGTGGAGTTCCTCAAGGTTCAGTGTTGGGTCCGTTGTTGTTTTCGGTGTTTATGAATGATATTGATGATGGGATATCAAGTTTAATGTCCAAGTTTGCAGATGATACAAAGGTTGGCAGGGTCGTTAAGGACAATACTGACGCTATGCTGCTGCAACAGGATCTGGAAAGGTTGAACAGATGGGCTGAGAGGTGGCAAATGAGGTTTAACATCGACAAATGTAAAGTGCTGCATATGGGAAACAGTAACCCCAGAGCAACGTATCAACTCTGCGGTACTACACTGACAGTGGTGGAGAATGAAAAGGACCTGGGGGTAATTGTGCAGGCAGATATGAAGTTCTCTGAGCAGTGCAGACGAGCTGCAAGAGTAGCTCATGGTGTCTTGTCAATGATATACAGGAATTTTTCTAGCAGGGATAAGGAGGTGATTATTCCCTTGTATAAGGCAATGGTAAGGCCACATCTTGAGTACTGTATACAGGTCTGGAGGCCTCATTTCAAGAAGGATGTAGAGCTGCTGGAACGGGTACAGAGAAGGGCAACAAGATTAGTAAATGGAACAAAGGGTTGCTCTTACGAAGAAAGGCTTAAGTTTTGCAAATTACAGAGTTTGGAGACTAGGCACCGGCGAGGTGATCTGATAGAGGTGTATAAGGCTTTGAATGGTTTGAGCATGCTCAATGCCAATGGGATTCTTCATCTTTCTCAGAATAATCACCTCAGAGGGCATAAATTCAAATTGAGGAAGGACGGATGTCGGATAGATGTGCGGAAATTTGCCTTTGGCCAGCGGGTGGTTGGTTGGTGGAACCGACTTCCATCACTTGTTGTTGAAGTTGATAGCCTAAACAAATTTAAAGCTCAATTGGACAGGTATTTCGAACGAACGGAGGGGTGAAATGGGAGTGGGTTTTTTTTTTTTTTTTTTTTTGGCTGATGCTGAATAAGCTTGCTTTCTTGCATCATATGCCTCTGCTAATGCTAAATGCTAATGCTAATATTGGTTCGCTTCCTCCTCTCCTTCGACCCATGTACTCCAGGCTAAATCACATACGAATGGCATATTAGATCACCACATTGCTACTTTTTCATAGGTGTCCTTACCTCTAAGCATACTTCTCTATGCAAAGCCAGCCAAAATAAAGTGTTCTGCAGTCTATTTGATTATTAGTCTATGCCAGCATATTAATAACCAAAAAAAATTATGTTAAATATTATAATGATACAAAAGTGTTGTACACTACAAATACGCAAAATTTATTTATTTTATTATTATTTTTTTAATTATTAGTTACGATTTTTCACGGAATACTAGTGTTCCGCAGAACAGTTTGGGAAACCCTGTTCTAATTAATCTCTAAATCTACACAGATTTGAGATGCCACCAAAGAAACAGATATTAATTAAACTACTATGCATAAAATTAAAATATAATGGCAACAGGTTTTATTTATTTATTTTTATTTAAAATGATCAAGAATGATAATAAATAACTTTTTCTTCAAAGAATAAAAACAAATTAAATGAAGTTGGTGTCAGAGCAAAAACTCAAGTATACAATGATTTTAATTATTCATGTAAAAATATGCTTTTTTATTATTGAAATTAGATCTTTTGTTGGTTTTCAAGTGAAATTCTATTCGAATTTAATAAATAAAGTGCATTTTTCAACTAACTGTTATCAGATTAACATTTTTTATTAAAGTTTTATTTTAATTATTGTAAAATTACTTTAATTTTACATTGTAATGATTAAATTATGCTTAAATATTCATTACATGTTTTCTAATCCCAATTTTTTTAACCTACATAACAGCTGTTTGTTTTGTTTATGCACAAAACAACAAAGTAGTGCTACCATTTCTTTGAATTTAAGAATGTCATGTTCTGAATCAGGATTAGTAGTAGTGGCATGTGATGCAAGAAAGCAAGTGAATAAGCTTATGCAGCATCAGCCAAAAAGAAAAAAAAAAAAAAAAAAAAATCACACCATTCCCTCCAAATGCCTGTCCAGTTCCTCCTTAAATTTATTTAACCTATCAACTTCCACAACGACAGATGGAAGTTTGTTCCAGCAATTAATCACCCGCTGGCTAAAGGCAAATTTCCGCACATCTATTCTACATCTGTCTTTTCTTAATTTGAATTTATGCCCCCTTAGGTTAGTAATCTGAACAAGTGGAAGGATCCCATCAGAATTCAGCGTGCTCAACCCGTTCAAGGCCTTATACGCCTCAACCAGATCACCGTGCAGGTGCCTATTCTCCAGCCACTGCAATTTGCAGAACTTAAGCCTTTCTCGGTAAGAGGATCCCTTCATTCCCCTCACCAATCTTGTTGCCCTTCTCTGTACACACTCAAGCAAATCTACATCCTTCCTAAAATGAGGCCTCCAGACCTGTACGCAGTACTCAAGGCATGGCCTGACCATTGCCTTATACAGAGGGACAATTACCTCCTTTTCCCTGCTAGCAAAATTCCTATATATCATTGACAAAACCCCATGACCTGCCCTGGCAGCCTGTCTGCATTGCTCAGAAAATTTCATATCTGAGCAATGCAGACAGGCTGCCAGGGCAGGTCATGGGGTTTTGTTTATTTTCTACCACCTTAAGTGTAGTACCACACTGTTGGTACGTTTCTCTGGGGTTACTTCTACCCATATGCAGTACTTTGCATTTGTCAAGGTTAAACTTCAGTTGCCACTTCTTAGCCCATCTGCCCAAATTATCTAGATCCTGTTGCAGTAGTACACTGTCATTAAGAACCCTGCCATCTGCAAACTTCGACACTAAGCCTGATATACCTTCATCAATATCATTGATAAATATACAAAACAACAGAGGACCCAACACCGAACCCTGTGGGTCTCCACTAATAACCTTAGTCCACGAAGAGCAGCACCCATTAATTACCACCCTCTGTCTTCTCCCTCTCAACCATCCTTTTATCCATTGTAGCAACTTACCCTTAATACCATTCTGCTCCAATTTGTACAATAGTCTTCCATGAGCAACAGTGTCAAAAGCTTTCCTGAAATCCAAATATATGATATCAAAATTATTTTTTACATCCAGTTCCTTTGTAACCACGATTCTACTGTCATTTCTCCAGGTCATAAAACGTCAGTGAAAAAATTAAGTTTAAATTCTAATTTGAAGGAAATTTATATTATTATATGCATTTTAGAATAACTTACCATACTGTTTAATTGTATCATGTAGTTATATATATATGTTTTAAATTACAGCAAAGGTCTCAAACTGGAAATTGGAAATCCATGCTAGTAAATATTTATCACAAAAGTCTTGTAGCAATTTTTTGCTTAATAAATAACATTTAAAAATTAATATTTTAGTTGCAACGTAACCTAAAATATTTGAATTTTATGTGAAAAATATCAGATTTACCTTCACTACTCCCCCACCCCACAAATCATCTAGCAGCCACAGATTTTGAAAAATGGTAACTACCTACAAGATATAAGTGTACTGTCTTTAAATTTAGTATATTCCGTGAGCAGTTTGTCTATTTTTTTGGATAAAAATACAGAATGTTTAGAATTAAAAAAATCGTGCAATCCTCATCAGAAACCAACTAACCCACCAAAGAATTACAAAAAGACCAAAAAAATTCCTCGCTCTTCTTCCACAGTGATAAAAAGCTTAGATCCTGGTATTTGAACTAAAGTTATCATATGGAGTGCAAGAATAGCATCTACCAGATCTACCACTGTGTTTTA
This sequence comes from Mastigoproctus giganteus, assembly GCF_048544385.1. NCBI lineage: Eukaryota > Metazoa > Arthropoda > Arachnida > Uropygi > Thelyphonidae > Mastigoproctus > Mastigoproctus giganteus. Next base: position 81,315,772 of record NC_143588.1, read on the forward strand.
CCCCAGAGGCTCATGATATGGCAACTCTAGTGCCTTACAAACTTAAATCTTAAGTTTTATAAACTTAAGATTTACCTTTTAAATTTATATTTGTACATTTAGTTTAATATGATAAAAAGTTATTCTTCAAAATGATTGAATCATAAGAAACTACCAAATTTTTTCACATGTAATCTAACGTTGGATAAATACTTGGCGATGTTTATGTTGATGTGGCAGCACATGGTACAGCAGCATTTTCATACCATTGCGTAGAAAACGGAAGAAATAAATTTTTTTAAAACAACTTATGAGAGTTATTGATAAACAAACTCTCAATTAACTACAAGTAATCATGAAAGACAAGGTTCCATCCCCAGCAGGGAAGAAAAACAAACTAAAAATAGTACTGAAAATTTAAAATAAAAAAAATAAATATATTTGAAAAAATATATTTATTCAAAGATATATATATATATATATATATATAATTAATAATAATAGGTTGTGGTGATAAAATAGAACTTTAAAAAAGAATGAAAAAAAAAATAATAATAATAATATATAATTATGGATCTGAGGCACTGCTAGTAATAGCAGAAATGCCCAGCAGCCATAATGAAATATAGGCAAATAGATTAGATAAGTGTACTTAATTTTACATTTCACTTATTTATTTTAGCATTTTAGTATTTTTTGGTTTTGGTTCTTATTTCTTTTTCATCTCTGTTGGATCGGCTATGATGTATACATTTACTCACTTTTTCTGTCTAGATTACATAACAGAAACCGAGGCCTTGCTTATTGCTGTTTTTCCTTTAGTTTTGGTTGCTGGCCCTTCATGATGTAGTTAAAATCTTAGGACCCACAGCATTAAGTACCATTTATATATTTTCATTTAATTTTTTTTAGGTAATCTGCTTTTTCAGGCACTTTTAATTTTTTCCTTTGTAGCTACACCCATCAGGTCAGCACTCCTACCGATACACTTTATCTATCTGCCTATATATATACTTGATGTGCTGAAAAGTAATTATATATACAGTCAATCCCCCTTGCCCTTCTCCGGAAAAATTTGCTTGTATTGACCAACTCTCACCACGAAAGCGTTTTGTTTCCATCTAAATGTGTCAATGAGGAAATTCTATTTACTTTAGATTCCTTTCGTTTCTTTTTTTTTTCTTTATTTTGTTTTTATGTAAGCATCACTCACCAGGTTAGCTTCGTTAAATATATAGATATAGTAAAAGGTATTATAACCAAACTTCAAACCATTTGACAGCAATATCAAATTTGATTTTGTAACTATACCTTTCGACCTACGAACAAGCAAAAATTGTTTACATTAAAGTGCTCCCGTAGTGTCTACACATTGTGCCTCCAACAGGATAACTAAAATTCTTTCTAAATGAATAAGACATAAAATTTTGATTGGAAAGCACTTTACAACCTAAAAATACCCCATGTTTAGAGGTAGCCAAGGCAGTTTCGAGCAGGAGAGGTACTTATCAACACAAGCGAAGGCGACCATGACGCGATATTGTGCGTTGTAGGCGTGGGCAAATCACCACCTTTGACCACTGCGTGCTGTCAAGAATAATTCCTACCCCTCAAATTAATTATTTCGGCTAAAAAAATTTTTAGAATTATCTAACTGCTGTTTCCATTTTAACTGATATAAACAGTAGCCTACACATTCTTCCATTTTCAATTTACTTTTGCACTTGAGGGAAATTAAAACTGAAAAAGAAATTTCTTTCAGTTAATACGGCAAAATTTCAAAAAAATATGTAAACCGAATCTCCTTATTGTTTAATTTAAAGGATGTGTTTAATTTCATTCCATAAATTAGTCTCCCCACCCCCACACCATTTTTTTTTTTTTTTTTTTTGAATTGCAGGTTCGAAAAATTTCCGATGGTTTCCACTGAAAAGATGAAAGGAAAGAAAGATATATATATAACTTATTGTTATTGTTATTATTATTATTGTTATTATTATTATTATTATTATTATTATTATTATTATTATTAGCTCTATGGTGAAAGGAAGCCTGAGGCTTAGGCTGCACCAGATAAAAAAAAAAAAAAAAAAAAAAAAAATTCCCAAATTACCCTGAGAGAGAGGGAGTTAAAAGTAGAAGGGAATCACCAAGAAAGAGAAGAATGATGATATCCAGCTCAGGACCCTGGGTGTGCCTAGCCCATACTCACGGGATATGAGCCCCTGGGGTTAATATTATAGATATATATTTACTTTTGCATTCTTTGCTGCAGCTTTGCGCAATTGTCATATTAAGGTTATTTTTATCTTCCCACTAGTTCTACAATTTTTAATTTATAAATATTATATCTTTATTATATATATATATATATATATATATACAGGGTGTCTCAACAATACACAGCATGACTTCAAGAATGAGTTCCTCATCCTCATATGTATAGACAATAAAAATATTTTATATCAACATAATTCCGGAAATGCTTGGGTCCCGAGTTATTAACTCGAATGTCTTATCTCCCGCAGGTCATTTCCTTCATCACAAGGTACTAACAGAATCTGGTGGTTTTCCATTCTGACAATGTACTCAAATCAGGAGCAAGTGGATATGCACTTTATGTGTAGTTTGGCGGACGACAATGCTCTGGAGGCTCGTCGTTTGTACCAGGAAAGGTTCCCAGAACGAAGATGTCCAGACAGGAAAACGTTTGAAGGTGTCCATTGCCGCCTTTGTGAACATGGGACCTTTAAACCTCGTGCTGCCGACAGAGGACGACCAAGATCTACGACTCCTGGAGTAGAGGAGGATATTTTGGATGTTGAGCATGCCACTTCTGGAATCAGCACACGCAGAATAGCAATGCAACTGTCTGTTCAACGTTCGACTATTTGGAGAGTGTTGCGAGAACACCAACTGTATCCTGGCAGAACATTACTCGCGCAGGGTAATCTGCTGGTGACAAGGCCTGTACCCGTTGCAGATGGTAAGGATACAGTTGGTAGCGCTTCTTGGAGAAGCGCTACCAATAGACAGTTGGATGTGGAGCTGTTGGAAACGATGGGAAGCCTGATCAATCAAAAAAAAAAAAGCCTGTAAGACTGGCGAAGTTCATGCTGGAAGGAAACAAGGTTAAGGTGCAAAGGAATCTCTCCGACTCGGTCGAAGTGAGGAGACGGCTGAGACACCAGGCCCCTTTGCACCTGTCCTTTCTAATTTGGTGTTGGAGAGGATTATGAGGAAAGTATCAGCCACCCCCAATGTGATTATATATAACAGACTCTACCAGCACTTTGCCTATAAAGATGATGTAGTGATGACTTCCAGAAGCCCACATATTCTGAGGACAGCTTTTGAAAAGTTTGAGAAAGCAGCATAAAGGGTTGGGTTGAAGGTTAATGAAAATAAGTACTCACATCTGGTGAGTATGGGCTTGGCACACCCATGATCCTGAGCTGGATATCATCATAATTCTCTTTCTTGGTGATTCTTCTCTCTCTCTCTCTCTCTCTCTCTCTCTCTCTCTCTCTCTCTCTCTCTCTCTCTCTCTCTCTCTCTTTCTCAGGGTAACTCGGAAATTTTTTTGGCTGGTGTACCATAAACCTCGGGCTTCCTTGCACTATACGGCTAATAATAATAATAATAATAATAATAATAATAATAATAATAATAATAATAATAATAATAATAATACGAAGTTTATGATTACAAGTAGAAAGGAAAGACAAATTACCCATCAGATCTGGCAACCAGCGAAGCATAGTTTCAAAAGTTTCAATAGCATTAGCATTAGCAAAGGCACATGATGCAAGATTATATACCACAAGCCGAAAAAAAAAAAAACCACCCGTATTTAACTCATTCACTCGCACCAAATGTTTGTTAAGTTCTACCTTGAATCAATTTAAGCTATCAACTTCTACAACAAAAAATCGAAGTTTCCTCCAGCAATCAACCACTCGCTGGCTAAAAGCAAACTTCTGCACATTTATCCTGTTCCTCAATTTGAATTTATGCCGTCTAAGGCGATTGTTCTGAGCAAGAGGAAGAATCCCACCACCATTGAGCATACTCAAACTATTCAAGGTTTATACAACTCAATCAGATCACCTCGCAGGTGCCTAGTCTCCAGACACTGTAATTTGCAAAACGTAAGCCTTTCTTCGTAAGAGAAATCCTTTGTTCCATTCACTAATCTTGTTGCCCTTCTCTGTACTCATTCCAACAGCTCTACATCCTTCTTAAAATGAGGCCTCCAGACCTGTATATAATAATGACCTCTTTATCCCTGCTAGAAAAATTCCTGTATATCATTGACAAGACACCATGAGCTACTCTTGCAGCCCGTCTGCACTGCTCAGAGAACTTCATATCTGCCTGCACAATTCCCCCAGGTCCTTTTCATTCTCTACCACTGTCAGTGTAGTACCACAGAGTTGATACGTTACTCTGGGATTACTGCTTCCCATATGTAGTACTTTATATTTGTCAATATTAAACTTAATTTTCCACCTCTCAACACATCTGCTCAACTTTTCTAGATTCTCTTACAGCAGCATAACGTCAGTAGTGTCCTTAACAACCCTGCCAACCTTCGTATCGTCTGCAAACTTGGACATCAAGCCTGATATACCATCATCAATATCATTTATAAATACAGAAAACAACAATGGACCCCACACTGAACCCTGAGGGACTCCATTAATAACATTAGTCCACGAAGAGCAGTGTCCATTGATTACCACTCTCTCTGTCTTCTCCCACCCAACCTTCCCTTTATCCATAGCAGCAATTTGCCTCCAATGCCATAATGCTCCAATTTGTGCAGCAGTCTTCCATGTGCAACAGTATCAAAAGCCTTTCTCAGATCCAAATATATGATATCAAAGTTATTCCCTGCATCCAGTTCTTTTGAGCCCACATCATAGTATCCAATCAAATTAGTCAGCCGAGACTTCCCCTTAACAAAACCATGCTGTGTCCCAGCTATAACTGGTCTTGTCTAGATGATCCTGCAGTGCTTCTTTAACCTGTGCCTCCATTAATTTCCCTGGAACAGAAGTTAAACTAACAGGTCTGTAATACCTGTGTCTCCCTTTAATCCTCCTTTGTGGATTTGGGTCACATTTGCAGTCCATGGAGACTACACCTGAGTCCAAGGAAGATCTCATAATTATGGCTAATGTTTGCTAACTTCCTTTTCCCCCTCCTTTAATATAAATGGATAGATTCCATCCACCCCAGGTGCCTTTCTTATGCTTATCTTCAACAATTTCTCTTCCACTTTACTCTGAGTTATTACAAGCTTATCTAGCCTATTGCCAGCTTCAAGAAGGAAAATCGTTTGCAATTTGTTCGTTAAATTAATTTTTTACTTAATTTTGAATTAGGTTAAATTGATCTTTAATTGTGTTCAATTGATTTTTAATTATTTTTTACTGTAATGTAAGCTTTTCGATTTTTTAATTGTTTTCGTTTTAATTTCTGGAGAGTACCATACGGCAGTCTTCTATGTATCATATTGAGGTAAACTTCTGTTATTCCTTTACGAACAATGTAAGGTTTAATATAAAAAAAAAAAACATCATACTAGAATGTATTTTGAGATTTTTTTTTATTGAGCATTGAAAAATTTACAGCAAAAAATATTGTAATGGTCGATATTAACAACTAAACTGATTTTTCATCAAAATATCCTTCACGAGATTTTATCACTGCCTTACAGAGACATGGCATTCTGGCAATTAATTTTATAATGGCGTTTTTCTAACATTATTACAAGAGATCTGCAAGGTTTGCCATAAATTTGTGAAGATGGAAAAGACTTCATGGACTTGACAGTCTAGATGATTCCATGAAAGATCTACTGAGTTTAAGTCAGGCGGCTTGGGTGGCCCCACCATAATTAGCAAAATCCCCTCCTGTTGTTTAGTTGCTAGAGAGTCTTTGCACAGATTACAGCTGAGCTTTGGGTACTGTCTTGTTGAGATATTAAATTTCTTTCAGAAAATCGAAGTCCAGAGGATATTGCATTATATAAAAGAATGATTTTTTAAGCTTTCTTTTCTTAAAATTCCTTGAATTCTGATTAGCCCCAGGGGCTCACATGTGGTGAGTATGGGTTTGGCACACCCAGGGTCCTGAGCTGGATATCATCATTCTTCCCTTTCTTGGTGATTCCCTTTTACTTCTCTCTCTCTCTTCTCTCTCTCAGGGTAATTTTTTGGGGAATTTTTTTTTTTTTTTTGGCTGGTGCAGCATAAGCCTCAGGCTTCCTTGCACCATATAGCTAATAATAATAATAATAATAATAATAATAATAATAATAATAATAATGTCACAAACTGTGCACAAAAATAGGAGAAACTCTTGATCATGATGGAATGATCACGTGCTTGACTTTAGGCACTAAAAAATATATTCCCATTTTTCCTTCAGTTTATTCTTTCAAATAAACTCTATGCTTGAATCCAATAATTTCAAATTCAGATTCATCCATCCACTAGTTGAAGGAGTATTGCAGGAAAATCTAGACAGGCGCGTATTATACAGGGTGGTTATAAAATCCTTTACCGATTTTAATAACTGAAGATATAAAAATGATAGAACCATTTAGTAAAAATTATACATAAAAAAAAACTATTAAATTTAGGCCACCCGAATAATTAAATTCATCTGCCATGCTATGTCTTATCTCTGTTAATTGCGTGTGTTCTATGGTCGACTTGTCTGTTTGGTGTAAAAAAAAAAAAACCCAGTGTCTGAGGAAAAACCCTTGCTATCTACGCCGGAGACCGAACTAACTCAGCTACGGAGTGAAAAAAGCCCATTAATGTTCTTCGCGTCATTGACCGGATTCGAACCTGGGCCTTTTTCCAACTGGTGGGATAGGATGGTGACGAAACTACTGTGCTATCCACGCAGACTGTAAAAAGTATCTAAAAATTCAATTCTTAAAGTTTTATTCTTAATGCAGTTTTTAATTATCACAATTCAACATGGCCGCCAAAACACTTTATCATGGTTTGTCATTGCTGATCCAGTTTCTTTTAAATTTTTTTATTCAGCTACTTATTGACTTTTTACGGGGTACATCTTTTTTATAATGAATAGTGAACTTTCTTCTCAGAGCTGTTATTGATTTGAACTCTCTAAACCAAAGCACGCAGTTAACTTTTTTTTCAATTGTTGCCATCTGGGGTCATTCAATATCTGCAAATAAAAGAGAATTTGATAAAATATAAATAAAAAAAAAGAAAAATCTGATTTACATATATGACATTATTATATAAAAAACTTGAAAAATTGAACTTTAATATAATTTTTACTAAATGGTTCTATTATTCTATTATCTGTATAACTTTAGATATTAAAATTTTAAATCCGTGCAGGACTTTACGACCACCTTGTACTTTAGTCACAACATGGGTTGGTTAATGAGAGATCTTGTCTGACCAGTTTACTTGGGTACTATGTAGCCTTAGCAAAGGAACTGGATGCAAAAATGAAATTCTAATATCAAATACTTGGATTACAGGTAAGTTTTTGATACTGTTGCACATAAAATATTGTGCATAAATTGGAGAATTGTGGCTCTCACGACAAGTTACTGCTTTGGATAAAGGGACAGTTCGTTGGGAGAAGACTGAAAGTGGTTGTAAATTGACACTGCTCTATGTGCAATAATGTTATTAGTGGAGTCCCACAGTGTTCTGCTGAGCCCATTTTTTTTTCTGTATTTATTAATGATATTGATGAAGGTGTATCAGGCATAATGTGTGATGTGTGGACATGTGTTTTTTTTTTTTTTTTTTTTTGTTAGTTGTTGGCGCATCGGCTTCTGTGGGCATAACGCACTTCCCAAGGTTTTTGCACTACTCTGATCCAAACCCGAGGCGGGATTCGAACACGCGACCTTTGGGTTGCCAGGCAGGCAGGCACTTTTCCCACCCGGCTAGCCCGGCCAGCATTCGCTTGAACGTCAGTTCATCTCCGCCTCGTATCTCTGTGAAGAACAGTACGAATGGGCCAGATATGTGTGTGACAGAGGTTTGTGTGTATTATGTGTGTTCTGGCCACTTGGCAACCCAGAAGTATCGGTCACCTGGACAGATGATTCTGGGTACTCGTCCACACCACGGGAAGGTGGGCTAGTCCCAATACCGCTCGTGATGTCTCAATTCGAGACCCTAACCCACCTGATGTTGCCAAAAGGTGGGCCAGATTCCTCTGGGGGCTCACTCCAGAGGGGAAAAAAGGGAGAGGAGAGAGAGAGGTTCCCGCGGCGTCTTAAAAAAAAGAGAGGTTCCCATAGTGTATTAAAAAAAAAAATAAATAAATAATAATAAAACTAAAAGTGATACCCGTGGTGTATTAAAAAAAGGGGGAAGAGAGAGGGGTTCACGCGGCGTAAAAAAAAGAGGTTCCCTAGTGTATTAAAAAATAATAATAATAAAAATAATAGAGGTTCCCGTGGCGTATTAAAAAAAAACAGGCGGTACTCCTGGTGTATTAAAACAAAAAAAAGAGAGGTTCCCTGGCATATTAAAAATAAAAAAAGGGATTCCCGTGGCGTATTAAAAAAAATAGGGGGGGGGGAGGTGTTCCCGCGGCGTATTAAGAAAAAAAAAAGAGGTTCCCCCGTAGTATATTAAAAAAAATAATAATAAAAATAAGAGGGGAACCTCTCTTGGGGGGGGAAATCTCTCTCTCTATAAAATCTCTCTTCAATTTACCAAACGGATAGCAGTTTGGTGAATTGAAGGTATACTGCTGCAATATGACCTAAAAATATTAGGGAGATTCGCTGAGAAATAGTAATTGCAGTTTACCATTGACAATTGCAAGGTACTGCATATGGGTACCAGTAAGCCTAGAGTAAAGTATGAACTGTGCGGTAATACACTGATAGTAGTGGAAAATGAAAAGGAGCTGTGGTAATTGTATAGTCAGATGCGAAGTTCTCTGAGCATTGCAGACAGGCTGCCAGGACAGCTCATGGGGCTTTGTCAATGATATACAGGAATTTTGCTAGCAGAAATAAGGTGATTTTCCCATTATTAACACAATGTTCAGGCCACATCTACTTAGCCCTCATGGATAGCACAGTTGGTAAAATCGCTCTCCTCCCAGAACAGGGTGGAAAAGACCTGAGCTTGAATCCCGTCAATAACACGAGGAATATTTATGGGCATTTTTCACAACGTGGCTGAATTACTCAGTCTTTGAAGCGTGAATGGTTTTATCTCCTGGAAACTCAGTAGTATTGTCCAGCAAACAGAAAATTGACCGTAGAATACATTTACAGATGTACAGACCGTAAACACGGAGCAATTGGCCTTAGTCGCTGATGATCCAAACACCTTACAACAACAACAACAACAACAACAGGAGCTTTAGTACTGCGCCGCTCTTTGAGTACTGCGTACAGGTCTGGAGGCCTAATTTTAGGAAGGATGTAGATTTGCTTGAGCGTGTACAGAGAAGGGCAACAAGATTGGTGAGGGGAATGAAGGGATCTTCTTACCAAGAGAGACTTAAGTTCTGCAAATTGCAGCGGCTGGAGACTAGCCACCTGCGCGGTGATCTGATTAAGGTGTATAAGGCCTTGAATGGGTTGAGCAGGCTGAATTCTGATGGGATTCTTCCACTTGTTCAGATTACGAACCTAAGGGGACATATATTCAAATTGAGGAAAGACTGTTTTGGAATAGATGTGCGGAAATTTGTCTTTAGCCAGTGGGTGGTTAATTACTTGAACAAACTTCCATCTGTCGTTATGGAAGTTGATAGGTTAAATAAATTTAGAGGAACTGGGCAAATATTTAGAGGGAATGGTTGTGTGATTCTTTTTTTTTTTTTGGCTGATGCTACATAAGCTCATACTTGCTTTCTTGCATCACATGCCCCGATTACTATTAACCGGCCCAGACATGTTATATAATGTTAATTTTTTTTCTTTTCATTTTTCAGCCATACTGAGCTCAGATCTTTTATTTCGTTGAAATAGGCAGATATGCCACAGCATATTCTTATATATACGAAGGGAATTGTATATTAATTTGTTTTGGAAATCTATTTCAGTTTATAATTATACTAATATGAATGGCATTACTGTAGTCTCCCCGCGACACTTGTTTCAGCCAGGGTATTCAAAAATACTTTTGTTTAGTTCCTTTTCATATAAAATTACTTTTGTATGAAGTTTTCTGAGCAATGCAGACAGGCTGTCACGGCAGGTTATGGGGTTTGTCAATGATATATAGGAATTTTGCTAGCAGGGATAAGGAGGTGATTATTCCCTTGTATAAGGCAATGGTCAGACCACACCTAGAGTACTGTATACAGGCCTGGAGGCCTCATTTCAAGAAGGATGTAGAGCTGCTGGAACGAGTACAGAGAAGGGCAACCAGAGTAGTGAATGGAACAAAGGGGTGCTCTTACGAAGAATGGCTTAAGTTTTGCAAATTACAGTGTCTGGAGACTAGGCACCTGCGCGTTGACCTGATTGAGGTGTATAAGGCCTTGAATGGGTTGAGCACGCTGTATTCTGATGGAATTCTTGCACTTGTTCAGATTAGGGACCTAACGGGCATGAATTCTAATTAAGAAAAGCCAGATGTAGAATAGATGTGTAGAAATTTGCCTTCAGCCAGCGGATGGTTAATTGCTGGAAGAAACTTCCATCTGTCGTTGTGGAAGTTTATAGGTTAAAGAAATTTAAGGAGGAACTGGACAAACATTTAGAGGGAATGGTTGTGTGATTTTTTTTTTTTTTTTTTTTTTTTGGCTGATGCTGCCTAAGCTCATACGCTTGCTTTTTTGCATCACATGCCACTAATACTACTACTTTCTTTATCATTATCTTTATATTGATGCCAAGATGTTAAAACTAAATAAAGGAAATGTATTACTGTACTTTTAGAATATTAGACATGTGTTCTTTTTCTTTTGATTATGTATTTTAGAGTTCCGTTGGCATTTATAGAATAATGAATATTTTGGATGCAATTGCGTCTTCCAGAATCATAGAGGGCACAGAGTAGTAAGAATATTACTGCTAATAACTAGAGGGAGCAAGTTGCTATGAGTGTATCTTGTTTGGTACTCGTTTAGGGTATAGGTGGTCAATTTTTAACTTTGAAAATCTCTTATATAGTCAGTAATTTATTAGCATTCACAGCTGAAAATCTAAGGGATTGCTCTCTTGCCCTGATTAAACTGAGCTCAGAAATAATTGTTAACATTATTTAAACCGAAGTTAAATACAAGCTATTTAATGCGTGGTTGTCGGCATTGGATTCATGGTTACCTCTATCACTGCTCATACCGAGGAAGTTTAATAAATGGATCTTGTAATATAGCGTCGAAACGGTTAAACAACTTTCTAGTTGTCAAGTCCAGCCAGAAATTTCAATATGCTTTACATTCGTTTGTTCGATTATACAATATATCATCATATCGCGGGAATTCCCATGCTAACAGGATATTCATGCCAGTTGATGAGTTTATTAGAGCAAAGGATAAGGAATTAAATAAAACTGGAGAAAGCATTGATTTGAGGTAATTTGGGCGATTTTTAGCTGAAAATGAAAGTGCTAGGATGACTAGAGTTTATGAAACTTGTATTTCATCTGAGTCAGTGAAATAACTTGTTATATTGTTGCAAGCTTTCAAGCGGATGTTAAATTTGAGAGATTAAATTAAGAATAGTAGACAGTTGAATGGTTTTTACCATCCTTGTGCAGGTTGGCTATACTGAGGGCCGGCTCTAGGCTTAAGCACAAGAGGCATTGACCTAGGTACAACAACGTCGTAAAAAAAAAAAGTAATAGTATTAAAGAGGACCAGAGAGTCGAAGCGTTGGTGGTACGAGCAGTGCCCCCCCCCCAAAGCCGTATTGCAAGGGGCGTCGTTTTTAGCATTTTTTGTTTTTGGTTTGCCTATTTAATTTTTAGTACCAGGTATTTTTACTTTTTTGCACCAAACTCCATTTTATCACGCTACAACTGTGAACCAGTCTGGGGCATTCAATAAACTAGAAAAATTAAATAACCGAAATTAGATATCTTTACTGTTCATATTCGAATGAAGAAATGTCACCCGCAAAAATTCTCCAATTCATTTGTGATCAGCAATTAACATCTTCCTTACCAAACCTATTCATTGCTATCCGCATTTTCCTAACATTGCTCGTCGCTGTGGTTAGTGGGGAAAGGAGTTTTTCGAAACTGAAATTTATTAAAACTCATTTGAGAATGACTATGAGTCAGGAAGAGTGCCTCCATAGCTGAGTGGTCAGGAGCGGGAGTGCAGTAGCACATGCTCTTTGAGTTAGACTGGGGTTCAAGCCCCTGACTGCTGAATACGGTCGATCTGCCAACCCGCACTGGACCAGCATGGCAGATTATGGTCCATTTCCTTCAGCATGAATTGTTGAGGAGGCTTCCATCCTGCAGTGGATTGATAGTGGCTGCACTTTACCTTTATGAGTCAGTAAAGATTCTACGGTTTAACAATATTATCGATTGAACGAGATATTTTAAAAGAACTTGATATGGAAGAATTGATAACAAATTTTGCGACAGTAAAAGCGAGAAAAGTTTTAATTTAGTTAAAAAATTGTTTTTTGCTACGATTTTCAATAATTATTCTTAGATTTTTTTTCCTTTGTTTTTGCAAAATTATTACATTTATTATTATTATACACCTATACACCTATTTTATAAGTATAATTTTAAATATTTTATTCAGGAATTTGTTTGTTTAGTTTTCAAATAATTTATTGTTGTTGTATACCTTTTGTAAATTTAATTTTATGTAAGATTTTTTAAATATGTTCTATTACGACATACCCCTTTTGTAAAATTTATAAAGCTTAAAAATTTAAAATAAAAAAAATGATCAGGCACTGAAAACCAAACTGGCCTAGGGGCACTACATACCTTCGAGCCGGCCCTGGCTATACTGATGGCATGTCGGAGATTGCGTACACTGACATGCCAGCAGAGAAAACTGGTTGATGGAAGGCATTTATATTTAGGTAGGCAAGATTATATAAAAATCACCCTGTACATCAGAGTGATTTTTTATTCATCGCTGTATTAAACTTAAGAACATAACATAAAATATTCTTTAGAAACAGAAATCAACACTTGAACTCTATTTGGAAAATTCATGCCATAACATATTCAGTATGTTCTATGCATTTAAAAGTAATGTCTTAAGGGTAACTATAGTGTTTTCAGACAGTTTTTAAATATTGCACAGTGGGACCATCTGAAGATGTTACAACAGCAAATTCTAAATGGGAAGTATTCAGGGAAGTAATTGTAGAAGCTACTACGCTTTTTATACCAACTAAGAAATGTTTTTCCAGGCATTGACCTAAATGGATGTCAGGTCAACTCATGAGACTTGTGCCAGAGTAGAAAATGCATGGATGTATATAAATTATCAGGTGATACAGAAGCTTATTGTAGATATAAATTGTTCTGTAATCAAGTCACAACTGAGGTGAAGAAAATGCGTGGATGTATATAAAAGAAAATGCATGGATGTATATGGGAGATCAAAATTCAGAGTAAGAGTGTGCTATAGGCCTAATGACTCTGATGAGTATAATAAGAAACTGAACAGGGAAATAGTGGGCCAGTAAATCAGAGAGTCTGATAATGGGAGATTTTAATTTCCCAGATATTGACTGGAATTTGTGGTCACTCACACACTAGCAAGGCTTTTGTGGATTTATTGGATGATTGTTTTCTACATCAGCATGTTCGGGAGGCAACTAGAGGGAGTAATACTCTTGATTTGATTATCAATAGTGATTCTTCATACATTAAGAATCTGCAGATAAAGGAACCACTAGGTGGCAGTGATCACAGTGTGCTGAAGAGGGATTTACTCAAAGAGGTAACTACCATCAGGGGTAAAGGGAAGGGTTATTGCTTTCGTAAAGGCGACTGCGATGGTCTGAGACAGTATCTAAATTCTATAAAGTGGGACCAACTGAAGATGTTACCAACAGCAAATTCAAAATGGGAAGCATTCAAAGAACTTATCTTGGAAGCTGCTAGGCTTTACATACCAACTGAGAAATATTGTTCAAGGGTTAGACCTAAATGGATGTCAGATGAACTAATGAGACATGGCAGAGAAGAAAAATGCATGGGATACATATAAATTAACATGTGACACAGAAGCCTATGATAGATATGTTGATCTGTAACCAAGTTACAAAGGTTAGGCAGGCGAAGGCAGATTACAAGAAATCTTTGGCAAGGGATGCAAAGAAAAACAGCAAAGAGTTCTTTACTTATGTAAACTGGCGACTCCGTAGCCAGGTGGGAAGGAGCAGCAGTGCGTAGCACAGACTTCTTGATTAGACCGGGGTTCAAGCCCGTCACCACCAAATACGGAGGATGCGGAAAGGTCAGAGAATGACCATCGCATATCCTGGAGCAATATGGCCTTAGTTGCTAATGCTCCTAAAAACCAAATAACAAACAAACAAACAAACTTATGTAAACTCTAGAAGGAAGGGGATGAATCAGATTGGTCCACTTGATATCGATAGTTCAACTGTTGATGATTCTGCTCAGGTAGCTAACAAACTAAATGAATATTTTGCATCGACATTCACACATGAGGAGTTATTCAGCAAGGGGAATGCCAGAGGTGTATTCAACTCTGGCAGTAAGCTAGATAATCTTATAATAACAGAGTAAAGTGGAGAAGAAATTGTTGAAGATAAACACAAGAAAGGCACCTGGGGTGGATGGGATCTATCTAGTTATATTAAAGGAGGCAGCAAAGGAAGCAAGCAAACCCTTAGCCATAATTATGAGAGCTTCCTTGGACTCAGGGGAGGTACCCATAGACTCGAAATGTGCAAATGTGACCCCAATTCACAAAGGAGGATCAAAGGCTGACACAAGTAATTATAGACCTGTGAGCTTAACTTCTGTTCCAGGAAAATTAATGGAGGCACTGGTTAAAGAAGCACTGCAAGGTCATCTAGAGAAGACTTCAGTTATAGCTCGGACGCAGCATGGTTTTGTTAAGGGAAAGTCTTGCCTGACCAATTTGATTGGATACTATGATGCAGCCACAAAATAACTGGATGCAGGGAATAACTTTGATATTATATACTTGGATCTTAGAAAGGCTTTTAATACTATTGCACATGTAAGACTGCTGCACAAATTGGAGCATTATGGCATTGGAGGCAAATTGCTGCTATGGAAACCTGGACTCTAACATCAGCCACTACAAAAAAGCTCCAGTCCTTCGAAATGTGGCTCTACCGAAGAATGCTGAAAATCCCGTGGACAGCCAAGATAACCAACGTACAGGTCCTGCAGGACATGCACACGGAACGGGACCTGCTCAAAACCATCATCAGCAGAAAATGCAAATACCTAGGTCACATCGCTAGGAACCAACAAAAATATCACCTACTACCACTCATCCTGGAGGGAAAGATCGAAGGCAAGAAACGCCCAGGCAAACCGAAAATGGCATGGCTAGATAACATCAACACCTGGCTTCACATGACAACAGCACAAATTCTACACGCAACGCTAGACAGAGAACAATATCAAAACGAAGTCGCAAACGCCATTCGGCAGCATTGAAGAAGAAGGATAAAGGGGTAGTTGAGGGGCAGAAGACAGAGAGTGGTAATCAATGGACACTGCCCATCATGGACTAATGTTATTAGTGGAGTCCCTCAGGGTTCAATATTGGGTCCATTATTGTTTTCTGTATTTATAAATAATATTGATGATGGTATATCAAGCTTAATGACCAAGTTTTCAGACGATACAAAGTTGGCAGGGTTGTTAAGGACACTACTGACGCTATGCTGCTGCAATAGGATCTGGAAAGGTTGAGCAGATGGGCTGAGAGGTGGCAAATGAAGTTTAACATTGACAAATGTAAAGTACTACATATGGGAAACAGCAACCCCAGAGCAACGTATCAACTCCGTGGTACTACACTGACAGTGGTGGAGAATGAAAAAGACCTGGGGTAATTGTGCAGGCAGATACGAAGCTTCTGAGCAGTGCAGACCGGCTGCAAGAGTAGCTCGTGGTGTCTTGTCAATGATATACAGGAATTTTTCTAGCAGGGATAAGGAGGTGATTATTCATTTGTATAAGGCAATGGTCAGGCCACACCTTGAGTACTGTATACAAGTCTGGAGACCTCATTTCAAGAAGGATGTAGAGCTGCTGGAATGAGTACAAAGAAGGGCAACAAGATTAGTGAATGGAACAAAGGGTAGCTCTTACGAAGAAAGGCTTAATTTTTGCAAATTACAGTGTCTGGAGACTAGGCACCGGTGAGGTGATCTGATAGAGGTGTATAAAGCCTTGCCGACCGGGCTAGCCGAGTGGGTAAAGTACCTGCCTGGCAACCCAAAGGTCGCGGGTTCGATTCCCGCCTCGGGCTTGGATCAAAGTACTGCAAAAACCTTGGGAGGTGCAATATGGCCACAGTAGCCGATGCGCCAACAACTACCAAAAAAAAAAAAAAAAAAAATATAAAGCCTTGAATGGTTTGAGCATGCTCAATGCTGATGGGATTCTTCCTCTTGCTGAGGATAATCACCTGAGAGGGCATTAATTCAAATTGAGGAAAGACAGATGTTGGATAGATGTGCGGAAATTTGCCTTTAGCCAGCGGGTAGTTGGTTGGTGGAACAGACTTCCATCCCTTGTTGTGGAAGTTGATAGCCTAAATAAATTTAAGGCTCAGCTGGACAGATATTTCGAATGAATGGAGGGGTGAAATGGAAGTTTTTTTTTTTTTGGCTGATGCTGCATAAGCTTGCTTCTTGCATCATATGCCTCTACTAATGCTAATAAATTATCAGGTGATACAGAAGCTTATTGTAGATATAAATTGTTCTGTAATCAAGTCACAACTGAGGCTAGGCAAGCTAAGGCAGATTTTGAGAAGTCTGTGGCAAAGAAATGCAGAAAAGGCATTTATTTAACAGTAGAAGAAAGGTGTTGAATCACATAAGCTCAAAATCACATGCTGCATAAGCTCATACACTTGCTTTCTTGCATCACATGTCACTACTACTACTACATTGATCTGCTGGATGTCAGTAGTTTAACTGTTGATTATGCTGCTCAGGTTGCTGACAAACTGAATAGGTATTTTTCATCTACATCCACACTTGAGGAGTTAGGCGCCTCCGTAGCCAGGTGGGAAGGAGCAGCAGTGCGTAGCACACGCTTCTTGATTAGACCGGGGTTCGAGCCCGTCACCACCAAATACAGAGGATGCGGAAAGGTCAGGGAATGACCACCGCATATCCCGGAATAATATGGCCTTAGTTGCTAATGCTCCTAAAAACCAAATAACAACAACAACAACTTGAGGAGTTCTTTATGGAGAGAGAGAAGTGTCAGAAGTGCATCAAAATATAACAGGGAGCTAAATAATTTTGTGATAACTGAGGAAAGTGGAAGAAAAATTGTTTAAGCTTAATATAAAAGGCATCTGGGGTGATTGGGCACTATCAATTATGTTTAAGCAAGGCAGAAAAGTGGGTAAGCAACCCCTTAGCCATAATTATGAGCATGTCTGGATTCAGGGGAGGTCCTTTGGACTGGAGGTGTGCCAACATATCCCCAATTCACAAAGGGGGATCAAAAGGTAATATGAGTAATTACAGACTTGTTAGCTTAACTCTGTTCCAGGGAAAATAATGAAGTCTCTGGTTAAAGAAGTAAAGCAGGACCATTCGGACAGGAATGCAATTATACTGTAGTCACAGCATGGATTTGTTAAGGGGCAATCTTTTGTGTGACCAATCTGATTGGACACTGTGATACAGTAACAGAGGAACTGGATGCTAAAAATAACTTTGATATCATATACTTGTGTTTTCAAGAAAGCTTTTGATACTGGTGCACATAAAAGACTGCTTTACAAATTGGAGTAGTTTGGCATTAAGGGCAAGTTACTGCTCCGTATAAAGGGATGGCTGAATGGGAGAAGACAGAGAGAGTAGTTATCAATGGACATTGCTCTTTGTGGACTAATATTATTAGTGGTGTACCCTAGGGTTCAGTGCCGGGCTAGCTGTTTTTCTATATTTATTATTAATGATGAAGATATATCAGGCTTATTCTCCAAGTTTGTGACTGTGCACATGAGGGGAACATATGTTCAAATTGAGGAAGGTGGTTGCAGAATGGATGTGCAGACATCTGCCTTCAGCCAGAGGGTGGTTGATTGTTGGAACAAACTTCCATCTGTTGTGGAATTGGGCAGGTTGAATAAAATAAAGGGAGAAGAAGACAAATTATTGGATGAGAGGACTGATGTGGTGTTTTTTTTTTTTTTTTTGCCTGATGGTGTATAATCTTGCTTTCTTGCATCATATGCCCCTACTACTAACAGTAATGTGTCATAGGTTCAGTTGTGAAATTGCAAAACATGTACCCTTTCTGCCAACAAAAAATTTCATCTTCGTTCACTTTCTTCGCTGCTGGAATAGTTCATGGATTCTTTTAAAACACACAGTCTTTGAAATAACTCCAGTGGTAAACATTGCATGGCTTTAAATCAGGTGTCATCGGAGGCTACACCAATCTTTTTGCTATGCACCTCACAATAGTGGTTAGAATGTGGTTAAAAATTTCATTCTTGAACCACAAGAACAACTCCTGCAGTATAGGTGCCTCACACCATCCTGTTGACACCAGTTTTCAAAAAGAATAATGATGATATCCAGCTCAGGACCCTGAGTGTGCCAAGCCCATACTCACCAGATGTGAGCCTCTGGTGTTATATAAGTCACATCTAAGGTTAGTAATGTGCCATTGTAGTATACAGTATAAAGCCTACATGTATTTTAAATATAATACATGTAGGCTTTATGTTTCTATTCATCTTTATTGCCTATAGCAACAAAGATGAATCAAATAAAAATCAAAGATGAATCAAATTTGTCTTTGGTGTTAACCAATTTCATCTAGTAGAGGATTTAGCTCCTGACAGTTGGTTTATGACACAGTTGGTGACTGTGTCATAAACCAATACTGTAGAATCTCAGAAGTAGGTATTGCTCTACAATATAGTAGTTTTTCCACTTGTAATTCATTCGGAGAGTACTAAGTTCATTCCCATCACTGGCTGGAGGAATTTCTGAAGTCTTCTTCTCTAGTTGCTTCTTTAACTGGAACTAATAAGTTCCACCTAGTATCTTTAAGCCACAAACCCATTGTCTGCTTTGTTTTCTGACATCTTTGAACATTGTTCCAAACAACACTTAAAATCAGAATTAACTAATTGTGCACTTCATACTCCATATAGATTACAGCAATTTCTTTTAACTTCTGTTACTTTTTATTGCATTTACATCTCTGTTTGAAATCACTCATATATGGAAGAATTACTTTTAAAAAGGTGAAACGTTGCAAATAAAAACTTGAGTACAATGTCACGAAAAACTAAGAAGATTCACCACAGTTTCATTTTGTTTTGAATGTAGAAATGTCTCGCCTGGACTCAGCTCTGCTCAGAAACCAACTTATTGGCAAAAACTCTGATTAAATTAAGAATTTTCATCACAATACAATACAATTTTGAACTGCCATTTATAGTGTTTCTCTAAATCTCAAAGATATTATTTCCACTTTGACTTCCAGTAATAATTTAAAAAAAAAAATAAAAAAGCAGGTCTTTTTTACAAGCTCTTATGCCTTTAAGCTTTATCTATTTGAAGTACTAATATTGTAGTAATGGCAAATGATGCAAGAAAGCAAGCTTATATAGCATCAGCAAAAAAAAAAAAAAAAACCTACACAGTTCACCAATCCATACCCTCCAAGAATTTGTCTAGTTCTTCCTTAAATTTGTTCAACCAATCCACTTCAACAACAATAGATGGAAGCCTGTTCCACCAATCAACCACCTTCTGGCTGAAGGCAAACGTCTGCATATCTGTTCTGCAACCATCCTTCCTCAACTTGAATTTATGCTCCCTCAAGTGTAGTCTCGGCAAGTGGAAGAATGCTGTTAATATTCAGCTTACTCAATCCATTCAAGGCTTTAAACATCACAATCGGATATCCTGGCAAGTGCCTAGTCTCGAGATGCTACAATTTGCAGAACTGAAGCCTTTCTAGGTAAGAGCACCTTTTTTGTTTTCCTCACTCACCTGTCTGGTTGCCATTCTCTGCACCCATTACAGCAAAGATTCTTCCTAAAGTGAAGCCTCCAGACCCTATACACAGTACTCAAGATGTGGCCTAACCATATCCTTATACAAAGGGATAAACACCTCCTTATCCGGCGCCTCCGTAGCCAGGTGGGCAGGAGCAGCGGTGCATAGCACACGCTTCTTCATTAGACCGGGGTTCGAACCCATGACCACCAAATACGGAGAATGCGGAAAGATCAGGGAATGACCACCACATTTTCCCAGAGCAATATGGCCTTAGTTGCTAATGCTATTGAAAACCAAATAACAACAACAAATAATAACAACCTCTTTATCCCTGCAAGCAAAGTTTCTGTATATCATTGAGAAAACCCCATAAGCCATTCTAGCAGCATTTCACTGCTCAGAAAATTTCATATTTGACTGTAGAGTAACCCTCAGGTCTTTTTTGTTTTCCATTACCCTGAGTGTAGTACCACATAGTTGATAAGTTATTCTTCGGCTACTGCGGGCGCCTCTGTAGCCAGGTGGGAAGGAGCAGCAGTGCGCAGCACACGCTTCTTGATTAGACCGGGGTTCGAGCCCGTCACCACCAAATACGGAGGATGCGGAAAGTTCAGGGAATGACCACCGCATATTCCCGGAGCAATATGGCCTTAGTTGCTAATGCACCTAAAAACCAAATAACATAACCAAAAATAACATTGGGCTACTGCTACCCATAAGCAGTACGGTGCAGTCAAATATGAAATACCCATTAACCCAATTTTGCTAGATCTTGTTGCAGTAGCTCACCCTGATGACTGTCGTTAACCTCCCTGCCAATCTTTGTATCATCTGCAAACTTAGCATTAGTAGAGTACGATGCAAGACATCACATTAGATGTGCTGTAGTTTGGAAGTGGATAGTTTGAATAAATTCAAGGAAGAACTAGACAAACTATTGGAAATCAAGCCTGATATATTTTCATCAATGTAGTAGTAGTATTAGTGGCATTTGATGCAAGAAAGCAAGTGTATGAGCTTATGCAGCATCAGCCAAAAAAAAAATTCACACAACCATTCCCTCTAAATGTTTGTCCAGATCCTCTTTAAATTTCTTTAACCTATCAACTTCCACAACAACAGATGGAAGTTTTTTCCAGCAATTAACCACCCGCTGGCTAAAGGCAAATTTCCACACATATTCTACATCTGTCTTTCCTTAATTTGAATTTATGCCCCCTTAGGTTCGTAATCTGAACAAGTGGAAGAATCCCTTCAGAATTCAGCGTGAAAAACCCATTCAAGGCCTTATACACCTCAATCAGATCACCACACAGGTGCCTAGTCTCCAGCCATTTCAATTTGCAGAACTTAATCCTCTCTTGGTAAGAGGATCCCTTCATTCCCCTCACCAATCTTGTTGCCCTTCTCTGTACCCGCTCAAGCAAATCTACATTCATTCTTAAAATGAGGCCTTCAGACCTGTATGCAGTACTCAAGGCATGGCCTGACCATTGCCTTATACAGAGGGACAATCAACCCCTTTTCCCTGCTAGCAAAATTTCTATATATCATTGACAAAACCCCATGACCTTCCCTGGCAGCCTGTCTGCATTGCTCAGAAAACTTCATATCTGACTGCACAATTACTCCTAGGTGTTTTTTATTTTCTACCACCTTAAGTGTAGTTCCACACAGTTGGTACGTTTCTCTGGGGTTACTTCTACCCATGTGCAGTACTTTGCATTTGTCAAGGTTAAACTTCAGTTGCCACTTCTCAGCCCATCTGCCCAAATTTTCTAGATCCTGTTGCAGTAGCACACTGCCATTACTGTCATTAACAACCCTGCAAACCTTTGTATCATCTGCAAACTTCGACACTAAGCCTAATCCTTCATCAATATCATTGATAAATATACAAAACAACAGTGGACCCAACACCGAACCCTGCGGGACTCCACTAATAACATTAGTCCACGAAGAGCAGCACCCATTGATTACCACCCTCTGTCTTCTCCCACTCAACTATCCTTTTATCCATTGTAGCAATTTACCCTTAATACCATTCTGCTCCAATTTGTACAGTAGTCTTCCATGCACAACAGTGTCAAAAGCTTTCCCGAAATCCAAGTATATGATATCAAAATCATTTTTTGCATCCAGTTCCTTTGTAACCACATCATAATATCCTATCAAATTTGTCAGACAAGACTTTCCCTTAACAAACCCATGCTGTGTCTGAATTATTGCTGCAGTCTTGTCTAGATGATCCTGCAATGCATCTAACCAGTGACTCCATTATTTTACCCAGAACAGAAGTTAAACTAACTGCTCTGTAATTACTCGTGTCACCCTTCAATCCCCCTTTGTGATTTGGGGATCTCCTTAATTGCTTAATGGGCTTGCTTAATGGGCCTTAATTGCTTAAAGGGTTTGCTTAATTGCTTTGACGCCTCCTTTAATATAACTGGATAGATCCCATCCACCCCAGATTTGCACATCTCCAGTTCGTGGGGACCTCCCCTGAGTCCAAGGATGCTCTCATAATTATGGCTAAGGGTTTGCTTAATTGCTTTGACGCCTCCTTTAATATAACTGGATAGATCCTATCCACCCCAGGTGCTTTTCTTATGTTTAACTTCAACAATTTCTCCTCCACTTTGCTCTCAGTTATTACAAAATCATTAAGCACCCTGCTACAATTTGATAACCTTCTGCCATTTTCAAACCTTAATAACTCCTCATGTGTGAATGTAGATGCAAAATACTCATTCAGTTTGTTTGCTATCTGAGCAGTATCATGAACAGTCAAACCATCGATATCAAGTGCACCAATCAGATTCATCCGCTTCCTTTTAGAGTTTATATAAGTAAAGAAATCCTTGCTGTTTTTCTTAGCATCCTTTGCCAAAGATTTCTTGTAATCTGCCTTTGCCTGCCTAACCTCCTTTGTGACTTTTTTACAGACTAGCTTATATCTGCCATAAGTTTCTGTGTTGCCTGATAATTTATATGCATCCCATGCATTTTTCCTCTCTGTCATGAGTCTCATTAGTTCATTTGAATACCATTTACTAAAGCCTAAACTTTGAACAATATTTCTTAATAGGTATGAAACGTTTAGTAGCTTTCACGATTAATTCCTTGAATGCTTCCCACTTAGAATTTGCTGTTGATAACATCATCAGTTGATCCCACTGTACAGAATTTAAAAACTGTCTGAGACCACTGTACTCACCTTTATGGAAGCAAAAACCCTTTCCTTTACCCCTGATGGTAATTATATCTTTAAGTAAATTCCACATCAGTACGCTGTGACCACTGCCACCTAGTGGTTCCTTTATCTGCAAATTCTTAATACATGAACGATCACTTCTGAATACCAGGTCAAGAGTATTGCCCTCTCTGGTTGCCTCTTGAACATGCTGCTGCAGAAAACAATCATCCAATAAATCCACAAAAGTCTTACTAGTGTGCGAGTGACCAACTCACAAGTTCCAGTCAATATCTGGGAAGTTAAAATCCCCCATTATAAGTCATTCTGATTTACTAGCCAACTCTATTTCTCTTTACAACTGTTCATTGTACTCATTTGAGTCATTACACTTCACTGCTGCAGAAATTGGAGCAGTGTGGCGTTGGAGGCAAATTGCTGCTATGGATAAAGGGATGGTTGGGTGGGAGAAGACAGAGCGTGGTAATCAGTGGTCTAATGTTATTAGTAGAGTCCCTCCGGGTTCAGTGTTGGGTCCATTGTTGTTTTCTGTATTTATAAATGATATTGATGATGGTATATCAGGCTTAATATCCAAGTTTGCCAATGATACGAAGTTTGGCAGGGTTGTTAATGACACTAATGACAGTACACTGCTGCAACAGGATCTAGAAAAGTTAAGCAGATGGACTGAGAGGTGGCAAATGAAGTTTAACATTGACAAATGTAAAGTACTACGTATGGGAAGCAGTAATCCCAGAGTAACGTATCAACTCTGTGGTACCACACTGACACTGGTAGAGAATGAAAAGGACCTGGGGATAATTGTGCAGGCAGATATCAAGTTTTCTGAGCATTGCAGATGGTCTGCAAGAGTAGCTCATGGTGTCTTGTCAATGATATATAGGAATTTTTCTAGCAGGGATAAGGAGGTGATTATCCCTTTGTATATGGCAGTGGTCAGGCCACACCTCGAGTACTGTATACATGTCTGGAGGCCTCATTTTAAGAAGGATGTAGAGCTGTTTGAACAAGTACAGAGAAGGGCAACAAGATTAGTATGGAACAAAGTGTTGCTCTTACGAAGAAAGGCTTAAGTTTTGCAAATTACAGTGTCTGGAGACTAGGCACCTGTGAGGTGATGTGATTGAGGTGTATAAAGGCTTGAATGGTTTGAGCATGCTCAATGCGGATGGGATTCTTTCTCTTGCTCAGAATAATCGCCTGAGACGGCATAAATTCAAATTGAGGAAAGATGGTTGTAGGATAGATGTGCTGAAGTTTGCCTTTAGCCAGCGTGTTGTTGATTGCTGGAACAAATTTCCATCTGTCGTTGTAGAAGTTGATAGCTTAAATAGATTTAAAGCAGAATTTGACAAAATTGGAGCGAGTGGATGGGTGAAATAAGGGGGTTTTTTTTTTGGCTTGCTTTCTTGCATCATGTGCCTTTGCTAATGCTAATTAGGCCTCCAACACACTCCTACTCTTATTTTTGCTTTCGCAGTGCTTACGTTACACCAAACTGACTCAACAGTGCACTGTTCATCTGTATCAACTGGATGCACTTCTTTTGATTTTGTTTTTCTTAATTAACAGCATAACACCTCTTCCCTTCCCATCCTTTCTGTACACATTGTACTCCCCAAATTCCAATTCTGTATTCCTAATATCTGTGTGACACCACGTCTCTGATATCCCAATAATATCTGCCTTTCAAATTCTTCAAATTTATCAAATTTATTTATTATACTTCTAGCATTGGTATACATGCATGTATTCTTAGTTACCCTAACACATCTCATATACCCCACCTGTTTCACGATGATTGCCAGCAGTCCCTGAAACGCCCAGCACCCCTCTCTTCAGGCCGCTGCCTATTCTAATAGAAGTAGTGCAAGAATCACTTTCACCTCTGCCGGTGGCTACTGTTAATCTATTTGTCCTATCCCCCAAGCTAGCATTTTTCTGACCCACTTTGCACTGCCTTGATAGCATCAGCAAATATTCTTGCACCCTTTCTATTTAACTGTATCCCATCCCTGTAGAAGCAATCACTCCTGTTAACAAGCAAGAACCATGCTGAAAAAAATTCTACCCCTTAAGCTTTGCACATTCCCTTCAGGGTAGAATTGATTGACAAGGCTCTCTTCATGTACTTCCTCATATCGTGTCTGGGCAGAATTGCAGACACTTTCAAATTTAACCCTGACTCGACTTTTTTGCAACATTGACCTGTACTTGTTAAATAAATCTGCAGATCTCCTACTCTTAATTACATTGGTGCCAACGTGTACAACAATATCACCTTTTGTGCCCTTAAAAGATGATATATGCTTTACAACATCATCAACTTTTGCCTCTTGAAGACATACCCTGGTCCTATTCCATCTATCCTTTTTACACAATATATTACCCGTCTCCCTGACAATAGAGTCACCAACAATAAATAACTCCAGCGGGACCAGCGCATTATACCGTGGAGATTGCCGCCGTGTTGCCCGATGCCCAGGAGTGAGCTCTGGCTTGGAAAGCTGAGAGCTTGACGGGCCCCTCATATTAATTTCTTTGAGGGCATCTACCCTACACCTCAAGCTCTCATAGACGCCCATTAGAATGCTGAGTTGACGCCTAATTTCTAGACACTCTCTGCACCTGGCACACTCAAAGACATCCTCCTTGGCTAGATCATGTTCTGTTCCAGAGAGTTCAGCAAACATTTCACAAGTTGCACATTTTTTTAGGCTGTGATGCGTTGGAGGATCCCCCCCCCTCAGTTCTCCCCCAAGTCACACACTCCTGCCACTTTGTGTCCATTGGTTTGCTGCTCTAGTCTGGGGCATGATATTTTAAATTAATAAGATCAATAAATTTAATTAATCAATTGTCAATATCTAATAGAATCCTAAACGCAGTGATGTGTATTACACTATATAATTTTATGTTAGCGCTACCTAGCTGCCACAATTAAAAATTTTAATTCCCTACCACTCTATACAAAAACAATGGCTGCAAGATTCGAACGAAACAACGGTTTTACGTATAGTAAGTAGTAATCTACAAAAACTCTTTATCTAAATTAAAAATAAAAATAACCAGCGTAACTAGAACTATAAAACTACGTTTAAAGTACAATATAAAATGTCATTGATAATTGAAAACAAGAATGGGCCCAGCACTGAGCTCTGGGGAATTCCACTAATAACATTAGTCCATGAAGAGAAGTGATTACTCTGTCTTCTTCAACTTAACCATCCCTTTATCCATAGAAGTAACTTGCCTTAATGTCACATTTCTCCAGTTTGTAATGCAGTCTTTTAATGTGTAACAGTATCAAAAGCCTTCCTGAAATCCAAGTATATGATTTCAAAATTATTTTTTGCATCAAATTTGCATCATATCATATTTCTGTCATATTGGTTAGACAAGACCAACCGTTAGCAAATCCATGCTGTGATTGCAGTATATAATTGCATGCCTCTCCAGATGGTCCTGCATTACTTCTTTAACTAGTGATTCCATTATTTTCCTTGGAACATGCGTTAAGGTAACAGGTCAGTTGTTACCTTATTATTCACGTTGCCTTTTGTGATCTCCTTTATAAATTGGGGATACATTTGCACATTTCCAGTCCATAAAGAACTCTGTTGAAACCAGGGATGCTTTCATAATCATGGCTAAGGGTTTGCTTACCCCCTTTGCTGCCTCCCTTAATAAAATTGGATAGATTCTGTCCACTCCAGGTTCCTTTTTTTATGTCCATCTTGAATTTCTCCTCCACTTTCCTTTCAGTTATCTCACAAAGTTATTTAGCTCCTTGTTAGAATTTGACAAATTTCTGGCATCCCCATCCCTCAAGAATTCCTCATGTGTGAATATAGATGCAAAATACCTATTCAATTTGTCGGCAACCTTAGCAGGGTCATCAACAGTTAACCCATAGACATCAACTGGTCCAATGTGATTCAGTCCCTTCCTTCCTTCTGTTAATATAAGCATAAGAGTCTTTGCCAGTGATTTCTCATAATTTGCCTTAGCCTTCCTAACTCCTTTCTGACTTGATTACAGATTAATTTGTATCTACCATAGGCCTCTGTATCACCAGATAATTTGTATGCATCCCATGCACTTCTCTGCCATGTGTCTCAGTTCATCTGACATCTATTTAGGTCTGAGCATTGAACAGTATTTATCCATACGTATGAAAAGCCTAGTAACTTTTGTTTACTTTCCTGAATACTTCCCATTTAGAATTTGCTGTTGGTAACATCATCAGTTGGTCCCACTGTACAGAATTTAAAAACTGTCTGAGACCACTGTAGTTACTTGTATGAAAGCAAAGCCTTTCCCCAATACCCTTGACAGTAGTTATCTTTAATTTAATTCCACATTGATACACTGTGATCACTGCAACCCAGTGGGTCTTTTACCTGCAGATTCTTAATGTGTGAAAAATCACTGCCAATAACCAGATCAAGAATACTGCTTCCTCTTGTTGCCTCTCTAACATGCCATAGTAGAAAGCAGTCATCCTAGAAATTCACAGAAGTCTTGCTAGTGTGCGAGTGACCAACTCACAAATTCCAGTCAACCTCTGGAAAGTTAAAATCCCCCATTAGGAGACATTCTGATTTGCTGGCCCTCTGTATAGCTGTTTGGCATGCTCATCACAGTTATTAGGCCTATAACATACTCCTACTCTCAATTTTGTTTTCCCAGTGCTTTCATCACACCAGACTGACTGAACGTTGCACTCATCACTCATGTCAACTGGATGTACTGCCTTAGATTTAATAATATGCTTCTAAACTAAGAGCATAATCTCCTTCACCTCTCCTGTCTTGTCTGTCCTGCCTGCATACATTGTACACCCCATATTCAGCATCACTAAGCCGCCGTAGCCAAGTGGTCAATTTGGCGCCTCCGTAGCCAGGTGGGAAGGAGCAACAGTGCGTAGCACACGCTTCTTGATTAGACCGGGGTTCGAGCCCGTCACCACCAAATACAGAGGATGCGGGAAGGTCAGGGAATGACCACTGCACCGGAGCAATATGGCCTTAGTTGCTAATGCTCCTAAAAAACCAAAACAACAACAACTTCAAATTTATTTACAACTTCCCTAGCATTAGTGTACATCAGTGGTCTTTTAACTTTCAACATCTAGAGAACCCTTGTCTCTAAATATTATTTCTGCGGAATCCTGCTCAGTTAATGTGTTTTTAGGTACATAAATGACTTAATTTTTAGAATCATAATATGTACTTTAGTGAAACATTAATTATTATAATGGTGAGGAGAGGTAGGAGAAAGGGAAATATAATTATGAAAAAAACAAAAATTATAATTTTTGCGAAACTTCAGAAAATATCTCGTGAAACTTCAGGGTTCCATGGAACTCAGTTTGAGTATCACTGGTGTACATGCAAGTATACATGCACATGTTCTTACTCTTTGTTACCTTAGCAAGGGCAAATTTTTCTTTAATTTCCCTATTACAAAGAGAAATTTAGAAAGAATTTAAAATTATTTTTGCATGCTAATTGGTTTTGTACTAACACATAGTTTGTGCCACCAGGCTAATGTTTTGTGATGTAGTCCCATATTTTGAGACTGTCATAGACCAACACTGTAGAAGCTCAGAAATAGGTCCTACATGATAGTATAGTTGTTTTTCGACTTGCCATTTATTTGGAGAGTACTAAGTTCAATTCCCATCAATGGTTGGAGGAATTTCTAAATTCCTCTTTAATGAAGACTGTAACCAATCTCAGGCAGATGAAGTAGGGTTCCTTGTGAGTTCTGGGTTTTTAAGCAAATACAATATGCAAATTGGCCTGTGAACACTTGCGTTGTATATTATATCTTGTACAGATATAAAGACAAATACAGATATAATATATAAGATATAATATTTTACAGATATAATATATAAGCTCAATATTGTGTAAGTTGCTGATGCACCTTAAACCCCTAAAGCAGCAGCAGCGCAGAAGTAACATAAAACTGATTGTCTAGAATAAAATGAATTATACGTATTATTTCCATTAGATGGTTACTGTGTTAATTATATAACCATAGTGGTTATATAATTCAACCCATAACTTCAAAAACATTTTGAAGTTATGGGTTGGCTGAGTGGTAACTTATACTCCTAACTGCATTTTGAGTGTTGTCTTTTTGGTTTTCTTGTTTTTCTGGACAAAAATCCAAGTTTCTGGGAGAAAAAATATCATGCTACCTTTGCTCAAGATTTGACTAACTTGCTATGGTGTGGTAAATAAATAAAAAAAAAAAAAAAAAAAAACCCATAAAATTTCTTGCGTCATTGATGGGATTAAAACCAGACCTTTTCCACACAGTGTCAAAAGTTAGTATTTATAACTGTGCTACCCACAAGGGCATTGTTTTATGGATAGTTAAAGATAGCAGCGTCCACGTTTGTGCAAATGTAGCATATTAGTATGCAGCAATTCTACAAAAAGCTAAAAATGGCATCATTTTAGTTATATCTCATATTGTGAATACCTTCATAACGCGTTGCCATGATATTACACTAATTTGAATAAGTAACACTTCACCAATGGAGAAGGCTATTGTTACTTATTTTCATTGGATACTACCACCCAGACGGCACCGTTTCAGGGCTATTTGTATGTGTGTGGGATAATAACTACTATCCACTTGTCCCTATTAGACTTAGAAAAGCAAAAAGTAGAGGGGAAGTTATAGTAGGAGTGGAAGAAGAAAAGAAATGGTGTAGAAGAATGAAAGGGGGACAGTAACTCCTTCAACTCACACCACTCAAAAACTCATAAATTCCTCAAATAGGCAACTCTTCTCCAGTAGAGAAGACTGTTGTTACCTATTCTCAGAAACTCCGTGAATATCAGGCACCCCCTGGTGACCATTTGTTGGCCTTTCATCGGTGGGTGGGCAGGTACCCTGTGCTATTTGGCCCTTCTTTGGTGGGTGGGTGGTGGTAGGTACCCTGGTGATGCAATGATGATAAAACAGTTATGAAGTATAACTCCACAATATGAGAGATGCCTGATGGTGTATAAAGTGAATTCACTTTATACACATTTCGGTAATTGTAATTTCTTGTTCATGTGTTACTTTGAATCAAAAACTAAGATCATCAGTGTTTCATTTTTCCATACCTATAGATTGTGTACAGGACCAATTCTGTAAACAGTTGCCTTTTGATGAATTGCACATTTCAAAGAAATTTCATGATAAAGCAATATAACATAGTAATACCTAAATTTTTATGTTATGCAATTTTCTGTTTAATAACTTCTGTGGGTGTCTTTGAAATTATCTGTAAAGGGATCTGTGGACCATAAAAGGTTTGAGAAATGTTTGCACAGAAGGAAATTGTGGGAAAGTATAACCTTTTGCAAATTGTAATTGAATTTGGAATTAAGGAAAAGTATTACAGTAGAACCCTATTAAGAAGTTTTCCAAAGGAGTTGGAGGTTTAGAACTTTTTACGAGGGAAAACTTCTTAGAAGGGAAAATAACATAGGGGTATGAACTACACGAATAAAAATGAAAACACACACAGTTAAAAGTGATTTTTAAGTACTATTTCAGAATTTATAAATATTTTACTCTGATTTTGGGAAACATTTTTAAACTGAGGATTTCTAATTAATTATTAATTAATACTTAATATTTGTAGCTGTTAAAATAAAACTGCCAAGGAGGGATGAATAATTAGGGCCAGTATGGTAGATAGACAAAATTATGGTTATTCCTTAAAGAATTACCAAAAGACTTAAAAAGGTTTTAGGGCTGAAAGCCTCAGACTACGGAAAATTCACTAATTGAACAAGTTATTGCATATGATCATGTTAGTTCATAGTTAATAGTAATAAAAAGTAAAATCACTGAAGTAGGTGAAATGTCATTGTTTTGTTATATCTCATATTGTGGAATGCCTTCACAACAAGTTGGCCTGATATTGTACTACCTCGAATAAGCAACGCTTCATAGCATCATATTGTGTAGTTATACTTCATAACTATTCATAACTACACCATTCATATTGTGTAGTTATACTTCATAACTATTCATAACTACACCATTCATATTGTGTAGTTATACTTCATAACTATTCATAACTGCACCATTCATATTGTGTAGTTATACTTCATAACTAGGTTGTTACTTATTGTAACACCATAGTACCTACCTGTCCACCAACGAGAGGCCAACAAGCCTTGAAACGGCAGCATCTGGAGGAGCCTGATGATATCCTTTGTTACTGAGAATAGGTAGTCTTCCCTACTGGGGAAGCATTGCCTATTTGAAGGATTTATGAGACTGTAGTTTGAGGAATGACTGTCCCTTTCCTTTATCAGCAGCATTCTTCTTCTTCCTCTCCTACTATTACTTTCCTCCATCTTTTCTATGTCTAATAGGGAGATGTGAAGAACAGTGTTCATTATCCCATACACATTTACAAAAGGTGCTGTCTGGGTGGTGGCGATATCCACTGAAAATAAGTAACATTAGTCATCTCCACTGGTGAAATGTTGCTTATTTGCAGTAGTGCGATATGGACAACTCGTTGTGATGCTATTTCTCATACTTCGGTGATTTACTACGAACTAAAATGGTGCTATACACTAACTTGTTCGATTACCAAAATGTTTATATTGTTTGATATTTTTTTAATATAAAAATAAAGAATTTCTGTATTTAAAAAATGTATTATGTGGGAAAACTTCATTATAATAATACACTGTGTATTCTTTGTCATATACTTTTTATGCGGGAAAGCTCTTACATGGGAAAATAATACATTACAATATATGGATTTAAAATTGGGAATTAAGAAACCAAACCTAGTACAGGGGGAAAACTTCTTATGTGGGAATTTCTTATTCAGATTCTACTGTATATTGAAGTAATACATACTGCAAGAAATGTGTGGTAGTTATTATAAACATTTTTAATAAAAAAAAACTAAAATTAAAAAAAAAATTACTTTTGGTGCCCATATCTTTTGTGTTATTGTTTGTCGTCATTTCCACATAATTTATTTACATGGGCTATTAATCTTTGAGGTATGACAGTAAAGTAACCAGACTAATTCTGTAAAAAAAAATATATTTTATCATTAACCTTTAATAAGTGTTGTCACTATTGGGATAAAGGTGTCACAACTGAGGCAGGCACCTCAAATAAGGATATACTTTCCAGTTGTGATGGGATCTAGTTCTGAATATGTGAGTATGAAAATGCCTTTTCCTGGTTTTGGGTCATCTTTGAATTTTTCTCCTTAAAAGCACAATGTATCTGAGCCGTAGCATGCATTCTTTGTCCATTCTTTGAGTGGACTGTGGTTCAAGCCCGCTTGACCACTAAGTATGATTAACAATTGTATTCATGATTTATTGTGAACTTCTCTGACCTGGTGGTCAAGCTAGAGCATAAACAAGAACTTTTTTCCCAGATGTCCTAGTAACTCTGTGATGCCTTCAACATTTTTGTAAATCATTTTCTGGCATTCTGTTCTGTTATTAGTGCCATTATATTTCTCTGAATGTCTTCAAACAGATTCAAAATACTGTCCTTTCAAGGAGTTTTTCAATTTTGAGAACATGACAAAATTATATGAGTTAAGATCCAGTGGTTGATGTTCCCACACTGGAATTTATTATTATTTATTTTTGACTGAAAAACTTCCGAAGACTATATAAAGTGCATTGTCATGATTCAAAATGCATTTTGTCTAGCCAAAGATTGGACCCTTTTCAATGAAAGCACTACTATAGACATTATTCCAAAACTTGAAGGGATAATTGAAGGTTAACTGCTTGTGGAGGAACAAATTCCTAATGGATTTCTTTAGACACTTGTATATGAGATGTGGTGATAAAGCTTCTGGACTGGTGCAATAAAAAGAATACAAAGTGAAGGAGTTCAAAAACGGTTTTATTTTTATTCAAAGTAATCACCACCCGATTGAATGCACTTATTACACAGTTCTAAAAGTTTCTGAAAAGAGTCAGTGAAGGCATCCGAAGAGATAATGTTCAGTGCAACAGTTATATTTTTATTTTTCCTCAACATCTCGAAATCTCTTTCCTTTGAGGGCAGTTTTCACCTTGGGAAAGAGGAAGTCTGCTGGTGTTCAATTGGGAGAGTAGGGTGGATGGTTAACTTGTACAGTTTGTCAGAAATGTCCTCACAAGTGCAGAATGGGCAGGTCATTGTTGTGCATACAAGAACCAGCAGGAGAATGTAAAATCATCTCCTTATTCATATCCAACTAATCAGCCATCATTCTGAGGGTCAAATGACAATCTTGTGCCACAATTTCCCGAACTTTTGCACATCTCATTTCAAGATGTTGATGGATGCCCACTTCTTGGGCCACTGTGAACATCCATGTTTGTCTTTGAACTGCTTATACCATTCAAACACACTGGTATGATTTAAAGTTTCATCACCATAAACAGTTTTTAACATTTCATATGTTTCTAGGGCATAGTTCCCAGTTTAAAGCAAAATTTGATATTTGTTTGTTGCTCCATTGCAAAATTCTGACAAAGCTGATTGTTACTTGCAACTTATCAGTCTACTGGACAATCTCTGTACCACCATTTGTTGGAGGAAGTTTGAACTACACCATATTGGTGAGTATGGGCTTGGCAGACCCAGGGTCCTGAGCTGGATATCACCATTCTTCTCTTTCTTGGTGATTCCAATGTTTCTCTCTCTCTCAGGGTAATTCGAATTTTTTTTTAGCTGGTGCACCATAAGCCTCAGGCTTCCTTGCACCATATGGCTAATAATAATAATACCACTTTTGTTTATTTTCAAACTCATTGAACATCACCACAACAGTAGCAGTCCTCCTGGAACTTTATTTCCAAACCTTGTATATAAAAAAAAAAGACTTCTGGAATTGATTACTAGCAATGTTTCCAAGCAACAGAAGGGATATTGATGTATGTATAAATCAGAAGGAAAGTACCTTGCAGGTAACTACAAGGTACTTTCTTTCACTAACCTTTAACATGTACCTTGCAGGTACATGTTAAAGGTTAGTGATAGATACAGTATATATTTTAACAATATTAGCTGGTTACATTATTGTCAACCTTGTATCTAAATGTTTTCCAGATTGGTTTCCTTCTGCTTAGAAATAAACAGACTCATCAACAGTTTGTTTATTTCTAAGCATTTTAGTGGTGGAAATACATTTTAACAGTAATTAGCATTATGAAATGAAAGATTATTACTATTCTGAATTTAGGAAACAAGTGTCATTAAAATCTTGAAATGTTCTTGTTTATACTCTGGCACCACCACCAGGTCAGTGGAGTTTACAATAAATCAATCAATACAAATGTCAATCATATTTAGCAGTCATGGGCCTGAACTCCGGTCCACTCAAAGAGTGTGTGCTACGGCACTCCCGCTTCTTTTGTGCAGACTTTGCATTCTAGACTGCAAAGGTATTTATTATTGCCTGAAACAATTATTAAAAACAAATTATTTATTGCCTGAAACAGTACATTTCCTAAAAAAAAAAAGTATTATACAGTAGTATGCATAACAGAAAGAGAAAGTCTGTTTACAAGACCGAATATATACACTATATACAATATTACATAAGGGAATAATGATAAGGATCAATTTATAATTAAGTTTTGTTTGCATTAAAAATAACATCAACAAAGGAAAATGATATTTAACGAGAACAAAGTTGCTAATAATCGAGCAATGACATATGATTAGCTAGAAAGGGATTTCCAGAAATGGAAGTAAGCATTTTTTTAAAACTTTTCTGACTTATTTCTTCCATTTTTAAGCATTTTTTTAAAACTTTTCTGACTTATTTCTTCCATCTTCAGTTCAAAGGCTCTTTTTACTGGGTTTCCTCTCTCTCTCTTCTCTGTACATAGCCAAACAGTTTAATCTCATCCTTCCTATCCTACATTATCTTATCTGTGTCAAGCACAAGTTTTGAATAATTTCTGCTTTTCTCAATAATCAAATTCATACTAAAAGGAGAACAATTTGATGCTGTAGAGGTCATCAAAAGAATTATGGTTGTGGTCAGCTAAACTTGTTTAAAAAATGTTTCCAACAGCTCCATAAGCAATCTCACAAGTATGTATATGTTCAGTGTAATTTCTTTAAAAAATGGTATGTGCTAGTATAGTACCAGCATTCTATAGTACACTGCACAAATGTGAATTTCATAAGATC
This sequence comes from Mastigoproctus giganteus, assembly GCF_048544385.1. Classification (NCBI taxonomy): domain Eukaryota; kingdom Metazoa; phylum Arthropoda; class Arachnida; order Uropygi; family Thelyphonidae; genus Mastigoproctus; species Mastigoproctus giganteus. The sequence goes on from NC_143588.1 coordinate 81,351,369, forward strand.
TAGTCTGCTGTTGCCCCCTAAGTTTTGCCCTCGGGTTCTTGCCTCACCCACCAATGAGAATATTCCTCACTCATTTATTTTACTAATCCTTCTCAGGGCCTTAAACATGTCAGTCAAATCCTCTCCAAGGGTACCTAGTTTTGCTTCTTTGCACCTTCTCTAGAAGTTCTGTATCCCTTGATGCTTAAGTTCTGCAAATTGCAGTGGCTGGAGACTAGGCACCTGCACGGTGATCTGATTGAGGTGTATAAGGGTTCAGCGCGCTCAACCCTTGAATGGGTTGAGCACGCTGAATTCTGATGGGATCCTTCCACTTGTTCAGATTATGAACCTAAGGGGGCATAAATTCAAATTAAGAAAAGACAGATGTGCGGAAATTTGCCTTTAGCCAGCGGGTGGTTAATTGCTGGAACAAACTTCCATCTCTCATTGTGGAAGTTGATAGGCTAAATAAATTTAAGGAAGAACTGGACAGGCATTTGGAGGGAATGGTGTGTTTTTTTTTTGGGCTGATGCTGCATAAGTTCATTCACTTGCTTTCTTGCATCACATGCCACTACTACTACTACTTTTTGCCTTGATACAGTATTCCAAGTGTGATTTCACTATCATCTTATAGAGAGGATTAATGACCTCTTTCAAAATTCTGTTAAACCATAGATAGAATATAATATACTTTTCTTTTCTTGCTATCTGTTTACTCTGCATATAAATCCCATGCTTCTCTATCTTAATCCCCAAATATTCTCATCATGAACATCGTTTAATTCCTTTCCCCTAGCCTATAAACCACTCCAAACTTTCTGTTGCCCAAGTGCAGTTACACCTTGCATTTGATAGCATTTCATATCATACTTGCTATTGGTCTGAAAGCTTTTGAAGTAACACAGCTGGGTTCTGATCATTAACCACCTTCCCAAATTTCAAATAGTCAGCAAAATTTGACAGCTTCTCTTGTATTCCCTCATCGATATCATTTAGGAAGATGAAAAAACAAGAGAGGTCCAAGCACTGATTGTTGAGCGAATCCATTTGTTACTCTCATTCCCATTCGAAGAATATATTGATTGCTGGAACAGACTTCCATCTGTTGTTGTGGAAGTTGATAGCCTAAATAAATTTAAGGCTGAGCTGGGCAGGCATTTGGAATGAATGGAGGGGTGAACTGGGAGTTTTTTTTTTTTTTTTTGGCTTATGCTGCATAAGCTTTCTTTCTTGCTTGCATCGTATGCCTCTACTAATGCTATTGCCCATTTCTTACCACTCCTTGTTTCTTATCTTTCGTGTAACCTATAATCCGGTGATGTTTCTTTCCTGTTATTATTATTATTATTAGCCATATGGTGCAAGGAAGCCTGAGGCTTATACTGCACCAACCAAAAAAAAAAAAAAAAAAATTCTGAATTACCCCGAGAGAGAAGGGAATCACCAAGAAAGAGAAGAATGATGATATCCAGCTGAGGACCCTGGGTGTGCCAAGTCCATACTCACCAAATGTGAGCCCCTGGAGTTCTCTTGACCTCAAATTTGTAGACCTTCTCATGAAAAACCAGATCAAAAGCCTTATTAAAATCCACATCTGTATAATGTCAAAGTTGTTTCTTGTGTTCAATTGCTTTATAACCAGTTGAAGCAGTATAGCTGGTTACATCTTGCTTGACAGCTTCATAATAGTAATTTACCAGATTATCAGGCAAGATCTCCCCTTTAAAAAACCACACTGAGACCCATTTATTGGTGCTGTATTGGTTCTTCAACCTAGACTCCATAATCTTACCAACCACAGAGCTTTTTTTAAAGCTTTCTTAATTCTAAAATCTTGTTTTCTAATTGGCTCAGTCCTGGAATTTAACTTTCAAACCTTGTAAATCGTACTCCTCTGCAAAAGCAGGTCCTCTGAATAGTGGGTTTGTCATTCATTTAATATGAGATCATTGAAAACTGGTGAATTTTTAAAGGCATCTCATCAGGAGCCGATGTAGTTAGCTGATTTAAGGCAAAGGGAATAAGGTTCTACCCTGTGAGTTATTCCAGGTTTTTCACCCTGCACAACATGCAGATCAGCCCAGGATCTACATTTGCATAAACATAATATTAGATAAACAACATGAATTAATTGGCCCAACAAATTGGTTTATTTATATGCCAAGAAACTCCTAGTTAACCAAACAACTGACTGACTTATCATTAAGCCCTGCTTGCTGTTTTAGACCGAATCCCATTTATCAGCTTCCTCAGCCATTGCTCATCTCATTTGTCTTACTTATTTGTTCTGCAGTTTCTTCCACTTCAAAAGTGGTACTTGTGCATATATTTGTTTTAATATTCCTTGTGAGAGACTTCCTGATCTGGGCGCCTCCGTAGCCAGGTGGGAAGGAGCAGCAGTGCGTAGCACACGCTTCTTGATTAGACCGGGGTTCGAGCCCGTCACCACCAAATACAGAGGATGCGGAAAGGTCAGGGAGTGACCACCGCATATCCCGGAGCAACATGGCCTTAGTTGCTAATGCTCCTAAAAACCAAATAACAACAACAACTTCCTGATCTAGAATCTTCTTAGGATACTCAACTATTGGCAGTGATAAGGCAATTCTCTCCAATTCTTTGGTTAGAAAATCATTTACTATTCTTTGAGACTCATTTTGCTTGGTTACCTAATTCTGCAACTGTATTCAACATAGGGTTTTTCTTTGACTAGTGCATTTGAAGAGGTAGAAATTTCAGCTATCCCTTGAGACATAACAGAGAAAATAAGAAAATAAATTTGATAATTTTTTGAAAAAAAAGAACTCTGGATTTCATATTTGAAGGAAAATACTGTAGTTGACAAGTAATAGCTTCAAAGAAATAAAATATAATTCAATTAATTGTGATAAAGTCAAAATAGTATGAAGATGTCAGTTCATATAATATTATTTTGGTGCATATTTAGCACTGTTTTATTGTGCGTGTTACCCATTGTCTAGTCATTAGCAAATTACCACCCATGTTTTATTACCTTAGTTAGTGTGACGCACTTTTTTATTTTAATTTCTGAAAAGTAATTGTCACGTTTGACATCGAAATACCTGGACCTGCTTTTGTTAAGCAGTCAGGTGAAAAAACCTCAGATGTGAAATATAATTGTATTTCCTTTTATCTATGTACTGAAGTTTAAAAGGACAAACAGTACTGTGAATGGGCATTTCGATGAATTAAACTAGTGAGGTTAACTGCTTTTGAAGTACAATGCAGCAGGTTTTAATTTTCTACTGTATTGCATGGAAAAATGTAACGTTGATAATTGGAAAATTGGTTTTCGTGGGAACTTGCAAAATATGTAATGCAATGTATGTAGTATTAAAGATTTATGTATTTTTTAATATTTCATCTTTAAAAGTATCAGATGAAAGGAAAGTATGCAGTGGGTGCTGTTGCTATGAAACAGCAGATTTGTCATTTCATAGAAGTGAAGACAAAACTGATAGCACTTTGTTGAAGCACTGTTGAAGGCTGAAATTGGAAGGCAATTTGGACCGTGCTCATACATCTGTACAGCAGTTCTTAAAGAAAAGACTAGAATCAGTGCCAAAATTAACAGCACAGCCTCATTGCACTTTAAAAGAAAAAGTTATAAGAAAATGTGTAAGATGTGATCAAATGTGTACCCTGTGCCTTTAAACCTGTCACCATTCAGATTTTGAATCTTTTTTTGGACAGTGAAAGACCAACATGGGGAGGAATCCAAGGAGGAAAGTTTCAGCACAAGTAAGGGTTGGTTGTTGTATTTTGAGGAGTAGCTTGAATAACATAGGGTACATGGTGAAGGTGCTGATGAACAGACATCTGATTTTCCCAAGAGGCTTGCAGAAACCATTGAAGAGGGAGGCTGCTGTTCCAGAAAAGTCTTCACTGTTGTGAGACTGGTTTTTTTTTTTTTTTTGAAAGAAGATAACTTTAATAACCTGTACAGCCTGGATGAAAAATCTGTTCCTGCTTTTAAAACAGGAAACACCATGCTAAGCCGTTTGCTTGGATCAATTGCTGCAGATGATTTCATGCTGGTACCCTTGCTTCTTTATCATGCTGAAAACCCAAGGGTACCCTTGGGTTTTCAGCATGATAAAGAAGCAAGTATTATGTAAAGGTAGACTTCCTGTTAACCAACCCACACACTAAGATGTGATTACTTTTTTTAAGTCATATTACATGATCATAACTTGTGCCCAGGATCTGACAGCAGCAAACCAAGATTGAACCCTGAAAGATTTTGGAAAGGATTAAATGTTTTGAATTATAATGATGCAGTGAAAAATACTGGGGAGTCTTGGATGGAAGTTAAAAAAAAAATCCTACCTTAATTGCACCCGAAGAACATTGTGACCAGAAATCTTGTCTGGTTTCCTGGGATTTGAAGGTCAAATTGGAGAAGCTGATGTTCTGGAAATGGCTGATCAACTGCAGTTGGAAGATCAAGCAGAAATAACTTTTCTTCTCATTTTTAGGAATGAACCACTGAAGATTTGTCTTCCTGGAGAGAAGTAGAGGAAGTCAGCTGATCGCACTCCCATTTTTGGACAGTCTGTCACAATGTTCAATGACAATTAAATAGATGCACAAGGACTTCAAATATTTAGAAGCTGCCATGGTGATGTTCAAGAAAATGAACCCCAACTTGGAATGTAGCACCAAGATGAACAATGTGATATTCAACTAATTGTGACTTTAAAAGAGTTGTTTACTTTGTGGGTTATTTCCACCAAAAGATAACTACAAATTGTCACATCAGGGGATCCTGTTTTCCACCAAAATTTCCACAAAATTTCCACCAAAAGATAACTACAAATTATCACATCAGGGGATCTGTTACACTGTTAACCAAGGAGCACAGGTTCCAGAATGTGATACTGTTGATAAATATAATAATTGTGGTGTAATGATTTAGTAATTTGTAGTTATCTTTTATTAATGATGTGTGATGCTTATAGATTGCTTCTCACTGTAAATTACACTTGTTAGAGTAATCTACAGTGAGAAGCGAGCAGCTAAGCAAACTTCTCTGGACACATTCAAAAAGGAAATGATCTTCAATCTCTCCAAAAGATTCCTCAAAGATGTAAAAGAAAATCTCCCCAAAAATTCCCTTCCAGATGCCATAATCATGATTAAGGTGTTCCTTTACTTCTTTGACTGCAAATATAGTGTCTGACGTTTGGGTCCAAATCAAGTCAGAACTTTAAGAAGGATCAAAGTAAGGACTTCCAAACATTATTACAGTATTATACTTTACACATGATTGAAAATTAATTAAATGTGTGCTCATTGTATTCATGTATATAAAAAGTTGCATTGCAGATCTTTGGTCAGGAAAGTAATCCCCTGTTTCATCATTTCATGGGAAGGCTAGTTTTGACTTATGGCATTTTTCTTGGACTGGTCATACATCTGAAAATCAACTGTACATGTAAATATTCGTAAACTTGATTTTTTTTTTTTTTTTTTTGCAGTGTAGACAAAATTGATGGCCAAACAGATGTTGAAGATATTTTATTTGATATGTTCAAGACATCTGATGATACGGTGTTAGTGGGAAAATTCCTTGGAGTAAGTTCCTTGAATTCTTTTTTTTTTTTTTTCATTAATTTATGTAAAAATTTAAAATACTATAATATCTTAAAAAGAGTTATTTTATTATTAAGAAGCATTATGCTGAATTATACTCTAGTTAGTATAATTAACCTTATGGCATAAAATCTGTGGAAAATAAAGACATTATTTTCCTCATGTTGCCTTTGAAACATTTTCTTGGTATGATTCATACTTTTTTCTCCCTGGAAGATTAGCTTACCTATTTCAGTAATATTTTCAGGTTAATGGTTGCCTTGCTACTGCAATATCAACCAAGTGAGTGAAGGTCACCTGTTCATTGTTTCCCCAACTTGAAAAGTATTCTCTCTATAAGAACATATATGTCTCTGTTTCAAATGCATATTGTTTCAAAACCTCAAACTTCTTAATAAAATTATGTATGAAGGATATAATTGACTACTTTGTGGAGACTTGAAATTTCTGTTTTGTGTGTGTCGTTGTGTCAACAATCACATTACACTAAAATGCTGTCTGGGTATTGGTTAAATTGGCTGAAGTCTGATTGCCTAACATAGGGCCTGTTATACATTACTAATATAAATTAGAGTTAATTTGTAAGGGCTTTAACAAGGATGTTATTACTTCAAATATTTTTGAACTCAGTTTTCAAGTTTATCTGATGTGAAATTCAGAGATTCCACTTCCACTGGGCCACAGATAAAAATTTGGAGCAATTTGAAGGAATGATATACACTGAAAAAAAAAAAAAGTAATGGTTGACTTTAAAAATGTTATTTCCTAAAGGGTTACTTACTTTTTGGGGAACAAGAAAGATGTCAATTATACAAATATTGTTGAAAATATGCCCAGTAAATTTTGAAAATTGGGAGGTAAAATGAGCATGAAAGGTCATTTCTTACATTCCCACAGACTTTATTTTGAAAATTGATTCCATCAGCAAGGAACAGGATGAGTAATATAAGATATAACTGAGATATAAAATAGATTGGAAGGTGGTACATAAACATGCTGACTGATTATTAGTAGTGCAAATGATGCAAGAAAGTAAGTTTATACAGAATCAAAAAAAAAAAAAAAACAGCCATTTGTCGAGCCATCCGAAATTTAATTACAATTGCACAAATAGAAATTCAGTAAAGATAACTTTTTTACATATCATATAGGCTGAATATTCTGTTTATTGCTTTGTACTGATTGGAGGAATGAATGGACAACATGGCAGATGTGCAGAAATGAAATGTTCTTGGTTTGCTTGTGAAAATCGTTACTTTTTGAGGGGCACTTTTTTTTTTGCCATCAGTTTCCTAATTATGAAAATTGTGGATTATTATGAAGTGTGTCAGTAAAGTTCCTGGACTGGTGCTGTTGTGGTCATGTTTGAAACTAAATAGAAGTCATGTTGTAGCTCAAACTTCCTTCTACAGATGGTACAGAGATTGTCCAGTAGACTAACAGGTTGCAAGTAACAACCAGTTTCATTAGTGTTAACATTCCATATCACAACTTTAAAATGGAGCAATGAACGGATATCAAATTTTGCTTTAAACTGGGAAAATCTGCAACAGAAACATATGAAATGTTAAAAACTGTTTATGGTGATGGAATGGTAAATCATGCCAGTGTATTCGAATGGTATAAGCAGTTCAAAAATGGACATGAGGATATTCATGATGAACCAAGTTGTGGGCATTCATCAACCTCTTGAAATAAGAACTGAGTTGCAGATGGTTTTGGAAATTGTGGCAAGAGATTGTTGGTTCGCAATCAGAATGAAGGCTGATGAGTTGGATATGAATAAGGAGATGATTTGTCAAATTCTGCATGAAAATTTAGGGAAAATTTTGAAAGGTCTGCAAAATTTGTGCAGCATAGCCTCACAGATCAGAAACAGTGAAGAGACTTCATTCAGACTTGTCAAGACAATCCTAATTTCATTGACTGTATTGTCACTGGATATGAGTATTGGGTGTTGCAGTACAACCCAGAGATGAAGTGTCAAAGCATGCAGTGGACTTCAATCTCATCAACAAGGCCTGAAAAGTTTCATTTACAGAAGTACAGAATCAAGCCAATGATGATAATGATTTTTGACAAATGCATGTGATTCACAAGGAATTTGTACCTGGAGGAAGGGAGGGAGAGAGAGAGGAGAGAGAGCCAATACTGCATTTTATGTACAGGTGCTTCAAAGACTGTTGAAGCATATTTTGTAGGTGAGGCTGCAGTTTTGCAGGAAGGACAACAAGTTCTTGTTGCATGACAATGCCCCAGTCCATTCTGCACTTGTTGTGAAGACATTTCTGATGGAAAGTGGCACTATACAGATTAACCATCCACCCTATCTCCTGATCTAGCATTAGTGGACTTATTCCTGTTTCCCAGAGCAAAACTGCCCTCAAAGGAAAGAGATTTCTGGATATTGAGGACATAGAGAAAAACGTAGCCACTAAACTTTTAGAACCGTGCAGCAATAGGTGCATTCAGTCAGGTGGTGATTATTTTGAATAAAAATAAAACCATTCTTCAAACAGGCCTCTGAGATTGGGTATATTCATATTGTAGTTTTAAGGATTTTTCACCAACCTTATGTTTTTCTCCAACATAAGGTTGGTGAAAAACATTTAAAACTACAATATAAAAATAAAACCATTTTTGAACACCTTCACTTTGTGTTCTTCATTATTCAAATAGCAATAATAATAGTAGTAGTAGTAGCAAATGATTCAAGAAAGCAAGCTTATATAGCATCAGCCAAAAAGAAACAAAAAAAAAAAAAATGGTGCATGTGCTGAGCACACAGTAGATGGTTTTATGTGAAACATCCTTGGCTTGGAAGAGGTTAGCAAAATCCAAGCCAATAGCATAATTACCCATTTGATTGTAGCCATTTGAATGGCTACAATCAAATGCATCTTTCAAATGACAGCTGCAAGAAATATGATTGCAACAATACAAGTATTTGATTAAAAATACTTGTATTGTTGCAGTGTTTGATTACAAATGATTGTATTGTTGCAACCATACAAGTAGGGTTACAGCAATACTAGTTACGATAATTCATCTCTGGCAGAAGCTGCAGATGTCACTTCCATGTCGCATTTTTTGTGACCGATCAGATTTTATCGGTTGAGGTGTCCCCAAGGATGTTTCACATCAAAGACTACACACTTCACCCATCCATACTATCCATGAATTTGTCTAGTTCTTCTTTGAATTTGTTCAAACGATCCACTTCCACGACAACAGATGGAAGCCTGTTCCAACAATCACCCACCTGCTGGCTGAAGGCAAACTTCAGCACATCTATCCTGCAACCATCCTTCCTCAACTTAAATTTATGTCCCCTCATGTGTAGTCTCAGCAAGAGCAAGAATGCCATTCACATTCAGCTTACTCAATCCATTCAAGGCCTTAAACACCTCAGTCAGATCATCCTGCAGGTGCCTAGTTTCCAGAAGCTGCAGTTTGCAGAACTGCAGCATTTCTAATTAAGAGCACCCTTTTTTCTCCTTCACCAATTTGGCTTTCCATTCTCTGCACCTTTCCAGCAGATCTACATTCTTCCTAAAGTGAGGCCTCCAGACCTGTATACAATACTCAAGATGCAGCCTAACCATGGCATTGTACAAAGGGATAATCACCTCCTTATCTCTGCTAGCGAAGCTTCTGTATATTATTGACAAAATCCCATAAGCCATTCTGGTAGCATGTCTTCACTGCTCAGAGAATTTTATATCTGACTACAGAGTTACATCTAGATCTTTTTCATTTTCCACTGCTTAGAATGACCTTGCATTTGTCAGTGTTAAACTTCAACTGCCATTATTCAACCAATTGACCCAATTTTCCTAGATCTTGTCTAACTATCCTGCCAACCTTTGTATCATTTGCAAAATTTGATGTTAAGCCTGATATACCTTCATCAGTATCATTAATAAATATTGAAAACAACGATGGACCCAGCATTGAACCCTGGTGGACTCCACTGATAACGTTAGTTCACATTAGTGCCCATTGATAACCACTCTGTCTCCTTCCACTTAACCATCCCTTTATCTATAGCAGTAACTTGCCCTTAATGCCACATAGGTGGTAGATGACTTTCATCAACCGGTGAAATACCACCACTTTGCTTATTGGAGGCTTGAAGTGGTAAAACCCATGTTTAGTCTCTAGAGCAAAGTTTCCGGCATTCCCCTCCCCCCATACTTCTCCTTCAACCCATGCACGATACTAAGTACTATAGGTTTTGATACCTTTCGTGTTTGAGGTTTTCATAAAAAAAAAAAAAAAAAAACGTTTTTTCAGCATTTTTTTTTATATACAACAGTTTCAATAGCTTTCCCGAAATCCAAGTATATGATATCAAAATTATCATTTGCATCTAGTTCCTTGGTCACTGCATCATAGTAACCTATCAGATTGGTTAGACAAGACGTCCACTTAACAAATCCACATTGGCGCATAATGGCCTTTAGCTGCCGTTGCGCCATAAAACCTCCAACAACAACAACATTCCCACATCTCCAGTCTGCAGGGCCTCCCTTGAATTCAAGGATGCTCATAATTATGGCTAAAGGTTTGCTTATTCTCTTTGCTGCCTTTCTTAGTATAATTGGATAGATCCCATCCATCAGAGCTGCCTTTTATGTTCAGCTTCAACGATTCCTCTTCCACTTTTCTTTCAATTATTACAAAGTAATTTAGCATCTCAGGAGTTAGATAAACTTTTTGGCATCCCCCCCCCCTAAAGAATTCCTCATGTGTGAATGTTGATGCAAAATACCTATTCAATTTGTCAGCAACTTGAGCAAGATCATCAACAGTTAACCCATTGACATTAGTGATTCAATCCCTTCCTTCTACTGTTAAATTTAAGCATAGAAGGCTTTGCTGCTTTTCTTTGTCAGAGACTTCTCATAATCTTCCTTAGCTTGCCTAACCTCCTTTGTGAATTGATTACAGACTAGTTTGTCTACCATAGCTTTCTGAATCACCTGATAATTTATGTGCATCCCATGCACTTTTCTTCTCTGCTATGCATCTCAATAGTTCATCTGACATCCATTTAGTTCTAAGCCTTGAACAGTATTTCTTCATTGGTATGAAAAGCTGAGTAGCTTCTATGATTGATTCCCTGAATGAATTACTCCCATTTAGAATTTCTGTTGGTAATGTCATCAATTCACAATGCATAGAATTTCAAAACTGTCTGAGACTACTGTAGCCATCCTTATGAAAACAAAAGCTTTTCCTTTTACCTTTGAGAGTAGTTATGTCTTTAATTAAATTCTTCACTAGTTCACTGTGATCACTGCCACTTGCTGGGCCATTAAGAATCTGCAGATTCTTCTTAAGCATCTAGAATCACTGCTGATAACCAGTTCAAGAATATTACTTTCCTTTGTTGCCTCTCAAGCATGCTGCTGTAGAAAGGTCATTCAAGATATCTACAAAAGTCTTGCTAGTGTGTGAGTGACCAAGCCACAAATTCCAGTCAATGCCTGGAAAGTTAAAATCCCCATTATAAGATATTCTGATTTACTGTCCCTCTCTATATCTCTGTATAGCTGTTTGGTATTCTCATCATAGTTATTAGACCTATGACATACTGCTACTCTGAATTTTGTTTTACCAGTGTTGATATCACACCAAACTGACTACTGAACATTGCACTGGTCACCAACGTCAACTGGATGCACTGCTTTAGATTTAATGTTTCTTAACTGAGAGCATATCCCCTCCACCCTCCTGCCCTGTCTTTCCTTCCTGTATACATTGTATTCTCCATATTCAAATTCAGCATCACTTATGTCTGAGTGACACCATGTCTCTGCTACCCTCTACATATCTCCATTTGATAACTTAATCAGTACTTTATATTCGTCAAGTTTACTCCTGACATTAGCGTACATCCAAGTACATGTGCATGTTCTTACTCTTAGTTAACCGTACACAGCCCAAGTATTCATTTGTTCCATCGTGACCTCCAACAGGGCTTGAAATCCCTGACACCTTGCTTTCCAGGCTGCTGCATTTTCCAATAGAAACAGTGCAAGAATTACTTTCACCTCTACCTGTGGCTCTGGTTAATCTAGTGGTTTTCTGATCCACCTATCACTGCCTCGATAGCATCAGCAATTATTCTTGCACTCCTTCTATTTAAATTATCCCATCCCTGTATAAACAGTATCTCCTGTTAACAAGCACAGATCACACCGAGGAAAATACTAATGTGTGAGCACCTTCCCTCCAGGGTTGAATTGACTGACAAGGCTCTCAACGTGTACTTCCTCTCATCCTGTCTGGGCAGAATTGCAGATACTTTCAAATTCAGTCATATCTCGCATCTTTTCCACAACATTGCCCTGTACTTATTAAGTAAGTCTTGAGATCTCCTACTCTTAATAATTAGTGCCAACCCGTACAATATCACCTTTTGTGCCCTTACAAGATGATATCTGCCATACAATGTCATCTATTTTTGTCCCTGGCAGACATATCCTGGTCCTATTCCACCTATCCTTCTTGCACGGTATATTTTCCTTTTCCTTGACAGTTTTTTTTATTGCACTATTTTTTATTCCACTGGGAATTTTATTTCCGTACTGGTGTGGAATAAAAATATCACAAAAAAAATCACACCTTGTATATTAATTGGACCCAACACTGAGTCCCTCAGGGTTCAGTGTTGGGTCCATTGTTGTTTTCTGTATTTATAAATGATATTGATGATGGTATATCAGGCTTAATGTCCAAGTTTGCAGACGATACGAAGGTTGGCAGAGTTGTTAATGGCACTAATGACAGTACACTGCTGCAACAGGATCTAGAAAAGTTGAGCAGATGGGCTGAGAGGTGGCAAATGAAGTTTAACATTGACAAATGTAAAGTACTACATATTGGAAGCAGTAATCCCAGAGTAACGTATCAACTCTGTGGTACCACACTGACAGTGGTAGAGAATGAAAAGGACCTGGGGATAATTGTGCAGGCAGATATGAAGTTTTCTGAGCAGTGCAGATGGTCTGCAAGAGTAGCTCATGGTGTCTTGTCAATGATATACAGGAATTTTTCTAGCAGGGATAAGGAGGTGATTATCCCCTTTGTCTCCCCCCTGCTAGCTTGGGGGGAGACAAAGATCAATAGATTGACAGTAGCCACTGGCAGAGGTGAAAGAGATTCTTGCACTGCTTCTATTAGAATGAGCAGAAGCCTGAAAAACAAGATGCATGGTATTTCAGAGACTGCTGGGAGCCATTGCGGTACAAGTAAACACATGGGTTGTGTTAGGGTAGCTAAGAATAGAAACAGGTGCAGGTATACTTGCGTGTACACCAATGCTAGGAGTTTAGTAAATAAATTTGATGAATTTGAGGTATTGCTCAAAACATCAAAGGCAGATATTGTTGGGATATCAGAGACGTGGTGTCACACAGATATAAGGGATGCAGAACTGCAATTTGGGGAGTACAACGTCTACAGAAAGGATAGACAGGATAGGAAGGGGGGAGGGGTTATGCTATTAGTTAAGAAACACATAAAAACCAAAGAAGTGAAGCCAGTCGACATCGCTGGACAGTGCAGTGTTGAGTCAGTTTGGTGTGACATAAGCATTGGGAGATCAAAATTGAGAGTAGGAGTGTGCTATAGGCCTAATGACTCTGATGAGTATAATAAGGAACTGTACAGGGAAATAGAGTGGGCCAGAAAATAAGAGAGTCTTATAATGGGAGATTTTAATTTCCCAGATATTGACTGGAATTTGGGGGCTGGTTACTCACACACTAGCAGGGCTTTTGTGGATTTATTGGATGATTGTTTTCTACATCAGCATGTACGGGAGGCAACTAGAGGGAGTAATACTCTTGATTTGATTATCAGCAGTGATTCTTCATGCATTAAGAATCTGCAGATAAATGAACCACTAGGTGGCAGTGATCACAGTGTGCTGAAGTGGGAGTTACTGAAAGAGGTAACTACCATTAGGGGTAAAGGGAAGGGTTATTGCTTCTGTAAAGGCGACTACGATGGACTGAGACAGTATTTAAATTCTATACAGTGGGACCAACTGATGATGTTACCAACAGCAAATTCAAAATGGGAAGCATTCAAAGAACTTATCTTGGAAGCTACTAGGCTTTACATACCAACTAAGAAATATTGTTCAAGGTTTAGGCCAAAATGGATGTCAGATGAACTAATGAGGCATATGGCAGAGAAGAAAAATGCATGGGATACTTACAAATTAACACATGACACAGAAGCCTATGATAGATACAAGTTGATATGCAACCAAGTTACAAAGGAGGTTAGGCAGGCGAAGGCAGATTACGAGAAATCCTTGGCAAGGGATGCAAAGAAAAACAGCAAAGAGTTCTTTACTTATGTAAACTCTAGAAGGAAGGGGATGAATCAGATTGGTCCACTTGATATTGATGGGTCAACTGTTGATGATCCTGCTCAGGTAGCTAACAAACTAAATGAATATTTTGCATCGACATTCACACATGAGGAGTTATTCAGCAAGGGGAATGCCAGAGGTGTATTCAACTCTAGCAGTAAGCTACAGAATCTTGAAATAACTGGGAGTAAAGTGGAGGAGAAACTGTTGAAGATAAACACAAGAAAGGCACCCGTGGTGGATGGGATCTATCCAGTTATATTAAAGAAGGCAGCAAAGGAAGTAAGCAAACCCTCAGCCATAATTATGAGAGCTTCCTTGGACTCAGGGGAGGTACCCATAGACTGGAAATGTGCAAATGTGACCCCAATTCACAAAGGAGGATCAAAGGCTGACACAAGTAATTATAGACCTGTGAGCTTAACTTCTGTTTCAGGAAAATTAATGGAGGCACTGGTTAAAGAAGCACTGCAGGATCATTTAGACAAGACTTCAGTTATAGCTCAGACACAGCATGGTTTTGTTAAGGGGAAGTCTTGCCTGACCAACTTGATTGGATACTATGATGCAGTCACAAAAGAACTGGATGCAGGGTATAACTTTGATATTATATACTTGGATCTTAGAAAGGCTTTTGATACCGTTGCACATGGAAGACTGCTACACAAATTGGAGCAGTGTGACATTGGAGGCAAATTGCTGCTATGGATAAAGGGGTGGTTGAGGGGGAGAAGACAGAGAGTGGTAATCAATGGACACTGCTCATCGTGGACTAATGTTATTAGTGGAGTCCCTCAGGGCTCAGTGTTGGGTCCATTATTGTTTTCTGTATTTATAAATGATATTGATGATGGTATATCATGCTTAATGTCCAAGTTTGCAGATGATACAAAGGTTGGCAGGGTTGTCAAGGACACTACTGATACTATGCTGCTGCAACCGGATCTGGAAAGGTTGAGCAGATGGGCTGTGAGGTGGCAAATGAAGTTTAACATTGACAAATGTAAAGTACTACACATGGGAAACAGCAACCCCAGAGCAACGTATCAACTCTGTGGTACTACACTGACAGTGGTAGAGAATGAAAGGGACTTGGGGGTGATTGTGCAGGCAGATATGAAGTTCTCTGAGCAGTGCAGACGGGCTGCAAGAGTAGCTCATGGAGTATTGTCAATGATATACAGGAATTTTTCCAGCAGGGATAAGGAGGTGATTATTCCATTGTATAAGGCAATGGTCAGGCCACACCTAGAGTACTGTATACAGGTCTGGAGGCCTCATTTCAAGAAGAATGTAGAGCTGCTGGAACGAGTACAGAGAAGGGCAACAAGATTAGTGAATGGAACAAAGGGGTGCTCTTACGAAGAAAGGCTTAAGTTTTGCAAATTACAGTGTCTGGAGACTAGGCACCAGCGAGGTGATCTGATAGAGGTGTATAAAGCCTTGAATGGTTTAAGCATGCTCAATGCTGATGGGATTCTTCCTCTAGCCCAGAAAAATCACCTGAGAGGGCTTAAATTCAAATTGAGGAAAGACAGATGTAGGATAGACGTGCGGAAATTTGCCTTTAGCCAGCGGGTGGTTGGTTGGTGGAACAGACTGCCATCCCTTGTGGTGGAGGTTGATAGCCTAAATAAGTTTAAGGCTCAGCTGGACAGGTATTTTGAACGAACAGAGGGGTGAAGTGGAAGTGGGTTTTTTTTTTTTTTGGCTGATGCTGTATAAGCTTGCTTTCTTGCATCAAATGCCTCTACTAATGCTAATGCTAATAAGGCAATGGTCAGGCCACACCTTGAGTACTGTATACAGGTCTGGAGGCCTCATTTTAAGAAGGATGTAGAGCTGTTGGAACAAGTACAGAGAAGGGCAACAAGATTAGTGAATGGAACAAAGGGGTGCTCTTACGAAGACAGGCTTAAGTTTTGCAAATTACAGTGTCTGGAGACTAGGCACCTGCGAGGTGATCTGATTGAGGTGTATAAAGCCTTGAATGGTTTGAGCATGCTCAATGCTGATGGGAGTCCTCCTCTTGCTCAGAACAATCGCCTGAGAGGGTATAAATTCAAATTGAGGAAAGACGGTTGTAGGATAGATGTGCGGAAGTTTGCCTTTAGCCAGTGGGTGGTTGATTGGTGGAACAAACTTTCATCTGTCGTTGTAGAAGTTGATAGCTTAAATAGATTCAAGGCAGAACTTGACAAGCATTTGGAGCGAGTGGATGGGTGAAAAAAGGGTTTTTTTTTTTTTTTTTTTGGCTGTGCTATATAAGCTTGCTTTTTTGCATCATGGGCCTTTGCTAATGCTAATTACAGCAGATACATGAAATATATGTTATATTTTAATTTTTATTAAAATCCAGAAAGAAATAAGTACATTTCAAAAGGGTTGGCAGTATACTACTGTCTGAAGTATGTGTTGTTATTATTTTAATTTATTAAATCAGATTATGAAATATGAGTGGCATTTGAAAAGTGTGTGGCTTAAGCATGAAAGGGTAATGGTGTAGAGCAGGGGTGGCCAACGAGTCGATCACGGCTTTAATTTTGGTTGCTCATGAAAAATTTTAAATGTACAGTCATCCTCGATTTGCACGGTCAGGTATACTACCAAAATTTTATATTGTGCAGCGAAACCCGATGTGCAATATGATGAAAAAAATGAAAAAAAATGGTTTTTTTTTTTTTTTTTTTTACAAAGCATCAAAAATAGGAATGAAGAGCAGATTTTGAAAATTTATTTTTGTTTTTTTTGCACGATTGAAGATTTCATTAAAGGAGAAACACATTTCACCATAATAACATAAAATACCACAGAATTCCAGCTGTCGGTATTATTGCAAATGCAATAAGATTGAGTTTACTACCCATTTATGATTAGATTGCACTAACAGAAAAGCCCAATAAACCAGAAAGTGCATATTGTTTTTATTGTTTTATGGTCGTGACCTCCAGAAATAGCTTTAGAGAAATATCACAAAGGCATTCAAAACTGATTCTTATAAGGATATAACCAAACAGAACAATAAACGGTGGTGTGTTTGTCCGGTTATTTTGGAAACAACTTCCTCATTCGGGAATTTTCTTCATCAGTTATCCTACATTAGCTGTTCAGACAAAATATTTTTCCGGTTCGTGCAACTTAAAGTATTTTAATCGGCAAGCATTGCTTTTGCTGATTTAATAACTGGACAGTACTTATATGTTAAGTTAATACCTTTTGATATAAAATGAATACTACGAAAAAGAGTAAAATGTATCATTTTCATCAAGAGTGGGATTTAGAATACTTTTTTGTAATGGTGAAAGAAAAATGTTGCTGTTTGATTTGCAATGCTTCCGTGGCTATACCCAAAAGAGGAAATTTAGAAAGGTACTTCAACGCACTCCATGGTAAATACCAATCGGATTTTCTGCCAAATAGTGACCTTAGAAAAAATAAATTAGAAGAACTTAAATCCAGATTATTCGCGCAACAAAATTTCTTCATGATACCTAATTTACAATCTAAAGCAGTAACTGTAGCATCATTTAAAGTGAGTCATCTTGCAAAAATATGCAAATCATTTTCTGATGGTCAATTCATCAAAGACGCATTTTTAGAAATAACAGATTCTCTTTTTGAAAATTAAGAACAAAAATGAAATTAAAAGTGCGCTTCAAGATCTGCAATTATCTTGAAATACTGCGATGCGATGCATCGAAAAAATTAGTAAAAATGTGAGCAAACAATTTCGTGCTGATATTGCTAATTGTGTGTCCTTTTCTTTACAACTGGATGAATCTACAGATGTCAGTGATACAGCTCAGTTGCTCGTTTTTATTCATATGGTTTTCGATGATTCTACCACTAGAGAAGAACTGCTGGATATGGTTTTGTTAAAAGAAAGAACTAGAGATCTTGATATCTTTAATTCAATCAAAAATTTTATTGAAAATATTAAATTGCCACTATTTAAGCTCGTATCAGTAACAATAGATGGAGCTAAAGCAATGATGGGGCATCTTAACGGATTCATCACATTGTGCCAAAAGGATGATGAATTCCCAGATTTTTTGAGTTACAACTGTATCATCCACCAACAAGTGTTAGCCAGCAAAAGATTAAATACTAAAAGTGTTATGGACATCGCTTTCAAAATCGTGAATTCCATCAGAGGACAATCTCTTCAAAGGAGACTTTTTAAAATGCAAATCAATGAAAATGAACCAGATCTGATATTACACAGAGATGTGAAGTGACCGAGTCGGAGTAAGTTTCTACAGAGATTTCGAAATTTGCTGAATGAAATTAAAATATTTGTTGATCAAAGGGGAGATGATTATCAGCAGCTGCAAGATACGGAGTGGTTGTGTGATCTGGCTTTTTTGGCAAATTTTTCCAGTAAATTAAGCGATCTGAATTTGGAATTACAAGGAAAAAATAAAAATGTGGGTGACATAATTAGTAGTATTTCTGCATATAAATATCAATTTTTGGCAATAGCTAAGGATCTCAAAGAAAAACAATTTGACCATTTTGCAAATATGCAAGATCATTTGCAAAAATATCCTGTTTTTGAATTTAATAGTGACAAATATGTTTCTGAAATTGAGAATGTTGTATTAGCATTAGCATTAGTAGGAGCATTTGATGCAAGAAAGCAAGCTTATGCAGCATCAGCCAAAAAAAAAAAAAAAAAAAACCCACTTCCACCTCACCCCTCTGTTCGTTCCAAATACCTGTCCAGCTGAGCCTTAAACTTATTTAGGCTATCAACCTCCACCACAAGGGATGGAAGTCTGTTCCACCAACCAACCACCCGCTGGCTAATGGCAAATTTCCTCGTGTCTATCCTACATCTGTCTTTCCTCTATTTGAATTTATGCCCTCTCAGGTGCACGTTGTGCACGATTTTGAAACTGGATTCAGTGATTTTAAAACAATTGAAGACATTGTTCAATATATTTCTTATCCATTTAATGTCGACTTAGATACGAAACAAATTGCAGAAAAAATCGCTACGATTTTTGACATGGTGAAAATATTACTTGAAAATGAAATTGTGATCATCACAAAAAGAGTTTTGGAAATATGTTTGCCAAGAAAAGTACCCAAATGTAAAAAAATGCAGTGAACTTTAAATTCCTGTTTTGGTTCCACACATCTATGTGAATCGGCCTTTTCATATTTGAAATAAACAAAGCTCTCATACAGAAGATTCTTTATTGTTGGCCTTATTACAGTATATCTCCGATTTTGAAAGCTTGGCAGATGACATGAAGACACACACTTTGCATAAATTAAAATTTTAAATACATATGAATTTAAAATAAGAATTCTGAATTATATTGAATTTTAAAATTTATAAACAACATTTTTCAATATGTGTTGATTAACTTTTTTAACCATGTGCAATGAAATTTTTGAGATGATAGATTGTGGCACATTTTGAAGGAAAAAAGTAGATTGCATCACAAATTAAGTTGGCCACCCCTGGTGTAGATTGTTAAAAATTTCTGTACTTAATATATAACACTTCAAATAGTAGTGCAGTTTCTTTTCTGGGAGGATGCCCCTTTCTGTTCCATGGTTAAGAAGTGGGGCAGCAGAATTTAAACAAGGGAAGGATAGCCTGGAAAATGATTCAGGCTGTGGAAAACCTGCAACAGCAATCACTCCAGAAGTTGTTGATAGCGTGCATGATCTGGTGATGGGTGATCGATGAGTGACAGTTTGGTACATTTTCAGCATCTTGGGCATCTCATCTGAATGTGTGTACCACATAATAACAGAGGTTCTCACTATGAAAAAGGTGTCATGACCAAATTTTCGTAATGTTTATTATTTAAATAAAACTAAATGCAACTAGGCATAATATTTTAAGAGTTTCAGATTCCATATCTATATAATATCGGTGTAGATACACCATAGACAACTCTTAAAGAAAAACTATGGTAGTAGTGTGAAAGGCATCATTTCATCTGTATCTCATATTGTGCTCATCCTTCACAACGAGTTGCCCATGTATTGCACTACCTCGAATAAGTAATACTTCACTAATAGAGAAGACTATTGTTACTTATTCTTGGTGGGCACCACCACCCAGACTGCACCATTTCAAAGCTAGTTGGCTTTTCATCCACCGATGAAAAGCCAACTAGCTTTGAAATGGTGCAGTCTAGGTGGTGGTGCCCACCAAGAATAAGTAACAATAGTCTTCCCTATTAGTGAAGCATAACCCCAGGGGCTCACATCTGGTGAGTATGGACTTGGCACACCTAGGGTCCTGAGCTGGATATCATCATTCTTCTATTTCTTGGTGATTCCCTTCTACTTCTGACTCTCTTGTTCTCTCTCTCTCTCTCTCTCTCTCTCTCTCTCTCTCTCTCTCAGGGTAATTCAGAAATTTTTTTTTTTTTTTTTTGGCTGGTGCAGCATAAGCTTCAGGCTTCCTTGCACCATATAGCTAATAATAATAATAATAATAATAACATTATTTATTTGAGGTAGTGCAATACATGGGCAACTCATTGTGAAGGATGAACACAATATGAGATACAGATGAAATGATGCCTTTCATGCTACTACCGTAGTTTTTCTTTAAGAGTTGTCTATGGTGTATCCACACCAATATTATATAATAATGTTTATTATGTACTTGTATATAGTAAGAAAAATTAATGAAGGAACCGAAAAATGAGTAAATTATTTTATTAGACATTTTTTATCATAACATGTTACACAATGTAAGGTTAAGTAAAGTTTATTGTAGTTACACTTTTTCATTTGTATGAATAAAGAATGAATCCAGAGTTGTTTGTTTTTTTTGGCATATTTTTTCAGATAAAATTGTGTCGTAACATTTAGTTATGTCTAACTTCACGCTTAACTTTTGTTACACGATCATGAAGAAGTCGAAAAAAAATATTCAAGTGCTTGGTCAATTTTCTCAAGGAAAAAAGCCTTAATTCTTTAATTTTCCAATCCTTATAACTGTTGGGACTCAGATAGCGGGAACCCCTGTAATTATAGAAGCTACTAAGAAATATTGTTAAAGATTTAGATCCAAATGGATGTCAGATGAACTGATAAGACTTGTGGTAGAGAAAAAAAAAATACGTTGGATACTTATAAATTAACTGGTGATACGGAAACCTACAGTACATATAAACTTGTCTGCAATCAAGATAAAGGGGATTAGGCATGCTAAGGCAGATTGTGAAAAGCTGCTGACAAAGAAAAGTAACAGTCTTCCTTGTATAAGTACTAGGAGGAAAGATATAGGTGGTTTAACTGTTTATGATCCTACTAACAAACTGAATAGATATCTTGCATCTGTGTTTACACAGGAGAAATTTTTTTACACATGGTGATATCAGAAGTGTATCAAATTCTAATACAGAGCCAAACAATTTTGTGGTAACCGAGAAGAAAGTTGAGGAGAAACTGTTGAAGCTGAAAGTAAATAAGGCACCTTATTTACTTTCCTGAAGTTGGACTCTATCCAATTACATTAACAGACGCAGCAAGAAGTAAGTGGGCCTTTGGCCATAATTATGAGAGCATTCTTGGATTCGAGGAAAGTACTTATAGATTGTGAATGTGAAAATGTCTCTCCTGTTCAGGGGTTAAAGCTGAATGTACAGGGATTAAAACTGAATAAATAATAATAATAATAATATTCATAAGGGGGATCAAAGGGCAAAGTGAGTAATTATGGACCTGAAAGCTTGACTTCTTTCGCGGGAAAATAATGGAGTTATTGGTTAAAGAATAATGCAGAGTCATCTAGACAAGAATGCATACTTCAGACACAGCATGACTTTGTTAAGGGGCAGTCTTGTCTGCCCAATCTGATTTGATGCTGTGATACAGTAACAAAGGAACTAGATGCAAAAAATAATTTTGATATTGTATACTTGTATTTCAGGAAAGTCTTTGATACTGTTGCACATAAAAGATTGCTGTACAAATTGAATTAGTGTGTCATTAAAGTCAAGTTGCAGCTATAAATGAAGGGATGGCTGAGTGGAAGAAGACAGAGTTGTTATCAGTGGACACTACTCTTTTTGGACTAATGTTATTAAAGCATTATAAGTTATTATTGGCAGTGATATACAGGAATTTTGACAGCAGGGTAGGAAAGTTTTGAAGCTTAATTTTAGGAAGGATGTGAATCTGTTTAAACAGGTGCATAGAAGGGCAACACAATTTTTGAGGTTGAACAAAAGGGTGCTGTTACCAAGATAGGCTTCGGTTCTGCTGCAATTTGCAGAACTGCAAAAGCAGAGTCAGAACCAGGCTCTGGGTAATGGTATACTTGTAGAGTGCTAAAAGATTTATGTGGTTTTTGTTTGACTTCCAGAAATATCTTACATTATTGTTTTCATGTTTGTGTTTGCTTGCTAACTAGTTTAACTAGATTTGAAGCTTGCTAATTAAAGTGATAACTGAAATAAGTGAATATAATGTATTGTCACATTTCTATATGGCAATACATTATAATTATCTATAAACCACTGAAGTTGGTTTCCATATTTCTTTTGTTAATTGTTTGTAAAATAAAATTAAAAAATGATAAATTAAATTTTTTAAATTTATTGTTCCATAAAATAAAAATAATAAATAGATAATAAACTCTGTAAAACTTTTCATTGATGTTATGTGATTAATTATTATTATTGTTAATTAATTACTGCTTTTCTGTTTCCCCATAGGCTCTTTCATCCACTGGATTAAAGAAAAGTGATCCTAGGTTGAAAGAAATGATTTCCAAACTGAGGGATGTATATAAACAGAAACAAGATGTAGGCTCACCAGATGCTTTGAATCTTGACAGAGCAACTTTTAAAGCGTTAGTATCATAGCTTACAGTTTTATATACTTTTCATTTTAATTTTTAAAGAAACTAAAAATTCCAGAATGTAGTATTTATTTAAACTTCAACCACAATTATTAATTTTGCAAGACTTGAATTTTATATCACTAAACTGCCACTTAAAAACTAGTTATACCTGTTATACACAAAGTTCCTTTGGGATTTTCAATAGATGCTTTAAAGAATGAATGATAGAATGCAAATGAATGATAGACTTGAGGTTTGCTGTAATTTGTAGTAAACCTCTTGGTTTCATTGATGTGGATATCTTGATGGCATGGAGCCTATCCAGCAAATAATTGATTTTGTTCATAATTCTTAATTCATTCAATTAAGTTCGTAATTCATTTTTGAGATATGCAGATTCACCATCACCACCCTTCAGTTGTTGTCAGATTCATGTTCCAGGAGATTTTCTCACACGCTGTCTTGAAATTATTGTACATATATAATTTTATTGTTAAAGCATAATTGATGGCCAGGATAAACAAAACAGTGGGACTGGTAAAAAAATTTCTACAGAATGAAGGCAGTCCTTACCACTGATAAGGAATTATGAATTGAAGTCTCCCTGTGCTGTAGTAGTGCATGTGATGCAAGAAAGATGCAAGTTATGCAGCATCAGCCAAAAAAAAAAAAAAAAAATTTACAAAACAATTCCCTCTAAATGTTTGTCCAGTTCCTCACATGCTGTCTTGAAATTATTGTATATATATAATTTTATTGTTAAAGCATAATTGATGGCAAAGATAAACAAAAAGTGGAACTGGTAAAAAAATTTCTACAGAATGAAGGCAGTCCTTACCACTGATAAGGAATTATGAATTCCTTATCAGATTCATTGATATCCACATCAATGAATTCTGTATAAAGATGTCTAGTAGCAACAGTACCTAGAAGTCATAGAGGATTCCACAAGTTTTGAAGATGAGGCACCCAGTGCAGTGGAAGATATTAGCTGTATGGCTAATGATCTATAGCAGCGTTTCCCAAACTGGGGTCCGTGGACCAGTTCCAGGGGGTCCAGGAAATGAACCCTCTGGAACTGGTCAAATAATTCGTTCTATGTATAACAAATTGATGATAAATAAAATTATTATTATATATTTTAAACAACTTTATTCTTATAAAAATAAGAAAGTTGTTTTAAACATAAAACACTGAATTTTCTTTTCAGACATGTTCACACACACACACACAGTTATGCCCCTGTATCCGCCGATTCAGTTACCCGTGGTTAACTATGGAAAAAAAAACGAAAAAAACTTAACACGTACTGTTCACGTGTCCACTGTGATGCTTCCCTTTATTTTTTACAATGTTGCATATGATTTGGTCACCAACATTATAATGGTTCTTTAGAGATTTAACGGATGAACCGTTTTCAAATTTTTGAATAATTTAAAGTTTTTGTTTAATTTGAAAGCACAACTCTTTCGTTTGCCCATCATTTTCACGATTTCTAAACAAAAAAAAAAAAAAAGTTACTATAAAAAAAAAAAAAAAAAATTCGGCATCCCTGACAAATGAAAAAAATTTAATTTTTTTCGATCCGATGGAACACAATAATCGATGTGACACACTAAATCAAACTAAACATTTGGTCTATTTTTTTTTTTTTTGTTTTGAGTGGTAGGTGTGAAGACAGCAGGGTTTGCAAGATAATAGGTACACTAATCTCCCAATTATGACTTATAACGCCGGTCCGGTTCTTGTCGCGTATTTACGACTTGCAAAATATCTGTTTATATCTATTCTAGTTATTACTTGAATTTTATGATTTCTGGTTGATTTTTTTTTTTTTTTTTTTTTTTGTAATTTGGAGTCTTGAAGTGACCCGGTTAATCCAATTTCTGCCTGTACTTTATTATTACCGTATTTAATGTCGACAACTTCTTACTGTGTGTTTAATTTATCAATTAAACTTTATTATATGTATGTATGTACAATAAAATCACATTATATATGGTGTCAGCAGGTGTTCGCTTATATCCATGGTTTCAGCCATCCACAGTAGGTCTTTGAACTTATCCCCCGTGGATATGGGATCTTACTGTGTGTGTATATATATATATAGGCACCCCCGTAGCCAGGTGGGCAGGAGCAGCAGTGCATAGCACGCTTCTTGATTATACCGGGGTTTGAGCCTGTGACCACCAAATATGGAGGATGTGGAAAGGTCAGGGAATGACCACCACATATCCCCGGAGCAATATGGCCTTAGTTGTTAATACTCCTAAAAACCAAATAACAAATAACTATATATAGGCATCTGCCACCTTTTTTTTTTTTTTAAGGGGTCCGTAGATCTTATTAGTTTGGGAACCACTGATCTTTAGCAAAGATTGAGGGAGTCAGTGCAGAGGATGCAAGTAGCCTCCCTTACACTCATTTTCTTGTTGACCTCCCTCGTCAACAGTGAACTGCAGGAGTTATAAAAGTCATTAAAGAGGCACTTTCACTACCCAATTGGTGCATGAATTTGTTAGAGATGTATGGCAATGGCTTTTCACAAGGTTTGCAACCAATTATGTATTGATATCGACAGATTTTGCATAATAATTGGGGAGAAAAAAGCTGAGTGGTCCGCCCTGGATTCACTTTTTAATACAGGAATATATTTATATAGCATTAGCATAATGCTAATGCTATTTCTAGGGTATATATGGTACATAAAATATGCTGTTAGCATATTTTATTTTGAATCTTTCTATACATTAAAATAATTTTCCTCCTAGTGATATTTATTCAGCCAATGGGAGAAGAGAGGTGTGGGTTATGTGGTAATACGTAATAAATACTAAAATACATAACAGAAGCTTGTTTTACTGTGGTAAAACAAGCTTCTGTTCAAACGTGGTCATGTCACGCACTATATTTATCTGACATGACCACGCGGTACCAATCTTGGTTTCCATATGTAACGTATTTATGTATTCATAGCAGAGGAAGAGACACACACAGTGTCGAAAGCTTCTGTAACTACTGTATTTTATTTTACTTTATCAAAAGAAGCGAGTGCAGTGAGCAGGGGGCGAAGCTCCTTAGTAGTAATTAAAAATAAAATATACTAATAGTATATTTTTACTATAAATATCATACAAAAATAATATTTTCGCAAAAATAATATAGTATCCCCACATAATGCATCCCCTCCATTATGTGGGGTTATCATATTTATAATGAGATTAATTAATTAATAAAATTTAATAAATAATAAGGCAAACAAAATGAATTTAGGAAGTAGTAGTAGTAGTGGTATGTGATGCAAGAAAGCAAGTGTATGAGCTTATGCAGCATCAGCCAAAAAAAAAAAAATCACACCATTCCCTCCAAATGCCTGTCCAGTTCCTCCTTAAATTTATTCAACCTATCAACTTCCACAACGACAGATGGAAGTTTGTTCCAGCAATTAACCACCCACTGGCTAAAGGCAAATTTCCACACATAAATTCTACATCTGTCCTTTCTTAATTTGAATTTATGCCCCCTTAGGTTCGTAATCTGAACAAATGGAAGGATCCCATCAGATTTCAGCGTGCTCAACCCATTCAAGGCCTTATACACCTCAATCAGATCACCATGCAGGTGATCTGATCCAGCCACTGCAATTTGCAGAACTTAAGCCTCTCTTGGTAAGAGGATCCCTTCATTCCCCTCACCAATCTTGTTGCCCTTCTCTGTACACGCTCAAGCAAATCTACATCCTTCCTAAAATGAGGCCTCCAGACCTGTACACAGTACTCAAGGCGTGGCCTGACCATTGCCTTATACAGAGGGACAATCACCTCCTTTTTCCTGCTAGCAAAATTCCTATATATCATTGACAAAACCCCATGACCTGCACTGACAGCCTGTCTGCATTGCTCAGAAAACTTCATATCTGACTGCACAATTACTCCCAGGTCTTTTTCATTTTTTACCACCTTAAATGTAGTACCACTCAGTTGGTACGTTTCTCTGGGGGTTACTTCTACCCATAGGCAGTACTTTGCATTTGTCAAGATTAAACTTCAGTTGCCACTTCTTAGCCCATCTGCCCAAATTATCTAGATCCTGTTGCAGTAGCACACTGCCATTGCTGTCATTAACAACTCTGCCAATATTTGTATCATCTGCAAACTTTGACATTAAGCCTGATATACCTTCATCAATATCATTGATAAATATACAAAACAACAGTGGACCCAACACCGAACCCTGTGGGACTCCACTCATTAGTCCCACAGGGTTCCCATTGATTACCACCCTCTGTCTTCTCCCACTTAATCATCCTTTTTATCCATTGTAGCAACTTACCCTTAATATCATTCTGCTCCAATTTGTATAATAGTCTTCCATGCGCAACAGTGTCAAAAGCTTTTCTGAAATCCAAATATACGATATCAAATTTTTTGCATCCAGTTCCTTTGTAACCACATCATAATATCCTATCAGATTTGTCAGACAAGACTTTCCCTTAACAAACCCATGCTGTGTCTGAATTATTGCTTCAGTCTTGTCTAGATGATCCTGCAATGCATCTTTCACCAGTGACTCCATTATTTTATTTTACCCAGAACAGAAGTTAAACTAACTGGTCTGTAATTATTCGTGTCACCCTTCGATCTCCCTTTGTGAATTGGGGATACTTTTGCACATCTCCAGTCCGTGGGAACCTCCCCGGAGTCCAAGGATGCTCTCATAATTATGGCTAAGGGTTTGCTTAGTTGCTTTGCCACCTCCTTGAATATAACTGGATAGATCCCATCCACCCCAGGTGCTTTTCTTATGTTTAACTTCAACAATTTCTCCTGCACTTTGCTCTCAGTTATTACAAAATCATTAAGTATCCTGCTACAATTTGATAACCTACTGCCATTTTAAAACCTTAATAATTCCTCATGTGTGAATGTAGATGCAAAATACTCATTCAGTTTGTTTGCTATCTGAGCAGCATCATCAACAGTCGAACCATCAATTTCAAGTGGACCAATCAGATTCATCCCCTTCATTTTAGAGTTTATATAAGTAAAGAAATCCTTGCTGTTTTTCTTTTTCATTTTTTACCACCTTAGTCTTGTCTATGGACAGCATCTTTTGCCAAGGATTTCTCATAATCTGCCTTCGCCTGCCTAACCTCCTTTGTGACCTGATTACAGATTAGCTTATATCTGCCATAGGTTCTGAGTTGCTTGATAATTTATATGCATCCCATGCATTTTTATTCTCTGTTACGAATCTCATTAGTTCATTTGATAACCATTTAGGCCTAAACCTTGAACAATATTTCTTAATAGGTATGAAACTTTTAGTGGCGTCCACAATTAATTCCTTGAATGCTTCCTACTTAGAATTTACTGTTGGTAACATCGTCAGTCGATCCCACTGTATAAGACTACGTATAAAGTATAATATAAAATAACAATTATGTAAATAAAAAGGCAAACACATCGCTCTTTCGGAGCCTGTAATTTTTAAAGAGAGTCAGTGCCCTCTCCTTTAAGTATAATTACGTGGTGAAATTCGTATTTTGAACAGTTCTGCTAATGCTGACTTTTAAGTTGCTGCATTGTGAATGTGAACAAAAGAAATTTAAGGAAATAAATGCAAGGAATTTCTTCTGAACTCAAATGAGAACCACAATAGTGTTCAACAAAAAGACTACACATATAAAAAGTTTTTAATTTATCCATTAAAATCTTAAAATAGTATAAAACACTCCTTTTTCTAGGCTTATAGCTCAAAGTGAGTTCCATCATTCCTGTGATTGATAATGTCTCAGATGGCAGTGATGTACTGTTCAAATACTGGAACAGTTTATATACTAGTATTTTTGAGGGTGAAAGCTCACAGCACTATGCCTAACTTAATGCCAACAGTTCAGAAAATCTGCACTGCTCTTTCAGTAAATATACACCAAATTTTCATAAATCTCTCAGTTTTTGAAAATCTTTTATAAAA
This sequence comes from Mastigoproctus giganteus, assembly GCF_048544385.1. NCBI lineage: Eukaryota > Metazoa > Arthropoda > Arachnida > Uropygi > Thelyphonidae > Mastigoproctus > Mastigoproctus giganteus. The sequence continues at coordinate 81,380,162 of NC_143588.1, forward strand.
AAAAGAACATGCACTCCAAGCATTGTTGTAAATTATATACAAGCTTGGCTGGCTGTAACTTCCTGACATTATTGAAACTTATGATATATAATTGGATAGTTTCTTTATATTAAAATTTCACATAGAATGTACTGCTGGAAATCATTTTGGAAACTTCATTGTGCTTATATTTCTTAATTGTGAGCTTACAATTATAGCATATTGCTTGCATCAGGAAAACCCTTTCCACACTTGCTAAAGCAGGAAGACTTGGGAAAGTCTCTCTAGCATCACATCCTAAACCTTATCTTGCTTTTTAAAATTTGTGATGTGCATTTTGAATGACAGTACCTGTCATATGTGATTGGGAAGAGTCATGGAGTTTGATTTTTAGTGACCACTCAGTTGTAACTTGAGTTTTTTTTGGACATAGTATAATTTACATTGCAATTACAGCAGAGATTTTGATGCAAAACAGTATACCAGAGTGTTATGACCTGCTATACAGAGTAAATACAAAAAAAAAAAAAAAAAAAAAAAAGTGCTACAAAAAACCAGAAGAGTCAAAGCCAGACTGAAAATAATGGTAAATGACATAGCTTGTACACTGGACTGCGAATTGGGACACTGAATATACTTTCTTTAACAGGCAAGATGGAGGAGTTAATTGATATGATGAAGGAAAAGAAATTGGACATTTTGGGTTTGAGTGAGACTAAGTGGAAGAAAGAGGGAAAGAAATGTATGAGAGAAGGATTTACATTATACTGGAAAGGTGCAGAAGATAAATTCAGGAAAGGAGTAGGTATTATTGTTAACAAGGAAATAAATGCAAGGATCAAAAAGTGGAAGGAATTAATGAGCAAATAATGAGACTCATCTTTGAGTGTGAAGGAACAGATATGACTCTAGCAAGTTTATGCCCCCAACAAGGAGCAGAAGAGAATGAGAAGATCGAATTTGAGGAACAGCTGGAATGGATCATTCTAGGTATCAAACAGTAATAGATTATTTTATTATTGGTCGAATATGGAACAGGAAGGTAATAGATGTAAAGGTTATACCCTCAGTAAGTATGGACAGCGAACACAGACTGTTGGTTGCCAGATTTAGGATAACAGTTGAGAATAAGAATAAAAATAAAAAGAGTAGAACTTGACAAAAGATAAAGATTTGGAAACTGCAGAATCAGCAAATAACAGAAGAGCTTAAAGAGAAGATTAAAGAGAGAGTACCAAGCATAATGACAGAAGGAGCCAATAAGGAATGGGAAAAATTTAAGAAGGTAATGGTTCAAACAGCTATAGGGGTGTGCAGGAGAACTGGAGGTATCAGAAAGGAAAGAGAGACATACTGGTGGAATGACAGAGTTAAAAGGGCAGTGAAACTGAAGAATGATGCATTCAGGAAATTTATGAAAATAAAATTGGAAAAGGACAAAGAGATATATAATGAGAAGAAAAAAATTATGAAAATAAAATTGGAAGAGGACAAAGAGATATATAATGAGAAGAAAAAAGAAGCAAAGAGAATTGTAAAAGAAGAAAAAGGAAAAAGTTGGATGGAGTTACACATAAATTAGAGGAAATAGAAAGATGATATATGGGTTGTTGAGGAATAAGAAAGAAAAGGAACACTGAAGAACCTGGGTTCCTAGTCGATAAAGGTGGAAAATTAGTTACAGATGAGAAAAAGAAAACAGTGGCAGGACTATTTTGCAACCCTGCTTAATGCTGAGGCCAATGGAAAGGAAGATGGTGTAAGAAGAGCAGAATTCACAGTGGGAAAAGAATATCCAAAAGTCGGTCTTGATGAAGTAAAAGAAGCAATGAAAAAGATGAAGAATGGAAAATCAACACTTTGGTAAAGAGTAGTTAGTTGAGTATGGTTTAAAAATAAGTGGCCAGAAAAGCAAAGAGATGATAATAAGGAGAGGTGAGTGTAAAAGGTGTGAAATTGGGGAAGGAAATGTTGGAAGGGGTGGATAATTTTAAGTACCTAGGGAGTTTATTAATAAAGGATGGCAGCCTAGATATGGAAATAACTAAGAGAATAGCAGTTAGTTTCTTCTGCAATGTTAATAGCCTGTTATGGGCTGGGGAAGTTCCAATGAAGTGTAAAAAGCTGATAAATAGGGCATATTTGGTCCCTATATTGACCTATGCTGCTGAGACCTGGAGGATGAACAAAAAGGATTCTAACAGAATCCAAGCAATGGAAATGAAGATGGTAAGGACTATGCTAGCTAAAACTAGAAGAGATAAAATAAGAAATACTGATACAAGAATGAATTTGGGAATAGAATGTCTAAGGGAGAAGATAATTAGATCACGTTTGCGATTGTTTGGACACATGACAAGAATGAACTTGGACAGATTACCAAAAAGAATGTTTGGGATGAAAATGGACAAGAAGAAGCTGAAAGGAAAACCCAGGAAGAGGTGGTGAGATCAGATTAGAGATGTGGAAACAAAGGGAACTGAGTGGAAGAGAATGATTGAAGACAAGATCTGGGAAAACAGAAAAAGATGGAAGGCTTTGACTTACCTGACCCAACCTTAGGTTGAAACAGTGATGAAGGTGAAGGTACAGAGTAAATACATATCAGTAGCAATAGCCATTAGTAAACCAGCAAGGTACTCTGCGGTATCCATCTGAGACCCCAGACTGTAATTGTGAGATAGTTTGGTTTTCTTCACTGATATTTTTAATAAATTTATTCCTTTACAGAGGTGAGTGATTGATACACTATAATTACCACATAATTAAATAGGCCTAGGAAGCCAGGTTGATAATTTGCACTCATTCTTGAATTAGAGCTGACTATAGTTATTCATGGTAGCAATGTACATGACTGTATAATGGAATGGTTTCACCTCTTGTTACTCATTTGGAGAGCTTTGTTTGGAGGTGCCTCCATAGCCAGGTGGGCAGGAGCAGCAATGCATAGCACACGCTTCTTGATTAGACCGGGGTTCGAGCCCGTGACCATCAAATACGGAGGATGCGGAAAGGTCAGAGAATGACCACTACATATCCCCGGAGCAATATGGCTTTAGTTTCTAATGCTCCTAAAAACCAAATAACAAACAAACAAACTTTGTTTGGATACTTTTGGAGACTGGATGAATTCTTAAAAGACCTCTTCAATTATGGATGTAGTTAGCTATCTCAGAGGGTGGGAGTAAGACACTCGTAGACATACAATGTTGCATTATAGCCTAAGATTCTGATATATTCTAAAACCAAAAATAACTATAACAGATAACATCATTATAAATTAGACAGTTTTGATTTAGTTTTGTTCTCTGACATTATTCCTAAAGGAATATTTAACTTAGAACTATCCTGTATATCTTATATTGCTACTGATTTCCTAAAAATATTAATAATTTTTTTTACCTGTTTCAGTGCTATAATTTCCATATTTATTTTTATTTAGCTTCCAGAATCAATTAATACAAATAATTATTGTGTGTATTTATATCCTTACTAGAGAATATTAATTAGTCTTTTAATTTATCTAATTAGTAGTAACGGATTAAAGAAATTATTTTAGTTAAAATAAATAATAGCATTGTTGACTAATGCAAATGTTTTTATATGATTTGTTAGCATTATTAAAGAGAATATTGTCCTCATCAGCCGTGCATTTCGCAATCATTTTGTCATCTCAGATTTTCAAGAATTTATCAAAAGCATTGAGGATTTTTATTGGAAATGCAAAGTAAATACAGGAGGAAAGGTAAAAATCAAATTCTTTCATATCATATATATCATCATTCTTTTTATGTTACAGTATAATTATTTCAGTTTGCAGTCAATAACATGAAAATGGTGGTTAATTGTTTTTATTTTAAAAGGGTTTTTTTTTGAATAGTGACTAATTTTAACGAATGCTATTGCTATGCAGAAAGCTTATCAAAAGTTGAATGGTAAAACTGACTGTTATGGCAAAGCCCTCATAGCAATTACTTTACTTTAAAAAAAAAAAAAAGCTGCAAAATGCCTTTACTCTAGGACAGTGTTTCTCAATCTGTGTGCCACACAATATGCAAATTAAAAAAAAATTAATCCAAGTTTTATAATAAGAATTAATTCAAACAAAAAATTTGTTTATTTACACTGAGCTGATCCGAGCACCTTCTGGCAGTCAATGTGATGTCATGTTTTGATTCCTAGCACTAGATTTATTCACCTATACTATACAAATAATGTGTATTATTAAATATACCCAACAGAAATAACTTCCTGTTTGTGAATATATGAGTATAGTAGTTATTGTAGTGTGCCACAAAATTTTATCATCTTTAAAAGTGTGCTGCAGCAATAAAAAAGTTGAGAAACACTGCTCTAGGGGGAGGAACCAAATAACTCAGTGAAGAATAGAATGCCAGCCTGAACATTCTGTAAAACAAAACTAGCATATATCTGTTTATTCATCAAAAATGGCAAGTGGAATCGACTGGGAAGAACCAACAGATGTAATAAAATGATCTGGGCATAATCAAGCTAAGTGCAGCACACTTCAGTTTCCAGAAATACTTAAATTTCTGTTTGTTTGTAATCTCTGTACCATACATTAGAAAATTGAGTATGAAATTGTGCTCCTATAGATAGATTAGATATTTTTTGGAATTTTTCGATTATCAATTTTTAAAAGGACACACACACACACACACACACACACACACACACACACACACACACACACACACACACACACACACACACACGTTTCAAGTAGTCCAAGTAACTGCTGTTGTTTAGGCCATGCCTTTTAATACAAAACACTGCTATCCAGTCTATGTGGAATTATTCCACATAGACTCTGTACTGATTCACCACCATACTGATGAAAACTGTTTGTAGGACACTCTGCCTCCGTAGCCAGGTGGGAAGGAGCAGCAGTGCATAGCGCACACTTCTTGATTAGACCGGGGTTCGAGCCCGTCACCACCGGCCCCGGGTGCCAAGCGTTATAGTGATCAAGCGATTCTCAGTGATTTCTAGAGCGTTTTTCTCGAAGCTGCAGTTTTTGTTCAGTTAAAAAAGTTTTCTTACGTTTTCATTAAATACTAGTAAACTTAGACTTATGATCTGTAACTAAGTTTCAGAAAGGCAAATCACCTTTCTTTTTTCCATTTAAACTAATATACTAACTTTTATACCGCTTGGTCACTCTAGCGGCACTGCTCCTGCCTCCCCGTGGCGGGGCCGGTAACCTGGGAGAAGAAATCCACTCTCCCAGGGCTGAAAGGAGCAAAGTTCCCACCTTTAGAGCCTCCGAGCTCAAAACTAGCGACAAAACACACCGATGATGACTTCTCCCAACCCAAGAGGTTGAAAACAAATCCTCAAGAGGAGATACCAGCATTTCTCATACTGCACTCTACATCAGACCAGCCTTTGAGTAAATTGTCCCCATTCCTTGTGCAAAAATGCTTAGAGGCTGTCGCAGGTTCACCAAAATCAGTAAGGCGACTCCAGTCTGGGGATCTTCTGGTAGAGACCATGAAATCCCAGCATTCTGCAAAGTTATTAAATCTGACAACTTTCGGAGGACATCCAATAAAAGTCACTCCCCATGCCACCTTAAATTCCTCCAAGGGAGTAATTGCAGAATGGGACTTATTAACCGTATCAGAGGAGGAAATAGTCAAAGAGCTACAAGAACAAAGAGTCATCCAAGCCAGGAGAATCATGACTCGTAAAGATGGTACTCTCATTCCAACAAGGAGCATAATCCTCACTTTTAGCTCTCCCATCTTACCAACATCTGTCAAAGCAGGCTATCTCCATTGCCATGTCCGACCCTACATCCCAAACCCAATCAGGTGCTATAAGTGCCAAAAATATGGACACTCTCAGACTGCATGTAGAGGTGAGGCAATATGTCCTAACTGCGGATCGAAAGACCACAACCAATCCGATTGCAATGCTACCACTCCTAATTGCCCAAATTGTAAAGGTAATCACCCAGCTTTTTCCAAAATATGCGAACTATGGAAGCAAGGGAAAAAAATACAGAAATATAAAGTGGAAAACAAAGTCACTTATTCAGAGGCGAGAAGAGAAATAATCAAAATGGAGCCAAAGCGTACGTATGCCACATCTGCCAGACAGGTGCAATCAGTAAGTATCCAAACGGACGTTACAGTTCCTCCTAATACATCTATCGCGAATTGGGCATGATCCATACTCACTTCTCCCAAACAGTGTCCTTCACAACAAACAACTGAACAAGCCAGCAATACTCCAATCTCCATTCCAGCTGATGTGTCAACAATGAAACCAAAAGCTACAGAAACCCCAATGGTGCATCCACGGATTTCAACGGAAATGGATATTGATCAGGAGAAAAATTCAGATGATGGAATTTTAGAACTCCACGCAACTGATGAGATGGACACAACACGTCCTTTCTTTCCTAAGAAAGACAAAGTAAAAATAGAGAGGTATAAACAACCTACAACCAAAAAACTGTCAGAAGCAAAAACAACTAACAAGAATGCATAATGGAAAGAATTCTTCAGTGGAATTGTAGAGGCTTTCGTAATGCAAAAGATGACTTGCATGATCTCGTAAACCGCTATGAACCAGCATGTATATCCCTACAAGAAACCTATTTAAATCCACAAGTGTGTCCTACCATTAAAAATTATACCATGTTCAGAAGAGATAGGAGTATTGACTCGCCGGCCCGTGGAGGCGTGGCGGTTCTTGTTAGAAATAATATTCCATCTAAACCTGTTGCTCTTCAGACTCCTTTTGAGGTAGTGGCAATGCGCGCAGAAATTGGCATGACTATTACAATAGCATCTATATATATATTCCCCCAAATTCCTCAATCTCCTCAGAAAATCTAGAAAATCTAATAGACCAGCTACCACCTCCTTTCTATTTACTCGGAGACTTCAATGCTCATCACTCACTGTGGGGATCTCCAACAATCGACAAAAGAGGTAAACAAATAGAAAATCTTCTCGATGTGTGCCAACTTACCCTTTTGAATACTGGAGAGCCTACCTATATACATTTTTCTACAGGATCCATGAGTGCAATAGACCTTTCAATCTGCTCTCCCTCCATATGTACTAATACGGAGTGGTCTGTTCTTGAAAATCCACTAAATAGTGATCATCTGCCAATTCTCTGCAAGCTGCAAACATGGGTAAACTCCCCTTTGCCGGGTCGCTCCAAATGGAAATTTCGTAGGGCACACTGGAATGAATATGCTTCAAATGTTCAGTTAGATGATGAAATAATTCAACTTCAACCCATAGATTATGTCACACAACATATAACCAATCAAATATTACAAGCTGCCAACTCTACAATACCAAAGTCCTTGCCTGGGAAACGCAAACACAATAATTACTGGTGGAATCCGGATTGTACATACGCTAAACAGGAAAAAAATAGGGCTTGGAATTTGTTCCGCAAATTCCCCACAACCAGTAACCTAATTAGTTTTAAAAGAATGAAAGCTAAGTTCCGCCAAATAAGAAGGAAAGCAAAAAGAGAAGCATGGATTAGCTTTTCCTCTAGTATAAACAAGGACACAGATATCAGACTCATCTGGAAAAAAATACAAACAATTGATGGCAAATATGTCCAGTCCCTGGCCTCAATATTAAACTGGAAAAGAAAGGAGTTGTCCTCTCTCCGGCAGAAATTGCAAATGCCTTAGCCGAATCATTTGCCAGTATATCAGGCGTATCCACCTACAACCCAATCTTTCAGAAAATTAAAAAATCATCAGAGCAGCATAAGATCAATTTCTCCACTAGAGTTTCACACCCGTACAACCAGCCATTTACATTAACAGAACTTTTAGGGGCGCTCAATAAAACTTCCAGTAGTGCTGCTGGTCCAGATGGGATCTACTACGTCATGATAAGCCAACTAAACAACAGAACAAAAAGGGCATTGTTAAAATATTACAATCGAATATTTCTAGAAAATACTTACCCAAACTCCTGGCGTCACTCAATTATACTAGCCTTTCCAAAGCCAGGAAAGGATCGCAGCTTTCCACATAATTACAGGCCGATTTCACTGACCAGCTGCTTAGGCAAAGTCTTGGAAAAAATGGTTCACAGGTGGCTAACGTGGTTCCTGGAAACTAACAACTTGCAAAATAACAATCAGTACGGGTTTCGAAAGAACCGGTCCACGTTAGATGTAATGATAAAAGCAGAAGCAAACATCCGAAATGCCTTCATAAGGGGACAACATCTGGTCATGATCAATCTTGATATTGAGAAAGCCTTTGATAACACCTGGCGATACGGTGTACTTCAAGACCTTCATTCTTTTGGCTTGAGAGGTCATTTACCCCACTTTATACAAAACTTCCTATGCCACAGAACATTTCAGGTTAGATACATGAACAATTTATCTAAATCATTTGAACAAGAGGAGGGTGTTCCTCAGGGGTCCATTCTTAGTCCGACGTTATTTTCAATAAGAATTACAAACATGACACAGGATGTACCTAATACAGTAGAATCGTATATGTTCGCTGATGACCTCGTTGTTTCTTGTCAATCCCAAACCATGAACACCATTGAAAGACAACTTCAAATTTCCATCGCTAAAATTGAATCATGGCCATTGCGGAATGGCTATTCCCTATCAGAAAAGAAATCTAGTGCAATTCATTTTTGTAAAAAACGCAAACTTCACCCGGATCCAGAAATATTTTTAAAAAACAATCTGATTCCTGTCACTAACAATTTCCGTCTGTTGGGGTTATATTTAGATAACAAATTTAATTTTGCTTCCCATATTGCTTTCCTTCGAACTACATGTCTTAAAAAACTGAACATCCTGAGAGCAGTCTCTGCTAAGTCCTGGGGTGCTGACAGAAGCTCTCTCCTTCATCTGTATAGAGCTTTAATAAGATCACGATTAGATTATGGATCACCTGTCTATGACTCCGCTAGGAAAAGTTCACTATTACGTCTGAACACCATACAGCATAGTGCTCTTAGGACAGCTGTGGGAGCCTTCAGAACATCTCCGGTCCACAGCCTGTATATTGAGGCAAATGAACCCCTTTGCATCTCAGGAGAAAATCCTTATTGTGTAATTATGCAGCAAAAATTAAAAGCATGCCATTCCACCCTAGCTGGCAGTACCTGTTTGATCCTCAATATGTTGAATTATATCACAATAAGCCTAATGAAAACCACCCCTCAGGGATTCGACTGCAAGAACTCACGATCAGTTGGGATCTTAAATTTCACAACATATTCCAAGACATTGCTACTCCTGAAACTCCCTGGACTGAACTCTCACCTCTCTACGACAATTTCTTTTCAAGATGGGGAAAATCCTCTCTGGCAAATATAAACTATCAACAGCTCCATAAAACTCATTTGTTGGAAAACTCAGATAAAGTACCTATCTATACTGATGGCTCCAAAACAGACGCAGCCGTTGGTGCTGCAGCAGTTTCTTCTGCCTTCTCAGTTGCTGTGTCTCTTCCTACGGAATGCACTATCTATACTGCAGAATTATTTGCAATTAAACTAGCTCTAGATAGAATACACAACAGCTGTATAAAGCAATCTCTGATATACACAGACTCCTTAAGCACAATCACTGCCATTCAAACTACCATGTCGCCCTCTCATCCGATTCTTAAAGAGATACGGTCCAAGTTATTTTACTGTAAAAAAGCCAACCAGAAGGTTACCTTCTGCTGGATACCTGGTCATGCAGGCATTCCAGGTAATGAACAAGCGGACGCCGCCGCTAAACACCCTGACTCAAACACTTCCATTCAACAAACAGTGCCCTACGCCGACTACAAATCCATCATTGAAACATCATGTAGGAAGCAATGGTCTGACCTCTGGAAAGCTCAAATAAATAATAAACTGTTGCAGATAAAAAAAGAGCCAAAATTGTGGACATCTAGTATCGGGAAAAGCAGGCGACAAGAAGTAATTCTAGCAAGGCTCTGCATCGGACACTCACATCCAACTCATCTGTATTTGCTTATGGGAGAGAACCCTCCTCAGTGTTTGTTGTGCCAGTCGCAGTTGACAATATATCATATTCTCATTGAATGTCCCCAACTTTCAACTACCAGAAAATCAACATTTACCTCCCTATCCCATTTGAAGGAACCGATAACCTTATTGCAGATTCTTGGCAATGATGCAAATTTGGAGGAACTGTTTACTTATTTGAAACAGATAAATCTCTATAATAGCCTATGATCACAATAACATGAGAAATTTGTGATAAGCAAATATCGAACAGGCACAATATGGCCCAAGAGGCCCTCGTGCCAGAAAACCCAAATACAACAACAACAGCCAGTCACCACCAAATACGGAGGATGCGGAAAGGTCAGAGAATGACTACCGCATATCCCGGAGCAATATGGCCTTAGTTGCTAATGCTCCTAAAAAAAAACAAATAACAATAAATAACTCTCATCCAGCTGTGGCATTATGATAGGGATCTCAACTCTCAGAGCTCATTTTCTCAGTGCCAGTAAGATCACCAGAGAAGCAAAGCTAGTGTTCTTAATTTCTTTTGATGGTTACAGACAGTGCTGTAGTCGTAAAATTAACAGAAGGTATACTCTGTGAATGTTATATATGCAGAGAGTGTACTATGCTTGTTAATCGAATTCCAGAGGATATAGTGTTTACCCGTATATATGTGTGTGTGTGTGTGTGTGTGTATATATATATATATATATATATATATATATATAAATCCAGAAAGTATACTCTGTTCACCTAAAAAAAAAATCCAGAGGGTATATGGTGTATACCTGCACATATACCCTCCACTACAGCCCTGGTTACAGATCAGTCAGTATTTCTGAGTTTCTCTTACTATAAATTTTGATTTTTAAAGCATTCACTTTGTTGTTTACAAGGGCAAAATGCTATTGCTATTTTCACAAATACATATTTTGAAAATAATACCATTACGGTGTCATTCATTCATGTTTTACAATTGCTTGCCCAATCATTCCAGTCCAGTCCTATTAAAGCCTCCAAATTATAGTATGATGTTTTATGACAAAAATTTTTAACTTGTAACAGGTGCTGGCAACTGGAATCAGAGTTACAATAATACTTTTATAGATTCATATTTCAGAGAAGCATAATTTTGCTTTACTGAATGCTGGTCATGCAGGAACTCTCAGAAACCCTTTTATGGGAGAAAATTTGCACTTTATTTTTGCACACAATGTCACTGATCTGTTTATTATTTCAACTGACTCTGCCACCCTCTCAGGTAGCATAGTGGTTATGATTGTTGTCCTTTCACATCTTGTGGAAGAGGCCTGGGCTCAGATCATGTCAAGATGGGAGGAATCTTTATGTGCTCTTTTACACACTCTGGCTCACTGAAGTGAAGAGTTGCATCCCCAGGGAACTTAGGTTTTTCATGGTGAAAAACTTTACAGAAATACAGTTACCTCGTGTAGTTGCTTTGCTCCATAAATGAACAGTGATTCACTGCCTGTTTACATAAATTGAAGTTCGCTCTCTCTCTCTCTCTCTCTCTCTCTCTCTCTCTCTCTCTCCCTCCCCCCCTTCCATCCCCACTTCCCCTCTCCATCTTTCTTATTGCTTCACAATCTTAGCAGTTTTGTTAGGGCATGTTTCTTGTTTCATGAGCAGCAGTCTTTCTCTCTCTCTGTTTTGATGGTCAGAGATCACTTAGTATTTCTAAGTTTCTCGCACTGTAAATTTTGATTTTACAAACATTTCAATTTATGTTGTGTACATGGGTAAAACACTATTGCTATTTTCATAAATACATATTTTTGAAAATAATACCATTACAATGTCATTCATTCACGTGCATATTACACAGGTGGAAAAAATTCTACTGAGTATTTTTATTTGTAACTTCGTAATTCAAATCTAAAAATGGGATAGAATAGGATGAATAGAATGATGTTGTAAATTTAAAAAAAAAAATCAAATACAGGAACTCCCCGACTTAAGTAATATTTGACTTAAGCAAATTCGACTTTACATAAGTTTTTGCCGGCTGGTGTAAACTGAAAAAAATATGGAAGCATATTTGTAGGGATAAATGGAGATATTGTGAAAATATCATGTGAACCCAATAACATATTGTTTTTTTTTTTTTTTTTTTTTTTTGGAATTTGTTCCAAGTCCTTGGAAGTTGAAAATTTTGCTATATATCTCTCTAAAAGGTCATATTTATAATGGAAATTGCTCTACCCTTTCATTGTTATCATATGTTCCCATTATAAGAATCAATTTTGAATACCTTTCTGATATTTTTCTAAAGCACTTTTCTGGAGATCACAACCATAAAACAATTTGCACTTTCCGGTTTATTGGGCTTTTTAATGCACCTAATTATAAATGGGTAGTAAACTCAATCTTATTGCATTTGCAATAATACTGAAATTGTGTGGGTTTTTATGTTACTGTATTATGGTGAAATGTGTTTCCCCTTTACTGAAATATTCAATCATATAAAAAACAAATTTTCAAAATCTTCTCTTCATTCCTATTTACTTATTACAATGGTAAAGGGAAAGGGACCAATGGAAAGTGCAAGTGGTGGTAGTGCCTGGAAACAAAACAAATTGATTTAGAAATGAAGATGATTAATTAAGAAGTATGAAGCAGGAAAAAGTTTGTCATCTATTGCACGGAATTAGGTCTCGCTGCTTCAACAGTGTATACTATTTTAAAGTACAGTGCACATATAAAAGAACATGTCAAAGGATCAACAGTGATCACAAAACAGTGTTCAGGTGCTATTTCGAAGATGGAACAGCTATTAATAATATGGATGGAAAATCAGATTCAGAAGCAAGTGCCCCTGAGTCCAACGGCCATTCAAGCAAAAGCAAGAAGTATTTCTGAAGATATTAAGGGTAAGTACTGCAAACTCCAAGCCAAGTTCATGGTAAGCAACAGGTGGTTTAATAGGTTAAAGCATTGCACTGGTTTTCAAAACAAAGTACACATTGAAGTTGCCAGTGCTGATTCTGCAGCTGCAGAGAAATTTTGTAATGTATTGGAAAAAATTATTGATGAAGGCAGCTATTCAATGCAGCAAATTTTTAACATTGACGAGACTGCTCTGTATTGGAAAAAAATGCCAGATCGAACATACATTGCCAATGGGGAAAAGACAATGCCAGATTTCAAGGTGACAAAAGATAAGGCCACGCTCTTGCTCGGGGCTAATGCAGCGGGAGATTACAGATTAAAACCACTGCTTGTGTACCATTCTGGAAATCTTCGTGCATTTAATGGCATCAATCAAGCCACTGCATTTCCGATTGAACCAGAGAGCATGGATAACAATATCTCTCTTTGAGGATTGGTTTAAATCCTGCTTCATTCCTGAGTTTGAAAAATATTGTAAAGACAATGTTCCTTTCAAAATTTTGCTTCTATTAGATAATGCTGCTCTTCGACAGTTCTGTGCATCTAGATGATTTCAATTCAAACGTGAGAGTCATATTTCTACCACCAAACACGACTTCACTCATTCAACCTATGGATTACGGTTTTATTTCAAATTTAAAGGCATACTATTTATGCACATTTGTTCAGGCATTGTCTGCAGTAGACGGTGAGAAAAATTTTATGTTGAGACTTGGAAATCTTACAATATTTACCACGCAATCTTCAACATTAATAAGGCCTGGGCGGAAATTACTAAAAGTTGTTTAAATGGTGCATTGAAGAAAATATGCCCACTGCACGTAAAAGGCTTTGAAGGGTTTGAAAAATATGAATCGTATGAAGAGGTTACAGATAAGATTGTAAAGGCTGCAGAGCTGTAAAGGTTGGAGGTTGTTGCCAAAGAAGTGGAGGAGTTAGAGGAAGAAGAGAAGGAATTATTTAAAGAAGAACTTATTGACTTGCAAGCAGTGATAGTGAAAGAAGAAAATGCTGACAAAGCTCAAGATGAACCAAATGAGGAGCCGAGCCTCTTCATCACCAGAGAGGGCAATGGCATTTTGTGAAATTGCATTGGCAATGGCGAGGTTTGAGAAGATGGATCCTGACAGCAAAAAATTCTTAAAAGTTAACAGAGGGGTGAATGATATGCTTGCTTGCTACAAAGAAATCTACGATGAAAAGAAAAAAGCCACCATACAGTTATCCATTAATATGTTCTTTCTTAAGGTTGAGTGGCCGAGCCCTTCTAAATCTGCTCAGCCCTCAACCTCAGCAGTGGCATAGTTATCAGCTGAAGACATCGATTCTGGCAAAGATGCTCAAGAGGTAAAACTTACTGATGTTATGCTTGTCTCTCTTTTTTTGTAATTTTATAATTTTGAAATTTTTTTAAATTGCATGCTTTTGTAATTTTTCCTGCACATGAGATAAAAAATTGAATAAATACAATAAATAATTCTATTCACATTTTCGTCGAACACTTCTTTTTTGATTCAATCAATTCAGTGAGCACAGTTGCGAATGCTGCACAAGCATGGGGGAAATTCCAACATGTGAAATCCGACTTACGTAGAGTTCTGTGGAACACAACCCCTATGTTAATCGGGGAGTGGCAAGAAAAAAAATTAATTTTTTTTTTAATATTCATATAAGACCCAGTTATATGCATTATATCATGAAATTGGCCTTTTTTTAAATAACTACTGCCATTAGAAATATAATATTTTCTGATATATGGTTTTTGAAAAAAAAAGAGGGGGGAAAGTCAATACTGGTTATAACTGAAAGTAGTAAAGGACACTTCAAAGTTTTTAGAGCACTCCACAATGTTCTAAATGGAACTTGCATTAAATTAAAACAAAATAGCCATATGTCTTGGACAGTTCTTGTCCCTTCATCTGCTGAAAATAAATTATTTGCAAAATTTTCATATTTACAAGATAACAAAAAACTTACATGGTATTGATGTGATACAATACTAAGTTACTATTGTATTGTTCATGTGCAGACAAAGGAAAAGTTGAATAATAAGATTGTGTCTTCACATCAGTGCCATGAATGTTTCTAGTTATCTCTTGACATATAAATTTTGTACATAATTTATTTCCAACAAAGGCACCTCCGTAGCCAGGTGGGAAGGAGCAGCAGTGCGTAGCACACACTTCTTGATTAGACCAGGGTTCGAGCCCATCACCACCAAATATGGAGGATGCGGAAACGTCAGGGAATGACCACTGCATATCCCGGAGCAATATGGCCTTAGTTGCTAATGCTCCTAAAAACCAAATAACAAGCAAACATTTCCAACAAACACTAAAAAAGTTGGGAAGAATGCCCAGGATGTATGACTGTTTCATTTTAATTTAATGTAATTCTAAATTCCAAATTAAAGTTTTTAAAATTCAGCAAAATGCCCATATCTACTTTAAAGGATATTTTATTCTGCAATCTCTGTGGTAATGCTCATTGGAAAAACAAATTTCAATGAGAAACTTCTATTTATAGCTGCATTATATTCTTCTCAACTGCTGGGGTATAAAAATCACTCAAGTTAATTTATCTTTTTTTTTTTATTAAAATTTGTTGCCATTATAAATATTTTATTTTAGAGTGAATATATTAATCAAATGTGTCCCATTATAAATTGTTTCAAAAGTTATTTTACAGTCCATGAGCTGGCAAAAGCTTACCTATGTACATAGCCAGATGCAAATTAAGTTTGCTGCTGGCTGAATCCAGTCTTCTGGAGCTAATCCTTTGGAAAGGTTTGACTTCTTTATAAAGCAGTGTAATTATTGTTACACAATTTTCTCTCTAAATTTCAGAGATTTGTGATGATCTTGAAAGCTAATTTCATCTACGCTTGTAGCCTTTCCTTATTTTATATTTTCCATGGTCTTTTCTACCTCAACAGTAGAGATTATATCCATAATTTCTTCTTCTTTAATGTTTCCTGTTCTTTGTTCTTTTCTTAAGCAGTTTCGTTTATTTTTCTAAAATATCCTTCTCTTTTGTTTGAACTTCACCCTTATCATTTTTGATTATTTAGTTCTGGATTTTTTGTCCAGTTCTGGAATGTTAAATGCCAAAACATTTTCCCATCTTTTTGATACATATCTTTCCTGGAATTTTCCCATGATTTTTCTTTGTTCTCTTAGACTTATCTTAGCCTTTTGTACTTTTCTTTACATTCCAATAATAATGTATTAGTTTTACTTTCCCAAAAATTATTAGATTTTTTTCCTTTTTCTTACTATCTCTAATTTCTATTCTCCACCATGGTGTTCTGAATTTTTTTATTTTTCTAGATCCTTTCCCTGCAAACTGCTTTTGAGCTTCCATTGGAGTGCTTTTAAGTTTTTTCCATTCTTCGCGTAAAGTAATAGCATCAGGAATGCCACTTAATTTTTGAGCAAGAAGGTGTCTGTATTTAATGGTTGGCAGATCTAAGAGTTTTTTTAATTTTTATCCATTTTATACCTCTTATTTTTGGCACTGATTTTCACTTAATTTTCTCAATACAAGATGATAGCACTTACATTCTCAAATTTTCTATATTCTTCAGCTAGTTGCTTAACATTCTTTTTTATAATAGTATAGTCAGTTATGCCTTTTTTATTTATTATGTTTACTCCATATAAAAGGCTATCCTTTTTGCTATTCTTTTTACTTAAATACTGTGTTTTACTTTTTACTTAAATACTTAGTTTATTATTAAAAGTGTATGATGCACAAAATTCTAGCAGCCTTTTGCCATTATTGTTAGGCTTATCTTTGTCTTCAAATTTTCTTAAAATATTTCTGTGCACATAATTGCCATTATTGTTAGGTTTACTTTTCTCTCCAGATTTTCCATTTACAGAAAATGGAATTCCCATTTCCCTTTTATATATGTCTCAACCAATACTATTGTTTCTTTATAAAAATTAGTTTGTGCTATTTCTTAGATATTAACGGTATTATTCTATTTCATCTTTTTCTTTTTTTGAGCTGTCATCTGTTCCTTACATGGACAAATTTCATCATCCAACTTTCGATCAAAAACTTTGCTAACATAACTCTGCCAGGTAATGTTTCTCAGCTAAGTAAACTTTCTTTCAAACTAATTTTAAAAGATATTGCTACACCTTTCTTGCACAGTTGCTAATGTTCACAATAAATTAATTTGTAATTATTGGTTATCAGTAGCTCCACTATATTCATCTGCTTGGTTTCTATAATACTTGCTCTTCTGCTAATTCCACTTTTGCCAATTATGAATGTATGAATGAATATGTGTTTGAATGGACTGTGGTTCAAGCCCTCATGTGACTGCTAAATGCAGTTAATGATTGCATTCATTGTTGAAATGATTAATTATAAACTACTCTGACCTAATGGTTGGTTGGTTGTCATCTGACGTGATTGCTAGGTCATGCCACAGTATAAACAGTACTTTACACACACACATTTTTTTTGTATGTGTGTGAGCACAATGTATATGTATGTTTTCAGGGTTGCCTCAAGTACATTTCGAATAATGCTTCAAAATGTACTACAGATCTTCCACTAAGGGTTCCATTCCTTATGTGTTCTTCTAAGTAATTGTAGATGCAATTTATAATTGATGGCAACATGAATAGATATTAAAATTGGTGAAAGAGATTATGCCTCTCAGTTGTTGTCTAATTTGGCCTACAAAAGCTGAAATTCCCTGGAATTCAGATCCGGAAGTTGATGAAATTGAATCAAGTGATACATAAATGGGTTTAGAAGATAGCATTTCATAAAAAAAGAAGTAATTAAATTTTAAAAGTTTTTTTTCCCAAATTCTTTTATTTTATTTTTTTATTAATTTTTTTAAATGCTGGTTTGGTTTTTGAAATAATTTCATTCTGACTTGTGTGACCAAGTAAAATAAGAAGAAACTGATATTTAAAAGCATTTAGGTAACAGTGTTTTCATTTTTTCAAATTTTCAAAATTTTACAAAGAAACACTCCACAGCGTGCACCTTTAGCAAAAAAAACTCATGGTGCAGAATGTAACTTTGGTAACCTAACAAGAGTTAGGTTACCAAAGTAGTTTTGCTTGTAACCACCTTTAATAAAGAAATTTAACATATCAATACTTCAGAATTAAATACGGATTCTATTCTGAAGCATGGTACTACCAAGAACTATTGTTCTGTCAGTACTTTAGTAGAAATAGTATTTCGGAATGTGTAAGTATTGACAGAATAGTGTATCAAATTGTCTGAAGTACTGAAAGAATAAATCAATATGCAATATTAACAGAATTCAGTCTGAAAATTAAGTTCTGTTAACACTGCTTATATTAAAAAATTTGATTTATTTATGGAATTGAGGACTGGTAATTTTTATGAAGTATGTTTGCAAGAATTTCTAAAAATAGCAAATTGTTGTATAGTATCAGTAAGGCCAAATGATACAAGGAGTGCACTTTTTCCTGCATCAGCCAAAAAAATAAAATAAATTAGAATATTCATATTATTTTCATTCTCACAAGGAAACTATCTAATTCCACTTTGAACGTAGCCACACTTACTGCCACATTGGGAGGTAACTTATTCCCTGTATTCAAAAAGCTGTTGCCCACAGGTGAACTTCATGAGATCCAATCAGCTGTTGTTCCCTGAGATTTTATATCTGTTCCCCCCTGGTTCTTGTCTCACCTGCAAGGAAGAATAGACCTTCCTCATTCATTTTACTCAACCCCTTCAGCATCTTATACACCTCAAACAGATGTCCCCTTAGATGTCTGGTTGTTAAACTCTGCAGGCCATGCCTTATAAACCATTCTTCATATATGCATCAATTTGCACTCATCACTAATCTGGTCACTCTCTTTTGAACTCTCTCCAGAAGTTCCATGGCCTTTTTGTAGGTGTGGTCTCAACTCTAGATCTGAATACAGTTCCAAATGCAGTCCCTAACCAGTTTCTTGTATAGAGGGATAATGATGTCCTTTTCACTACTAGTAAAGGTCCTATAAATCAGTGTTTCTCAATCTTTTTACTCTCATGGCACATTTTCCAAAGAAGAAAAATTTCGCGGCACACCTACATAGTCATAGAAGAAGAAATTTCTAAATTAAATAAATAGAACGAAAAATAATATTAACAATTTTTTTATTTATACTTATATTATATCTGTGTTATGCAAACAATTCTTACAACCAAAATAAAATATAAAAATAATTAAATAAATAATTACAAAAAGAAAATATGTATGCCTTCAAGAAAGCTTCAAATTATTCAAATATTTGATAGAGATCAAATTAATTTTTATTTAAAAAATTATAGCCAATGTGAAATATGTGATTGACGATGTTTTGTTATTTCTGCTATATCAAGTCTTATTTCAGACAGAGCAACTCACAGGTCATCTTCAACATTTTCCAATCTTGATCGTTTTTTATTTTTCATGTTAGTGAGAGTTGAAAATCCTAACTCACATAAATACAATGTAGAAAATTGGAGTAAAATATTTATTGCTCTTTTAGATAACTTTGGATATTCATCTCTGACTGAAATCCAAATGAAATTCCGAATGTTTGATTTTTAATGTTCGATCGGATGAAAGGGAAATCACTTCTTCCTCTTCTTCAAGACAAATATTCCAGTTAGATGTATCATTAATCAAAGGATTTCGAATCCAGTCATATTTTTCCGATTTAATAGATGGAAAATATGTTTTCATTGCCTTTTGAAGCAAATCCAAATGGTTTTTCACCACTGGTGCAAGAAAATTTCTCATCTGTTCAGGAATCTTAGGAAACATAGCTAAATTATTTTCATCAAGTTTATTCATCCACAAGCATAATTTTTTATCAAAAGCAATTAACTTATCTGTTGATGTTAAGATATTTTCATTTCGCCCTTGTAAACTAGTATTTAAAATATTAAGATGTGCAAATATATGTTCCATGTAAGCCAGTTTTGCACACCACAATTCATTGTTAAAACAATCATAAAATTTTTGTATTTTCATACGATTCTTTTGTTTTCCTGCAGTACTTATTTCATTTTTAAAAAATGTACAAAGTTCTGCTCGCAATTCAAATACACGGGCTAAAACTTTTCCTCTAGAAAGCCAATGAATATCATTATGTAGTAATAAACAGTTGTAGTTAGATTCCATGCTATCGCATAATTCTTTGAAAATTCGTGATTTTAAAGGTCTGCTTTTAATATAGTTAACAATTTTTAATTACGTCATCTAGTACAATGCTTAATTCTGTCGGGAGAGTCTTGCCTACTAAAGCTTCTCGATGAATAATGCAATGTGTAGAAATAAGATTTGAATTTTTTTGTTTCGCAAACGCCGAAAAACCTTTTTCAGGTCCAATCATTGATGCAGCACCATCTGTACAAATGCCTGTACAAAAATTCCATGATAACTTTGTCTTTTCAAAAAAGTTATCTACACAATTAAATATTTCCCTTCCTATCATTCTTCCTGGCAATTCTTGACAAAATAAAAATTGGTTCATAATTAAATCTCTGTTAATGAATCGAACAAATCCCATTAATTGTGCTTTCCCGCTGATATATGTTGACTCATCTATTTGCATAGCAAAAATTTGACCATCAAGTTTTTGTTGAACATTTTCTACTATATTTTCCGACATATCGATTGTTCTTCGACTTATAGTATTGCTGGAAAGAGGAATTTTATTTATTTCAGCTTCTGCATCTTTGCCGAACATACATTTCACCATTATACGACAAGCAGGACTGATCAATGTTTCTCCAATCGAATGAGGTTTCCCTTTTTGTGCAATAAGTTGCGCTACTTCATAGGAGGCAATTTGTGCTTTGTCAGACACTTTTATTGTGTTTTCCAATTTTTGTATTTCTTTGGCACTATTTGTCATTAATCGTTCAGAATACCTTTTGTTTTTAGACATCAAATTTTGATGAACTTTTTCAATATGGCGTTTTAGCTTGCTAGGAACCATTGCACTGTTTGCTTTTTTATGTCCACATACAACACATAAAGGTAAGGGGAAATTTATGTCCCCTGTCCACGTAAAACCAAAATTTAAGTAATTTTCATTATATTTTCTTGTACTAATTTTCGATCTTTTTGGCTGAGATTCATCGGCGCTGGTATTGTTCATATTATCACTATTTTCAATGGATATATTTGTATCTGCTGCAGAACTACTGTCACCGACATCAATAGGTTTGTTTTTATTTAAAAATTTTCGTATATCCATTTTCAGTTTTTTCTAATAAACAAAAAATGGTTTTGTAGAATTTTTAATTTTTATATACATTTAAATTACCTTAAGAAATTGCCTAACCCTAAATTATTTACTTTACAACACAAACATAGTTGCTAATGCTCCTAAAAACCAAATAACAAACAACAACAGTTTAATATGACAATATTAAATTTTGACTTTCTGAGGTAATTCAGGGGCGCTGCGCACTTATACAGTATCTGCATTCAGCGCCTGAATGCAGACGCCCCTGTATTCGGATATGTCAATTTCAATTCGTCATAAAAAGATCCTTCATGTACTTTATTCTTATTAATGGTATTGTACGTATATTCGGACAATGATGTTAAAATAAAAACGACGCTAGTTTTTTTTTAAGATTTTGCGGCACACTAATGTGACGCAGCACACCCTTTGAGAAACACTGCTATAAATCATAGTAAGGACACCACTTAAGTTCCTAGCCATCTGTTTTTGCTGCTTGTTAATTGCCTGTCAGATTGAATCCTAACACCCAAGTCTTTTTTTATCTTGAACCACTTTTCTCTCCTCTTTTTCATAGCATATATGTGACTTCACGATGTCTCTTCCCCAAATGTGTAACCTTACATTTAGAAGAATTAAACTTTAGTTGCCATTTTTCAGACCATGTATGCAAGTGATCCAAGTCTTTTTGAAGCAGCATGGCTTAATTTGAATTGTTAATCACTCTTCCCACTTACACATCATTAGCAAACTTTGACAGCTTCGTTTGAATACCCTTGTAAATATCATTTACGAAAATTAGAAATAGGGGGAACCCAACATCTGGCTGGGACCCCACTTGTTTTTACACTGGTTTGTCCTTAAGACTGACTATTTATGACAACACTCTGCCTTCTATCATTTAGCCAGCCTGTGATCCAGTATAGGATCTTACCAACTTCTCCAACTCCAACTTCTTCCAGTTTATATAGCAGTCTTCCATATGGAGAAATGATATTGACAGCTTTACTAAAGTCTACATATATAATGTCAAAATTGTTGTCTGCATCCAACTGTTTAATGTCTACTTCATAATAATTTACCAGATTAGTCAGGCACGATTTTCATTGCTTGAACCCTCGCCAGGATCTATAGAATCCTTGAACAATAGATTCCTTGTTCTTTCTTACCACAGAAGTCAAACTCGCTAGCCTATTGTTTAACTCTTTAGTCTAGCTTAACTCTAGCATCAGCTTTGTGGATCAGAGAGACATTAGGACTTCACCAGTCTGTGCCTGGCGAAGTCCTAATTTTTCTCAGAGCATAATGACGCTCTAATTAACATTCCCAACAGTTTGATACATGTAGCCTTTTTAATTACAGCAGGCCCTTGTTATAACGTGGTTTGCTTTATGCTAATTCACTATAATGCTGTTCTTATATTATAACCCGTATCTCACTATAACACTGTCACAACTCACTATGCCGGCTGGGCTAGCCAGGTGGGTAAAGTACCTGCCTAGCAACCCAAAAGTCGTGGGTTCGAATCCCGCCTCGGGCTTGGATTAAAGTACTGCAAAAACCTTGGGAGGTGCATTATGGCCACAGAAGCCGATGCGCCAACAACTACCAAAAAAAAAAAAAAAAAAAACTCACTATAACGCTCTTTTACTAGCGTACATATTGAATATTTGGCATGTTTAACCCTGCTTCAGTGTAGTCCGTTTTAAGCCTTTTTTGGAAAAAGGAGAAAATAGCCACCATGAAATTAACTAATTATTTTTATAATTTCTATTCTATGTACAAAATTGAAACTTTCAATATACATAAGCAGAAGTGTTTTCTTTGATTTCCGAACTTTACATCAGCACAGTTCTCTGTGAAGTGCTATCAAGAAGGCAAAAAAAAAAAACACATGCAACTGTTTCTTGGCATGAGAAACAGTAATAATGCAAGTATTGCTACAATTGTTTTTGTAAAACGAAAAAGACCATACTTCCATTTTTCAATGTGTATTGCATCTACTAACACAAAATCAATCAAATTCATCTATTGGAAGCCACACTGGAAACAGAAAAAACTGGTATGAAACTGATACCACTACAATGTGCATTTGATAAAAAAGTTTGCTTTATTGTAATTGTGTTTAGGGAACAGTATCGGTACATCATGTTTTGTGGATGTATATTTGATCTTCTAACAAATTTTCAAGAAACTATTTATTTCCATTGATAGCTGCACTATAAACTTCAAAAACTGATATGCAAAAGAAGGAAAAAAAAATCATCCGCTACGAATAACGGATTGTTTTTTTAAATGTGTATTTTTTCAAAAATTGCAATATTTTCTAACAATACAAAGAATATTATGGCTAACAGATTGTTCAAAAAATACTGTTATTATTTGTATTGTTAAAAAATATTGAAATATTTTCTTGGTGTGGATTTGATGTTATCACAAAGTTTCAAGGGAGAAATTCTTTTTTAGTACACAAGCTGAAAAAATTCACCATTCAGTGTCATACGCTGTTACGAAGTCTGCATTTCCTGTTTTGACCTGTAATAAAAAGATATACCCTATTGAAAAATAGATTTACTCCCTATCTCTTCTTTTGTTTTACTGTGGGAACAATAAATTGTGAAAAGGTTATTTCACACAATCGGGCCCATGACTGCTAAATGCAGTGCTGTTCCTTGTATTCTCTTATCTTGTGAACTCCTCTGACCATGTGTTCATCCCAAAGTACAGAAAATTTGTTTATTTTACTGTCCAAATGGCCATATGTACTCCCTTCTGTCTTCTAAGCTGCATTGTCTTGAGATTATCCCCTTTGGGAATATTGGTGAATAAATCTGTTAGAAGCAGTTTACAAACTGTTTGATTTTACCACAAGGAACTTTTCAGATAAATAAAACACTTGTCACTGTCTTCAGCTCACTTTCCAATATTTCCAGAGGGATTCTAGTCATTACTCAGTACATACAGTGTTAGACATCGTTCTTAATGGACATTTTACTGTACTTGAACATCGTATCATAATCAGTGCAACTCAGTTACATTTTCGGAGAATTAATAATGGTGGATAAGAATGAAAAAGCAACAGCGACTACAAAGGTAAGACAAACATTGAGTTTGAAAATTAAATTAGACATTTTGAAGCAAACTGATTCCACCAACGACAAGTGGATGTGTGCAATAATTGACTAGGGCTAGGCTGGCTATTATGATTGAAATGGAGAGACTTCTAAATAATTTTATTGAAGGTAATATTCAATGCAGAATTCCGTTAAGTTCAATTATTATTAAAGAAAAGTGAAGAGCCTATATGAAGAAAGCTCGCCCCGAAAAAATGTGGAACCATTTAACCCTAGTAAGGACTGGTTTGATAGATTTAAAAAGCGCTATAACCTACACAATGTAGCAATCCAGGGAGAAGCTGCAAGTGCAGATTAAGAAGGAGCTGAAACTTTCAAAAAAGAACTTGTTATAATTATTGAAGAGGGGTGTTATACTGTTCAATATGTTTTTAACATGGATGAAATAGGACTTTTTTGGAAACAAATGCCTAAAAGAAGTTTCACATCAAAAGAAGTAAAAAACATTCCAGGCTTCAAAGCAGCCAAGGATCGGTTGACTTTGTTGTTGGGTGGTAACACCACAGGAGATTTTAAATTAAAACCCCTTTTAGTTTGCCATATGAAAAATCCAAGGGCTCTTAAGCGTTTTGCTAAATCAAACCTGCTTGTAATTTTGAAGGCTAATAAAAAAGGTTGGATAACCAGGCCTCTTTTCATTGATTGATAATTCTTCTGAATGGAAGTGGAATGATAGTGTGCAAAAAATAACCTTGATTACAAAGCAGTTCTGATCATGGACAACATGCCAGGACATCCAAGTAAAGAGAGCTTAGAGAACAAACACATAAAATTTTTTACATGCCTCCAAACACTACATCTCTGATCCTACTAATGGACCAAGGTGTAATTGCCACATTTAAAGCATACTACATAAGGAACACCTTTTCCAAACTATTAAAAGCATCAACACTGAAAATGTACCCAGCCTAAAGGAGTTTTGGAAATCCTATAATATTAAAACTGCCATCTACAACATTTCAAGTGCCTGGGATGAAGTGACTCAGAAAACCATGAATGGAGTTTGGAGGAAAGATTGGAAGAATTGCTTAAAGTATTCCCAAGAACCTGATGATTCCGTTGAAAATGTTAAAACGCAAATTGTTGAGCTTGGAAAAGAAGCATGAGTAGATGAAATCGATGAGGACATACAAGAGATGATCAACAACAACAGGGTTGGCCTCTCTCTAATGGCGCCTCTGTAGCCAGGTGGGCAGGAGCAGCAGTGCGTAGCACATGCTTCTTGATTAGACTGGGGTTCGAGCCCATGAGCCACCAAATACGGAGGATGCGGAAAGGTCAGAGAATGACCACCACATATCCCCGGAGCAATATGGCCTTAGTTGCTAATGCTCCTAAAAACCAAATAACAACAACTCTCTCTAATGAAGACCTCATGGAAATGATAAAAGAACAAGAGCTTGCAATCAAGGGAGAAGATGATCAAGATCCTACAGATGAAGAACCGATGAAGTTGCTGACTGCAAAAGGACTTAGTAAAGCTTTTGAACATGGAAAAAATGTGATTATTTCTGGGAGAATGACCCTGACATTGAACGAAGTAAATGCCAAAGTAATAAGAAATTTGAAGAAAGAAATGAATCCCTACATGATGTTGTATGAGAGGAAGAGGGCCAAAGCACAACTCAAAATTGGCACATTTTCAGTCCGAAGATACGAAAACTTGAGAGCACAGGGCTATCAGATTAATAAATTCATGATTTAATTAGTTAATTACCACATAATTATACACATATGTAATGTAGAGTATTTTATATGTACAAAAATTGGAATATTAAATATTTTGACTAACATTTGTGCATTCTTTTCACTACCATTTATTATTGATTAGGAAATATCTTATGGAATAGACCGCAACTCACAAATACATGTTACCTTATGGGAATACAGTGCTCACTTGTCACTGATTCACTTAGCACTCTGTTTTTCCAGAATGAATTATCAGCATTAAGCTGGTGTCACCTGTATAACTGAATATGTTCCATCCTTCTCTGGAGCCTTGTTCTCCTTTAACCTCAGTAGCATTTTCTAACAAATGCTTTTTCTGAGATCATTATATCACTTATAATTTGACTGACTCCTTAATATTCTCCAGCGATTCAAGCTTGATTTCAACTGTAAATATCATTGAGAGGTAGTATCATTTAAATATCATTTAGAAATGTAGCAATATCTTCTGTATATTATAAATGTCTTCTTTATATCATGTTTTAGAAATGTCTTCTTTATATCATTTTTTAGAAATGTCTTCTTTATATCATGTTTTAGAAATGTCTTCTTTATATCGTGCTTTAGAAATGTCTTTGTGTCGCATTGCACTTTCATGTGAATATAAATGAATGTGGTTAGTTTTGTAAGCCAGTTTGCATTTTCTAGGTCGCTTCATACATTCCACAGTTGGCCAAGTTCAATCCTGATTATTGGGGAGTTAGCCTATGTACAGTTGACGGGCAGAGGTAACTTTTTTTTTTTTTTTTTTTTTTAATTTTGAGCCTGTTAAATTTAGTCATTAAGATCATACAATATATATTGATCAAATAATGAAAAAAATCAAAATTATCATATGATCCTTTATATAAATGACTTTAAATCTTTAATAAATCTTTGGAAAGATGGCAACAATTTAAAAAATTTACTCACTACAGCCCACCTGTGCTACAAAAGTCATCAGTTGAAATGAATAATGTTATTTTTGTGGAAAAATTCATTTTTATAGCTATATACTTCAAATTTTCATATGAAATCTCATTCTTCTCAGATTGTGCTATCAATGTTTGTGTGTATGAATTTCTTTTCTTTCTGTTCTTTTATTGGACAGAAATGACACATGACCAGCACAGAAGCATGTGTCATTTCTCTGTATGGATTGCATCAAACATTAACTTAAAATTCTTTTAAACATAACAATAACCACTCATTATAATAAACTTACCTCTTGTATACTGAAAATGATAAGAATCAAAGAGGAAGAAATTTCAGTATGATTGAGAAGAAAATTGGTTGTAAATGTAAGTTGTTGGTGACTTGCAATGTTTGGAATGTTGACCCAGCTGTATTGTTCTGGAAATAGTAGTTGAGGAATCCAAAAAAGATTCTTTCTCATATAGTAAATATGAGGAGTAACTAAAGTGTGAATTATTAAGTATCTCAGTTGTGAATGAGATAGAATATTTGAGCATAGGAGTGGATGAACTGGAAAGAAATCACTTTTTGGATTCATCAAGAGTCTATTCTAATGTGGAAGCTTAATTATTTCAAAAATTAAAAGCATTTTGAGTAAGAATTAATGCAATGACTGTGTTGGGAACACAGGAGTAGATTGTAATATGGTGATTCTCATTAGAAATGCATTATATAATAAAGGAAAGGTGATAAAAAGTAACTTGTAAAATAAGTTA
Organism: Mastigoproctus giganteus; assembly: GCF_048544385.1. Classification (NCBI taxonomy): domain Eukaryota; kingdom Metazoa; phylum Arthropoda; class Arachnida; order Uropygi; family Thelyphonidae; genus Mastigoproctus; species Mastigoproctus giganteus. The sequence continues at coordinate 81,407,830 of NC_143588.1, forward strand.
TTTCACAAGTTAATTTTACAAAATAACTTGTAAAAATAAGTCATTTAACCTTAAAATGGTTATCTATGTTAATCTGACCTGTAGTTTGCAAAACAGTGCCTCCCACTTTTTCATAGAACAGTAAGTCCTCTTCCTTAGTGCTACTTTCCATCTGCTAGTACCTTGATCATGAAGTTGTTAGTCATTTTTTCATTGTATTTTGTGATTTACAAATTATGGTTAATAAGATACCATATTTCACATATCATTACCATTTATTATTATTATTTTTTTAAATTTATGTTAGAGGTTCACAAAGAACTAACATGCTAAAAAACAGAGATTGAACAGGATCTGAAGTTAACCATTAAAAATGCATTGAGAATCAAAGTTCCACTTAAGGCTTTGCATGGAACAGGCCAGCATTTTGTGAATGGGTTTATGCTAATTCTGCCATTATTGGACTTGCCCTAAATCTATTTCAAGAGAATATCAGAAAAATAATATAATCATTATGATTATTATTATTATCATTCTAGAGTTAAAATGCCACATTTGAAGAATACAGAGAAGTAAGTTGTTCTCCATGTTATAATTAAACAGTATTAGAGACAAACTGAAAACCTTGTTTGAATTTTATGATTTAATGTTAAGGAAATATCATGAGCTAGGACTTCAAGTGGAATTCTTTGGAATTAATGACAGTCCTTGGCCATCAATCTTAGAATGGAGTGAAAGTTTTCTGGATATGACCCACACTAGTTAAAAGGGTTCTCTTCAGTGGTGATGAGTGCACTTGAATAGGACGTGTATGAGAATTTCTGCAGCTGCTGTTGAATTAACATTATATATTCAGAGAAACTACTAATATTAGTGGGAGATTGAATGAGACAAATTCAGTAACTGTTATGAATAGGAAAAACAGTTGTGCCAGTTATAACTTCAGATTGTTCAAGAAAGAGCTGTAGTGGGATTAAACTCAAGGTAAATGATGTAACAAATGAAAATAAAATTGTACGTTTTTGAGACCATAGCATATGACTAGGTATTAGATATAATTATAACTAGTATTTCTCTGATTTTCAAAAGTTGTTCCAATTTCTCATAGTAGTATACCTCTTTTTGGGGAACATTTTATTTCTTTCAAAGCTGAGTCAATATTTGGCAACTTGTCCGTAATGGAGATTGGCTGCATATAAGAGAATTAAAAATATCAAGTAAAAAGCTATTTTTTTCAAGGTTATAGTACTACAATTAGCAGAACGATTTTCTTACTCTACATAACTTCATGTCATTTATTTTCTTGTGACTTTTCTTACTTTTATTTTCATAACAATGAATTTTAAACTTTAAAAATGTTAATAATTCATTATATATTTACTAAGTTAATAATCAAAAAATGAACTCTTCTGAAAGCAACCACTTTCTTATGCAGTGCTTGAACCAAGAATTTTTCTTTTCTGCTGTCTATTGCATTGTACATTCATTCCTCCACTCACCACATTGCCAGCCAACAATAGAATTTTCAACACTTTGATTAATTATATCAAGTATTTGATCTAATCCTTCATTAAAATGATTATTTTAATGAGGTTTGGAATGGCTTGAACAAACTTTTAAAAGTGGCAGTTAGAAATTTTCATAAAAGCCTGTTTACTAGGAGTCAAGTTGTTGCATGAAGATTGACATGCCGAAGCTAATAGGTACTTAATGCATTTGCAAATGTCAAAAAAAAAAAAAAAAAAAAAATTTGTTAAAAAAACTTGTCTTTTTTTTTTTTTTTTTTTATATAATACCCAAGATTTAAAACTTATTGGAAACCATAAGGATAATGCTTCCTAATATGTCATTCATAAATTTTAATAACATTGATTTTCCCCAGGTCTTAGCAGAGTATTTCTGATATTATTTGTTAATTTCTCATTATTTGGGAGCTATAATTTTATGACGGAAGTTTATTATTATTAAAGCACTGTTGTATGCCATTGTCAAATAATGCTTAGTAATTTATTTTATTTGTATGATCAATTATTTTATAATATCATAACCATTTTATATATCATTAATTACTATATATATTTAAATAGTTAAGCATATTATTTTGGAGATATCTTACAGTATATTGATATTCTAGATATTCCATTGGTGATACGGAAATTCCCTTCACTATTCAGTCATCTGGAAAACCTCTTAATTATGCAATAGCCCTGAGTGAACTAGGAGCCGATATTGTCCACCAGTATATTGGGCAAGAACCTAGTGGGAGGATGTTTAATGAATTAGTATTAGATTTTAATAGTAAGTATGGAGCATGTCTTTCCTTCCTTCTATAAAATTGGTTTTTAGTCTAAAATTGATGTCTACATCACTTTAGAACTTAACATTTTGTAACTGATTTAGAAAATATAGAACTGTTAAGTCTGCCAGCCAGAAGAAAATGCCAGTGACAAATAAAATGAAACCAACTCCTACCTTTATTTTTATTTAATATTGCATTAAATAAAAATATATATGACAGTTAATATGTTACAATACTTCTTTGCTAAATTCAGATTTATTTATTTTTTTTTTTTAAGCACACATGCTTATATGTCCATTAACTCCAAAGAAAATTCACTCACCTTTCATTAAAATATAAAGACTGATGTCCTGAATAATGCAGTGCTGTACTGGCATTGTTAAAGTTGATATTTCTAACTCTGCAGCATTTAGTAATAGGCAGGTCTGTCTGTATTTTATGGTGTAAAGTTTGGCAACCATGGGAAGGTGCTATGTTTTAACAAACTCTGAAAGGGATAACACAACACAATATAGATGGTGGGCTCCTTCTACACAGCACTATTCAGAGGTTTCTGAGGGTTAGAAAACCAGTGGCCAAACATGCAGTGATTGCAAGTGATTGGTGGTGAGAAACGGAAGGCCACAGTTTTGGTCTAGTATTATTGTGCATTGGAAAGCAACATGTTATCAGATAAACTTGCCCCACCAAATTGTTTAGGTTGTTCAAGAGCACACTCCAACTACAACAATACCTCAGCATGATTCAATATTCAGGAAATAGTAAATATTGCCAGGAACATTTTGAGTCAATGAAAACAGTGAATGCAATATTGGTAGTATATTCTGGACTATCTAAACATTGTGGCCAACCAACTTTATGTTAATTACTAGTTTAAAAGTGTGCAGAGCAAGTCAAAAGACTCTGTTCTCCTTAGTCAGCCAGCTACCCATATCTCATGTCATTTGTTGGATGAAGTTGAAAAGGACCATATCACCAATATCCTGGATAGTTCAGCATATTTTCATCTTGCGAATTCTCTGATATAATGACACAGGACTTTTATTTAGGTTAAAGAAAAACCCAGCACAGTTAGATGGGTAAGTACATTTTAACGACAGGTGAGTGTAATTGAGGTGACTGCCATATTGGCAAAAAAGAGAAAGCATACTGTAATCAAAGAGAAATGTTTATGTTCATAGGTTTACCTTTAAAAAAAAAAAAAACCATGCCCTTATAAGGTTACCGTATTTCCCCATGTATAAAACGCACCTTTTTTCGAAAAATTTGGGGTCTAAAAACTGGATGCGTCTTATACAGTGGTTGTAGATTTTTTTTTACTTGCATTTCCCGCTTTTTCGCGCTTGTTGTCTTTCCGCTCATTGTTTCGCACTTGTTACTGGTATATTAGGTTACGTTTTGCCACGTTCTGCCCAGAAATGGCTCAGAAAATATTTTCGTACAGTGCTGAATTCAAGTTAAAAGTGATCCAGTTTGCAAAAGTGAATGGAAATCGTGCTGCTGAACGTAAGTTTGGTCCTTCTCCAACTGAGAAAACAATCCGAGACTGGCTACGGGAAGAAGAAGGCCATTAGAGGCAAGTCAGCAAAATGGCCTAATTTAGAGAGGGAATTGAAGATATAGATTGAGGAGCAAAGGGCAATTGGAATTCCTGTGTCCACAAAGATGGTTCAGCATGAGGCAAGAAGAATTGCTGATGAAAAAGAAGTTACTGATTTCAAAGGAGGACACAATTGGAGATTCAGGTTCATGAAACGGAATGGACTAAGCATGCGTACACGCACCAGACTTGCCCAAAAGATGCTTGAAAGCTATGAGCAGAAGGTCCTTGAATTTCATTGTTTTTTCATTCAATGTCGGAAGACACATCAGTTTGAGTTGGGACAGATTGCAAATATGGACAAAGTCCCCCTTCAATTTGATGTCCCAAGTAACAGAACTGTTGATAAGAAGGGGAGTGAAAACTGTAACTGTGAAGACAAGTGGACATGAAAAGAGCCATTATACAGTTGTTCTAGCTTGTTGTGCCAACGGAACCAAGCTGGCTCCTATGCTGATTTTCAAACGCAAAACAATGCCAAAAGAAGACATTCCTCGAGGAGTGATTGTCCACATTCATGACAAGGGTTGGATAGATCAGGATGGGATGAAGATCTGGTTTGAGAAATTTTGGAGCAGGAGACCAGGTGGGCTCTAACGCAAACCTGCCCTATTGGTGCTTGATCAGTTCAGGGCACACATAACAAAAAATACAAAGAAGATTGCTGCAGAGCAAAAAACAAAACTTGCCGTCATACCTTGACATCCCAGCTCCAACCACTTGATATCAGCATTAACAAACCCTTCAAAGCTGCCATGAGAGACGAATGGAACCAATGGATGAAGTCTTCTGGGGAAAATTTGACACCAGCAGGAAGAGTGAAGAAACCAAATATAGGAGAAGTTTGTACCCGGGTGAAAAGATCCTGGGATAATATCAAGATTGAGATCATTGTCAAGTCATTTAAGAAGTGTGGCATTTCAAATGCCATAGATGGAACTGAGGACGAGGCAATATATGAAGACAGTGATTTGTCATCAGACACATATGACGACAAGCTAATGGATGGGAGTTTTGACAGTGATGAGGAGTTGTATGAATTTTATGATGAATAAAACTTGAGTTCAATAACTTTCTCTAACTCTCTCTCTCTCTCTCTCTCTCTCTCTCTCTCTCATAGAACTTCTGTTTCTGCTGCATGTTTTTTCTACAGATACTTCAATGGGCACTGTTCTTCTGAATTGGCTTCTTTTATTCCCTCTCTTTCTTTCAAAACAGTCCAAACACGTGCCGTTACTAGCCAACATCCATTTACTGTCCAACTTCATACTCACAGAACCAACTTTTCATCTTCCCCGTTCATTCATTCAACTGCCGTTTTTCTGGAACAACCTTCCTTCATACATAGTAGTTTATGTCCCCTTAGGTTCATAATCTAAACAAGTGGAAGGATCCCATCAGAATTCAGCATGCTCAACCCATTCAAGGCCTTATACACCTCAATCAGATCACCGCGCAGGTGCCTAGTCTCCAGCCACTGCAATTTGCAGAACTTAAGCCTCTCTTGGTAAGAGGATCCCTTCATTCCCCCTCACCAATCTTGTTGCCCTTCTCTGTACATGCTCAAGCAAATCTACATCCTTCCTAAAATGAGGCCTCCAGACCTGTACGCAGTACTCAAGGTGTGGCCTGACCATTGCCTTATACAGAGGGACAATCACCTCCTTTTCCCTGCTAGCAAAATTCCTATATATCATTGACAAAACCCCATGACCTGCCCTGGCAGCCTGTCTGCATTGCTCAGAAAACTTCATATCTGACTGCACAATTACTCCCAGGTCTTTTTCATTTTCTACCACCTTAAGTGTAGTACCACACAGTTGGTACTTTTCTCTCGGGTTACTTCTACCCATATGCAGTACTTTGCACTTGTCAAGGTTAAACTTCAGTTGCCACTTCTTAGCCCATCTGCCCAAATTTTCTAGATCCTGTTGTAGCACACTGCCATTACTGCCATTAACAACCCTGCCAACCTTTGTATCATCTGCAAACTTCTACACTAAGCCTGATATACCTTCATCAATATCATTGATAAATATACAAAACAACAGTGGACCCAACATCAAACCCTGTGGGACTCCACTCATTATTCCATGAAGAGCAGCACCCATTGATTACCACCCTCTGTCTTCTCCCACTTAACCATCCTTTTATCCATTGTAGCAACTTACCCTTAATACCATTCTGCTCCAATTTGTACAATAGTGTTCCATGCGCAACAGCGGATGCCTCCGTAGCCAGGTGGGAAGGAGCAGCAGTGCATAGCACACGCTTCTTGATTATACCGGGGTTCGAGCCCGTCACCACCAAATACGGAGGATGCGGAAAGGTCAGGGAATGACCACCGCATATTCCCGGAGCAATATGGCCTTAGTTGCTAATGCTCCTAAAAACCAAACAACGAACAAAGAGCGCAACAGTGTCAAAAGCTTTCCTGAAATCCAAATATATGATATCAAAATTATTTTTTGCATCCAGTTCCTTTTTAACCACATCATAATAACCAATCAGATTTGTCAGACAAGACTTTCCCTTAACAAACCCATGCTGTGTCTGAATTATTGCTGCAGTCTTGTGTAGATGATCCTGCAGTGCATCTTTAACCAGTGACTCCATTATTTTACCCGGTCTGTAATTACTCGTGTCACCCTTCGATCCCCCTTTGTGAATTGGGGATACATTTGCACATCTCCAGTCCATGGGAACCTCTCCTAAGTCCAAGGATGCTCTCATAATTGCTTTGCCACCTCCTTTAATATAACTGGATAGATCCCATCCATCCCAGGTGCTTTTCTTATGTTTAACTTCAACAATTTCTCCTCCACTTTGCTCTCAGTTATTACAAAATCATGAAGTACCCTGCTACAATTTGATAACCTTCTGCCATTTTCAAACCTTAATAATTCCTCATGTGTGAATGTAGATGCAAAATACTCATTCAGTTTGTTTGCTATCTGAGCAGGATCATCAACAGTCGAACCATCGATTTCAAGTGGACCAATCAGATTCATCCCCTTCCTTTTAGAGTTTATATAAGTAAAGAAATCCTTGCTGTTTTTCTTAGCATCTTTTGACAAGGATTTCTCGTAATCTGCCTTCGCCTGCCTAACCGCCTTTGTAACTTGGTTACAGACTAGCTTATATCTGCCATAGGTTCTGAGTCGCTTGATAATTTATATGCATCCCATGCATTTTTCTTCTCTGTCACAAGTTAGTTCATTTGATAACCATTTAGGCCTAAACCTTGAAAAATATTTCTTAATAGGTATGAAACTTTTAGTAGCATCCACAATTAATTCCTTGAATGCTTCCCACTTAGAATTTACTGTTGATAACATCGTCAGTTGATCCCACTGTACAGAATTTAAAAACTGTCTGAGACCACTGTACTCACCTTTATGGAAGCTAAAACCCTTTCCTTTACCCCTGATGGTAATTAAATCTTTAAGTAAATCCCACATCAGTACACTGATCACTGCCACTTAGTGGTTCCTTTATCTGCAAATTCTTAATACACGAATGATCACTGCTGATAACCAGATCAAGAGTATTACTCTCTCTGGTTGCCTCTCGAACATGCTGCTGCAGAAAACAATCATCTAATAAATTAAGAGTAGGAGACCGGCGGAATTACTTGACAAGTACAGGTCACTGATGAAAAAAAGCCGTGAATTAGGGTTGAAATTGAAAGTGTCTGCAATTCTGCCCAGACACGATAGGAGGGAGTATATGATGAGAGCCCTGTCAATCAATTCGGCCCTGGAAAGATTGTGCAGGGCTCAAGGGGTAGAATTTTTTTCAGCCTGGTCTGTACTTGTTAACAGGAGAGACTGCTTCTACAGGGATGGGATACACTTAAATAGAAAGGGTGCAAGAATGTTTGCTGATGCTATCGAGGCAATGTTAGGTGGGTCGGAAAACTGCTAGATTGGGGGGATACAAGGACTAATAGATTAACAGTAGCCACTGGCAGAGGTGAAAGTGATTCTTGCACTGCTTCTATTGGAATGAGCCGCAGCCTGGAAAATAAGATGCAGGATATTTCAGAGACTGCTGGGAATCATTGGGGTACAAGTAAACACATGGGTTGTGTTAGGGTAGCTAAGAAAAAGAACAGGTGCATGTATACTTGTGTGTACACCAATGCTAGGAGTTTAGTAAATAAATTTGATGAATTTGAGGTATTGCTCAAAACATCAAAGGCAGATATTGTGGGGATTTCAGAGACGTGGTGTCACACAGATATAAGAAATGCAGAACTGGAATTTGGGGAGTACAATGTCTACAGAAAGGATAGACAGGATAGGAAGGGAGGAGGGGTTATGCTATTAGTTAAAAAACACATAAAATCCAAGGAAGTGAAGCCAGTCGACATCGCTGGACAGTGCAGTGTCGAGTCAGTTTGGTGTGACATAAGCATTGGGAGATCAAAATTGAGAGTAGGAGTGTGCTATAGGCCTAATGACTCTGATGTGTATAATAAGAAACTGTTCGGAGAAATAGAGTGGGCCAGTAAATCAGAGAGTCTTATAATGGGGGATTTTAATTTCCCAGATATTGACTGGAATTTGGGGGCTGGTCACTCACACAGTAGCAAGGCTTTTGTGGATTTATTGGATGATTGTTTTCTACATCAGCATGTTCGGGAGGCAACTAGAGGGAGTAATACTCTTGATTTGATTATCAGTAGTGATTCTTCATGCATTAAGAATCTGCAGATAAATGAACCACTTGGTGGCAGTGATCACAGTGTGCTGAAATGGGAGTTACTCAAAGAGGTAACTACCATTAGGGGTAAAGGGAAGGGGTATTGCTTTCGTAAAGGCGACTACAATGGACTGAGACAGTATTTAAATTCTATACAGTGGGATCAACTGATGATATTGCCAACAGCAAATTCAAAATGGGAAGCATTCAAAGAACTTATCGTGGAAGCTACTAGGCTTTACATACCAACTAAGAAATATTGTTCAAGGTTTAGGCCTAAATGGTTGTCAGATGAACTAATGAGGCATATGGCAGAGAAGAAAAATGCATGGGATACATACAAATTAACACGTGACACGGACGCCTATGATAGATACAAGTTGATCTGTAACCAAGTTACAAAGGAGGTTAGGCAGGCGAAGGCAGATTACGAGAGATCCTTGGCAAGGGATGCGAAGAAAAACAGCAAAGAGTTCTTTACTTATGTAAACTCTAGAAGGAAGGGGATGAATCAGATTGGTCCACTTGAGATCGATGGGTCAACTGTTGATGACCCTGCTAACAAACTAAATGAATATTTTGCATCGACATTCACACATGAGGAGTTATTCAGCGAGGGGAATGCCAGAGGTGTATTCAACTCTAGCAGTAAGCTAGAGAATCTTGTAATAACTGAGAGCAAAGTGGAGGAGAAATTGTTGAAGATAAACACAAGAAAGGCACCTGGGGTGGATGGGATCTATCCAGTTATATTAAAGGAGGCCGCAAAGGAGGTAAGCAAACCCTTAGCCATAATTATGAGAGCTTCCTTGGACTCAGGGGAGGTACCCATTGACTGGAGATGTGCAAATGTGACCCCAATTCACAAAGGGGGATCAAAGGCTGACACAAGTAATTATAGACCTGTGAGTTTAACTTCTGTTCCCGGAAAATTAATGGAGGCACTGGTGAAAGAAGCACTGCAGGATCATCTAGACAAGACTTCAGTTATAGCTAGGACACAGCATGGTTTTGTTAAGGGGAAGTCTTGCCTGACCAATTTGATTGGATACTATGATGCAGTCACAAAAGAACTAGATGCAGGGAATAACTTTGATATTATATACTTGGATCTTAGAAAGGCTTTTGATACTGTTGCACATGGAAGACTGCTGCACAAATTGGAGCAGTGTGGCATTGGAGGCAAGTTGCTGCTATGGATAAAGGGGTGGTTGAGGGGGAGAAGACAGAGAGTGGTAATCAATGGACACTGCTCATCGTGAACTAATGTTATTAGTGGAGTCCCTCAGGGTTCAGTATTGGCGCCTTTATTGTTTTCTGTATTTATAAATGATATTGATGATGGTATATCAGGCTTAATGTCCAAGTTTGCAGACGATACGAAGGTTGGCAGGGTTGTCAAGGACACTACTGACACTATGCTGCTGCAACAGGATTTGGAAAGGTTGAGCAGATGGGCTTCGAGGTGGCAAATGAAGTTTAACATTGACAAATGTAAAGTACTACATATGGGAAACAGCAACCCCAGAGCAACGTATCAACTCTGTGGTACTACACTGACAGTGGTAGAGAATGAAAGGGACCTGGGGGTGGTGGTGCAGGCAGATATGAAGTTCTCTGAGCAGTGCAGACGAGCTGCAAGAGTAGCTCATGGTGTATTGTCAATGATATATAGGAATTTTTCTAGCAGGGATAAGGAGGTGATTATTCCCTTGTATAAGGCAATGGTCAGGCCACACCTAGAGTACTGTATACAGGCCTGGAGGCCTCATTTCAGGAAGGATGTAGAGCTGCTGGAACGAGTACAGAGAAGGGCAACTAGATTGGTGAATGGGACAAAGGGGTTCTCTTACGAAGAAAGGCTTAAGTTTTGCAAATTACAGTGTCTGGAAACTAGGCACCAGCGGGGTGATCTGATAGAGGTGTACAAAGCCTTGAATGGTTTGAGCATGCTCAGTGCTGATGGGATTCTTCCTCTAGCTCAGAAAAATCACCTGAGAGGGCATAAATTCAAATTGAGGAAAGACAGATGTAGGATAGATGTGCGGAAATTTGCCTTTAGCCAGCGGGTGGTTGGTGGGTGGAACAGACTTCCATCCCTTGTCGTGGAAGTTGATAGCCTAAATAAGTTTAAGGCTCAGCTGGACAGGTATTTCGAACGAACAGAGGGGTGAAGTGGAAGTGGTTATTTTTATTTATTTATGTTACTTTTTTTTTTTTTTTTTTTTTTTTTTTTGGCTGATGCTGCATAAGCTTGCTTTCTTGCATCAAATGCCTCTACTAATGCTAATGCTAATGCTAAATCCACAAAAGTCTGACTAGTGTGTGTGAGTGACCAACCCACAAGTTCCAGTCAATATCTGGGAAGTTAAAATCCCCCATTATAAGACATCCCGATTTACTAGCCCACTCTATTTCTCTGTACAATTGTTCATTGTACTCATTCGAGTCATTAGGCCTATAACACACTCCTACTCTTATTTTTGCTTTTGCAGTGCTTATGTCACACCAAACTGACTCAACAGTGCACTGTTCATCGATATCAACTGGGTGCACTTCTTTTGATTTTATGTTTTTCTTAATTAACAGCATAACACCTCCTACCTTGCTATCCTGTCTATTCTTTCTGTACACATTGTACTCCCCAAATTCCAGTTCTGCATTCCTTATATCTGTGTGACACCACGTCTCTGCTATCCCAACAATATCTGCCTTTGATGTCTTGACCAACACTTCAAATTCATCCAATTTATTTACTATACTTCTAGCATTGGTATACATGCAAGCATACATGCTTCTATTCCTAGTTACCCTAACACATCCCATATACCCACCTATTTCACGATGACTGCCATCCATCCCTGAAACCCCCAACACCTCTCGCTCCAGGTCGCTACAAAGGGTACTAGGAAAGTTTTGCAATACAGCTTTGTTTATTTAATTTTTTCAAAGTAATTTCCTCTACATTCAATACACCTCTCCATCCTCCGAAACCAATCTTTAAACCAGTTCTGCCAAGTTTCACTAGGGAGTAAAGCACACTCGTTGTCCCAAGCCCGTAGAAGGTCCTCATCACTGGAAAACCGCCTCCCTTTTAGCTTCATTTTCACATGCAGGAACAGTGCAAAGTCTCAGGGAACAAGGCCTGGACTGTAAGGAGGGTGCTCGAGAAGTTTCAGTCCTGTCGTGGTCAAATATTCGGTGCAGGCTTTGGCATGGTGAGCTGGAGCATTTTCGTGATGGAGGTACCAGGTGTCCATTCTTGACTTTGGCCGCAGGTTCTTCATAGATCCAATGACTTTAGGCAGGCATTGTTCAGTATACCACTTAGCTGGGACTGTCTTCTGCGTGTCCAAAACGACACATTCCACAATTCCACTCGATTTGAAAAATACAGCTATCATTTTCTTCTTTACAGATCGGGATTTTCTGACAATTACGGGTGTGTCGTCATCATCAAAGACCCAAACTTTGTTTTGAGCCTTGGTCGGCAGATCGTAATAGTACAGCCAAGTCTCGTCACCTGTCATGATGTTGTTCACATACCGAGATTGTCCCTTATCAAACTTTTTTAACATCTCCCGGCACCAAGTCACACGTCGTGTCATCTGCTCTTCAGTCAGTTGATGCGGCACCCAGAGAGAACAAAGTTTCTTCACGTGCAAATGATCTTGCAGAATCGAACGAATTGCTGGTGCATTTAGGCCCAAAGTATCCTCTATCTGTTGGTAGGTCACTCGCCTGTTTTCGTCAAGCATTTTCCTCACAGCAGTAACGTTTTCCTCCGTAACTGACGTTCGTGGCCTTCCCGGCCTCTCAGAATCCTCCAGAGTGAAATTTCCCCTTTGGAATTCTCTATACCACCTGAATATCGTTGTACGATGTGGACAATCATCATCTAGTGCAAGAGTCATTTCTTCTAAGCACTGGTCTATGGTTAAACCACGCACGAAATTATACCGCAAAACTGTCCTTATCTCATTTCGTGACCACGATGCCATCGCAAGCACTTTACACTCTCACTACTAATGAATAACTGAGCCCATCGACTTGGCACGGCGGCTACTATGCACGTATGAACATGTCTCAACATGCAGCAACAAGCAGCTTCCTGTGATTCATTGTTGCATCATATTGCAAAACTTTCCTAGTACCCTTTGTACTTATTCTAATAGAAGTTGTGCAAGAATCACTTTCACCTCTGCCTGCGACTACTGTTAAACTACTAGTCCTTGTATCCCCTCAAGTTAGCAGTTTTCCGACCCACCTAACACTGCCTCGATAGCATCAGTAAATATTCTTGCACCCTTTCTGTTTAAGTATATCCCGTCCCTGTAGAAGCAGTCTCTCCTGTTAACAAGTACAGACCAGGCTGAAAAAAATTCTACCCCTTGAGCCTTGCATCATCTTTCCAGGGGCGAATTGATCGACAAAGCTGTCATCATTTACTCCCTCCTATCGTGTCTGGGCAGAATTGCAGACACCTTCAAATTCAACCCTAATTCATGGATTTTGTTCAACAGTGACCTGTACTTGTTAAGTAATTCTGCCGGTCTCCTACTCTTAATATCATTAGTGCCAACGTGTACAACTGTATCACCTTTTGTGCCCTTAAAAGATGATATCCGCTCCACAACGTCATCAACCTTTGCCCCTGGCAGACATACCCTGGTCCTGTTCCACCTATCCTTTTTACAAAGCATGTTCCCCGTTTCCCTGACAATAGAGTCACCAACAACTACTAGTTCCTGTGGGACCAGCACATTCTTCCTTGGGGGTTGCCACTGTGTTGCGTGATGACCAAGTGCAAGCTCTTGTGTTGATGTGGGCAGCTGAGAGCTTGATGGGCCCTCAATTTAGATCCTTCGAGGGCATCCACCCTGTCCTTCAAGCTCTCATATAGGCCCATGACAATGCTGTGTTGTCGCCTGATTTCCCCGTATTTGTTGAAAATTACAATCTACAGAAGTTCAAGTCTAATGTCAACAAATATCTTCTTTTGCCTTCTCAACCTCCAACCCATGCACAGTAAAAAGTAAAGTGCAGCCATTATCAACCCACTGCAGGATGGAAGCCTCCTCAACAATTCATGTTGAGGGAAATGGACCATAATCTGCCTGCTGGTCCAGTGCGGGTTGGCAGATCGACCATATTCAGCAGTCAGGGGCTTGAACCCCGGTCTACTCAAAGAGCGTGTGCTACTGCACTCCCGCTCCTGCCCACTCGGCTACGGAGGCCATGCACAGTACTAAGTACTATAGGTTCTAATACCCCTCATGTTTGGGGTTTTCATAAAAAAAAAAAAAATTCATTGCTGCTTTTCAGAACCCTTTTAAAAATCAGGATCACACAGTACAGGGAAATAAGTATGAACACTTGTATTTATTACTTATATTTTGTATTTATTGTGTTTATGACTTATACAGGCAATCCCTGTATAGCACGGTACTTCTACAACACGGTTTTGCTCTAACATGATTTGAGAATTGGGGCAATCCTTGCACAACATGGTACTTAAATAATACGGTTTCGCTCTAACACACTTTGAGAATTGCAGAATCTCGCATAAAATGGTATTTTTGAGCTTTTGTGCTGAGAAAACCCTGCTAGTATGTTAGATGTAATTTTCAACATTTCCATTCTGCTGTTGATTCGCTAGTCATTATCACCTTTGTGATATTTTTCAAAAGCATATTTCTGGAGGTCACTACCATAAAACAAAAACAATTTGCAGTTCCCGGTTTATTGGTCTTTTCTGTTAGTGTAATCAATTGTAAATGGATAGTAAACTCAATCTTCTTGCATTTGCTTACACTGTACTGATAGCTGGAATTCTGTGGGTTTTCGCGTTATTATGGTGAAATGTATTTCCCCTTCCATGAAATATTCAATCATATAAAAAACATAAATAAATTTTCAGAAACTCATTACTCCATATCTCATTTATGCATATCGTGTTTGTTGCAACTTGTGCATGCTATATTCTTTGTTACTAATTGCTTATCATTTTACTGTTTTTAATTTTACGGCCAAAAAAAAAAAAGTCAGTGAACAGAAATATCAAAAATACAGTACATATTAATTAAGCTATGTACGTAAGTGTAAATTTATTTTTATTTTGCTAACTGGAAAATATTCTTCCAATTTTCACATATCATTTAACTTTGTTAATTGGTAAGGTAATAAAGTTAAATTTGTGCTTTATATCTAAGCGGGGGGGTCCACTGTATTTTGTTGGGAGATCCCTGGGTTAGGTTCTGTGCTATTGAACTTGTGCTTGTTTGAGACCATAAAAAATGCGTGACTTCAAAACATGCAGATTGTGATTTTTAAAGAGAGCAGAAGGTAAACGAAATGTAGATGCTGCAGAAGAGATTGTGCTTGTGCTTAGCAGTGAAGAAGAGGAAGAAAATTAAATGAACATACATTATCTGACATATAAGTATCACAGTTTGTAAGGTAAGACATTTGTTCAGTTATTACAATTTAAGTTACTACTAATAAAAAATAGTTAAAATATTAAGCTATTGCTATTATAAAAATTAAGTTTCCAATAGTTATAAAAAAAAATGGTGTATTTTTGCTAGCTTTTGTAAAGTAACCCTCCTTTGCCTTTTTGTACTGGTTCTTAGTCCCATATAACATGGTTTCGTATTACACAAGATTTTGTAGGAACCAAACTATCATGTTATATGAGGGTTACCTGTATTTTAATAATTCAGAGTGTATTCTGGCAATTTGTAATCCTGTCTTGTTTAATACTTTTGAGATATTAATTAATAAATTGTGTTTATTCTGTGTTAATCTATTTTATATTTTTACTTCTAAGAAAAACCACATAATCCTATGGTGAATGCTGGAGCCATTGTTGTTTGTTCACTATTGTTGTATCTAATTGAGGTAAGCTCCTTCCTTACTTTAAAATTTTATAGAATAAACCTTTTTTTTTTTTTTTCAAAATCTATATATAAAAGAATATTTTGGAAAATAGTGCTTTTTTTCACGTGCAAACTTTTTGCTTTCCGCAAGGCCGGACTAACTGCTATTGCATCATACTGCAACAAAGTGATTGACAGGTCTGTCTCAAAGACCACGCCTAGGCACATCACTCTTAAATTAAGCTGCATATACCACAGTGATGACTCATTACCTGATAGCATTTAGTAGCGATATGAAGTCACACAATGTTGACAGTTTGGCCATTGTTAATTGTGGGATTTAATTTTAGAATTCTACATGTCTCAAGGCAACGATTCAGTTTTTTCAAAAGTTTCTTCAGCTATTAGCAATGTTGTTAATAATGGCAGTAATAGAAAAGAGGAAGATTGTATCATAAAGGCTGAGAAGAAAAGAAAAGATATTGAAGAGTATGATGCAGCACTTAAAAATCCTGATATCGAAGAAAACAAAGCGATTAAAATAAGTTAAAGGCTTCACAATTAAGAAAAGAAAAATGTGAAAAGAGCAAAAAAAAATGAATCACAAATTGTTGATAGCTCTACCTGAAACTCTAATCATTGATAAAAAAAAAAAAAAAGAATCAATTGTAAAAAATGATAAAGCGGTAAAAGACGAAAATGCTCAAATAGAGATTCCTGAAAATATTCGCAGTTTGGGAAATTTAATACATGATGTTTTTGGAAGTATTGAAACTCCTTTGGAAGAAAAGTTTCAATTTAGCAGCAACAAATAATACTGTTCGCTAAATGAAAAAATTTTATCCAAAATTGAGATTCCAGGAGAATTGAAAATAGTTTATTCATCAGACCAAATTATGCTAGATAGTTATAATGCTGAAGAATAAAACTCTGAAACACTTTATTCTCTGGAGCCTTCAGGTTTACCTCTGCATAAATTACTGTTAAAGGTAAACACAATTGTTATGGTTTTAAGAAACTTAGATATAAAAAATGGAATTTGCAGTGGTACACGACTACGTCTAGTGAAAATAAGGAAGAAATGTTTGGTTTGTGAACATGTCACAGGTAACTGAGCTGGATCGAAAGCATATATTCCACGGATTCATATGTATTCAAACAAAGGGGAATATAACTTCATTTTTAATGAACACAGTATGACAATAAACAAAAGTCAAGGTCAGACATTATCTGAGGTTGGTGTTAACTTAACTTCACTGTATTTTTCGCATGCACAATTGTACGTGGCATTAATCAGAGTGAAGGCAGCTAAAAATCTTTGTATTAATGTAAAACAAATAAAAAAACTGGACAAGAAATGTTTATAATCAAATATATAAATGATGGTTTTTTTATTAATTTGTTTTTAGCTAATAAAATAATATAATATTTTTGCACATCTTTTGATTATTAGAAGGGGGCGTGGGGGGGGGTTCCCCACTAAAAAAATTAAAATATAAAAACGTATAATTTGGGTTTGTGTGACACAAGTCAGAGGGGAGCGAAGCATCCTTTTGACATGTAAAATTTAAAAAAATATGGATTATATCATTTGTGGGTAACACACAAGTCGCACCTCTGATTATAAAAAAAAGGTCATATTATGCATTATCGTCTGACAGGTGAACAAATTTGTTTTTATTTCTGATAAAGTTGTTTGTCTTTTTGAATTTTGTTTGAAGTGCACCATGTGAGCTATATTGTTAATAGATTTCAATACTTAGTAAATGTGATTTTTTATTTTTTAATGAAAAATTTGAAAATTTAAAAAAGGTTTTTTTTCACACACATTATTTTCAAAGAAACAAAACTTTTATTAATTATACTGAAAATAAAAAAGCCATAAAATTACGTTATGTATTAATATTTTTTGTCAAAGAAATAAATAGATAAATAATAATAATTATAATCAATGCAAGAAACCATTTTACATCAATAATAATAGAGACAAAAAATGCATTTGTACAATAATTAAATATAGAACAGTATTTAATTTCTGTAGCCAGTGGGTGAGAAATGTATAAGTACATTCCTCACCCATTAGTTGACATGTTTTTACATTACACTGAAACCAGAACTAGCATGATCATTTGGAAGGCAAAAATAAACATGCCATACATCACTTGATAGGTTCTGTCCATGTAGAATTTCAAGTAAACAACAATTATTTAGGAAGGTGGACTAAAAATTTCAGCTATTAATCTTAAACTAATAATTAATGCATAATTGATTAAGGGTTGTCTGTCAGTACTATGCAAGTGGATTAATGATTTATTAATATGTCTCCCCTCAAAACTGTTTGGGATGGGAGAGGATCAGCAGAACTTTGCTAACAGCAAAAAATTAATGTGAAAAGGAGAGTTGCATGTAAATACTGTAAGTGTTTAACCTATCAGTAATGCAAATAAGACATACTTACACATGCAACTTTAATCCTAGAGACTGCAGCAGAATGAGCGTATGTCCTCATTTCAATCTCAGCCTTCTTGATATGCTTGAATGGTTGATTCATTCAGCATCATACTTCATATAGTTGAGGAAGTACAATTTTCACTATTATGGTGATTTTTTTTCCCTTCTTATACCATAACTTGAGCTAAAGTTTTTTGCATCAGTATTTATATATGAGCATTGTTTTAGGCTGGACTGTACTAATGACCTATATAACTGTTATTGGGACTCAGACAATTGCATAAATGGACTGGAAGAGAAATTGTCATGCTTGAATGTAAAGAAGGTATGAGAAGCTGATAGGATTTATCCAGTGATATTAAAGGAAGTGACAAGAAAGATTGCCAACTCTTCTGTTATTATGCATCTGTCTCTGGACTTAATTTGTCTCAGTGAAGTGGAGATTTGCAAATTTCTTTCCGCTTCCAGAGGTGAAATGAGTAATTGCAAACCTTTAATTTTAACCTCTCTAGTAGGTAAAATTATGGAAATATACAAGAAACACAGAATGGGTTGGTTAAAGAGAAATCATGTCTAACTAATCTGATAAGCTACTATGAGGTTGTCATGAAAGAACTAGATGCAAAGAATAATTTTTACATTGTGTATTAGATTTTAGCAAGGCTTTTTATATTGTCATGCATTGAACACCTCTGATATAAATCAGAACAGTATTGTGGATAAAAGATTGTTTGAATGATAGAAGACAAAGGGTGGTTATAGATGGCTGTTGCTCTGACTGTACAGGGTCGTGAGAGAAGTTCTGTTGGGTTCAGTACCGAGTATTTCTTTCCAATCTGACACAAAGTGCTCTCAGCATGTGGTATTTTATCTATAGTGTACTTCACTAACAGAGAGAATTAATGTGATGAATTTTGCTGGCAGGGACAAAGAGATAATTAATCATTGTATGGAGCATTATTATATTGTATGAATCACTGTATGGTTAGGCCACATATTGAGTATTGTATATGGCGGTTTGGAACTCCCATTTCAGAAGATGGATAAAGGTGCAGTTAAGAGTAACAAGATTAATTATTGATACAAAACAGCACCCCAAGAGAGAGTGAGAGAGAATCAGTTTTGTTGGTCGCAAAGTATTAAGTCCACTTAATTGAGGTGCTTTAGGGAATATCTTTTTTATTTTCATAGTTGGATGGGAATTTTTTTTGTTGTTGTTTTCATAGGTGGACAGGGATATAAATTTGTTTTTCATAGATGGATAAACTAAAGCTAGAGGGCATGCACTTAAATTAAGGAAGAATAGCTTACACTGGCTATACGAATATTCTGTTTTAGTCAAAGAGCTATTAACTTTTTGGGGATAAATTTTCACTCAATCTTGTAGAGCTGGAAAGCTTATACAAATTTAAGGAAAAATTGGACAGATCTGAATGGATCCAAGTGATTTTTTTTTTTTTTTTTTTTTTTTTAAGGCTGATGGAATAAGTCTGGCTTCTTTGCATCAGTTTGTCTTTATAAATATAAACATACATACTAACTTTGTGCCATCAGCAGGAAAATCACTTTCACTAATATTTTTATTTTTGTCATGATGAATTATATTTATTTTGATAATAAAACAAAACAGTCCTTTTGAAAACAAATTGAGATGTTGTGCAAGGTAGGTAAGGACAGCTTGGTGGCAATTTGACTGCACTGAACTCACTGTATAAAATATATTCTATAAGTTTTCATTTTTCACTTTTAACAAAATTTAGTGTTAGTGATATGGTGAAAGGAAGCACGGGCTTTTGCTGCAAAAAAAAAAAATAATAATAAAATAAAATAAGCTACCTGTTTGATTCACTCATGTTGTCAGCCTCAACCACCCATGGAGACAACTTATTCCAGTAATCAAAAATTCGCTGGCTAAAAGAAAACTCCCTATGATTCAGTCTAAACTTCTTCCTTCATTTTATTTTCATTAATTTTACTCTCTCCTCTCAGAGCCTTTTATGTGTTAATCAGGTCTCCTCTAAGGTGCCTAGTTACCAAACTCTGTAGCCCAAATATTCAAAATCTTTCCTCATGTGGACATCCCTTTGCCAATTTCACTAGGTGTAAAAGTAAAGTGCAGCCATTATCAACCCACTGCAGGATGGAAGCCTGCAGTGGGTTTCCCTCAATAATTCATGTTGAGGGAAAATGGACCATAATCTGCCACGCTGGTCCACTGCGGGTTGGCAGATTGACCGTATTCAGCAGTCAGGGGCTTGAACCCCCGGTCTACTCAAAGAGTGTGTGCTACTGCATTCCCGCTCCTGCTCACTCGGCTACGGAGGCCGTTCACTAGGTATATTGCCCATCTTTGGACCTTTTCAAGATGCTCATGTTTTTAGGTGCAGTCTCCATTATGAACACAGTATTCCAAGTGTGGTCTTACAATTACCTTACACAGTGGAAATTATATGGTGGTGTTAAACAGTGAGTATTAAAAATATTTGAATTAAAGAGGTCTTCCCACACACACAGCTTCATGATTTCCAAGTCAGCTCTGGCTGCAGATAAGCAAGTTTATGAATCCATTATAGAAGAATATGTTGTGACTTATTATTATCATTAGCCATATGGTACAAGGAAGCCTGAGGCTTATGCTGCACCAGCCAAAAAAAAAAAAAAAATTTCTGAATTATCGAGAGAGAGAGAGAGAGAGAGAGAAGTAGAAGGGAATCACCAAGAAAAATGAGAATGATGATATCCAGCTCAAGACCCTGGGTGTGCCAAGCCCATACCAGATGTGAGCTCCTGGGGTTTCATATTGCTTGAAGTTAAAAAAATAACCATATTGCTTTCATATTGCTTGAAGTTAAAAAAAAATAAAAAAAATAAAAAATGGTACAAGGAAGCATGAGGCTTATGCTGCACCAGCCAAAAAAAAAAAAAAAATTTCTGAATTATCGAGAGAGAGAGAGAAGTAGAAGGGAATCACCAAGAAAAAGGAGAATGATGATATCCAGCTCAAGACCCTGGGTGTGCCAAGCCCATACCAGATGTGAACTCCTGGGGTTTTCATATTGCTTGAAGTTAAAAAAATAACCATATTGCTTTCATATTGCTTGAAGTTAAAAAAAAATAAAAAAATGGTACAAGGAAGCCTGAGGCTTATGCTGCACCAGCCAAAAAAAAATAAAAATTTCTGAATTATCGAGAGAGAGAGAGAGAGAGAGAGAGAGAGAAGTAGAAGTAGAAGGGAATCACCAAGAAAAAGGAGAATGATGATATCCAGTCAAGACCTTGGGTGTGCCAAGCCCATACTAGATGTGAGCTCCTGGGGTTTTCATATTGCTTTAAGTTAAAAAAATAACCATTACCATTTTTTTATGTATGGTATACATGACTTGTTATTGAAACTTATTAATTTTATTGTAAACTGTTCAGTTACACTCTTTATATCAGCATTATTAATTATAACTTTATATGCATGTATAGTATGCATTAGTATCAGTATTGGCAAAATAATGGAAGGAAGGAGACCTATGTAGCATCATCCAAAAAAAAAAAAAATAATAAATAAATAAATAACCAATATCACCTTCTCTCACTTTTTCTTTCAAGTATTTGTTCATTCTCTTCATATATTTAAGCTAGATAGAAGCTGGCAACTGTTTAGTTCCCTGAACGGAACATGCTGCTTCATGTGAACACTGTATGTGCACAGGCAATTTTCTTGTAATGGCGACTAAAATGATGCAGCGCTTCATTCTTGAGATAATAAAACTGTTACCCATATGAAATCGGAAGCACATGTTTGAGTATGTTTACATTCATTGGTTATGAAACAATTGCTCATTGCCTTTGTATAATTTATATTATACAAAGTTTATACATTGTGTAAAGTTATAAATTACACACAAAGGTGTGAAATTTATACCTTTACACAATAGTGTGTAATTTATAACTATGTATAATTTATAATAATAAAAATTTTATTATTTAGAAAAGTTAATCTGTGAGGGAGGAAAGAAGATTAGTGCTGTATATAAAAAAAATAATAATAATAATTTGTTCCATGCAAAACAGTAAAACACCATGCAGTGCTTATGTCATGAATATATAAAATAATTTTAAAATAGTAATAAAAACACTGACTGTTTATACTGAACAGTGATTTCATTGAGTAAAAAAATTATTT
This sequence comes from Mastigoproctus giganteus, assembly GCF_048544385.1. Lineage (NCBI taxonomy): Eukaryota > Metazoa > Arthropoda > Arachnida > Uropygi > Thelyphonidae > Mastigoproctus > Mastigoproctus giganteus. Next base: position 81,429,918 of record NC_143588.1, read on the forward strand.
TGTGGTAAACATGGATCCAGATTATTAATATCTAATAAATTTAAACATCTTTAAATAGGACTATAAGTCCAGTTTTTTTTAGTCAATTTAAAAAATCAGATTAAATAATTTATCTGCTCTCAATTTCATGAGGAACTTTGTAAGAAATGTATGGAAGTGGTTCGTTATTTAAAATGATATTATTTAAATTTATATATGAATCTTAAACCCATAGTTCGGAGGTATTCAAATTTAGTTCTTGTGTATAGGTTTGACCTAACCAAGCTGTCAAGTGTCAAGAATGCAGTAGACAAGCACATGCATTAAGTTGACCATTGTTTAAGCTTGTGTGACTGCTAAATACAGTTAATGATTACATTGTTGCCAGAATGATTAGTTGTAAACTACTTTGGCCTATGTGATTGTGCTGGAGTATAAACAAGAATATATTTTTTTTCTTAATTATAGTAATTTGATGTGTAATGTTCTGAGGTATTATCTTTTTAATTTAATTTTAATATATATATATATATATATATATATATATATATATATATATATATATATGTGATTTTTAAAATAGATAAAGAGTCTGTGAACCACACATTATTTATATACTTTTGCTTCCTTTACTGCTGCACTGCGCATTTTGAAGCATCAGGCATACGATAACTTTTGTTATTTTCCTTTTTCTTCTTATTTTGCTTCTTAACAGTTGTATATTACTACTATATATATATATATATATATATATATATATATCTTTGTGAGTAGAACTGCCACCTCTTTGGGCTTAAACAGGCCATTTCAAGTTCAAGCTCTGGATTTTGGTACAGTTTCTCTTGGTTGTAGAATTATGGGGAAAAGATAATTTTCATTCAGGGAAATCTGATATTATTTTGTGTTTATGCTTTTCAGGATGTATATAACTTACAAAACTTTAATACTTGTATTATTTACCACACCATTTTAAATCAGGACTGCCAGCTTTTCCCCTGATGTGTGACCTACTTTAAAAATAAATAAGGTCATGAGACATTTTTACATGTGTATCTCTATTTTAAATAAAATATGATAGTTGTAGAATTATTATAATTTTTATTATAAAAAAAACATTAGATAAGTACATACATAAAAATTTGAATCATACTTTAAATCAAGCAATTTATGAGATTTCTGTTATTGATGTTCTCCAGAAAATTATGCCAACCCCTGTTTTAAACTTTGTGTTGGTTAAGGTCCTAAATTGGTAATTAGAAATTTGCATGTATAGTATGCAAGTAAATATTTATCACAGAAGTCCTTATAGTAATTTTTTGTTCTTAATAAATAGCATTTAGCAAATTAATTTTTTAGTTAGAAGATAATTTAAAAATGCCTATTTTATGTGTGAAACTTTTAGGATTGCTTTCACTACCTCTCCCCACCTCCCTCCTGAATTCATCTTTGGGCTAGAGATTTGAAAAGGTGGCAATGCTCTCTGTGAAGCTCATTATTTAACTGGAATAAAAATTACAAATATTGGCAGTTGTTCTGTTTGTGCATGTATGCATGTTATGTCACTATTGGCAATTTAATTATCATAGCAGCAGTTTAGTTGCTTGTGCATGGCCTTAGATGAACTTGCAAACACCACAAGAATAGGTGGACATTTATTCCAGTGATCAATCACTCTTTGACTGAATGATCTAAATATACATTATAATTTTTTTTTTTCAATTTTTATAGCAATTACAATATACCAAAAGTAATTACTGTGTTTACTAGAAATAAAAAAGTAATAAGAATTGTATTGATATTTTTATGCTTTACTTCAGTTTATCAAATAGTTTACCAAACATTAACTGACATTACATTCAAATTAAGCAAAACATGGTTCACAAATATGAAGCTGGAGAGTAAAAAGGAAACTACAAATAAGCAAAACTGCAATCAACATAAGATAATTAAATTATTAATTTTTATTTCATAAATAACAGATGTGTTGGGCTTAAGTTTGTTTGTTTGTTTGTTATTTGGTTTTTAGGAGCATTAGCAACTAAGGCCATATTGCTCCAGGATATGCAGTGGTCATTCCCTGACCTTTCCACATCCACCGTATTTGGTGGTGACGGGCTCGAACCCCGGTCTAATCAAGAAGTGTGTGCTTCTTGATTAGACTGGGGTTACTACGCACTGCTGCTCCTTCCCACCTGGCTATGTGCTTAAGTAATCAGTCAGTGTCTCTTTCCCATTCTGTTTTTTATTTTGATACTTTATTTTTTGCCATATTGCTATTAAATTTCAGTTTCTAAGGTTATATTAAATGATAAGTGCAATTGTTTATTTATTCTTTAGTATTTGAATTTTGTTTTACATTTAAAGTCTCTTTTCCTGTTAATTGCCAAAAGATGATTTTTATGCAATCTGCAAAAGTTGTCTTATAAAATTTGGTTTTCCTTTAGAGTTTATAATTTATCTATAAGCAGTTTTTGTAAGGGCAGCATTGCAGTGAATTTTTAAGAATGTTCAATTAAGTGAGTAGTTTGAAACTGTATACATCTCGGCATACAACTGTTTGCTTCACAATAGTGATGCTTTCCCCTCCCCCTACCACCATAAACAGTCCTGAAGTTTTATCAAGATATATTAATATATATTCTTATGTAATATAAGTCATATTTTATGTCATAGCTGATGTCCAAGTTCTGTAGATTAGTATAATATCAGGGGTGCCCAACCTTTTTAATCTTATCCTTACTGTCAGAAAATGCATTAGCATTAGTATTAGTAGAGACATTTGATGCAAGAAAGCAAGCTTATGCAGCATCAGCCAAAAAAAAATAATAATAAAATAAAAAAAAAAATAATAATAAATAAATAAATAAATAAAAAAAATAACCACTTCCACTTCACCCCTCTGTTCGTTCGAAATACCTGTCCAGCTGAGCCTTAAACTTATTTAGGCTATCAACTTCCACGACAAGGGATGGAAGTCTGTTCCACCAACCAACCACCCGCTGGCTAAAGGCAAATTTCCGCACGTCTTTCCTCAATTTGAATTTATGCCCTCTCAGGTGATTATTCTGAGCAAGAGGGAGAATCCCATCAGTATTGAGCATGCTCAAACCATTCAAGGCTTTATACACCTCTATCAGATCACCTCGCTGGTGCCTAGTCTCCAGACACTAATTTGCAAAACTTAAGCCTTTCTTCGTAAGAGCACCCCTTTGTTCCATTCACTACTCTTGTTGCCCTTCTCTGTACTCGTTCTAGCAGCTCTACATCCTTCTTGAAATGAGGCCTCCAGGCCTGTATACAGTACTCTAGGTGTGGCCTGACCATTGCCTTATACAAAGGAATAATCACCTCCTTATCTCTGCTAGAAAAATTCCTATATATCATTGACAATACACCATGAGCTACTCTTGCAGCCCGTCTGCACTGCTCAGAGAACTTCATATCTGCCTGCACAACCACCCCCAGGTCTTTTTCATTCTCTACCACTGTCAGTGTAGTACCACAGAGTTGATACGTTGCTTTGGGGTTGCTGTTTCCCATATGTAGTACTTTACATTTGTCAATGTTAAACTTCATTTGCCACCTCTCAGCCCATCTGCTCAACCTTTCCAGATCCTGTTCCAGCAGCATAGTGTCAGTAGTGTCCTTGACAACCCTGCCAACCTTTGTATCGTCTGCAAACTTGGACATTAAGCTTGATATACCATCATCAATATCATTTATAAATACAGAAAACAATAATGGACCCAATACTGACCCCTGAGGGACTCCACTAATAACATTAGTCCACGATGAGCAGTGTCCATTGATTACCACTCTGTCTTCTTCCCCTCAACAACCCCTTTATCCATAGCAGCAATTTGCCTCCAATGCCACATTGCTCCAATTTGTGCAGCAATCTTCCATATGCAACAGTATCAAAATAATAAGAGGAGTTTACCTCAATATAGTACGTAGAACACTTCCGTATGATACCCTCCAGAAATTAAAACGGAAAAAACGAAAAAATCGACAACTTACCATTACATTAAAGTAAAATATAAATAATTAAATAATCAATTTAACACAATTCAAAATCAATTTAAAACAATTAAAAATCAAATTAACGCAATTAAAAATCAAATTAACGCAATTAAAAGAATCTAATGAAAATATTCAAAATGATTTGAATATTTTCGTTTTTTCCATTTTAATTTCTGGAGGGTATCATACGGAAGTGTTCTACGTACTATATTGAGGTAAACTCCTCTTATCATTTTACTAATATTATTATCAACGTAGAACATATTGAGTATTACAGCTTAGATTCATACTATCTAAATAAGATCCAAGTATATAATATCAAAGTTATTCCCTGTGACTGCCTCATAGTATCCAATCAAATTGGTCAGGCAACACTTCCCCTTAACAAAACCATGCTGTGTCCGAGCTATAACTGAAGTCTTGTCTAGATGATCCTGCAGTGCTTCTTTAACCAGTGCCTCCATTAATTTTCAGGGAACAGAAGTTAAACTCACAGGTCTATAATTACTTGTGTCAGCCTGTGATCCCCCTTTGTGAATTGGGGTCACATTTGCACATCTCCAGTCCATGGGTACCTCCCCTGAGTCCAAGGAAGCTCTCATAATTATGGCTAAGGGTTTGCTTACTTCCTTTGCTGCCTCCTTTAATATAACTGGATAGATCCCATCCACCCCAGGTGCCTTTCTTGTGTTTATCTTCAACAATTTCTCCTCCACTTGACTCTCAGAGATTACAAGATTCTCTAGCTTACTGCCAGAGTTGAATACACCTCTGGCATTCCCCTCGCTGAATAACTCCTCATGTGTGAATGTCAATGCAAAATATTCATTTAGTTTGTTAGCTACCTGAGCAAGATCATCAACAGTTGACCCATCGATATCAAGTGGACCAATTTGATTCATCCCCTTCCTTCTAGAGTTTACATAAGTAAAGAACTCTTTGCTGTTTTTCTTTGCATCCCTTGCCAAAGATATATCGTAATCTGCCTTCGCCTGCCTAATCTCCTTTGTAACTTGGTTACAGATCAACTTGTATCTATCATAGGCTTCTCTGTCATGTGTTAATTTGTATGTATCCCATGCATTTTTCTTCTCTACCATATGTCTCATTAGTTCACCTGACATCCATTTAGGCCTAAACCTTGAACAATATTTCTTAGTTGGTATGTAAAGCCCAGTAGCTTCCAAGATAAGTTCTTTGAATGCTTCCCATTTTGAATTTGCTCTTGGAAACATCATCAGTTGGTCCCACTGTATAGAATTTAAATACTGTCTCAGTCCATCGTAGTCGCCTTTACGAAAGCAATAACCCTTCCCTTTACCCCTAATGGTAGTTACCTCTTTGAGTAAATCCCACTTCAGCACACTGTGATCACTGCCACCTAGTGGTTCATTTATCTGCAGATTCTTAATGCATGAAGAATCACTACTGATAATCAAATCAAGAGTATTACTCCCTCTAGTTGCCTCCCGAACATGCTGATGTAGAAAACAATCATCCAATAAATCCACAAAAGCCTTGCTAGTGTGTGAAGTGACCAGCCCCCAAATTCCAGTCAATATCTGGGAAATTAAAATCCCCCATTATAAGACTCTCTGATTTACTGGCCCACTCTATTTCCCTGTACAGTTTCTTATTATACTCATCAGAGTCATTAGGCCTATAGCACACTCCTACTCTCAATTTTGATCTTCCAATGCTTATGTCACACCAAACTGACTCGACACTGCACTGTCCAGCGATGTCGACTGGCTTCACTTCCTTGGATTTTATGTATTTCTTAACTAATAGCATAACCCCTCCTCCCTTCCTATCCTGTCTATCCTTTCTGTAGACATTGTACTCCCCAAATTCTAGTTCTGCATTCCTTATATCTGTGTGACACCACATCTCTGAAATCCCAACAATATCTGCCTTTGATGTTTTGAGCAATACCTCAAATTCATCAAATTTATTTACTAAACTCCTAGCATTGGTGTACACGCAAGTATACATGCACCTGTTCTTTTTCTTAGCTACCCTAACACAACTCATGTGTTTACTTGTACCCCAATGATTCCCAGCAGTCTCTGAAATATCCTGCATCTTATTTTCCAGGCTGCTGCTCATTCCAATAGAAGCAGTGCAAGAATCACTTTCACCTCTGCTAGTGGCTACTGTTAATCTATTAGTCCTTGTATCCCCCCAATCTAGCAGTTTTCTGATCCACCTAACACTGCCTCGATAGCATCAGCAAACATTCTTGCACCCTTTCTATTTAAGTGTAACCCATCCCTGTAGAAGCAGTCTCTCCTGTTAACAAGTACAGACCAGGCTGAAAAAAATTCTACCCCTTGAGCCTTGCACAATCTTTCCAGGGCCGAATTGATCGACAGGGCTCTCATCATATACTCCCTCCTATCGTGTCTGGGCAGAATTGCAGACACTTTCATATTCAACCCTAATTCACGGCTTTTTTTCAACAGTGACCTGTACTTGTTAAGTAATTCCGCCGGTCTTCTACTCTTAATATCATTAGTGCCAACGTGTACAACTATATCACCTTTTGTGCCCTTAAAAGATGATATCCGCTCTACAACATCATCAACCTTTGCCCCTGGCTGACATACCCTGGTCCTGTTCCACCTATCCTTTTTATAAAGCATGTTTCCCGTTTCCCTGACAATAGAGTCACCAACAACTACTAGTTCCTTTGGGACCAGCGCATTCTGCCTTGGGGGCTGCCGCTGTGTTGCGCGATGACCAAGTGCAAGCTCTGGCATTGGTGTGGGCAGCTGAGAGCTTGATGGGCCCCTCACTTTTAATCCTTTGAGGGCATCCACCATGTCCTTCAAGCTCTCATATAGGCCCATAACAACACTGAGTTGTCGCCTGATTTCCTTACACTCCTTGCATCGTGCACAAACAAAGACATCCCCCATGGCAGTATCATGTCCCGTACCCGACTGCTCCACAAACATCAAGCAAGTAGTGCATTTTAAAAGGCTGTGATTCAGAGGGCAACTGCCCCCCTCAGTTCTCCTGTGAGCCACACCACTCCCATTAGCTTGAGCCTTTTGCTTTGCTGCTCTGGTTTGAGTCATGATTTCGATTTAATTTCAATAAAATTTCAATTTCAGTGCAAAATTAAAACCCTAAACTTGTATCCCAACACAGTTATAACGCTATATTTATGTTTCAGTATCGAGTGTTATCTACGAAATCCCTTTATATAACTTCCGTATCAAGTTAATTATTAATTATTTATTTTTCTAATTATTTATGTTACGTAACCTAAGTCGTTATATGTATAGTTAAAAGTACAATTTAATTGACAATGAAGTTCAACAAGATTAATAGATTTTACTGATTAATTGACAATATTATGTACTATACTATACTATATTAAGCTTATGCTATCTAGTTCGAGATATTTTGTATCGTGTTACAATGGCGGCAATTTATGATCGGTCAACACGTGGATTTGATACCCTTACCGATACTAAGTAATACCTACAAAATCTCTATTTAAGTTACTTTAAACAAGTATCGTAAATAGGAATATAAAGCTACTCTAGAAAATAAGTTAATATGCCAATTTAAGCTAATAAAACAGAAATAAATCAGAAAAAACTTCTCTGTCCCAGGAGCTACATCCGCACTCAAAATTGCAATGTATTATTACTTTTTTTTTTTTAATATTCTAAATGCTAGTTATTTTTGATCCACTTACCATATCAGAATATGGTAAGTGGATCAATAGTGCATTTACTGCTAGTGGTATGCGTAATATAGATTTGGAACTACTGTTTTATATATATTTTCCATCATGCATATATTTTTTAGATTTAATGTATGTATTTTTTCTTTTTGACAGGGAGAAATGAGAGTTTCAGAAAAATTTGACTGGGTAAGCAGCTCTACCATAAAAATTGTATAAAAAGTACAGTATAAGCCTCTGTAAAATTTAAGTGTATATTGTGAACATTGTCATCCGATTGCCCATTAGAGTATAACGAAAGATGGCTCAGATTTGAATATTTGTGCTCATCAAATTAAGCATTGACCCTCAATTTTTAACCATTTCTTTGACTACCATTTTTTAAAAGTATTTTATGCGGATAAGTTCTATCCACTGAATATTACTATGTTTTTTGATTTATATTATTGGCATCATTAATTTACAAACATTTTGACACTTATTTATTTATTTGTGTGTGTGTGTGTGTGTGTGTGTGTGTGTGTGTGTGTGTGTGTGTGTGTGTGTGTGTGTGTGTGTGTGTGTGTGTGTGTGTGTGTGTGTGTGTGCCCACTTCCAAAAGAAGGAAGTGGTTAGCAGTTTCATTCCCAGCTCATTAGATGATAATTGATCTCTCCTCTTTTTTTCAAACTTGAATAAAATACAAAATTACCCGGGCTAAGGTGAAGCAGAAGCACATTAGATTCTTTGCTTTGATCTGTAATTGGCTTAAATTATCATAAAACACAAGTGCAACATTATTATATCTTTTAAGATTTTTGTTCCTAGAATTTTTTTTTGACATTTTATAATTTTTTGAAAAACATTTGTAAATGTTTAAGAAGATTTAAGATAACTTTATTTTAATGTGTCTATTTTTAACATTTCTTATAAAGAGATTTTTCAGGTATATGACAATTGGTCGATGGGATGATTGGTTGAACAGGACAGTTGGACAGCACACTTAATGTATTACAGATATTTTAGAAAATAATGGTTTTATAGATCTTGATAAATAGATTTTATTTAATTTATTAAATTCAAATATAAAATAATAATAAAAAAAAAACAAATAGAGAAATGAATTAATGTAGTATAGCATGTATACTATTTGCAATAATTACAGTTATCATGGGTAATTTTGAATTGTCAGTATAATGCAAAAGTAGCTTTAGAAGCATTTAATAAATGAATAATGAGTGGTTATGGCTTATTATTATCACATTGTAATATCACTTGATATCTTCTTTTTTAAAAAAAAAAATGAAAAAAATCCACCAACCACCACCATATATCAACCTTGATAACTGTGTATGCATTGTATTTTATTTATAATATACTGTTCTTTTTACTGTAATAAAAACATGACCTACATTTGTTTTTACTGTGGAGCTCTGCATTGAATACTATGGAATTCTGCAGTGAATTTATGCTTCCATTGATGAAAGGTAAATGAAGTGGTTAGGAGATACACCAAGACAGCCATAGGGCTGTCCCAGGGTGTCTTCTAACCACTAACTTTTATTGATATATCAGAGAGGTTTTTAAGTATCCTACACCATTGATTATTGACCATTAGGTGAGTACATTGTTGTGTATTGGCCATTGATTCTGGTTGTCATTTGATAGCTTTAACTGGCAATCTTAGTTAAATGAAATGTTTTTATTCCAGTGGGTAGAGGACCTTGCAACAAAACAGGAGTTTAAAATACATAAATACTTGTAAATCATCTGAAGTGTAGATGATTACCAAATAATTGCTGTAACTGCAGATTTAATAAGTCTTTTGGTTTCTACTATTAAAAGATTGCAGTTGAAATACAGCAAAAGGGGTCAGTTACAACTTCTGAGAAGCAGCAGCAACCAGTATGATAGGTCATATATTTTAATCACAAAAATCACTTTAATTATTCTTTAATGATGATTCATGGTGTGCTGATCATCTGTCCTGTTGACCATCCAGACCAGTCTGGGTCTGGTTTGCTTTTATACTATCTCAGTTTTATACGATTCTTTTTGTAGTTGTTATAGATGCTGATTTTTTTGTTTTTATTTTACAGATTTCCCATTACTATAAAGCTATGGCAGGTGGTGAATATCTTGGATTTAACAATGCAACGTGAGTAAAGTGATACATTTAGAAATAGTGATAATTACCTGTTGAGAGATGTCATTAAATAAAAAAAAGCACATTTATTACTATCATTTATCATAGTCTTCCGTAAAATTGGTTATTTCATTTATTCAATCAGCTTTCTCTCAGAAAGGGAGGCAGCAGACAGAAATTATGCAATTGGCTTTTACATGAAGGAGAATAAATGCTATCCTGAAAAGGCCAATCTTCGAGATGTCATGGATTTTTACTTTCAGGTTTGTATAATGATTGTTTTGGAATGTACATCATTAAATACCTGAAAGTTAATTTTTTTTTTTTTTTTTTTTTGGAAAACTGAATAAAAAAGAAAGTTTTTCAGCAATTTAAGCTATTTAATGAGTAAATAAAGATTGGATTTCAAAAATAAGAAACAACTTAAACAGGGAAGGCCCATCTTTTAAAAAAATATATCCTGATTTGAAATTAAAAGTAAAACCTGTTTCTTTTATGATACTCATCTTTGATACAACTGATCATAAAAATTAGTACAACTTTAGTATCTCTAATGGGGTGTTTAGTTGTGGGATAACAAATAAAAGAGTGGTGGAGAAGTATCTCCTTGATTGCCTGCAGTCTGAGGCTTGTGACTGCAATGTGTCACTTCACACAAGTTGCTTAACACTTTGGAGGAGTAGTGATTCCAACTTGACACAAATGGAAGAGGCTACTGTCTGTGTCTAACTTTTTATCTTTGAGGATTTTAACTGTGCCAGACCTCATAAAAGCCAGTCTTCTAGGAGCCAAACTAGTTGAGGAAGAGGTTGCTGATTACTGTTTCCCCAACCAGGGAAACATGATCTTATGTGGGATTTCTCTAATGCGACTGTGATCTGAAAACCAGCATAAAAATATCATTGGTAGATTGTAGATGGCTCTGTCTTCTAACATCTCCACTAATGCTGGTGTTCCCCAAGGTTTGGTTCTTTCTCTCTTGTATATTAATGACCTTCCGTTGACCAGAAATCCCATCCAAGGTTTTGCTGATAGCACATTGCATTTCCACCTTCCAGTTCGAGAAACCTTGCCCTGCACTAACAGTTTCAACTTCTTGAAGAATCTACTACTAATTCCTTAATTGCTGATCTCCAGGTAATTCTCTAGTGGAGCAAAGATAACTTCTTTGCTCTAGAAGACAGGACTGAGTGTAAACTCAGTCATGTCTTCTACCTTGCAAAAAGTATTCCTCTGCTCCTATGCTTATCTTCAATGACACTCTGATTTCTAGGAAAGCTTATGTAGTATCTCTATTAGGGATTACCGTGATCTCTAATCTCTCTCTCTCTCTCTCTCTCATTGCCAAAAGCACATCTCAAATATTGCTTACTCTGCATCTAAAAAACTGGGTTTTCTCTTTCACTCTTTTCATTATTTTTCTTCTATACAGCTACTCTCTCTCTCTCTCTCTCTCTACAAATCCCAAATCTGCCTTACAATGGAATATTGTTTCCACATCTGGGACAGTATCTCTAATGGGGTGTATCTCTAAAGTGCCCTCTTAGGCTTCTAGACTCCATTCAAAAGAGGTCAGTTAGGTTAATTAAATGACCCATCTATTACAAAATCTCTTCAATCTCTGTCTCATAGACATTCTATTTCTGCTGCATGCCTTTTCTATAGATATTTCCATCGGAACTATTCTTCTGAATTGGATTCTGTAATTCTGCCTTGTTCTTTCTTCCAAACCAAAAAAAAATTGAAGTATGTAAGGCCTTCAAAGAGTTGAATAACTTGATGGCATCTCTGCTCTTTCTGAAATAACACGTATAAGAGGATGTAATTTTAAATCAAAAAAGGATGGTCCCGGAATAGATATGCAGAAATTTCTTTGACTAGAAGATAATTGATTGCTGGAATTAACTTCCACCTAGTGTTGTGCAACTAGATAGCTTGAATAAATTTAATCCTCAATCTGGTAGATAGTGTATTTAATTGGATTATATCAAAAAAAAAAAAAATATATATACAGTCGAACTTCCCTATAACGAATTCGATAAATCCGGCGAAAAAATTCGTTATAGAGAAATTTCGTTATACAGAGAATATCTTTTTTATTAGAAATTGTTATCTAATTATAAAATGAAAACGAATCTACATTTATTTTTAATGTATTTTATTTCAAAAACACTTATTTAAATTACGTTTACACAATTTTCGCCCATAAATATCACAAATTAAAAAAATCTGCAATTTTCGTTTGCACAGTACAATTAAAAAATTGTCTGATTCTCAAAGAAAACCTCACATTTGTTCAGAGCATTAAAAACATTATCAGGAACATTTTCACAAAACTAGACCCATACGCACCGTTTTAAAAGCGTTAATCATTTCTTCGCGAGTTGGCTTTTCTACGGGTTGTTCTGATGCGTCTTCAGCGTCATCGTTAATTTCTTCGTGATCAGGTCGCGTCTAACACTGTTCAGCAGTATTTCATCTTCATTTGGATGTTCTGCTGTGATCTACATAAACATAACTATTCAGTGTTATTTCATTTTCGATGTTTCCAGACGATTCTAATAATGTCCAAAAGTTTTTCAGTTGTGAAAGGGGCAGTTCATCTTGTTCGTCCAGTCGTTGTTCGACTTCTGTATTCAATGCAAATCCCGCTTTCGAAAAACAATTTTGAATAGTGTATTCAGTGACATTGTTTGTCCAAACTTTTGCCAGTTCAGAGTGCATCTCTAAGGTTAATTGTAACCTCCAAGTTTCTATTTTCTGATAACGCATTGACAATCTTCATTATTATTGTCTTTCGATAATGAAATTAAAAATTTTTAATAATGCTTTGGTCCATTGGCTGGAGTTTTGACGTTACGTTTGGTGGTAAAAACAACTTCGCACTTTAAGTTTCGCAGGATGTGTCAGTTACCAACACGATTTTCCTTTTGTTATACGCTTGTCTAGTTTTAATATCCATTCTTCAAAAATATCACTTGTCATCCATGCTTTTTTATTAATAGGTGTAGTCAACTTCCAAAGATTTTGTGCCTCTAAAACATCTTGGGTTTTTTGATATTCCGATGACTAAAAGTCTTAATTTTTCACTTTCTGTCATATTTGCTCCAACTAGCACAGTGATTCTTTCTTTGCTTTGTTTTCCGCCAAAACATTTATCATCCTTAAAAGCAAGTGTTCTATTCGGTAAACATTTAAAGAATAAACCCATTTCGTCAGCATTAAAAACATCCTTACGCTCATATTCTTCCAAAATCTTCTTTAAAGTATTGTTCCTCCAACTGATCTTCTTCGCTTACATTAACACTTTCTCCACAAATAACCTTTTCCACAATTCTGTGGCGCTTCTTAAATTTATCTAGCCACCCAGTGCTCGTATTAAATTCTGTATGTCCAAGGGACTGTGCAAATTTCAGAGCTTGTTGCTTAATTATTAGGCCCGATATTGGAATATTCTTTTCACGTATCATTTGCACCCATTTTAGAACAGCTTTATCAACATCTTCGTATATACCCAACTTAATTCGCTTCTTGTCTGCTCCTCCTTCAATTGCATTTAAAATTGATTCTCGATTTTTTTAAAATCGTAGATAAACTGCTTGCAGTTGCCATATTTCTCCGCAACATCTTTTTTCTTAAAACCCTGGTCAATATCATAACAATCTTTGCTTTATCATTAATACTTAAACACTTTCTCTTCGACATTGTTTTCGCAATTATAAAAATTACTCTACTGCAGTTCTTGCCGAATACATACACCGCAAACTTCGCTAAGCTGGCCAGTAGTGAATTGTTAGTACCGCCTACTCAATGACGTTCGCTTGCCAATTCAACAGTATCACTCACTTTGAAGAAATATACGACTTTGTGAATTTCTTTTATTCTGCTTTCATTCGTATATACACGAAAGAAAATTTATGATTAACGTATGCTGTATGTTACTTTTCAGAAAAAAAAAAAAAAATACAAGAGCATATAGCCTAGGTGATTGATGACGAACGAAATAAAAAAAAAAATTCATGAAAACCATCTATTGGGAGTCCAGTTAGACGAGAACGGACATACCACATAATGATTGACAGGAAGGTCACGTGGTACAGTTGAGGTGAGAAGCGAATGTCACTCAGTAGGCGTTACTAAAAACCGACTATGGTAGCATTCTATGTATTGCCGCCGCAGCACGCTTACCGCTTAAAGGCTTACCGCAGCGAATTTCGCTTTCCCCTGAGCCAACATCAATTTACAAATCTACCCTATTTATTGTAACGTTTAAGACCACTTTTAAGAAAACCCATTTGGTTTAATAACTGTAACAAAAATGAAACAAAGACCCTCCTACGGGCGTCAATGGCCGCAAGTGGTCACTAAAAGGATGATTATTTAATTCCAGATGCTAATGCGCAATTTCGGAAGGAAGGAGGCAGTATATTTGAGCGGCTGTTTAGCAGTAAATGCTTGAAAATCTTCAAAAATGCTTTTACTAATTTTTTTAAAAATTCGTTATAGAGAGACTAACACTTCGTTATATGGGGTTAATTTTACATGTAATTTCGTTTCAAGGTGCAATGTTTTGCGAAAAAATTCGTAATATAGAGAAATTCGTTAAATAGAAGTTCGTAATACAGAAGTTCCACTGTATATATATTATATAAATGGGTATTCAATGTAACCCATTAAACATAAGGTTTAAAGAGTATATATGAAAAGAGGTGTACAGTTGATGAAATGGTTCCAGTGAATGCAAGATTAATAAATGAGGTATGACAGATGCACCTAAAAGTGCAAAGCAGCATTAAAGGATGTAAGAGTATATATAATGAGTATTTTTATGCAGGGAATTTCAGACCTGCTGAGAGTCATTGTGGTACAAGTAAACACATGGGTTGTGTTAGGGTAGCTAAGAATAGGAACAGTTGCATCTATACTTGTGTGTACATCAATGCTAGGAGTTTGGTAAATAAATTTGATGAATTTGAGGTGTTGGTCAAAACATCAAAGGCTGATATTGTTGGGATATCAGAGACATGGTGTCACACAGATATAAGGAATGCAGAACTGGAATTTAGTGAGTACAATGTGTACAGGAAGGATAGACAGGATAGGAAGGGAGGAGGGGTTATGCTGTTAGTTAAGAAACACACAAAATCCAAGAATGTACAGCCAATCGACATCGCTGGTCAGTGCAGTGTCAAGTCAGTTTGGTGTGACATAAGCACTGGGAAATCAATATTGAGTAGATGTATGTTATAGGCCTAATGACTCTGATGAGGGAAATAGAGTGGGCCAGTAAATCAGAGAGTCTTATAATGGGGGATTTTAATTTCCCAGATATTGACTGGAATTTGTGGGTTAGTCACTCACACACTAGCAAGGCTTTTGTGGATTTATTGGATGATTGTTTTCTACATAAGCATGTTCGGAAGGCAACTAGAGGGAGTAATACTCTTGATTTGATTATCAGTAGTGATTCTTCATGCATTAAGAATCTGCAGATAAAGAACCACTAGGTGGCAGTGATCACGGTGTGCTGAAGTGGGATTTACCCAAAGAGGTAACCACCATCATTGTCCTGAGTTGATGGCGGTCTCGGGTGGACTGTGAGCTCCTGTGCTTGTAATAAGCACTTGTCTAATATGTGGGTTGGGTAGCCACAATTGATCAAGTCTGTCCTCACTCTAGAAATCTCGTTGTGCCTAGCTTCATCTGTGCTGGAATGGCACTCTATTCTCCAAGCCCTGGAGAATAGAGTGCTTATTACAAGCAAAGGAGCTCTCAGTCCACCCGAGACCACCATCAACTCATGTCAATGTACCTACTGCCTACATTCCATACTATCCAGGCATGTCGGGCCAGATGTCAAAAATCCTCCGAGAATACTGCATAAAATGCATGCAGCTGCCTGGTACAAAGTTACGTTCGCTAGTTTCCAATATAAAGACCCTGGTCACCCCTCTCTTACGCAGCAGTGTAATATACCGCATAGCCTGCAAAGACTGTGACAGCTGCTACATAGGAGGGACCTCGAGACGTCTTCAAGACCGCCTTGCAGAACATGACAGAGTGATTTGCCTTGCTGAGACCGACCAGTTCGCAATTGCAGAACACTTCTGGTCCACCCACCACGACCTCAATCCCAAGCGTGACTATGAAGTAATTGACCATTCCCAACACTTTTGCCACCGCTTCTGGTTAGAGTCACTAATTATATTGTGTAATTCGAGAGCCATGAACCGCTGCAAAGGCATGAGACTACACCCCATCTTAGAGGCAACTGTTTTAAGTCTAGATGAGCGCTGGAGAAAAAACTACGCACGTCCTTGCAGCAACAATGAACACCAGTTTAATGATTGATTGGCCTACCTCGTGCCCTCGCACGTCTCACTGCTTGCACAACTGTGTCCGTTAGAATAATTTTATCTCTAAAGTTTCCATTTCTGTTGACAAAGAGGCACGTTCAGCCTCGAAAGCTACAAGTATCTATTTGCGATTAAAGATATTTTATTTTACTGGTTATACGCAGAATTATTTGTTAAATACTCATTTAGTTTGTTAGCCACCTAAGCAGGATCATCAAAAGTTGAACCATCAAAATACAGTGGACCAATCTGATTCATCCTCTTCCTTCTAGAGTTTACTTAGGTAAAGAACTCTTTGCTGTTTTTCTTTGCATCCTTTGCCAAAGGATACAGAACAGCTTATATCTATCGTAGGCTTCCATGTCACCCATTAATTTATATGCATCCCATGCATTTTTCTTCTCTGCCACACGTCTCATTAATTCATCTGACATCCATTTAGGCCTAAACCTTGAACAATATTTCTTAGTTGGTATGTAAAGCCTAGTAACTTCCAAGATTAATTCTTTGAATTCTTCCCATTTTGAATTTGCTGTTGGTAACATCATCAGCTTGTCCCACTATATAGAATTTAAATACTGTCTCAGACCTCCGTAGTCACCTTTACGAAAGCAAAAACCCTTCCCTTTACCCTTGATGGTTGTTACCTCTTTGAGTAAATCCCACTTCAGCACACTGTGATCACTGCCACCTAGTGGTTACTTTATCTGCAGATTCTTAATGCATGAAGAATCACTACTGATAATCAGATCAAGAGTATTACTCCCTCTAGTTGCCTCCCAAACATGGTGATGTAGAAAACAATCCTTCAATAAATCCATAACAGCCTTGCTATTGTGTGAGTGACCAACCCACAAATTCCAGTCAATATCCGGGAAATTAAAATCCCCCATTATTAAGACTCTCTGATTTACTGGCCCACTCTATTTCCCTCATCAGAGTCATTAGGCCTATAACATACATCTACTCAATATTGATTTCCCAGTGCTTATGTCACACCAAACTGACTCGACACTGCTCTGTCCAACGATGTCGATTGGCTGTACCTCCTTGGATTTTGTGTTTCTTAACTAATAGCCTCCCTTCCTATCCTGTCTATCCTTCCTGTACACATTGTACTCCCCAAATTCCAGTTCTGCATTCCTTATATCTGTGTGACACCACATCTCTGATATCCCAACAATATCAGAGACGTGGTGTCATGTGGCCTTTGATGTTTTGACAAACACCTCAAATTCATCAAATTCATTTACCAAACTCCTAGCATTGGTGTACACGCAAGTATACATGCAACTGTTCCTATTCTTAGCTACCCTAACACACCCTATGTATTTACTTGTACCACAATGACTC
Organism: Mastigoproctus giganteus; assembly: GCF_048544385.1. Lineage (NCBI taxonomy): Eukaryota > Metazoa > Arthropoda > Arachnida > Uropygi > Thelyphonidae > Mastigoproctus > Mastigoproctus giganteus. Next base: position 81,447,454 of record NC_143588.1, read on the forward strand.
CCAGCAGTGTTTGAAATTCCCTGCATAAAAATACTCATTATATATACTCTTGCATCCTTTAATGCTGCTTTGCATGTTTAGGTGCATCTGTCATACCTGATTTATTAATCTTGCATTCACTGAAACCATTTCATCAACTGTATACTTATACCCATTTATATAACATATATATATATATTTTTTTTTTTTTTTTGATATAATCCAATTAAATATACCATCTATCAGATTGAGGATTAAATTTATTCAAGCTATCTAGTTCCACAACACTAGGTGGAAGTTAATTCCAACAATCAATTATCCTCTAGTCAAAGACAAATTTCTGCATATCTATTCCGGACCATCCTTTTTTGATTTAAAATTAAATCCCCTTATACGTGATATTTCAGAAAGAGCAGAGATGCCATCAGGTTATTCAACTCTTTGAAGGCCTTACATACTTCAATTTTTTTTTGGTTTGGAAGAAAGAGCAAGGCAGAATTACAGAATCCAATTCAGAAGAATATTTCCCTCATCATATTTCCACCTATTCGATGGAAGTATCTATAGAAAAGGCATGCAGCAGAAACAGAATGTCTATGAGACAGAGATTGAAGAGATTTTGTAATAGATGGGTCATTAATTAACCTTACTGACCTCTTTTGAATGGAGTCTAGAAGCCTAAGAGGGCACTTTAGAGATACACCCCATTAGAGATACTGTCCCAGATGTGGAAACAATATTCCATTGTAAGGCAGATTTGGGATTTGTAGAGAGAGAGAGCTGTATAGAAGAAAAATAATGAAAAGAGTGAAAGAGAAAACCCAGTTTTTTAGATGCAGAGTAAGCAATATTTGAGATGTGCTTTTGGCAAGAGATAGAGAGATTAGAGATCAGGGTAATTCCTAATAGAGATACATAATCTTTCCTAGAAATCAGTGTGTCATTGAATATAATCATAGGAGCAGAGGAATCCTTTTTGCAAGATAGAAGACAGGACTATGTTTTAGACGGATTGAAATCAACTAAGTTATCTTTGCTCCACTGGAGAATTACCTGGAGATTAGCAATTATGGAATTAGTAGTATATTCTTCAAGTAGCTGAAACTGTTAGTGCAGCGCAAGGTTTCTTGCCGAGCACTAACAGAAGGGCAACAAGATTAGTGAATGGAACAAAGGGTTGCTCTTACAAAGAAAGGCTTAAGGTTTGCAGATAACAGTTTGGACACTAGGCACCTGCGAGGTGATATGATTGAGGTGAATAAAACCCTGAATGGTTTGAGCATGCTCAATGCTGACGGGATTCTTCCTCTTGCTCAGAATAATCACCCGCGAGGACATAAATTCAAATTGAGGAAAGACAGTTGTAGGGTAGATGTGCAGAAGTTTGCCTTTAACGAGTGGGTAGTTGATTGGTGGAACAGACTTCCATCTTTTGTTGTTGAAGTTGATAGCCTAAATAAATTTAAGGCTGAGCTGGACAGTTATTTGGAACGAATGGAGGGGTGAAATTGGAGCCTTTTTTTTTTTTTTTTTTGGCTGATGCTGCATAAGCTTGCTTTCTTGTATCGTGTGCCTCTACTAATGCTAATAAGTTGTATTAGTATATTGATTTAAGTATGCATAAATGGATGTGAAAATTAAACAAAGTGCCAGTAACTAGAAGGGCGAGGAAAGTAGAAAAAGAAGCGTAGTAGATTTGTGAAAGGTGAAAGAATGTTAATATCCTGGAGGTTATGATGAATTTAGAAAATTATGGGCTGAATTGCCCAGCCAATATAAAGTGGGAGAACTGTAAAGTAAATTAATACATCAAAATACTAATAAATTAGCATTTATTAGTATTTTAATGAAAATGATATAGCTGTCATCAGATATGGGGTGGAAACATTTTTAGTAAATGGTCTAATATAGGTAATGCAAAAATTCTTGATCTGATGTCAGCTGAAATAAATACTATGAATAAATTCTTGCTATCCTACTTCTATTGTTATTTTTCGTCTTTATTTATTTAAAATACTCCTTTCTCCCTTGCCATCCTCAATTTAATACCTCACCCTTATACTATTTGCTTTTCTAAATCTATTTTTAAAATACATTGATTTCCTATCTATACAAAATTAAATCCTACACTAAATTCTACATATTTATATTAAACATATTGTGATATTAAACATTTTTATCCCAACTCGATACTTATTTTTACCTAAATAAATTACGCTGCGTTGGGACTACCTTGTCTATACTGTATTAGAGAGTGCTAATTTCATTTTCGTTGCTTTTTTGGCCTTTCACTTTTCTTCTACTACTGTGGACAAGTATAGAAATGCAGTTCCTGATACACGGTCAGATGTAGTCTCCTGATGAAATACCTGATCATGTATCAATATTTATTTCAGTTGACATCAGATCAAGCATTTTTGCATTACCTATATTAGACCATTTACTAAAAATGTTTCCCCCCCCACATTTAATGACAGCTATACCATTTTGATTTTATTTTTATTTTCATTTTATTTGCATTTTATTAGTATTTTAATGTATTCATTTTACTTTACAGTTACTCCACTTTATATTGGCTTGGCAATTCAGCCCATAATTTTCTTAATTCATCATAACATCTAGGATATTAACATTTGCATTAGTAGAGGCATACGATGCAAGTAAGCAAGCTTATGCAACATAGGCAAAAAAAAAAAAAAAAAAACATCCCATTTGACCCCTCCATTCGTTTCATATGCCTTAAATTTATTTAGGCTATCAACTTCCACAACAAAAGATGGAAGTCTGTTCCACCAATCAACTACCTGCTGGCTAAAGGCAAATTTCTGTACATCTATTCTACAACTGTCTTTCCTCAATTTGAATCTGTGCCCCCTCAGGTTCTTAATCTGAGCAAGAGGAAGAATCCCATCAGCATTCAGCTTATTCATCCCCTTCACCGCCTTATACACCTTAATCAGATCACCTTATAGGTGCTTACTCTCCAGGTGCTGCAATTTGCAGAACTTAAGCCTCTCTTGGTAAGAGCACCCCTTTGTTCCCCTTACCAATCTTGTTGCCCTTCTTTGTACTCGTTCTAGCAACTCTACATCCTTCCTAAAATGAGGCCTCCAGACCTGTACACAGTACTCTAGTAGTGGCCTGACCATTGCCTTGTATAATGGAATAATCACCTCCCTGTCAATGCTAGCAAAATTCCTATACATCATTGACAAGACTCCATGACCGGCCCTGACAGCCTGTCTGCACTGCTCAGCAAACTTCATATTTGACTGCACAATTACCCCCCAGTTCTTTTTCACTTTCCACTTCCCTAAGTGTAGTACCACAGAGTTGGTATATTTCTCTTGGGTTATTGCTACCCATATGCAGTACTTTGCATTTGTCAATGTTAAACTTCAGTTGGCACTTCTCAGTCCATTTGCCCAACTTATCTAGATCCAGTTGGAGTAGCATAGTGTCTTTACTGTTGTTAACAACCCTGAAAACCTTTGTATCATCTGCAAACTTCAACATTAAGCCTGATATACCTTCATCAATATCATTGATAAATATACAAAACAACAATGGGCCCAACAATGAACCCTGGGAAACTCCACTAATAACTTTTGACCACGAAGAGCAGTGTCCATTGATTACCGCTTTCTGTAGTCTCCCACTCAACTACCCCTTTATCCATTGTAGCAACTTACCCTTGATGCCATACTGCTCCAACTTTTACAGCAGTCTTTCATGTGCAACAGTATCAAAAGCTTTCCTGAAATCCAAATATGTGATATCAAAATTATTTTTGGCATTCAGTTCCTTTGTGACCACGTCACAGTATCCAATCAAATTGGTCAGACAAGACCTTAATTTTCTTTAACAAACCCTTTTTAAAGACTGTGGGTTTGTTAAAGACCCTTTAACAAACCCAGGCTGTGTCTTAACTATTACTGCAGTCTTGTCTAGATGATCCTGCAATGCTTTAACCAGTGATTCCATTATTTTCCCTGGAACACAAGTTAAACTAACAAGTCTTTAGTTACTTGTGTCATCTTTTGAATCCCCTTTGTGAATTGGTGATACATTTGCACAACTCCAGTCATGAGGACCTCTCCTGAGTCCAAGGAAGCTCTCATAATTATGGCTAAGGGTTTGCTTACTTCCTTTGCTGCCTCCTTTAATATAACTGGATAGATCCCATCACCCCTAGGCCTTTTTTATGTTTAACTTCAACAATTTCTCCTCCATTTTGCTCTCAGTTTTTACAAAATCACTTAGCTCCCTGTTAGAGTTTGATAAACATCTGGCACTACCCTTACTGAATAACTCCTCATGTGTGAATGTAGATGCAAATACTCATTCAGTTTATCAGCTACCTGAGCATAATCATCAATAGTCAACCCATCTATGTTAAGTGATCCAATCTGAATTCATCCCTTTCCTTCTAGAGTTTACATAAGTAAAGAGCTCTTTGCTTTTTTCTTTGCATCCTTTGCCAAAGATTTCTCATAATCTACCTTCACTGCCTCACCTTCTTAGTGACTTGATTACAGACTAGCTTATATCTGCCATAGGCATCTGTGTCACCTGATACTTTATATGCATCCTATACATTTTTCTTTGCTGCCATGAGCCTCATTAATTCATTTAACATCCATTTAGGCCTAAACCCTTAACAGTATTTCTTAGTTGGAATGAGGCACCTCCGTAGCCAGGTGAGCAGGAGCAGCAGTGCTTAGCACATGCTTCTTGATTAGACCGGGGTCGAGCCCGTGCCCACCAAATACGGAGGATGCGGAAAGGTCAGGGAATGACTACTGCATATCCCCGGAGCAATATGGCCTTAGTTGCTAATGCTCCTAAAAAAATAAAAATAAATAAATAAATAGTTGAAATTAAAAGCCTAGTAGCCTCCAAGATTAAGTCCCTGTAGGCTTCCCATTGAGAATTCAACGTTGGTAACATCGTCAGTTGATCCCACTCTGCAGAATTTAAAAACTGTCTGTAGTCACCTTTAGGAAAGCAAAAACCCTTCCCTTTAGCCTTGATAGTAGTTACATCTTTAAGTAATTCCTACATCAGTACATTATGATCACTGTCCCCCAGTGGTTCCTTCATCTGCAAATTCTTAATGCATGAATAATCACTGCTGATAATCAGATCAAGAGTATTACTCCCTCCGGTTTCCTTTTGAACATGTTGATGTAGAAAACAGTCATCCAATACTTCCAGCAGTCCTGGAAATCTCCATTGCGTTGCTTTCCAGGCTGCTGCTCATTCTAATAGAAGCAGTGCAAGAAAACTTTTGTCTCTGCCTGCGGCCAGTATTAACCTTTTTGTCTGTGTATTCCCCCAAGCTAGCAGTTTTCCGACCCACCTGACACTGCCTCAATAGCATCAGCAAATATTCTTGCACCCTTTCTATTTGAGTGTACCCAATCCCTGTAGAAGCAGTCTCTCCTGTCAACAAGCACAGGCCAGGCTGAAAAAAATTCTGCCCCTTGAGCCTGGCACACTCTCTCCAGCACCAAATTGATCAACAAGGTTCTCATCATATACTCCTCCTATCGTGTCTGGGCAGAACTGCAGACACTTCACGTTTAACCCTAACTCGCAACTTTTTTTCAACATTGACCTGTACTTGTTGAGTAATTCTGCAGATATCTTACTCTTAATGTCATTAGTTCCAATGTGTACAACAATATCACCTTTTTTGCCCTTAAAAGAAGATATCTGCTCTACAACACATCAACTTTTGCTCTTGGCAGACATGCCCTGGTCCTGTTCCACCTATCCTTCTTGCATATTATATTCCCCATCTCCCTGACAATAGTCACCAACAATAACTAGTTTCTGTGGGACCAGCGCATTCTGTCTTGCTTCTGTGTTGCCTGATGCACAGGAATGAGCTCTGCCATTGAGTTGGGCAGCTGAGAGCTTGATGGGCCCCTCATATTAATTTCTTCAAGGGCATTTATCCTACACCTCAAGCTCTCATAGACACCCATCAGAATGCTGAGTTGGCACCTAATTTCTTGACTCTCTAAACACCTAGCACACACAATGACATCCTCCTTGGCTAGATCATGTCCTGTTTTAGAAAGGTTAGCAAACATTTCACTTTTCGCACATTTTTTTTTGACACTGATGCGCTGGAGAATCATCCCCTTCATTTTCCCCTGAGTCGGAGTACTCCCGCTAGTCTGTGATCTTTGCTTCGCAGCTCTAGTCTGGGTCATGATTTCCGTTTAAATACAATTTAATTAACAATGACATTTAATAAGATTAATAATATTTTTGATTAATTGATAATACTATAATAAGCTAACAGATTCCTAATACAGTGTTTCATATTACGCTATCTAGGTTTACATTATTCACCTTTCACAAATCTACTACACTTCTTTCTCTACTTTCCTCACCCTTCTAGTTACTGGCACTTTTTCACATCCATTTATGCATACTTAATTCAATATATTAATACAACTTTTATATATATACACACAGTAGGCCCTCGATTTAATGGACCTTGATATATATATATATATACACATATACAGGTAGTTCTTGACTTTACGAGTTAATTCGTTCCAAGCGCGCGCTTGTAAAGCTAAAACTCATAAAGCGGGAATTTATTTCCCAAAGACATAAGGTTAAAAATAAGGGTTGCGTTCTCAACAACGAAATTAATTAGCTAATTAGTTTGTTTAAACGATTATTGATTTATCGAAAGAAACGCCCACAACCTTTTATATGGCCTTAAGGTTACGCTCGTGACCTTAAAAATTACATTTTAGAGTGTGTGTGTGGGTGGGTATGGGTGAGTGGGTGGGGAATAACAAGAAAGTGGAAACAAGAAGGCAGAAGAAATGGTAAAATAAGAGGTAGTCAAAAGCAGCAAATGCTAAATCTGTGCAGAACACGGACAGTAAAGTGAGGGGAAAAAAATGACGAAGATAGAGAATGACATAAGGTAACAAAAAAAATCTATAATAAGAGATAAATAATTACAGAATTGACAAAATAAGAAAGTTGCTACGCAACTTTCAAAACCAGCTTCTCGTCAGAGTGTCAACAGCCAGGATTGCAGGCAAAATAGCAACAAGTCTTCATTTCTGATGTAAACCACAAGCCAAAGGCATAAACATAAATAAAAATGAGAATAAAATTTTGTAACCAAAATAAAAAAAAAATGAAAATAAAATTGAACAAAATGAAAGGTTTTTTTTTTTTTTTTTTGTAACAAGGATTAAATGGAGTTTGTTTTTTAAAGGGGAACTTTACAGTTGATAGAATTAAGAGCAATGATTAAAAAAAAAAATTAAGGTTTCTTTCCTCACTTTATATATATTAGCATTAGCGTTTCTAGTGGCATATGATGCAAGAAATCAAGCTTATACAACATCAGCAGAAAGAAAGAAAGAAAAAAAAAAAAAAACACCTTATTTCATCCATCCATCCATCCATTGTTTGTTTAGTTCTTCCTTGAATTTATTTAACCTATTAACTTCACAACAACATACAAAAGTTTGTTCCAGCAATCAACCACTCACTGGCAAAAAGAAAATTTCCACACATCTATTCTGCAACTATCTTTTCTCAGTTTGAATTTATGCCCCCTCAAGTGCTTAATGTGATCAGCATTCAGATTGCTCAAACCATTCAAAGCCTTAAACACCACAATGAGATAGCCTCACAAGTGGCTAGTCTCCAGATGCTGCAGTTTGCAGAACCGAAGTCTTTCTTGGTAAGTGCACTTCTTTGTTCCCTTCACCAATCTCGTTGCCCTTCTCTGTACTCATTCCAGCAGCTCTACGTCCGTCCTAAAATGAGGCCTCCAGACCTGTATGCAGTACTCAAGGTGTGGCCTGACCATTGCCTTATACAAGGGGATAATCACCTCCTTATCCCTGCTTGCAAAATTCCTGTATATCATTCACAGGACACCATGACCTACTCTGGTAGCCTGTCTGCACTGCTGAGAAAACTTCATATCTGACTGCACAATTACTCCTAGGTCTCTTTTATTCTCCACTACCCTGAGTGTAACACCACATAGTTGGTACATTTCTCTGTGGTTACTGCTACCCATATGCAGTACTTTGCATTTATCAATACGGAGGATGCGGAAAGGTCAGGGAATGACCGCCGCATATTCCCGGAGCAATATGGCCTTAGTTTCTAATGCTCCTAAAAAACAAAACAAACAAGCATTTATCAATGTTAAACTTCTGATGCCACTTCTCAGCCCATTTGCCTAACTTTTCTAGATCCTGTTGCAGTAGCATACTGTCATTACTGTTATTAACAGCCCTGCTAACCTTTGTTTGCCAACCATGGGGGTTGGCAAACAAACTCCACTAATAACATTAGTCCACGAAGAGCAGTGTCTATTGATTATCCCGCTGTCTTCTCCTCAACCATCCCTTTATCCATAGCAGCAAGTGACTCTTGACTTTCTTGCACTGTATGGCAAATACTGTTACTATTAATATGTCTTAGAAGTTTGTGGGGTCTTTTTAGAACTGGGGTTGGCAACCTTTTGGCACTAGCAGGCCACATTTGATTTTGATTGTAATGCAGAACAGACAGCTAACAAGGACTAAAAATATATACAGTAAACCCCCGCTATTCGCGGGGGTTACGTTCCTGAGAAATGCCGCGAATGCCGAAAACGCGAATACTGAGTTATGGCTCCCATAGTAATAAAGGGGTTCCGCTCCAAAGTATATAAGAAAAACTAGTCTAAAATTTTGTCTATGTATGTATTATATGTACCTTCATAATATGACTATGTACATAGACAGTACATAGTGAAATGCAAGCATATGGCATTGAAATGAAAATAAGAAACAATTTAATATTAAATGTAATATTTATTAGAAATTTCAAACAAATCTTTCAAACCAGCGTCTTTGCTAGCTAAAAAACCTATCCCGCCAGTGCTATCACCAGTTTCGCTAAAGCGTTGATAAGGAGTTTTGCATTTTCACGAATGATGAGTGAATTTAACGGAATTTTATTTTGAGTTCGGTCTTCTATTCACAGATTTAAAGCCTTTTCCATTTTTTCTAATTTAACATCACGAGTTACAGAGCAAATTTTTGAAGCAATTAGCGCGTTTTCACGGACACTACGGCGCATTTTTTCATCCGATTTTTTGATTGATCGTACCGTTGACTCATTGATTTTATAATGTTTTGCCACTGAGGAGACACTTTCACCATTAGAAATTTTATCTAATAACTCAATTTTATTCGCTAATGTCATCACCTTCTTTGATATTTTCACATTTCTCTTGTTATTCGTAGTCATATTTTTGTAGGGGTTAGAAAGAACTTGTCCACAATCAAGTCACTTTCTTCCGTTAACACACTCGGAAAAGTCTGTTTTACACTGCAAAACGGTAGATTTATCACTTTTGTAAGCATATCAATTTATAAATTTATTCAATTTATAAGCATATAAATTAAAAGCAAACGACGAAACCTTCCATAACAAGCGCATAACACATATTGAACAAGGATTAGCGAGAAACATCCATGCTTGCGATTTTGTCACCCCTCTCCCCCCACCCACTGAGCGCTGTTTTGACCGGGAAAGATAATTTTAGCCACGCCCATGTTTTTTTATGGCGGAAAATATTCACGGCGCTTTAAAATTCACATTTTTTAGGTTTCATTTTATATTAAATCGGCGATCGCGAATACGCGAAACCGCGAATACAGATACCGCGAATAGCGGGGGTTTACTGTATATATAGTGCACGAGTATATTTTATTATGTAGACTAGTGTCACACTAACTTTTTTCAGCCTGGTTCTTTTTTTTGATTTCTAGCCTTACCAGTGGATTCTCAAATTAAGAATACTCTCTGTATTCTTAAGATCATCAAAAACTACTCTCAGAATTATTGTGACACATTTATCTTTTATATTATTGTGAACCCCACACACACAAACTTATCCACAGACTGAAGTTTACATGTCACTGATATAGCAGTGTTGCAGTTATTTATTTATAATTTTATTTGCACTTATAATGTTGATAATCAGAACTTTTTTTTATGGTAAAAATAGTAATTTCATAGATGGGCAGCACTTTAGTTTAGTAGTAGTAGAGGCATGTGATGCAAGAAAGCAAGCATATGAGCTTATGTAGCATTAGCCAAAAAAAAAAATTAAAAAAAATTCATATATCAATTCCCTCTAAAAGTTTGTCCAGTTCCTCCTTGAATTTATTTTAAGCTATCAACTTCCACAGTGACAAATGGAAGTTTATTCCAGCAATCAGCTACCCTCTGGCTAAAGGCAGATTTCTGCACATCTATTCTACAACTGTCTTTCCTCAATTTGAATTTATGCCCCATCAGGTTTGTAATCTGAGCAAGCGGAAAAATCCCATCAGAATTGAGCATGCTCAACCCATTCAAGGCCTTATGCACCTCAATCAGATCACCTCTCAGGTGCCTAGTGTCCAGCTGCTGCAATTTGCAGAACTTGAGCCTTTCTTGGTAAGAGCACCCTTTTATCCCCCTCATCAGTCTTGTTTCCCTTCTCTGTACTCATTCTAGCAACTGAACATCCTTCCTAAAATGAGGCCTCCAGACCTGTATGCAATACTCAAGGCATGGACTGACCATTGCCTTATACCAGGGGTGGCCAACGTAATTTGTGATGCGATCTACTTTTTTATTCAAAATGTGCTGCGATCTACCATCTCAAGAATTTCATTGCACATGGTTAATAAGGTTAATCAACACATATTGAAAAATGTTGTTTATAAATTTTTAAATTAAATACATTTCAAAATTCTTATTTTAAATTCATACGTATTTAAATTTTTAATTTATGTGAAGTTTCTGTCTTCATGTCATCTGCCAAGCTTTCAAAATCGGGAATATACTGTGATAAGGCCAACTGTAAAGAATCTTCTGTATGCAAATCCGTGAGAGTAGAGCAATTCTTCGTCTTTCTTTGTTTCAAATGCGAAAAGGCCAATTCACTTAGATATGTGGAACCAAAACAGGAATTTAAAAGTTCACTGCATTTTTTTTACATTTCAGTACTTTTCTCAGCAAACATAGTTTTTCAGTGATTTTTTCTGCAATTTGTTTCGTATATAAGTCAACATTAAATGGATAAGGAATATATTGAACAATGTCTTCAATTGTTTTAAAATCACTGAATCTGGTTTCAAAATCATCCACAACTTCTTCAATTTCAGAAACATATTTCTCAGTATTAAATTCAAAAACAGGATATTTTTGCAAATGATCTCACATCTTTGCAAAATGATTGAATTCTTTTTCTTTGAGATCCTTAGCCATTTCCAAAAATTGATATTTATATGCAGAAATACTACTAATCATGTCACCCACATTTTTTTATTTTTTCCTTGTAATTCCAAATTCAGATCATTTAATATACTGGTAAAATCTTCCAAAAAAAAACAAGATCACACAACCACTCCATACCTTGTAGCTGCTGATAATCATCTCCCCTCTGATCAACAAATTTTTTTAATTTCATTCAGCAAATTTCGAAATCTCTGTAGAAACTTACTCCTACTCAGTCACCTCACATCTGTGTGTGATATCAGATCTGGTTCATTTTTATCAAGTCACATTTTGAAAAGTCTCCTTTGAAGAGATTGTCCTCTGATGGAATTCACAATTTTGAAAGCTATGTCCATAATACTTTTAGTATTTAATCTTTTGCTGGCTAACACATGTTAGCCAGTAAAATATGATACAGTACTGTGGTAACTCAAAAAATCTAGGAATTCATCATCCTTTTGGCACAATGCAATGAATCTGTTAAGATGCCCTGTCATTGCTTTAGCTTCACTTGTTGTTATTGATACAAGCTTAAATAGTGGTAATTTATTTTTTTCAATAAAATTTTTGAATGTGTTTAATAGAACAAGACCTCTAGTGTTTTTCTTTTAAAGAAACCATACCCAGCAATTCTTCTCTAGTGCCAGAATCATCGAAACCCAGACGAATAAAAACAAGCAATTGAGCTGTAACACTGACGTCTTTAGTTGTAAAGAAAAGGACACACAATTAGCAATATGAGCATGCAATTGTTCACTCACGTTTTTACTCATTTTTTCGATGCGCCGCATCACAGTATTTCGAGATAATTGCAGATCTTGAAGAACAAAATTTTCAAAAAGAGAACCTGCTATTTCTAAAAAGATGTCTTTGATGAACTGACCATCAGAAAATGGTTTGTATTTTTTTGCAAGAAGATGACACTTTAAATGATGCAACGGTTACTGCTTTAGATTATAAATTAAGTGTCATGAAGAAATTTTGTTGTGTGAGTAAATCTGGATTTAAGTTCTTTTAATTTATTTTTTCTAAGGTCATTATTAGGCAGAAAATATGATTAGTATTTACCATGGAGTGTGCTGAAGTGCCTTTCTAAATTTTTTTTTTTTTTTTTTTTTTCAGTATGGCCACGGAAGCATTGCAAATCAAACAGCAACATTTTTCTTTTATCATTACAAAAAAGTATTCTAGTTCCCACCCTTCATGAAAATGATACGTTTTACTCTTTTTTGTAGCATTCATTTTAAGTCAACTACTAAAATAATATATAAGTACTATCCAATTATTAATATTAAGTAAGCTAAATAAGGATTCGACGCATACACTATGCTCTCCACAATGTAACTGCATGAATTTTCACTAGACAAGCGTAGCGGCTGTTCGGCAACAAGAGTAGTCACGTGGTTCAATGGATTTGTAATAAGCGTATATGCAGTGGGACGCATTATAATAACACCATTTAGATTTTGAATTATCTGTTTTTTATATATATTTAAAATTTGTCTTGATCCACCAAAATTAAAGCCACGATCGACTTGTTGGCGTCCCCTGCCTTATACAAAGTGATAATCACCTCTTCTTCCCTACTAGCAAAATTCCTGTATATCATTGACAATACCCCATGACCTGCTCTGGCAGCCTGTCTACATTTCTCAGAAAACCATATCTGATTGCACAATTACTCCCAGGTCTTTCATTTTCTACCATCCTAAGTGTAGTACCACACAGTTAGTACATTTCTCTGGGATTACCACTAATAACATTAGTTTAAGAAGAGCAGCATCCATTGATTACCACTCTCTGTCTTCTCCTGCTCAACCACCCTTTTATCCATTGTAGAAACTTGCCCTTAAAACCATACTGTTTCAATTTGTACAGTAGTCTTCCATGCACAACAGTATCAAAAGCCTTCCTGAAATCCAAGTATTTGATATCAAAATTATTTTTTGCATCTAGTTCCTTTGTAACCACATCATATTATTCAATCAAATTTGTCAGATAACACTTTCTCTAAAAAAACACCCATGCTGTGTTCTAAATTATTACTGCAGTCTTGTCTAGATGTTCTCACAATGCTTCTTTAACCAGTGACTCCATTATTTTCCCCAGAACAGAAGTTAAACTAACAGCTCTGTAATTACTTGTGTAACCTTTTGATCCCCTTTTGTGAATTGGGAATACATTTGCACATTTCCAGTTCATGGGGACTTTCCCTGAGTCCAAGAATGCTCTCATAATTATTGCTAAGGGTTTGCTTACTTCCTTTGCCACCACCTTTAATATAACTGTATAGATCCCATCCACCCCAGGTGCCTTTCTTATGTTTAACCTTAACAATTTCTCCTCCACTTTGCTCTCAGTTATTTTTTTTTTTTATTTTTTTTTTTTATGAAAACCCCAAACACAAAAGGTATCAAAACCTATAGTACTTAGTACCGTGCATGGGTTGAAGGAGAAGTATGGGGGGAGGGGGATGCCGGAAACTTTGCTCTTGAGACTAAACATGGGTTTCACCACTTCAAGCCTCCAATAAGCAAAGTGGTGGTATTTCACCGGTTGATGAAAGTCATCTACCACCTAGGTTTACAAAATCATTAAGCTCTCCATTAGAGTTTAGGAAGCTTCTGTCCTTCACTTCTCTAAATAATTCCTCGTGTGAATATAGATGCAAAATACTTATTCAGTTTGTCAGCTTTCATAGCAGGATCATGAATACTCGAACCATTGATATCAAGTGGACAAATCTAATTCATCCCCTTCCTTCTAGAGTTTATATAAGTAAAGAAGTCCTTGCTGTTTTTCTTAGCATCCTTTGCCAGGGATTTCTCGTAATCTGTCTTCACTTGACTAATCTCCATTGTGACTTGATGACAGACTACCTTATATCTACCATAGGCTTCTGTGTCACCTGATAATGCATCCCATGCATTTTTCTTCTCTTCCACAAATTCATCTGACATCCATTTAGGCCTAAACCTTGAACAGTATTTCTTAATTGGTATGAAAAGCCTAGTAGCTTCCATGATTAATTCCTTGAATGTGTCCCATTTAGAATTTGCTGTTGTTAACATCAGTTGATCCCACTGTACAGAATTTAAAAACCGTCTGAGACCACTGTAGTCACCTTTACGAAAGCAAAATCCCTTCCCTTTACACCTGATGGTAATTATATCTTTAAAGAAATCTCACATCAGAACACTGTGATACTGCCACCTAGTGGTTCCTTTATCTACAAATTCTTAATGCTGAATAATCACTGCTGATAACCTGGTCAAGAGTGTTACTCTTTCTGCTTGCCTCTCAAACATACTGCTGCAGAAAACAATCATTCAATAAATCCACAAAAGGCTTGCTAGTGTGCATTTTATTGACCAAACAGCCTGTAGACCTCAGGCCACCAGTTGACAGCCCCTCATATCGAAATTTGATATGTACCGTTTTTCTATAATGCACAAAAATATATATTCTTATGAACAAATGTCTTTTTATGGGGAATATTTACTTTTCTGAATACCCATTGCATTATTGCCCGTTAAATTTGGATATTTTTCACGTAGGCCATTTTATCATGGTAGCAAAATATATCATTTATTTCAGGAAGAAAAGAAAGAAGATACTTTACATACATTATTTTGAAATTACTCAGTTTATATAACTAACCTTGTTTTTTTTTCTAAATTACACAAAATAGTACACGTTTGACCCTTTGAATGAGTATAGTGATGAAAGCATATTTTGCAGTAAAAAAAAATGATAGGATTTGGGATAAATGTCTGTTAGAATAATGGCATTGTATACGCCAGTATTAATGAAGAATTATGAATTTTAAATTGTATAGTTTTACCTTCATTCTGTATCTAGATTGTGTTGAAATTAGAAAAGTATGGCTGTTGTTATCAGAAAAAAATCTGCCATCAGTGTTGATGTACTCTATACAATACAGAACTGGTCATACAAGTAAAATTTTATTATTTTATTTTTTATAAGTTAATTTTACCCTTACAAGATCATACAGGATTATCAGTTTTAGCATATTGCTATTTGTGTGAGAACATATTTTGAAAATGATGTTTTTCAGGGCAATGTACAAAGGAGGAAGGTCTTTTAAGTATTATTCACAGATTATCAGAGGAAGAGGAGTGCAACATCATTTCAACAGCAGTGATGCTGATGATGGAGAATAAACTGTTACCTGTAGTGATTCTGACATTGAATCTAATCTTATGAGGTATGGGAAACAAGTTCTGAAGGTAACTGTTGCAACTGAGAAGACAGTGGTGGTAATTATTTTATTGCAAGGAATATGTAATTTAAATGGAGGAAAACTGATTTCTCTACAAGTTCTGAAACTAAAAGTAAAAATATAATTTTACTTGGAATACAAAATATGTAATTTAAATGGAGGAAAACTGATTTCTCTACAAGTTCTGAAACTAAAAGTAAAAATATAATTTTACTTGGAATACAAGTTCAGTACAAGATGGCTTATGTTTCCACTTTATGGGAAATAATTGATTTTGTTGTAATTGATGACACTGGAAAATATGTGGATGTATACATTCATAGTAAACAAGATGCTGTCTGGTATCAAAGAAAAAGTGATTCAAGCAAAATAAAAGGAGTGGAATGATGGCTTTTCCGGGACTACTATATCATATAGTGCAGTGGTTTTCAACCGGGTTGCTGCAACAACATTCCAAGGAAGCCACGTAAAAAGTTACTTAAACTTTTTTTTTTTTTTAATTTATATATTTATTTCATTATAAAAAGGTGTACGGTATCTATTTAATTTTGTGGTGATCTATAATTGGTCTTTATTTAGTACCTCTATATAAAGAATAAAATTATTATATACAGGATGATTCACTACCAGTGCGACAAACTTGCAAGAGGTGTAGGGAGCACAGAGACGAATCGGAATCACATAGCATTGCAGGGTCCGAAATGCCTTCATATGCAGTAGAGGACGTTGAACTGGAGGTCGCGTGAACAGCAATCCCGCTGGAAGTCAGCATTTGCGAACCGTTTCTGTTGAAGAAACCAAGTAGCAAAAGTCCTCCGGAGTGGATAATCTACCATAATAACGTAAAATTCCACAGAATTCCAGCTATTGGCATCATCGCAAATACAATAAGATCAAGTTTACTGCTCGTTTATAATTACATTGTACTACCAGAAAAGCCCAGTAAACTGGAAACTGCTAATTGTTTTTATTGTTTTATGGTAGTGACCTCCAGAAATCTTCTTTAGAAAAATATCACGAAGGTGTTCAAAACTGATTCTTACAACCAAACATAGCAACAGCTTTGTGCTTTGTATGTATCTGTGAGTTGTACGTAAGTCATTTGTATGTAAGTAGAGGAGTGCCTGTATATATGTAATTTGTATTATGAATTGTAATTTTGTTTATAGTTATATTATTGTAATAACTATCATATAACTTTTTTTTTAATATTAGACTAGGAGCTGCGCTTGCTTCTTTTGATAAAATAAAATACTTACAGAAGCTTTTAACACTGTGTGTGTTCCTTAGCTATGAATACATAAATACATTATGTATGGAAATCAAGAATGGTACCACGTGGTCATGCAGATAAACAAAGCGCGCATGCACAAGGTTTATCTGGCATGATCACACTAAAACAGAAGCTAGTTTTACCATAGTAAAACAAGCTTCTGTTACGTATTTTAGTATTTGTTACATATTACCATGTAACCATAGGGTTGGAACGAGATTAGCTCAGTGCGGGTGAAGTTTTTATGGCTCCAGCAAATAAAGAAGTTTTTCTTAAATTTTTACCATTTTATTGACTAAATTGGCATATTAATTTATTTTCTTGAAGTAGCTTTATATTCCTAATTACAATACTTAATTTATTTTGAACTTAGATAGAGATTTTGTGGGTTATTACTTAGTATCAGTAAAATTTGTACTGTTCAAAACTTGCTGCCATTGTGTAGTATCTATATGGAATAGCATTACGTATATCTTGAACATGATAGCATAACGTACAACTAGATAGGACGTAGATATGTGATTTGTATTATAGTAATGGCAATTAATCAATTAAATTTATAAATCCTTTTAATTTTTATTGTTAACTAAATTGTATTTAAACAGAAATCATGCCCCAGACTTGAGCAGCAAAGAAAATTGCACAAAGTAGCGAAAGTGCTGTGGTTCATGGGAGAACCGTAGGGGACGATTCACCAACACATCAGTCTAAAAAAAATGTGACACATTTGCAGATCTCTCTCGAACAGGAAATGATCTAGCCATGGAGGATGTCTGTGTGCTAGGTGCAGAGAATATGAAGAAATTAGGCACCAACTCAGGGTTCTGATGAGCGTCTATGAGAGCTTGAAGAGTCACATGGATGCCCTCGAAGGAATTAAAATGGGGGCCCATCAAGTTCTCAGCTGCCCAACTCAACACCAGAGCACACCCTTATGCACCACACAACACAGCGTCAACCTTCAGGGCAGAATACGCTGGGCCCACAGGAGCTAATTATTGTTGGTGACTCAATTGTCAGGGAAACAGGAAATATATTGTGCAAAAAGGATAGGTGAAATAGGACCAGGGTATGTCTGCCAGGGGGAAAAGTTTATGATGTAGAGCAGATATCTTTTAAGTGCACAAAAGGTGATATCATTGTGTATGTTGGCACTAATGACATTAAGTGTATGAAATCTGCAGATTTACTAAGCAAGTATAGGTCAATGCTGAAAAATAGTCACAAGTTAAGGTTAAATTTGAAAGTGTCTGCAATCCTGACCTGACACAAACGGAGGGAGTATATGATGAGAGCCTTGTCAGTCAATTCAGCCCTGTAGAGATTGTGCACGGCTCATGGGGGTAGAATTTTTCTTAGCATGATCTGTGCTTGTTAACAAGAGAGATTGCTTCTACAGGGTTCGGATACACTTAAATAAAAAGGGTGCAAGAATATTTGCTGATGCTATCAAGGCAATGTTAGGTGGGTCGGAAAATTGCTAGCTTGGGGGGATTCACAGACTAATAGGTTAACAGTAGCCGTAGGCAGAAGTGGAAATGATTCTTGCACTGCTTCTATTGGAATCAGCAGCAGCAGCCCAGAAATCCAGTTGCCGCGGATTTCAGGAAATGCTGGGGGTCGTGAAACAGGTAAAGACATGGGCTGAGTAAGAACAAGTGCATGTATACTTGCATATACACCAATGCTAGGAGTATAGTAAACAATTTTGATGAATTTGAAGTGCTGGTTAAGACATCCAAGTCTGATATTGTTGGGATATCAGAGACTTGGTGCCATTCAGATACGAGGGATGCAGAGTTTCGATTTGGGGAGTACAATGTGTACAGAAAGGATAGACAGGATAGGAAAGCAGGAGAGGTTATGTTAAGAAACACATAAAATCTAAGGAAGTGCATCCAGTTGACATAGATGGACAGTGCAATGTTGAGTCAGTTTGGTGTGACATAAGCACTGGGAAAGCAAAAATGAGGGTAGGAATTTGTTATAGGTCTAATGACTCTGATGAGTACAATGAACAATTATATAGAGAAATAGAGTGGGCCAGTAAATAAGAGTGTCTTATAATGGGAGGGACTTTAACTTCCCAGATATAGACAGGCACTTGTGGGTTGGTCACTTGCACACTAGCAAGGCTTTTGTGGATTTATTGGATGATTGTTTTCTACAGCAGCATGTTAGGCAACAAGAGGGAGTAATACTCTTGATCTAATTATTAGCAATGATTATTCATGCATTTCAGGATTTTACAGATAAAGGAACCACTAGTTATCAGTGATCACAGTGTACTGATGTGGGATTTAAGCAAATGAAAGCAAAATCTCTGGTCTCAGAGATTTTTTAGGTTCTATACAGTGGGACCAACTGATGATGTTACCAACAGCAAATTCTAAATGAAGCATTCAAGGAAGTAATCTTGGAAGCTACTAGGCTTTTTGTTCCAACTAAGAAATACTGCTCTAGGCTCAGGCCCAAATGGATGTCAGATGAACTAATGAGACTCATGGCAGAGAATAAAAATGCATGGGATGCACATAAATTGTCAGGTAACACAGAAGCCTATGGTAGATGCAGGCTAGTCCGTAATCAAGTCACAAAGGAGGTTAGGCAAGCGAAGGCAGATTATGAAAATTCTTTGGCAAAGGATGCAAAGAAAAACAGCAAAAACATCTTTACTTATATAAACTGCTGACCGGGCTAGCCGGGTGGGTAAAGTGCCTGCCTAGCAACCCAAAGGTCGGGGGTTCGAATCCTGCCTCGGGCTTGGATCAGAGTACTGCAAAAACCTTGGGAGGTCCATTATGGCGACAGAAGTCAATGCGCCAACAACTACCCAAAAAAAAAAAAAAAAAAAAAAAAACTTAAACTCTACAAGGAAGGGTATGAATCAGATTGGTCCACTTGATATCAGTGGTTTGACTATAGATGATCATTCTCAGATAGCTGAAAATGATCATCTATTTATGTTGAACTAAATGAGTATTTTGCATCTACATTCACACATGAGGAGTTATTCAAGGAGGAAAGGGCCGGATGTTTATCAAACTCTAACAGGGAGTTAAATGATTTTGTAATAACTGAGAGTAAAGTGGAGGAGAAATTGTTGAAGTTAAGCATAAGAAAGGCACCTTGGGTGGATGGGATATCCAGTTATATTAAAGGAGGCAGCAAAGGAAGTAAACAAACCCTTAGCCATAATTATTAGAGAGCATCCTTGGACTCGGGGGAAGTCCCCTACAGACTGGAGATGTGCAAATGTATCTCCAATTCACAAAGGGGGTTTAAATGATGACACAAGTAATTACAGACCTGTTAGTTTGACTTCTGTTCCAGGGAAAATAATGGAGTCACTGGTTAAAGAAGCATTGTAGGATTATTTAGACAAGACAGCCGTAATGATTCAGACCCAGCATGGGTTTGTCAAGGGGAAGTCTTGTCTGACCAATTTGATTGGATAATGTGATGTGGTCACAAAGGAACTGCATGAAAAAAATAATTTTGATATCATATACTTGGATTTCAGGAAAGCATTTGATACTGTTGCACATGGATGACTACTGTACAAATTGGAGCATATGGCATTAAGGGCAAGTTGCTACAATGGATAAAAGGATGGTCGAGTGGGAAAAAACAGAGTGGTGATCAATGGGTACTGCTCTACGTGGACTAATGTTATTAGTGGTGCCTCTCCGGGTTCAGTGTTGTGCCCATTGTTGTTTTGTATATTTGTGAATGATATTGATGAAGGTATATCAAGCTTAATGTCAAAGCTTGCAGATGATACAAATGTTGGCATCGTTGTTAATAACAGTAATGACAGTATGCTGCTGCAACAGGAAATGGAAAAGTTGAGTAGATGGACTGAGAAGTGGCAACTGAAGTTTAACATTGATAAATGCAAAGTACCTCATATTGGTAAAATAAGGCCTAAAAATAAGGCCTCCAGATCTGTACACAGTACTCTAGGTGTGGCCTTACCATTGGCTTATAGAAGGGGATAATCAGATCTTATCCCTGCTTGCAAAATTCCTGTATATTATCCACAAGAACCCATGATCTACTCTGGCAGCCTGTCTGCATTGCTCAGAAAACTTCGTATCTGACTGCACAATTACCCCTAGGTCACTTTCATTCTCCACTACCCTGAGTGAACCACATAGTTGATACATTTCTCTGGGGTTACTGCTGCTACCTCATATTGGTAGCAGTAACCCCAGAGAAATGTATCAACTATGTGGTTCACTCAGGGTAGTGGAGAATGAAAGTGACCTAGGGGTAATTGTGCAGTCAGATATGAAGTTTTCTGAGCAATGCAGACAGGCTGCCAGAGTAGATCATGGGTTCTTGTGGATAATATACAGGAATTTTGCAAGCAGGGATAAGATCTGATTATCCCCTTCTATAAGCCAATGGTAAGGCCACACCTAGAGTACTGTGTACAGATCTGGAGGCCTTATTTTTAGGAAGGATGTAGATTTGCTAGAATGAGTACAGAGAAGGGGAACAAGACTGGTGAAGGAAACAAAGGGGTGCTCTTATGAAGAAAGGCTTAAGTTCTGCAAATTGCAGCTTCTGGAGACTAGGCACCTGTGAGGTGATCTGATTGAGGTGTATAAGGCCTTGAATGGATTGAGCAGGCTCAGTGCTGATGGGATTCTTCCTCTTGCTCAAGAGTCTTTTTTCCTGTAACAAATTGTAAATTTAAAAATTGTGCATTGAAAACATATCAAGGGAGGTAATACTTGGACTACATAACTTTTGTAATAAAACTAAGTTAACAATAAAAAAATTGTAGTTTTAATTGTTTCTATTATAAAAATAATGATACAAAAAGTACATGATTTTAAATTCTTTTGTGCTTTTATTCCAAAAACATTGAAAGGTATGCAATGGGGATTAGGCATGCTAAGGCAGATTATGAGGAGTCTTTAGCTAGAAGTGTAAAGTAGATTAGCCAAGAAATCTTTGTTTATATTAATAATAGAAGGATGATATGAATGACATAACTGTTGATCCTGTACAGTTGCTTAAAAACTGAATCAGTATTTTGCATCTGCATGCACAAATTAATTAGTTTTTAGAGAAGGGATACCAGAAGTCTGTGTGATTCAGATGGAGGAATTAAATGATTTTATAACTGAAGGAAGGCTGAGAGGGAAATTGTGCTGCTAAAATTAAACAAGGCACCTCATGGAATCTATCCAGTTATGTTGAAACAAGTGGTCGTCACCTTTGTTTATATGAGAACATACTTGGATTTAGGGGAAATTGGTATAGATACTTGTGAATAGAAAATGTCTTTTCTATTCACTAGTGTGGTTCAAAGGATGAAGTAAGTAATTACAGACTTAAGTTTGACTTCTATGAGCAGTATAAATGAGCATGAAGGGGAGCCCATGGGGTCCTATCGATGATTTATCGAACATTATACTGTAGAAATATGGAAGTCAGGCCCAGTGTGTAAGACCACATTTAAAATGCTGTGTCCAAGTATGAAGACCTCATCTGAAAAAAGACATTGAGCTTCTTGTAAGGGTCCAAAGACTGACAACTCAAATGACAAGATTGACAAAATGATGACTGTATGAGGAAAGACTGATTATGTGGACTTGGGAACCAGGCACATCAGAGGTGACCTGATTGAGGTTTATAAGGCTCTCAGAGAAGTTAGTAAAATGAATGAAGGTGGAATTTTCACTTTAAGTATTCTAGAACTAGGGGTCATAAATTCAAATTCCAGGGGTTGATGTTTAGATTTGATTGTAGGACGTATTCTTTTAGTCAGCAAGTCGCTGATTGCTGGAACAAGTTGCCCCGCAGGTAGTTAAGGCTGACAGTTTGAATAAATTCAAAGGTCAACTGTATAGTTACCCATATGAGGAGCATATAATTTGTATTTTCTTATCTAATTTGGGTTTTTTTTTTTTTTTTTTTTGCAGCAAAAGCCTTAGGCTTCCTTGCACCATATGGCTAATTATAATAATAATCTCCCATTAAAGAATCCATACTGTGAGTGAAGTATAACTACATTCCTGTCTCAATGATCCTGCATTAGTTCTTTAACCAGTGACTCCATTATTTTCCCTGGAAGGGAAGTTAAGCTAATGCATCTAATTACTCATGTCACCCTTGACCGCCTTTGTGAATTAGAGACACATTCACACGTCTCCAGTCCACAGGAACTTAGGATTCTTCCTGAATCTGAAGATTTTCTCATAATTATGGCTAAGGGTTTTCTTTCTTTCTTTGCTCCTCCCTTAATATCATTGAATTGATCCCACCCACCCCAGGTGCCTTTTTTTTTGTTTAACTTTAACAATTTCTCTTCACTTTCCTCCCCATTATTACAAAATCATTTATCTCCTTGTTAGAGTCTGATTAACTTCTGGCATCCACTTCCCTAAAGAATTCCCCTTGTGTGAATGTAGATGCAAAATACGTGTTCAGTTTGTCAGCAAACTGAGCAGGATCACCAACAGTTAAAGCAACGATATCAAGTGGACCAATCCGCTTCATCCCCTTCGTTGTACAGTTTACATAAGTAAAGAAGTCTTTGCTTTTTTTTCTTTACATCCTTTGCCGAATATTTATCCTAATTGGTTTTTTTTTTTTTTTTGCCTAACCTCCTTTGTGACTTGATTGCAGACTGGTTTATATCTACCATAGCCTTCTGTATCATCTGATATGCATCTCATGCATTTTTCTTCGCTGTCACCTGTCTCATTATTTCATCTGACATCCATTTAGGTCTAAATTTAGTAGATTCTATGATTATTTCTCTGAATGCTTTCTATTTATAATTTATTGTTGGTAACATCATTAGTTGATCCCACTGTACAGAATTTAAAAATTGTCTGAAACTACTGTGGTCTCCTTTACAAAAGCAATTATCCTTGATAATTGCAACTTTAAGTAAATCCCACATCAGTACACATCATCACTGCCACCTAGTGGTTCTCTTATATTGAGATTTTTAATGCATGGAGAATCAATGTTTATAATCACTTCAAGAGTACTGTTTTCTCTTTTTGCCTCTTTAACATGCTGCTGTATAAAACAGTCATCCAGTAAATCCACAAAAGTCTTTGCTAGTGTGTGAGTAACCAACCCAGAAATTCCACTCAATATCTGCAAAGTTAAAATCTCCCATTATAAGACATTCTGATTTACTGGCCCACTCTGTTTCTTCATTGTACTCATTACAGTAATCAGGCCTATAACATACACCTCTCACTTTTATTTTCTCAGCACTTCTATAACACCAAATTGACTCATCATTGCATTGCCTACCAGTGTCAACTGGATGCACTTCTTTAGATGTGCTTTTTAACTAAGAGCATAATCTCTCCCCCCCTCCTCTCCTGTATGTCCTTTCTGTACAGTGCAGAGTTGGGGGCCTACTACACCATTGTCCTTTCTATACACATTGTATTCCCCATATTCAAATTCTGCATCCCTTATATCTGAGTGACAACTTGTCTCTGATATCCCAATGTCTACATCTGATGACTCTTAGTTTTGGTGTACATGCACATATTGTTACTCTTAGTTACCCTATCACAGCCCATGTATTTCCTTTTTCCGTGATGACTCACAGCATGACTTGAAGTCCACAATACCTTGCTTTCCAGGCTGCTGCATTTCCAATAGGATCAGTGCAACAATCACTTTCACCTTTGTCTGTGGCCATTGTTAATCTATTAGTCTGTGTATCCTGACCATGACTTTCTGATCTGCCTAACAATGCCTCAGTAGCATCAGCAAATATTCTTCATTTCTGTTTAAGAGTATCCCATCCCTGTAGAGGCAGTCTCTCCTGTTAACAGGTCCAGACCATATTGAGAAACAATTCACCCAATGAGCCTTGCTCAGTCTCTCCAGGGCTGCATTGATTGACAAGGCTGTCATGTTTTTCTTCCTATCATGTCTGGACAGAATTGAAGACACTTTCAAATTTAACTCTAACTTCCAACTTTTTCTCATTGGAAGAAGACAATCTCAAGTGGAGAGAGTAGGATAACAGCACTTTTAAGAATTATTCTTTTGAAGAGGCCTCTTTAATTGGGTTGTAGTTAGCCAATCTCACGTGGAGGGAGTATGGTTCCCTGTGAGTTATTCCAGGTTTTTCAGCTCACACAACTTACAAATCAGCCTGCAAACTCACTTTTACAGACAATACATAGTGCAGCATGGTAATAATGCCAGTGCACTACATAAATAATAAGCCCCATTAGTAAACATTTTATTGTGTTTATATTGTATTACATGTATATTACTTTGTATTTAACACACATTCTATGTTTATTTTGTATTCATTTTTAACAATTTGAAAAGTACTAAGTAGTAATCTAACCTAGTCATCTCATAATTTTTGCCATGTTTGTCATGGTTTCTTGAAAAATCAGGATTGCTTTTAAGGACAGTCACTTAGTTTATAAGTTACTTAGGTATCAACACCGAAAATAAAACCTTTGTCTTTAGTATAAATAGATATGGTTGTTTTTGTTTTTTTAATATGATTTAATATATTTTATTATAGATGTGCTCTTTGGAAGTGAATTGTGAAACTGTTAGTGTTATGGCAGCTACTCTTGCTAATGGAGGAATCTGTCCAATCACAGGACAGCAGGTGATTGACAGTCATGCTGGGCGTGATGTACTCTCTCTTATGCATTCCTGTGGCATGTATGACTACTCAGGGCAGTTTGCATTCAAGGTACGTCTATTCTTTGACATTTTTTATTCTCACTACTAATTAAAAAAATTAGTAGGAATGATGTGTGTGCATTACCCATGCATGAACAAACTCCTTCATACTCTTAGGCATTTAGCCAAGAAATATCTTTTAGATTAAACCACACACACCATTAGGCATCTCTCATATTGTGGAGTTATACTTCATAACTGGGTTGTTACTATTGCAACAACAGGGTACCTACCCACCCACTGAAGAGGGGCCAAAAAGCCTTGAAACGGTGCCATCTGGGTGGTGGTATCCACCAAGAATAAGTGACAATAGTCTCTCCATAAGTGAAGTGTTACTTATTCAAGGTAGTGCAATACCATGGCAACTCATTGTGAAGGTATTCACAATATGAGATATAAATAAAACAATGCATTAAAACTACCTTGGTAGTAGAAATGATGTGTGTACATTACTCATGCATTACTCAAACGCCTTCATACTCTTAGGCATTTAGCCAAGAAATATCTTTTAAATTATAAAAATTATCCGTTCTTATATGAGGCGCTTAAAATTGGTGAATTATTTAAAAAGTTACAATATTAAGATTGCATTTTGGTTTAAGATTTTTTATGGAAAGAAATTAATATTATAAAAATTAAAGATCAGACTTATCCAATGAATTAATTGCATTTGTAAATATACTGAATTTTTCCGAGATTCCTTGTAATTACTATGCAGTGTAAAGTAGTTATTGGTGCTTCCATATCCATGTGGGCAGGAGCAGCAGTGTGTAGCACACGCTTCTTGATTAGACCAGGGTTCGAGCCCGTGACCACCAAATACAGAGGATGTGGAAAGGTCAGGGAATGATCACCGCATATCCCCGGAGCAATATGGCCTTAGTTACTAATGCTCCTAAAAACCAAAACAACAACAACAAAGTAGTTATTTATTTTTTTAAATGAAAAGCCGAAACATTTAGAGTATTAGAACTTAGTAAGTAATTGGTTTTAAACCATACCTGAGTTGAAGGTTGAGAATACAAGAGTTGTTATTAGGCATGAATATCTGTAGACTGTAATTTGCATAAAATACATGTGAAGAAAGAGCAGTAGAATTATAGATGCCAATTTGGAAGAACAACACCCATGGAAGTGTCTAAAAAGGGGTATTATGAGACAGCGTAGAAACTTCATAAGAGATGGGTTTTAAACAGTAAAAAAAAAGCATTTTTTTAATGATGGAAAGGGTGCAATATTTGTTGTGTGCACTTACACCGAGAGAGAGAGAGAAACTAGGGTAATTCCCAATAGAGATATGTGATTTTGTCTTGGAATTTGAACATGGGAGAAGTAGAATTTTTTTTGTGAGAAATAAGACAGGACAGAGTTTTAGAAGGATTGAAGGTTGAATATATTTTTTTCTTCCCATTGCAGAATTGTCTGGAGATTAGCATTTAAGGAATTAATAATGGATATTAGAGAAATTGAAGTTATTTTTGCAGGGCAAAGTTTTCTCAAACTGAAAGGTGAAAAGTATTAGCAATGGCCACATGGTGCAAGAAAGCCTATGGCTTATGCTGCACCAGCCAAAAAAATAAAATAATAAAATAAATAAATAAAATTAAATTAACTTCCTGCAATCGAGTCTAAACTTCTCCCCCTGTAACTTGCATTTATGGCCCCTAGTTCTAGAATAATTTATATCCATCAAAATTTCATCCTCATTCATTTTACTTATGCCTCTCAGAGCCTTAAACACCTCAATCAAGTCTCCTCTAAGGTGCCTAGTTTCCAAGCTCTACAACCCACATATTTGAAGTCTTCCCTCATATAGACACCCTTTTGCTGATCTCACCAGGTGAGTTACCCGTCCCGGGGTTCGAGCCCGTCACCACCAAATACGGAGGATGCGGAAAGGTCATGGAATGACCACCGCATATTCCCGGAGCAATATGGCCTTAGTTGCTAATGCTCCTAAAAACCAAATAACAACAACAACAACAGTTACCTGTCTTTGGACTCTTTCAAGAAGCTCAATATTTTTCTTTAAGTGTGGTCTCCATACTTGAACACAGTACTCCAAGTATGGTCTAAGAATAGCCTTATATAATGGATTATGACATCCTTATCTCTACTAGCAATTGTTTGATAAATCATCGATAGGATACCATGAGCCTTCCTTGCAACCTGTCTACAATGCTCAGAGAACTTCATGTTTGACCGTATCATAACACCCAAGTCCCTTTCCTCCATTGAACTATTATCTTTAGTTGAACTAAAGATAATAGTTCAACTCCACCAAATGTCTAAGTTATTTTGGCGTTACTGTTTCCAAGGTGTAATACCTTACACTTTGCTGGATTAAAGCATAGCTGCCATTTTTCTGACCATCCCTGAAGTCTATCTAAGTCACTCTGAAGAAGCTCTGCTTTGGCAGTGATCATTAATTACTCTACCAACATTTACATCATCTGCAAATATAGACATCAAGCCCTCTATCTCTTCATCAATGTCATTTATGAAAATCAAAAATAACAGTGGTCCTAATACTGATCCTTGTGGAACCCCCACTTCTTATATCAACCCAATCTGAAGAATAACCATTTATCACAACTCTCTGCCTCCTGCCCTGAAGCCATCCTGCTATCCATCTTAAGAATTTTCCCCATGATTCCACTCTGTTCCAGCTTATAAAGTAAACGCTCATGTGGGACTGTGGCAGATGCTTTGCTGGAATCCGAATTAAGTGTCGAAATTATTCCCTAAATCCAGCTCATGAGTGACCCTGTCAAAATAGCTAACCAGATTAGTTAAATATGATTTTCCCTTTACAAAAACATTCTGAGTATCCTTCAGAATTCCATTTCTATCTAAATGGTCCTGTATTTCACCCTTGATCATTGCCTCCATGATTTTCCCTACTACTGAAGTTACGCTGACCGGCCAGTAATTTCCCACTTCACTCTTAGAACTTCTCTATTGAAGGTAAATTTGCACTTTTCCAATCCAACAGAATCACTCCAGAACCCAGTGATGCTCTCATAATTAGCCTCAATGGTTCAATGCACTCACTTGCCATCAACCCAGGGTATATGCCATCAACCCAGGGTATATGCCATCAACCCAGGAGCCTTACTGACCTGTAGGCTTGAAAGGTTTTTCATTAAATAATCATGTGAAATTCCAATATCATTAATTACATATTTTTCGATTTCACTCCCAGGTGTAGTGTGCTGTTATCAGAAAAACTATAGTTAGGGTTTCTATTCAGTAGAAGGTTATTATTATATAAGAAGAAAAGAGTAGGAGAAAGAACTGAACCTTGACGTACACCAACATTTATTGAAAAGTTAGAAGACTGCTATCTACCATCATCTGCAGTCAGCAGTTAGAGAGCAAATTGGCTACCCAGTTGCAAAAATCAGATGACAATCCACTCTTATGCCAAATGCCTTAGAAATGTCTTGAGCAACTGCTTGAGTTACACTGAACTTTTCTATCATTGTCCAAAGATCAGTAATACAAGCCAATATACAGTTGGGCCCCTAGGTAATAAGTGTTCAGGGATAATTTTTATTGTTATTTTAATTAGATAATACAGTAGCTTTGACTCCTGTAATCTGCACAGAAATGATTGGCACCAATATTAAGCCAAAATATTAACTGGTACTGCCAGATTGTACTTCTCTAAGCAATAAAGGTTGCAGGTCTGAATGGTACCAGAGGTACCATTTGGACCTGGTATGGGTGTTGCAGTTATGCAGTATAAGGTATAAATAGATAATAAAACATATTAAAAAATTTACCTCATATATTGCACCACATAAATCATCATGCACTATTATACTTTATATTAAAAATTTTAATAAATATTAAAATTTTTAATATGAGGTATAAATAGTGCAGTATGATATCAGTAGTTAAATTTCCTTAAAAACCAAATACATACTATTGTACTATTAAGTACAGTATTGCAAACTAGTATTGAATGATTTTGTACATTGCAAAAATATAATAACGATAACATGCAGCCTAGGGAATATGTAAAACAGAAAGAAGTTGATGTTTTTTTTTTTTAAGTCTAGCTAGCCTGTTTCCCCTCTGTTATGGTTGACTACCCTAGGAGAAATATTTAAAAAATGCCAAATTTTTGATAATTCTGGATATTTAAATTGTGTGTTTGAGGTTCTAATGTGTAAATACCAAATTGACTGTTGATTGATTGTTGATTAGATGGAAGATTTTGAGATAGTTTGACCTGTTGGTTGATAGATTTTTGTTTCCTTGGAAAGAATACAGATAAATACAATGGGACAATAATTAGGGGAGAGGGATATGTCACCTTTTCAGAAGCTGGTTGGATATAAACAAATTTCCATGGGAAGGGAAAAACACCAGTGCAAATAACAAAAAGTGACAAATCATTAATAAGCTCCAGAGCACAGATTTTGAGAACAAGTGGAGGAATACCAGCAATTGAACAATCTTGATACCAAGATTATTCAATTCTGAACAACCTTGGCATCAAGATTGTTGAGAATTCTTAGTCTTAATTTCAAGATTGTTGAAAGACCATAGGAGGCATTGAGTGGAGTCTCTTTGGTATGGTAGGAGATTATTTAATATGGCCACGAATACGAGAGTTAGAAGAAAACTGGGATAATAACACTGGTTAACAAGATGAAGCTTTTTTTTTTTTAATTTTTTTTTTAATCGAAGATATAAAGACACTTTTCTAAACCAGTATTGTGCACTGATTTCAAATATGTTCTAGGTTTTTTCCTAGCACATGTAGTTTTTGTAAGTCAACTACGGATAATATCAATACAAGCTAATTCAAGAGTTTTCATTACTAAATGCATGAGACTGGTTATAGTTACATTTTTATCACTTTTACACTTAAAATCCAATAAATACACTTCATAAACATAGTTAAAATTATATAGTACAATTTAAAAATGCTGTGTAGATGATTTCCTTTGGTACATTTTGCCGAGAATGTCATGGTACAACATCCAGTAGGTAGTCTGCCAGCATTTTTTTTTTTTTTTTTTTTTTTTTTTATGTGAACCCCAAACACGAGAGGTATTAGAACCTATAGTACTTAGTACCGTGCTTGGGTTGGAGGTTGAGAAGACGAAAGAAGATATTTGTTGACATTGGACTTGAACTTCTGTAGATTGTAATTTTCAGGAAATACGTATGAAGGAAGGTTGTTCCAGAAAGCGGCAGTTGAATGAATAAATGAGGAAGATAAAAAGTTGGTTCTGTGGGTTTGAAGTTGGACAGTAAATGGATGTTGGCTGGTGGCGGCACATGTTCGGACTGTTTTGAAAGAGAGAGCAGGAATTATAGAAGCCAATTCAGAAGAACAGTGCCCATTGAAGTATCTGTAGAAGAGGCATGCAGCAGAAACAGTGCATCTATGAGACAGCGAGTGGAGAGACTCTGTTAGAGATGAATCATTAATTAACCTAACTGCCCTCTTCTGAATGGAATCAAGAAGCCTGAGAGAGGTTTTGGGGGCACCACCCCAGATGTGGGAACAATATTCCATGGCAGGGCAGATTTGCGATTTATACAGAGTGAGCAGCTGTTTGGAAGAAAAGTAACGCCGAGAGCGAAAGAGAAAACCAAGTTTTTTAGATGCAGAGGAAGCATTATTTGTAATGTGCTTGTGCCAAGAGAGATTAGAAGTCAGGGTAATCCCCAAAAGAGATATATCCTTTTGCCTAGAAATCGTAGTGTCACTAAAGATAAGCATAGGAGCAGAAGAATCCTTTTTACGAGATATAAGACAAGACTGAGTTTTTTAGAAGGGTTGAAATCAACTAAGTTGTCTTTGCCCCACTGGAGAATTACCTGAAGATCGGCATTTAAGGAATTGGTAGCAGATTTTCGAGAAGTTGAAGCTGATTGAGTAGGACAAGGTTTCTCAAAATAGAAAGTTGAATGCAATGTGCTATCATCAGCAAAACTATGGATAGGATTTCCAGTCAATGGAAGAAGGTCATTGATATACAAGAGGGAAAGAACTGAACCTTGGGGAGACACCGGCATTAGTGGAGAAGTTAGAAGACAGAGAGCCATCTACCATCACCCTCAGTGAGTGATCAGAGAGAAAACTGGATAACCAATTACTAAAACAGTTGGCAAACCATAAGATGGAAGCTTGTTTAGAATACCTTTATGCCAAACACGATCAAAAAGCCATTGAGATGTCAAGAGCAACTACTTGTGTTTCACCGAAACTTTCCATTGAATTAGTCCATAAATGGGTAACATAAGCAGAATATCACCAGTGGATCGACACTGACGGAATCCATACTGGTGATCGAGTTGATCAGACGGAAGGTTTCTAGGTAGTTTAAGAGTTGGCGGTTAATTGATTTCTCCATTACTTTAGAAAGAGTAGAAGTAATTGCAATGGGACGATAATTGGATGGGAGGGATTTGTCACCCTTTTTAGGAACTGGCTGGATATGAGCAAATTTCCAAGCAGAAGGAAAAACACCTTTGGAATAAGAAAGTGAAAAAAGGCGGCAAAGAATAGGGAGTAAGTTCAGGAGCACAGGTTTTGAGAACAAGCAGAGAAATACCCCATCAGGACCTGAAGCTTTCTTAGCATCAAGATTCATCAAAATCCTTCTGATATCCTTTTGACGGAAGACCACAGGAGGCATTGAATGGAGTGTTGGGAATTGTGGGAGGTGTTTTACCAAGATCATTAATACATGAGCTTGAAGAAAAATGGGATGCTAGCAAGTCAGCTTTATCCTTGGCTGAAGTGACAACGGAACCATCTGGTTTGGATAGAGCTGGGAGCAGAGATGGACAAAAGTTGCGGCCAATAGCTTTGGAAAGAGACCAGAATGCTCGGCTACCATTAGGGCAAGAAGCAAGTTTTCTACTCTTAGCCTGTTCAAACTCTAGTTTGGACTGATTAATAACTGCTTTACAATTGTTGCGAACTTTGGTGTAGGCAGAAAATGAAACTGAATGAAGAATTAGAAACAAGCCAATTACGATATGAAATTCTTCTCTTGGACAGCCGTAGCACATTTATTGGAAAACCAAGATTTAGATAAAGGACGAGATTTTAAAGTGGAGTGTGGGATAAAGGCTTCCATTCCTGCAAGAATAATTTCACTGACACGATCTGAGCAAACGTTGACATCAGAAGTTTTCAAACAGTAATCCGACCAAGGAAAAGAAGAAAAGAAGTCTCGCAGGTCATCCCATTTTGCATTCTTGTAATGCCAAACAACACGAGGTTGGGAATAGCCATGAGATAAAGGTTCCATTGGAGAAGAGATAATCACCAAGTTGTGATCTGAAGTGCCTAAAGGACCTCTCACTTCGACTGTGTACTTAGAAGGGTTGTTTGTGAGAAAAAGATCAAGCGTATTGGCTGTATGATTAGGATTGTCCAGTATTCTTGTAGGTAAATGAACGATCTGTGCTAGGTCATTAGTAATTGCAAAAGCCTCAGCATCTCGACCTGCTGGGTCGGTGTGACTAGAAAACGGAAGCCAGCTGGAGTTGTGAACATTAAAATCACCAAGGAAAATTACCTCACTGTTAGGAAAGTTGGACTGGAGAAAGTCAAGTTGCAACGAGAGGAAGTCAAAGAGCTCCAAGTGATTGGTGGAGTTGGGAGAACGGTAGAGACAACAGATGAATTTGACACAATGAGGTAGAGAGAGATTTTAAGCCAGAGGAGATTCAAAGAGAGGAGATTCCAAATTGCCAAGTCTCTGACAGGGAATATCAGAACGGACATATGCACAAGTACCACCTTTGAGGCGAAAGGAATCATACAGAGAATAATTTGGGCATCTGAGATGAGCAGTAGTTGAATCAACTGATAACTGAGATTCTGTCAGAAAACGTACATGGGGTTTGGCAGACTGCAAGTGGAAATGGACATCGTTGAGATTAGAATTGAGACCACGTATATTTGAGAAATGAATTAGGAAGTCCTTGGGAGGTTTAGATCTTTTCACAGATAAGCTTGCTCTATTAGTTTGACAATTCATGGTGTATTCAATAGTAAGAAAAAGTGGGTGGGACAGGCTGTATGAAGTAATGAAATTTTTGGATATGGCGTACATGTAGTAAGAATATACCCAGATCCTTGACATAACGTGGCCTTGACAATGCTCCCCGCATACACACTACTCGGACTCCCTCCAGTCACTATCTGGCAGAGTAGAGGTAGCAAGATTATACACTAGCTGATCCGGAAGCCTCCTAGAGAGTTACCAATAGGTTCGGTCCGGTGTACTAACTAGCAGCCGGCCTGCGAACACCGTTTTAGAGCAGTACCCTCAAAATGTAAGGAATATTGGATCTGGCCATGACGTTCATCATAACCTCAAAAGTCATCAAACAAAGTGCATGATGGAAGAGACAGGGAAGAGTTGACCAGAACTTAGCTCTAGAAACTAAACATGGGTTCCACCACTTCAAGCCTCCAATAAGCAAAGTGGTGGTATTTCACCGGTTGATGAGAGTCATCTACCACCTAGTACTGCCTGGTAACATAGAGGGGCGGCATTCCTCCTTGTGGTGTGGGCGCCACACTTACCCCTGCTTACGTTGGTTCACACCTGGGAGGTCACCCACCATGTACTTGTGCATGGAGGTTATACCCAGGATTACTAACAGTCCCAACATCGTGAAGGTGCAAGCAGAGGATTTGGCTGTCACAGACTGTCCGGACTTCGCCGAAATTGGGTCCACTTGACTTGAGTGTCACCCGAATATCAGTTCCATCAGCGTTTTAGACTCCCAGATAGCAAGTACAGCTTGTCTGGCATATCTGAGAGAATGTCTTTGACAACCTCAAGTACCAACAAGGAGCATACACTCATTCCAGAAATCTTGGTAGTGATTTTCCATTGATTTAATGTCTTGATACTATCATTACCCTAGCTCGTCACTCACTATGCCAAGGTTTTCAGGAAAGAACTCTAAATGCAAGAAATTAAGTTTCAGTGACATACAACATCCCATTTCTTTATGTGCATTAAACAGTTTCTGAACATCTTTTATGCAGGAGACCTATAATTACCCAAGAAGTTTCCACAAAACCAGCTGAAAGCCTGCCATCCTTTTAGTTCTAATTGATGGCAGCCAAAGTGTAACTGGTAAATTTTCTGAATATCCATTCTCGATTATACACCATTATGATTTTATTTCATTCTAATATATTGAGGCATTTTTTAAAACTTTCATACTGCAGCAGCTCTCTGATTTGAGGCCCTACAAAGATCCCTCTTCCACTTTCATGCCACTGATCTTTGGAGATTTTTCACTCAACTAATGAAATCCTCTCGAATTCATCTTGCCTATTGATTTCAGTGAACTTCATTAGGCCACGTTTGATGTGAAAAGGTGGAATGAAAATTTTCATTCGCTGGTCCACTAATCGAACATTGAAGGTAATCAGGCTTAATCTAATTTTACAGATGATACAAAGGTTGGCATGGTGGTTAATGACAGTAATCAAGGTAAGCTACTGTAACAAGATCTAGAAAAATTAGGCAGATGGGCTGAGAAATGGAAGTTGACAAATACAAGATACTACAAGCTACTTGGGGTAATTGTGTAGTTAGATATGAAATTCTCTGAGCATTGCATTGTGTAGTTAGATATGAAATTCTCTGAGCATTGCAGACAGGCTGCAAGGACAGCTTGTGGGGTTTTGCCAGTGATATACAGGAACTTTGCTAACAGGGATAAGGAGGTGATTATTACATTGTACAAGGCAATGGTTAGGCTATATCTTGAGTGCTGCATACAGCTCTGGAAGCCTTATTTTAGAGAGGATGTAGGTCTGTTGGAACTAGTGCAGAGAAGGGCAGTGAGATTGGTGAAGGGAACAAAAGGGTGGCCTTACCAAGCAACTGGAGCTTAGGCGCCTGCAAGGGACTCTGATTTAGGTGTTTAAGCCTTGAATGGATCGAGTAAGCCCGATGCCATTCTTCCTCTTGCTCAGACTACGCACGAGGGGACATAAATTCAAATTGAGGAAGGATAGTTACAGGATAGATTTGCAGAAGTTTGCCTTCAGCCAGCTGGTGGTTGATTGTTGGAACAAACTTCCATCTGTTCTTGTCAAAGTAGGAAGTTTGAATAAATTCAAGGAAGAACTAGACAAATTATTGGAGAGGATAGTTAGGTGATATGGAAAGGTTTTTCTATGGTCAGACTGATTTGTAGGCTAAATCCCTAGAAGTCCCTCTTCTGCTTCCCCATTATGCTTTATTACTTTCTTGCATCATTTACACTCCTAATTATTAACATACCAGTGACTTTGAGGTCACTGAAGTTCTCACTCATTGA
The DNA here is from genome assembly GCF_048544385.1 of Mastigoproctus giganteus. Taxonomy (NCBI): domain Eukaryota; kingdom Metazoa; phylum Arthropoda; class Arachnida; order Uropygi; family Thelyphonidae; genus Mastigoproctus; species Mastigoproctus giganteus. The sequence goes on from NC_143588.1 coordinate 81,483,309, forward strand.
TGAGTGCTGTACTGAATTGCTTTGAGTAGTGTCTTCATATTATAGTATGTCTCCTTTAGATGAACAGAGTTGGCAGTAGGGATGGATGACTTTAAGTTCCTATTATGCAAGAGAACAGCTTTCAGATTTCGGCGTGAGTTGTCAGTGAAGATGAAATGTGTACTTATGACAGTTCCATAAAAGCTCCATTGCTACTCCAATTCAAAGCTCCATGTCATTACTGTAAAGGATATCACCAAAATGTGATTTCTTTTTCTATAGTCAGACTTTTTGACATTCTTCTTAATCTAGTATTTCTGCTTTAGTCTCAAGGCGGCGAGAATGTTGGCTTTATCTTTGGAGAGGGATAAATAAGATCATTCAAGCCATCTTGGGCAAATAGTTCAGGCTCAAGTTCCTCTTCATCTGGTGTATGCTCAGGAACAGCATAAGTTCTCAAACTCTCCATCTTTTGCACCTTCATTGCATTCCATGTCATCTTCTAAAGAATCCATATCATGCTGTGGAGGTACCAGAATTGATATGCTGTCATTATTGAGGGATTGATCTCATTGCTGAATCCAAGTTCTGATAAACAATCTTGTGCTCATTCTTTGCTGAGAATCTAGTTACGTTCATATTAATAAAATTACAATCTTTATCATGTGTTTTGGCTCCCTCCATATCATGGGGGGGGGGGCAAATAATACTAGACATTTGATTGTCTAGTATTTTGGTAGTAAATAAACAAACTCTGTAAGGTTACACTTGTTGGCAAAAAAAAAAAAAAAAAATTTTTTTTTTCACTCCCTGTTAAAATTTAGGGTGATTCTTTTAGATTTGACGTTGCTGAATTCAAATATGGCAACCGAATATCATGAAATGGACTCTGCTTGCCTTGTTAAGACAATCCAAGCATCTTGGAGGTGGTATCATGGTATGGGGAATGTTTTGTTGGCATGGACTGGGTCTGTTGATACCGATGGAAGGTAGAGGAATTCAGGTACTCTCTATCATCCAGGGAGTACCTGAATTTTGTATCAGAGTATTTAGTCTACTACATACTACAATGTTACATTTTTATCTCAAAGGTGATGTCCACTTTATGAATAACAGTGCAACAGCATGTTGTGCCAGAATCGTGCAAGAATGATTCAGAGAACATGACATAGATTTCTGCCATTTTTCCTGACCCCCACATTTATCTATTTCAATCCTATTGAGAATGTATGGAATATGCTGGAGAGTTATTTGACAAGCAAGTCTTCTTCAATTTTATCACAGCAACACAATATTTGCTTGAAGAATGGCTACAATTAGACCAAAAGACCTTATAGAATCTGTGCCATGCCACACGTGCTTTTATTCAAAACAGTGGCAGCCCAATTCAATACTGAATAAAGGTTCTTATTTTTTTGGCCAGTGTGCATATGTATTGTGAAGTAGCTAACCTTAGGTGTGTCCATATTAACAGTGCTCAAGTTTTGAAACAGAAAGAGTGAGCAAAAATAAACACATTACAAGCCATTAGAAAAGTAAAACAAATAGATAAATATAATTAGCATAAAAATGTCTAAAGTTGGATAATATTGGATTATAAAAACAGTAATTGCTACTGACTGGTAAACTCAACTGTGTTCTATTTTGTGTTCTTCTACTGTGTTATATTTTGTTTAAGAGTGAGAAAGTAAAATTTATGACAAAGTGGCACTGGTACTGACTCTGATATGGATTTCTGTTTTCTCTTTCATGTTCGAGAGTCAAAAATTACATTTTATGACAAAACGTGATTGGTAAGGACTCTGTAAATGTTTTATATTTCATGTTTGAGAATTGGGAATCAGATAGTAAAATTTATGATAGAAAATAGCAACATTATTGAATGTTATTGGAATTTATGACAGAAAATAGCAAAATTATGGAGATCTTTCCTGCGTTATTAGTCGTAAAATCATTCTCTACTTCCATCATCTGTTGCATATTTTGCTGTAGCTGGTAGTTGAATTTGAACAACCATCTCCCACGTTGGATATAGCAGTAACCAAGTTAGTATGCAATGTAGTGACCCAAAGACAGTATGCTACTGCAACAGGATCTAGAAAAGTTGGGCAAATGGGCAACTGAAGTTGAATATTGACAAATGCAAAGTACTGCATATGTGTAGCAGTAACCCAAGAGAAACATACCAACTGTGTGGTACTACACTCAGGAAAGTGGAGAATGAAAAAAGACCTTGGGGTAATTATGCAGTCATATATGAAGTTTGCTGAGCAGTGTAGGCTGGTTGTTCATCCTATTTGTGTACTTGCATTAACATGCCATTTTAGCAGCTTATGTTATTTTAAGTTATGTTTTAAATGATTAAACAATAAAAAGTTATAATTGTACTAAACTGTTTGAACTATTTACTAAATTAAATTTTATTTAATAGGTTGGCCTTCCAGTGAAATCTGGGGTTTCTGGCTGCACAATGGTAGTTGTGCCTAATGTAATGGGACTGTGTCTCTGGTCACCTCCTCTGGATTCATATGGAAATTCTGTTAGAGGTGTCCAATTCTGTGAGGTAATAATGTTTTGGTATTAAATTTAATACAGTGCAGCAATTGTAAAATGAGACTGATGCTAGAAAAAAATAATGATACATGTGTGAGTAAACTAACCTTAGTTTATTCAAAGTAACCTACTCCTGCATCCACACACTGTATGCATGATCATGAAGTGACTGGAATGACTGGTGGAAGGCTGTGGCTGGTATACTGCTCGATGTTGTCATCACAGCTCGAATGGTCGACACCATGAAAATAACAGCCTTTCGGGGTGCATTGAGCTTCAGGAACAAAAAGAAGTCACACGGAGCTAAGCCTGGTGAATACGGTTCACGTGACAGTATGCAAACTTTTTTTGCTGGCCCAAAACTCCTGAACAATGAGAGCCTTGTGGCTTGGTACATTGTTGTGCAAGAGGAACCAACTGCTGTCTTCTCCATGCTGAGGCCGCACATGATGGATTCTCTGGAAGAAACATTTAAAAATGACCAAATAGTAGGCAGCAGTAACACTTTGGATATTGGGAATGAACCCTTTGTGCACAGTTCCCTTACTATTGTAGAAAGTGATGAGCATGGTTTTGAATTTTGACCTTTCTTGATGAACTTTTTGGCTTTGGGAAGAGTTTGCAACTTCTACTGTGTACTTTGTCGCTTCATTCCAGACGTGATGTTCTTATTGAAAACATCACATCTCATCACCTATAACAATCGAATTCAGGAAGTTGAGTTTGCTTTCAGTGGCCTTAATAAGTTCTCTGCAGTGTTCAGCTCACACCTGTTATTGACCATCTGTTAATGAATGTGGAACAAACTGCGCACAGACCTTCGTTTTCTTCAAATCCTGGGTTATTTGTCGAATGTTTTCCTTATTAATGCACAGATCTTCTGAAATCATTTGAAGCATTGCATTGGTAATGATTTCATTGGTAATAATTTCCTGCATCATTTCAATTAACTATGGCATACAAACCTGCTTGCTGGGCCTGGATGCCTCTCATCTTCCAGTGATTCTCTTGCATGGGCGAGGCGTTTATGCCACTCGAACACACGCCTTCACAAGACAAACAGACAATTCTCTCCATACACTTGCTTTATCATTTGAAACATTTTCATGGCACTTTTGCCCATTCCTATACAAAATTTGATGTTTGCTCCTTGTTCCATTGTCCCTCCACAATACAGACACAGGAGAGATGTGCATTTCAGACTCTCTCTCAGTCACACTGGTCAACTTGTTTACCTCCATGTGCCGACCGGGCTAGCCAGGTGGGTAAAGTGCCTGCCTGGCAACCCAAAGGTCACGGGTTCGAATCCCGCCTCGGGCTTGGATCAAAGTACTGCAAAAACCTTGGGAGGTGCGCTATGGCCACAGAAGCCAATGCACCAACAACTACCAAAAAAAAAAAAAAAAAAAACCTCCATGTACATGGAGGTAAACAAGTTGTTCTTTATCTCTAAGTAATAATTATCATTCTAAGCAATAATTATCTACACTTGAATTTCCCATACCCACAATGTCGTCTTTCCCACAACATTTAAAGCCCATTATTTGTCATGTTATCATGTAATACTTTGCATTTTTGTTTCTTATATTGCATACACGTGCTTTATAATATACATAGTAATTTTGTGAGTTTATTTTCTTCTTTATAGTATTAGATATTAGGTAATTATAAAAAAAAAATTGTGTATGTATCTGCTACTGAATGAATTGTTTTATATTTCAGCTGATTTTGTGGAAAATTTTGATTTGTGTTTAGTTGTGAGCTTGTGTGCTGCAGGAATGGCTGGCTACTTTGCTTTGTGTCTATTTAGTTAGTTGAAATTTTGAAATTGTGGTATGTCTATTTGTAAGATGTATTATAAAAGTGTTAATACTTCCTACTTATCTTATGTGTGCATATGAATAATCGATTAAAATTATCACTTTTATTTAAAAAAATAAAAAATTAATTGAATTAATTTAATTTTTAATTTAAAATATTTAAAAATTTTTAAAATTAAAAAATATTTAAAAGTAAAAAATTAAAACAAATATTGTCTCATTTTTTCTGTTGATTACAAAGTGGGATATCAGGACAGGATATGGGCTGTGCATTATGTTAGAAAAGGATGGACACAGTATTTAAGGTTATTAAAAGAGACATTTCCAGATTCAGTGAACAGTAAAGTAGTTTTCCTTGATGATTTTACTGTTCACAACTCTATCTGGCTACCGTTTTATAGTCACACAGACACAGCTGGTTGAAATACTGAGGCTTTTGCAATTACTAACGACTGTAGATTGTTGTTTTACTTACCAGAATAACAGACAATCCTAAATACACGGCCAACACTCTTGATCTTTTTCTCACAAACAACCTTAGTAAGTACATGGTTGAGCTGTGTTGTCCTCTGCGCACTATAGATCACAACTTGGTGATGGTCGCTTCCAGTGGAGCCTTTCTCTTTTGGCATTCTCGTCCTCGATTGGATTACTGTTTCAAATCATCTGATATCAATGTTTATTCAGATCATGTCAGTGAAATTATTCTTGTAGGGATGAAATCCTTTATTCCAAACTCTACCTTAAAACTTCATCCTATATCTAAACCTTTGTTTTACAAAAAATATGTTAAGGTGGCCGTTCAAGATAAGAATTTGCAATATGTTGCATATTGCAATTGGCTGTCATCCAAATCTCCAGGTTCATATTCTGCTTGTAACAATTGTAAAGCAGTTATTAACCCCTTCATGGATTATCCCGAGATATCTCATTTTTAGTTTAAAAAGTTATTTGGAACTACACAAGATATCTCGGGATACAATAATACCCAAAGCAAACAATAATACCTACAAATTTAGGACTGAAACGTATTTTCTCGGCAATTTATCTGGCTAATTTTGCATTAGCCAGGTAAATCCCGAGATTTCTCAGGATTTTCTTATGCCTGTTAGCAGATGACTGGCTTTCATTTTACTTATATTGTACAGCAATGTAAGAACAGTGTAGCATGTGTTCCTTAGTTGCTAATGCTCCTAAAAACCAAATAACAAACAAACAACCATCTCAAATATTGCTTACTGTGCATCTAAAAAACTGGGTTTACTCTTTGCATTGTTTTTCTTCTATACAGCTACTCACTTTGTACAAATCCCAAAACTGCCTTACAATGGAATATTGTTTCCACATCTGGAGCATTTGCCCCCATAACTTCTCTCAGGCTTCTGGACTCCATTCAAAAAAGGGCAGTTAGGTTAATTAATGACCCATCTCTTACAAAATCTCTCCAAACTCTGTCTCATAGACATTCTGTTTCTGCCCCATGCCTTTTCTATAGATACTTCTATGGGCACTGTTCTTCTGAATTAGATTCTGTAATTCTCCCTCACTGTCTCTTCCAAACCAGTCCAAGCATTTACTGCAGGCGCCTCTGTAGCCAGGTGGGAAGGAGCAGCAGTGCGTAGCACACGCTTCTTGATTAGACCGGGGTTCGAGCCCATCACCACCAAATACAGAGGATGCGGAAAGGTCAGGGAATGACCACCGCATATCCTGGAGCAATATGACCTTAGTTCAGGGGTTCTTAACCTTCTTAGTTCCATGGACCCCTTTGCCAGTCAGGTGAATGCCACAGACCCCTTCTCAGAATAATGTTTTTTAATGCATAAAATAAAATTACAAAAAACATTATACAGTAATATATGTGTTTCTTATGAATTTCTTATGTGTTTCATTGAATAATAATACAGTACATTTAAAATATAGGAAAGTTGAAGTTAAATTTTATTTTTTAAGGACATATCAGTGTGAAGACTGTTGTTGTTTTTCTTGAATAAGAACATTAAACTGTGGTGTGGTGTGCTTTTTGACAAGGCATGTCATGTTGGACATCTAATCGATTTTGATTTTTTGTTTTCATTGTTACAAGTGCTGAAAATCCCGATTCGCACAGATATATTGTTGCAAATGGTATCAAAGCTTCCATAGCTCACTTTGCAAGACGAGGATAGGCTTCTCTCAGGGTACACCAAAATTCTCCAAGGCTTTTTGAGGTAAACTCCAATCGTAGTAAGTTTTTTGACCTAAGATCAATGAGTTCATCTTTGGTTAAGTCAACATCTTCGATACAGTTCATATCAGAAAAAGATTTTGGATCCATGGTTCAATTTTCATGCCATTAAGATAGAAATAACTTTTAAAAGAGTTCTGTAATGTTTCCAAGTGTTCGCAGATATCTCTTTTCAAAAAAATTGAGAGGGAAGTTTGCATTTCAACTACACTTTGGTAAAGCACTTCCTGCAACAGTGGAAAGTTTACAAGAATGTTGGTCTCTACTCTCTTCTTCCATATTGGTAACTTAGCCAAGAAAGCTTGTAATACTTCAGTTGCATCCATAATGGTGACTTCATGACCTTGAATGGAAAGATTTATCTCATTCATATGGTGAAAAACATCTGCCAGGTAAGCCAACCCATGGATAAAATCCTTCCTTTCAAAATGTTCCAAGAGTGGGTTTTCTCTTTCTTCCAGAAAAAGTGAAACTTCTGCCCTCGAACCTTAGTTCGAACAAGCGCTTCAAGACTTGTCCTCTTGAAAGCCAGCGCACTGCTGTGTGGTAGAGAAGCACTTAATATTCTGCTCCCATTTCTTGACAAAATCTTTTAAAAATACGATGATTCAGAGAACTTCTTTTGATAAAGTTGATAACTTTTATGGCTGTTGACAATACTTCTTTCAGGGTTGTTGGAAGAGTCTTTGTTGCCAGTGCATGTCTGTGTAGCCGACCGGGCTAGCCAGGTAGGTAAAGTGCCTGCCTGGCAACCCAAAGGTCGCGGGTTCAATTCCCACCTCGGGCTTGGATCACAGTAAAATGCAAAAACTTTGGGAGGTGCATTATGGCCATAGAAGCTGATGCACTAACAAGAGAAAAAAAAAAAAAAAAAATGTCTGTGTAAAAAGCAATGAGTAACGACGACTTGAGGAGCTTCTTTTTTCACTAAAGTAGCAAAACCAGATGTATTACCAAGCATCGCAGGAGCTCCATCAGTGCAAAGAGAATGAAGTTTTCCTTTCCATTCAAAGTTTCGTTCGTAAAAAAAACTTTTTGCCATTTTGAAAACGTCGACGGCCTTTGTAGTTTTCAAAAGAGACTCACAAAATAAAAATTCTTCTTTGATGGCATCATAGCGAACAAAAACAAGGAGCTGGCTACATTGAGAAATGTCTGTAGTTTCATCGAATTGCATACTGAAGGGAATGGCGAGGCTGCCATTTCCTTGATGACCTGCTTCAAAATATTAAAAGACATATCAACTATTCTAGACTGTATTACATCATTTAACAAGAGAACAGCTTCCAGTTTTTTTTCTCTGTTCCAGTCCACAGGCCAGTTCGACCATTTCCAGTGCATATGGCTTTACTAAAGTCTCTCCAATAGTGTGGGGCTTCTTTTGCTTGGAAATCCGGTAAGCAACTTTATAGGATGCTTCAAGAAAAGGTTTTCATGAAATGGCAAATCCAAGTTTTGGAAGTGTCCCTGCTTTTTCAAATTGAGATTTTTTCGCACGAAAAAAACCAGCATCTTTAGATGCATTTTCAGCATGGACAGACTTGAGATGGTCTTTCAGTTTTGCTGGCTTCATACTTCCGTTCGCAAGAATTTTTCTGCACATAAAACACTGGGGTATTTGAGTCCCGTCAAGTTCATTAATGCAAGTGAAACCAAATAATACATAGTTTTCATCATACTTCCCTTTCTTCGACATTTCAACTTAAATTTGGTCTGTAATAAATGTTAAATAATTAAGGTAAAAATAATTAATGCAATATTAGCAACTAAGAAAGACATATATGAAGACTGTATGCATCGACAGACACATGCATACATGCCTGTAGCACTGCAGGGGCCTCCACCATTGGACCGGCATACATGCACATAGCAGCAAAAAGGTTAAAATACACACTTCAACTGTTATCTAAACCGTAGGACCTGTTTGAACATACCTGGTTTACACTCGTAGCCAGCGTGTCTATTCGTGTTAAAAGTGGCCTACTAGGCGCTGATTTGCCGGATAGTTTGCCAACTACATCGCATGATAGTCTGTCCACAGCAGGACTGCAATCAAGTACGATCTAGCGGTAGGTCTAATAACTGCTGTAATTTCAAAGTAACGATGAGCGTAAGCGATTTTTTTGAGATATGCAATAACTATAATATGATATGAAAATATCTGTTATTTCTATTGGTGACTACAGATACAGCTAATACAATTGTAATTTATTACATACATTCATAAGTGAAGGAAATTAATCAGTTGATTTTTTTCCCATCCAAGCTCATGCACCCCCTGAAATCCTTCCACGGACCCCTTGGACCCCTGGTTAAGAAACCCTGCCTTAGTTGCTAATGCTCCTAAAAAAACAAATAACAACAACAGCATGTACTGCAACCAGTCAGTGTCCTTTTACTGTCCAACTTCAAACTCAGAAAACCAACTTTTTCTTCTTTCTCATTCAGAAAACAGAACCTGAAGATTTTCCTCGGCTTCTGTTTTCTGCAAATACCTCCCTTCACATGTGTTTCCTTATAATTAAAATATACAAATATTCAAAGTTAGGTTTCATCAAGATGTTTATATAGGGTTAAAAATAATACTTCAGAGGGAGGAACCTACCCAGTATGCTGGCTGATTCTAATTGATTCTTAAGGGGGTTAAAAATAAGGAAAAATAAAACAGAGAAACTCCAGATGCAAGCTTTAATTAGAAGACATCAAGAAATAATTTTAAATACCAATCCAAGTATTACATTTTTATGTTATTAGCTCATATATAAAATCTGAATAAAATATATGGTTTAATTTCACTTCCTGACAAAATGATGGATGATACAGTCATTTTAATTTTATTTGAATACCTTAAATACCAGAATCACCTATTTTCATTTTAAGACAAGTTAAAGGAGTTGCTGTATGGTACCACAAAACCAAGCAGGAAAATTCTTTCTTGCTCGAAATTTTGTGTTGCCATTATGTTGTGAACCACGAAATTGTTTAGTACAATATTCTGTGATTGAACCACTTTATCATCCATTAATTTCTTTGTACTAAATTTTAGGTATTGTAAAACATAAACCTAACTTTAAATAGTAAATGTAAGAAACTTGAAAAATACAGATTTTTTTGGAAATTCTTGACAAAATGAAATACACTGTATATACTGTTCAGGGAATGTTATTTTTGGACAGACTGGTGAGTTTCTATGCATATGTATACAGACAGTGAAAGAAATTTATATATTAGATATCAAAAAGAATGTATTACTTAATTTATAATGAAGTTGTATCTTTGTAAAAAAAAGTAATACTCTGACTTGTTTTTAGTAGGAGTTAGTTCGGGTGTTCAATTTTCATCATTATGATAATTTGCGACATACAACACAAAAGAGAGATCCTAGAAGGCAGAAATATGAAACAAAGGGCTTGAAAATTGTTGGCTTGCTATTCAGTGCTGCTAGTGGAGATGTCACAGCAATGAGAAGGTACGCAAATTATTTTATTATGAGGGTATCCTAAATATTATAGTATATGTGTGTATAAAGTATTGCAATTTAAGGGTACCTGGTCTGGCTCACTTATTTTTAGGTTTAGGAGATTTATTATATAGACCTTTTTTTTTTCATATTTGTCAAAATTTTGAATTTGATAATTTTGCAAAATTTTAAATATACATTTTGGCTTATCAACTGCTTTTTTGCCACTGGGAAAGTTGTTCTCTATCACCAGTTTCTGTCTTGTGATGGTGTATTTTGCATTTTTACAAATAAGATTGTTTACATTCATTTACAACTATACTGATTAAGTTTTAACCCATAGGTAGTAGTGCTGTGTTTATTAGACCCAAAAAGAATTTGGAAATTTCATGCTATTTATGTACCCTATCCACACAGCTGACACCTTCAGTACCTTTCAACAAAAATGTTTTCTTTGATTTCTCCATTGAAAATTCTACAAATTTCTGTTATTTATCACAAAAACTGGAAAAATGTTTGATCGAATATGAAATGCTACCCACCTTTTTAGTTTATTCCCAGTGTAAATAAGTGGGTGTTGCTTGTTTCAGAAAGAGCTATCTCATTTGTTGGATATTTGAAGTATCTGTGGTTCACTTGCTAATTGGAGCAAATCAGCTACTGCTAGCACATGGTAGCTGCAACTTGTTTGCTCAGCCAAGGCATCTGTATGCTGTCAAATGTTCAGATCAGAATAGAAAAGAACTCTAACAGTTTATTGGCACTCAAAGAAAATTAAATTATACCCTCTCCTTACATCGAATTGTTTTTTTGTAAAAATACAAATTGTACTTGCTTTCTTCATTGTGTGCGTATGTTGCATCTGCTAACAAAATTTCAATTAAATTAATCTGCTGGTGGCCTCATTATAAATATGTTAGGTTATATTATATTATAAAAAATTTATAATGTAATATAATAATAAATTATGAATTTTTTATAAATCAAAAACTGGTGCCAAAGGGAGAACACCACATTGCCTGCTGAATAAAAAATAAATTCATGTTACTCACAGATTTCTTTTTTTGAAATTGATATTCCTTTAGAACCTTTTTTGGGATGTGTATTTGAAATATCATAAAATTTCAAGAAAAAATCTCTGTAGGCAGCCTCATTATAAAGTTCTGAAAAACTGTAATCTTCAAACCTTCACCTCCATTGGCAAAAAAGAAAGGCACGTGCCACTCATAATGGAAATTTGTTTGAAAATGTGTATTGTTACAAAACTTTTCTTTGATATGTATTAATACATATTAATATAATATGTATTGATAGACAATTGCAAAATTTCAAGGAAAAAATCTGACAGCCATTCTCCATGAAATACTGTAATTCAATTAACACAGGACAAGAATAAACTGTACGCACAAACCTTATTTTAACCACAAACCTCTTTTAACCATTGCCCCCCTGATTTCAGGAAGTTTCATTTCCTGAAATCAATTATGTATATAGTAATAGCAAATGATATATAGTAATAGGTTATGTATATAGTAATAGCAAATGATACATAGCAATAGGACAGATGTGTGGAAATTTGCCTTTAGCCAGCAGGTAGTTGGTTGGTGGAACAGACTTCCATCCCTTGTTGTGGAAGTTGATAGCCTAAACAAATTTAAGGCTCAGCTGGGCAGGTATTTCGAACAAATGGAGGGGTGAAATGGAAGTGGTTTTTTTTTTTTTTTTTTTTGGCTGATGCTGCATAAGCTTGCTTTCTTGCATTATATGCCTCTACTAATGCTAATGCTGCAAGAAAGTAAGCTTATACAGCATCATCCAAAAAAAAATAAACTTCTCATGCCACTTATCCATCCCCTTCAATAGTTTGTCTAGCTCTTTCTTGAATTTCTTCAGGATGTCCACTTCAACAACAACAGATGGAAGTTTGTTCCAGCAATCAACCACTCGCTGGCTAAAGACAAATTTCTACACATCTATTCTGCAACCATCTTTTCTTAGTTTGAATTTATGCCCCCTCAAGTGTGTAATCTGAGCAAGAAGAATCCCATCAGCATTCAGCTTGCTCAAACCAATTCAAAGCCTTAAACACCTCAATCAGATAACACCACAGATGGCTAATATCCAGATTCTGCAGTTTGCAGAACTGAAGCCTTCCTTGGTAAGAGCACCTCTTTTTTTTCCTTCACCAATCCCTTTGTCTTCTCTGTTCTAGGAGCTCTACAGTCTTCCTAAAATGAGGCCTTCAGACCTGTATGCAGTACTCAAGCTGTGGCCCGATCATTGCCTTATATGCTGGGATAATCACTTCCTTATCCCTGCTAGCAAAATTCCTGTATATCACTGCCAAAACCCCATGAGCTGTCCTGGTAGCCTGTCTGCACTGCTCAGTGAAATTCGTATCTGACTGCACATTTACCCCTAGGTCTTTTTTATTTTCCACTACCCTGAGTATAGTATCACACAGTTTGTCAGCTACTCTGGGATTACTGCTACACATATGCAGTACTTTGTATTTGTCAAGGTTAAACTTCATTTGACATTTCTCAGTCCATCTGCCTAATTAATATAATTTTTAAAATCAAATTGTATAGATCTGTGATGCATATGTACCCAAAATATGCTTGTAATCAGGATATAAATAAAAGATCATTGCTCTCTTCTTTTGAATAAACATTGAATTGTAGAAATTCTTTCATAAATTTCTCATGAGAGAAAGTTACTGTAACACTCAGTGATTATTCAAATAGGTACAGTTCCCTTAAATGTAGGTTTACTTCCCTTAAGTGTAAAACATATTCATTGAGGGAAACAAACAAATACTTTGTACACAAAGCAAGACAGAGTGAGCACTCCTCACAAAGAATTGTTTTTTGAAAAATAAAAATAAATAAATTATACATTCTTTCTTCCATATGTGTTGCATCTGCTAAGAGAATTTCAAGGAAATTTATCTATTGGTATATGCATTCTAAACTACCAAAAACTGATGTCAAACTGAAACCTATGTAAAAGAAAGTGGGAGGGAAGTGCACACTATTCATAATGAACTGTTTTTTGACATTTGTATGGTTACAAAATCTTTCTTTTATGTGTATTTGACTTAACAAAATTTCAAGGAAAAACTTTTATTGAAAGCTGAATTATATAAATTTACAAAAGTTGGCATAAAAATGTATCACACAATTTGCAAAAATAAAACAATGAAATCGAATAAATATGATTTTTAAAAAAAAAATAACCATCCTAATTATTAATAAGAAATTTTGGTTTTGAGAACTATATAGTATTATATATATATATATATATATATATATATATACTAGTAGGAAAATAAGGGAAAAAGTTATGAAATTTTAATGAATGCCAGCACTATTGCATTTCCTCGTGTCTTGTTTTCAGGTCCCTTCAGACCCAGGCAGACTACACATATAACAATCCTAGTCATGCCTATTTAAAAGTTAACACTAAACTGATAGTGGGGAAAACTTTCTCATTGATAGAAAAAAGCATTTGGCAATTACAGTTTGAATTTGTAAATGTAAATAGCAATATTTAGCCTAATTTTAACACAAATTTAAGAATTTCAGCACATATAACAAAAGAAAATATAGATGATAAATCTACTAAATCAAAAAATAACAAGATAAAAGGGTCCTTTAAATTGCAGTTAAATCACTGGTCATGCCATTTTTCAGAAATCATTTTTAAACTGCATTCAGGAACTTTCTGAAGTGTTTCCAGAATGTAGACAGTATAGGAAAATATACGTAATTTTTACAGTGAGAACTTTTGCTTTGTTGAAGTTTTATCAAGGTGTTACTCGTATCTTGGAAGCTTCTACTTGTCTCTGGTTCAATCCCCCTGTGTATATTGGAATATAATTATCAAACTTATCTTGATGCTCTACATAATTCTGTTTGAAATTGATCTTAAGCATTCTGATTCCCTTCATATTTGGAAGGACAGGTCACAAGATGGAATCACAGTATTCCATGATAACAGAGAATGACTTCCTGACAGAGCTACTTTATTTATAATTAAGTTATGCATTCTTAATGTATCCTGGGGGCTTATGTCCTGTTTATACAGGAACTCCCTGACTTACGTAATACTCAACTTATGCAAATTCAACTTTATGTAAGTTTTTGCCGGCCGGTGCAAACTGAAAAAAATATGGAAACATATTTTGCATCTGTAGGGATAAATGGAGGTATTGTGAAAATATCGTAATGTGAACCCAATAACATATTAGGTTTTTTTTTTTTTTTTTTTTTGTAATTCATTTCAAGTCCTTGGGAGTTGAAAATTTCACTATATTACTAAGTTTATCTCTCTAAAAGGTCATATTTAAAATGGAAATTGCACTACACTTTCATCATTATCATATGTTCCCATTATAAGAATCAATTTTAAATGCCTTTGTGATATTTTTCTAAAGCACGTTTCTGGAGGTCACGGCCCGGTTTATTGGGCTTTTCTGTTAGCGCAGTCTATTATAAATGGGTAGTAAACTCGATCTTATTGCATTTGTGATAATCCCGATAACTGGAATTCTGTGGGTATTTACGTTATGGTATTATGGTGAAATGAAGTTCTCTTTCACTAAAATCTTCAATCATATAAAAAAAAAAAATTTCAGAAACTTCTCTTCATTCCTATTTGCATATTAGAAGGGAAAGGGACCAACGGAAAGTGCAAGTGTTGGCAGTGCCAGGAAACAAAACAAAATTGATTTAGAAAAATGAAGATGAAAATGATTAAGAAGTATGAAGCAGGACCAAGTTTCATCTATTGCAAGGGAATTAGGTCTTGCTGTTTCAACAGTGAATACTATTTTAAAGGACAGTGCGCGTATAAAAGAACATGTCAAAGGATCAACGCACTTAAGATCAACAGTGATCACAAAATAGTGTTCAGGTGCTATATCAAAGATGGAACAGCTATTAATAATATGGATGGAAAATCAGATTCAGAAGCAAGTGCCACTGAGTCCAATGGACATTCAAGTAAAAGCAAGAAGTATTTATGAAGATATTAAGGATAAGTACGGCAAACCCCAAGCCAAGTTTGTGGCAAGCAACAGTTGGTTTAATAGGTTCAAGCATCGCACTTGTTTTCAAAACATTAAAGTATAAGTATGCGGTGAAGTTGCCAGTGCCGATTCTGCAGCTGCAGAGAAATTTTGTGATGTGTTGGAAAAAATTATTGATGAAGGCAGCTATTCAACACAGCAAATATTTAACATTGACGAGACTGCTCTGTATTGGAAAAAAATTCTGGATCGAACAGACATTGAAAAAGACTAATCATATGAAGAGGTTACAGATAAGATTGTAAAGGTTGCAGAGCTACTTCAGTTGGAGGTTGTTGCCAAAGGCGTGGAGGAGTTAATAGAGGAAGAAGAGAAGGAATTATTTAATGAAGAACTTATTGACTTGCAGGCAGCAATAGTGAAAGAAGAAAATGCTGACGAAGCTCAAGATGAACAAAATGAGGAGCCAAGCCGCTTCATCACCAGAGAGATGGCAATGGCATTTTGTGAAATTGCATCGGCAATGGCGAGGTTTGAGAAGAAGGATCCTGACAATGAAAGATTCTTAAAAGTTAACAGAGGGGTTAATGATATGCTTGCTTGCTACAAATGAATTTATGATGAAAAGAAAAAAGCCACCGTTCAGTCATCCATTAATATGTTCTTTCGTAAGGTTGAGCAGCCGACCCTCTTCTAAATCTCCACAGCCCTCAACCTCCGCAGTGGCATACTTATCAGCTAAAGACTTCAATACTGGCAATGATGCTCAAGAGGTAAAACTTACTGATATTATGCCTGTCTCCTCTCTTTTTTTGTAATTTTATAATTTTTAAATTTTTTAAATTGCATGCTTTTGTAATTTTTACTTGCGCATGAGGTAAAAAATTGAATAAATAGAATAAATAATTCTATTAACATGTTCGTTGAACATTTCTTTTTTGATTCAATCAATTCAGTGAGCAGAGTTGCAAGTGCTGCACAAGCATGGGGAAATTCCAACTTGTGTAGAATTCCGTGGAACGCAACCCTTATTGTTAATCGGGGAGTGGCTGTATTTGAATGGGCTCACTACAATGTCCCATTGTGGCACAAATAAATTCATCCAGGCCTGTTGATGTAGCATTGATTTTACTTTGTAAGAACAGTTTAGAACTAGTTACTGTTGTCAAGGGCCAGTGGTGGTTCATTTTACTCAACATACAGATTGTGTAGGATATGTGTAAAATGCTTTTATGATTGCACATTTAGCACTGCAGTGAACTGAAACTAACTACTGGAGGACATTCATTCTTGTTGAATCATATGCAGGTGCTTCATAGTCTAACTTTGATCTGTACAATTTAAGTGAGGTGTAACAGACTGCTCCTCAGTCTGTTCCAGATAGGACTTTTAATATGTCTTTTGTAGCCGAGTGGTCAGGAGCGGGAGTGCAGTAGCACACGCTCTTTGAGTAGACCGGGGTTCAAGCCCCTGACTGCTGAATACGGTCGATCTGCCAACCCGCACTGGACCAGCGTGGTAGACTATGGTCCATTTCCCTCAGCATGAATTGTTGAGGAGGCTTCCATCCTGTAGTGGGTTGATAATGGCTGCACTTTATCTTTTACATAGTTATTTGATGTGCTCTGAGAAGATCAATTTTGCATCAGCAGTCTTACGAACTTTATGGTTAGTTTCACTGGAATGATTTGCCCTCCTAGCATAAATTCTGGATCCATGTGAAGATTGTGCTGTCTATAGAAGTGTATATAGGTAGTTTTGCTTGATGATAATTGAAACTTCTTATTCTGGCCTATTTGCCAATTCATAATCTGAAGTCATCTACATAGAGGGCATGCATCACTGTGATATTGTCCAAATAATGTGAAACTTAATATTAATCCAAATGGTGCACCCTTTTCGTATTGAAAAAAAATTTTTTTTTTAAAGACTTTACTCTGACGCGAAAAGTTTGATTCTCTAAAAAGTTTTATATCTGAATTGAGAGAGGTGACTTCAGATTCTAGCATTATGTACATCATTTCATATGCAATATTTCCATTCCTTGGCATAGGTTTTCTCTATGCACTTGATATTCTGCTGAGAAGGTATCTCTTTTGGCTTCCATTCTGACTCAGCAGTCTAATGTG